>NC_138111.1:68330428-69530428 GCF_964146895.1 Miniopterus schreibersii | reverse complement strand
GGCGAAGGTGCCCAGCCCAGTGGGGTCAGACTCTACCCAGAGGGGCTGTGCAGGGCATGTGCCCCGCCAGCCCGCCTCCTGCGTCCTCGGTGGCCTGGCCCTGACAGCCCCAAGGCCCTGGCTCTCCCCTCCCTCCATCAGCTGTTGCCTGTGATGGGCCCCGGCGGCCTCCTTCTCAGCTCAGCCCGTGCCCCTCACCCCCCAGGTTCATGGAGTTCGAGGCGCAGGAGGAAATGCAGTTTCAGAAGTTGCAGTTAAAGAAGGGGGTGCAGGGCCAGCCTCCTCCAGCCCCACCAAGGCCTGATCCTCAAGTGCCCCCAGCCTCAGTGGTGGGCCCACAGCCAGGTACGCCAGCAGGATCCCACAGGACCCCTGGCCAAAGCAACAGAGCCTAGGGCAGGCCCCTTCCCCACCCACATCTGTCCTTTTCCTTCAAGGGGGCTCCGGTCTTTCAACTGAAACAGCCCTGAGAGCCAGAGCCTTAGCCGCCCTTTGTCACCATGGGGTCTGGACCTGGTCAACTTTCTTAACCCCTCTCCCACCTCCCTGTCAGAGGACCCAACAGAAAGTCTGCTGAGAGGCGGGCTGGGTGGCGGGCCCCTTGGAGAATCGGTGGCTCCACATGTCTTCAGACAGGACTCTCTTGGATGCTCCCTTCTGCTCTCTCCCCTCACACGGTCACATGGCTTCAGGTGGTCCTGACCCAGACACACCTGTGTGAATGCCCCCAAACACTGCCCTCACCATCAAGTGCTCAGAAGGTGGAAGCCTTATCCCCTCACCCCCCTCCTCTTCCCTCTCTGCCCAGCTCCCACTCCCAGGAAGGCTGCACCCATGGCCCAGCGAGCCCACACACACAAGAGGCCCCAGGAGACGGAGTCACCCAATGGGATCCCCCCCGCGGCCGTGCAGGAGTACATGGACCTCATGGACGAGCTGCTGGGGCTGGGCCACTCAGCCGCAGGGGAGCCAGGTGGAGAATGGGAGGATGGAGGAAAGGACCTGCTGCCGGACAAGGGTCTCCTGAGCTACCTGGACCAGCTGTGCTCCCAGCAAGACTTCGTCGCCAAGGTGGGCTGGCTCTGAGCTCTGGGGTCTATAGGATTCTGGAGGGTGGACTCCAGCACCCAGGGCCTGAGGTCTCTTCTTTGTTCCTGAGCTTGGTGCGTGAGTGTGTGTGTCTGTGTGTCTGTGTGTGTGCTCTGTGTGGTGTGTGCTATCTGTGTGTATGTGGTTGTGCCCTTGTCTTTGCATGTAAGCGGGTGTGTGTGTCTGCCTGTGTGTCTGTATGTGTGTCTGTGTGTGGCTGATGACTGTGATGGAGTAAAACACCCACTGTGTGCAGGAGGATGGGGTCGGTCTTTGCTTTCTCGATTGTCCTCCAGGTCCTGCTGATTCACAGGTTACTCCCTGCCAAGGGTGCTCACTGCTTCTTCCTTCTGTCTCAGGTGGAGGCAGTCATTCACCCTGGATTCGTAAAACAGTTGCTTTCCCCGGACACACGGCAGGATCCGTTGGCCCTAACTGAGGAGCTGGAGCAGGAGGAAGGACTGACTCCTTCCCAGGTGAGCCAGGGGAGGGCGGGACCCCAGGTGAGTTGGAGGAAAGGACAGGCCCTAGGTGATGGAGGGACCCCAAGTGAGTCAGAGGAGGACAGGCCCTAGGGGAGTTAGGGACTCCAGGTAGTTCAGGAGTGGGGGGACCCCAGGTGAGCCATGGGGAGGAGCACCCAGGTAAAGCAGAGCTGGGAACAACCCAGAACAGGGGCACACAGGACTCTGTCCACCCCGTTTCTGCCTGTAGGCACGGCCTGCCACGGGACCAGCCCTGGGGTGGGTGCAATGCAGGACCACAAGAGGAGGGGACTATGGAGAGAAGAGGGTGACAGGAAGGAGAGGGTGGAAGGGAAAGGGAGGGAAGGACACATAGCTGGGAATATGGCCCGGGGGACAGCAGGAGAGCCACATGTCTGTTTTGGATTTGAGTCACAGTGTCACTCTGGTCCCCTTCCCCCCAATCCCACTGTCCCATCACCCACGCTCCTCCTCCTCACACACGCATGTGAGGAGCCAGTCACTGTCCCTCTCTTCCCCCAGCTGGTAGAGAAGCGACTCCTGGCATCGGGGGAGCAGGAGGGTGGGCAGGCACCCCCGAGTCACGGTGCTCCCCTGTTGGACTCAAGTCCTTCTGAGTCTGCAGCCGGCCAAGATGCCCAGAGGCTTGACCACAGCCCCCAGCTCGGGGTCAGTGACAAAGCCTGCCCACCAGATACTGACTTCAAGGACCGTCAAAGTCACTGCCGAGCAGAGGCCCACCCATCCAGGCCCAAGGCGTTTGCTGTCTCTTCAGGACGTCAGGAGTACCCACCACTCTTTGCTCGAGGCACCCCCTCTCCTCCCCAGGGTCACGGGCAGGCTTACTCTGGACTGGGACCCAGGGACGCCTCCATTCCCAGAGAGACCTCTCTTGTTACCGAGACTCTGGGGCCAGTGGGCAGGTCCAGTGAGGATGAGGAGGACCTCCCTAGCCTGGCCTTCCTCTTGGGCTCTCCTAATAGCCTGCTGCCCTGTGGGCTCTCTCTGAGCCCTGTCCCTGCCTCAGGCCTTGCCTGCCCTGGAGGTCGGGGGCCCCGGGGAGCTGCCCAGTCCCAGTTCTTTCAGACACTAGGGCTCACGCGAGCTTCACCTCCAGTTTCCAAGTCTCGGAAGCGAGCTCTGGGTGGAGGCTCAGCCCGTGCTGAGAAGACCCCCCTGCCAGGGGCCAGCCTTGGGGTCTGCGGGAGGCCAACATTGGCTCTGGAGCTGGTTTGCTCCTCACAGCCTCAAAAGAGAAAGTGTGATCAATCTGTCACAGGGAGTTGGAAGAAACGGCACTGCAGCCAGTAGGGAGCAGTGGGGTGTCCCTTCAGCTGCCATCCCCCCAAGGAGCCCAGACTAAATATGACCTGGCTGTTCTCCAGAGGAGCCAAGGGCTCCTTCTCATCCCAGAGCTGATCCTGGCTGTTCTACTGACATGGGAGGGTGGGAGGCAGGGAGGGTGGGCAGGACCATTAAGGTGGGGGTGGGCCTGGAGGTGGGGGTAGGACCAGCACCTTTAGGATATTGTGTGTCAGTTATGAATAAAGATGGTTTTGTTGAGAAATACTCTGGTGGCCAGTGTCTCCATACTTGGGTCTGTGCTGCTCCCTACTCCAAGAAGAAAGGTAGTGGGAGGTCACAAGTGCTATGGATCCATAGGTGAACCTCCAGTTCCTCTGTCCAGATTGACAGGAATCCCTTCCAATTGCTCATGGGAGAACACAGCTCTCTAATCCCCAGGGAACCCTCCCATCACACCTATTCCCAAAGCCAAATTGGGTGAGGGGCCTCCTGGGGCCTCCTAGTGTCATCTGTACTCTGAATCCTCTAGAGATGGGGAGCTCCTTTTGAGACTTTCAGCCCTTTGGTCCATTAACCAGTTTTATAGAAAGCTTTTCTCTGTGTCCCTGAAGCTGTCAGATAACAATGCTTGGAAATCCTCAGTTCTACCAAGACTACTCTACCTAGGAAGGTTAACATTTAGAATCAAAGGAGAGATAAAGAACTGGTTTAAATGCTCCAATCAAAAGACACAGGGTGGCCCTGCCTGGTGTGGCTCAGTTGGTTGGGAGTTGTCCTGGATACTGAAAGGTTGCTTGTTCAATCCCTGGTAAGGGCCATGCAGGAAGCAGCCTATCAATGTCTCACATCGATGTTTCTCTCTCTCTCCCTCTCCCTTCCTCTCTCTCTCTTAAAAAAAAAAAAAAGACATAGGGTAGCTGAATGGAAAAGAAAACAAGACCCATACATATGCTGTCTACAACAGACACACTTCAGATTGAAAGACACACACACAGACTGAAAGTAAAGGGGTGGGAAAGGATATTTCATGAAAATAAAAACAAACAACAACAGAAAAGTTGGCATATCAATATTTATATCATACAAAATAGACTTTGAAAAGGCTATAAGAAGAGACAAAGAAGGACGTTTCATAATAATAAAAGGATCAATCCAACGAGAGGATATAGCCCTTGTAAACATTTACGCACTCCATGTAGGAGCACCTAAAAATATAAAGCAAACATTGACTGACATAAAGGGAAAGATCAACAGATTGTAGGGGACTTTAATATCCCATTGACATCAGTGGATAGATCTTACAAACAGAAAATCAACAAGGAAACAGTGGCCTTAAATGACACATTAAACCAGATGGATTTAATTGATATTTTAGAGCATTTAACCCCAAAGCAGCAGAATATGCATTCTTTTCAAGTGTATATGGGACAGTTTTCCAGGTTAGATCACATATTAGGCCATAAAACAAGTTTTGATAAATTGAAGATTGAAATCCTACTTAGGATCTTCTCTGATCACAATGATACAAAACTATAAGTCCATTACAAGAAAAAAACTGAAAAACACACAAACACATGGAAGCTAAATAACATGCTACTAAACAATAAATAGATTAACAACCAGATCAAAGAAAAAAATCAAATGATACCTTGAGACAAATAAAAATGAAAACACAGAATCCAAAAATCTGTAAGACATAGCCAAAGAAATCCTAAGCGGATAATTCATAGCAATACAGTCCTACTGCAAGAAACAATAAAAATCTCAATAAACTATCTAATTTTATACCTAAAGGAACTAAAAAAGAACAAAAATAGCTCCAAATCAGTAGAAGGAATGAAGTGAAAATATTAGTGAAAATAAATGAAATACAGTCTAAAAAAAAAAGAAAAAGAAAATATCAATAAAACTTTGAAAAGACAAACAAAATTGATAAACCTTTAACCAGATTCCTCAAGGAAAAAAGAGAGAGGACTTCAATAAATAAAATCAGAAATTAAGAAAAGTGACAACTGACACCTCAGAAATGTAAGGATTATAAGAAAATGCTACAAACAATTATGTGCCAACACATTGGACAATGTAGAAGAAATGGGTAAGTTTCTAGGAACATATACTCTTCCAGGACTGAGTCAAAAAGAAACAAAAAATCTGAAAAGACCCATAACTACCGAAGAAATTGAAGTAGTAATAAAAATAACTCTGAAGAAAACAAAAGTCCTGGACTGAATGTTCCAAAAAATTCAGGAGGAGGGAAGGCTCCCAAGCTCATTTTATGAGACCAGCATTACACTGATTCTGAAACCAAACACAGACATTACCAAAAAAATATTTATAAGCCAATATCCCTGATGAATATAAATGCAAAATGCTCTACAAAGTTTAACAAACCAAATTCAGCAACACATTAAAAAGATCATATGCATATGACATGATCAAGTGGGATTTATTCCTAGGAAGCAAGATTGGTTCAATATTCACACATCAACTAACATGATGCACCACATACACAAAATGAAGAATACAAAGTATATGATCATATCACAGATACAGAAAGAGCATTTGACAAAATCCAGCATCCATTTATGATAAAAAAAAAAAAAAAAAAAACTCTAAGTAAAGTGGGAATAGAAAGAACATACCTCAACATAATAAAGGACATATATGAAAAACCCACAACTCTTATCTACTCAACAATGAAAAGCTAAAAGCATTTTCCTTAAGATCGGGAGCAAGACAGGATGTCTGCTTTCACCATTTTTATTCAACATAGTATTGGAAGTCCTAGCCACAGCAATCAGACAAGGAAAAGTAATAAAAAGCATCCAAATTGGAAAGAAAGAAGTAAAACTCATTATTTGCTGATAACATAATACTGTATATGGAGAACCCTAAAGATTCCACACAAAAAAAGATTAGAACTGATAAATAGATTTAGTAAATTAGCAGGATATAAAATTAATATTCAGCAATCAATTGCATTTTTTATATACCAATAATAACATATCAGAAAGAGAAGTTTAAGAAAACAATCCCATTTACAATTGCATCAAAAAAATAAAGTGCCTAGGAATAAATTTAACCAAGGAGGAAAAAGACCTGTACTCGAAAATTACAAGACACTGAAGAAATTGAAAAATATACCAGGAAATTGAAGCACATGCTGCGCTCATGTGTAGGGAGAATTAAGGTTGTTAAAATGTCCATACTGCCGGGCCGGGCGTGGCTCAGTGGCTGAGCATTGACCTAGGATCCAGGAGATAGCGGTTCGAATCCCGGTCAGGGCACATGCCCGGGTTGCAGGCTCGATCCCCAGTCGGGGGCGTGCAGGAGGCAGCCGATCAATGACTCTCTCATCATTGATGTTTCTATCTCTCTCTCTCCCTCTCCTTTCCTCTCTCTGAAATCAATAAAGATATATTTTTTAAAAATGTCCATACTACTCAAAGCAATCTACAGATTCAATGCAAAATACCATTGACATTTTTCACAGAACTAGAACAAATAATCCTAAAATACATATGGAATGACAAAAGACCAAAAATAGCGACAGCAATCTTGAGAAAGAAGAACAAAGTTGGTGGTATCATCCTCCCTGATATCAAACTATACTATAAGACTATAGTAATCAAAACAGGATGGTCTGGTATAAAAACAGATACATAGATCAATGGAACAGAATAGAGAAACCAAAAATAAACCCACACTTATATGGTCAATTAATCTATGACAAAGTAGGCAAGAACATACAATGGGTTACAGACAGTCTCTCCAATAAAGAGTGTTGGAAAAACTAGACAGATACATGCAAAATATGAAACCAGACCACTTTCCTATATCATACACAAGAATTAATAAATTCAAAATAAATGAAAGACTTTAATGTAAGACCTGAAGATATAAATCTCCTAGAAGAAAACATGAGCAGTAAACTCTTTTTTATAAATTTTTTTTAAATATATTTTTTATTTTTTTCAGTTGCAGTTCACATACAATATTATATTAGTTTCAGGTAAAAATAATTAGACATTTATATAACTTGTGAAGTGATCACCCCCACAAGCCTCATATCGTTCTGACACTGTAGGTAGTTATTACAATATTATTGACAACATACCCTATGGGGTGGTCTGCCTCCCGTGACTGTTTTTATAACTGACAATTTGTACACATGATCTTTTCTCCTTTTTCACCGTCTCCCCAACAACCCTCCCACCTGGCAACCATCAAAATGTTCTCTGTATCTATGAGTTTGTTTCTGTTTTGCTTGTTTATTTATTTTGTTGTTTAGATTCAGCAGTAAAATCTTTGGCAATGCTCTCAGTAATTTTTTTTTATGTATTTCCTCAAACTCGGAGAAAAATAAACAAATGGGGCTACTTTGAACTAAAAAGTTTTTGCATAGCAGAAAACACCATCAACCAAACAAAAAGACAACCTAAGGAGTCGGAGAACCTATTCACCAATAGAACATCCAAGAAGGGTTAATATCCAACATATATAAAGAACTCACACAACTTAACCCTCAACACAAACAATTTAATTTAAAAGTGGGTGGAGAATCTGAATAGACATTATTCCAAAAAGGACATCAGGTGGCCAATAGACATATGGAAAGATGCTCAACATCACTAATCATTGGATAAATGCAAATTAAAACCACAATGAGATATCGCCTCAGGCTTTAAAAAATGGCACCATCAACAAGTCAACAAACAAGTGTCTGCAAGGTTGTGGAGAAAAGGGAACCCTCATGCACTGTTGGTGGGACTGAAAATTGATGCAGACAGTATGGACATTCCCCCCCAAATAAAAACTACCTGTGACCCAGCAATTCTAAAAAAAATACAAAACACTAATTCAAAAAGATATATGCACCCCTATGTTTGTTGCAGCATTGTTGACAAAAGCCAAGATGTGGGAGCAACCTAAGTGTTTGCCAATAAACAGTTGGATAAAGAAGGTGTGGCACATATGCACAATGGAATATTACTTGGCCACACAAAAAATGAAATCTTACCATTTTTTATAGCATAGATGGACCTGGAGGACATTATGCTAAGTGAAGTAAGTAGACAAAGACAAATACCATATGATTTTACTTATATGTGGAATTTAAGAAACAAAATAAACAAACAAAACCGAAACAGACTCATAGATACAGAAAACAGACTAATAGTTGCCAGAAGGGAAAGGGGCTGGGGGCTGGGTGAAAAGGTGAAGGGATTAAGATGTACGAATTGTCAGTTGAAAAACAGTCAAGGGGATGTAAAGCTCAGCATAGGGAATATAGCCAGTAATATTGTAATAACTATGCACGGTGTCAGGCTTTCCAGGTGATCACCTAGCAATATATAAATGTCTAAACACCATGCTATACACCTGAAACGAATATAATATTGAATGTCAACTGTAATCAAAAAATGTTTTAAAAGTGGGAAAAGTGAGACAGTTTCACATTTTACTGTAAGAATCCGGCTGAGAGGGTGAAAAGAGAAGGAACCAAAAGTATTTGCTGATACTGGGGGTGGGGCTGTGGTTGGCTTTCCACAGGAGCGGCAGCCCTTCGTCGGCTAAGGGCGGAAGGAGGGCAGCCTGTGTGAGAGCAGGCGCAGCAGTGTGTGCTGATGTTTAGGGGGTGAAGGGTTTCCTGTCTGGTGGCTTCTAATTTTTTCTGTGAAGGGAGATGTGAGATGATCTGAACACTGAGCCTGAATACAGCTGGGCTCTTTGCTGGGGCTTCCAGTAAAGGCCATCCACATTTCCCACAGTGAGTTCTGAGCCATCAGAGAAATAAGTCAGGGGAATCGGCTTTTGGAAGCCAAAACATCTCGTGTATAGCTGATAAAGCCGACTTTGAGAAGGTGCTGCATATCGCAGTCAAGTGGGCTGGCTGATTCCCAGCCCAGTGTTAGCTGACGTATGGACGGCAGTGAAGGGCTGGCTGGCGCAAGCCCACACCAAGACAGGCAGCGCCAGCGCGAGGGCCTGTAGTCATTAAAATGGACAGAACGTCCTCAGGCAGTAACAGACACAAGAAAAGTTTGATCCCAAGAAGCTCTGAAATGATTCAGAATATATTGATTAAATTAACTCCAGGACCACTCTGTACCAAAGGCAGAACATTTCTTTTATATTTATCTTTATTGTTGAAAGTATTACAGGTGTCCCCCTTTTTTACCCATTGACCCTCTCCACCCCTCACCAGTGGATTAAAAAGCTGTGGGACATTCACACCGTGGAATACTATGCAGCTATAAAGAAGAAGGACCTCTTACCCTTTGCGACAGCATGGAGGGACCTGGAGAGTATTATGCTAAGCAAAATAAGCCAGGCAGAGAAAGACAGAAATCACATGATCTCACTCATATGTGGAATCTAATGAACAAAGACAGAACATTTCTTGACGCATTTCCCTTACACCAACAATATCCACCTCTGTCATTCACTGTAATTCACCAAGAGTCCTCAATAAGATTGAATGGAACATTAAAATGCCTCCAAATAATTTGCAGAAATCTAGAAATATCCCAAATGTAAGGAAACATTTTCTCCCACTGTAAAGTTCCCAGGCAAAAATTAAAGTCTCTGGTAACTTTAAATCCAAAGACCAAAGGACATGACCACCAAAATCAAAATATCTCACCCTTTGAAGTTCTAAGTCAAAAGAAATCAAAGCCCTCCTGGGTGATTATTGTGCTTCAGATCAACACCCTGGCATTTGGATGGTGGATGGCGTTCATGTCTGTGCAACCTGGGCCGTCTCCCACAGGGATTAATATCGAACCTTGAAGACCTCAGATTTTGAATTCCCTAGTACCAAGCTTGTGACAGAGCTGTCTTGTTAAAGGGACCAAGAGTGTCTGGGACACACAGATGGACAAGGACCTGGCTTCACACGCACCAGATTCAGTTAGCCAGCTAATTACCAGAAAATATCCTGGGCAAAAACATGTCTCAGAAACCTGTTTAGTTTTGTCAGAAAAACATAACTGAGACTTGGTACCACATGAAGAAGTGAGTCACCCAGGTCAAGCTTGGTTCTCACCCAACCAGGAAGACAGTCAATAGATTCCAGGTGCCCAGAATGTACACCCTATGAACTTGGATTCAACTGAGAGAAGTCTCACAACAAATAGTTAATTTTTGCACAGTGCATTTACCATATCTGGGAGAAAAATCTATCTGTGTGAACTTCGTAGCCGGCCTTGACAATGATGTCTAGTGATCCTTACTCTCGGCTCTTCATTCCTATGTATATAGTTCTCTTCACAATGAATCAGGGCTGAACTATGTGCCCAGCAGAGGGTTGTAGAAGTGATGGTGTGTGAAAGTGATGGTGAGTGACTTCTGGGGTCGTAAAGGCCATGGCAACTTCTGCCTTGACCTCTTGGATCAATTGCCCTGGGGGAAGCCAACTGTCATATATGTTGAAATGGCTAAAATCCAAAAAACTGAAAATATGATGTGCTGACAAGGATGTAGCAGAGACCTTCCTTCACTGCTGGTAGAAGATAACTACAGGAATATGGTATGGCGATGCAGGACTTCTTTTTATTGAGATGTCATTTACATGGAATGAAATGTGCAAAATGTAATAGTCCAGTTAGTTTCATGAATTTCGACAATTGCTTTTGTCCGTGCAGCTACCACCCAGATTAAGCTGTAGGACATTCCCATCTCCCCAGGCAGTCATGGTAACCCCTCCCCAGCCAACACTCGCCACCCCTGGCGGCAGGAACCATTCCGAGCGCTCCATGCGTTGGTCAGCTGGTCCGTTCTTCGACTTCACACGATGAAGTCAGACAGTGCATGCTTTTCTCTATTAGGCCTCTTTTTGAGATCCACCCGCACTGCTTCTGTGTGTATCAGTAATTTGTTCTGTTTTTCTTCTTACTTCTGTGTTGTATTTCATTTAGTGAACTGGTTTGTCCACTCTTCTGTTGATGGATGTTTCAGTTGTTTTCAGGGTTTAGTTATAATGAAAAAAGCTTTCTGCGAATATTGTTGAATGTTTCCATGGAAATGTACACTCTTTTCTCTTAAGTGTACACCTGCTAGCCAATTGCTGGATCACAGGACATACATGTATTAAATTTTATCAGGAAATGTGAAAGAATTTCCCAAAGTAGATCTAAGTATTTTGATTTTTTCCCATATGTGAGATTCAATTGTTATACTCCTTACCAGCGCTTGTACAGGAGCCTTTTGTCATTTCGGCTACACATGTCATGGTAGCCACTGTGGGTTTTTTACTTTTCCCTGATAAAAAATGGGTTGAGTGCCTGTTCAGATGTTTATTTTTTCAATCCTCACCTGAGGATATGTTGGTTTTTATTGCTTTTAGGGAGGAAGGGAGAGAGAGAGAGGGAGTATGAAACATGGACATGAGAGTCAAACATTGGTTGGTTGCCTCTCATACATGCCCCAACCAGGAGCTGAACCCGAAACCCAGGCATGTGCCCTGACTAGGACTCAAACCCTCAACCTTTCGGTGAGCAGGACAGTGCTCCAACCAACTGAGCCACACGGGCCAGGGCCGTTCATGTCTGTTGTGCATTTGGATATCCCCCTTGGCGAGTGACCAGTTTGTCTTTCCAGTTTTATGACCGGATGTTACCTTTCATTTATGGAAACGTAGAAGTCCCTGTGTATTCTGGACGCGTCCTTTGTCAGATACACGGCGGGTAGAACCAACATGTTCTTGGAAGTTGCAGTCTTCAGCCTGCAGCGCTTTCCGCCCGCCTGCTGCGGGAGTAGCTCCAGTTGTCTTCAGTTACGAGCTGCCCTCCCAGAGAAAGGCAATATTTGGGTTCAGGATTGAGGATCTGCCTACTAGGCTTTATCTAAAAAAGCAGATCAAGGATGCTGAGGGTTTTAGACAATGTGTCATTAAAAAGAGAAAACATGGCCACTAAGCTGGATGCAGAAGGAAGGGAATGAAAAGGAAGCCGAGCGAGAGGGAGACGGCCGACCATCGACACGGAAGCCCCCGGGACAGGCAGGACGGCCTTCGTGGGAACCCTTAGACAAGCCCATTAAAAGTGGGGTCAGAAAGGGAACCCTTGAGTCAGCGATTACAGAGGCGGGGGAGTGGGAAATAATGACAGTCCCCTAGGTGGCCTTCGCAGTAGCTCTGTCTCTGTCTGACGACGCAGCTTGAGGTGGAAGATGGCAGCAACCGAGGAGGGGGGAATTTAGCTGAAAAGCACAAGTCTGAAATGGGACTGGAGGAAGAAAGATCTAGAAGGAGCCGGGAGCCCCCCAGGCTCTGCTGGGGAGGGGAGGGCGGAACGCTTCCCGGGAGCTGGGCTCCAGGCCCGGGAGGGAGTCTGTGAGGCCGGGGACAAGTGGGAGGATCTGTGAGATGAAGGCGCTGGAGGCCCAGGGAAGCAAAGCATTGGAGCTGAGGGTGCGGATGGGGCTGAGGCAGAGAAGGTGACTTGGTCTTGAGGCGTTTGCATGTAAAAGGACACAGAGACAAGGTTGGTTGAACCTATAGGGAAAATGGGGGGATGTCAGGCACTGCGGGGTCTCATTCCTTGGGCAAGACTGTGTACCTGAGCTGCGAGGAGACCAAGGATGAGGCCCTTCTCTTGTCCCACCTGCCCTCATTTGCATCTGACCTATCTCTGGTCACCTGGCACAGGCCTGGCCTAGGCATGAGCTGTCTGTAGGAAGTGTGTGTGAGGCTGGGGTCTCTACATTGTCCCTGTAGCCCCCCTCACCCCTTGTCCTGGTCACATGTGGAGTCAAACCTGCTTATTCCCCTGCTCTGTCCCCAGAGCAGATGGACAGTTATGGGTCCTTAATCAATCCTGGTCAATAACTACTGGCCATGGATGACACGCCCTGGGAAAGCTGGCAGGTCATGGGAAAAGGTGACCTAGAATGGCTCTCATTCTGGCTCCTCCGCCGCGTTTCTGTTTTGTCAGATGCACTCTTTGGATGTCCTCACAAGAGTCAGCACAGTCGATAGTGGGGGTGGGAGGTGCTGGAGGGAGACAGGCCCATCGCAGAGTCGGCCTCTGGCACCACCATGCTGCCCAGGATCACCTGCGTCTGGAAACACTCATTTTCTTCAGGTAATGGGAAGAGGGAAACAAAACCAGGCTTCTTGACCAAAGTTTTTTGAGTCAATTAAATAACATTAACAGAGGATGCATGTGTGCGAAGCGCCTTAATGTAAAGACTGCAGGGTAATCTTCTGGCTTCTCCCTGTTCCTGGGCACGTGGCCTCAGCTCTACACCAGTTCTCAGGACAGTTCCCATCTGAGCTGAGACCATGAGTGAGGCGGTGCCAGCCTGGACCCACACCACTCCAGCTGTTGTTGTCAAAGCAAGGGCGGGCCCACACCCATTCTCCTGATCGTGGACCCCAGTCCTCACAGGAACACGTGGGACTGACTGCCCCTCCCATAGACTTCTCAGGACAGACAGCTTCTGTGCACGGCCCTTGCAGTGCTGGGTGCAGTGCCAAGCAGGACAGCCACTGTAATGCTGTGATTTGTAATAAGAAACATGTATTTGGTCTTCAGCCCGTTTCTGGTACAGAGCTCCTAAAGCCCTTGGCACTTCCTAAGTGATGCAGAGAGCAGTAAGTGTGCCTTTTGTTATATTAATGAGGTAGCTTTTGAAAAGCCCCTTGGTCACTTAAGGATAGAGGCTGGTCACCAGATGACCCATCATGTGATTAGAGGCTCAGAACTTTCAGTCCCACCCCCTGACGTCCAGGGAGAGGAGCGTGGCTGGAGGGTGAAGCAGCCACCAGCGGCCAATGATTTAACCAATCACGCCTATGTAACGAAGCCTCCACAAAACCCAGAAGGAGGAAATCTGGGCTCTGAGAGCTGCTGACACCTGGAGATGGGGGAGAGCGGTGCCCTGGGAGGAGGCATGGAAGCTCCGTGCCCTTCCCCACACCAGCCTACGCAGCTCCTCCATCTGGCTGTTCCTGAGCTATATCCTTTCATAATAAACCAGTGGCCTAGTGAGTAAAATATTTCTCTGAGTTCTGTAAAGTGCTCTAGCAAATTAATCAAACCCAAGGAAGGGTGGTAGGAACCTCTGATCTATGCCAGTTGGTCAGAAGCACAGGTGACAACCTGGACTTGTGGCTGGCGCCTGAGGTGGAGACAGGGCTGAGTGTCTAGTGGGCTGGAGCGCTTACCCCACGGAATCTGACGCTGTCTTCCGTAGGCAGAGTCAGAACTGAGCCGAGCGGGACCCCGAGCTGGTGTAGGACAGTTGCTTCTTGGTGCGGAACCTCCCCCGCACGCTCATTGGAGCTGGAAACAGAAGCACTGAGGCACCATCCTCTCTACGGTCATGCATTGGTTGAGGAGACAGTGAGTGACAAATGCCATGGTTTAAGGGCAGATCATGATAAGTGCAAAGACACACCACAGAGGTCCTCTGTGGAGACGGAGCCTTTGGGAGGACGTTCCTGGAAGCCTGAGGGCAGGCGCACAGTGAGCGCATGGTCTCGGGGGCAGGGAGTGCGCCCTCTGAAAGCAGGGGCACAGCGCTTGGAGGATGTCAGCAGGGCCAGGCTTAAGAGTCTGGATTTTTTCTAAGCATGAGAGGCGCAGGGAGGTCATCAAGTAGGAATGGGCTTGATCGGTGTCATATGTGAAACAGGCCACTAGGGCTGGGGGAGGGAGGGAGGAGACCAGGGAGGGCCGAGAGTTGCCACTGCAGAGGTTGGGGGTCAGGAGGAAGACATGGCGTTAGTGAGGGTGAGCAGTGACAGGCAGCTGACGACAAGGTTATTGGCCATCCACACTGTCTTTCAGGGTCCAGCAGGGGCTTCACCATGTGTCCCCTGTGATCTAAGACACAGCTGACAGAGCAGCCAGGATTTGGAGCATACTAGTCACCTGGGGAGGGTGTAGAGTCACTGGCCTCCACTCCCAGGCATTGGCCACCCTAAGGGGCAGAGGGGACTGAGTTCATGAAACCCCTTTGGTTTGGGTGTCAGTCTGAGGCCAGAAGTGGGGAGATCTGAGGTCTGCTGTGAAGCAGTGGTAACAGGAGCTGCTGGGGTCTGGAGTGGAGCCCTGGACTCCTGAGCGTAAATGCAGGTGTCCCAAGGTTGTGCTGACCCCCTGTGCCCGGAAACCCCCCACAGCGAGCGCTGGACCACATGAGGTGTCGCAGCTGTCCAGCAAGGCTCTGCCTCCCGAGGACTCTGCTTCCCAAGGACTCTGCTGGAAAAGGCCTGGCCCTGGCAGCTCAAGCAGGCCTCTGTGTGCTCGAACCCATGCACAGGAGCTTCCTTCTGGGGAAAGTAGCCTCGCCCAGGCCCATGACCACCTAGGCAGGTTCATGGGCCCCCTGAAGGTGTCGGGGCAGCTTTCAGAGAGGTTTCAGACTGCTCATGGTTGACAATTTTCCCTCTGAAGACACAGGTTTACCTGTTTGTGTTTTTAATCTTCACTCGAGGATATTTTTTCCACTACTTTTCAGAGAGAGTGGAAGGGGGGGAGAGAGAGAGAGAAACATCAATGTGAGAGAGACACATGGATTGGTTGCCTCCTGCACACACCCAGACCAGGGCCAGGGATCAAGCCTGCAACTGAAGTCTGCCCTTGACCAGAATTGAACCCGAGACCCTTCAGTCCACAGGCCAATGCTCTAACCACTGAGCAACTGGCCAGGGCTGAAGACAGGGTTTTTTTAGTTGTCATCAGATGAAGGCATGACTGTTGCTACTGGGAACCCTTCTTTTGATGAACTCCTCTCAGTTAAGTTTTAAGAAAGGAAAACCTTGCCCAGGGGTTCTGTTGTTTCTAAGAGGCCATGGCTTCCTCCCCACTTGAGTGTCAGTGGTAACCCTGCCTGAGGCTCGAAACTGCAACCTCTGGATCCCCAGTCAAGCCTTTTCCAACAAGTGATGTGGATGCTGAGAGGGGAAAGCAGGCCTGGGGCTGCCAACTCCCAGCTCAGACCAGGTGGCCCCCACACCCCAGGCCCAGCCTCTGTCATCTCCACCCACCCATGTTCAGATGAATCTCCTGTCCACACACCCAACACCCAAACCAAGGAAGTGAGTGCTTCTGAGAGCCCAGTGTTGTCCTTGTGAGAAACACTTCGATGAAGTAGTATGTGTGTGTGTGTGTGTGTGTGTGTGTGTGTAAAAGTGTGATGATGAATTGTCACAACCTGAACACACCTGTGAAACCAGCACCAGATAAAGAAACATGACCTTCGCAGATGCCAGAGCCTGTGTGCCCCTTCCAGGCACCCAGCCCAGGACACGGGCCCTCCTGACTTCGAACACCATGGAATAGCTTTGCCTGTTTTGTACTTTCTATAAATAGAATCATACAGTATGTGCTCTTCCACGTCTGGCTTCCAAAAATTGCCTTTTAATGTAATCTATGCTGTTTTCTTCTGAAAGCAGCTCACATCTCGATTCCAGGAGCCTGGTGCCTTCCTGCCCGCTCTGGGGCCCCGGCGGCGCCACTCACGTCCCTTAGAGCGAGTCCCTCGGGTGGCCCCTTGCTCCCGCACAGACGAGGGGGCAGGCTCTCAGAGCCAGTGTGGCCTCACCGTTGCCCTAAGACCCCAAACCCAAGGTGAGACACGGGGGCACTGTGAACGCCGGAACCCGGGAGAGGACAAGAGGGCACAGACAGCGGTGCCCAGCCCCCAATGCCACCCTATGTCCCGAGGTTAGAACAGCCTGGAGCCCCCAACGAGGAGCCTCCCCTCTTCCCCGCTCCCACTCAAGCCCTCACCACCCTCTGTTGCTCTGCCCAGCCTCCCTCCCAGACCTCCCCTCCTCGGAGACCTTAGTTCTGGCCCCGCTACCCCGAGGCCCAGGCTTGTCCTTCTCTGGTCCCTTCCCCACAGTGCACCCAGATTCATCTTCTGTGACAAGAGTCTTACCGTGCTCCTGGGCCATGATGCGCCTGAATGGCCCGGCCCCCAGCTGCAGCCCCCTGCCTCCCAGAGGCCCTGCCTCTTCCTCCCTAAATGCCCGTCGCGCTTTGGGCTCAGCAGCACTGGGCTCCCTGGCCCTCACCTCTGGCCTGGGAGGGACCGTTTTCTCTGCCCAGAAGAACCCTCCCTCCGGTCCCTGCAGCTCTCAGCCCGCGCTCTCCTCCACGGAAGCTTTGCCTCGCTCGGCCTCCGCACACTCGAGGGCCAGCCCTGCCCTCACTGAGTGGCGGTTCATACCGACGACTCTCACCAGCAAGCTGCCGTCAGGCTCCTCTCCGTGAGGGCAGGGGCTGGGCTTCCATGGCTGTGGCCTTTTCCTCCAAGAAAATTCTTGAGTATAGCAGAGAAGCAGGAAACATTAAGTGAATGAATGAATGAATGAATGAGGACAGCCCGTTGCCATAGGTCGGCATCAATGTACCACCAGCTCTCCAGAGCCCACCCAATCAGACCAAACTCCACGGACCCTCTACCTGAACCAGGACTCCATAACATGCACCCAATTATAGCAAAAGTTACTAGAGTGCTTCTGATTCCCAAGGACAGAGAAGCCCTGGGTGCTCAGGTAAGCGGGGTGAGGTCTGTTTCATGGCTCCCCAGACACCCAGTGCCCGTGGGACCCCTGATGAGTGCAGGCAGAAAGGAAATCACACAGGACGACTGCCAGAGACAGCCCCCCAAGGCCACCCCACATCCCGAGGGTAAAACAGCCTGGGATAGGAAGCGGTGTGAAAATAGCCCCATGGGGCCAACTGCCCCTGCACTGTGCAGCAAGTAAGGAGTGTGCCCCAGAGAGGCACGGGGTGGGGCGGAGGGGGCGCACAGGCGTCACTCCGCTGCATGCGTGTGTCCAGCCCCCGGCGCCTGGCCCTGGCCTCTCCGGGATGTCACTGTCCCCGGTGTCTTCGTTTCAGGAATCAGGACCTGCTGCGGAGGTGGCAGTGCCTGAGCACATGCTTCCCCAGCTCCTCCTCCCCGAGGACGACATAAAAGCAGCTGCTAGTTTGTCAATGAAACATCGTCATGAGTCAACAAATGTTGCAAAGCCAGGGTGGAGCCGAGAGAGCACAGGTCCCGGGGGCGGTGCAGCGTCGCAGGTGCGCAGCAGAGAAGCCAGAGGCTGACGCACCCTCGAACCCATGCCGCCCGCTCCTGCGCGGGGCCCGTTGGCAGTGGAGGCCACGAGGAGCTCCATCCACAGCTCTTTACACAACATTCTTGGATCCTGTGCTCGTGTCGGCCTCCCCGGTACCACAGACGACCTTAGGGCCTGGCGGCTGGAGTCCAGGTGCGCCCTGCGGCCCCCCGACTGGCTTCAGTAAGCAGCGCGCAGCCTTCGCCCCGGCCTCGGCACAAGCCCTCCACAGCTGGTTCTGTCCTTGCCGGGGACCCCGCTCCTTGAGTAACAAGGCTGAGAGGTGTCCCAGTTATGTCACTGGGTAGCATTCCTCCTCGGGTTGGGTTTGCACGTGGAGGACACATTTCCAGAGCCTTCGAGTCCTGGCCTGGTGACCCTCTGGCGCAGTGGTCGAGCTGATGTTGACCTTTTCAGGTGTCTGCACGGCTCAGTCACTGTCGGCACGGGAACAACAGGCTACATGGTGACAATGTCCCGGAGGCTGGAATCATAACCGATGCCTTCGTCTCCTGTGCGGGGGAAACTGCGGGGAGACTGTGCCTGCGCCTGAGGAGGAGGCAGCGGGAGGGCGTGGCCGTGCGGGAAGGTGGCTGCGGGCCGCTCCCTCGCTCAGTGCTGAGGCTACGCCGCTCTGTGCTCGGCCTGATCACGCTGGAGATTTGTGTCCAGACCCCCTCCTCTATGGCCTGGCCGTGGAGCTGCCCAAAGCGGGCCCTGGCCTCAGGTCTGGGAAGCAGAGGGCAGGACAGATGCAGAGGGCGCCGGCTCCTTTCTGGTCTTCGCCCAGCAGCCCAGGCCATACCCAGGCACCCGCTGCGTGGCCCTGGTGGCCGCAGAGGCGGCAGCAGCTCAGCCTCCCGCCAGAGCCCCTTCACGGGCAAGCCCCGGGCTCCCTGCAGGCTGCCGGGTCGCCAAGGCCAGCGGCTTAAGGGCTCTGACTGGGGATTTCCATGACTCTCCATCTTCTCCACCTTTTCCTCTATGTGAGCTCAGATCCAATGAGCACCCTTCATGCAGGGGCCCGACTTCCCAGTGTGAGCTCTAGTCCCATAAGCACCCTTCATGCAGGGGCCCTCCTTCCCAGTGTGAGCTCTAGTCCCATAAGCACCCTTCATGCAGGGACCCTCCTTCCCAGTGTGAGCTCTAGTCCCATAAGCACCCTTCATGCAGGGACCCTCCTTCCCAGTGTGAGCTCTAGTCCCATAAGCACCCTTCATGCAGGGGCCCGACTTCCCAGTGTGAGCTCTAATCCCATAAGCACCCTTCATGCAGGGGCCCAACTTCCCAGTGTGAGCTCTAGTCCCATAAGCACCCTTCATGCAGGGGCCCGACTTCCCAGCATGAGCTCTAGTCCCATAAGCACCCTTCATGCAGGGACCCTCCTTCCCAGCGTGAGCTCTAGTCCCATAAGCACCCTTCATGCAGGGACCCTCCTTCCCAGTGTGAGCTCTAGTCCCATAAGCACCCTTCATGCAGGGGCCCGACTTCCCAGTGTGAGCTCTAGTCCCATAAGCACCCTTCATGCAGGGGCCCGACTTCCCAGTGTGAGCTCTAATCCCATAAGCACCCTTCATGCAGGGGCCCAACTTCCCAGTGTGAGCTCTAGTCCCATAAGCACCCTTCATGCAGGGGCCCGACTTCCCAGTGTGAGCTCTAATCCCATAAGCACCCTTCATGCAGGGGCCCGACTTCCCAGTGTGAGCTCTAGTCCCATAAGCACCCTTCATGCAGGGGCCCGACTTCCCAGTGTGAGCTCTAGTCCCATAAGCACCCTTCATGCAGGGGCCCGACTTCCCAGCATGAGCTCTAGTCCCATAAGCACCCTTCATGCAGGGGCCCGACTTCCCAGCATGAGCTCTAGTCCCATAAGCACCCTTCATGCAGGGACCCTCCTTCCCAGCGTGAGCTCTAGTCCCATAAGCACCCTTCATGCAGGGACCCTCCTTCCCAGTGTGAGCTCTAGTCCCATAAGCACCCTTCATGCAGGGGCCCGACTTCCCAGTGTGAGCTCTAGTCCCATAAGCACCCTTCATGCAGGGGCCCGACTTCCCAGTGTGAGCTCTAGTCCCATAAGCACCCTTCATGCAGGGGCCCGACTTCCCATCATGAGCTCTAGTCCCATAAGCACCCTTCATGCAGGGGCCCGACTTCCCAGCATGAGCTCTAGTCCCATAAGCACCCTTCATGCAGGGGCCCTCCTTCCCAGTGTGAGCTCTAATCCCATAAGCACCTTTCATACACAGTACACATGGGGCTCAACTTTCTAGGCTGCACCGTTACCATATGGATCCCCACCTGTCTTTGGAGGTGAGCAAGAGGGAACATTTTCGGTTGTTTACATTACCCTAAAATTGCCCCTCAGGGTGGACATACTCCACCAGCTCCCATGCTCTCTGTTTCACCTA
The DNA here is from genome assembly GCF_964146895.1 of Miniopterus schreibersii. Classification (NCBI taxonomy): domain Eukaryota; kingdom Metazoa; phylum Chordata; class Mammalia; order Chiroptera; family Miniopteridae; genus Miniopterus; species Miniopterus schreibersii. Next base: position 69,510,059 of record NC_138111.1, on the reverse strand, counting down.
CTCCGAAGCAAGTTCCCCAACCCTTAGCTCTTTGCAGTGGTGACCCCCTTCTGACTTGTGCTTCCCTTCATGTCACCCACACTCACGTTCCCAAGTCTCTTCTCAAGCACAGCTGACTAGAGAAGGCCCAGTGAAGTGTTCACATGGCCAAGGTCAAAGGCGGCAGGGTGCAGAGCTGCCCACTCCGCTGTCAGCCACAGACACCCTGACACTCCATCCTGCCCACAGGCAGTCCCCAGGCCTCCTGCCAGCTCCCATCCTGGCACACCTTGCCCCTCACACACATGCTTCCGCACCACCTGCTGGAGCAACCAGCCTCCTTGCAGTCTTCAAAAAAGTTTTGCTTTACAATATTTCAAAAATAAGCTTGAATTCGAACAGTGCTGAGTGTTCCAAATGTCTGGGTTTTACTTCATTTGATAGGACCTGGTCTACACAAGTGCCTAAGGTCGCTTCATTTAGTGTCACTCTGAGGCTCCGCCCCTCCCTTTGCCCAGCCTTCAAATGCTGCTCAGGTGAGAGCAAAGTGTGTCCCCAGTTAGCAATGTCTGAGGAGGTGGAGGGAGAGGTGCCAGGATCCAGGGTCCTCAAACCCCGAAGCAGCCAGGGCACAAACATCCCATCCCACAACCAGCTGCAGCAATTGCTCAGCACCTGCCCATCTGACGCCCCCACGCTGGCCCCGGTCTCAGTCGTGCCAGCCTTGGCCTTCATATTCTGTTCACCTCTCCTCCCGGCGTAGCCCCAGTGTGTCACTGGTCGCCCTGCTCACTAAGGTAGGGCGGCTGCTGAGCTAGCAGCTGGAGAAGCAATGTTCCTGTAAAGTCCCCTCTCCCCCAACTCACTGTCTCTCCTCTGCGGTGAACAGTTCGAGAGGGTGTGACGACTGAGAATGCCAAGAGGGGGGCCTGAGGGGAGCCTCCAGGAAGCCCGAACATGAGAAAAGTGGGGGCTAGGCACGCAGAGGAGCAACACAGAGGCGGGAGGGAGGGGAGAGCGAGCGTGAGACTCTCAATAGGTGCAGAAGGTAAAGGCCCGGCTGTGAATCACGTGAGCGCTGGGATTTACACCAGCTCCGCGCTAACGATTACGCCCCTCCGTGCGGAGTGGCAGCTTGCTGAGCCGACAGGGAGCACATGTTGCCCTTCTCACTGTGACCAGGCTCCCGGGCCTCTGAGCCGCCGCCCTGCAAGGAGTAGCACGGTTGTCATTCACCCCGGGAGCGAGCAGGGCAAGGTGTCAGTGCCTCAGCATCCTGCCACAGCAGCACTGCCAAGGGGGGGGGGCATGGCCCCAAGGCACTAGAGGGTTTCCTCCCACTGTGATGGCATAAATGCAAAGCTCCAGGGACCAGTGTCACTCATAAAGTCAACACGGAGTTCTGCTCGAACCCTTTCAGCTCTGTAAGCCTCCAGGAGCCGCGTGTGCACGTTCCTGTCGCGCCTCTCTGCTGTAAAATTGTCTTCCCACTTTTAGCAAAGTCCATCCACAGAGTGGACTCAAGTTCTAAGTGGCTTATATTTGAAAAGTGCTGGGCTCCGCGCCTGAGCCTCCCCTACTTCTCACAGGAAAAGCATTTTCAACGTCTGAAGATGTTTTCTGATGTTTATTTCTGTGCATGCACGTCATATACTGTTCTGCTATTTCTCGGTTAGTCGATATTCCAGGGTATCCTGCTGACTTGCTGCCAAGGACAGTGAGCAGGTGGCTCTCTCCCAGGCCTGCCCCCCCCCCCAGGGCTTACAGAGCTCCGAGCGGGGGCCCAACATGCCCCATTCTCTGAGAACACGGCTTTTACAGGCTTTTCTCCGGAAGTTAAAAGTTGCCTTCTGTTCTTATTTGGTCAATGTCTTAGGCACTTCTTAGTAATACTCGTAAAAGTTTTAACCCATCTGTAAAATACCTTAAAAATTTTCCAAATATTCAATGAACTCTTCTTCCTAGAAACCTTTGAGCCTGTCTCACTTCTCCTCTGAGTCAGCTCCTGTTTTCAGAGCCCCGTCGTCTCAGCTCTCTCCTGATTTTACTGAACGCATTATCCAGCCATTTGCAGAGAAAGAGTTCAGGACGAATAGAGGTTTAGAGAGATGACTGGTGACACAGGTAGATGGACAGGCAGATAGTTCGATAGGTGATGGATGGGTGGCCGCATGGGCATAGGCATTAACGGATGAGTAGATGGAGAGAGAATGCTTTTCTGTCGGAAATGTCTAAATTCTACCTTCCCTCTTGACCAACAGTTAGGAGTTCTCTTTTCATAGAATGCCGTTCTCTTTCTATGGATGCCACACCGTTGATCGCTAAGAATATTGGCTCTTTACTAGTCCTCCTACCCAGTCTTACTCTCTGCAGTTTCAGTTACCCCGGTAAACCAAGGTCCAAAAATGTTAAACGGAAAATTCCAGAAATAAACAATTCATATGTTTTAAATTGTGCCTGTTCTAAGTAGCATGATGGTCTCCCGCCGCCGACCTCGGCCTGCCTGGGACATAAGGCGCCCTTTCCCGGCTCTCCGCACCGCAGAGGCGCGGGCCCACGGGTGGCGCGGCAGCCGCCTCGGGCAGGGGACCAGAGCGCCGCGTCCAGGGCGCGTGTGCAAGTCGCCGCGACGCTGACAATACAAGCGCCCCGGGGGAGCCTTTCAGTGGAAAGGTAAAGAGTCTCGACTTAATTGAAAGAAGAAAAACTACACTGAGGCTGCTAACATCTACGGGAAGAACGAATCTCCTATTTGTGAAATTGTGAAAAAGGAAAAGAAATTCCTGCTAGTCCCGCGAGTCTTGCACCTCACACGGCAAGAGCCACGGCCACGGTGCGCGAGCCTTAGTCGTGTGAAACAGGCGTCAGTGCTGAGTGGAGACATGAACAGAAAGCGTGTTCTCACCGACGGCACGTGTGGCCCCAGGGAGCACTGAGCCTCCACGGGGAAGGTGGCAAGGGCCCTGAAACGTGCGACACCGAGCCATTTACTGCACGCGAGGGGTGGTTATGATAAAATATTCCGAGAGAGAGAAACCTCGGTCACATAAATTTTATTACAATATATCGTTATAATTGTCCTGTTTTATGATTAGTTACTGTCGTTAATCTCGTACTGTGCCTAATTTATAAATTAAACTTTATCATAGGCATTTACATACAGGTAAAAAACATAGTATTTATAGGGTTTGGTCCTTTCCATGGTTTAAGGTCTAGGAATGCATTCCCCGTGGATAAACAGGGCGCTGCTGTATTTTTCAGTTCTCTTTAGCTCCCTGGTAATTTCTTTTTTTTCTTTTTTTTCCATTGAATACAATGAGGCAACATGGGTTAATAACGTTATATAACTTTCAGGGGTACAACATTGTAATTCGACATCCGTATAGACTATTGCATGCTCGCCACCCAAGGTCTAGTTTCCTCCCTTTACCAGCCTGTCTTCTGCACACCTGCCTTTGCTCCTGTGAGTTTCAGTATTTCACGGAGAGACTTTCCAGTGTCTGGCTGTCCGCTCACATTTCAGAGTGAAGCATTGAAGTCCTGGTTGGGATTCGGGCAGGTGGGGGTGGAAGATGACCTCCAGGCTGACGCAATGAGTGGATGGCCCAGACTCAATTGGGAAACCACCAAACTCCAATACCTGGTGGTCTTCTCTCTGGGAATGTCTACCCTTCTCCCTGGTGAGGGCAGGGTGGGCAGTGCTGCTCTCCCTGCAAGAGCGGAGTGAGATGGGGGAGCTGAGGCCCAGATTCCTTCAGCTGACGTCCCCTCATCGCGTCTTCTCAGCACCTCTGCCCTGTTGGCGCTCTGCTCGGTCTGCTGACTCTAACACGAGGATTCTCTGTTCTTCTGGCAGGCGACCTCCCCACCGCATTGTTGGTTAAATTGTGACCCCCCGAAAGGTCCACATGTTGAAGTTCTAACCCCTAGTACCTCAGAATGTGACACTATTTGGAGACAGGTCGTCACAGATATAATTAACTTAAGATGAGGTCGTCAGGGTGAGCCCTCATCCAGTATGACTGGTAGACATTTGGATAAAGACTCGCAGGGGGAGATCTGCATGTGAAGCGTGGAGTTAAACTGCCCCAGGAAAGAACTGCCCGAAGCTGGAGACAGGCCTGGGACAGAGTCTTCCCTGTCACCTTCAGAGTGAGTGTGGCCCAGCCAACAACACCTCAGACTTCAGAGTCCAGAATTGTGAGACAATAAATTTCTGTTGTTCTCAGCCACCCACCCTGTGGTGCTAATAATATTGTGCCCCAGGTGGGTGGCGATGGTCAGATCGTCCCTGCTGCAGAGTGGGAGAGGCACTGTGATGCTGGAGGCTCTCCGCCCGGACGCTCAGCGGTTCCGGCTGTGCCCCACTGGCCTTCAGGCTGCTCCGCACCTCCCAGCCGGTGGCCGGACAAAGGACCTCTTCTCCTCAGTATCTGCTCAGCTGAGCCCCCGGTCAGCACCTGCTTTTGGTGTCTGCAGAAGTCAATGGGTTGTTTGTTCCTTTCCTATCATCTTGGTGGAGCTCAGAGAGAGAAGGCAGGCACGTGAGCATAGTCAGTCTGCACCTCTAACCACGCACCTCCTGGGGTCTTTGTAGAGCAAACGCTCCAGCTGGTAGTGAGAAGTCCCTTAAGTTCTGTGTCTCCCCTGAGACTGCCATGGGTGCCACAGATGAAAGGTCCCCTTTCTCTGCAAAGCAAGGGCAGCCTCAGAGTGTCATAATGATCATAATAGTAATGAGAAAAAGAAGAACAGAATGCTGTGAGCAGCCTCTCCTAGTTATTGAGGGCCTTTGACATAACCCCACAAGCTCTGGGACACTTGCCCTCCAAGGTCTTCATGCCCTTCCCCCCACGTGTGGGCTGGATCTAACAACTCTAACAAATATAGATAAAAGCAAGAGCCCCCACTTGCCAATGGAGGAGCCGGGCAGACACTACTGTAGCCAGAAGCCCAAATTAACGTCACCAGGAATAGATCTAGTCGATGTCACACATGCCTAATGCAGAGTGATGAGAAAGCTCATCCCCGTTGTGAGTCTTCCCAAAATCAGTGACCACAGTCCAACCCTGAGGAAGATCAAACAAGCTCAGCTAGCAGGAAATCCGACAGCACACCTGATCAGTGCCTTCAGCAGGGTCAGGACTGAGCCCTGGCCACGGGGCTCATTTGGCTGGAGCATTGCCCATACACCAAAAGGTTGTAAGTGTGAATCCCAAGCAGGGCACGTACCTAGGTTTCAGGTTCGATCCCCACTCAGGGCACATATTGGAGACAATCGACAGATGTTTCCCTCTCACATCCTCACATCGATGTTTCTCTTTCTCGCTCTCTCCCTTCCTCTGTCTATTGTAAGTCAATAAGCATATCAGGTTCCAATCAAGATGGCAATGTAGGTAAACACAGTACTTGCCTCCTCCCACAACTGCACCAAAATTATAACTAAATACAGAACAACCGCCATTGAGAACCACCTGAAATCCTACTGAATGGAAGTCCTAAAGCTAGGGATTAAAGAAAAAGCCACATCGAGACTGGTAGGAGCAGTGCAGCTGTATAATAGCTGGTCCCACACCCACTTCTCACAATTTTTAATTGGGAGGAATATCTTGGCTGTGGAGGTTCCCCTTGAAGAGCAAGATGTCCCAGCCCTACCCCAGACCCTTCAACCCAGGGTTCCAGTGCCAGGAGAAGTCTCCTTATTGTTGGGCTGTAAAAACCAGTGGGATTGTGGCTGAGTGACACAGAGGCAGCTGGAGACCAAGGCAGTTCCTTTTTTAAAAAAAATATATGTTTATTGTTTAAAGTATTGCAGATGTCCCCCCTTTTCCCCCATCAACCCCCTCCACTCCTCTCTTGCCCCCTCCCCAGGGCTTCACTGCACTATTGTCTGTGTCCATGGGTTATGTATACATGCATATAAGTTCTTTGGTTAATTTCTTCCCACCCCCTACCCCCTTCCCTCTGAGATTCATCAGTCTGTTCCATGCTTCCATGTCTCTGAATCTATTTTGCTCATTAGTTTATTTTGTTCATTAGATTCCACATATAATTGAGATCCCGTGATAGTTGTCTCTCTCTGACTGGCTTATTTCGCTTAGCATAATACTCTCCAGGTACCCCCATGCTGTCTCAAACGGTAAGATATTCGTCTTTTTTACAGCTGCATGGTATTCCATGGCTTAAATGTACCACAGCTTTTTTATCCACTCATTGCAGTTCCTCAAAGGGCCCACACACAGACTTATTCTAACTCATTCCCTCTGAACTCCAGCACTGGGGCAGCAACTAAAAGGAATCAGGACATACAGGGAGAAACTAAATTGTCTGACATCAGGACAAGAGCTGGGGGACAGCTTTCTCCCTGAAATGTTGGCAAAGGCCATTGTTCCTTTGTTGAGCCTTCCCTGCCACAGAGTTGACAGGCAGATGCCATATCTGAGTCTTTATCCACCTGGCTCACACTGTTCACCCCACCCTGGTGATTCCCTGAGACCGTGCCCACCCAACTTGCGGGCTTATCCAAGCCATTTCCAGTGGCTTTTCCATACAACTGGCTTCTCTTGTCTCATGCTTCAGACTTTCCTAAAGTCTCTCAAACAAGCAGCAACCAGCCTCAGTATGCCCTGTACCTCTCGGTAAGTGGCCCCAGGCCAGGCACTAGTGGCAGTCCACCTTGGTTCACAGCTTGGCCTCCCCTGGGCATGTCCAAGCCCAACATAAGTAGAAGCCATCTGCAAATCACTCTATAATGCATGCTGGGTGACCCCAGGCAGAGCACAAGTAGTGGCTTACTTTGCACCTCCTGGGAGGCCCCAGAGCCAGTACACCCAGTAGTCAGCTTCAATCACGCCAGATTACAACCCAACCACTTCCATAAGCGACACATTCAAGAAGCAGACTCAGTGAGCACCAAAGCCCCACTGAAGCAAGTCCTGCTCCATAGGGTTGGCTCCTGCCCAGCAGCTCTTCCACTGTAATCACAGCTGGTCCACAAAGCCAATTGGCCTGGAGGTCACTTCCTCCCAGTGACACCAACAACAATCAAGGCTCCTCTACAACAAGACAGTGCACACAGCCCACACAGATGCACACCTGGAGTGCCCAGCTCAGGTGACTGGGGAGGCTGCACCACTGGAACCTACAGGACACCTATTTCACAAGGCAACTCTACCAAGTCCGGGAGACACAGCAGCTCTACCTACCACATAGAAACAAACATGAGAAAGCAGCCCAAAATGTGGAGAAAAAGACACATGTCACAAATGAAAGAACAGCAGAAATCTCCAGAAAAAGAAATAAATGAAATGGAATCCAGCAAACTATCAGACACATAGTTAAAAACAATGGTTATAAAGATGCCCAAGGAACTTAGTGAAAACTTCAAAAAACTTTGTGAAACTTAGTGAGAACATCAACAACATAAAAAAGTACCAGTCAGAAATGAAGGATACACTACTGAAATGAAGAATTATTTACTAGAAATCAATGGTAGAGTAGAGGATGCTGAGAATAAAATCGGCAATTTAGAATATGAGGAAGAAAAAACACCCAATCAGGACATGAAAAAGAAAAAAGAATCCAAAAGTATGAAGACAGTGTATGGAGTTTCTGGGACAACTACAAGCATACCAACAACATTCCCATATGGGGATGCTGGAGGGAGAAGAGATGGAGCAAGAAATTAAAAACCTATTTGAAAAAATAATGACAGAGAGTCTCCTTTTCCTAGTGAAAGATATAGACATACAAGTCCAGGATACTCAGAGAGTTCCAAACAAGATGAATACAAAGAGGCCCACAACAAACCACATCATAATTAAAATGCCAAAGTTTAAAGACAAATAGGGACTCTTAAAAGCAGCAAGAGAAAAGCAGTTAGTTACCTACAAGGAAGTTTCCATAAGACTGTCAGCTGATTTCTCAACAGAAACTTCGCAGGCCAGAAGGGAGTAGCAAGAAATATTCAAAGTAATGAAAAGCAAAGACCTACAACCAAGATTACTCCACCCAGCAAGGCTATCATTTAGAACTGAAGGGCATATAAAAGAGCTTCCCAGACAAGAAAATGCTAAAGAACTTTATCACCACCAAACCAGTGTTACATGAAATGTTAAAGGGTCTTCTTTAAGAAGAAAAAGATAAAAAATATTAACAAAATGGCAATAAATACATATCTATCAAAAATTAAATCTAAAAATGAAAATAAATGAACAAGCAGAACAGAAACAGACTCATAGATACAGAGAACATGTTGATGCTTGCTAGATGGGAAATGTGTTGGGAGGATGGGTGAAAAAGGTGAAGGGGTTAAGAAGTACCAACTGGTAGTTATAAAATAGTCACGGGGGCGTAAAGTACAGCCCAGGGAATATAGTCAGTGATAGTGTAATAACTGTGTGCGTGTCAGCTGGGTGTGAGATTTTTCGGAATGGCCAGTTAATAAGTTTTATAATGCCCAACCGCTGGAGTGTACACCTGAAACTAGTGTAATATTTTATGTCAACTGTAATTGAAAAATAAAAAATGATTTAAATAATAAGTAAATAAGCATATCCTTGGTGAGGAAAATAAATAATAAATGAAAAAAGTCACGATTGAAAAGGACCAGGACTGAGGAGTCAGACTGCAGGAGACCAAGGGGACATGACAACTCAGGGCACTGTGGCATCTGGACTGGGTCTTAGAGGGGAAAAGTGAGGATCCAAGTAGAGTCTGCCATTTGGTTACCAGTATTTTACCCAAGTCTGCAGGTGAGCTCACAGTATTCAACAATAATTTCTCAGTTTTGACAAAATGGAGATGTTAATGTGAAAGGGAAGCTAAGTATATATGCAAACTTCATCCTCACAGCTCTTCTGTAAATCAAAAATTATCTCAAACACAAATTTAGAAAAGTGAAATTAAGAGCACATCACGCCCCTGACCTTGGTCCCTGCGCAGGCCCAGCACCATCTCCATGGCCTTCTCCGCCTCTCCTCTGGGCTCTAGGATCCCTCACTTTCCGCTTCTTCAGAAGCTCCTGACACCTTCTCCATACCAGCTTCATCACCCACCTCTCCCTACATTCCAGGAAGGAATATATTTCATACAAAGCCCTCAGATTTCTCGGCCCACCACGCAGACCAGCCCCTCAGCCTCCTGATCCTGGACACACCATCCTGCCCCCACTGTGGCCCTCCCTGGCTGCCCCGCTGCTCCCTCTCCAGAGACGGTCCCTGGCTGACTGATGTTCCTTTTGCCCTCATCTCGCTCCCTGTAGCCTCCTCTGGGCCCTGGTCTTCTGTCCTTCCCTCTGATCATCACCATGGTGGTCACTGTCTCACTGACATGCTCTCGCCATCTGCCTCCCACCTGGGCCCAGCCCCCTGAGAAAAAGGCCTCCCTTCACCTCTCGCCCAGCCTCCTTCCTGCAGGACGTGGAAGATCTCCTGGCAGGTCACGGACAGCTAGAAATGTGCTGCATGGACACCTGGCCACATAGAGAGCAGAAAAAAGAGACCGACAGGTCTCCTCTTCTCAGTCTCCCCAAGAAGGGGCCCTTCCTGGGAGGAAACTTTAGGCTTTGCTGCAGGAACCCTCCAACGGTAAGGGTCAAGGAAGCTGCTGAGAAAACAGAACAGTCCACGGACTGCAGGGCTGGGGGCGGGGGATGCGTGTGTGTGATGTCTTTTTGTGGGGTGAGTGGTGTGTTTTGTGCATGGGGGGGGGTGCGTGTGTGTGTGTGGTGTGTGTGTGTGTGCTGTGTGTGGTATGCATGTGTAGTATATGTGGTGTGGTGTGTGTGGTGTGTATGTTTGCATGTGATGTAATATGGGGGGGTGTTTGCATGTGATGTACTGTGTGTGTGGTATGTTTGCATATAATGTAATGCGTGGTGTCTGTGTGTGCATGTGATGTAATGTGTGGTGTGTGTATGTGGTGTGATGTGTGTGTTTGCATGCGATGTAATGTGTGGTATGTGTGTGTTTGTATGTGATGTAATGTGTGGTGTGTACGTGTGCATATGATATAATGTATGTGTGTGTATGTGATGTAATGTGGGGGGGTGCACTCACGTGTGAGCACCAGCTCCTTGGAAGGACAGAGGGATGCAAGGCCATAAACTGTCCCCCAGTGTGTTTGGGGTCCTCCATGGACCCAGTCAAAGAAGAATTAGAGAAACAGGAGGAGGCTGCACTGGCCCCAGAACCTGCAAGGAACTGGCCTCAGACGTGCTCCAGCCGGGCGCACATTCCTGCCCTCCGCTTCCAGCTGGACTCTGTTTACCCAGCCAAGGGTGGCACAGGCAGGCAGTGCCCCAAACGAGCGGCCTGAGAAGGTGAACACCATCTGCAGTGAATCGAAGCCCATTGTGTCTGGAGGGGAAAGAGCCAAAGATTTGCGGACACAAAGGCATTTCTCAGGCATGGTGACAAAGCTGGGTCCATCAGCTGCAAACTGCCTTTGTGAACTGCCCTGGAGAGCATCGCTTGGTTTAATCAAGACAATACAGCTCCTGAATGTGTTGGCACTTTTCAGAAGGTCAGTAAAATAAAATTCCGATTATACCAAACAATATCTTTTTTAAAAAATATATCCTCATTGATTTCCAAGAGAGGAAGGGAGAGGGAGGGAGAGAGAGAAATATCAGTGATGGGAGGATCGAGCCGGCGACCCAGGCATGTGCCCTGACCGGGAATCAAACTGTGACCTCTTGGATCATAGGTAGATGCTCAACTGCTGAGCCACGTTGGCCGGCCGGGCCCAAACAATATCTTGACGGTAAGTCCATCTTCTTCATCATTTGGAGGTGTATCTATACCTGTAATGTTATTATGAACGTCACTTTCAGAGACTAGCAGCAATTCCTGGATAAAAGGGGGAGCACAACAGTTTCACTAAAATGTCGTCAAAACAGCAGTGCACTTGCAAAGCAGGTTAAAAATTAAAGTTCATTACTAGCAAGTAAAATATTGCTTTGATAGTGTCCCCTTTAAACAGAAAGCCCAATTCTCAAGGACAAGATTAACTTCTCAGTTTTAAAGCCAAATCCAGGAAGAGGAAGGAGACGTGTTTCCATAGTTGAAGACCTTGCGTCCCTCTCAGCTCAAGAAAAGGCGCGTTGCACTTCCCACTTCAACTGAAGCACCTTTCACACAAGGGGTATGAAGGACCCAGACACGTCACTGCGAATGGCCCCGCCTTCCCGCCTGTCCCCGTGGCTGAGAGGCCAGGGTGCTGTGGGATAGACAGATTAAACCCCCTGGCAGGGTCTGTCACTGGTAGTGGTGCCACTTCCTGCCACAGTCTTTCAGTGACATTGGGGAGGAGTGTAGCAACACACCCCACAGTCTGAGAATGAGAGCCTCCGATCAGCCTCTCGGAGGGAGGCTGTTGTTTGAGGCGATCAGCCACACGTCTCCGCCCCACCTTCTCCCAAACCAAGGGCGCCTTCTGCACTGCCAGCCCCTTTCCAAAGAGAGTGCATCCAATACCCGCTCCACACACATGCTGGCAAAAGCCACGTAACACCTTTAATTCCCTCTTGCTTTGGAAGCATTGAAAACACTCCATCCCTAAGCAATAGCTGTGGTCCTCAAAAGCAGGACAGAAGCCCAGTGGGAAGACCTGTTTCTGGGCCTCCGTGCCCAGGGCATCTGTGGAACTGGCTGCCACGTGAGCAGAGCTGTGGCTGCCAGGAGGAACAGCTTCGGTGGACACACCGGGGTTCTTTCCATGCTGCTCGCCTCTCATCAGCTCACTAAAGATGCTCCTTGAATGAATGTTGGGACAGTGGAAGTTCAAGTAAGAGGATCGATTCCATCTGCCCTGGTGATGCTTCCACCTCCCCTGGGATAGACCAGCTCAGCTCAGGTGCCTCAACAAACCCCACACACTGGGCTGCTTAGAGAGCAGGAGTGTATTTGCACAGTTCCTGACACCAAAGTGCAAGATCGAGGTGTCCACAGGGCCACAGCGCTCTTCTCACTGTGTCTCCACACGGTGGAGAGAGTGCTGGTATCTCACCTTCTCTTCGAAGGCGCCGGTCCTGGTTGATCAAGGCACCACTCCTACAGCCTCCTGTAACCGTAGTTACTTCCTACAGATCCTGTCTTCAGATGCAGGTGCCTCGAGAGTTGAGGCTTCAATACAACTGTGGGGAGACACACATTCCACAGCAGAGGTCCCATGATGTTTGTCCTGTTTGACACTTTTAACTACACTCATCTCTACCCCCCCACATGGGCTTCACAGATGACCCTGGCTCGTCAATCTCCCACCGTCCAGCCACTGCCCAGTGTCCGTCCTGGGCCCTGGCCTGCCCCCGGCCTGCCCAGCGTCTCCTTTTCACATTCTTTACCCTCCCCCGTGAGCTCATCCTTACGCATGGTTTTCTCAGTGACTAGCTCCTGGGGCCCAGAGAAAAGGATGAGCTTGGGAGTCAAACAAACCTGTTTGGATTCCAGATCTGCCCCTTTCTAACTACAGATCCTGGGCAAGTTAACACTCCTACCTTCCAGGCCCTGTACCGGTAGGATGGGTAGAACTTACCTACAAATCATCCATCGCAACATCTGTCCTCACCATCCAAGCATCTGCCACCTGGCAAATCCCTTGGCTGATTCTCTCTTTCCCTTTTATTTCTCAAAGGTTTGGTTTTGCCATCCTTCCCTTGTTTTTCTTTTCTAATTTTTACTACTTACATATACATCCTTAAAAATATTTATTGTTTAATGTATATAATTTTGAATTTGAAAAAAATGACGGTACAGCACACATTCTTTTGTGATACTGTTGATATCACTGTTTATAAGTATTTTTATCTTTTGATGTATAAACATATTCGTCTCATTTGTTAGTGAAACAGAAGTCAATTTTACAAAGATCTTGGTCAGTTTACGTCCAGCTGCCCATTGGTAAGTGGACTCACACAGCCCAAGCCCGAGTAGCTGGGGAGGGCTAACAGGGTACACCCGGATTTTCAACCTCAAAGGTGCTCAGGGTCCCAGCCACACTGGGGGAGGGGGCACGGCGGGCTTGGGGGGTGACAGGAAGAGGCCGGAGGGGTGGGCTGGGGCGCAGGCCGCAAAGCCTTATGATTCAGATTTTATTCCAAGTGTGATGGGAAACCATGGAAAGGTTGAAACAACAGAGAGACCCGACCCCGAGAAGCAAGCACGGGGTCGGCCGTTTAGCCGCGGGGGTCCAGGTGAAAGTGCGCTGCCCTGAAGCGGGCCCGCAGCCCCGAACACCAGGCGGCTGGGACGCGCGTGAGATGTCGGGGACCGGGACCAAGGAAGAGCACATCGCTGGAATTTAACTGATGTAATCTGCGTTCAGATGTTACTTTTGCATAATGGACATTCTTTCTATTGCATCAAATACTTCACAGTTAAAGTTAAGATATAAGACACAACAAGAGTAAACTCCAAAGTGTTCCCGGTGGTTCTCTCGGGACGGGGGTGTGGAGACGGCCGGGGGACGGGACTCCGCAGCTGGGTGCCCTGGGTGGGTCTCTTCCCTCACAGCTAACGTGAGATACAGCTTGCAGGAAAGGGAAGCGTAGATAAACACAGAGTGATCTGACGAACGCTAAGCACCGTAAGTCAGGTCTGCTGCGAGCAACATTGCTCAAGGTGTGTGGGAGCCACCGGCCAGGGACGGGAGCCTGGGCCCCCGTGAGAACCCGGCCCCCTGTGGGCCACATGGGGGGAGCAATGGGTGCATCACGGGGCACGAGTGCACGTAGTGGAGATTTCCCTCAGCCACAGTGTTCCCTAAGATAAAAGTACTGATAAAGCCCTTGCCCCAGCAAAAGCCCCTTTATAGGTGGGAGTCAGTGAGATGCCAGCCCCAGCGCGAGGCAAGGAGACGTGGAAGGGCGGCTGTCAACCCCCCGCCCAGCTGTGCCGCCCGTGGCAGGGTGCAGAGGACCCGGACTCCACTCCATGTTATCACCAGATCCACGCTTCTACCAAAGAGAAACTGAAGGAATTAATTTGCAGATTACATGAGACCTCTCCTGGATTAACCAGTCTGAAATTTTAAAAGTAGTAAATACCAGTGTCACAAAGTCAAAAGGTACAGAAGATTATCAAGTGAGAGCTAGAACTCTCCTTTCTTTCTAGGTAAAAGCATTGTTGACATTTTCTGTGTGTCTTTTTATAAAATACACACTCATGCAAACCCTTAATACACACATCCTTTATACAATTCAGTAAGTATACGTTTGTGTATAATCCATACTCTTCAACTTCCTATTTCAATTAATAATGTATCATAAGTATTTTCCAAATTAATGCAAACAGATCTACACTTCTTATTTTTAAATGTGACCCATGTTTTCTTTTATGGATATAATAATTTATTTAATCACTCCCTTAGATATGACATTTTGATGGCTTCCGAAATTTAATTTTTTCAACAATTATGGAGGGAACATCTTCACACTTAGACATGTGGTTTCAGGGAAACCCAGGTTTCCGCAAGTCAAATATATTTCAAATATATTTTGGCTCATGGAATCTGTTGGACGAAAGTGGTATGTATTCTTAACAGTTGATAGCTATTGAAGAATGCTTTCCAAAAATGTTACACTGAACTATACCCCACCCGCACTATGTCATGTGTCTTTGATTTCCAGTCGTTGAGATTTAAACCTAGGTCTGCATCTCTTCAGATATCCAATGGCTATGTGCATTCCTTTCTCAACAATACCGGGTGGCGCAAAAGACAATCGGGGTGAGATATAATTCACTTTGTCTACTGTACGTGTGTGCCTGTGTGAGTCCAAGGGTTTCCTCAAATTTTAGAGACAGATTTGCTCTTACTTGTGGTCACATTGATAACTTTGAATAATCCACTGCAAACTCTTTCCTGATGTATAAAATGTGAGCGTTTGGGACTCAGTAAGTGAACTGGCTCCCGGCAGGTCACCTGTGTCCCTGGGGTCAATGCAGTAAAGAGAAGCGTGGGAGTCCACTTTGCCCTCTTGGGTCCCAGGTTTTCTCAGGAGACCCTGAGTTTCCCTCCTGGACTCCAGCGTGTCCTGTTCTCCCCACCATGTGGGCAGCAGTTCTGTCAACAGACCTGCAGCGACTTCGGGCCACCCACTAGCAGCAGAGGCAACACGGAGGACAGACTTTGCCAGGGTCCCTGCCTGAATCTCCAACGGGACGCTCCCAGGTTATTATTATTTCCCCACTTCTTCTGCAATCGTGTGAGTCCAGAGTGCTCTCTCTCTCTCTCTCTCACACACACACGCACACACGCACACACAATCCCTTATTCCACGTCGCTCCAAACAGCTTTATTTCCCAGAAAGGCCACCTTCCTCCCACCACTGCTCCGGGTGGGATCCGCCCTTTGCCCCGTCGCCTCCTCTCGGTCACCGGAACCAGACGAGAGCCCTGCAGCCCAGGAGGGCGGGAGCACTGAGACCAGCCTGCCCTCCAGAGGATTTCGCTGGGTGCCGGTAAAACAGCCCGATTCTTCCTGGGCGACACCAGCTTCTACTCTATGCTCTTGCCTTTCTCCCGTTTACTTTTACGCCTGTAAACATCCTGTGAGAAAGCAGAAGTGAAGGAGGGCGAGCAGGGAAGACGTCAGCGTCAGAGGGAGGGCGTTGCTGCCCCCCCAGCGTGAATCCGGGGCGCCGCCTGCAGACCTCACCTGCTTTCCAAGAACATTTTCTCAGGCTCTCGGTTTCCTTGAATTGTGACTTTGGTCATGTGACCTGGGTGCCTGAGTAGGCTTCTGTCCTTCCCAAGGAGGAAAATCCAGGACACCGCACAAAACACGGGAGGGATCGGGAGCAGCACGGAGCAGCCTCAGGAAGCGGGTGGGAGCGGGGACCAGCTCTGAGTTCTCCCGAAGATCTAAGAAAGACGGTAACGCCACTAAATGGCATTTTGTGGAGGAATGTTTACGGGCATGGGGAAAATACACACCATGTATTTAGTTTAAAAACACGACAAAAATATTACAAAAATTATAAATAAAGGGCACACACAGTGTGTATGTGTTTCTAAGGCATCAAATATTAATATTTGTTATTTCTGGGCAGTCAGAGTTTGAGGGTTTTTTTAGATTTTTTTCAACGTTTTATGATAACTCTAGATTGTTTCTACAATTAGAAGAAATAATCAGCGCTATTTTGTAAAAGAAAGAGAGATGTTTCGCTTGGTAGAAAAAGACCTCACCCTAGGTTTGGGTTTAGCACCACAACGAGGTAGGATCCCCCAAAGCGCCAGGAGACGTGCTTTTACCTCACCTTGTGCAAACTCACATTTGTGTTTGTTCCTTCCACACGTGGCACCCCTCAGTGCCCTCTGCCTCTGTGACTAGCCCCCATCACGAGCTGAACGAGCGGAAACCTGCCTAGCAGCCCCTCCTGCACAGCACCCGGGCGCTGACAGCCGCGATTCTCTCCCCCCGTCTCCCCCCCTTACCCCGCCAGCCCGCTGCGCCCCGCCCGGCCCCAGGCCTGCCTCCGTCCCGTCCTCTGTGCCTTCGCTCTGTTCAGCGTCGCCCGGAACCCCCCATGCTGACGGAGCTCCGAGGCCCTCCTTGGCTGACCATCCATCTCCAGCGGCGAGCCCAGCAGACGTGCCAACTGTAACAGGGAAAGCTGTGGATTTCCACCCACCACACCTGTTGCGTCCCTCGCGTCACCATCTTAGGCATGATAACGTCATTCGCTTAGCTCGTCCCCAGAACCCGCGGGGTCCAGCTCATCCCGCGGCACTGTTGCATCAGCCACAGCCCCGAAGGTCTCAGACTCTGCCCTGCTGCTGCCCAGAGCTGCCGCCGCGGAGTCCCCGCCAACACGGCCCTGCTGCGGCACGCGGGAGCTTCCGGGCCGGTCTTCCCGCTTCCATTTCCCACCCAAGAATCTGCTGTCTACACGGAACCCAGAGAGGCCTTAAAATCAAAGCAGAGCAGAAGCCTGGCCGAGTCCCTGCAGCGGATTCGCAGCACACGGGAACCAGGCGCCTTCGCCTGCAGGACGTTGCTGCTCACTTGGACCCGTCTCCTAGCCTCCTGCTCCCGGGCTCGGGCACAGTGACCCCTTCCCTCCCCTGTCCCCCTCCAGTCAGGCAAGGCTCCGAGCCGCTCAGGTTCCTAACAGGCTCTCCTCCTGAGCAGTTAGGCGGGTAGGGCCCCCATCTGCACGCCTTCCCTCACTGCCTATTCTGTGTCCTTGGCCTCTGTGACTGTCTGGACTCGTCACCTCTGTGACTGGGCTTCCACGCTGCTCATCAGAGTCCCTCCACCGGAAAGCTCCCCAGGGTCTAACAGAGTCCCTGCGATTATTAAATCTTTGTTGAATGGATAAACGAATGAATCTCCAGAACTTTCTAACAGTTTTTACATTAGCTATGTCGCTGTCTCTGTGAGATTAAGTCCCTGCCATAATCTGAGATTTCATAGCTTAAACTAGATTAACTCTAGAGAAGCTGAGGACCTCGACAAGTTGGCCTCACTGCTGTGCAGTTGGTGACACTGAAGCATGCTCAGGCCTCAGGGGACCACCAGGACCGAAGGGTCCCTCACCATTTGCCAGTCTCTAGTATCTGCGCGCGTGCCATCAGGCGGGGGGTGGGGAGAGGAGAGGCCCACTTCCTGCGGTGTGCTCCTGTCCTGACCGGGAAGGGATGCTATTCTTCAGAGGGGAAAGGCTCCAAAGCCTCCTGAAGAGGGGGAACATAGGGAGATGGAATCAGGACAGAACTCTGGTGCTTCCCTCCTATTTGATGCTTAGTCACACCCCAAGGCTAAAGTATTCAGAGTAGAGCTGGCACTGGCCACCCCCAGCAGCTCTGGGCACTTGCACACTCAGATGGGTGAGCCCCGTGCAGCCAGAACTCAGGAACACTGACTTCCCGTGCCCTTGGTGCTCCGAGAGCAGCCCTTGCAGAGCAGTCCTGAGAGCAGAGACCACTGGCCGACTGCGGCAGGTTGAAGCAAGGTGGCCAGTCGTGATGCTAGCAGCCCAGATGAGCAAAGCCCACCTTTCATCTCTGTTTCCCTCCAATGTCTTACGGTGCTGTTTGGAGCCCCACGTGTCCGAGGCTCTGCGCAGTGTTTGGAGAGACAGTGAGATACACTAATGTGAACACTGTGAGCAAGTCCTGCACATCCCGAGGGCAGCAGGGGCCTGGCACGTGAGAACAGAGCACCCGCGGCAGAGGACCAGACTCCAAGATCAGAGAATAATCTGTGACACTTTGCTGCCCCGAGTGAATGGAATCTTGCCTTGATCATAGTTTTCGTTGCCCGTCGCTGGAGGGTGGGAGCTAAGGTTAGGGCGGCAGCGGAGGGCTACGCAGGAAGTTCACAGCCGCAAGTACAGGTCGACCAGACGGCCCGGAGGAAATTTCTTTTCCCTGTTTCACCCAGTATATTCCAGGAGTTATGGGATCATCATCATCATCATCATCATCATCATCATCATCAAAACACAAAGGCAATCCCTTGAAAAAGCAGATCCAGGGGCCCGGTAGGTGGGCAGGGTTACCTAAAACAAGTCCATGCTGGGACACGAAGCCTCTCCTCGCAGGAGCATGCTAACTCCTTTGTAAAATCACCAGAACGGGCAAAAACCAGAACCTGGGCTTCAGCCCATCCTCCCAGACAAATACAGGGTGGGGCAAGAGTAGGTTTACAGTTGTTCGCATGGAAAATAATACAATAACTACAAGAATAAGCTGTGTTTCTCATACTCACAACTGTAAACCTGCTCTTGCCCCACCCTGTGCTATTCGTCAGGGTAGTTGGCCCCTGGAAATCTGAGCTCACAGGTGGGGGAGAGGGGACAACTGAGGAGAACAAAAAGCAATAAAAGTAATAAATTGATTCATGTTAGGTGAAGGAGAATTCATAGACTAAGATGATGAAGAACTTAAAAATAATAAATATTCTTGAAGAGAAGAGAGAAGATATTGCTGGCATGAAATAAAGACAGAGGAAGTTTTAAAGAAGAACCAAGTAGAAATACTAAGCATGAAAAAAATGAGTTAAAAACCTCAAAACATGGGGTTCATTGTTGAACGGCTGTAGCTAGAGAGGGCGAGTGCAAGCTGGGGAATGGGGACAGAGCTGCTCCCGGAGGCATCAGAGAGACTCTACATGGCAGCTAATAAATGGGATTGGTATAGTGAGCAATATAATATTTACATACTGCAAGTCAAACAAACAGAAAATATACACAGAAAGGAAGAATTATTGAAAGAACTTAAATTTTACTAAATTAAGGAAGGGCGAAAGTCTTCAAGCTGAAAGACCTAACCATGTACCAAAAGATAGATAATAAAAATCTCCAGGAAAAACATTACAGGGATATTAATAATGTCAGAGACAAAGAACAATTCCAAAGTGCTCAGTGAGAAGGCGCCAATCATTTTCAAGAGAGAAAACACCAGACGCCCACTGTCACCCGCCTTCTAACAACCGCAGGGAGGGAGCGATGGCAACAGAGCCACACTCCACTGCTCAGATAGCTGGGGGAAAGGACGTCAAGGCAGAAGTGTCGGCTTAGCTACATTTTCGTTTCAATGAAAAGGCCGGCCTGACACGAGTGTGGCCTCAGACTTCTCGGAGCGGAAGGGGCCTCTTTGAAAAGTCTTGAGAGGTCCCCGGGAAGGCGGCTGAGGATTTCCACGCTGCGGCCGCGGTGTCTGGTTGGTGAGATGTGGGCGCGCAGACCAGGCAGCACCTGACCTGCGGCAGCTGGAAGCAGCGCCAGGGAGGAGAGGCCAGCGGGCAGGGACACTGACTGCCTGCGGGCTGAGGCAGAATGAAGACTGGCACACACAGCCCACGGGCATTCGCAGCAGACAAGAAAGGCTCAAAACAGTTTAGGAGAGTACCTACGTCTTCAAGACCGGCACATGCAAAGCCTTGCTCTCCCGGGCTGAGGTTCAAATAGGAGCAGGGAGCTAGAAAAAAAGTGGGATAGAAAAAGTAAAACCAGAAGAATCGTCTGCATGGGTTGATGAGAATGATGGTGCCTTAAAGTATGAACAAGAAGATACTGTAAGGTGACCGTGTGGAGGCAGGTGGTGGGAAGATGGAGCCAGACCCTCCCCAGTCGCCTCTGGTGGAACCCAGCTGGGGGGCGCAGGAAAGGAGCTGGTCTGGCACTAAGATCCTCCCTCCTTTCCTTCCACCCGGAGCAGGTGCACTCTGTAAACACAGGAGAGCGAGGCAACGAGGCTCTGTGCGAGCAAACAAACACATGGAAAGCTGGTGCATCAGCCCCTGGGCTGACTGGGCGCTCTCCGTTTGGTCCGGCGATTCTCTCCCTAACCACAGGTGCTGGAGAGACTGTGGGTGTGCTGGTGTCTGCCCCAGAGGCCTGCATCTGCCCCAGGAGGCCTGCGTCTGCCCCAGGAGGCCTTTGTCTGCCCTGGAGGCCTGCATCTGCCCCGGAGGCTTGTGTCTGCCCCAGAGGCTTGTGTCTGCCCCCAGAGGCATACTTCTGCCCCCGGAGGCCTGCGTCTGCCCCGGGAGGCCTTGCCTGGGCAAAGCTGCCTGGTAACCCAAGGCTGTCTCCTGAGGAAAACGCAACCATTGTTTCTACACAAAACCAGCCCTGTCCCTGGCCAGGCCTGTCTGCAGAAAGTTATTTCTGCAAAACCCTGAAGGAAAAAGCTGCAGACAATGTGCTCTGGCTTCCGTCTTTCAATGCCCAGTTCTTAGCCAAGTACAAGGAGGCGCCCCCAGCTAAAGGGGCCGCAGGAGGGACAGGAAGGACGGGCCAAGGCAAGCACAGCTGCCCGCTGCGTCCTGGCCTCCAGGCTCTCAAGTCCTCCTTGCCACACCTCGGCAGGTCACTTTTCCCAGAGAGCCAGGTCATCATGAAGCCATGGGCGGGTGGGTCCTGAACGCGCCCTCCACAACCTCAGGCCTTCTCCAAAGACTGCTTGGCCTCTGAATGCCCACCCAGCCATCGTCTCCAACCCTCTCTAGAACTGACCAGACCAGACATCCAAGTCCCCCAGCAAGTCTCCTGTGAGGGAAGCAGGGTGGACAGAGTGGGCCATTCCTGCTCCTCCTGGCCAGCCTGGGTGGGTGAGGGCCTAGGGCAACACCGTGCTGCTCCAGCCAGGCAGCAAGCCTCCACCCACCTCGCTGTCCCTTTGGGCCCCTCGCCCAGCAGACTACTATGAGCAATTGTGCTGAGACGCTCCTGCCACCATGGTGAGCCAAATAAATGAAACTACTATTGAGTCCCAGTAATCTTTTTACTTAAAATACTAAATTTTAGATTAGGTAACTCTATACTTTGATTCTGACTGAGATATTTTAACATTTGTAAAGGGCTGTGGGCTCAGCAGCCGCCCCTCCCCTCATAACCAGCAAGGCCCTTCCCCTTCACGTAGCCCTGCCTCCCTCAAGGCGTCCACCTTGACTCAGACCTGGCGCCCTGGCGCCTGCGCAGGCCGTATTCACAGTCATGCTCTTCCTGGAGCTGTGGGACCCACACACCCAGGCTCCGGGCAGAGAGACTGAACCTGGAGCCACAGACTCGGGCATCAGGCGTGACGGCACCAGGTGGAACGAGTTTGAGAGCCATGGAGGATGGCAACTTGCTCACCCCTTCCGGGTCAGATGGGGCGGGGAGGTCATGCCCTGTCCTGCCCGGGTGCAGTCACCAGCTCCGCCTGTGGGGGCCAGGGGATGAGGAAGGCCGATGGGGCTCCCCACCCAGGTATGACAGGAACTCCTCTGGGCTGGGGCCCAGTGGCCTCAGAGGCAGATGCCCAGAAGGGCTCCCGGGGGTTGGAATGGGGTTTTTCAAGGGTTCTTGATGCTCAGCTTATATGCCCCCAGACTTTATCCCCCCTGGAAGCACTTCTCAGGTTTTTCATTCTTGAAACAGCCAAGCTGCTCCTGTGAGAGTCTGGGCTGGCAGCCTGCACTGCAGGAAGTGGCAGCTGATAGCTTTTCCAATGACTCCAGAGTTTAGGTGACTATACTTGATGTGCTTCAGGACACTATTGAGAGCCCAAATCAAAGTGTGAAAGGTGCTGAAGGTCAAAGCACCAGCCAGGTGGAGCACTTGCAACAAGGGGCCTGATCAACATTTCTGCAACCAAAAATTCATGCTTGGACACTAAGGAGGAAGACCCCCCTGTTCTTTCTCCACCAAAGTTTAGTTTCACAGTGTCCTAGGACTTGTCGCCACCCCAAAGAAACCAGAGCCTGAGATGCACAGTGCTCCTCTCTCCCTGACCTACAGCTATACTAGGTGTGAGTGGTCCTGATCCTCTTGACTACAAAGGGGCTCAAAGTTCCCAAGGATGTCCTTCCACTTCTCAGGAGCCTGGGCCACCGGTGGCAATACTAAATCTGCCCCACAGATCTGCTCACTGGCACAGATGCTCAGATCAAATCAATTTCCTGGAATAGCCTTGGCTACCGCACGACTCTGCAAGGTGCGATTCCAAAATAAACTCAGGTGATGGCTTCCCGGAACCTTTGCACATTCTTGATCTCTAGAGACAAGAGAAAGAGGGGAGAGAGGGGGAGGAAACACTTGGCCTACGGGTGTCACACCCCTCCCGGAGGCGGTGCAGGTGTGGCCCCCACAGGCCCCCTGGACCCACAGGGCTGTGAGCAGGCCTCAAGCGTCAGAGACCAGAGTGGGGACACGGGTCCTCTTTCTTCCTGGGCATGAACCATGAGAATGCCTCGCTTTCCACATTTGTAAAATAAACTTAATAATCCTGATCTCACAGAACTTCTGGAGAATTAGCAGCAATGTATGCGCCTGGGACCAGCGCCTGGCACACAGGCAGTGGAACACACGGAACATACGTGAAGCCTGGGGGCAGGACGACAGGAGCAAGCACACCAAAAATGCACAAGAGCAAAGTGAAGAGAAAAAAAAAGCATATTTTCTTTTATATTATTTTTTTTTTAATTTTTCAATTACAGTTTTCATTCAGTATTAGTTTGTGTTAGTTTCAGGGCACAGCATAGAGGAAGCATATTTTCTAAATGTCCTAGGAGTATATTTTTCCAAAGTTTTAGCAGGATGAAGTGGAAGCTAATAGCTGAGCTTTGCCCCCCAGGCTCACACACACACATACAGTTATGCGTAGAGTGGCAGGACCCTGACTTAATGTCTGTCCATCACACACATCCAGCAGGTCATCCCGGGAAACATTTTCTGTCTCAGCTGCTCAGTTGGCTTCACCTTAGCTGGAGAACCACAAGGCAAGCTTATTTTAAGAAGCAGTTTGGCCCAACCACAAGTGGGACCAAATGTCCCTGCCAGGAGTGAGCTGGGGCGCCTCAAATGCATTCTTCAGATACCTTGGTTTCTCCCAGCTCCTTCACAGGTAGAGCACCTCATCTTCTGAGACTGCGTAGTTAAATTTAGCATGAATGTGTGAGTGCCAAGTGCCTCTATCATTAAGCTGGCACAGAGAGTTGCATTTTTCTCAGGTGACATCTAACAGCTCCTGGCATCCAGAGACGCCTTTCCCAAAATCCTTTCCAAATAGGGGACTTGCAGCCTCTGAACCTAGAGGGCCCCAAAGAATCTGTGGATCTGAAAATATTCAGCACATACTCAAAATACCTCTTGCCTTGGGTATTCAGAAAGAACTGAAATGTGACCACAGAAAGTGCCAGTGCTGACCACACTGAAACCCCTGGCTCCCCAGCGGGTGCTGCGGGTGCTGCCTCGGCACCCTCTGCCCACGCGCACCTTCTCTGGGCACTTACACGGCCCATCTCAGCTTTAAAGGCACCATGATTCCAACTCAGAATCTCCTGCTCACTGGGGAACACAGAGTACATTTCTTTTTCAGGAAGAAATCTCAAAAATAGTGACTGGCTTAACATTCAGAGGAATGAAAATAGTATAATACTAGAGTTTATTGAGCGCTATGTTCTAGGCCCTGGGTTTGGATTGTTTTATTTGATCCCACCACAACTCAGTGGCATCGGGATGGTCACCAACTTTGTTTCTCATTCATTCCTTCGATAATAATGAGTATTTATTGGGCACTTTCTAGATGCTAGGCAGAGGGCAGAGAATCAATGTTCCCTTCCAGGGGCAGCTGGTGACCTGACAAGGGGACAGGCCATAGCAAAAGTCAAAGCTACAGATCACGCCAGAGTGATTAGTGTCTCAAAGACATGAGTCAGGGCCGATGGGTTCATGGGAAGGAAGCAGGGTCAGGAGCCACTCCTAAGGGGAGGTAACACCTGGGTATCGAGCTGGGTGGAGGGAGGGCAGCTGGTCAGGATGTGGGGGAAGCCCTCATGTGGAAGACAAAGGAAGGGGGTCGCTGGAGTGGAGGGTGGGAGCGAGATGTAGGGTCATGTTGACATCACAGTGGTAGGCAGGGCTGAGCATCGGCACCAGGTTCTCAGATTTTAAGTTGGATGGGAAACAAATGGAGGGCACTCTGGTATTTCGATTCATTCTATTTCACTTTAAAAAAATACTAATCACACTCCACTAAATGGACTTCATGACCCATTAATATATTTATAACCATACAGTTTGAAAGACACATTTGGGGGTAGCCCTTGCTTCTAAATTGTGCTCATCAAAATACAGACATTAAAAAGGAGGCCTATTCACAAGAAGAAACGGTGCAACTAGGCACAGTATTGGGGGGTGACTGCACTTACTGCAGTGATCATTTCACAATATACACCGTTATTGGATTATTTTGTTATGTATCTGAAACTAATATAATGTTATACGTCAAATATACCTTAATAAAAAATCCCTCCAAGAGAGAAAGATCTGGCATGTCTGACTGTCCTATCTACACTGTCAGAGAATTAGCTGCAAAGTGATTTTATAAATGGAATGAAATTATCACCCTCTGTATCTTATCTTTCATGTGTGTTGTCTTAAAACTAAAGAAGCCAAAATGCCCAAAATGCCTTAAATGGCAACATAGAGCCATCAGGTTCCCCAAGAAGCTACAAGCTGTCAGATCCACCAACCTGTCACCCAACAGAGAGCAGCTGCCTGCGGCCCCCCAGCCCCAGGGTCCAGGTCCCAGGGCGGGGCATTAGCTGGCCCCTGCGGGCCACGGCGGGCAGAGGACTCTAGCCACACAGAGGCTCTTGGGCATGAGTCCTGCAGCACCAGTCCTTGAGTCTGGGCAAGCAGCAGCCCTTCTGATCTCCAGCCGGCACTCCAAGCTCAAGATTCCTGGTACTAGAAGAGCACAAGGAGCCCTGTCCTGGGTCCCCATGCTGCTGTGCGGGGCTGTGCAGAAGCTCCCGGAGCAGACGTGAACAGATCAGGTCTCCAGGCAGGACACACGCCCCATCGAGACGCTTGCCTAGGTCTCTCACCCGTCACAGATCCTTTCCTGGAATAGAAGTCGCTCATGCCACTTCCCACCAGGTCCTCTCCTGCTTCTGGAAACCAGGTGGCTGCCAGCCACCAGCATCCCCTTTCCAGACAACATGGTCCTCGTCTGGTCACGGGCACCATGGAGGGCTTCTGCATAGGTCTAGAAACCCCTGGGCTCCGGCCCAAAGGCTCCTGGTGACCTTGAAGTCTCCTCAGCAGGTCCTCCTCAGAGCTTGGGGCTCGAGGTGTCAGTGTGAAGTTGTCATCTGACACTCACCCTTGTCCTGGGAGATGACCAATACTTGGGAAAAGCCAGGGAGCAGGCTGCTGACCAGACGTCACTGCGTCCAGCTGAGAGGCCAGCAGCCTCAGCAGGGCCTCGGGAACATGCTGTCCACTTGGCTGCTTTCGGACAGGGCCTCCCTCGGGGCCTCCGCACCACGGCCCAGCCTCTCCTACCGCCCTGTGAGCCCTGTGGCTGCAGGTCCCCGCCTCAGCCAGCATCCAGCCCACACCCTGCTTCCAGCGCTCACCCACCCGCCCCCGTGAGAGCCTGCGTCCTGGTAACTGTCGCGGACAGAATGTCCAGTGATGCCTTAGCCCCACGTGAGAGGCTTGGAGCGAGCACCTCCCCAAGCCCCTGGCCGCAGAGGCTGCCCCGGGCCTGTGGAGTTTTCCGTGTGCTCAGCAGCGACTGTGGCTGGGCCCCTCCATCACGCTCCTCCCGCCGTGATTCTCTGATCCACTCAGTGCGAGGACAGGGTGACAACACCGTAAAGAACACACCACCCATTCGGGCCCCAGGGAAGGGGCAGGGCCCCGTTCCGCCGGGACGCAGAGGACAGTGGGCGGGAGGCAAGGGCGCCGGCCGGGGAAGGCCCACAGGCTCCCTCGCCCTCTGCAGCCTTTGTGCTGCTCTCCCTCGGTCATGTGTTCGTGGCCACAGAGCTCTTTTCTAAGAAGTCTTTCTTTTTCTTGGATTTTTTCTCCCTGCTAATTCATTGCTGTTACTTAGCCATGTGGAGCTTTTCAGCCAGATTCTGAAACGTGCACGTAACACGGTGCTTGAACCACGTTTCCGAGGGGCTACGTGCGCCTTACAAATCATTTCATCATTCTCACCATAAGCATTTTTGCCATAAACATCTTTGCCGCCAGCATTTTCACTGCACAACTAATCGGCCATAAAGCAATTTCTCCATAAAAGATTAACTAATCAAAACTTATAGGGGGATATTAAACAGGACATAATAAAACATGAAAAATTAATTAAAAAGTAAGAAGACTTCACAAAATCAATACTGAATCGAAAACTAATGCTCTGGAAGACTGTTGTAAATTAGCAGCCATCTGTTTTATATTTGGGTGCCTTGAAAACTTTTGGTTTTGGTGAGTGGCAGGCGGGGCAGTAGGGGGAACAGTGTTCCCCAAAGATTTGCAAACTGACATGTCGTCATTTTCTAGTACAGGCAGCCATCTGGCTTCACGCGTAGCCGCGATCTGCTTTTACGTCGTGGTTTTCATCCACTGTTTTAAGACCAGCATGGCTGCTCCTCACTGTAGAGACCGTTAGGAAGGCTGAGATTTATGTCCTATAAAAATGGGAGTAACTGCCAGAGCAGTTACCAAACTGACGACTAGCTTAAATACATTGTTTACCAAGTGTCTGCCAACCCATTATTTCATCTTTTATGGTGAAACTGCCTTACAGACAATTAGTTGTGCAGCAAAGATGTTTATGGCAAAATGCCTAGAATCATGGATGTCAGGCCAGTGTCACTCAGCGAACATTAATACCCACACACTCATAGGCACATGAAACGCAGGAGAAATGTGTAAGTGTCCTACCCTCTCGCCTGTCAGAGTCTATGGGAGGTGTGTCTGTGTGGAGGGGGTGTTGGTAATTAAGTACTAGGCCTCTCTTCTTAACACACCGGGTGACCCAGAGACTCCTTAAGTTGGAAAAAGTAAATTTAATGGCTGGGGTAGAACAGTAAGTAGTTCCTTTCACACCCTCAGACTGTCCGAGATAGTGCTTTCCTCTGGCCGGCTGAGCCCCCCACCCTTGCTCTCATTACAGCTGCCTTCAGAGCCCTCTCGGCCACCCCTGCAAACCTTAGGCCTTACGTACCCATGGTCAAGAACGTGGGAGCTTGGTCATAGCTGTAAAACAGATTACCTCTGTTCCAGATGGCACCTTGGGCTCATACTTTACATTCCCTCTTCAGTCCAGCCACAATATTTAAGTAAAGTATATACACATATGTACATGTGTATATTTACACACGCACACACACACACACACACACACGAGCATGTGAGCTCGCCTCAGGATAGAGAGGGGCTCACTGTGCCTCAGAGGCGTGAACGATTGAGAGCTCAGACCCTCCAGAATGACTCGTGTTTCGGAACACAACTGTGATTCCCTGTGTAATTTAATGATGTCAAAACTTGCAGCATATATCTCCCCACAGGGACCTTTGGGGTGGCCCGGGTACCCCCACAGCAGTCCTCTGGACCACAGGCAGCTGCATCACCAGGGGTTCTGGTCCAAGTGACCTGCCCAGCCCCAACCCACAACTCCCAAAACAGAATCCCCATGGGCCGGGTCCTATCTGAGCTTTAACAAACTCCAGGCGGGCTCTGACCCAGTGCTCGCACTCAGGGCCCTCCTGGCAGAGACTTGTGTTGGAGCCTCCCCTGGGGAGCTTAGTAACTGCGCAGGTGCCAGAGAGGGGAGAGTGCTGTTTCGTACTTTCCTCAGGCCCGAGCGAGCGCAGCCTCCCGAGCGAGGGGACCTCACTCACTGCCTGGAGCCCACACCTCGTCCTCCCACGGGACCCCCCATGCTGTGCATGAGTGCTTTCTGGCTGCTTTCTGGCTGCTTTCTGGCCAGACCATGGGCATGCATGACTGTAGGCCCATTGGGTGGTTAAGAGCCACTGTTTCTAAGGCTGTAGACTGAGCATGAAAGTGCCCACAAGATCCCCATGGTGAGGGGATGGAGCTGGAGAGGAAGGACAGAGGTCAGACCAAGGCCATGATCTGGCAACCTGGAGTCTCCATGCCACCATGTTCCAGCAGGACACCAGGGGTCAGAGGACTCCAAATGCTTTCAGGCCATCGTGAAGGTGCGTTGTTGTTATAGACTGAATGTCTGTGTCTCCCCAAAATCTTCTTGTTGGAGCCTTAACCTCTAATATGATGATACTTGAAAGTGGGTTCTTTGAGGTGATTAGATTTAGATGACTACACAAGGATGGGGTCCCACCATAGGATTAGTGCCCTCATAAGAAAAGGAGGAGTCCAGAGCTCACTTTCTCTGCCACATGAGGACACAGTGGAGGCAGCCGTCTCCCAGGAAGAGGGATCTCAGGGGAACAGCAGCACTGGCACCTTGGTCTCAAACTTATAGCCTCCATACTATGAGAAATAAATGTCTGTATTTAGCACCCCCAGGCTGTGATGGTTCATTGTGGCAACTTGAGCTGACAAGCACAGTGATGACGGTGGAGACAGGCACCTTATTTAGCAGACTGAGACCAGTGTCAGGGTCAGGCCCGGGATCTGCGGTGGCAGAGCCGGTCGTGCTCATGCTGGAACCTGATGTTCAGCAAGGCCTGGGCCACACCCTCCCACCCCTTGGACTCCTCAGCAGCTTCTGCTCTTGCCCCTTCCTCTCAGCCCACCAGTTCCCTAGGGCACCAGACTGTTTCCGCAGCGATGACGACGGGCTGTGCAGTCCTGCCTTCCCCATATCCCGGTGTGGGGGGGACCGCAGGGACCACATCGTTGAACTTTCAGTCCATAAGAGGAAGGCCAAGCCCTGCTGTGGCTGCCATTCGGGAAGCTGTTCCGATTGGGACACGTGGATGCAGACAAGCTGGAGGCACCCTGCTCTCGAATCAGACCACAGTGAGGCCACCAGGCCAAGCCCGAGACACAGCAAACCGAACTTGCTCCAGGCATCAGGTGCTGACAGTTTGGGGCCACACTTCTCAACAATGTCATTCTGGATTCAGCTACAAGATGCTAAGAAAGGCCAGGGGGTTCCCAAGCTCCAGAGCGGGTCCCAGGCAGAGACCCCTGAGTGGCTCTGCCCAGGGTTTCCACTTTTGCATTTTGTGAGATAATAGAAATATATATATTGGTCTCCGCCCCATCCCTGCACCCCTCCCGGAACCCTGTAGCTCCCGGCATGATAAAAGCGCTGGGAGCATCTTTTGTTCTAACACTCACTCTCAAACCCCAGATTCTGACACGGGGCTCCTGAACCCTGCAGCTCCAGAGTGACGGGAGTGTCTTTGTCCCAATGAGGAGGCTGTGAGCTCTGGGTGAGGGCTGGTCCCCAAAACGAACAGGCCCTGAGGGAAGCTGGGAATTTCCAGGCTGCCTCCACGCTCCTGGGAAGGGAGAAGGGCTGAGAAGGGAGTTAACGATGGCACTTGGCCACATGAAGAGCCTTCATTAAAATCCCAGACATACGGGGTTCGGGGAGATCCGGGTCGGTGAACACGTGGAGATGCAGGAGCGTGGTGAGCTTAGAGAGCATGGAGGCCCCGAGCCCCCTCCCCACCTGGCCTCATGCATCCTCCCCTGGCTGGTTCCCGAGTGAAATCTGTTGTAACAAAGAGGGAGACGGAGCCCTCGCCTGCGGAATCCGATGCCGTCCCCGGGTAATCAGTGTCGGAATTCAGTTCAAGTGTAGGACACGCGGCTGGTGTCTGAGAATTGGTTGGGGGGAGGGAAACCCCCACATTAGGTGAGCAGAAGTGTCTGAAGTGAAGCCTCTTGGTGAAAGCACAGGAGGCTCACAGGGAGGGACCTGCGGGGCAGAGCGGGCTTTGCCCCACACGGGGAGGAACGCGGAGCTCTCCCTGTGCAGCCCACGGCGCCTGTCCCTGCTCGGCCGCCCCTCCTAGCCAGGGCCTCGGGCGCCTGGGCTTCTCCAGGTCAGCAGGGCAGAGGCGGGCGAGGGTGTGTGCGCACCCATCCGGGTGCAGGGCCATTTCATAGGTGCCTAGAGCCTGCCTGGGCCCAGGGCGGCTTCACTGTCCACCCCGCCAGTTTCCGGAACAAGGGCCATTCCTACCACGAGGCGTGAGCTCAAACGAGACCCAAGAACACAGAGGAGGCCGTGCAGGTGGACAGTCCCAGGGGTGGCGCAAAGAAGCTGGGGCCTTGGACAGTCCCGTGGGCTCCATCCCTGTCAGCTGCCCTCAGACACACCTGCAGATCCCATCCCCTGGCTGCAGACGTGTGGCTCTGTGGTGTCAGGCTGCCCGACAAGGGCTCAGGTTCTCCGAGAGCTCAGAGCTGGTGGCGAGGGGCTCAGACCTCAGTGAGGTATCCCCAGGTGCTGCCCCAATAAAAGTCATTAAAGTTTAGGGAATTCTGGTTTAGACAAAAGCGAGCCTGGTTCTTCACGGCAGGCACAGAATCTCAGTGTTCCTGCCCTGATGCAGGGCCCGGGGCCCAGGTTCAGCTGCCGGAAGCTCTGGGACCACAGACACACCCTTTGTCCCGTGTGCTTTCTGGGTTAGCATCCCAGACTCCCACCCCCTGACAAACGCTTTCCTTTACATGCCAACTTTACCAATATATAATTCTAAAAACGTCCAGTGCTGTGGTTACCACTATATTCGCAGAGATGTGGAACCCCTGTCACCCTCTAATTTTAGAATATTTTCATCCCCCCAAAAAGAAACCCCAAACCTCTCAGCCATCACCCTTAATACCCTCCCCAGCCCCAGCAACCACTAATTTGCTTTCTATCCCCCTGGGTTTGCCAACTCCACACACTCCCCATAAACAGAAGTACCGGGTGGGTGTCCTGTGTCTGACTTCTTGCACTCGGACGTGGCATAGAGCTTTCGGGGCTCTATCCTGCGGCAGCCTGTGTCCCTGCTTCACTGCTGGGTATCCCTGCCCCTTCCACTGTGTGGATATGGTGCGCTTTGTCTACCCATTTACCTGGGGGTGGACGTTTAGGGTGCGAACCCTGTGGGCGTCACAAATCGCCGCCGTGGGCACGGCTGTGCAGGGCTGCAATGAAGCCAAGTCCGCTTTCGCTGCTTGACTGCTGACAACTCTAAGCCCCCACCACACTTCCTCCCAATCTCTTCTCCTTGGGAAACACACATGCTTTTAGCCCATCTGTAATCAAAACTGTCCGCCCTCCTCTCTGTCCTAACTGGTGTTTCATCACAACTCCCATTTTCCTATTTCTGTTCCTGCGGGGGGTGGGGGCCATGAGGATGGCAGTCTGGGACCTAAGACAGCAGCCAAGGAGCAGCCCGGGTACTGCTGTGAAGGGCCGCTGGCCCGAGAGACCAGTGCACCGCGGCCCAGCTCTCAGCTGACCCATCACTCCTGCAGCACCACGGCAGCCTGGGTGGGAGGGGTCCTCCTGATGTGCCCTGAGCAGCCCCACCCACACGTGCTCCTGGGAGGCCCGGCCAGGACTGCCAGGCGGAGCAGGGAAGGAGAAGCTGCTCTGAGGGGACCTGACTTTCAGTTGGAGGTTACTCGTGGCCTTCTGGGCTTTTTAACTTACCTTATGATTTTATTTTTATCTCTTGTGGAATAGTTGCTTACCCCACGTAATAAATGTACTAGGACCAGGGGCCCTGCTGGCTCCCTGGTCAATTGGCCTTAGTGATTTGCCCCCCTCCAGCCTGAGCGGGGGCTGCTCTGCTGCCACCTTAGCCACAGCTCTGCTGTCCCAGGAAGCCTGCCGCGCAGCCTGCACGCCCACAGCTGGCCTGAACGTCCAAGGGTCCGCTCGGCACCCTAGAATGTCCCCACTGGTGCTTGCTGCCACAAAGCCGTGAACCCCCGGGAACAGAGGCCACACAATGTAAACACGGAAGGAGCTGACCTCCCTCCGCAGAAGCAGCGACTGCGGACTCTGCTCAGGGACGCCGGGCTGAAGTTCCCCGTCTGCCACGAGGTGACACAGCTGAGGGAGGCAGGCGGCTGAGGGTCTTGAACAGCTCAGGGCCTCCCAGGGGTAGGAGGGCTTTGCAGGGGGGCTCAGGGAGAGGTCACCAGGAAGTGTCTATGACTTTCCGTTTGCAGGCAGTAGGAGGGGAACGAGTGTCTATTAGAAACAGGGCAGGGGAAGGACTTCATGGTCCTCAAGGGCGGACACTCAGCGGAGCACAGCGTGGACCCGGGCACGGTGCAGGCGGCGGTGAGGCGGCTGCCTGGACGCTGGTGCTGGGAGCCGGCCGCCCATGTCCCTCTAGACACGCGTCAAACAGATGGCATGTGCCCGGACGGGGCTACTTGGCCTATCCTTTCCTGGACTCTTTCAGCCCTCCCTTGGCAACCCCCATGCTGTGGGCAGCGACCTCCACATCCTTGCCCTTGGCTATCACTAGGTCTGCCCAGAGCGGGTGACTCCAGGTGTGGCTTCCCGGAGGGGAGGGAGGGGAGGGAGGGAGGGAGGGAGGGGAGGGAGGGAGGGGAGTTCCAGGAAAGGCCAGGCGGGAGGCAGCACTGGCAGGCAGGTGGCATGGACCTTGCCCGCGTGCAGCACCTGTTCCTCTTGCACTGGTTAATCGCAGCCACTGACTGAGTGAATGAAGGACGGGTGTGAGGACTCCAGGGGCTGTCCCCAAGGAATTCACGGTCTCACACTGCCTGCTGTTTACAAGGAAGTGGGGGGAAAGAGGAGCACACGCCAGGCAGGATTTCCTGAGAAACTGGGTGTCAGCTGCCCGCAGGAGTCCAGAGGCAGCAAAGGCAGCCCAAGCTGTGTCCCGAGTGCCAAGGCAAACAGGCAGCTTCCAACTGGGTGCCCGCAGGCCATGGTGGGCCAGTCTGCAGAGTCCCTTCCCAGAGGTCCGGAGAGCCCCGGGCAGGTCGGGGCGCCTGAGTCCCCTGGTTTGGGTAGAGGCATGCTGGTGCCTGTAGAGGAGACATCAGACCTCATGAGCTCTCACAGGGTGAGTCACTGGGTCAGAAATGCCCTCACACACTCTTGCTCAGTTCACCACCTCTCGGAGCCTCTGAGCAGCACAAGCATTGAAGAAGGGTCCCCATTTCACAGAGGAAACCAAGGCTCAGGCAGTCCAGGCAAGGCTTAAGGACATGTGCCCAGGGCACCTCACTTAGCTGCACCGGAGTCAGGAAAGAGCTTTGCAGAACACACCGGTGGTCCTCTGGTTTCTACACAGCGATGTCCCTATGCCATGGGAAATTTTAACCCATTTTACAGGTTGGAAAACTGAGGTTTAATGGAATTAAGTGACCTGCTGTCATCACCCAGAAAAGGATGCATAGGAAACAGAAGCCCAGACCCTCCAGGGGGACACAGAGGGTCTGTGGCTCCTGCAACACCTGGCATCCCCCATCTGACTCCGAGGCACAGACCAGTGGCCTGGAAGCATGGCCCTACTCCTGCAGTGTCAGGGAGACAAGGTCAAGTCCAGGCTTGACCCCAGACCTATCAAATTGAGACTCTGTGGGGTCCCAAGCCCACAGTGGCTATGTCACCTCTCCAGGTGAGAAGGGTGTGAGCTCTGGAGGGACAGTCAGCTCAGCCCATGGGCTGGTGCAGGGCACGCCTGGAGCAGAAAGGCTCTGCCTCCTCAGGCCCTGCGTGGACCCCTCCCTGACCTGGCCCCGGGCTGGGCTGCGGGGAGAACCAGGTGCGCTGACAGGTCAGCACAGGTGAGGCTGCAAATCCAGAGCCTGCCTCCACGGACACCGGGGCTGGAAGAGACGGACACCACGAGAGGTTCCTGTGGGGGAACAGCTCATCTGCTCTGCCCTGGACAGTCCACGGGTGACGCATGGGACAGGAAGCTCCAGGGAGGTGCCCTTTCTAATTCGGCAATGAGTCAGCGTGAACTTTGAACAGGGCAAAAATAAGACTAAAAATAGCGCTGCGGACACTGGGGAGTTGGTGGGAAAGCTCCCGGCCCGGCTGGGCAGGAAGGCCCTGCGCTGCGCCACCCCAGGGCCGGGAGAGTAGCCGCCCTGATGCAGAAAACCCAGGGTAGGAGTGAGGGCCATGCTCCGGGCCAGTGTGTGAGTCAGCCTCGCGGTCACCCCGCCTCACTGGCACTGTCCTTGAATTCCGCACTCAGGTTCAGGGGTGCTCCTGTGTGTGAGCTGGCCCGTGCACACGTGAACTCCCAAGGTCATCACCTTCTGTCAGGGCTCCGTCCCACCAGACCCTCTAGACTCTGCGGAGCACCTGCCCCGCCCAGGTCAGAGTCTGTGCGCCAGGCCCTGGGTCCCGGCCAGGGAAGCCTGAGCCCTGCCTGTGGCTTCAGGAGGCCTGCCCCAAACCACGGCGGGGCAGGGTGCCATGGAGCCTCCTGGGCTCAACACCCAGCTCCCAGGGCCGCTGTTGGTGAGGGGAGCCCGCAGTCCCTCCAAACGTCTCAATTCCTGAACCCGGGAACGATTGCTTTCTGAAGCCCCCCCGTCAGGATACCTGGGAAGTCTTGGGGTACAGTCCCTGAAACCCATAGACCCCAAAATTAACCTTCCCTCCAGACCTGGGCTCTCTCCCTGTCCCCTCTGTCCTCCTGCTGGGCCCCAAGCAGAGGTCACTCCTTCAGGGGATGAACAGGGCCTCCCGGCTCCGACTTTCCTGACAATCTCAGAGCAGCTGGCTCTGCCCAGGACACCCAGGGGCAAGGAGGCGAGCAAAGGCACCCAGGTGTGTCCCTGGTGTGTGCATCATGCTGTGCTGTGTCCCCTTGTGCTAGTCACCTTGGCTGTGTCATGGTGTGTCGTGCTGTGTTGTACTGTATTGTGTTCTATTGTGTCTTGGTGAGCTGTGCTGTGTCGTGCTATTCACACTGTGCTGTGTTGTGCTGAGTCATGCTGTTCACACTGTGCTGTGTTGTACTGAGTCATGCTGTTCACACTGTGCTGTGTTGTACTGAGTCATGCTGTTCACACTGTGCTGTGCTGTGTCGTGCTGTTCACACTGTGCTGTGTTGTACTGAGTCATGCTGTTCACAGTATGCTGTGTTGTGCTGAGTCATGCTGTTCACACTGTGCTGTGCTGTGTCGTGCTGTTCACACTGTGCTGTGTTGTACTGAGTCATGCTGTTCACACTGTGCTGTGTTGTGCTGAGTCATGCTGTTCACACTGTGCTGTATTGTACTGAGTCATGCTGTTCACACTGTGCTGTGTTGTGCTGAGTCATGCTATTCACACTGTGCTGTGTTGTGCTGAGTCATGCTATTCACACTGTGCTGTATTGTACTGAGTCACGCTGTTCACACTGTGCTGTGTTGTACTGAGTCATGCTATTCACACTGTGCTGTGTTGTGCTGAGTCATGCTGTTCACACTGTCATGCTGTTCACACTGTGCTGTGTTGTGCTGAGTCATGCTGTTCACACTGTGCTGTGTTGTGCTGAGTCTTGCTGTTCACACTGTGCTGTGTTGTGCTGAGTCATGCTGTTCACACTGTGCTGTATTGTACTGAGTCATGCTGTTCACACTGTGCTGTGTTGTGCTGAGTCATGCTATTCACACTGTGCTGTGTTGTGCTGAGTCATGCTATTCACACTGTGCTGTATTGTACTGAGTCACGCTGTTCACACTGTGCTATGTTGTACTGAGTCATGCTATTCACATTGTGCTGTGTTGTGCTGAGTCATGCTGTTCACACTGTCATGCTGTTCACACTGTGCTGTGTTGTGCTGAGTCATGCTATTCACACTGTGCTGTGTTGTGCTGAGTCATGCTATTCACACTGTGCTGTATTGTACTGAGTCACGCTGTTCACACTGTGCTGTGTTGTACTGAGTCATGCTATTCACATTGTGCTGTGTTGTGCTGAGTCATGCTGTTCACACTGTCATGCTGTTCACACTGTGCTGTGTTGTGCTGAGTCATGCTGTTCACACTGTGCTGTGTTGTGCTGAGTCTTGCTGTTCACACTGTGCTGTGTTGTGCTGTGTTGTGCTGTGCTGTGTTGTAGTGTATTGTGTTCTATTGTGTCTTGATGAGCTGTGCTGTGCTGCGTCATGCTGTTCATACTCTGCTGTGTTGTGCTGAGTCATGATATTCACACTGTGCTGTGTTGTGCTATGTTGTGTTGTATTAGGTCTTAGTGAGCTGTGCTGTATTTTGCTGTTCACACTGTGCTGTGTTGTACTATATTGTGTTTTATTGTGTTGTGTTATATTGTGACTTGGTGAACTATGCTGTATTGTATATTGTGTTGTTCTCTGTCACACTGTGCTGTGTTCAGCTGTGTTGTGTTATATTGTGACTTGGTGAGCTGTGCTGTGTCACACTGTGTTGTGCTGTGTTGTGTTATATTGTGACTTGGTGAGCTATACTGTGTTGTATATTGTGTTGTGCTCTGTCACACTGTGCTGTGTTGTATATTGTGTTGTGCTGTGCTAATTGTGATTTGGTATGTTGTGCTGTGCTGTAATTGTTGGGCTGGGTCACACTGGCTGGGTCGTGCTGTGCTGTATTGTCTGTGTTGTACTTTTCTATGGGAAGGGACACGAGAACCAAGGACAAAGTCCAAACTAACAGATGCACAAACCCTCCAACCTCATTGTTACCCCTGGTTGTCCTTAGGAGACAGTTGGATCTGGACTCACCCAACCCCAGCACACCAAGAAGGGGCCTCGATGGGCTGGCCTGGGGGCCCTCAGGTGCTTCACCTCCATCCTGAGGCGCTAGGCGGTGATCCTCAAGCCTCAAGGCAATTGACCATCACCCTGAAAATGTGAATAGTGACAACTCAGTCCAGCCCAGAGGGCCGGATTGAATTTAGTGTGGTCAGGGCTTGGAATCACCCCCCTGCCCCTGCTCTGGCCTGCTGGCCGCATCCCACAAGCATCCTTCCTTAATTCCTTCACAGACCACTGGCCTCTGCACTGCCAACCTCGCCACCACTGAGGCCTTGAAAGGTCAACACAGCAGCCCAATGTCCACCTCCCAGGCCTACCACGGGTCCTCTCTAACCACTGTCCTTTAACACAGCAACTTGTACCAGGAGGCCGTTTCCAGGGAAAGGTGATTCAAAGGTGGCCCTGGAGGGCTGGCACCCCCCACCCCACCTTGCTTTTCCCTAGCTGTGTCAGCTTTTGGGGTGGCTCTGAAGTGGTCGATGGACACCCACATTGTGCACTCACGTGGTAAAGGCAGCGATGCACTGAGCCAGCAAAGGCCGGCACTTGCCCACCCAGGTGAGGAGCACCGAGACCCTCAGAGCAAGTCCTGCAGTGGCAGGAGCACCCCTCCCTCTGCGCAGCTGTGAGAATGCACAGGCCACTCTCATGTCACCAGATTCCCAAGGGTCCAATGCTCAGATTTCCTCTTCAGTAGAGCATACATTCCAAGGAAACAGATACACTAAACACATAAGATCGCATACAATGCAGGGTGTTTTCCACACGATTCTCTGGTAGTGCTTAGGTAAATAAATGGGCAGCCTCTGGTGCACTTTCCCCTGGAGAGGGAAACAGCTAAGTAAACACAGCGCCTGCCGCAGGACGTGAGTTCAGGAGACGGGCAGGCGCATCTGCGCACCGCTTTCTGCCCAGCCAGTCATGGATCCCTCACTCCCAAGGTCTCTCCAGTTCAGAAAACACGTGGGCTGCATGTGGCTGGCATGTAAAACTGACAGGATGTGGGTGGTTTTAAGGCAGTTTGGGAGCCCTTTTACTCCTTCCTTGACGTCTGATACATGCGGGACATCCCTGCACACCCGCAAACAGTCACAAGTGCAGCAGGCTCCCCAGGGGCCAGTGTGTCACCCACAAATGGCAAAGGGTTGGATGGAGGTGATGATCCCAGGATGACACCACCAGTCACTGCTGTGATCTAGGGAGAGAGAAGGTGTTCAAGCAGCATTTCCTGTGCCCCTGATGGGCACATAGTGGGCAATGGACATGAAGGGAGGGGCCCAGGCTCCCTCCCCTCCAAAATGAATCCAAGCTAAAAGATAAAATAATTTATTTATAACTTTTTAATCATCTAAAGGACCCTACTAGGTTTGTTTTCAGACCAGAACATGCCTCCTGGGCACCAGCTCACATTTGCTGAGGACCTCTAGCCACAGACGAGCTCCAGGCCGGCCGCCTGCTTACCAGGGTGGGTAAAGGTCACCTGTGCCATGTGGGAGTCTGAGCCAAGGTCACTGATGGAGCCAGAAGTTAAACTACTGGCAGGGAAAGTTACAAAACGCAATCATCAGAGGAAACGTGCCGTTTGGTTTGGAATGGCTGGAATTCGTTGATATGCTTTACACATAGCACTTTGCCCTCATTGCATCGGAAGCACTGCTCCCCTCCCCTTGAAGCTGTATGGTTCTGGGCCTACTCTGGCCAACAGCGAATGGCAGAAGGACCTGATGCCAGGCTCTGGGCCCAGACATCAGGAAATGGTGAACTCTTCCTGTCGTGGGAGCCTCTGGGGGAATGCCGAAGCACCTTAGAAAGCCTGCCACCCTCTGGCAGTGCTGAAGCCCTCTGGGCCACTGTCCTGGCTGAATCCAGCCTGCAGCCACCAGCCGATATGCCACATGCTGGGGCAAAGAGCTGGCAGCCCCAGACCCATTCACCAGTTCATTACCACCAAACTATCTCAGCTGTTTTTTGGACCTGAAACTCTGCCCGGCCACACCCTGCTCGAGTCCCTGAGGCAGTCATCATAAGCTCTAGCAAACGGTGTCAGGTCACTGAGTTCTGAGGCATGTCACCCGTCAGGTAGCCAGCGAAGCAGGGGAGAGCCCGATGCTCCTGCTCGTGTCCTCCTAACACTATTTCCAGCTCACATCAGACTGACCCGGGGAGGGGCCTGCTTGAGAACAGAGCCCCTCCTGGTGCAGACCCTACACCCAGAGCGCCTGGGCCCATCGAGCGCAAGGGGAAGGGCGCGGCCGTGCAACCTTGCTGGGGCCCCGAGAGCTCTGGCCCTCTCCTCTCCTCTCTCTCCTTCCCCCCCAGGAACCTTTGCCTTGGGTCCTGGCCATGTGGGTCCTGGCCATGTGGGGCTTCACCCAGTCCACTAAGGAGAGCCAGCCCTATGGGTGGTGGCTCAGGACGGGGTTTCCCAGCCTCAGCGCCGCAGACATCTGGGGCCTGGGCCTGCTGCGGGGCCTCCCTGTACACGGTAGGATGTGTGCACCGGTGACAACCGAGTGAGCCTCAGCACACCCTAAATGTCCCAGGAGGTGAAACTGCCCCATTGAGGACTCGTGTCTCAAGTGTTTTACTTTCCAGAAGGAAACCCCTGATTCCACTCGAGTTCCCAAGGCCAGGAAGCCCATTTCAGTTTCTTCCTCCTGGCACAGCCCTGGGGACATGTGCCAACTGATACCAGGTCCCCCTCTGTGTGCGGTCCCGGAGGGAGAGAAGCTCCTGTGACGTCCTTACCCCTGGTCTAGACAGGGCAGGGAGATGCCCCTCACTCACCCACTGCAGGCCTCCCCCTTCTCCACCCATACCCCTGAGCTGTGAGAACATAGGTGCGGGGAGAGGAAGTGACCAAAACCGGTGTCCCCGCTCAGATGCCAGCGTGGCCAGGCCTTGGAGCACCCGCCGCCACCCCCAGGCTGCTCTGTACGCTGGCTGCTTCCAGGGAGGCAGCTCGGTGTAGGTGGGGTGGGGCTGGGCCCTTCTCTCCCAGCAAGTCCCTGCTTGGTGCCAACCTTCCTCGGAAGGGGAAACTGAGGAAAAGGAGGGTAGATGAGGCCCAGCTCACCCAGGTCAGATTTGTATCAGCAGCAATCACCCCCAACCCATCCCAAGTAGACACAACCTGTGGGAAACTGTCCTCCCGGCCACAAAAGACACACGTGTTGGCCCTGAGAAGAGTTTCATTGCTCAGCTGATAATTAACCACCAGAGAAGCGCCCGAAGGTCCCACAAGAAAGTGTGCACTGAAGAAATGGGGCCTCCCTGAAGGTGCCTATTTGGATGTAAATGCTGAGGTCCTAAGTGGCCTGAGAATGAGATGAGTGAGTCCTCCCCTGGGGGTGTGGGGGCCAGCGGGAGTGGGCAGGGAGGGAGCTCGGAGAAAGGCCCTTCTCTAGGAGCTGAAGACAGTGAGGGAAAGCTGGGTAGGTGTGGGCAGGCGGGGAGAGAAGGGGGTCTCTGATCACATTTTAAAAGGTGGGAAAGACCAGGTGGTGGGAGGACAAGCGGTGAGACAGGGACGGTGGACAAGGGAGGCCCTGTGGACACTAATGGGTGGGGGATGGAAAGCCCATCAGGAGCTGCCCTGCAGGGCACTCACACACCCCCAGAACCGCCTCAGGTCCAGGCTCCCTGCCATCTCCAAGGCCCTTGCCTGGGGGCTGCCCTTCAGACACTCGGATGGAGGCGAACATCTGCCCCGCCCGCTGCCCTGCTGTGCTCCACCGCCGGGCAAAGCCGTGGAAAGAGGACAGCTTAGGCACAGCTTTTGTATCAGTATACCTCCTCCATCGGGAACTCAGCACCCAACCGGACAGCACCGCCCACCCCAGCTGGGGGGAGGCGGCTCGCACCGTGTTACTCAGGTCGCACCAACTGGGAGCGGCTGCAGGAGGCCGCAGCTCACTCCCCGGCCAGGAGGAGGCAGCCCGTGCTGATGGGCTCGCCGCGGGGCGCACAGCGCGGGCTGCGGGGAGGGTGCGGAGGAGGACAGGCTCCCATCCTGGCCCGCGGAGTCGGGGAGACAGACGGGAGAAGTGGCAGCTGAGCCTCATCCTTAACGACTGTGCAAGCCGCTGGCCTGCACAGAGTGATCCCCTGGCAGTGCCCTCCGCCCCAGCCTTGCCAGTGTTCCTTCCAAATGCGGAATGAGGGAAAGCCACCCCATCCTCTGTCACCCACGCTTCCTTATCAGCCAGTTTTCCCACATCATGGTCACCACACTCTTAGTAGCCAGACTGGGTTCTTCCTGTGGAACTTTAGGGCTTTTTCCTCTTGGTCTGTTTGTTTATCTTCATTTCCCTTATCTGCTATTCACTGCACGGAACCTGATCCCTGACTTGGGGATATTATTTAAGGAGGAATCTTGTGGATTGTGTTACAGTGTGATATGGTATTGTGGACCCTGAGAAAGCAGATACCTACTAAGAAGGGCTCCTGGTGGCTAAGGGCTCAAATTTAAAAAACAAAACAAAATAAAACAACAACAAAAACTGCCTAGCAGCCATTTCTCTCTGGGGCCTCTCACACAAACTGCACTGACCTGCCGCCTGCACTGTGTCCTGCCATCCGGAGGAGCTCCTGGAGCCCTATTTCAACCAGCAGGGCGAGGCTCTCCCTGTCCAAGCAGAACTGTGCAGCTGCTGTTAGGGGCAGAGATGCTGACCACACTCTGTTGACCTGTTGGCCGTGGTTGTGGAAGGGGAGAGGGCACCTAATAGGAACAGGACAATCGTTGTCTAATGATTATTCCCCTTACTAACTATAGATAAGAAGTTTCCCTACAGACCCTGGGGAACTGGAGGATGTGCTGCAAGAAGAGAAACAGCTGTAAAAAGATGAGACACCTTGGGGCCTGGATGGGTCCACTGCTCAGAAAAGAAACAAAGGACAAGATGCGCTTTGATTTGGTTGCTGTGCCTGGAGCCTGACACCACCCCCGCAGGAATGCCGACCATTCTCAGGTCCCAGGAACTGGAAGGACTGGGTTTTAACACCATTGAAAATTAACTACCTGGTTATCAGACTTCAAGATCCTGGAAGGAGACACAGGGACCACAGACCCTGCAGCCATCCCCACCCCACCCCCTTACCCCTTGCATGGAGCCCTATAAACCAGCCAGGTAATAAGGGAAGGGCAGAGCAGATTTTATGTGGACGAATCCCACTGCTCTCCTATTTGCCAGCAAAAATGGAATAAATGCTCATATTCGATTCAACCTTGTCTCTGCTTAATTGGCTGAAGTAGCAACAGGCAGCCTGGACCCATTGTGCTGGGTTTCACTATACTGTATCTCCATCAGCATCTTCACTGACCAATCAGGACAGTGCCTTTTGGACCAATCAAAGTGTAAAGATTTGGAGTCTTCATTTGCATGAGAATAGACCAATCAGGGGCCAGGGAGCCAAACCACTAAAGATGAAACACCAAAGGCATCCCCCCAGGCCAGAGAAGGCAGGTAGAGCAGAGCAGGGCAGGGCAGGGCAGAGCTGTCAAGCCGAGAGGAGCCTTGCCTGAGGGCCACCCCACCCCAGGGCCTTCTCACAGCCATGATTGTCTCATAGATGTGCTGTATCACAGTTGAGCTGTTTGCTCTGAATAAAGTTTCTTTCTTCACTGCATCCCAAGTTGGGGATTCCTGCTGGCATTGTATTGGTGCCCAAGATCAGTTGACAGGGTCACGGTTTTCTAAACAGGTGGTTCTGTAGACAGGAGTATAAACTCCTGAGGCCGGCCTGCTGCTTTCAGTCAACAGTCAGTCGCTCCTCCTTCAGAAATACACATATAGCTGATTTCAAAACTCAAAATTTACTTACAAAGTGAGCCTTAAAATGATTCAACATAAACTGTGAAATTTTAAATAAAAACACCTTGCTCAGAAACCTAAAATCATCAAAAGAATTTGTCATGGTTTCGTTGACGAGATTGATTACATTCTCTCGAAATGAAAGCATATTTCATGCATTCAGGATTTAGAGCATTTCTTAGCTATATGTGTATTGAAAAATACCTTTTCACAAGTGTTTAAAGTGAAACATTTGAGCATAAAAACATCATCCCCAATTTCTTTCCATTTCTTTTCTTTTTATAAATATAAAACTAAGATTCAAATGTGTGTTTTTATATCCCAAGTAGATGTTTGAGGAGTTTCCATCCTTACGAAGACAGAAGACAATCTGCCATTATCAATATATGCAACTGCCCTCACTCTGTCCCTTATAGTCCACCTTACGGCACCACGCGTGGCCCCCAGGGCCCCTCCCACACCCAGTCACCTGGGCAATGGGGAGACGGGCAGGGGCATGCTGCCCCCTCAGCTGGAAGCACTGCCCTCAGTCACCATGGCGACTCTTGCAGGGCTCTGGCCCTGTCTCCCCACTGACCTTAGTCACCCACCCAGGCCGGTCTGTCCAGAGGACACACTGGATGGAGGCACTTGGCAGGGCGGGCCATGCGTCACAGCCCGAGGCCAGGCACCACACGGCACACCTTGTCCACATGGAGGCTTGTTGTTTGGAAACAGAGTCTGGAATTTAGGACACCTGAGTCCTCTTTCCACGGCTTCGTCATCTATTTTCCATCTCTCCAGAAGCAGCGGTTTCCAGGTGGAGACGATGTCGAAAGTGTCTTATTTCATCCTGCAGGACTGGGTGACAGCTGAGAAAGCCTCTTCTTTCAACCAGCAGCACCTGGAGCACGCACCCTCTCCAAGCCAGCTCTCCCAAGGCTAAAAGTGACTTGTTTCTTGCCAAGAAGTATTAATAGTTTTCCTGGCGCCATCAGGAGTGGAAACCTCTGCCGCGGAAGCAAGCCACCCTCCTCTCCTGATCCCTGACTCCGTTCCCAAATGATCCAGCGGGCGAGCATCCTGGGTTTTCCCGGGAGGAACCAAGGCCAGCGTTTCCCTCACTGAGCTCCACCCAGACACAGTGGTGTCTCCTCGCCGCAAAGAGCCGGCGTGCTCACGAGGCCATGATGTCATGATCATGACACAGTAGACATTTCTTGACTGCCTATGTTGTGCCAGGCTCTGGCACT
This sequence comes from Miniopterus schreibersii, assembly GCF_964146895.1. Classification (NCBI taxonomy): domain Eukaryota; kingdom Metazoa; phylum Chordata; class Mammalia; order Chiroptera; family Miniopteridae; genus Miniopterus; species Miniopterus schreibersii. The sequence continues at coordinate 69,466,084 of NC_138111.1, read as the reverse complement.
CCTCCCCGCAGGGGAAATGCTGTTCCAAGGAGGAGAGCCGTGTGTCCACGATGTCTCCTGGAGACAGGTCCACTCGCACTCTGCCTCACCCGGAGCTCACACACTCCATGTCACTCTCCCGCCTCACTGGAGCCCACACCCGGCAGAGGGCCACAGGGAGACACATCTCCCAGGCCGAGAAGGTGCCACCGGGAATAGGAAGATGCCCCCCAGCAGTGGCACAAGAGGCATGGGCCATGGGAGCTGGACAGAGTGAGGGAACAAGAGGGAATTGGGGAGGAGGGGCCCTCGGGCCCCCAGAAGCTCCAGGCCAGGTTCCTAGGGACCAGGAGGCATCTGGTGGCCAGAGTCAAGGCACTTTGCCTACGCTGTCTGGACACCCAGGGTTCTTGGTCAGTTACTGACAGGATGGCCTCATTTGGGGAGATGGGTTGTATCTGCAAGTTCCCCAATGCTGGGGGCCGAAGGGATCTGCCACACATACCTGTGGGCCAGAGTCCCCACCTGAAATGGACAGATGACCAGAGAAAGGGCCAGTGTGTCCAGGGAACCAGGTCAGAGAAGGTCGGGGCTGGCCCCAGAGCCCAGCCCCAGCACCTTGTCCAGAGTGCGCTCCGAGGTGGATGCCCGGCTCGGGCTGCTATCTCCCCGGCAGCTGCCGAGGCCGACAGAACCGGGCGTGTTCCCAAGTGGGCAAGAAGGAAGCGGCGGCTGCCTGCATCGCCTGGAAACCCTGCCGGCGGCCAGATGTCGGGGCGGACTTCCCAGCACCGCGTCCGCCCCGCAGGTGCAGGTCCTGGCCGGGCGGGGAAATTATTAACTCTGCTTCTGAAGCAGCCGCCTGCGTTCAGCCCCGAGAGGTATCAGCCCGGCGCCCAGCGAGCAGGCTGCTGCCTGGCCGGGTCATGTGACGGGCAAGAGCGCCATCAGCAAGGTCAGGACGCATGTCCAGGCCCATAAAGCAGGTAATAAAGTGCAGGAAGCCTTCTCTCAGAGGCAGGTGCTTTCACTCTGCTGAGCCTGGGGCAGGTGGGTAGGGGAGAGCCAGGAAACAGACCGTCTGGGGTTGTTTATGCAAGGAAGCTGCTCCTGTGAGTGGGCAGTAAATCCACCTCAGGCGGTTTCTGTAAACCGCGTCAAGCGAGTGTAAACAGGGCAGGCCAGGTGTGCAGACCCTGGGACGGATGCAGACGGCACCCTTTCTGCCAAGGCTGCTACCCACTTGGCCCCCAGCGCCTCTGGCTAACCCCTGCCTTTTCCCTGGAGCAGTGGTACCGGGAGTAGGGTCCTGGACCAGCAGCATTGGTGTCACCTGAGGGCTTGTTAGAATAAAGTTTGTGGGGACCCCCATACTGCACCCAGTCAGCTCAGCCGTTCTGATGTCCCTGGATGCTGAGAACCGTGGCCTTTGAGGCTAACTCCTCACCAGTGCCCTGTCCCCAGGGGTCCCTTCCTCCAGCCCAAGCTTTCCACACATAGAATCACTACTCGAAGGCCTCCGTGACCAAGCCACCCTCTCACTGGGCTCTGGGGGCCTCTCCACTGCCTCCATGAAAAAGTCCCTCCTCCCCATGGTTTTCATGGCGCTTTTTAAAAATTGTGGTAAAATACAAATAACAAAATTCGCCATTCTAATTGTCTTAAGTGCAGTTTGGTAGTGTCAAATGCATCCCTAATCGCTATGCCACTGTAGACACCATCCATGCCCTGAACTCTTTCCACCATGCGACGCTGAAACCCTGCCCCATTCAGCACTCACTGCCCGGTCCTCCCCCTCGCCCAGCTCTGGCACCCACCACGCTGCCTTCTGTCTCTATGAATGTGACTGCTCTATGGCCCTCATATGAAGGAAATCATTCAATATGTCTTTTTTGTGAATGGCTTATTTCACTTGGTGTCATGTCCTCAAGGTTCATTCATGTTGTAGCAGGAGTCAGATGTGCTTCCTCTTAAGGCTGCATAACACGATTGTCTGAATGGACCACCTTTTGTTTATCCGCCATCCGATGATGGACACTGGGGTTGCTTCCAGTTTGGTCTGTGAATAATGCTGCCTGAACATAAATGGACAAATAACTCTTTGAGATTCTGCTTTCAGTTCTTTTATTTATATAACCAGGAGTGGAACTGTAATTCTATTTTAATTTTTTGAAGAACTGTAAAGGAGCTGCAACTCTTAACATTCCTATCAGCAGCAATGCACAGGGTTCTAATCTTTCCACATCCTCACCAACACTTGATTTTTAATTTTTGTAATAGTAGCCATCCTAATTGGTGTGAAATGTTTCTCACTGTGGTTTTGATTTGCACGTCCAAACTGATCAGAGATGCTGAGCGTCGCCCCGGCTCGTGCACTGAAAGGGTCCTTTCCTGGTCAGGGCACAGGCCTGGGCTGCAGGCTCAGTCCCTGGAACGGGACATGCAGGAGGCAGCCAACTGATGTTTCACTCTCACATCAATGTTTCTCTTCTCTCTCCCTCTCCTCTCCTCTCTCTCAAAAGCAATTGTAAAATATTTTTTTAAAAAGATACTGAGCATCATTTTGCCATTTGTATCTTTCTTGAAGAAATGTCTATTCAATTGCACATTTTTTAAATTGGGGTTTTTTATTGTTTACTTGAACACAGGATGTCTTTCCACTTATTTGTGTCTTAATTTCATTTAGCAATATTTTGTGACTTTTAGTGTACAAGTATTTTTCTTCCTTAGTCAAGTTTGTTCCTAAGTGGTTTATTATTTTCAATGCTATTGTAAATTTTATTGTTTTCTTAATTTCCTTTTGGGATTGTTCATGGTTAGTATTTAGAAATGCAACTTAGTTTTCAGTGTGATTTTACATTCAGAAGCTTTGCTGAATTTATTTATTAGTTCTAACAGGGGTGTGTGTTTTTTTGTGGAATTTTAAAGATTTTCTACATACAAGTACAAGGCTTTCCACATATACATCATCTGAGAGCTGAAAATTTTACTTCTCCCTTTTCAATTTTGATGCCTTTTATTTATTTTTCTTGTCTAATTGTTCTGGCTAAGACTTCTAATACTATGTTGAATAGAAATGGTGAAAGCAGACATCCTTGCCTTGTTCCTGATCTTAGAGAAAAAGCTTTCAGTCTTTCACCATAAGTATCATGTTAGCTGTTGGCTTTACATACATGGCCTTTATTATTTTGAGGTCGTTTCCTTCCGTCTCCAGCTTGTTGGATGTGTGTGTGTGTTTTAATCATGAAAGGGTGTTGAATTTTGTGAAATGCTTTTTCTGCATCCGTCGAGGCAATCCTGTTTTCTTTCCTTCCATTCTGTGTATGCAGTATATTATGTTGACTGATTTTCTGGTTAAATCATTCCTGCATTCCAGAGGGAAGTTCCACATGGTCATGCCGTACAATCCTTTTAATGTGTTTTTGAGTTTTGTTTGCTAGTATTTTGTTGAGAATTTTCGCATCACTCCCTGTAAAGGATAATCTGTAGTTTTCTTTTCTTGTAGTGTCTTTGTCTGGCTATGATATTAGGGTAATTCTGGCCTCATAGAGTGAGTTCAGAAATGTTCTTTCATCTTGAATTTTTTGGAAGAATTTGAGAAAAATTGGTGCTAATTATTTAAATATTTGGTAGATCTCACCAGCGAGGCCATCTGAGTGGGCTTTTCTTTGTTGGAGGGTTTGGATTACTAATTTAATCTCCTTACTAGTTACTGATCCATTCACATGTTCTACTTACGATCCATCGAGGTAGGCTGTGTGTTTCTAGGAATCTGTTTATTTCATCAAGGTTATCCACAATTGTTTACAATTTTCTCTTGTAATCCTTTTTATTTCTGTAAAATTAGTTGTAATGTCCTTACTTTTGTTTCCAGTTATTTGAGTCCTATTTTTTTCTAACTAAAGATGTGTCAGCTTTGTTTACCTTTTTGAATAACTGACTCGTGATTTCACTGATTTTTCTCATGTTTTCTATGTTGTGTTTTGGCTTCACTTTAGTCGTCGTTTCCTTCCTTCTGCTACCTTAGCTTCAGTTCCTCCTTTTGTCTAGTTTCTTAAGGTGTAAAGTTAGGTTGTCAACTTGAGGTCTTCGTTCTTTTAAAATATAAGCCTGGCCCAGCCGGGCGTGGCTCAGAGGTTGAGCGTTGACCTGGGATCCAGGCGATCAGGGTTCGATTCCCGGTCAGGGCACATGCCCGGGTTACGGGCTCGATCAATGACTCTCTCATCATTGATGTTTCTCTCTCTCTCCCCCTCTCCTTTCCTCTCTCTGAAATCATTAAAGGTATGTTTAAAAAAATAATAAAATATAAGCCTTTACAGTTACAGACTTTCCTGTTAGCACTGTTGGCCTGCATCCGCAAGTTTTGGTGCGTGCGTTTTCATTTTTTATTTGTCTCAAGGTATTTTCTCATTTCCCCTGTGGTGTCTTCCTTAACCCGTCGGTAGTCTCAGAGTGGTTAAGGTCACCCGTTTCCTTCTGCTGTTGGTGTCCCCACGACCCCGCTGTGGTCTGACGCACACTCTACCCTGGAGAATGTTCCGTGTGCTGGGAGATGCGCAGCGATGCACCACTGTTGTTGATGACGTGCTTTGAATATGTCCAGTTGTTTCACTGTGTTATCAAGTCCTCTGCTTCCTATTGCTCTTATATCTGGTTCTGTCCGCGACTGAAAGTGTGCTTTTGAAGCCTCCTGCTATTATTGTAGAGCTGTCTGTTTCTTCATTTAACTCTGTCAAAGGTTGCTCTGTATGCTTAGGAATTCCGGTGTGTGGTGCATATACATTTATAATTGTTATATCTTTTATTGAATTGACCCTTTTAGCATTCTATAATGTCTTTCTCTGTCTCTTAGAACAGTTTTTGACTTAAAGGCTGTTTTCTCTGGTATTAGTATAGTCAACCCTGCTCTCATTTGGGTACTATTTACATGGAATATTTTTTTCTATCCTTTCACTTCCAACCTGTGCATGTCTTAAATCTAAAGTGAATCTCTTGAATCCCTTTAGCATGTCTTGCAGGGTAGGTCTTCTGGTAATGAGCCCTCTAAACTTTTTTTATTTGGAAATGTCTTAATTTCTCCCTCATTTTGGCTTCTTCTCAGGATGTTGATTTGTTTTATGTCTAGTTGTGCTGATGTCCAGTATTTCTTTGCCCGTAATCCCTTGCCCCCCAGGTGTTCATGTGTCTGGCCCACGACAACTCTAACGCGTCATGACACTGGGCACCGCTGTCGGCCATCTCCAACCTCATACCCGGACTGCACCACCACTCCCATCAGTGCTCCATGTCGGGAAACAGAGCCAGCTGAGCCCCCAGACAAGCCAAAACTTTGTATGTAAGCTTCTCTCTCCCTCCCCTTTTAGGGGAGGAACTGGGAATTGGGCAGCTTCTTCCTGACTGTGCTGTGCTGCACCGGGGAAGGGGTGATGCAAAGGTGAGCAAAAAATAGCACAAAGTTTCCTACTACTTCGAGTGTGGCTTTTTCTTCATGGGGAGTTTGTTTGGTTACTGCGGACTCCTAGCTGGTTTCTAGAGTTCCCACAAAGCCGCTTTGGTTTGTATGCTGTTGTTTACTTGGAGTTTCCATAGAGAAGTAAGAACCTGGAGCTTCCTAGTCTGCCTCTGTGCTGACATCACCCCTGCATGGCCTCCACTTTCGTCACATCTCTCCCCTGGGGTTGAGCCTGCTCCATCTCGCCCCTGGAGCCCTGAGCACGTGTCTGTTTGATAGCACATGCCTTGTTTTGTTCCAGGAGGATTTCTCTTCCTCGTGTGAGTATGAAAATCCCCAGGGCCTTGCAGTAAACAGAGTCCCAGGATTATCTCCTTTCAAATCTGGGTCAGACCTCTCGGTGGAGCCCAAGGGTTTCCGTCTTTAACAAGGTTAAGGTGAATCTTAACCAGGCAGCTGTAGAAAAACACACAGCACAGGGCACCGTTCATCTGAGCCGCCCCTGGAGTCTCCAAGATACAGAGTCTGGCTGAGACAATGTCAGTCTTCCCACACTTAGTAAAATTCCACTAGATAGAAGAGTAACAGCTAACGTCTCCTCCCACTTACTGCACGCGGGACACTGTTCTGGGCACGAGATACGGATTCACTTACCTAGTCCTCAGTTGCCTGTGAGATGGGTCTTATTGTTATTATTCCATTTCACAGATGAGGGAACCGAGGTGTGAAAAGCTTGAGCAATATCCAAGGTCACACATCAGATAAGTGTGGAGCCTGATTTGAGCCCGGATCGCAGGGCCCTTTGTTTTTCAGCTGGGTGCCCAGGCAGCTGTCACTCCGAATACCTACGCTCTCAATGTCTAATTGCTGGAGGATGCCACAGAGACGGCATGGCATGCGGATGGTATCGCTACCTGCACCTCGGGTGTACCGAGCTTTGCCCTTGGCTGTCCTCCAAAGTGCTCCCACAGGACATTCCTTCTCGGGAGCCAAGGGCCGGCGCTCAATCCTTTCCATTGTCCCGGCCGCAGGCGTGCGGAGAGTTCTTGCCTAGTTTCTGACTGTGTGCGTCTCTGGTTTCTCGCCCTCTGTTTGTGCGGGTGCTCTTCATCCATTATTAAACTCAGGGTGCCCTGGGGCTTGTTTCTAAGACGCCTTGTCCTAGGCAGCCTCCCGACTCTATGTGTGTACATGACTCCCAGTCCTCGGTCTTCACCCCAGGCCTCTCTTCTGAATTGCTGGCCATGGTCTGTGCGCGGCTTCTCTGTGGACAGAGCTCGGCTCACCCAGCTCAGCGTGTGGAAGTCAAGCTGACTGCCCAACTCCCAGGGCTGCTTTCTTTTCAGCTCCCTCCTCTCTTATCCACCCAGGTGCCCAGCCAGGCCTGTTTGGGTTCTTAAGTCTCTGAAAGCCAGTCTTGGGCACACTGACACTAATAAGTGTTCCACACATACTTGTAATCTGTCTGGATAAGCTAACTTTTCAACCAAGCAAGCCCCACCTGCCATGGCTGGATGCAATGGAAGTTCATTTCACGTTCACACAGCCTCCTGTGACCCAGCCAAGTGCCAGTGGTCCTGGCCCACCCCGTGCTCTTCGCCCCGCATGCCCAGGTCTCCAGGACAACTCCTCAGCCTCAGAGCTCGGCGCAGATGCCCCTCCTGCAGAGGCCGCCGGGGGCCCACATGCAGGCCGCGAGTGTGCACAGCAGGAGCTGCTCTGCAGCGGATGCTCAGTAAATACGCACCAAGGGTGAAATGCAAAGGACAGAATGACAAAAATGGAGGGAACTCTCAATCTTTAGCATCCAAGCCCCCTCAAGAGTTTATCTAGAGAGCACATTCGGCTGCAGCAAGTCCTGAGGGTGCTAGCAGCTGGTCCCGCCACCTCATTTTGAGAGCCCCATTCAGACGATGGTCTGTTCCAAGCCACCTGTGCGACAGATGCTGAGGTGGAGGGAATGAAACATTAGGAAGCCTTCCTAAAATCCCCGAGCCCCTTTCTGTTCACCCCCTTCAGTTTTAGCTGCTCTGCTGTGTCCAGTTCCAGAAAGCTCACGGTCTCCCTTACAGGATGGTCCGTCCGCCTCTGAGCATCTCCAGCTTCCTAGTGGCTCTAGCACAGCTGGTTCTTGCGGCCGTCCTCTAGGGGGGCCGGCCACCACCCTACTAACGGTGGACGTGCGGGGACCAGAGCAGAGCTCTCTGTTGCCTGGGATAAAGATGAGGCTCCGGATGGGTTTGGTGTGTGACTCGTGGACATTTGCTGGGTGCCAACTGTCTACAAACACTGGCCCAAGGATTCAGGGTCTAGAGAGGAGCCTGGTGATCTGAGGACCTCCAGTCTACGACAGAGGGAGGAGAGCCCGGGAAGTACAGAGGGAGATGCAAGCAAGACACAGGAGGGGGAAATCATCGGGTTCCTCAGGGAGAGGAAATCATCCAGTTCCACAAAGAGGTGAATAGAAGGGCTGCTTTGGGCACCGGGCTGGGCACCAAGGTGCTGGCAACACTGGTCACGGAGACGTCTGGATGAGCCCCACCACCAGCTCAGCGCCCCCGTAACTGTCATTGGTGGCCTGGCTCCAGGCCCAGAGGGACAGTGACTGCCTGTTCATTTTGTCGTCTTCTCAGAAACACACTTCGTTCTGAGGTGCCCTCTTGACCTGGGCTTTTAATAAAAATGTTATTTTTTAAAGTCAGGAAGGTGAATTTCCTAGTCCTTATGTTTTAAAGCTCCTGACATTGCATTTTCCCTTGCTTTCCTCAGTCAAAGCACATGCTGTGGAGAGACTGGGGCCTCTGTGTTCCAAAGGGGGTGTCCAGCTTCCCCCTAGGAGGTGGCACCCTGCTGACCTTCGCCTCACCTATCTGTGTCTCCCAAAGCCACGGGCTGGTGTTAATGAGACATAACCATCAGCTGGGTCACAGGCCAGCGTGATTTTACTCTGTTCTCCTGTCGCTCAACCTGGCTGCACAGTCCAATCGCCTGGGTTGGTGTTTAACCCTCCAATGCCCAGGCCTGGCCTCAGGTGAATTAATCTGGATCCTTAGGGTTAGCATCCATTCTGTAACCGCCCCCGGTGACCCCCGTGTGCAGCCAAGAGCAGGAGCTGCAGCTCTTTCCTAGTGGTGGCCCAAGTGACAAACATGTACAGTGGGTCCCCACAGGACAGGACAAGGGACCAGCCTCACTCAGCAGAGACCCATCCTCCACACACTGGGCCCCCTCTGTGCCCACAGCAGAACCCCAAGGGCAATCTTTAGCAGGCACCAGGCGTGAACCCAACCTTCATTCCCTTTAAAAGAAAAATAAATCCATCATGGCTCTTGTATCTTGACTTAATTATTGTAATGAGACTTAAACATGAAACAACATAAAAGTCTATATAAATTTTCTGCTCTTTATAGCTTTTATATAACTATAAACCAAAATTATTTTCAAATCAAGTACTATAAAACTGCAGACCCAATAAAATGCGAAGAGGCTACATTAATTTAGTGTGACCAGTGATGTCGTTTTGCAGAAACTAATTTGCCAATATTGGGTTTAGAGCAGGAAGCTGTCTCCAGGGGCTCCTTTTACAGACACCATTTCTGGATTTTAATTTCAATAAAACAAACACACAGAATGTCTATGCCACAGCGATGCTGCTCCGAGGATATTAATAACTCCAAGGCTTCGTTTGCGGGCTCGGGTGGCCCATCCCTCACCCGGGACTCCATCCCTCCCTGGAAACACTTCTCTTTCAGGTCTTTGGTCAAAGGCCCATGCAGCCCCCTTGGTTCTTCTCTGCCCCTCATTTAATGCTCAGCAAGTCCCATCCACTCTCTTTCCAAAACACACTCTGCCCCTTGGTGTCTCCTCTGCAGTCCCAGGCTGCGGCCCCACCTCCTCCGCGCGGCCGCCCACGGCGCCTGCCCACCACCTGTGCCACCCGCGCCATGTGGCCCTTCACACGTGTAAACCAAACTCCACTGCGCTGCGGTACATAGGACCCCAATGAGTTTCAGATAAAACCCACTTTCCGCTTTGTCCTAACCAACCCCAGGGTCTCTAGCATCTCCCGGTGCACTCTGCCAACCTTGGCCGACACTGGCATGGCCCTGCCTCCTTTCTGCTTCTCAAAGCTCCGGCTGCTCACGCCCCTGCCTTACTGAATGTCTGTCAACCACTGGCCCCTCACTCAGGGACAGCAGTGCCTCAGTCCGCACGCAACTCAGGCACAGAAGCCACGAGTGTGCCTGCGTGAGGGCCACCCAGCCATTCCAGACGCCCTTACATTAACCTTCGAAAGTGATGCCAAAACCCAAGCCCAGCCTTGGCCGGTGTGCCCAGTGGTTAGAGGGTCGGCCCGCGCACCGCAGGGTCTCCGGCTCGATTCCTGGTCCAGGGCACGTACCTGGGCCGCAGCTCTGATCCCCAGCGCAGGGTCAGGGCTCATGAGGGAGGCAACCAATCGATGTGTGTCTCATATTGATGTTTCTCTCTCTCCCCACCCCTTCCTCCCTTCCACTCTCTCTGAACATCAATGGAAAAATATCCTTGGGTGAAGATTAACAAAAAAAACCCAAGTCCAAAATGTGTGTGTGTGTGTGTGTGTGTGCAATAGGTGAAGTCCACCCGCGTGAGAACAACCAGAAGCTCTTTACTCGGAGCTGCTGTGACAAGAGAGCCAGCACCCCCGCTGCCCTGGACAGCGACTCCCAGGTGGGCGAGGGGAAGCTGGACAGAGGAGGGGAAGGCGCAGCGCTGAGCAGGGCCCTGGGCCTGGGGGAGTGGGGCTGGCATCCCATGTGATTTACTGGGGACCACATTTTACTTTCTCCAGTTGGTCCTGAGCTGCAGTGGGGACAAGAAAGCAGGAAACTCAGGGCCATCGGTCAGGTCCTGACCATCCTGGGCTGTTGGCTGCAAAGGACGTGCGCCCCTTGGCCAAGGGTGTCACCCAAACTTAGAAGGCACAGGAGGCTGTGTGCCTGTCCAGGGGATCCCCACACAGTGATCAGCTGGTTTAGGGGAGAAAGAGCACCCTCCTCACTGGTGCCATTCATGCTCGAAGCCTGCTGCCGTGGCCACACCTCACTCCACTCCTCCCCACCCAGTCATCTTCCCTCGGGAGACTCCCAGAGGGAGGTGCCCTCACGGGGATCCCCATCTCAGGCTGCTTCCAGATGCTCTATTGCCCTGGAGGTGGACAGGGGTGCCTGTCAAAGCTGCACACTGAGCGTATCATTCCCTCTGCCCCGGCCACACCAGTCTTGCCTAGTTAGTTGCCAAGATTGCCCTGTACCCGCTGGCAGCACCTGCCTCCCCTGGTCAGAGCCTCTGTGTCAGACCCCAGCTTGACCCCCACCCCTGCAGAGGAGCTCTGAGCCCCACCCTCGGGTGCCCAGCTTCTTCTTCCTCACGCTGCTGCTCCCAGCGGCCGGTGCTCTCTGCGTGTGACTCTCCATGAGGCTAGACACCTTGTGAGTCCAGGAGCCGTGTCTTTTTGGGCATTCTCAGTTCCTGGGCATCTAAGTACCTTGCTTGGCACGTGCTAGGCATTCAGTAAATATGAGTGGAAAGAATAAATGAGTTTCATGTAAGGGTATCAAATCAGTTAACAAAAGCAGTAGAAGCCACCGCTGTGTAACTCATGCCGCGTGCCTGCCAAGGGTAGTTTGCTAACTTGCAGGCTGATAACTCCATCGGCCGTCTTCAGCCCGCGTGCGCAGCCTGTAGCGGAGCGGTCCTGGGACCACAGGTCCCACAGGGTGGCCGCCGCCTCTGGAAACACAGGGGAATGTGTATATGCAAGGGTTTATCCACGTTACCTTTCAAGATAAAATGGTACTATCATTACTTCTGGAGTGTAGATATCCAGCTAGCAAGGGAACTTTAGGTGCCAATTTTGCGCCCATTCCAAACAACACCCGTCAGCCAAGATCCTCTCATTCTGTTGAGGGAAAAGATGTCAGTCTGACCAACATCAAAGACAGAGCACAGAAGCTAAAAAGAGAGGTGCGGGATTCACAGGGCAGCGAACCCTACAAGGCACGGTGAGTCACCTCACGTTGCAGACCCCATGTGTGGGGCTTCTTCATTTTCTCTTGCTGCAGCAACAAACTCTCTTATCATTCTGGAAGTCAGAAGCCCTAAGTCCACATCACTGGGCTCAAATCAAGGTGCTGGCAGGCCTGTGTTCCTCCTGGAGGCTCTGGGCAAAGGCTGGCTTATTCCTTTCCCAGCTTCAGGAGGCGCCCGCGCTCCTCAGCTCTCTGCCCCTTCTCCACCTGGCCGTGCGCCACTCCAGCCTCCGCCTCTGCCCTTCCATCTTTTCTCTCCAGCTTTGACCCACTGCCCCCTCTGATACCGATCTGGTGATTGGGTCTTACCCTGATAATCCAGGATACTCTCTCCATCTCAGGATCCTGAAATAATTCCATCTGCAAAGGAACTTTTGCTAAGAATGTAACCTATTCACAGGCTCCAGCTATTCAGATGTGTTCATCTTTGGGGGCCATTTTTCAACCGAACACACTAGATAGATGCTAAATAAAATAAATAGTGGTTTGGATCAACCTACACTTTTTGGGAGGAATCACTATTTTCCTTAAAAGCCTTCAGGAACTCCTGTTAGAGGTAAAAATGAGCACTTTAATCTCCTGGCACTCGATGTTCCACATGGGAATACAGAGCAGGAAAAGACTGCCGCAGGTGCTCGCAGCGCCCGGCTCGGCTGACAGCCCACCAGCTGGCGTGCACCATGGAAACACTTTCTCTGCAGCTGCCCGAGGGCACCTGCTCAGTGGATTAAGGAATGACTAGATTTCCTTGGACTTGGAAGCCTCTCAAGCCCTCCTTAAAACAGATATTTCCAGAAGAGTAAAATGGAAAAAAAGTGTGAATCTATTAATATTTTGCAGTGGCCCCTAATACGTGAGTCACTCAATCCACACAGATCAGTGAGTGGAGATACCACAAAGATGAAATCAAAACCGAAATATCATTTGGGACCCTTAAATTTGGCCTTCCCAGCCCCTGGTCCCCAGCCTCCACTCCGGGGAATTAAAATACCCTCCTTTCAGACTCTGAATTTCAAAGGGAATCATTACTCAAGTGACTTCTGCGCACAGGTCTTCATCTTCGAGACTGGTGGGCTGTCACAGGATGGCTCCCGGAGCCAGGTGTGCGGGACACAAGGCCAGTTACGTCAGCCTCAAGTCCCCTAACCACCCTGAGCAGAGCACACTGTCTCCGGAAGTCTCCTCCTTCCCTGTGCACTTTGCTTCGTGCTGTTGGCCACTGTCTGTAATTTCCTTCTTCGTTTATTTTCACTTGTTCCACTCCTGTTTCAATAACTGGACTGTACAGGGAAGGGGGTGCTGTTTCCCCTTCCGGAACTTTCCTTCCATGTCAATGGATCTCCACGAGGGGTGACACTCTTGTCCACTCTCTCTCCCGGACTCACTCCCTCCAGGGAAGGATGAGACACTTTTATTGGGAGAGGAACTAGAAGACCTGGCCAGGACCCACCCTGTGGGCAGAGGGCGTGATCAGCTCGCGCCTTTTCACAAGCGCTCCGGGACGGGGTGTGCGTGGTGAAGCTTGGTCACAGATGGGTGTCCACCTCATAGGTGTCCATTTCTTGTCCCAGATATTTCTGACTTACCACCTACAGTGCAACACCCTGGCTGCCATATGCCTCACTCTATTGTCTGATTCCTCAAACAGTTGATCGTTTGATCCCCTAAGATGTCTTTCAGGGCGCACTCCCCACACCAAACACGCAACAGGCCGTGAGTTTCCTGAACACTCAGCTTGTGCCCACTCAGGTCCTGTCTCCTTGAGCGAATGCATTGAGCAAATGCATGGTGGCCCGAATGGACTCCTGAGCAGCGGACGAATGGGCAGGTGGGCCAGAAGCTCCCTGCATTGGAGCAGGTCCTGCAAGTCCATCAGCCTGGAGCCCAGGGAGCGGTCCCACCCCAGTTCACCTGGGGGCAGCCCCTCGACATCCCCACACCTCAGCCAGAGCAGGAGCATGTTTCTTGTGCTGGCAGTCGGGGCCAGAGGGCTTGAATCCTCTCGTCGCCGCTCACCCCTTCTTTGACGACGATATTTGATTCATCTTTGGGGGCCATTAGTCAGCTCCAGCTGCCATGACAAGACCCTGCAGACTAGGGGGCAAAGCAGCAAACATTTACTTTTCACAGTTCTGGAAGCTGGGGTTCCAAGATCCTGCAGAGCGGGGCCTGCAGAGCGGGTTCCCGGAGAGAGCTCTTCCTTGCGTGACCTCTCCTCGGGGCATGGGCACAGAGAGAGCAAGCTCTCTGGTGTCCCTTCCAATAAGGCCACCAGTGCTAATGGTCAGGGCCCCCGTTATGACCTCATTTAACCCTAATTACCTCTTCACAGGCCCCATCTCCAAATACAGTAAAATAGGCTCCTGCATATAAATTATGGGCCGGGGGGGGGCACACAATTCCGTTCATAACAGCACATGAGACACCCTCAGGACCCTTCCTCACCCAAACCCAGTGCAGTGTAGCCGCAGCAGCTCCGCTCACCACAGGACATGACAACAGAGGAGAGAGAGCACCCCCCGTGGGGACCAGAACACACTCGGAAGATGACATCTTAGATTGTATGTAACTGTCCTCGTACTTTTCCTTGAGACCCACTTGAAGCAAACTGGAAAGTGGGCTCATCTGCTCCTCCCTATATTTCTTCCTCTGGTCTGATTTCCTGGGAGCATCCAGGAACTTCCACAGAAAACTGCGTGGGTGGAGATTTGATCTTAAATTCCACAGCCTCAAAGAAAAATCCAACTTAAAGTAACAGCCGTGGCCTGCGGGACTGGAACTGGTCTCTGGCTCATGTGTCTTTTCTAATTACTATTTTGCTCTGAAGCCATGGATACAGTGCCCCTGGCCTTTCTTGGGACCAGAGTGCAGCTGTGGGTACCTGTCCCGAAAACAGAAGCAGGAGCGCGGCCCAAGCCAGGGCCACGAGGGGAGGCCAGCGGTCCTGGGGTCAGGAGAGGAGCCACTACCTTCATGAGGCTCCCACGAGAGGGCAGGGTTAAGGTCAGACTCTGCAAACTGAGCCCCTTAAGCAAACTCATTCGGGGAGGTCACAGAGGAGACATTTCAAAAGAAGAGCTCCGCCCGCACGGAGCAGGAACTTGCAGATCCTGGAGGCGCCGAGAAAAAAGGGCATTGAAATCGCCGACCTCTGTCTAAATATTTGAGAACATGAAATAACACTGTGTGGCTTTTGAGACACTGTCAAAAAGAGGAGGCTTTTCCTCCGTTTTCACCTGGTGTTCTTCTGATGTCTGCCCACAAACACTGTTGAAGACCTGCTGGACACTCTCCCACCGGAGCGCCTGCTGCAGGCGGCCCCTGAGCTCCAGGTCCTGGCGAGCCCTCGGGCGAGTCCCCTCTCCGGGCGGGCAGCCACCCCGCGGGCACTGCTGACCAGCCAGGCTCCTGCCGACTCCGCCAGTGGCACCAGACTCTTCCTGCCTCCCTCGGAGTCCTTGGGAAACTTCCCCACGTGCCCAGGGCGCTCCCCCCACCGGAGCCTCCCTTCCCAGAAGCCCGCGGAGACCCCCCATTCACCTGACTCCTGGCCTCTGCCCCGACGGCAGCCGGTCGCCAGGCGCTCTGAGCACACCCTGTTCTGTTCCCCTGCGCTCGCCCTTCCTCGGGACCCTCCTCAGCACCTGCCACGTGTAAGTCTAGTGCTTCCCGAGGCTCCCAGGGTGCTCAGCGGCTCAGAGTCTTAATTCCCCTCATTCCATAGTTGGGGGGCTGAGGTGTGGGACTGGGGAGGTTCCTGGCACTTAGATTGGAGGAAGAAAAGAAATCTGAGAGACTGAGGGAGCGTACGAACCGCCCTGCTCAGGCCTCGGTGGCTCAGCACAGGAGAGTCCGTCGGCCACCTCTGCCAGGCCTGGCATCTGCCTCATGTGGGGCCGGATTCAGGAGCCACCACAGTGTCTCCAAACCAACACGTGCTCTGCAAACGTAATGCGAGAAGCCACTGTAAACTGAAGCCAGAGTTCCCATCCCAGAGGGACTGTCTGGCATGTCTTATGTCCCAAACCTTTGGATGCTAGAACAGGACAAATAAGCAACCTTGTGGCTTAAAGAACTGTTTGCAAAGATGCCAGGAAAACAGACATTATGACTCTTGGACTGACAACTGTGGACTGAAAATTAAAAACATTGTTTAGAATTAGCATCACTATGTTATGTTACCTAAACCAACAAAAATGCCTTCCTTCTATTGATGTAACTATAACCCTTCCCTTTTCATAAGTACCCCTCTCCTTTTTCTCCTGATGGGAACAGTATTTGGCTTCTGCCAGGATCAGTGCTTCCTGAATAGCTATTCTTTTTTATCTCAAATAAAAGTTTGTTGCCTCTCACTTTGAAAGACCTTTTACTTTCAGGTTAACAATGCTTCCTCGGTCAGGGAGGCAGAGGAGGAGACACAGAAGCATTGGCAAATACACACTTCCAACTGGTAGGAGCCCATCACTCCCATCCTGTCTCATTGGCCACAGGAAACTCGGGGAGCTGGGAGGTACTGTTCTCTCAGGCAAGTTCACTCTTAGAGACACCACCTTGGGGTACAGCCCCCCTCCTTTGGGTGAGAAACCCCATTCTTCTGAACTCCAGATGGTTACCTAGAGGTTCGCCCACCAGAACAAGCCTCATGGCAGCTCTGGCCCTACCAACCTGCCCAGGCCTGGACAGCCATGCACTGCTCCAAATTACAATATGAATCAGGTGGTCTGGGAGAAGCTGTAGACAGAAAAGAAAGGGCTCCCTGAAGAGTCCTGAGGTGTCAAAACTAAGCAACTGTGGAAGGACCCAGGAAGGACTGAGAACAAGCAGCTAGTGAGAGGGAGATGCACTGGAGACCGGGTTTCAAGGGGGAGGGAGGAACCCACCACACCAGACACATGCCACCTGGCCACTTCCTCTTTGTGAGGCAGAGGTCATTTCTCACCTGCCCCCTTGAACCTGGATGGACCCTGTGCCTACTGTAACCACTAGAACACAGAGGAATGAGCCTGTGCCTGCTTTGGGCAGATCCCAAAAACGGCCTGGCAGCTTCTGCTGCTTGTCTCCCGGAATGCTCACCCTTAGAATACTCTTGTGGAACCCCGTGCCACATGATGAAAAGCCCAGGCCACGTGGAGTGGCCACAAGCGGGCTCTGTGGTCCAGGGTCCACGGTGACAGCCCAGCCCGCAGGCAGTGGTGACTGCTGCCCTCTGGATACACCATCTTGGATGAGCAGCCCAGTCGAGCTGTCAGAGGACACCAGCCCCAGCTGCATCTGGCCACAACTACAGAAAAAACCCTTCCAGAACC
This sequence comes from Miniopterus schreibersii, assembly GCF_964146895.1. Classification (NCBI taxonomy): domain Eukaryota; kingdom Metazoa; phylum Chordata; class Mammalia; order Chiroptera; family Miniopteridae; genus Miniopterus; species Miniopterus schreibersii. Next base: position 69,449,273 of record NC_138111.1, on the reverse strand, counting down.
ACCTAGCTGGGCCCAGTCAGTCAACCAACAAAATTGTGATATATTGCAATATATTGTTGCTTAAACACGAGGCACCTTGTCACGCAGCTAAAGCCAGGACTGAAGACTGACCACCGGATGAGACCCTGTCAAGGCCAACAATGACCTTAGAGGGGAAGGTGAATCTCAGTGAATTGGATTCGAGGGAGAGTGAGAAGAGCAGAGAGAGGGTCATTCAAGGAGTTTTGTTGTAAGAAGAGCAGAAAGTGAGATAACAGCTAGAAGGGGGCACAGGAGGGTTTCCATGAGATGGGAGATGTGTTGCAGCATGTTCGTGCTAATGAAATGCCGTGGGGACCTGGGAACTTTGGGGGAAGGGAATTAGGAAATGGCTCTAGCAAAGCCGAGGGGACCACAGAACTGGAAAAGGCGGCAGGGACCCTGGTCTTTAAACAGGAGCACCGAAGGCACAGCCAGGACAAAGCCCGCTCGCACCCAGCAGCCGAGACCCCACCAGGAGAGGGCAGTGTCCACGCCGAGGGGGCTGGCGCTGGGTGGGAGGGGCAGCTTTCTCCTCGGAGGCCTGTGCTCCCCAGGGAGGGAAGGGCAGCTTTCTCCTCGGAGGCCTGTGCTCCCCGGGGAGGGAAGGGGGCTTTCTCCTTGGAGGCCTGTGCTCCCCGGGGAGGGAAGGGGGCTTTCTCCTTGGAGGCCTGTGCTCCCCGGGGAGGGAAGGGGGCTTTCTCCTCGGAGGCCTGTGCTCCCCGGGGAGGGAAGGGCAGCTTTCTCCTTGGAGGCCTGTGCTCCCCGGGGAGGGAAGGGGGCTTTCTCCTTGGAGGCCTGTGCTCCCCGGGGAGGGTGTAAGACCCGTCCTCAGTAGAGCGGAGGGGAAGGAAGGGTGGTAGGTGTGAGGGGGAGGGGGGAGGGGGCAGGGAGGCAGAGGGGTCGCAGGCAGCCTTCCACGTCCAAAGAGACCGTGTCCTGGGGACCCGGGCAGGTGGCAGCATGAAGCACAGCCGAGGCCAGGCGCAGGGGCCCTGCCGCGCGGGCGGGGGCCGCCGGGTGCATGGGGACCACGCGCGAGGCAGGGCTTCCCGCCGCCAGGATGCGGGGCGGCACCAGCAGGGCACATTCATAGGGGCTGTTAAAAAAAGGGGAGGAACTTGCTGAACGGAGGCAGGAGGATGGGGCTCTGGGCTTGGGAAAACACAGACATGGAGAGAACAAAAGTGCTGCCCCGCAGGGACCGCGAGATGGACGCGCGCAGGGTCGGGAGACGCACAGGACCTCCCGGGTCGCAGGGATGGGCAGGGCTCCCTCAGGCGAGGACAGACATACATTGCATTCCATCTACTGTTTGAGATATAGGACAAGTGTTAGTGAGACAGGGCACTGTTTCATTCATCCAACAGACAATTATTACGAGCTGAACTAGTTAAAATTAATGTTGGCTTTATATAGACAAAAACATAGCATTGTGCTGTGAATATTTTAGAGTGTTTTGCATTTGGGATTCTGGAATGGATTAATTCAATTTACATTTTTTCTAATGGGGAAAAAATAAATTGGTTTTCAAACAAATTGCTTCTCGAACAGCCTTTCAGAATGAATTATGTTCTAGATCCGAGGTTAGACTGTAAATCGGTACAGGTGTCCCTCAGCATCCAAACCTCAGCACTGAAGCAGGTCCCTGCAACCGGCCCCTGGGGAAACCTGTCTGCACTGAATGAAAGGCACAGATGGACGCTGGAAAGAGAGTTCAACCCACTTGCCTGTATCAATTAACGCATCTTCAGCTTCAACGCAATGTGATTCTTAGATCAGTGGAGCAGGTCACAGTCTCACTGTGCATTAGGCCCCTGCTCTGCCATGGGCACACTTTCCCTGAAAACCTAGCAGGGACTACATAGGATACTGACAGTCAGGAAGCCGAGGGGAGTCTCACAGCGCCAGCAGGGAGGAGCTGGTGGCCCAAAGACCACAATGCCAGGGAGCACATGCCCTCTCCTCAGCATCCCGGGAGGCCCGCCTGCTGCCACGGTCATCAGAGGTGCCCAGTGCTCTATGCTGAGCACATTTCCGCCTCCCCCCCAGTGGCATCGGGTGACCCTCGGTGCATTCCCAGGAAACAGACCTCATTGCATCCTGAGGCGGCCTGCGGAGCAGGCAAGGTTATGGGAAATTAAAGCAAATTTACCAAGACCACACCCCGATGATGGGACTGAGACTTCCACCCACATCTTTTGCATCCAGGTCTAGTGTTTTCCATTTCACCTATGCCCTTTTCTGAATTCTGGGTCTTGTGAACAGTCTCTAAGCAACAGTTACTAGGTCAGAAAATAGCTTGTTTTTTCTTGCACTCCTGTAAGACGCACATCACCCGCTGACTCCTTAGAAACCATACACTGTGTGAGGCCACCGGGAGGGAGCAGCAGCCTCCTCTGCAGGTGAGATGTGCCATGGCTACCGCACACCTACTTGTGAGCAGTCTTCATACTATTAAAATTAGAGGGACACGTGATGGGCTTAAGGCCCACTTGCATAGGCCTCACTCCCAGGAGGAGGTATGAACCTGGTACAAGCCTTTGAGTCAGCACTCTGTGACCTCTGACTTCTTTGGTTTGGGAGAAAAGAGAATAAAAACATGGAACATTTACATACAGCAACTTTGAATTAAGAATAAAGGGACCCATCAGTCCCTAATCAGTAATAAAACCTGTCAGAAGAAATAACTCATGCTGAACGGGAAAGACAGCGGGCCTTGTGTGCATGTCTTGGGAAGGGTCCCAGGAAGCGTCACTACGTCAGCCGCCCGGGCTAACAGGTAGGGCAAGTGGTAGCCCAAAGCCCCAGGCACCGCTCGGCACTGACCTCTGAAGACAGTGCCTGTGTATCCTTTCCAGGGAAACTGAGTTTGTTGAAAAAAACATGAGGTATTTAGCAGTAATGTTCCTAAAAAACACCTTTAAAAAAAAATGATTTGGTAAAGGATGGCAGAGGAGACAGGGGACACACCGTACAAGTGCCAGGCAGGAGCACAGCGTTCGCTCTCTCTTTGAAGGTGACACCACACAGCAGGAACCCACGTCACTCAGCACCAGGCATTTGAGGAACTGACACAAGGTACTCACCCAACCTTCTGGAGACAGGAGATGGTCAATGCCCTTGATGTGTTAAAATGCCACGGAAATCAAAAGCTCAGACTGCAGGCACCTTCCCCACACTTAGTTTGTAGATAATCAGGTTGGGAAGCGGCCAGGAGAAAGACATGCTCCCCATTCCCCATTCTCATGGACAAGTAGTGACCCCAACATATTGTTGTCGTAATTAGCTAGTTAATACTAATAAAGGAAAGAAAACAGAGGGAAGTCAGACACTGTGAGCATGGCTGCCTGCCTGGGAAGCCCCACAGGAAGCTACAGCTTCACACAGCATTGTCCCTCCAAGGGGATTCACACCGCTCCTTCCCCCACCGGTGCTGGATTGTTGGAGGGGAAGGGAGGGGTAGGCACATGCGCAGTGGAAGTCGAGGAGATGTAGGGCAGGTGCTTGCCTGTCGGTCTAGCCTGGGAACCACGGATTAGCTAGGGGTGGACCCCATCAGAAGCATCTCGAAATCTTGGAGAGTTAACTGGTTAGTTTGAAGGAGCTTCTGGTTAAAATCCCAGACAAAGAGTTCCCTCACTCTCGCTCTCCCTTGCTCACCTATTCTCTCCCCATAGCCATGTGGCCTTAGCAGCTGCCTGGCCCAGGGCCATGTGACTCACAGGAAGGATGCTGGACTGGACTGGACTCTAACGTGGAGCAGAGACTATGGGCAGGCCGTTACTGGGGCCCATAGTTACCGGGGCCATTACATTTGGGCTTCTTCCATGGTGAGACAGACAGAAATGAGACCTCAAAGGAGAACCCCCTTAATTTTACATCATCGGTGAAGCTTTCCAGGAAGGCCCATCCTCCCTGGGGGCCTCAGGAAGTTCATTTCCTCATGGCACCCCAAGAACTCCACTGCCACTGAGAGCAAACAGAGATGGAAAAGGCTCCAAGAACATAAATTTTATAGTTCCCTGGATGATAAGAGGTGGGGGGGGAAACAGACTAAAACACGCTAAATATGACCATGTCTTTAAAATCTCTAGCAAGCTCAGAAGAGAGAAGGGAGGGTGCTCAGGTGCCAGAAAAGAAACCGAGACTCAAACGGGAGCAAACACCAGGCTCCCGATACCTCCCCTCCTGGATACAGGCCCAGTGACAGCCCTGGCGTTTACCCCGTTCTGGGTGGGAGATGGACCACGGGTTCACTTGGAGAACCAAGACCCACCGCCCAGCTGGGAGAACACAAGGCCATCCATAGAACATCACCCACCCTGTGAAAAGGAGTCAGAGGAATGTCAGGTGCCACCCAGGGATGTGTCAAGAAAGACTGTCATCTGCCTGGGGCTCTGAATGGGAGGAAAAGTTTCCCACAAGAAATCAAGCCTCAGGCTGTACCGCATGCACATCAGGGTTCCAAACTTCCACTATTAATGGGGTTGAGGGAACCTTGGGCCAAGAAATGAATGTAAAAACTTGCCTTGAATGGGTGAAACCCACCCCCCAGCAAAAGGAAAGCAAAGCCACTCTGTGGGAACATTTCTGCAGCCCAGGCCCGTCACAGGAGGTACAGGCGCCCTGCTCCAGCCCCTCAGTTCATCCCAACGAAGCAGCAGGTCTCCGAGAGGGACTCAAACTTCTCTCTCCAGTTCTAGGGAGCAGGGAGCCCCTCACCTGGCTGGAGATGCTAAAGTGGCTGGCTAGACAGGGTCCCTTCTCCCAGATTACCTCGATGGCAGCACCTGTGGGATGTGGCTTGCAGACAACTGCCACCTAGCCCAATGCTTGGCCAATGATCTGAGCTACCTATTAGAAAGCTACAAAAAAGGAAAGACTGGCGCCCAGCACACTTCGTGGTGGGTAATTCTATCCACCCGCACAAGCCAGGCCTCACTCTCCAGCAGCTGGGTGGGAAGAAAGCTTGCTCGCTCTGAACCTGAATGGTGTCTACGCCCATGACTATATACAAGCACAGCTGGGCACTGTCACCAACGTTCACTGCAGGATGACGGGTGTCGGATGCCTTGCGTGTTGCTCGCACTTCCAGGACATGCTCCAAGAAAGCCCCGGGCCTGCGCAGCCACGGCTGCCCCGGAACAGGCAGCCGAGCCAACAAATGCCTGGAAACGTGGTAATGGAGACAATGAGCCGAGAACATTCGGGCCCAGAGCGTCCCCTGACAGAAGAGGGTTTCTGTCCCCTCTATTTCTTTGAATTGCTACCAACTCATAATCTGTACCTCCCCAAAGGCCCCTCCCCTTCACTTCTCCTTTATTATTTCCAGAGGCCGACTGACTTAAACAGTGTGACAAGTCCCTGTGGAGCTAAAGCGAGCAGAGAGAAGCCGCGCCCAGGAAAGGAGGCCTGCTGGCCAGGTGATGGTCACGCAGTTCTGCTCCCCGCGTTCCCACCGCGCACAGGGTTCCACTCAGCAGCCTGTGAACGCAGAGGAGCCCTGGCCGGTGGCTCAGCTGGTTGGAGAGTCGTCCCGAGAGGCCGTGGGTGTGATCCCGTCAGGGCACATACCTGGGTTGCAGGTTCAATCCCCAGTCAGAGCGCCTATAGGAGGCAACCGCTCGATGTTGTTCTCTCACATCAGTGTTTCTCTTTCTCTCTCCCTTCCTCTCTCTCTCTTTAAAATTAATAAAAACATATCCTCAAGTGAGGATTAAAAAAAAAAAGCAGAGCAGTAGGGGTGACACTGGGTTTTGTGGCCAGTCAGCACCCACTGTTTCAGATAAGATGGTGGGGTAAGGAGGAAGCATAGGGCTGCTGGTTTCTGCCATGGGGTCTCAAGCCTACACTGGGGCTCGGGGGGGGGGAGCACCCGAAGGTGGTCCCCTCGTAGGTCCAGCAGTCCGCGCAGGCTGTCAGCCACAGACCCGTGCGAGCCTTCAGCCGCTGCACCTACAGGTGGCCTCCGCACAGGGCCCCCTCCCCCTCCCAAAACGATGGTTGGATTTCTAAGGTCACTGTCCGAGAACATGAGAACCAAGAGACCAAGGCTGAGACTGTCATGACCTTCAGGCTCAGGCTTTCAACGCCACTGCCATCACGCTCTGCTAGGAGGCGCTACAAAGACCGCTCGGGTCCAGCGAGGGAGACAGCCCTTCGGTGGTGGCGGCCAGGTCCCGCTGGAGGAGAGTGTGGAGTGTAGGAGGCAGCCGGGTGTGAGGATCTCTGGAAACTGCAATCTACCACCTGACGGACAAGTAGGCACCTAGAGAGGGTGCCATCCCTGCAGTCGCCACGTGGGCCCCATGCTTGTCAACCCTCCTCAGTTTCTCCCCAAAGCCCCGTTAGGGAGCCCAGCTTTGAGTCCTGAAAACATTCTGGATCTGGTTTACCCAATTACAAGAGCTTTTCCTAGGCTCTCCTGGGACTACTTTTATGCTTTCTCTAAGATTCAGATACAGAATAAAACATTTAAAATGGAAGATAAAATAACCAGGCCTTCTAGGTGGCCCATCTGAATCATTACTGACAATCTCTGGGCCAGTGACTGTGGACTGCTGACCGGCCTTCCTGCGAGTGCTCCAGGGCCTTTGTGAGTGGCTGCCGGCTTGTGGCTTCACCACGCTCAGGCTGCTCAAGGAGATCGTCATCAAGGAACTGGCCTCCACCAGAGAGGCAGGTGGGGATGGACCATAGTCACCTGTGCTGCAGGGCAGGAGCTGGCTCTGGGTGGAGCTGTTCCGTCCAGCCACCAATCCATCAGCCAGAGCCTCGATAGCCGCCCACCATCCCCAGCAGCGTGGGTCGGGAGGGTGGGCTGGTGTGATGGAAATCTCCAGGCCTATCTCTTACGATGCTCAGTGTGTGCTGTGTGACAAGACTTTTCCTTTGGCTATGTGTGGCCACAAGTTCAAATCCATCTTGACAGCCACACCATGTCCCCCAGCTCCTATCCGAGGTCAGAGGCTGGGCTGCAGGCCTGCTGGCTTCTGTCTGCCACAGTACAGGCCACACGTGGCCCTCGGCCATCACAGAGGCTCAACTCTAGGTGCACAGACACACATGTTGCTTGACTGTCCTGTTCTGTAGAAGCAGGTCTCTGAGACCCAAGGCAGAGGGTCAGTGTTAGGGAAGGTGAGTCCCTCTTTCTGGCAGATTCTTATTTTCCTTAAAGAACCCAGCTCAGGGCTGCTGCCGGGTGCTCATCAGCTCTGCAGAAAACCCTGCCATGAGGGACAGCTTTAGACACCAGCTGCCACAGTTAGGAGAACATGTGAGAGTGGAAAATGATGAAACGCAAAGATGGGCGGTCATCTGGCCAGGCACACCCATGAGTGCTCAGCAGAAAGACCAAGGACATCCATGAGCACTCCCCAGGGGTCAGCAGAAAGACCAAGGACGTCCATGAGTGCTCCCCAGGGGTCAGCAGAAAGACCAAGGACGTCCTGAACTGTCAGCTCCTGTGGATGTGGACAGAGGGAAATAGAGGATAAGACTGCAGGATTGGAGGCGAGGTGACACTTTGTTCTTTACAGGGTCATGGAGCAGAGGCTCAGGGGGACAGGAGTTCCCTGCGAGTCTTCCATCAGGAAGTGACCGGCCAGCTTAGTAACAGAAAAGTCATCCAGGGCCCAGGGGGGAGGCTGAGAGGCCCAGCCCCCAGCTTCAGGCTCCCAGGGGGTCCTGGAGGCGAGGCCAGCAGAACACACGGATGGTCCATACACTGCTCGAAGCCACGTCTGGTAGCAGCACCAGTGGGATTTACTTCTCTCTGGGCAAACTGCATTGTCGGTGGGGCCTCTGCAGAGCCACATCTTCCTACCAACAACTCACTAGGTGCTTCCCAGTTGCAGAAATAACAGGAGCTGTCCTCTGGTCTGGACGGGAGTCCCAGAGAGGGGCAGGTACCCACACAACCTGGGACAGATGTTCCAGCGAGGGAATGCGTGAAGTGTGGAGCAGCTCTGGAGAGAAGGCAATCCAGAGCAGGTCCGTGTCCACGCCACATTCTTTGCCAAGTGTCCCACAGCCCAATCCTAGAGCGGGAGGCTCAGCAGCAGCTATGGACACATCCGCCCCATGCTTTCTCTTAATGTGAACACTGACTGTCTCTGTCATTTTAACCTATAGACTTAATAACCTGACAAAGCGCATTTGAAGAGGCAGTGTTGACCATGGCTGTTGACCCCAAGGCCCCGGCACAAGCGTGTGTCCCTCACTCAGGCTTCCTGTGCAATCCAGTTTGATGGCCAGCACCGAGTGCTAACTCGGACGCCGTCACATCCCCGGGCACATGCAGTATGACAAGTTTTAGGTGCAGGCGTTCCCCCAGGCGTGAGCCCAGTCTCCATCTCTCCCCTCCCGGAGGCCGGGCTGCTATCCTGGGGCTCAAGGCCTGAGCCCCTAATTCTACCTTTGGTGTGACCGGAGCCCCTCAACCCCGCCGAGCCCTCTCATCAGTGTAAACTCGGAGCAGTCCTGTTAGGCTGTCTTACGCGAGACTAATTCACACAGAGACCAAACTGACCGTTTGGAGATTTATTAGCCGGCGACTGCAAGTGGGCTCCTGCCCGAAACAGACTCACAGCCCCGAACAGTCTTTGCAGGGAGAACATAAAGGCAAAACCCACATTCTGTTTGGCCGAGGGGGCAGGTGGGGGACTCAGCGGCAGACAGAGCTGAGATAAGGGTTGATCAACCTTCTTGGTTAACTATTGCCCGGAGTTTTGTGGGCGGAAATCTTTTACAAAGAGCCAGGCAGGGGAAGAGGTCATTGTTTCTACCAAATGTTGTTGCTCCTGCATATCTTCAAAGTAGCGATTGGAAGGGTAGAAAATGGGAGCCTAAGATGGGAGTGCTACACTTCAGTCCCTGTACCTGCCTCGGAAAAACAGAGACACGTGTCACTGGCAGATGCCAACGCTTTCGGGGGTTTCTTCCCAGGCATTAGGGGCAAAGGTCAGCCAAACCTTCATTATACAAGAAAGTTAAACTCTCGCCCTGGCCGGTGGCTCAGTTGGTCAGAGTGTCGTCATATATCAAAAAGATGGCCAGTCCAACCCACGCCTCTGCCTTACTCACTGTGGGGGTCCCAGGATCAGTTCCAACCCCCCACTCATGCATCTGTCACTCCCCCCTTTCAGTCTTTCTTCCTGGGAAGGGTCTTCCTGGCCCTCTGCTTCCTCCCACACGCCAAGCCTTCCTCAAGGGCCTTTCCCCCTGGCGGATCGCTGCACCCCGCACAGGGCCCCTGAGTGGGGCTGCCTCACTCACCGGGGAGGCCGAGCCCCACGCGCCAGTCGCCTTGCTCCGATGTCTAGTGGGACACCCTCCGGAAGCGCAGAGCTGAGCGCGCACGTGCCCCACAGCCCCGATTCCTAGCGAGGTGCCTCCCACTCGGACCGTGCCCCCGAGATTCTCCATGAGTATGCAGCTGTTTGGGGGTTGTAGACAACCTCTTCTTTTTATTGTGATAAAACCCTTGGTCCGGGGAACCCTATGAATATTTTTACCTCTAAATAATGCAAAGTGGCCAAATTTATGGTTACCTCCAAAACAAAATAAAAGCTTGATTTTCCCTCTAAGACTCACAGAAGTTTGAGTTATGTGTCTTTTCTATGTCTTCGTTTGTGGAGGCATCTGTTAATCCATGCACAGTTGGCTGTGGTCCTGCCATGTGCCATGATTAGACACCTTGTTGGACAGGGGAACAGAGCCCCATGGCACTAGGGAAACAACCAGAGGGTCTGGCCAACAGCACCGAGGTGGAGTCACAAGCTCACGCAGCACTTTTTTCAGTGGCACCAAGTGACCTTCACACCTCATCACCCAGGAGGGGACACTCGGAGGTCACAATAACGGGAATGCCTGGGGTTCTCCTCACAGCCATTTTGAGTATTAAGTTCCTTTAATTTTTTGATACTTGACTTGTCCTCTAGAAAGATCTTTTAAACATATTTTACACCATGAATCTCTGCCATGAAATTGAAAAGATGTATCAACATCTCAAGTTTGTCGCCGTCAATCAGAAACGAGACAGTGCCTTGTAAAGTCTTCACCCGATCTTCAGGTCCCAGGGAGCTCTGCGTCCAGGACCCGCAGCACAGGGAAGCAGGGGAGCCTGCCCAGGAGGAGGGGGCGGAGATGCTAATCAGCTTTCGGAGAAGGATCGTCGCTCCCAGGTCTTACTCATGGTCTTTCCAAAACTCAAAAGCAGTGCCGTGAAACCCCCGGCTGCTAGCATGTCAGGAGTCTGTATTGGATTTCCCCGTTTCTTAGAAAGCAGCATCGAAGCACTGAAACGGACCTTCCTACCCCGGGGACAGAGCCAAGCTGAAAACTGAAAACAATGCCCATCGTCTGCTCCGGCCCGGCTCCTGCACCCCAAACTCACTGAGGTGCTGTCCCCACAACTGCGGCCTGGGGGACACCCTGTTCTCACAAGCACACTCTCTCATGGTTATAAGCTCTTGGGGTAGTTGTGGGCAAATTGAAAATGGGTCTCTGTACGGTTCAGAGAGGGGTGTCTCCAGTGAGCGTCTGAAAGGAGACCTGGCCTCACCCAGCAGAGAGAGACGCATGGTGACCACCCAAGCCTGGCCCGACCACTTTCTGCATTCAAACCTGGACCTTAACCTCCGATCCACCCAGTGTCACCCTACTTCTCCAAAGTGGGGCTGCCTCCTGCACCCTGGGGAGCCCAGGCAGAGGGAGAATGGTGCCAGGGAAGCGAAGGCACCTGGTGTGTGAGTCTGATCCCCCTATTCTCCTTCCCCCAGGCCCAGGATCCTGGTTCCTCTCTCCACTCCCATTCAGCTGGGAGCCCGTCCTGGCAGTGCCCCGATGGCCTTGGAGACAGCAGACCTTCGAATGTGAGCCAGGAGCAGTCTAACGGAAGAGCGCATGCTCCCCGGGCTCACCGCGGGGAAAGTGCCTTAGGCAAAGCTCCAGACCGGCTGCAGCCGAGAGAATCTCTCTTTCCACATTTGGCCAAAAGCATGGGTTGAAAGAGCAAATGCCACGGCCCGGCCGGGCGTGGCTCAGCGGTTGAGCGTTGACCTAGGATCCAGGTGATCAGAGTTCAATCCCTGGTCAGGGCACATGCCCGGGTTGTGGGCTTGATCAATGACTCTCTCATCATTGATGTTTCTGTCTCTCTCTCCCTCTCCTTTCCTCTCTCTGAAATCAATAAAGATATATTTTTAAAAAAAAAGAAAGAGCAAATGCCACTATTTTGAAATATGTGGATGTTATTTTTGTCAGGTAATCTACCTTCGGTAGTATATTCCATAGCTGACATCAAACATGATTAAATGTCTAATCAGAAAATTTTAATCCAAAATTAGGGTGGTAGTAATTAAGTGACACTCCACTCACTTCTTGCAGCTGGAGGTAGGTGTGTGATTTCAGTGTAGGAGCAAGTGGGGACTTTGGGACCAATATTGGTCATGGACTAGCCCACCAGAGTCACGTTGGAGAAGGGGAGAGACCATCCTAGGAGCAGGATTTCTGCAGGGGCTCAGCCTGGGTCTGGCCCAGGAAGCACCTTTGGTTGTAGGGTGACCTGTGGGTGGCTTGGCAGGTGGCTATTTAGAGTGAAAGAAGAGAGAGAGTTTTATTCATTCTTAACACACGTCTGAGTCCAAAATGGCCTGGATTAAATCTGCATTTGAATTCATTTTTTTAGATGAGGCAACGAAAGGAAATCCCAGGCACAATTTTCCCAAAGCAAAATGTAACCAAGAAGAAGAAAGTGAATGGAAGGAAGGTGTCCTACCAGGTCGCCATGAGGTGTGGGGAGGGGAGGTCAGTCCAGGCAGATGAGCGTCCACCAGGCCAGCTGCTGCACCAGAGTGCACGAGGCGACTCTGGCCTGTGGCCCTGCTTACCTGTCCCTGTGGTATGGCCGGCACCTGCAGAAGACACACCTTGTGAGGACGTGGCTGTCATTTTGCAGGCCTTCTCGACACACGAGAGACCTGGCTACAGGTTAAGGGTGAGGAAGCAGAGGCAAAAAGAGCTGAGAGTCAGGCATCGCCCAGCCCCTCCCATCCCCTCAGAGGCAGCCAGGGTCTGGGCTGCAAGCCCCATGTCCTCTTAAAAGCATCCTGGGGGTTTGTGAAGTCCATGTCTAGTCACGAATCTCTGTGCTAATGGTGTGTGTGTGTGTGTCTGTGTGTTTCTGGATAAATCAACATCAGAGTTTGGGAACAATCCTTCCCAGGCCTGCACTGTCCCGGCTGAGTGAATGAGTTGGTCAGGAGCCGGGCAAACCCTCATTTGACTGGGCTGCCTTTGCACATGGCCAAGTGTGAGAGGACCAGCCAGTGGCCAACAGAGGTGGACTTTGCAGTTGGATTCATCCAACTGACAAATGAAATGTTCTGCGGTCAAGAGAACTAGCTTGGAGCCGAGAGGCTGGGGTTCCACCCGATTCAGGAGAGCCTGCCTCCGCGAGCCTCAGCCTACCCACTCAAGACAAATGAGACAAGCCTTCGTGTCCCCAAGACTCGGGCAAGGCTGTGATAAGGAAACACCCCACAGAGGCGGGTGGGGACCCTGACGCGTGGAGCCCACCTCCCCTGCTCACACACTGTACTTCTCCCAGCACCCCTTTCCCCTGTGCCACCTTCCTCCTGCTACCTGCCCAGTTCCCAGAAACCCCAGCCCAGGCAGGGCCCTGCTCTGGGAAACCTCCCTTTCCATCCCTTTCTTTATCTGAGAGTCTGTACTGAGTACCATCCCCTAAAGTATTCTGACCGATAGCAGGGTTCAGAGCTGCAGAGGGCGTCACATGGGTCCGCTCTCTGCAGCTACAGCTGGGGAAACTGAGACCTTAGTCACATGCCCAGCTGGAGCCTCACCCAGCCTAGAATCCACCCCACCCATAAAAGCTTGAGTGATGTTTTCTTATGTACCAAAAACTTTATACCCAACTAAAACAATCTTGTTTGAAGAAAGGACCATTCCTTCTCAAGAATGCATCTCAGGCAAGAGATCTGGGCCCAGGGCAGCCAATGGAACTCCTGTGGGCGCCCCTCAAACCTCAATTGCCCATTCTGCCCCCAAACAAATATGCTAAAGCTGTGCATCCCATCCCTCACCTTCTGCCCCAAATCAGGGAGATCTCCGGCTATGCTGGCCCCTTCCCGCTGAATGAGAGGGTCTTTCCCCACTCCCACAGCTCCCAGGCAGGAGCTGCGCCCAGACTGACATCTCCACATGTGGATTCCTCAGCAGCTGGAAACATCAGGCAAGGCACACAGGACAGGGAAGCCGGAGGGGTGGGTCTGACTCAGTGCAGAGCCTCCTGCTGAGACTGTGAGGACCTGGGGCCCTCCAGGCAGTTTGCTCCGAAGCACTGGCTTTGAAAATGGTGTCTTTCCATTTGGGAGCATGTGGTCTGCATGTGTTTGCGAGCAGGGCTGTCTGCGAGCAGGGGTGTCTGCATGGGACCTTCTGATCAAATACATCTTAAGTTTTGGGTTTTTTTTAACTGGAAACTGTCATTAATAATCTGATCTTTATCTTACAGGGCTCTGGCCTCGAAGTATCAAGCTTCCATATTATCACATTTCAGTAAAGCTCCTGGCTCTCACTTGACATGATGTATAATCTTCGCACATCAAAGGAAAGGACTCACTACATTTGTTGCTATTATTGGCGGTGCCCAAACCCATCTGCACTCATCAGAGAAGCCTGTTGCTCCCAGACAGGAATTCCACCCCTTCCCACCTCCAGGCTCTAGGACACTTCAAAGCCATTTCTTTAAAAAAAAAAAAAAAAAAAATGAAATGAATAAAATGTCAGGGAGTGGGGGGAGATCAAGGGTAAAGTTTCTTGTTTGTTTTCCAAAATGCCTCACCATATTAAAATTGTGGGATCCAATGTGCCTTGTGGTGTCTGCACATGATTGTGCAACCTATTTTACTTACATGATAAAAGGAGAACACTTTATAAAACGCAGCCTCTTTACTCAAGGAGTGAATATTCGGGGAATGTTTTAGGGATGAAAGCTGGAGTCGTTGGGAAGTGTGTGGCTCAGAACCGGCCTGGAGGAGACGGGCCTCTGCCAGGTGCCCTGCGCGGTGGGGGCTGTCTCACTGAGTCACTGCCTCCCTCTGCAACAACCGCCTCTGCCTCGTGGCAGGGCCTGGCCACGTGGTCGGCTCCACATCTGTCTGCCAGCCCCTCCTTGTGCAGCTGTGTTTCTAGAGCCTGCCTCTCCGAGGCCAGGTGGAAGATGCTCCTGCCTCAGTCCTTACACCCTTGGCAGAGGCCACCGTCTGCCTTGGGTCACCTTCATTTGCATCAGTCACATTAGCCATGTGTCCCTCCAAGAATGAGGGGCTATCAGGACCTAAGTGTCCAATGCAGTCATCACGGTGTCGCAGGCGTGAAGCTCCCAGGCGGAAGACCCACCTACACCAGGTGTTGGAGGACACGCAGTGTCTCAGCTTCTCACTACGCCGAGGCCGTGGGGACACAGGCTGTTGCACAGATCACGGGGAGTGAAACCCAGGGATCCACACTCGGGAGGTTGTGACCGTAAGGTGGCTTGTGGGGGATGGCTGCCCTTCCCCACCCGGGGCTTCCATGTCCTGTTTCCCTCCGTCCCGCATGGGAGGAGCCCAGTCTGGCCTTCAGAGGGGCCAAGGCACAGGCCAGTGCCCAGAGTTCCTGCCTCAGGGTCCTTGGGAGCCGCACAGTCTGTCAGGGGCCCAGGTGGCACTGTGCCACGTGATCGCATGTTCCCGGACAGGTAGGAGCACCATCCAACGGGCGAGTCCAGGTCCCGAGCAAGAGAGAGAGTTTTGTTCTCCTGGGGTTTTAACCAGGAGCTTGTTCAAAATAAGAAATTTACTTCCCACGATTTCCCAGGCATGTCCTGGGGTCCGCCCCTGACCAGTGACCCCCTTCCCAGGCGAGACTGACAGGCGCCTGTGGTCCAGCACCGCCCCGCGCCTTCGTGACCTTACTGCGCATGCCCTTACCCCCCCATCCAGGAGGGGAAGGGGGCTGTGATCCTTGGGGGCGATGCCCTGAGCCCCTGGAGTGGACGCTGTAGCACACGGGCCGCGGGCCTGGCTGACCTCCCCTGCTGTCTCCATCTAGTGAGGCCGCCGCTGAAGACAGTGAGAGCAGCAGGGAGACTGGTGAGGCCTGGCCACGCCCACGCGGGGCAGGGCGCTGTGCACCGTGAGGGGAGTGACAGGCAGAGCGCGTCCCGGCAGCCAGGACCCTGTGGCCTGGGTCTGAGCCACGGGAAGCTTCCAGGGGAACAGGAGGGGCAGTGTCCACACCGGTGAGAGGGGCCTGCATCGGGTCCGCTGCACCGCAGGGGCCACAGAGTCCTGGTGAAGCCAACACGGAGCTGCCTCTGCCCACAGCCCACGGCCCTCCAGGAAGAACCACCATGGACGGGAGCGCAGACCACTGGCCAGGAAGACCCTGTCCATCCACCCCTCCTGCCAGCCACCTTAGCGGGGGGGGGAGGAAGCCCACTGCCACTCCCACCCTAAGCAGCCCGGCGAGCTGGGAGTAGGGGGATCCCACTGTTCATAGTTCACAGCTGGACCATCAGGGGCCAGGCATGCTAAGTTTTTAAAATCCAGGTCAGTTGTTCTTGTGGCCTGAAGTGGCTGAGGACCGTTTATAACCCACCAGGGCACAGGCAGACCGGGGCCGGCAGGCTTCTCCCCCGCCAGGCTGCCCTTCCTGAGGAGGCTCCGGCGGGCAGCATCCTCGCACAGCTGGTCTGGCCGAGCACTTGCACTCGCCTCAGGTGCAGCAAGCGGACCTCGTTTTGCTCATAGCTGAAGCTCACTGTTTGTTGAAAGAATACACACGCATAGTCACGTTAAAACAATGATCTAAGTGGGGTGCTGCGTAAAGCACCAGCCCGGGGGTGCAGTGCGCAGGTGTCAGGGCCCACATGCTCCCCTGGCCCCCTCATGTGGGGACATCCTTGTCACCTTCCTGCACAGTCAGACACAAATCCCCTTACAGTGCAGCTGGGGCTCCATCTTCCACCTTCCCCCATATTAATAATAACAACAGTGACAATAGCCATAATTGATGAGGCTTCCTCTGCCGGGCTCCAGGGGCCTTGGGCTCTGGGCTCAGCCTCCACAGGGACCATCAGACGCCATGCGCTCCATCCCAGGAGCGGGACCTGCCCAGGACCCATTTCACAGTGAGGACGTGGGTCCGGAATGTAGGCGGAATGAGCTTACAACACGGTCCTCTATGACAGAAATATTGGAAATAATCCTGACATGTGGTGAATCCACTGAAATTTGAAAGTAGACCTTAGATTTTGCTGCTACTCCAAGTGTCCATAGAAGAAAAGAGCTGTGATAACTCAAGTTCTGTTTTATCATCTTTATTACCACTGAGGTGTCATGGTTTATTTCAAAACGAGTGTTTAAACACGGGGACATGGATGGAGGGAGGGGGTGTGGGCCATGTGAGACGGGAGCCACCATGAGTGTCCTCTTGAAGCAAGTGTGTTGGTGCAGCCGTGTGGCTGGGCGTTCCCCACATTCACTTCCACGTAAAGGAGAGCGTTTAGCAAAACCTAAGTTCTATAACACGTCAATTTGAAACTTCCACCAATATTATTAAAATTCAATAGTAACTGCAGCCACTGTTTGGAACAAACTTTTTCCCAGGAGCAGTATTTTGTCACCACATTGAACTTAGTGACAATACACAGCACACAGACTGGTTGCTCGTTTGAGATTCTTTGAAGATAAGGAGCATCCACATGGCTTGTGAGGAGACCCCTGCCCAGGTGGCCCGGGGCACAAAGCACAGCTCCGCATGCCAGGCCATGGGCACCCCATTCTGCCCCTCTGGCCTTCCCTGGGGAGCTCACTTTTCCATGTCTCAAAGTCCTTTTCAGGGTTACATCCCAAATAACCCTCTGCACCCAGGATGCCACAGCCAAGGTGCTTCTGTGGGGAGCTGAAGTCAGGCAGCAGCTTTCCCAGGCTTGTGTCTGCAGATCCTTTGGTCCAAAGACACATCACAAAGACCAGCAGGGACTGTTCACAATGATACTTGCTTCTATGATCACCATTAAAAAATAATTAAGAACAGACTCTGCTGCATGGCCCACTAATTCCACTTCTGTATATTTATCCAAAAGAATGGAAAGCAGAGGCTCACTGAGATATTTGCATGCCCAAGTCCATGGCAGCTTTATTCCCAACAGCCCAAAGTTGGAAGCAACCTTGACGTTCATCGATGGGCAAATGCATAAAGAAAATGTGTTATATGCACAATGGAATATTACTCAGCCTTCAAAAGGAAGGAAAACCTGACACCAGCTACCACGTGGATGAACCTTGAAGGCATCAGGCTAGGTGAAATGAGCCGGTCACAAAAGGACAAGCCCTGTGTGACTCCAGAGACAAGGTTCCTAGAGTATCAAACTCATGGAGACAGAAAACAGAGTGGCGGGTGCCAAGGTCTGGGTGGGGAGGGAGAATGGGCGTTCATAGGGACCGAGTCTCAGCTTTGCAAGATGAAGGGTTCTGGAGGTGGTGATGTGATTGCACAACAATGGAAATGTACTAATCTCACTGAACTTGGTATTACACTTAAAAGTGGTCAAGGGTGAAATTCATGTTGTGTGTATCTTACCACAATTTAAAAAAACTAGAGAAAAAGAAGAAAAAGTACACTCTGTTACCTGCTGTGAGTGGGCCCCTCCGTGACACTCCAGTCAGTAGCAGGAAGCCCCAAGCTCACCACCTGTATGGAAAGGCTCCGGCAGGGTGGAAAGGCAAGTCAAGGCGAAGCACAGGCAGGGGGTGGGACCTGTGAAGGGCATGCACAGCGCCTCCCCATGGCTTGAAGCCAAGAGGGTGGGGAATGTGAGCCCTTCCCAGTCCAGCCCAGGACACCACAGGGATGGGCACCATGACCTCCCTGTGCCAATCCCTAAGTGCCAACTAATGATTAACCTACCCAATGCTGTCAATTTGAGTTTCATTGGTTTTAAAGTTTGTGTGCTATTAATTTGTTGATTTTGGAGGGGTTGTAACTGTATAAACGCTACCAGCATGTTATGGAATTAGTGTCTGGTTTAGATCTCGAATATGTGTGGGTTCCCCAAACCCTCTGAGATGGGAGTCTGAATGCTGGTAAATTCTCTGGGAGAGAGAGTGGGGAGGGGAGGAAGTGAGAGAAGACAAAGGCTGTGAAGCAGGCTCGAGGAGCAGGTTGAAGCCACGACCACAGGGCCCTCTGAGAGGCTGTCAGAGTGGCAGGGGCTCATGGTGGGCTGCACGGCACCGGCTGCAGCACATCCGAAGTCAGTCATACTAAACAGACTGTGGCTCCGAGGTCAGGGAGCATCTGCTGCCTTTGAACAGCTTCCTGGCCGAGTCCACTCAGTGGGAACCAGGGACCTCTCTTCTCTCTTCATCTGTGCGTCTATATCTTTCTGGGTACATCAGGCACCTCTGAGCAGGACAAATGCGGGTGGATCCAAGGAGGACAGAGCTGGGTGCTGGAGGAAGTAGGAGACAGGGGTCCTCTCAGACAGCTCCACCCATTGTTTAGAGGCTGAACGGTGTCCCCCCAAATCCATATGCTGTAGTACTAGTCCCCAGTACCCCAGAATGTGACCGTATTTGGAGATAAGGCCCTTATAGAGGAAATTGATGTAAAAGGAGGTCGTTACATTGGGTCCTAATCCACCCTGGTGTCCTTCTAAAAAGGAGAGATTAGGACACAGACACCCACAGAGGTAGGCCCTTGCGAGGACTCAAGGAGGAGGCGGTCCTGGACCAGGCAGGGGGCGAGGCCTGGGGGCAGCAGCCAGGCAGACGCCGACCTGGCCCTCCGCCCCAGGGGGCGCAAAACAGCATGAAACAGGCTCCCAGGGGCTGGGGGTGGGGGAGCTTTAGAGCCAGGCTCACCACCTGTGGCGCCGCTGCAGCGCCCGGGCACAGTGCCCCGCAGGTCCAGCCGCGGGGGCCCAGCAGCCCCGGAGGCCCAACAGCCCCGGAGGCCCAACAGCCCGGGCACAGCAGGTGCCCTCCCCAGCTGGCAGGGTGGGCATGGGCTGGCTGGGCTAAGCTGCCCTGTGGCACAGGGCTTTGTACCAGCCTGATGAGGACAAGGCTAGACTTTCTCACAGCCCGAGGGACAGATGAGAAATTGGGAACCGGGGGGCAGCCTTCTATTCCCACCCAAATAAATTAGCCCAGCCTGCATCCTCCCATGTGGCTCCCCAAAAATGCTTTTCTCATGACACTGTAAGGATTCCATTTCTGCTGGCAACTAAAACGTTGCTGAAGCTAACTTTAAAGTGCTAAAAAAATGACTGGAAAGGTGATTTCCGTGATCATAGTACTATTGGGTCCCAAGCACATTTGTTTCTGCGCTGAGATGAACAGTGCAATTTAAAAACAATTCTCTTCAGAATACTGATTGTAAGGCTGCTCAACAGCATGAAAAAAGATATAGAAACTATGAAAAATGACCAGTCAGAAATGAAGAATGACATAGCAGAAATAAATAATACATTAGAAGGAATAAACAGCCGGTTAGAGGAAAATGAGGATAAGATCAGCGAATTAGAAGACAGGGTAGAAAAAAAATCAATCAGAGATCCAAAAAGAAAAAACAATTAAAAACAGGAGGACAGTCTAAGGGAGCTGTGGGACAACATGAAACATAACAATATTCACATCATAGGAGCGCCAGAGGAGATCAAAAATAAGCAAGGGTTAGAGAATCTCTTTGAAGAAATAAAGGCAGAATACTTTTCTAATCTGGTGAAGGAAAAAGTCACACAAGTTCAGGAGGCATAGAGAGTCCCAAGCAAGAAGAATCTAAAGAGGCCCACGCCTAGACACATCATAATTAAAATGCCAAAAATAAGTATTCAAGGGAATGCAAAACAAGGATCTGAAACCAAGACTACTCTATCCAGCAGGGCTATTATTCAAAATAGATGGTGAAATAAAGAGCTTCCCAGACCAAAAAAAAAAAGGGGGGGGGGGGCTAAAGTGATTTATCACCACCAAACCAGCATTACAGGAAATGTTAAAGGGACTGCTATAATAATAATAAGAAAAAGAGAAACATAGGCATAAAGAATTAAAATAACAATAAATAAGGACCTATCAATAATAACCTTAAGGACTTTAAGGGAGAGATCGACAGCAATACAGTTATGATTGTAGACTTTAACACCTCACTGACTCCACTGGATAGATCTTCCAGACAAAAAGTCAACACAGAAACAGTGATTCTAAATGTCACACTAGATCAGATGGATTTAATTGGCATTTACAGAACATTTCACCCCAAAACTGCAGAATATACATTCCTCTCAAGTGCACATGGGTCATTCTCAAAGATAGACCACAAGTTAGGACACAAAACAAGTCTCTACAAGTTCAAAAAGATTGAAATCATATCAAGCATCTCAGATCACAATGGCATGACATTAAAAATCAACTACAGTAAAAACACTCAAAAACATTCAGACACATGGAGGCTAAATAGCATGTTATTAAACAATGAATGAGTTACCAATAAGATCACGAAAGAAATAAAATCTTCCTGGAAGCAAATGAAAATGAACACACAACAACCCAAAATCTATGGGACACAGCGAAAGCAGCCCTCAGAGGGAAGTTCACAGCGCTGCAGGCCTACCTCAAAAGGCAAGAAAACTTTTTAATAAACTATCTGACCCTACAACTTAAAGAATTAGAAAGCTCCCTTGTGAAGCCGTCTGGACCAAGGCTTTTGTTTTCTGGGAGTTTTTTATTGCTGCTTCGATTTCATCAGTTGTTATTGGTCTATTAGGGTTTTCTGATTCTTCCTGATTCAGTTTTACAGGATCTCACTCATATGTGGAATCTAATAAACAAAATAGGCTGAGGAACAAAATAGATCCAGAGACAGAAGCATGGAACAGACTGAGGGATCTCAGTGGGAAGGCGGGGGTGGGGGAGTGGGTGGGAGGAGATTAATCAAAGAATTTATATGCACATAGGCATAACCCATGGACACAGACGGCAGTGTGGTGAAGGCCTGGGGGGAGGGATGCAGCTTGGAGGGGGTCAATGGGGACAAAAAGGGGGGACATCTGTAATACTTTCAACAATAAAGGTAAATTTTTAAAAATTTTTAATAAAATAAAAAATAAAAACAATTCTCAATTTTTTTCCCAATTGAGTCAGATTATTTTCCAACTCAAAGTCCTAATCCATCTGTAGCACTGCATTGCTATACCTCTATATTAAATCATGTTCTATGCATGGCACAAATAATTTTTAATTTCAGTTGGTATAATTTTGGATTGAACGCAAAAACACTCGCAGCCAGATGATGCTGGTTCAGAATCTGCACACAGATTAACAGAGTGAAACCCAGAGCGTCCAGTGAGAGACAAACCTGTGAAAGAGGTTGTGTTCTTGGAGAATTATATGGGTGTAATTTCTCCCTTGTTAGTGAGAGCGGGGTTCTTACAATATCTTGAGGGGAAAAATTTTGTAAGACTCACATAGGAGGATGAGTGATCTTTATTTGTGTAGAGTTATATCGCTCAGTTTGCAAAGTCCCATTTCCCTCAAACCAGTCCTGGAAAAGGTGTACCTGGGGCTTCAGTAGAGCCGGAAGCAAAGCCAGTGTCCAGAGTTTCCGTTCCACGGTGGAGCTGGGTCCAGGCCAGCATCAGGCTAATCACAGCCCATTAATCCACTGTGTGGGGCCCACATGGCTGTGGCGCATGTGGGCAAATGCAGGTGAGAGCACACCCCCTGCAACAAGAGTGCCAAGAGAGCAAGAGGGCCAGGGAGGGAACTCCCATTGTTCAGGAGCTTATGCATCTCAGATTTTCTGCCCTTGCAGCGGCCACGCCTATTCCGGCCAGTGACCTGCTCCCAGGTGCGCTGACAGGTAATCACCTTCCCGTGGCATTCAGATCTCACTGGGCATGCATCCATCCTTTCTTTGTCCAGGCCCTTCCCCCAGGATCTGTGGGGAACAGACCTGGAGAGCGCTAAACTGCAGCTTTCTGACACAAATGGCATGCCTATATTATCCCCCCCACTTTGATCCTTTCCTGTTAATTAATTAATAACTAGGTTAATTACACTGGTATCAGTTGGACTCAGATGTGTTCTTCAAGTCTAGTTCTGCCATGTTTAACTGTGTGACTTTAGTCACATTAATTAATTTTTCTGTGCCTCAGCTTTCTCATCTGTGTTAGCCTCACTGTGCTATTGGGACAATTACATGAGACAATCAGTGTTGTCCCTTCCAGTGAGAAGTTGTATAAAATACAGAGAGAGAACATCATTTAACAAGCAGGGGCCGGTGCTCCTGAACAAGGCTGTGAAAAGCCGGTGAGATGAGACCAGCCCTCCTGTACAGGGCCTCCGGGAGTGTGCTGGAGTGTGTTGGGCTGACCAAGAGCCTTCTGTCTTGCCAGTGGAGTACCAAGCCAAAGGGGAGGGTTGAATATCTCTGGGAAAAAAGGGCAAACCTTGGAAATCATTTCTGTGAAGGTGGAGCGGAAAGGATTGCTAACATGTTAGAGGAATTCTGAACTGAGAAACATCCATATTTAACAATGTCCCTCCTCCCTCAGCTTCCTCTCTCCTCTGCCTCTAAAGTGCCTTCTCAGTCTTGTGCTTACCACCCCCACTTCCACCCTGAGCACTACCACCCCCAGAAGTCAGTAGGTGGTGTTTTGGGCTCTGGGTTGTCTGCAAAGCAAATAGTTCTCACAGGGAATTCTTGCTGTTCCTATGACTCAACTTTGATGTGTTAATATGTTACTTTCAAGGGGAGGAGGGACAGGAGAGGAGGAAGCAATTCTTTCCTACCAGAAATGCATCTCCTGGCATTGCTTTGGGGGCTCCTGCTCGCTTAGGGGATTGCCAGCTAGACCCGCAGCGAGGGAGGGGGCAGAACCTGGCACATGCTGGTGGCTAGTGCAATTAAGGCAATCATACTGTATCAAGTATTACAGCCTTGCTGACACTGTTACCGTAACCTACGGCCTGGAGCTGCCCTCCTCCCTTAGCGGCCCAGCTGTCCCGGGAAGGTATCAGAGTCCCTAGCATCTGCCCTCCAGCCCCCAGCCCCAGCTGGCGGGTCTGAAAGCAGCTTTGAGGATCAAAGAAGTTCTGGAATGATACAAGACTTAAAGATCAAGGAGACTCACCTGTTCTTTCAAAGATCTGAAAGAATGCTCTGTTCAGGGAGACTCAGAGACTGTGAATTTAACCAAGGGGAGTTTCAATTACAAGATGAATGATACAAACCGATGCATTATGCACACGGCCAAGGAGTGGAGGGAAAAGACCAAGGCCATGTGATGACCACAGCCGCTCACTGAACACTTGGGAGGCAGCCAAGAGGAGTCGGGGACAGGGAGGTGGGGCCAAGGCCATTGTAAGGTGGGATTGTTACAGTCCAAAGTCTGCGTGCCCAATGCTTGGAAAGGCCAAAACTCAAAACGTCAGTTTGAAGTAAGGAAAGGTTTATTAATTGAGAAGGTGCCAGCTGAGAATATGGGAACCCTAATGGTACCTCAAATCCATTTTTTAAAAGTACAGAGTTCAGGCCTCTTTTATGTTGAGGGAGGGGAAATGGGAGGGGCAAGAGGTGACTGAGGACCACAGACATCTGGGCCCTTGCAGGGTTTCAAGGAAGACCTTGAAACCTCCTTGTTCCCAGTCCACTGACCCCAGCTGATCTGAGTCTGGTCCTGAGGCTCCTGCAAGTCTTTGATAAACAATTATTATTTTTATACATATTTCCCCCATCTCCTCGGGACAAGCACCTTCCTACAAGGGTCTGCTTTTGTAAAACTCAAGCCGTAAACAGAATTCCTCTAACGATTAGCATGGCTATATGCAAAACTAAGCAGGAGCTGTTGGCCTGAGGCTGTGGGAACAAAGCAGGATCGGCCAATATGGAGTCAGAGAGGCCAAGGGTTTCACTGCGTTACACGACCACAACCTCCAGAGACTGTGGAACGATCTGAGAAGGTTACAGAGTAAAGCAATGAGGAGGGGGGGAAGGGGAGAGGGTAAAGCAGGAGAGACAATAACTTCCTTTGGGGATAAATCATTATAAATTGCAGCCTGAAAGGGCTCCCTTCTGCCATCTCTCAGAAAGGCAAGCCTAGCTCAGAAAACTGCAAATGACACAGCAGAAACAAGCACCTAGCTTTGCACAGCATTTGGACACCCTTTAAAAGGGGAGGGGGACCCAGTGTCCACTTAGTCCCCAGGCACGCCAGGCTCATCAGGACCAACAGCTCTTCAAAGCCCAAACACAGGGTGGGCAAAAATAGGTTTACAGTTTTTCATATGGAAACTAATACAACAATTATAAACAGTAATACAAGAATAAACTGTGTTTCATGTACTCACAGCTGTAGATCTACTTTTGCCCCACCCTATATTATCCATTATTACCTGTGGGCATGATCCCTCCTCTCTGGGAGCACTGTGCTCAGTGGCGAGGGGGCTGTGAACAGTGAATTAACACAATAAGGTCCTTCTCTGTGAGCCAGGCAAAGGGACATTTATTCCGTTCTGACCCAGATATATTTATAGTCACACCATACTGGTTACAATTTGGCTGGCTATTCCTGGGGTCATTCTAGCATCAGCCAAGCATGCTTTAAGGTGTCCCTGGCAGAGGGGCTTCTCCCTCCCACAGGTCTCTGGTGAGGTGACTCCAAGCCACCCAGGACCCAGACTGCTGCCCTTTGCTTCACTCCCCCGAGAGCTGAGGCTGCTCTCCTCCCTCATGTTCCACAGGGGCTGCTGCAGTGCCGGCCACGCAGCTATTCTCCCCTCAGGAAGATGGAAGCAGGGGATGAGTAAACGAGTGTATCTCTCCATAGAGTCATCCTTCTCATGGGCCCACAGACGGCAAGGACAGCTCGGGAACATGCCTTAATGGGCCCTTGCCACACGGAATAGCTCCTGGCTATCCCTGGGAAAGAGGGAAGCAGAGGTGCAGCAGGGAGCCCTCCCTCTCCTGTCCTTCATCGCATAATTCAGGTAATTTCCAGTCAGCTACAGGATGCATTGTGGTGCATTCACTGGATGAAGCCCCAAATCAGGTATTGGGCCTGTTCACATGAAAAAAATACTTTATCTTTTCTAAAGTGAATCACATCTGGCTTCAAGCCCACACTTATCTAGTGGGGAGTCCAGCATGAGTCCTGTCTCTGGCTCCATGCCTGTCCCTTGCCTTGTTCAGTGTAACGCTGTTCAGGAAAATGGGGAGAGAAACCACCCCCATCTCCACTTAAAGCAGCAGCACCCCCCAGGCCCAGGACAAGCCAGTCTGCTGGTCTGAGTTGGCCTGCCTCTCAGTGTCCCCTTAAACAAACCCTGCTTGGGGCCCTTTCCCTGGTTCCTGGCAACTTCCCTTTCTGTTCAGCTCTAAAGCACAATAAGCTGTTAGCTGCTCCCCAAGCAAGGAGACCCGAGTGGAGACACAGTCACCTCCTGGCCCTCTTAGAGAAGGCAGATTCCCCGCTCGTTCGCTTAGCAGGGGACCCAAGCAGCAGAAATATAAACCTTAATTAGATTTCAAAAAAGTAATCCTGTCCTGGCCGGTGTGGCTCAGTGGATAAAGCCTCAGCCTGCGCACCGAAGAGTGGTGGGTTTGATTCCTAGTCAAGGGCACCTGCTTGGGTTGCAGGTTCAGTCCCCAGCCCTGGTTGGGTTGTGTGTGGGAGGCAACCAATCGATGAGTCTCTCTTTCACATCAATGTTTCTCTCTCTCTCCCCTCCCTCCCTCCCTTTCTCTCTAAAAATCAATGGAAAAAATATTCTCAGATGAAGATTAACCAATAAAACAAAAAAAGTAGTGCTATCCGAGGCTCGTCTACTTGATTCCATGGGGCTTTGGAAATCTACAAACAATTCCTTTTGGGGTAAATTATTCTTGAATTTTCCAAAAGCAGTGACACTTAAGCGATCCACTCTCAAAATGATCAATTTCCCATTTCCCTTCTTGGCTCAGTAACTGTATATGTGCAAGTTCTCTGGGCCGCTTAACTCACTGATCAATCCAAGATGTGGGCCAGGAACCCCCAAGGCGGTGCGCAGCGCCGGCTTCCAGGGCTCCTCTACCGCTGGCGAAGGCAGCTTCTGCGACTGCAGGTCGAGTGTCTGGACATAAAAAGCAGGCGTCCCTGCGCCGGGCGGCCTGCACGCAGCCTGGATCCTGAGGGCCCAGGGGCTCAGGAGGCCAGGGCCAGGGAAGGCTCCGCACAGGGACCCAGAGGTCAGTCGCTTCTCCCTGCACATCTCCCTCCCAGCACAGTGACTCTGAAGAAGGCCGTGATCTGACCCATGCCCAGAGGGTCAGTCTCTCCTGGGCTGTGCTGTGTGAGTAACACAGTAACACAGTAACACAGTAACGCCAGGCTTCCTGGAGACTATTTCTCACGGGCCTAGTGAAGCATGACTCATCTCTAAGAACCTGGTTAGTAAGTGACTCCCAGTTACCTTTCCTTTCAAATACCTGGGGCAAAGAGAAGCCTCCTGGCCCAACCCCTCTCTGCACCTCCAGCCCAAGGGAGATGTGCATAAGCGTGGCCTTCACGGAGGATCGTGACCTGTCTTGATAGCCTCTGGGTGTGCCTCTAATTAGCTATTTAGGCATTTAATGGGTCACACACAGCAGCGCTTTGGGTCATGCCGGCTGAGTAAGTCCTTCATGTATAGGCTACTCATTACTTGGCAACTTGATCTCATCCACATGTGGTTATGAATAACATGTATCTTTCCCAAGAAAAACAGTGGACGTCAGGTGGTTCTGGTAGGTTTGAGATCCACCTCGTGGAAATCAGCACATTTACAACAGGAAGCCTGTCGGACTGATGAAGGCAGGAGTCTGTCCATGGAGGACAACAGCTCATCTGGGATTAAGCACAATGTTACCAAGTTTCCACTGCAAAGCAAACAGGGTCAGGAAGCAATTATGTACTTTCTAAAAAATTCAACTGAAGTTTAATTCACTGTTTTTAATATTTTTCCCCACTAAACACAATTTAAAGTATAATCTAATTCATTTTTTTTTCAAGACAAAACGAAGCCAAACACTGCCTTTTAGCTGCTGCATCCAGAGGAGGTACTCTGTGTCCTTCCTTTCAGGTGGCCTTGACATTCGCCCACGCCCAGCTGAGAAGCACTCTGGGGTCCCCTCCATTTAGATTCCAAGGGGTCTGTCCTCCCTTGAATTGTCTCTTATCAACTTAGGGAGTCTCAGGTTCACTGCAGCGTTGAGAAAGACACACAGGAGGTCAGGGCAACCCCTCCCTGCATCACTCCGGGGGTGTTGTTCCACCCTCCCCAGAAAGAGGGGAAGTGGGACTGGCTGGCTCTTTTAGGACAGTAAGGGAGGGACTGTTCAGAACCCTGCTGCTGCTGCTCTCAAATAAACAGATTTCCTGTTGCCATAGCTACCACTCACTCAGCAAACATCCTGAGAAGCAGAAGCATGTTCCCCAAAATGCGGAAGGTTCAGAGAGAGCGAGGTTTTGTTGCATTACGTAGACCAATGTTTTACATTATCTTTATGCCTTTGCAGACTGGGTTCGGGTGAGTCACCCTCCAGGTCTGCTTTCACTTTGAGTTCCAGTGCAGATGTTTTCTCCTTTGTGATATGACCAAAGCTATGTAGAATCTCACACACACACGCACACACTCACAGGGACACATACACACACACTAACACACAGTCACTAGCACACACTCTCACACACATGCACACTCATACACACACATTCACTCACACACATACTCACACACACTCACACACACCCTTATACACTCACACACCCACATGGGAATTAAGGGGCTGAAAGGAAAATGATTCTTCACCTTAGTAGTACTGAGGAGTGGTGCCAACTGGGAGATTTTCTCTGTGGGCTCTTAGGGAGGTTTTCAGACCACCAGGATTTTCCTTCACAGACTCAGACAAGTCAACACATGTAAACAGTAGGGCCTTTAAGCAAGGTTGATGAACAGCTCCTCCCTGTAATTTCAGAGGACATGCCATTCATTCACAGGCTCGTTCAGAGACTCTCTCAAAGGCTTCAGAGTCCCTCAAGTAGGGCCACTGCTGGAGACACACAGCCCATCAGACAGGGTTCCCAGCCCTAAGAAGCTCTTAGACTAGTTGGAGAGACAAATATGATGATTCCTGAAAGCCGGGTAACATCAAGAAGGTTCCCTGATGAACTGTACCAGGAACCCTCTCCAAGTGGCCTGGGGATCAGACCTCTGGTTTTGCCTCCCCTGGGCACCCTCCTCCTCCCCCAGGAAAATGGGGCTGATGGGCAAACGGTTGGATATAGAAACTCAGGTTCTTTTACCCTCCTGGAAAAGCTACTCTTGCATTTGCCCTATCACCCAGGAGAGAAACGGGCTGGAGAGCAGACTCAGTACGTCCAGCAGCACTTGGCTCGAGCACAGCTTGTCCCAGGAGTGGCTACCCTGATGTTCCCCCAGCACTGCGTGTGAAATTTCAGGATGTGTCCAACCCTGACTGGATTAGCAGCAGTTCTGTGCTAAAATCATTAGGGGGAGGAGGAGCTAATATGTAAGGTGGGGAGGAGGCCAGGTGAGACCAACCCAGGCTGGTGGGCTTGGACAGGAACCAGGGTGGAGTGTCAGGGACTGTGAACTAGTTCAGCACAATGAACATTCCAGGGAAGAGAATGGAGAGAGACCAGGCCTCAGATGAACGCAGAGGAGGGACATGAGTGGAGCCGTGGGAAGATTTTGGGTCATCCTGACCAGGTGCCAGGATCTGGAGACTCAGAAGTGAAGAGGCAGTAGACCCTTCATTCACGAGGCAGCCAGCATTCCAGGGGAGGTGACAGCGGGCAGCACAATGACTGACAAGAAACTAGTTCAGCTTTCAATAGGTGATGAGCAGAAATTCAGAACAGAGTGCGGCTGAGAGTAGGCTGAGAAAAACGCAGCAGGAGGGAGTCAGCCACACACTGAGGAGGAGAGGCAGGTTCCAGGGCAGGTCCCAGAAGACCAGGAGGGAGGGATGAATGCAAGACCACTTAGCTCCTACCCATACAGGGCAGCACACGGTTTCTCTCTGCTATTGTTACTGTTATCATTATTATATTATTTACGTACTTACTGTGTATATTTATTTAGTATTTATTGAGATAACATGCATGTAAAAACTGATACACATTATTAGTTGTGATATTATGACTCCATGATGGTTTAACTCACAACCTTTATTCTTAAGTATTAATGGACTTTCTTGCTAAGCAGCCCAAACTGAACACTAGCAATAGCTGGCTTCAGTTCAAAGCTTATCCTCTCCCAGGCGCCTCTAAGCCTAGGACAAGGGGCAACCATCTGCAAATCACTTTGTAACTCATACCAGGTAACCCCGGGCAGAGTACAAGCAGTGGTTGACCTCGGCTTGTACCTCCCAAGAGGCCCAGAACCAACACACCCAGTAGCCAACTTCAGACCACACTAGAGCACTACCCAACCACCTTCACAAAGGACACACTCAAATAGCAGACTTGGCAGGAACCAGAGCCCTGCTAAAGCAAAGCCTGCTCCATAGGGTCAGCCCCTGCACAACAGTTTCTCCATTGTAGTCACAGCCAGTCCTCAGAACCAATCAGCCTGAAGGTCAGTCCCTCCCATTGACCTCCCAACAGTAATCAAGGCTCAACTACAAGAGGGAATATGCAACCCACACAAGGGACACACCTGGAACACCCAGCTCAGTTGACCAGCGAGACTGTGCCACTGGGCCCCACAGAACACCTACTGCATAAGGCCACTCTGCCAAGACTGGGAGACATAATAGCTCTACCTAATACATAGAAACAAACACAGTAAGTCAGCCAAAATGAGGAGACAAAGAAACATGTCCAAATGAAAGAACAGAACAAAAGTCCACAAAAAGAACTAAATAAAAGGGAGACAAGCAATCTACCAGATATAGAGTTCAAAACACTGGCTATAAAAATGTTCAGTGATCTCAGTGAGAAAGTCAACAAAGAGATAGGAAACATAAAAATGAGGTACAAAACATAAAAAAGAACAAGTCAGAAATGAAGACTACATTAACTGAAATGAAGAACATTAGAGGGAATCAACAGTAGATTAGATAAAGCAAAGAACTGAATCAGCGATTTGGAAGATAAGGTAGCAGAAAACACCCAATCAGAACAGCAAAAAATAAAATAAAAATCCGTAAAACATGAGGATAGTTTAAGGGGCCTCTGAGACAACATCAAGTATACCAATATTCACATCATAGGGATAACAGAAGGAGAAAAGAATGAGCAAGGAATTGAACATCTATTTGAAGAAACAATGGTGTAAAGTTTCCTTAACTTGAAAAAAATAAGCATACAAGCCCAAGAAGCTCAGAGAGTGTCAAACTAGATGAACCCAAAGAGGCCCACACCAAGACACGTCATAGTTAAAATGGCAAAGGTTAAAGATGAAGAAGGAATCTTAAAAGCAGCAAGAGAAAGAAGTTAGTTACCTACAAAGGGAGCTCCCATAAGACTGTCAGCTGATTTCTCAACAGAAACTTTGCAGGCCAGGAGGGAGTGGCAAGAAATATTTAAAGTGATGAAAAGCAAGGACTTACATCCAAGATTACTCCACCCAGCAAAGCTCTCATTTACAATAGAAGGTCAGATAAAACGCTTCCCAGACAAGAAAAATCTAAGAGTTCATTGCCACCAAACCCAGTATTACAAGAAATGTTAAAGGGACTTCTTTAAAAAGTAGAGAGGGAGAATTAAAAATATGAATAATAAAATATTAATAACTACATACCTATCAACAATTGCATCAAATATAAATGGACTAAATGCTCCAATCAAAAGACATTGGATGGATAACAAAAGAATATCCTTGCATATGTTGCCTATAAGAAACTCACTTCATATTCAAAGACACACACAGATTGAGAGTAAAGGGATAAATAAAGATAGTTCATAAAAATGGAAATAAATTTAAAAATATGGGGTAGCAACAATTATACCAGACAAAATAGACTTTAAAATAAATGCTATAACAAGAGATAGAGAAGGACCTGACAATTCTACTTCTGGGTGTTTATCTAAAGAAACCCAAAGCATTAATTAGAAAAGACATATGTTCATTGCAGCATTACTTACAATAGCCAAGATACAGAAACAATTGATGTGTCCATGAATAGATGATTAGATAAAGAAGCTGTGGTGCATATATACAGTGGAATATGACTCAGCCCTAAAAAAGGAATGAAATCTTGCCATCTTCAACAACATGGATGGACCTAGAGGGTATTTACTGAGTGAAATAAGTCAGGCAGAAAAAGACAAATGCCATATGATTTCACTTATGTGTGGAATCCAAAGAACAAAATAAATAAGCAACAAGACTGAAACAAACTTATAGATACAGAGAACATTTTGATGGTTGCCAGATGAGAGACAGGTTGGGCGGAAGGCTGAAGGAGGGCAAGGGATTGAGTACAAATTGGTAGTTATAGACTGGTCATGAGGATGTAAAGTACAGCACAGGGGATATAGTCAATAATATTGTAAGAGCTACGTATGGTGTCAGATTGGTACTAGATTTATCAGGGTGATCACTTCATAAGTTATATAAATGTCTAGTCATCATGCTGTACACCTAGAAATATAATATTGTATGTCAACTATAATTGAAAAATTAAAAAATTATTAAAAAGAAAAAAGTATGAATGAGCTTTGTTATTTTTTATAGTAAATATTATGCTTACATTTCCCTGTCTTAGTCTTTGTTCCCATGTCCCACGACCCTCACTCTGTGAAATTAGGAGTTGCCCAAATGTGCTCCTTCAACCCTCTGCTCTTCCCCTCCCACCTCTCCTGTGGTCACGACTGATGACATCGTGTTCTGCTGAGAACTAGAGTGAGTCTTCCATGCTTCGTCCACGGGTTGATTCTAATTTTGAAAGAGAAAAGCACCTGACGCAGTGCTGATTGCCTGGGCCAAGGCATTCCCCAAACTCAACCTGTCTGCAAGCCCAGAGTGTCAAACCCATACCCAGGGGATCAGCTGCTCCAAATCATACAGTACACGTGGGCCACTTTCCACTGTTCCTAACGTCCCGGAGCCTAATTCACTTTCACGGAGACTGAGAACAGCAGGAGGAACGCAGGGCTCACATCTGGCTCTGTACCTTCCACAGAACTCACTCCTCCATGCACGTGCTGATGCCAAGTCGCTCCAGGGACCATCCTCTGAGTGCAAGGGCCAGGTGTGCCTCCCCTCCCCCCAGTCATGCCACGGAGTAGCTAGCTGGCTGGCCACATGTCTTGTTGATGGAGGACACAACTTTTAGAGACAGCGGCTCCCTGAGAGACTCAGAATCAGCCAGGGCTTGGGAATAGCCTGCATTTTAGAGAACCTCTGGCCCACCCCCCACCCAGAGCTGAGCATTGGGGTCCCAGCTGGACATCGTGCAGCCCTTTCCGAGACTTTGAGAGAAGGCTGTTCTCTGTGGGCGTGTGCCACGGGGGTTTCTAACTACCCTCCCGTGGTATTCCTGGGAACAGAAGAGGAACCTGGTCCAAGAAGGAATCATCCCCTGTAGAGGACTCATGTGTCCTTGAGGGGCTTGGAGAGACCTGCAGCTCCCCCCTGCTCCTCCTGCAGCTCTATGACTGAGAAACCCTGTGAAAGCTGTGTCCATCGGTGGCCGTTGTCTGAGAGACCAAGGTGCTGTCAGAAGCACTAGAGAGGCCACCACACCACTTAGCATGAGATGTGTGTCCCACCGGGGCCACAGTCAGGCCTGGGCTATTGTCACCAGCTGCGGTCAGCTCTTGGAGCTGTGAGACCTTGAGCACACAGCCCCTCAGCGATTGGGAAGCGCCAGCCTGCTTCGTGCAGGAGCAGCTGAATTCCGTAAGACCACAGGACTCAGACAATGATAAGAGTGAACTATCATTAGGTGAGTGTAAGGAATTGCATTCTGGGTGGGGGAGGGAAGGAGCGGGGAGCTTGAGTCCTGACCTGGCAGATGCCCTGTGTGGCGGGCAGGAGCAGGAGCCTTGTGATGCCCCACCCCTGGGAAGTATGCTGTACCTTTAAGAACCCACAAGAAGGGACGATTACTCCTGCTGTGCCTGTGATCAGACTGAGTGTTCAAGAAGCTGAGAAGAGGCAGGATTTAAACCCAGCACCCAGATCCCAGCCTCTCCCCAGACTTCTCCAGGCTGCCCTTCTGCTGACCAGCTCCATCGTCCCAGTCAGCAGCTCAGCCCGGATGGCTGCCATTGGTGGCAATCCAGGGACCCCTGGGGCCCTGACACTCTCTCTGGTGGGTGCTATGCCACTGCGAGGGCCATTGGAGCAAAGGTGAGCACATCAAGGTGGGCTCCCCTTGGGAGTGAGGGCTCCCCAAGGGGGCGGTGTAGGAGCCTCAGGTGGAGACAGCCCCTGGAGGAAGGACGCAGGCCCAGGCCATGCGGATGGAGGAAAGGGAGATCGGATCTGATCTCTGAGAGCCGAGAGCGAGGGGGAGCTCAAGAGCAGGGTTCCAGGGTCTGGACTCCGGGATCCGCTGGAAGATGGGAAGGAATCCACGCGCATCTTCACCGTAACCGCGTTTCTTCTGGGGGGCACAGCTTAGCCTTGGTTTCATGATTCCTTGGAGTGACCTCACAGTCACCAGGCTCTGCATTGTCCTGTGGAATCTTCTGGCCGTTTACCTGGGGACTCCATCTACCTCTCACGAAGAGCAAGACAGCAAACAGGATTTAAATCTCCCCGATCTGCAGCACTGGTTTCAGAAATTGGGTCTGGAAACCTTCTCTGTCACAAGGGCACAGCCTGGGCTGCAGGCATGCTCACCCCTCCCCGGCCTCCAGGCAGGCCTGCCCACAGCGGCCACTCTCAAGCCTTCCTGTGACTCCTGTGTCACACGGGACATAGCCCTGAGTGACTAGGTTTTTTTCACCCAGTGCAGGTTTGAGTACAAGTTTCTACCATGTCACACCCACAGCTGTTCAACCCAGCCACTCTGGCACCCACAACATCCAGAAAAGGAACACAGCAGAGACGAATGAACCATCTGGTCTACCCACCCCTGTCTCTCAAATGGAAAGTTAAAGGTGACTTGGAGTGAAGGCTCCCCAGGGAACCAGAGCAGTCCATGCTGGCATAATAGGAGAGACAAGTACCTCCTATTGCGGTACTCAATACCTGAGTGTGACGTGGACATCCAGACGTGGTGTTTGGGCCATGCAATTGGGAATGAGGTGTGGAGGTAATTTAGTGAGGACCTGTGTCTCCAGATTGAGCAACAGGGCTGGGGCCGCCACAGAGGTGGACAGGCAGGAGGCCCTTCCTCTGGCAGCTCGGTGCGTCCCCTCACATTCAGCTAAAAGGCTGCCTTCTTCCCTGGAAATCCGTGTGGAACCCAGAACTGAGACTCAACTGTTTGCTATACCCCTGGCCACCTTAGTGACACCCCCTTAGCCCACAACAGTGATTCCCCCAGATGAACCTCTACTCCACAAAGCCGAGACCCCAGTTTCATTGGCATGGAAACCCTTCAGCAAACCAAGAAAAACCAACTGGTAATAAAATAGAATTCCTTAAGGCCACGAATTTCAACCAAGGAGAAATCCACCCGCTGACACTGTGGTCAGCTTAGAGAAGAGTCCGGGGCGGCAGGATACGTTCTTTTGAGTAGGACCATCTGCAGGTGAACTGGAAGGCCCTCGGCGCCTGAGCGTGACACGCAGGCTGGCACCTAGTTAGAAGCCTGAGCATGATGCCCTCACTCCGTCCCAGCTGTAAAAACTTGCGTGCAGCCTCATTGACTTAAGTCTCAGTTTTCTCACCTGTGAAGTGGGAAGAGCAGTAGTTACTCACAGTGGGATCTTCTAGGGTTGGTGTGGCTTTCCCAGCACAGCCGCTGGCTGCTTTATCTCCAGTCTGGACTAAACAGAACACACTAAACAGCGAGCTCATAACAACGTAAGTTTGACATGTTTTACTTGTAAGAGCTTGTCTTTGATGACCTGCGAGGGCAGTGACGGGCACTAATTGTGCTAGCTGGTGGCAGCCGCAGTAGGCTAGCGATGCTTCCTTTCTCCGCGGTCCGTGTGGCTGTCTCCTGCCTGCTGCCCCACGAGTGGCTACACGTGGCCCACCCGTGTAGGATCAGGCTGCCGATGGCTGAGCCTGGGTTCTTGGCCCTCTAGTTTCAGTTGTCTGCTGCTTCATGGAGCAGCTTCTTGGCTCACGGTGCTGTGGTGCGGGGCCTGCCCGGGTTCGTGAGACAGCTGTGCCTGCTCCACTGGAGCCAGCAGGCTCTCAGCACGTCTCCGCTCTCCCTCAGTCACCCTTCCCACCAGCAGCCGGCACCCAGGGGCAAAGACTTACACCCCGAGACCCCTAGCCTAGCCCGGGAGACATGTGGCGGCACCTCACTGCACTCGCCAGTCTTGCCAGGCGGAGCGGCTCAGGCACGGGGCCAGGGGCCTTGGAGGGGGTGCAGGCTTCTTGGAGAGAACGACACCCACGCTGTGCCTGCAGCCTTTGCACCCGGCACCCATGGCCTCTCGTCAGGGCCGGGCACAACTAGGCCTCCGCTGGTGAGGAAAGAGTAGACAGACATGCCCACGGGTGTTGGGACATAGATGTGTGGGCAGCAAGGAGGCAGCGGAGCAAAGGGGGCTAAGAAGACAGCCCTAGGGGTGGAGGAGGAAAACCGGGCGAGGGGAAGCTGCGGGACGAGCAGCACATGGAGGAGCAGGGGCCTGGGGGAGGAGCAGGGACCTGGGGACGAGCACTGACCTCAGGGAGGAGCGGGGGCCTGGGGGAGGAGCGGGGATCTGGGGAGGAGCAGGGACCTGGGGGAGGAGCTCTGACCTGGGGGAGGAGCGGGGATCTGGGGAGGAGCACTAACCTGGGGGAGGAGCGGGGGCCTGGGAGAGGAGCGGGGACCTGGGAGAGGAGCGGGGGCCTGGGAGAGGAGCGGGGGCCTGGGAGAGGAGCAGGGACCTGGGGAGAAGCACTGACCTGGGAGAGGAGCGGGGACCTGGGGGAGGAGCGAGGACCCTGAGGAGCAGCGAGGACAGAAGGTGGCAGGGGAGGCGCCGTCCTCGGGAAGGGAACCTGGTGGGCAGCGTGCCCTCCTCACATTGCCCTATCGGAGCCGTCCAACCTGGCAAGGGGACTGCAGTTTGTTCCCACAGGAATTACCTGGAAGGTGGGATTACGACCATTATTTAAGTCTTTTTCTTCAAGGCTTCTTAACACCAAGTTTCCTCGCCTGCCACTAAAATTACCCAGAAACTCCGAGAGGGCTCAGGTCACTGGCACTGCTCGTGTTCCCGCGCCAGGGAACAGTGGGCATGGCTCCTGAGTTCAGTGAGGCTTTAGCTTTGAAACGGGGTGTCCGGGCCCCTGACGCAGTGTGCAGTGAGGTGGCCTGAGGCTAAATTGCGGGGACGATAACTGACCGGGCTGTCTGAACGGACAGCTCTCAAGGCTAGTTTCCTCTGGTGAGTGTGTCTCTTTTCAGGGGTGAACAGCTCGCCCCTCTGCTCAGCCGCTCCCTGAACTGAGGATAGAGGGGGACCTCAGAATCAAACCCAAACTCTTTCACCTGGCTGGCCAGTCCCAGGAATGCTATGCCAGAGAGCTCTGCAGGAGTGACAGGTGCAGCGGGCCTGACCCTCGGCCTGCCTGTCCCCCGGACCCCAGTGCCCTGCACCATCCCCACTCCAGCAGCAGGAGACCTGGGGCAAGGCCTGATGCTGCACACCAGCCCTCTCTGGCCTGCATATCCCCATCTTACACCCACAGCCCGACCACCACACGCCCTGCCCCTGCCCCTGCCCCCCATTTGTTTGACCTTGACCCAAGGGCCTTCCATTTCCCACAGGCCTGCTATGTCCAGGGACCTGGGGAGCCTATGGCCTCTGCTTACCCCTGCCCCCCGCCAGCCCTAATAGAGACGCATCCATAGACCCTAACACACAGATACAGTGCAGGCAAATATATGTCTAACACGTAACCACACACTGAACCTGAACGGGCCCATCCTCAGCCCGGCAGCCCTGGCCCCCGTCCCTTCTCTACAGCGCTGGTCCTCTCTGGACATACTGAGGGATTCCAAATTGCCTACCACTGGCTGAGAGGCCACGTGGTCACTAAGAAGCACATCCAGCCCCTCCCCTCAGCTTCCAGCCCCCCACATCCCCCTCCCCAGCCACAGCTGCCTGACCACTTTCACAGAGAGACCCTGCCTGCTGCCAGTTCCGGAAGGACCCGCATCCCAGGCACCTTGTCAACTATCTCTTTTCACTGAAACCCAGGAGGGTCTATCAAAAGCCTGGGCCACTGGCCTTCTCCTTAAACAGCACATGCAGCCTTCGCCCCTGGGAGCCCTGGACACAGCAGCCCCAGATGGACACCACGTGCATGACCACACGCTGGCCATGCTGAGGGTGTCACTTCTGCATGTAAAGCCAGGGCCGGGAGCAGCCGGCTCTGCAAAACTGTGGGTCAGTCACCTCATCTCTCCTCAGAGTGGTCTTTGGGCTTCTCCCCACCATCGCAGCAGAAAAGGTGTCAGCAGCTCCTGCTGCTTAACTTCCTGAGAACAGCTGAAGACATCACCGCTGTCAGCTCACACTGGCCGCCTGCGACGTAGGGGCAGCCAGTCTCAGCTCCCTATCCCCGCCCCAGGCTCAGGGGACCTGCGCCTCAGCAGCCTACTAAATTGTTATCTCCAAGAAGTGTTTCCGACAATAAACCCAAGTCCCATCGTGGCAATCTCCATAATCAAATACCAATGTGCCCAGTGTGCTCCCTGTGCTGGGCCCGAGGACTCAAGAGATTTCCAGAGCCACTGAGGCCAAAGCCCAAGTGTGGCCTCCCTCTGGTGGGCTCCACAGGGCAGGCATCATGAGCAATTGTGAGAATCTCATGTTTTCTTAAACCCAAAGGAAGAGATTTCTTAATGCATTCCTGTAAAATAGAGTCAGGCACCCCGAGTGGTCACGGAAGTCATTGCTGCCAAAACTTTTTTTCAGTACAAAAGACAATAGTCCAAATATTCCTTACCCTCAAAATATTGAATTTGAATATTTATACTAATGAGCACACACTCTAGGAAGGAAACACACAGTAAAAAGACAAATACACTCAGAAATGAAGCCTTGGTACCCTAACCCATCTCCTCAAAAAATTAAAAATGGGATTCCCATTGACTCAGCAAGTCCACTTCTGCGTAACGGCAGCAAAGAATTAAAAGCAGGGCCTCAAAGAAATATGTTCACAGTAGCCAAGAGGTGGAAGCAGACTGAGAGTCCACTGCCCACGCACGTGGGTACTTGGGAATATTACTCAGCCTTCAAAAGGAAGGCAGTTCTGACACAGCTACAGCGCAAAAAGACAAATACTTGAGTTGTCCACTTATATGAGGGACCCAGAGTCATCAGAGTCGTAGAGAGAGAGAGAAGGGTGGGTGCCAGGGGCTGGGGCAAGAGTCGGTGTTTAATGGGGACAAAGTCTCAATTTTGCAAGATGGAAATTTTCTGGAGGTGGCTGTGTGAAGGTTGTACAAGGTGAAGGTAATTACTACCACTGAACTGTACATTGAAAAATGGTTGAGATAGTCAATGTTATGTTATGCATATTTTACCACAGCAAAAAAATGTTTCTCCAGGTAAAGCAAAAGGAATCGCAGCCCACCGGGGCCTGGCTGCCGCGCGCCGGCTGCTTCGCGAGCGTGCTGTTCTTTCTACGTTGCGCTCACACATGAGCGTCTGCAGGAGAAGGGCAGTAATTAGCCCCAGGACCAAAAGCGTAAATACAAGACCGAGTTCTGGTATTTCCAGTTGAGCCGTCAGTGCTGGGATTTTCTAAGGGCGATGAGGAACGCAGCACAGATAAGAAAATGAACCATGGGTTG
Organism: Miniopterus schreibersii; assembly: GCF_964146895.1. Lineage (NCBI taxonomy): Eukaryota > Metazoa > Chordata > Mammalia > Chiroptera > Miniopteridae > Miniopterus > Miniopterus schreibersii. The sequence goes on along the minus strand of NC_138111.1, from coordinate 69,410,264 downwards.
AAATCAGAAATATCAACCCAGCTCAGCAGCCTGAGTCACAATATCCCCAAAGTGGAAACGACCCAAGTGTCTACCAAAGGCTGACAGTGAACAAGCGCCATACATATGTGCAGTGTAATAGGGTTCAGCAAAACACACCTACACGTGCGCAACACGGGTACCCCTCGAAACCACACCGTGCGAAAGCAGCCAGACACGAAGGCCCACACCGTATGGCCCCGGTACTGAAACGTCCAGAACAGAGGAGGCAAGGCCGTGAGGCACGAAGCAGACGCTGGATGCCCGTGGCGGGGAAGCAGGAGCAGAAACTGCTCGAGAAAGGCCACGAGGGGTCCTTCTGGAGGGACAGAAGGCTTCCAAAACAGGACCGCCGTGAGGCTGGTCCAACTCTAAATTTACCAGGCATCATTGGTGAGCTTAATGGTATGTAAATTATACCTCAATAAACCTGTTTTTAATATCTTAAGTTAAAGAAATATATATATAAAGGCACAGTCGGTGAATAAATGGTCTCTCGGTGAGAACACAAGTCAGACTCTTAAATGGGCCCTGAGAATGTGCTTTCTGCTGCCTGCCTGTCCGCTGTCTGAGCTGCGGGCCTCTCTTTATCTGCCCCAGTAATTGCACTTCAGCTCTGCAATGAGGGGTCACCCTGAGTGCTTAGCTTCCAGGGCTCGGAACAGAGCAAGCACATAGGGACGTCTCCACCTCCACAGCCAGATCGAGACGAGACGCCTTCCTGATTGTGGAAGTTCAGAATTCATTAAAGAAACGAAGTCATCTCTTTAGAAAGCATTAAAAGAACAGGATGAAGGTTCTCTGCACACAGAGCCTGGAGGGCTGGGGGTAGCTGTGCAGTTTAGAGTCCCAGAGACCTGCAGGGCCTCCCAAGCCTGCTCCTCCCACCGGGACAATTCCGCAGAGCAGCCAGCTGCACCTGCTGTCACGGGCTCTGTCATGGAATTTTGGTTTTTTTTTAAATGGTTCTGTTAGTATAAGTAGAAAAGCAACATTCTAAAACAGTTACAGTCCAATTGGAAAAGTGCAACATATGGCGTAAGGGCCCCTGGTGATCCGACCACCTCCCGCCCACAGCCCCTGTGGTGACACTGCACCCCCATCCCCATCCTCCATCCCCCGAGACCACGCAGCCCACGTTTCAGACCAGGCCAAACCCCAACCATCTCCTGACCTCCTCCTAGAGGGAGCCGCCAGCCCAGGTACATGTGGGCAGGTGGTGACTAGGGCAGGACCGAGGGCTCGGGCCGTCTCTGACAGGAGAAGTGACAGCAAAGATTTCACTATCAAGTTTCAAGTGCGTGTAAATAATCAATGAAAAAAGGGATCTGAGAAGGGAGCCACTGGAGCCACCGAGAGAAGCTCCCTGGCTCCTGCCCTCGCAAAGTGCACCCTGGGGATGCCGCTGCTGGCCTCCCACAGCCAGACCCTGGGCCAAGTCTCACCCGCCGTCATCCCTCGTCCAGCACTCCTTCTGTCATCTGCCCGCCATCCCTCCAAGGGTGCTCCTCCCCAGGACGACCATTGGCAGGCCAGTCTCTTCGGTCTCATCTCATCTGACCCTTGCCTGCACTGGGGTAGGTCGACCACGTTCCCCTTGAAGACTTTCCTCTTGGATTTTAACTACACTCTCTGAGTTTCCTCCTCTCAGTGGCCCTTCCTCTTCCACTCCCACTGCAGAGTGTCCGACTCTACTTTCAACTCACTCAGCCTTGACAGCCCCAAAGGATGGTGCTCCCTGGAGCCCCTTTCCATTCACACTCTCTCTCTATGGGGTCACATTCATTCTTATTCCTATAACGTGAAATACTGTCTACGTACTGACGACCTCAAGCTTATACCTTCTGTCCAAATGTCACCACAAATTCCAGACACATACAGTCAAATACCAACTGGACACCTGCACCCAAGTGGCCAGCCCCCAAAAGTGGCCCTGTGTCATCTCCTCCCTCATTGAACCTGAGCTTGACCAGGGAGTGGCCTTGACCAGCACAACGTGGAGGAGTAGAGCTGGAGCTCCTGCTTTGGCCCTTTGGGGAGCCCTGAGTTACCACATCCAACTACCCTTCTGGAGAGACCATGTGGGTTGGTCTTGAGACTTCATGGAGAAAGAGATGCCCGGCCACCCCAGTGTCCCAGCTGAGCTCAGCCTCTAGCTGTCCCCACAAAAGCACCAGATATATGACTAAAACCATCTTGAGTATCCCAGCTCAAGATGGTTTCACGTGGCTACAAGCTGCCAGCAGGATGATCACTTGGGAAGGCAGCAGCCGGGCAGACAAGTGTCAGATGGTGTGTCTGCCCGGCCGGCGTGGCTCTGCGGTTGAGCGTCGACCTAGGATCCAGGCGATCGGGGTTCGATTCCCGGTCAGGGCACATGTCAGCAGCCTGTAGCCACATGAAAGACCCCAATAAGAACAACCAGGGAACCAGCTAGCTCTGCACACTCAATCCACAAAACTGTTGCTGTTGTAAGCCAGTAAGTTTGGGGTGTGCTTTTTTTTATGCAGCAAAAAATCCCTCAGTGACATATATACCAGGCCTCCTGGCTTTTCCCTCTAACCCTGGGCCAACCACTCCTCTCCCAGATGGTCAAGCCTCAAAACCCAGCTCCCCCTTCTCTTTAATCCCCTACTTCCTCCCTGCACAGACACACCTCCTTTTTTTCTTCTTTTTTAAATATATCTTTATTGATTTCAGAGAGAGGAAAGGAGAAGGAGAGAGAGACAGAAACATCAATGATGAGAGAGTCATTGGTCGAGCCCACAACCCGGGCATGTGCCCTGACCGGGAATCAAACCCCGATTGCCTGGATCCCAGGTCGATGCTCAACCCTGAGCCACGCCGGCCGGGCAGACACACCTTCTGACACGTCGCCCTGCTGCTGCCTCCCCCAGTGATCATCCCTCCCTGAAACAGTAAGAGCTCCTTCATTGGTCTCTCTCCCCTCCACCCAATAGCCAGTGATTTTCATAGAATTTAAATCAGATCTGGTCATCCTTTCTAGAAGTCCTTCAATGGCTTCTTCTTGGACTTAGATAAAAACCAAGATCCTTATCATGGCCTCTAAGTCCCCACACAATGGAGCCACTCCTCCAACCTCCAACCTCACCTTGTCCCACTGACCCTTCCTTCACTTCCCTCCTTCGGGCCAGCCTGTTCCTTCTCACACCGCTGCCCTCTCAGTTTCAATGTCCCCGCTCAGACAGGCCACCCTGACCTCACGCAGCAATAACCGGTCCCCACCTTCATCCCCCATCAGGACGTTTCAGCCCTTGGACCTGTTCCCTCTCAATACAGCTGACCATGAACAATGCTGGGGTTAGGGCCACCGACCCCATGCAATCAAAATCCACATCCAACTTTTGGCTCCCTAAACACTTAGCTACATAGCTGCACCTCGGTGTCCACAGGGATTGGTTCCTGCCCCACCTCCCACCCATCCCGCAGATACCAAAATTCGAAGACCCTCAAGTCCCCTATATAAAATGGCATAGATCAATGCATACAGTCTGCCCTCTGCATCCACAGGCTCCCACTGCAGATTGAAAACAGTACAGGTATTTATTGAAAAAAATCTGTGTATAAGTGGACCAATGCAGCTCAAATCCATGCTGTCCAAAGGTCTGTTGTACTTGTTAAATTATCATATTTGTTGTTGATATACTGTTTCTTCTAACATATCATCTTCACAGAATCTGTGGTCCCCCAGGGAGGGCACCAATGTGTCTATGTGAGTAACAAGTGTCGCCCAGTGTCTGCATGGTTCCTGGCATTCAGTAGGCACTCAGCATTTGTTGGATGAAATGCATGGGCCTAAGACCTTATTGGTGCATGTTGATGTGGCCAAAAACTAAGAAAACCGGGCTCCCTGCTTAGACACTGTGTAGGGACTTTGGCATTGACTCTTGTCATACTGGGGAGTCCTCGTAAGTCTCTGAGAAATAGAGGGTTTTCGTTTAAGCTTCTGGGAGCAGCAGCAAGAAGAAATATGGCCTAACATCCCCCCTCTAACAGCCTCAGTCCCCATCTGGAATTCCACGTCAGACACAGGGAGGGGATCAGCAGGCAAGTGAGCTGTTTTCTGCCGTTTTCAAAAATTACAGATTTAACACCACCTAGAGGCTTGGAAGACTCGTCACAAATCCACACGTGCTTTGGTCAAAATAGTTGACAAGTTGCTCCAGGCCTGAATGAAGCACAGATAGAGCAGGCTGGGGAAATGCTTCCAGGAAGCAGGTGTTCTCATTGCGTAAGACTTCCTTTCCGTGAAATAGATACCTCCTTACATAAGACTCCTGTTTAAAAAGCTATTTGTGGTCACTTATTAAAAGCAAGAGAGAGGACAGTGTGTGAGTGTGTGGAGGTCAGCTGTGCCCGAATCCACTCTGTGTGGCCTTGGCCACTAACTCCCCAAGTCTCAGCTGCGGTGGCGGTGCTGGGGGAGCACTGCGACTAAACAAGGCCATCCTCATAGCCGCTCTGGTGACAAGATCGGATAACTGTGAAAAGTCCTGCCAGGAAGAGCTGCGCATGTTCGAAATGGCTTCTCAGCAGACTAGGCTGGGACCTGCCCTCCGCCCGTGGAGGTGATAAGGGACAGCTCATCAGGATCCTGTTTATTACCTGGAGGAGGGGGGGTTTCAGGACAGGTTCCTGCGGGACTTCGCATTGTGATCACTTCAGTCACTTGAAATACTAAACATACCTTTTAATAACTTACTGGTTTCCTGGATGAAACATTAGCCACCTTATTTCTAAATCCAGAGAGTCGAACAGCTACTGCCCTCAGTGTGTTTCGGTAGCACCTTAAGGCTTGAATCTGTAAAACATCTGTTTCTGTCCACAGAAGAGTGAAGAAAGCAAGGAGGTAAGTGTGCTACAACCCCCCCCCCCCCCATGACCTCAGAGTCATTCCACGCGATGCACAGGGTGCCCTGGATCGGAAAGGCTCAGCTCATGCTTAGGGACACTGAGGCAGCGGCTGGGGCTGCCCCCTTGACCACAAGGCACCAGAAACGCCGCGAGCTGACAGGCTGAACAGCAGCTCAGAGCTCTTAACCGGCCACAGGACTCTGGGGAGCAGGGCAGGAGGAGGGGCCCTGCGAGGCCACAGAACTCTGGATTCATGTCAGAGTGACCTCTCTCCAACCAGCACCCGCCAGGGCCTGCAGATACAAGAGCTGCATGTTACTTTTATTTTGTAAGCATAAAGACAGCTGCTTTGGGAGAGAAACAAAACACTCATTACCCCGGATCTGGGCTGATTCCAAATCAGTGCATGCTGCAGCATTACCTAACCCTGGGTGACCTGGGGGCCTGCAGGCTCACTGTCACTGCCTCGAGGTGACAGTGAGCAATGGGGAGGTTGCATTACCCAACGGCAGCACTTCTGCTCACGCCACGGCCTCAGGAGCCTCCCCGCACCCAGAGGCCTCCCCGCACCCAAGCACACTGCCTGCTCTGACCCCAGAGGCCTGGGAGTCCGCTCACCACACCCCAGACGCACCGCCTGACCCTCTCCATCCATGAAGCTGTGTCTCTGAGATATTTTGACTCTTTAGATTCTCAGTGCTTGTTGACAACATAGAACTACTGTATGTCTATACAACCGAGTATGTTTCGGTGTAAACGAGACCTTGTTTCTGAAGGACTCTGGGGAGACAGAAATATTTATGGTTCTGTGTCTAGGATGGTCTGCTTCGGTTCTCTCCCTCTCAGGCCAGCGATTAGCTCACGTGGAAAGAGCAACAGGAGACACAGCTCTTAGTCTCTTCTCAAATGTCATCATGGCGTTTGAGCACCGGTAGGATAAATAATAATCACAGCCCACTGCGAACATGGCAATAGTTCGTCTACCAGGCCTGGAGTTTTTCCCTTTGGTTACTGACCGTTTTTGGGTACTGGGGCGCACGGGAACAGAGAGAGTGATTCACAGAAAACAGCACAGCGTCACCCAAACAAAGCCCCATCCTCACTGCTCTGAAATCTGGAAACACAGATCTCCGGAGCTAAGAAGTTGATTTTTGACTAAGCACAAGCATCAGCCTCAGATGGAAACTGGCCAGGCTTTTCAACAATTGTGTATGATCCCCGCCAGGTTTCAAGGCAGGTGAGTCAGCAGGACCCTGAGGCCAGAAAGCAGGCCTGGGCCGCTCTTTCCGGCCCAGGCTGCAGTAGCTTTCCAGTGAAATGAGTTCTTCAAGACATGAGCCTGGAAGCAGAGCTGCTGGGCGATATAGGATGTCCCTGTGAATCTGCCATTGTTAAGCAAAGCAGTTCAGCCTGAAGCTGCGGACATTTTATTCACTCAAAAGTCTTCTGTGTGTGCTGACGCCTTGTTCTGCTCAGTTTCACTATCTGTGATGTTAGATAAACTAACAACGTCAGTTAATACCCGACCCCCCCAACTTCTATAGAGCAAAGGAGAAGCTTAGGTTGTCAATGTTTCAGGTATAAAAGAGGCTAAACTCTTGTCCCCTAGAAGGAGAGGCGTGAAGACGGGACCCGCTGGCCTCTGCTCTGGACCCCAGGGTTTAACCAGGGCCTGCTCTTGTCCTCCCCACCCTGCCACAAGCTGCCTCCACCTGCCTCCGATTCCTCAGCCCCCGCCACCCCCTCCTCAGACCAGTGTCCCTGTCCTGTAAAGTGGCTCCACATTTCCTTCCCCATGTCCTTCCCCTGTTCACCTATTATACAGACAGAAACCTCAAGTCTCAGATTTCCAATGACAGACTTAACAATGCAATTTCATTGTTTTCTTTTTTCATTAAAGATGAATTTTAACCGTATTTTTTGAAAGCTGTACTAGGGAACATTGCATGTAAAAACTCCGTTTATTAAATGTCCCCTTGTCCTCTAAATGCAGAAATGTGGCTTCCTGCAGTCATCCCTGTGGAGTTGCACAGGACACGGCACAGAGCCCTGGCTAGCCTGTCACCTCGGAGGGTCCCAGGCCCATGTGGTCGCTCAATAGCCCTACAGTGAATTCCCCAGGAAGCTCCCCAATGCAACCGTGGGCTGTGGGATACCACTTGGAAGGAAATATTTTACATATAAAACCAAGCGTGGTTAAATTTTAGAAGTTTATGAGAATTTCTGTATTGAAAAAATGTTAGCCCAACTAAGCATCCTGACTTAGAAATCGGAAACTGAGGCTGTGGTATTGCAGGCAGACAGTGCTTGGAGGTGCTGTTTTCACTATGGGTAGACCTGCCTACGACATCACAGCCAACAGACATGCCTCTCCAGCCGCTTCTCTCTCCCCATGTGACAGAGACGCTGCCATGTGCCCATCAGCACCCTTTTCTTTGGCACACAGCCGGACTCTAACTCCCAGGCTCCTCGGCAGCGAAGTAGGGCCGTGTGATCACCCTGAGAAAGAAATATGGGCAGAGCAGAGAGTACCACATTCAAGCCTGGCACCCCCACAGGGTCCTCTGCCTCCTTCACTCTCCTCCTCCATCTCCTGGATCCAGAGACTCTGCCCAAGATCTCCAAGGCCCTCCAGGGTGGCAGAGCCTATGATGGAAGGAGCACGGGCCTCTGGTGACTGTGGGCAGGGACCCTTGCCTAGCCCTCAGACCACCCTCAGTGGAAACCCTTGTGTCATGGCACCCCTCTGGGCCTCCTGGCTGCTGCTGACAGCCAACCCTGGTGGCTGCCGCCTCCTGACTCCACCCTCACCTGAGGGCCTCAGAGGGCCTGTGTTGAGTGAATTAAGTCACCAGGAGAGTTAAGAACCAAATGGCTCTGTGCCACATGTATTAGTCCATATGGGCAAATGGTATTGACTAAGAGTTTCAAATATCAGGTCTACTTCCTAGAACTGATGGGTCACCGAGGGACCCAGTGTCATTGCCTGCAGGACTCATTCGCACTGAACCCTGTAAAGAGATCCAGAGGTGGTTCTCAGCCTTAAGCAAGCAGAATAAGGGGTCTGGAAGGCTGTGCCTGTTCCCCACTGAGTGTCCAAGGGGGACACTAGTGAGGGCACCAAGCACCTGCTGCCAGGCTGGGCCAGCCTCCAAGGCCTCCCAGGCACCCAGGTGAGGCAGGGCCTCCTCACAGAGCCCTGCTCAGCCTAGGTGCGACCTAACTAAGGTTGCTCTAGTTGGCAAAACTCCACCAGCTACCAAAACACATTGTCCTTGCTTCACCTCCAGCCCAGCGAGCTTAACCTCTCCACAGCGAACTTAGGGAGAGCTTCTACAGCAGCACGCAGGCCTGCTGGGAGGGAAGAGAGGCTCAGAGCCGGGGTGTCTGCAGTGCCAGCCAGTCCTTTGTGACCCTGCATTACGGAAGCAAAGCCTGGGGTAAAGAGTAATGTCCATCTGAGGGTCAGACTGACCGGAGTCAGTGCCGGGGGGCTGTAGAGTATCCATGAGTGCAGGCAGTTCTGAGTTTTGGGGCCCTCTTGCCACTGAGAGGGGAATCACCTAACCAGTCCGTCTCGCCGAGATCTCACACTGTTGGGCATGTGTATCTGTGCAGTCAGAGAGGAGAGGAAAAGAGCACACCATGTCTGCCTGCAGGGGGCCATGGGAGGCTGCTAGAGAGGCTGCCCCAGGCTCCTGTGCAGTGCCCCCTGCTCAAGGCTGTCCCAGGCTCCCACAGCTTATTCTGGGGCAGGCCTAAGATCTCAGAGTTGACTGTCTGCTTGGGGACCAGAGCTCAGACAATGAAGGGGCCAACAGGGAGGCCAAAGGGTAAGCACTCCACTCCCAGGAATTTCACCTCCCAGAGAGGAGTCTCACCCCTGAGATCCCTAGTGCGTGAGTCCCAGGTGTACCGTGGGGACCACTCTGTCCCACCCATGCCAGTGCTGTCCGGACCAACCTCTAAAAGGAAACCCTGCACTCAAGTCCTGGTCTCAGGGACCCAAGCTGCCCAGGAGGTGATGCCCGGAAGAGCAAGCAGGAGACATGTGACAGGCCCTCTGCACGGCCCCCGAGTGTGGCACAGCAGCCCAGACCCGCGAGCTGGTCCTGCCCTTCTCCTCAGCCCCCGTGAGTGGGAAGCAGGCAACGCCCTGGTCAGAGGACACAGTACGCACCCTGCAGTCCCACCCGGGCGTTGCGAAAGCGCGTGCCTGCCCTACGCTCGCACAGGGAGGCACAGGGCCGCTCTGTGCTTGCTGGTCCTTGTTGCCCAGGCTGGCAGAGTCCGGGACCCTTCCCAGGAGCACTGCGGCTCGTCATGCCAAGGGCACAGCCAGCAGTGACCCGGAGCCAGCCGCCGACACGTGCAGCAGCCACACTGGAAATCTGGAAGCACTGGGACCAAGCAGCGTTGCACGGAGAGCCTGCGCCACATGCCGTCTATGAAGCTCCAGGAGAGGCTTATGTGACGAAGCCTGACAGCGGCTGCCCTTGTGGAGGTGGGGGCCGGGTCGAGTAGGAAGAGGCCTGAGGGAATTTGGGGTGATGTGAATAGTCTGTGTCTTGATAGGGTTCGGGTCACACAGTGGGGTCATCATATGGTGCTGTTTAGATCCGCACATTTTACTGAATGTAAACCTTGCCCCAAAAGAGAGCTCTAAACAAATCCTGAAGCTCGTGAGTGATGAGACGCTGACGTCTCCCTCGATAGCAGGTTCCCATACAGTGCATGCGAGTGTGCGACGGATGGAGGAGCCACGGGGGCGATGGCAGAGGGCGCCTGCCAGCCACGCACGCCATTCTCTGAGGGTGTGCCTGTCACCAGCCCCTCGAGTTTGCAATTAAGTGTCTGGAAGAGACGTCTGTTATTTTCGTTTGACGGCATCTCTGCGGGTTAGTGTATTTCCTTCCTGCCGTCTCCTTCTTTGTGCAGCTCTTCCGTATCCCCTAACCTCTTTTCCTCTTCAAACAGGACCTCTTCAGTGTGGAGACCACGCAGCCGCTTCCAGGCCTTTACACTTAGGGAATCGCACACATAGGGCGCTCTGTGCGTGGGCCCACACCTGCGTGCCTCTCCCGGGGAAGGAGCAGGCGCTCTCCTCAGGTTCTCAAGGGGACTGGACCATCCAGAGGGCCCACCTTACTTCTGTCAGGGCCCTTGTGAGAGATTTCCCCTCCTCATTCACAGGTGAAGACCCTGAGGGTCACAGCCAGGTGCCCAGCAGGCGCTGGCCTGGTGGGAGCTGATGCCCCGCCCCCCCTTGAGCTGCCCTTTCCAATCTCCTTGGGTCCCCACAGCCCACCCCAAACAAAACAGTAGAAAAATCAATAAACCATGCTGGCGCTGGAAGTGGGGCCGGACATCGGACCCCCTTTAAAGTCCTCCCCAGCTGTGCTTGCCAGGCTGCAGTCAGGATGGGCTGCTGACGGCGGTGGGCGAGGTGGGCAGGGTGGCAGCAAGGAGACCCCGAGCCATGCTCTGCAGACACTCTGGCCAGGCCCTGGGAGTCATTGCTGCGGCTGACATGGCTGTGAAACAAGCGTGTGCCCACAGCCCCCTGGCTGCGCTAGGGAGCCGGGTCTGGGCAGGCCTCTGCTCGGCATGCGGAGCCTAAGCTGCCCTCACCTGCCTCCCAGGAGCCTGCGCTGACCAGGCAAATTCCAAAGCCACTCAGCCCACAGGCTTGGCAGAGGCCGGGACCACAAGGCTGCTAAAAATGGCTGTTTCACCCATTCTAGCTGCAAGAGGCACAGGCTGCATTCTTGTCATAGTTGAAAGATGTCCAGGGCTGGCTTTCCCTGCAGCTGCCTTTCTAGGCAGCTTCCTGGCTCCACCCAGGGCTCCCGCATTCCTCACACCCAAGCCAGAAGGGCTCTGCTTCTCACAGGAGCCTGGGGTGGGGTACAGGGGACAGCAAGGGCGGGGCCCCTCGGGGCGGGGCTTGGTGTGGATATGCACTCACCCTGGCTGCAGGGGAGGGAGGCCGAGCCTGGGCCCTGCCACACCCCTCTGCAAGTCTGACACCAGGCTGCAAGTCTTTCACACAGAAACATTTGTCTCCCCGGGAGAAGCACCTGAGTCAATGTGGTGTTGTCCCTGTCCCACTGAGGGCCCCTGCCTTCCCTGGAGCCTGAGCTGCATCCTAATAGCTGGCAGCTTGCACCTGTACCTGGACAGCTTCTGAAGTGCCGGGACACCCAGTAGAAGGGCAATGCCTTGCAGCCACCATTCTGGGAAGAAGCCCACCCCCCACCCCCCCAACCCTCCACCCCCGCACCCCAGTCAGTGCCCCGCCCCAGGCCAGGCCCTAGATCTGAGAGCCTGGGCTGAACTCCCATCCCGAGACCCAGGAGCACAGTGACTTGGGGCTTGTTTTGTGCCCCTGTGTCAGAGGGCAGTGATTTGGCATCAGGTCCCTGGAACCAGAGGAGTCTGGTCCGCAGGGGTGCTGCACACCCTCCCACAGGCTCCGCAGCTGGGCCTGAGCACTGGCTCTGTAAGGAAGAGCCAGCTGAAGGCTCAGGAGGAAGGCGAGAAGCTACAGCCCTCCCTTCAAGGAGGCTGGAGTCAAGAAAGAAACAACCTGTCACCTCGGGACCCAGCCCTGAGCACAGGAGACGCATGCTCATCCCCACACTCCCGCTGCCCAGGCCTGGCAGGGTCCCCGGGCACCTTGGCCAGTTAGCGAGTCCCAACAGCCCAGCCCCATGGCTGATGCCTGGATCCCGCACAAGATGGGGCCACAGATGAGTTAAGTGGGAGCTGGCGAGGGCCTGGGGCAGAAGAGGGGTTGTCTGCTAATGAGGTGCCCTGGGCTCCAAGACCAGAGTGCACACAGGAGCCCCACTCAGCCCGCCTCTTCAAAGACCCCAAACCTTGGAGCTGCTGCATACACTGTGAAGCAAGGGGATTTCTCTGAAGTTCAAAGGACTCCAGCCAAACTGCTCTTCGCGGGGGCAGTCGCCCGCCTTCAGGCAGCTGAGCAGTTTGCAGGGTATGCCCACAATCAGATTCGCTTGTGGTCACATTTCAGAGGCATGTCGGGTGTCCAGGCACCACGCAGCTGGGGCAAGGGCTGGGGGGGGGGCTGGACCGGGGCGCTGCAGACACTCCCTCCTCCCGCGTTGCAGGCTGGGGCGCAGGGAAGGGAGCGCTTCACTTTGATGTCCGGTCCTTGCAGACAAACCTTCTTAGCTCTCAGTCAGACTGTTGAAAGTATTCTTAATTTGCCTTTTATCAGAGACCAGAGGAAAGAGTTGAAAGAAGGAGTCTGGGATTTTCAAAAGAACGTACAACTCTGGGAAGGGTGCCGGGGGGCGGGGGGCAGCCTTGAGCCTTGAAAGGGAGCAAACACTGGTCTACAGTCTCCCAGGCGAGGCCATGCGTTGCCAGCATGGGCTGTGGGGGGCGGTCCTCGGAAAAACCCTGGTTTCTCAGCATTAGCAGTGTTGACACAGTACTGGGGCGTTTCCATGGGGGTTGGGTTGTGGTTTCATTTGGATCCTGTTAAAACTCAAATCATCAAAACCAAAAAGCAGGTGCTCTAGCATTGCATCTAATCACAGGTGACAGCCACCTGCCACCCTGAGCACTCCCCCTACCCAGGGAGCTCCTGGCAAAGCAAGGATCCCCCAGAAAAAATGAAAATGAAAACAGGGCAGAAAGCTAAGTGCAGACACTCCCAGCAGAGCCTGTTTTCCCAAGCAAGCCAGGCCTCAATTCGTTTCTCAAATGGAACTCTCTCCCTGGGCTAGGCAAGCGCTGGGCTCGTGGGACCTGCCACCTCTCCTGGGTAATTTACTAAGAAGCTGCCTTTCAGCCCTGGTTTGTAAAAAGGGAGACCCTCTCAGCAGCCACTGAGGATTGGCAAGGCCCCTGGGTCAGCCGGCAAGGGCTCATGAAGCCGACAGCGCAGTGCATGAGGACTGCGGGAGTGGGGAGCCGGGGTACAAGCCCCTGCCAGGCGCCTGGAGATGTAACATGACCGGGTCCTGTCTTCAGGGAGCCCAGACCCATGGGAACTAAAAGACACCTTTGCCAGTGACCTAGATATTCTTAATTGTGGTGAATTGTACATAAAATAAAATTTACTATTTTAACCAGTTTAAGTGTGCAGTTCAGTGGATTAAGGGCTTCATATCACTGTGGAACCGTTACCACCATCATCTCCAGAACTTTTCAGCTTCCTAAACTGAAGCTCTGACCCCACTGGACACTCAGTGCCCACCCCTTCCATGGCCTTTGGCACCACCATTTTACTCGGCCTCTGACTGACAAACCCAGGGGCCTTATGTGAGCGGAATCACACCGTGTTTGCCCTTTGTGACTGTCTGGTTTCACTCGGCACAGTGTCCTCAAGGATCACCCATGTCGTAGCAGGTGTCGGGATCTCCTTCCTCTTTGAGGCTGAAAGTATTCCATTGCACGTTGCTCTACAATGTATCTGGAATTTGTTTTAATCTGGTATAGAAAACATGTGAACGCAAAATGACTGTCGTGAAGGAAGTTCACACCCTCACAGACCCCCAGGAATAGCCTCAGAGCCAGCAGGGCAGATAGGAGGCTGGGGGTCAGGGGGAAGGCGGTAAGAGCCTTTACTGTGTTCCCGTGGGAAGGAATGGGCAAGGCAGGGTGAGCAGGCTCAGGATTGGCCATTTTGAGTAATTTCAGGCTGCTCTGGGGCCCAGGGGCCGTCCATAGCTGTCTGGTACCTGGCCCTGGGGTGACTAGAGCAGGGAGACAGTGACCCAGAGTGTGAGAGCTGATAGCGGAGGTGGGTGGGGCTTGGGCTCTGGGGTGGTTGGTGGGCTCACAAGGAAGTCATTTACTGTTTCTAAAAATTGGCTCTCCTGGGAGGGGCAGTCCTTCAGGTAGGCCCAGATGTCAGAGCACCAGAACCCTGAAGATGAAAACGAAGTTAGTACATGTGTGTAGACCACACCCTGTTTGTCCATTCATTTGTCCGTGGGCATGCGGGTGGTCTCCACCTTTGGGTTCTTGCAAATATTGCTGCTGTGAACTCCAGCACATAAATGTCTGCTTTCCAAGCAGCCTGGCTATTTTTTAAGTGCAGTTAGAAGGTAAAATTTGTTTTTCTTTAGAAATAAGGAAGGATGTGGCACCAAAATCAGGAGATGGAACACGGAAGTCTCAACTGGCTGAACGGCTTAGGTTAACCTCATGTAGCCGTATTTCTGCAGGGCCTCTGGCCAAAGGAGAGGGATGCCTGTTCTTACCCCAGTAGCCACCCAGCTGTCTTCTCTTCCTATAGCAGAAAATGACCCGGGGTCAGTGGCACAGCTCTGCTAAGGGACAGTGGTGACCCGTGGGCAGCTAGGTGGCCCTTGAGCCCTTTGACAACATGGAAAATTTTTCAAAAGCCCAAACCATGAGCTCTGGGACCTCAGAGTCCTAGACGGACGTCTGGGTCCCACTAATGACTGCAGAGCAGACTGAAGTACCCTCCACCAGCCGTGCCCTGAGTGCCACACCATCAAACATCAGAGCCCCCACTGTGCCTCCTTTGAATCCCAAGTGTGGCACAGCAGCCCAAACCCAAGAGCTGGCCCTGCCCTTCTCTGTTTTCTCGCAGAGGAGGCCTGGGAGAATCAAGCACACAAGGGAGGCCTGGGAGAGCCATGCGCTGGACCCTGCAGGCCTTCGTGGCCCAGCCAGGAGGCCGGGGAGCGTCTGCTTTCTCCTCTCTGACCCTTCAGCACCCCTTCAGTAGTTCATTGAAATGGACTTTCCCCCTTTCTCAGAGCTTGTCACCAAGACCAGGGAACAGAGAAAGGGGGCAGAACCCTCATATTCAGAGAAACTACTCCTGGGGACTCCAGTTCTTCGACTTGCTGGGTCAGCCCCTGCTGCCTGAGGCTGTGGTGCGGGATGGCAGCCAACCCCTCGGCCAGTATCCGCTGAGCATCCACCGCAGACTAAGCCTGTCCCGGGTGAGGGACTACTGTGAACACAGTGAGGAGGTTTCTTCTGTCACAATCACCCCCCGGGAGCAGGAACAGGACTGTGTGACAGACTTCAGGGAGACATGGGACTTGTGATTCGGGGAATAATGAAGGAAGGGGACATGTGTGAGTGGGCAGGACCACCATGTGGCCGTGCGCCCAGGCCAGAGTGCCCCGCCCATGCGGGGATGTCGGCGGCATCACTGCGGAGCCCGGTGGAGAGGCGAGAGGAGGTCACAGTGGCCCTGAGCGGGATCCTGACAAAGGAGGAGCCAGGCGGAGCCAGGCGTGCCCATTGCTCACTGGGCAAAGAGAACAGCAAATGCGGGGGTGGGGGCAGTGTCCCAGTCAGGTCAGGGGCAGTAACAAACACCGCAGACGGGGGCTTAGGCAGCACACGGGCCCTTCACAGCGCTGGAGGTTCAACTTCAAGATCAAGGTGCCAGCGGGGGTGGGTTCTGGTGAGGACTCTTATAACAAGCTCTAGTCTCTTCTACAGGAAGGACACTAGTGCCATCAAGAGAACCCCACTCTCGTGACCTCATTCAATCCCAGTGACCTCCCAGAGACTCACCTCCAAATACCATCACACTGAGGTCAGGGTGCGAGCATGTGACTGGGAGCATGTGACTGGCACTCATTCAGCGACAGAGGGAGAAATGTGGCATCCAAGAGGCCCAGAGGTGAGCCGAGCCTCTGGGTGGCGGGGGCGTGGCGGGTGCCCAGCCAGATCTGGAGAGCAGCTGACCTGCCAAGCTGCCCGGCTCAGCCGGTGGGCACTGTGGCTGCCCTGCCTGAGGGCACAGGCGGCATTGCAGATGAATAAAGGGGGGACCATCGGCCTGGAGGGCGAACAGGAGTACGGCTCAGCCGGAACCTGGCTGCAGGTCCAGGATCACAGCCACCACCTCACTCTCTTGCAACCAAAAGAAGGCAAAGGTAGGGGAGCATCTGAAAGGTCCACACCCACCCTGCTCTGGGGCACAGAACAGTGGAGAGTGGGGGACCTGCAGGGACCAGGGTGCAGTCCCCAGTGGCACAAAACAGCCTCAGGGATGAGCTACCCACAGGCCAGCGAGCAAGGCTACAGGAGTCTGCTCCCTGGGGAGTTGGGCCACCCCTCTCAGGGACTCCTTTTCCTGTCCCCAGCTCTGACCTCCACAAACACTGTGCTCAGACCAACCACAAGTGGATGGACAGAGCTGGGAAAGGCAGGACCTGCTGTCAGATAAGAAGACAAAATGAGCGGGCGAAGCGTGCACGTGGCCAAGCCTCCCTCCCTCCCCTGCACACAGGCTCAGGTTCCTCTGCTTTGAGAAGTGCTTTGGAGTTGAACAGACATAAAGGACTGTGCCTGAGTAACGGGTTCTGTATCTTTAAATCCCAAGCAGTCTTCTCATGCAAAATTCAAGCTGAGAAAGACCTTCTGGGATGACACAGTTGCGTAAGTGTGGGATTAGCTGTGCTTGATTATAAATAAGTGGGTGGCAGTGAGTAGAGAGAACCTAGAGTGTACTGACTGCCTACCTGCCCAGCCTTTGAGACTCAGCTCACAGCCAGCTCCCGCCGCCCGTTAGTCAAGCCTGCCTTGACTTCCCATCCCTCTCACCGTAACAGGGTCCTGGCCATGCCACCCTGCACACTCACTGAGGCTCACAGCTGGGTGCTCACAGGCCTTCCTCCTGGGGTCCAGGCTGCGTCCTGCAGTGAGGGGGTCTCAGGATGCAGTGAGTGGTCCTGAGCGAGCGAGAGGCCAGCCCTCGGCCGTCCTGTGGGAGCTGAAGCTCACAGCCTCCCTGAACTCAGCAGGACCACCCTCTCCACGTTTACAGATGAGGAAACTGTGGCCCACACATCTGGTCAATTGGCAACAATAACAAAATTTAGACTCAGCTCTGCCAGACCCATAGACTATGGTTTTGGCTCAAATGATCTCTTGTATTTTTGACAAAAACCTAGACTGAATCTTGAGGACCCAGGCCCAGGAAGAGACCCGGGAGGTGCCACCTCATTGGAGCTGACAAAGCCTCTCTCTTCCTTCAGACATGACCAAGAGTAACCAGTGACAGGGTTTCTACTGGCCTGGTCGACTGTGAGACCCAGGTGCCATTCCCTCTCTGTCACCCACATCTCGGTATCTCTGCCAACAAACATTCTCAGGCACCGGGACAACTCCAGCCTGGTGCCTCCCAGGGAGGGGTGGCACACAGATCAGAAAACCCTCCACAGCCAGACCTCCTGCATCCAAAGCCAGGGACCTTCCCAGAGGGCAGCAGGACCAGAGCCCTGCTTCTGGCCAGTGAGAGAGGCAAAGCGGAGGAAATGTTATTAAGGTCCCAAGGCAAAGGTTAGAGGAGTCAGTCGGACCTGGAGGGCCTGGCCAAACCCGGGAAAGCCCTCGAGAGGACGGGGACCCTCTCTGAAGTCAGAGGCCCTCTCCGCGTTGCTGGCTTTCAGGAAAGGAGCTGCCCTGCCATGGGAGGGGGCCTCGGGCCAAGGACCTGGAAGCCCTTAAGAACATGGGGACTTTGGTCCCAAGGCCACAGGAGAGGAATTCTGCTGCCAGTGTGAATGACCTCAGACGCAATTCCTCTCTAGTCCAGACTCCAGATCTGAAGATATGAATGTGGCCCGGCTGACAGCTTGGGACCCAAGCAGAGGACCCAGATGAGCTTTCCCTGGACTCCTGACCCTCGGAAGCATGAGGTAACAAATGGGTCCTAGTACTTGCGACTGGTGTCAGGAATAGAAAACTGTCGCATGGGGCCACTGTGGCAGTGCAGGTCCCACCTGGCTATGGTGATGAAGTGCAAGCGCCACACCTGGGCCCTTGTGTCCATGCAACCCACAGAGACTGTGGTCCCAACAGAGACCGACACTCTCTCTGGAATGGCAGGGCCTCTGGAGGTGCTCAGATCAGCCAGCCCCACCAGTCCCCTCTGAGGTAGCCCTGCTGGATCCGGGCTCTCCAAGGGGTCCCCAGGCTTGTGGGCCTGTGCCTTAGGGAGTGGAGAACCAGCACGGATGCTCTGCATCCCCAAGCCGATCTGGATGTCACCACCACATCCCTCCTCCACCCCCCTGGGAAGCTGGCCAGGGTCCAGGGGCAGACCCCGAGCCCTCCCCTGCCCTCGCCGCTTTGGGTGTGTAAGGAACTGCCTGCTCCATGGGGCCTTTGTGTCCCCTTCATCGTAGTCATCAACATCAAACCAAGCAGATGGACGTGGGAAGGCAGACACCTACGAAACCCAGGCACAGGAAGGCCTCGCGCTTTCCATTTCCCATCTCCCCGAGAATCTGCAACCACGAACGCTCGCCCAGGCGGGGTGGGCTCCATCACTGGCCAGAGCTGTCTGAGCACGTGGCCAAAGGCAGGGCCATCTCCAAAAACAAAGGTAAGAAAACAGGGGACTGAGCGTGTGCACGTCTCCCGGCCCAGGCAGGGTGAAGTGCGCGGGGTCCCGCGCTTGCCTGCAGCGGGGCCCTTTGTCGGGCAGGCACGGGCCACAGAATCCTCTGCCCTTTGACGTGCCTCCTAAGAATCTGTCTGGCTCAGGAAACCACGAAAAGGAACTAAAGACAGGATAGGAGCTGTATCGGCAAACATACTGCTGTGAGAGATGTCTGAACTTTTCCTGCCCCTGGTTTCTTCTAGGATTTTTTTTTTAATGGAGCAACTAAAAGTATGTGATAGATATTTATTGACATTAAATTATATTTGAGATGAAAATTTACAAAAGTAGATTGATCTCATTTTAAAAACCCTATCTATAAGTATATCTGTGTATGTAATCGGTGTGTGCACATTTAAACAGGTCTGGAAACAAATATGTTGAAATATTAGCAATAATTTCTAGGCAGTAGAAATATAGGCATATATTTTTAAGAATATATGGGAATATATCTTTACTCTCTTCATTCTTTTCTGTATTGTATGAAGTTTTTATAATGACTGTGTATTATAAGAAAAAACAAAAGCTATAAGAAAAAATTTTAAACCAAAATAAAAAATACAGCTATTTCCAAGCAGTATAAATGAGTGAAAGATTATTAAATAGAATATCAAAAGGTCTGAATTCCTGTTTTCAACTCCTAATCCTTTGATATGGGACCTGAGCCAGATCTGTGTCTCAATTTCCCCATGTATATAGTATAAGTCAGTAAAATAAATCTCACAGTAGAGAATAAAATGAGAATGAATGTGTTAGAAAGTCTGTAAATGTCACACTTATAAACTAATTGCAAATTTAAAAAGAAATAAAGAGGACTTTCTCAATTTTTAAATTCTCTTTCCCTTATATTTCCACTGCTTTTATAATTTTTAATCATGATAAAGTACTCAGGGTTTCAACCTCAACTAGGCTCTGAACTATTTTCAAGAAAACATTTTCACATTGATTAGATAATCTTCTAGGGTTTTTATGGTTTCACAACTTACATTTAAGTCTTTTATCCATTTTGAGTTTATTCCTGTGAATGGTGTAAGTTGGTGGTCTAGTTTCATTTTATTGCATATACTGTCCAATTTTCACAACACCATTTATTGAAGAGACTGTCTTTTTTTTTAATATATCTTTATTGATTTCAGAGAGAGGAAGGGAGAGAGAGATGGAAACATCAATGATGAGAGAGTCATTGATTGGCCGCCTCTTGCACACCCCTCACTGGGGATCGAGCCCGCAGCCCAGGCACATGCCCTGACCGGGAATCAAACCTCAGTCTCCTGGATCCTAGGTCGATGCTCAACTGCTGAGCCACACCTGGCGGGGCGAGACTGTCTTCACTCCATTGTATGTCCTTGCCTCTTTTGTCAAATATTAATTGAGCATAATGACATGGGTGGATTTCTGGGGTCTCTGTTGTATTTCATTGATCTATATGTTGTTCTTGTGCCAGTACCAGCCTGTTTTGATTACAGTGGCTTTGTGGTATAACTTGATACCTGGTATTGTGATCCCTGCAACTTTGTTCTTTTTTCTCAAGATTTCTGAGGCTATTCAAGGTCTTTTTAGGTTCCATATAAATTTTTGAAATATTTGTTCTAGATCTGTGAAATATGCTGTTGGTATTTTAATAGTGATTGAGTTGAGTTTATGATTGCTTTGGGTAGTATGGACATTTTTAGGATGCTAATTTTTTTAATCCATGAACACTGTATATTCTTCCACTTGTTTGTATCTTCTCTTTTTCCAACACCCTATAGTTTTCCAAGTACACGTCTTTTACCTCCTTGGTTAAGTTTATTCCTAAGTATTTTAAATTTTTTTGTTGCAATGGTAAATGGGATTTTAGTTTTAGTTTCTCTTTCTGGGAGTTCATTATTGGTGTATAAGAATGCCATCAATTTCTGTATGTTAATTTTGTATCCTGCTACATTGCCGAATTCATTTACTAAATCTTGTAGATTTTTGGCGGAGTCTTTAGGGTCTAGGGCAAGGGAAACAAAGGAGAAAATAAACAAATGGGACTACATCAAAATAAAAAGCTTCTGTACAGCAAAAGAACCATCAACAAAATGGAAAGGGAGTCCTCTATATGAGAGAATATATTTGCCAATGATACATCTGATAAGGGATTAATTTCCAAAATAGAGCCTCATACAACTTGACAAAAGGAAGGCAAACAATTCAATTAAAAAATGGGTAAAGGACCTGAATAGATACTTCTCCAAAGAGGACATACAGATGGCCAAGAGACATATGAAAAGATGCTCAAAGTCACTAATCATCAGAGATGCAAATTAAAACCACAATGAAGTATCACCTCACATCTGTCAGAATGGCTCCATCAACAAATCAACAAACGACACGTGCTGGCGAGGGTGTGGGGAAAGGGGAGCCCTGGTGCACTGCTGGTGGGATGCAGACTGGGGCAGCCACTGTGGAAAACAGTATGGAGGGTCCTCAAAAAAATTAAAAATGGAGCTGCCTTTTGACCCAGTGATCTCACTTCTAGGAATATATCCTAAGAATCCCGAAACACTAATCAGAAAGAATATATGCACCCCTATGTTCATAGCAGCACAGTCTACAGTAGCTAAGATCTGGAAACAGCCCAAGTGCCCATCAGTAGCTGAGTGGATAAAATGCTGTGGGACATTCACACCATGGAATACTATGCAGCTGTAAAGAAGAAGGATCTCGTACCCTTAGGGACAGTATGGAGGGACCTGGAGAGTATTATGCTAAGGGAAATAAGGCAGGCAGACAAAGACAAACATCACATGACCTCACTTATCTGTGGAATGTGATGAACAATAAACTGATGAGCAAAATAGATCCAGAGACATGGACTCGTGGATCACACTGAGGGGTGTCAGAGGGAGGGGGCGCGGAGGACGGGAAGAGATTCACCGAAGGACTTCGATGCACATGTGCACAGCCCACAGACTCAGACAATGGTGCAGGGAAGGCCAGGGGAGGGCCAGGGGTGGGGAGGAGGGGTCAATGGGGGAAAAAGAGGGACATCTGATACTTCCAACAATAAAGGTAAATTTAAAAAATTTTTTAAAAAGATTAAAAATATGAACGATAAAATGGCAATAAATACATATCTATCAACAACTGAATCTAAAAATCAAAATAACAAAAGTAGAGGACAGGAAACTAACAGAAAGTGCAAACGTCCATTTCTTTCTGGCGGCTCCGCCTCAGCAGGTGAGTTAACTGGCAGGGAGCAGCTGTCACTCTTGCTTTTCCAGGGAAGCTCCAGGCATTTCTGGTACTTTGTGTTCTAAGTATAAAATGTGTAAAGTATAATCATTTATATCTAAGAATAACACTAAAAATAACACAGAGAAGTTTTATTTCTCATGGAAAGTGCAGTTGCAGCTGTTGAGAAAGCAGAGCCCTCGGGGCTCCGGGGCAGCAGCACCCACGGGGCTGGTCCCCCGGGTCCCCCGGAACCGCTCGTGGGGACTCCACCTCGAAGCCCGGCACTTCCCGGGGAGCTCCTAGGCTGTGAAGCGAACACTGGAATTCCCGGCAGTGTCATCATGAACATTAGCGGCTGTTCCGAAAGCGGCCACACCAGGAATTGCTCCGCGTTTCAGTGCCACCGGAACCCAGGCCAGAAAAGACGCTCTGAAGCGAGTTTCATACTAGTTTGTGTCTCCACCCGTCTGCGCTGCCTCTGTCCTTCCTCTGCAGTTTTAAGTGATCAGAAAACTGCTCTGACGGCGATTTCATTGATGTTGGAATTCCACATACACTCCCCACCCCATTATTCTTACACAAAGGAGTATGATTTGTACTAATGACAAGCCAGCCCCCTCGCGTCCGCGGGCACAGCCCTCCCAAGGCGCGGGAACAACTTCTGCGGCGGTTCCTGGGGCAGCCTGGCGAGGCCTGTGGACCTCTTCACAGAACAACGTTTTTAAAACAACAAAATGCATAAGATCACAAAGGAAACCAGAGTGAACTAGGGCTACAATTTTTCTTTTTAAATCCTCACCCGAGGATGTTTTTTCCACTGCTTTTCAGAGAGAGTGGAAGGGGGAGAGAGAGAGAAATGTCGATGTGAGAGACACACCGATTGGTGGCCTCCGGCACATGCCCCGACCGGGGCTGGGGATCCAGCCTGCAACCGACGTATGTGCCCTTGGCCAGAACAGAGCCCGGGACCCGTCAGCTGCACTCTAACCACGGAGCCAAACCGGCCAGGGCTAAGCTACAGTTCCTTTTCATTTGGAATGCTCTTCTTGAAGACGCTGAACGGCAAGTTGGCGGTTGGTCCGGGAGCTCCACATGGAAGCAGTGATGCAAGACCGAGAGTGTTAGCACGGCCATCAGCCGCCGTTCCCCACGGCCATCAGCCGCCGTTCCCCAGGGCCATCAGCCGCCGTTCCCCACGGCCATCAGCCGCCGTTCCCCAGGGCCATCAGCCGCCGTTCCCCACGGCCATCAGCCGCCGTTCCCCAGGGCCATCAGCCTCCGTTCCCCACGGCCATCAGCCACCATTCCCCACGGCCATCAGTCACCATTCCCCACGGCCATCAGCCGCCGTTCCCCAGGGCCATCAGCCGCCGTTCCCCAGGGCCATCAGCCGCCATTCCCCACGGCCATCAGCCGCCGTTCCCCACGGCCATCAGTCGCCACTCCCCAGGGCCACCGCCGCACTGTCAGCAGGCCGAGGAAACCCTGCAGGGCAGGTAGTGAAAGCGGAGCTGGTGTTTCCTCACCTGCTCACATCCCCAGGGGTGACTTTGGGTGACCTCTGTGGAGCAGGGTGGCCTCTGTGGACCAGGATTAGGAAGTCTCAAAGTGACTTCTCAATGCCAGGCTCTTTGATGGACCCGACCATCACGGTCCCATCAGAGAGAAATTCACAGAGCTCCACCACAACTCAGGCCGCAAGACAAGGACCCATGTCCCTTCCCAAGTCTGTCTCTGCCAGTCAGGATTAAGGCCCCAGGCTGCGCTGTGAATCCCCTCCCAGCACCCATCCCTTCTGCATGGAACCAGAGAAAGGGCACGTGGGCACCGCGTGGCCGAGCCAGGGAAGGGGAACCGTCTCGGCGAGGCGCTAAGCCAAACTCCTTGTTCCGAAAGCCCTGAGGGTAGCAGGTTCACATGGAAAACACATTCCCATGATTGGGTTGGGGGTGGGGAGGGGAGTTTCCTGTGATTCTGCCTTCGACGGACTAGACAGGTACACATAACAGCCACAGAACACACTGTCCCCTGCAATAATAGTTGTTTTCAAGAGAGGATCATTCAGTGTTGTGGGCACATCAGCCCTGTAGGCCCAATGGGCAGCCACCAGGGAAGAGCATCCCCAAAAGTGATGGCTCATGTGTGACCTGGGAGCTGCGCAGACCTGCAGACGGGGGACAAAGCTCCTTCCCCCCACTCCGTCTTCTCAAAGGCCAGCTGGGAATGGAGAAGCAACAAGTGCAGGCCGCCTGTCACCTTCCAGGGCCGTAGAGGGAGCCGGGAGCCTCTGGAGAGTTGGAGCGTCCTGAGGGGGGCTGGAGGCTTTGTTTACATGCTTCCCTGTCTCCCGGGCCACATCCTTCGCCCACCTGCATGGCAAAAGTCACTCCTCAAAGCAGCAGGCTCATTTCTTCCTGTTCAACTTTCCCTGAAAACACAAAGAAGAGGGAAGGGCGAATACAAAAGATATTTTCACTAAAACATCCTTTCCTTTCCAACTAAAAACTTGTCCAAATCTTGCTTCCTTAAGCCCCAGAAGGAAAACAATTCAGGAACCCTTTGTATAAATATTAGAGACAAAGTCCCCGACTCTACGCTCTGCTGGCCCGAGACTCCGGGTTTCTCAAGCTGCCCGGGGTGGGGGGGATTTACAGAGCCTGCCCCCAGCTGTGGGCTCTGCCTCTGACACGCAGGAGTTTGAACGCTGCAGGACTGAAGGGTCGAGGGGCCTTCGGGCTCTCCCCACCTCCTGGCAGCCACGGGGAGGCCCAGCACAGAGCGGCTGCGGCCAGCTGCCCGCAGGGGGGCGGCCAGCCCCGTGAGACCTAGAGGCGGAGGGAGGCTGGGAAGAGCCCGCGGTCCCTTCATCACAGCCGTGATCTCATTCTGGAGAGAGGCGGCCAGCAGGGCAGTGCAAGGAGGGAGATGGGCGGGGAGGGTGCTGGGGCCAGAAAGCCACTCGCGCTGTCAGCACGGGGGGAGGGGGGGGGGGAGCGAACCTGAGGAAGGCAGGGCCTGGAGCTGCCAGAGGGGACAACTGTCTCAGGGACCCACCGTGGGCTGGAGGGACAACAGAGGGCCACTTCACATGGGACCTGAAGACGACAGCATCCTAGGAAAACGAGCTGAGAGAGCCGCTGCAGGGAGAATAGCTTATTCCACTGAGAGCCCACTGGGAACACTGTATACATGATACAGAGATGGAGAGAGAGAGAGAGAGAGATCTATACGTATCGTACCAAAAGGGAACCTCTCACATGAACGTCTTGAATTAGGGCCCAAATGCAACAAACTCACAAAGAATAAATAAATTTTTAAAGACCAGAGTATTTAACACACTATTGGAATTTTCTTACATAAACTAATTCAGCTACTAATTCATTCTTTTATAAATTAACTAGAAATATTCTTTGAACCAAGCAAGACTAGAAGTTATTAGCAGAGCCAGGGAGCAACCACCTGGAGGTGAGGGTGGCAGCTTCCACGGCGCCAGCCACGGGAAGTGTCACTCTAGGAGGAACGTGGAAAGCTTCACACACACAGCTCCCAGAGCTGCAGGAGACGGTTGTACCAGTGTTGGCAGAAAGACAGGCTCAGGGTTAACAGTGTCCTGCCCACTGACACACGCAGGCCCCCGCCCGAGAGGGTGCGTGTGAGCCGGATCCTGCTGCTGACCACACTGTGCAGACCCTGCGAGCTGGATAAACAGACGGCTGGACACTGAGCCTGCAGCCTTCTCACGAGACTGCAGGATGTAGGACAGCCCAAGTTTACTAAACTCTGCAGCCCACCCAGCGTGGCATATATTTCTTTTTGAAGACTATGCAGACTGCTTCACCTCACCCACATTTTAACTGTATTTAGTATATAATCTGTGAATGAAAATCCATGCTGGCTGAGCCCTGATCCAGGGTTTTGAGGCAGAATGATCTTCAGACATCTGCACGGATCACTAGTCATTGAAGATTCCCACCTCCTCCCACACACACCTCACACACCACACACACATGCACACACACCACACACATACACACCACACACACACATACCAGACAGACATGCACACACATCTCACACATGCACACACCACACATGCATCACATACACACCACACACACTTGCACACACACCACAAACACCTTACATATGCACACACACCACATATACTTCACATACACACATACCACACACATATCACATGTACATGTACCACACACATACATACATGCCACACACATGCACACATGCACATCACATGCACACATACCAGACATACATCACATGCACACATACCACACACACATGCAGGCACCACACACACATCACATACACACATATGCACACACACCATAGGCACCGTACACATACACACACACCACACATATGCACACATACCACACACACACCACATGTATACAACAACACACAATAAATACATGCACACACCACATATACACACAGACACAGTGTGTATTAGAACTGTTAGGAGGTGGGGCCTGGAAATGTGCATTTTAACAACCACCCCTGAAGTGCGAGACTTGCTGCTCCCAGATAAGCCGGGCTTCAAACGTTTCAACTCGTTTGATTTGGAAAAAAGACCTTCAGACAGTTACGACAGGGCTGTGTAGCTTACACAACAGCTATGGGCTGGTTCCCAGTTCTGCAGGCTGGAGTCCAAAACTGTAGTGTGAGTGGTGCTGGTCCTTCTGAGGCTGGGAGTCTGTTAGGCCTGCCC
The DNA here is from genome assembly GCF_964146895.1 of Miniopterus schreibersii. Classification (NCBI taxonomy): domain Eukaryota; kingdom Metazoa; phylum Chordata; class Mammalia; order Chiroptera; family Miniopteridae; genus Miniopterus; species Miniopterus schreibersii. Next base: position 69,384,015 of record NC_138111.1, on the reverse strand, counting down.
CTGGCCTCCGGGGTTGCTGGCAATGTGTGGTGTTTCCTGGCCTTTAGATGCTTCACACTGATCTCTGCCTTCATGTTCATGTGGCGTCTTCCTGTGTCTAGATCTGTCTCCAAATTTCCCTTTGGAGAAGACCAGTCATGTTGAGTTAGGGCCACCTTCTCCAACTTGACCTCGTCTTAACTAGTTACAGCTGCAGTAACTGTTCTCCCAAGTGCAGTCACAACCCGAGGCACCAGGGTTAGTACTCCTACATCTGTATCTGGGGGGTACAATTCAGTTACTAACAATGGGCATCACAGACCTTTTTGTTTATTACATGATATTGTGATATTGTGAGTTTTCAATAATAATATGAATAGGACCTTTCCTTACAAAATTATAGTATCCTGTTGCTGAAGTTTGGAAAAATAATTATGGTTTACAAATTTATCTTGGATTCAGCTACCTAATTAAACTTAGTGCACATTAGTGCAATTTATTATCCTGAATTTTTTACATATAAATAATTAAAATTGTATCTCTCCCTTTTAGATATTGTCTGTTTTTCCTGTTTTGCTGGAATCTCATAAACAATGTTGAATGTCTCTATTCATGGTGGCCATACAAGTATTGCTTTCTGACAATAATAAAAATGCTTCCAAGACAGCAACATTAAATATGATACTATATGTCTATTTTATATATGTACTTTTTTGTTCTACTTAATTATCAAGTGTGTTTATACCTTTGCAGAATTACATGCAAAGCTTTCTCGCCTTTTTTAATCCTGAATGATATGTAAACTCGTGTGGGAATGGACCGGCCCTCTGAGGCTACGTGAGTCTCAAGCCGTGTAGCTACGGTGCCAGTTATGCAGGTGAACCACAGGGCTTCCACTTCTGTAATTTTTCATACATTCAGAATCCTTCTGACTCTTGAGGCAGTTTAATTGGCTTAGTTGTCTGAGAAAATTATCAATTCTATCTGGATTTCCAAATTCATTGCTGTAACACTCACACACTAGCCTCCTGCTCTGGAACCCAGCCTGCCTGTGCCGCAGCGCCGGCTCTGTGCGCCTGGGTCAGGCCCGCCCGCCCGCGGTGGGCGCTGTTAGCTGGGGGGGCAGGGTTATCTTCCCAGATCTGCACTTTGATTTCATGGGTCATCTCTACTGGGTTTGTCCCTCACTTACCTAATGTTTCCAAAGCTACTGCATCTGTGTTTCGTCTTTTCCTCATTTTCTTTAGGTGTACTTTGCTGGCCTTTTTCTGGCTTCACGGGTTAGTATTGGGTTCAAATCCTCTTCATCGTGTGTTTCTTGTTCACTAAGTGTCAGTTCTGAACTTCCCTCCAGTGCCATCCTGGCTCTGCGCAGTCAGCTCTGCCCTTCTCTTTACTTCTAAGTAGCCTGGATTTAGCTTGGAGGTTCCTCCCTGGACAAATCCAACCCTGTGGGGAAAACTGAGCCATGACTGCAGCAGCTCTGCTGGTTCCTCTATTGCTGAAAAAAGTTTAAATCCAAATCAACCCTCACAGAAGAGGAAATGGTGATCGCAGAGCCATCAGTGTGGGACCGGGCTGGCCGTCACCTAGCGCACCCAGCTCTCACATGTGTCTCGCCCAGCCTGGCAGTCCTTACAGGGGCCCCAGCCCTCAGTCTACAGCTGGATCTGTGTGAGTGGGGCGGTCACAGGGCAAGCTGGCTGGAAGCCCTGAGGAAGAGACCTGCAGGGAGCTGGGAGGCAGGAGAGCTGGCCTGGGGCAGCTGCCGCGGCAGGCACAGCTAGTCTGGAAGGAACCCGGCTAGCCTCCTGGCCTCCTGCCGTCGCTCTGGTCCTGGTAGCCTTGTCTCAGGGCCGATCACTGTCGTTTGGGGCTGCTAATCCTTCCTAGAGCACTGCCCAAAATCTGGCATCAAAAGTAGCCGCATTCACTACAGTGTGAGGTGGACTTAGGAGTTGATATTCTCTGAGAAACGCAATCAGACCTTCCCTCCCCACTGGTCTTTGCATCCTGACACCTCCTAAACTCCACATTTATGGCCCTCTCTCCTTCCTCTCTCGTTTATCACCGAGGTCCGCCTGCAATCAGTCCTTTCTTTCCTTTTGCTCTGCAAGGAACTTCTGGGTGGCTATCGTATGTCTTAATGCCCAGACTGCCCTGTAGGTCTGAAACCACCCAGAGCATAACCTCTGGGCCCGGCTCCCACCCCTCCCCCGCCACACCCCATCTGTCTTGCAAGCCCCAGCAGCCTATCAAATTTCACAGCCAGTTTTCCACTCTGCTCAGTGTCTGGTGGCCTAGGTGGCTGAGCAGTTTTACACAGCTGTGCAGCCAGACTAGCAGTCGGCAGCCTCCTATCTGTCCACAGCAAAGGGCTTCGGGAAGCGCTCTCTGGGGTTGCTCCGTAGGGGTTTCTCAGACTTCCTGGGCCTGCCCTGCAGAGTCAGCAGACAATCCAGCAGGAGGCCCAGAGCCTCAGGCCCTGCAATTGTATTTGCTTAACTGGCATTGGAAACCCTCAGACCTGACCTGGCCGAAGAAACCTAAGACTTTTGTTGTTGTTGCAACAGGTGGGACAACTATGGCTGTCAGGAAACTAGTTAGGAGTAATTCATGGGCTGCATCTGGGGGCACCTGGACCTCTTAAATGTGAGTCCATCCAACAGCTGCTGGAGTCAGTTTCTGCCCAGGTTGCTGCAACACATCCTTGCAGGGAAGCCTTCCCCATGTGTGTCTATCCTGCAGGGAGCTCGCTGGGCAGGCTGCAGACGGGCCCCAGGAACTGCTAGGAGCCACGGTGCCCAGGAGGAGAGGAGCTATCACCACAAACCCAAGGCACACAACAGATACCTTGCATTTGCACCCTCATGTGCACAGGAGCACTATTCACAGTCGCCAAGATGGGGAGCAGCCCAGTGTGCACCAGTGGACGGGGGAATAGAAAGTATGGTCTGTAATTACTCAGCTTTAAAATAGAAAGAAATTCTGACTCGTGCTACAGCAGGGGTGAACCCTGAGGGCATCCTAAGAGAAATAACCAGTCATAGGAAGATAAATTCTGTATGAGTCCACTTATGTGAGGTGCCCAGAGTAGTCAGATTCCTAGAGACAGAGAGTAGAATGGTGGGGCCAGTTTGGGGGAATTGGAGAATGGGGGTTGTTGTTTAATGGGAACATTTTCAGTTTTACAAGATGAAAAACTCTGGAGATCTGTTTCACAACCATGTGAACATACATAACATAACTGAATTGTGCACTTAGGTGGTCAAGATGGTAAATTTCATTTTAAAAATGCATTGCTAATTTATTGCATATATGTTTCCCTTCAACAGTGCTGGGGTCCACTGGGTCTCAGAATTAAAACTGCTCCCTGCAAGAACCCCTGGGTAAGTGCAGGTACAGACGGTGTGGAGTTCAACACCCCAAACTGCCCTCAGCTGCCCTGTGGAAGTGCCTGTCCCTGACCTTCCCTGTGGTGCTGGCCCCATAGCACTGGTGCCGGGTCAAGGAGCAAATCTGCCCTGATAGGCTGTGGGGCTCCGGCAGCTGCACCTCAGAGGCAGGGCTGGAGCAGCACCTGGCCAGCATCCATCTGTGCCGTCTATCCTGGGGACATGAAGGCAGACCCTTGTAAAAAGGCCAAGGCTTCTGATGGTGCCAGCAGAGGCAGGGAGACAGCACCGTCTTCCATGTCCAGGCATCCACTCTAGTGGCACCAAGATGTAGCAAGAGGACCTTAGTCACCTCCTTCCTCTAAAGAGAGGGGTCAAGCCCACAGAACCAAAGGGCTCCAGTGGTCGCCCCAGGAGCCACCCAGCTGCGTAACAAACACAGGAAGTGAGAGCGTTCCCACCAGGGTGGCCCTCGTCGCGGAGGGTTGTTGGGTCTCTGGTTTCACAAGGGTGGGCAAGGTGAAAACTGGGCAGCAGGCCTAGAAGAAGGGCCTGGTCGGCTGCCTCCTCATTTTACTCTTCTCCGCAGGGGCCCTGGCGATACACAGTCCTGGTGCTCTGGACATCTATTTGGGGAACGAACCCCTCAGAATGTCCTGTCTGAGGACCACCATACTGATCTGGCTCACAAATCTGAGATTTGGGGAGGGCTCGGAGGGGACAGCTCGGGCTGACTCGGAGGCCAGCAGCATCTGAAGGGTCCCTCGCTGGGCAGTTGGCGCTGAGCATCAGCTGGCGCCTGTGCTGCCAAGGCCGCTCCTGAGGCAGCGGGGCATCTCTCAGGATGGTGCCTGGGCTCCAAGAAGGGAGCCAGGAGAGTCGGGAAGAAGTGGGTCAGCTTTCCTCGGCCAGCCCGAAGCCACACACCCTCCTTCCCATCAGCAAGGCCAGCACGCTCCTGCGAGGACAAACACTGCCCTCCTCCCCTGGCGGCAGGAGTGTCTGGGGGCTGCAGGCAGGTGGTCAAGCTCCTGCGCATTGTGGGGCTCCTCAGCGCCCTGCGGGCATCTCCCTGCGCCTTCCTTTCCTTGCCCTGAGGATTGTGTGGCTCCTACAAGTGACTGTCCCAGACAAGGCTGACCCACCGGTGGATATTTATTCTCGATCATGCAGCTCTGGAGCTAGAGGGTAATAGTACTAGTTCAGGGTATTTTGCAAAATCGAGCCCAGGGGGATTCTGAGAGCTCTTTAAGTCCACTAAGCTAATTAGGGGAAAGGATACAACCAGAAAACAGTCTCTTAACCGAGTTTAAGGAATTTCCTGAACTTTCCTGAAAGCAAACAAAGGCTTGGTTGTTTTTGTGGAGAGAACTATTGCCAAGAGGAACACCAGGGGCAAGTGGCAGTGGGTCTGGAGGGAACTGGAGGGGACAGGCCTCAGTCCTTGGGGAGGGAAGGAGGCGGGCAGGCAGCTGGGAGATGGAGGGAGACAGAGCCAATGCGTTAAGAACCCAGAGCAGGGCCCAGCTGTTTTCAAGCTAGCGTGTTCATTCATGATCTGCGCACCGCACAGTGGCACCGGTGCCCGTGAGAATTCGGTGAGAGCCAGAGTGAGCTTCTGCCCTTAATGTACAGAGCAGAAATCTCGGATGGAAGCACACCCAGGCCGCGTCGGGCACTTCGGCGCGGGTCCCTGCTCTCTGCTGTTACAACGCTGTCACTGCTTCTCACAGGCCAGGGCGGGGCTTTGCTGGGACTAGTGGGCACAGCCTTCTGCCTGCTAGAACCTGCAAACCTGTAGCATGGCCACCACCCTGTACTCAGGAAAACACAGAGACCGACCGTGCGGAACCACGTTCCCGACGCACCTGAGAGGAGACCCTGCCCATGCTCCAGGGCTATGACCTTAGAGGCCTTCTCCAGGCCCCAACTTTAGCAGGAACACAGCCTTGCCACCTCTGAGTTTGGGAGAGGATGCAAGAGGTCAGGATGGCCCAGTGATAGCACCACCCGGTGACTTAATCCTGAGGTCCCGGTGTCCCCTGAGGCACCTCTCCTCTTGTCAGTCACCTTGGCTGAAGGCAAGTCTTGGAGGGAGCCAGCCACCTGCAACAAAGTGTGGCAAGCCTGGCGCGCAGTGAATAGGTGCTCCTGGTTTTTCGGTGTGAAAGACTCACATGTCCCATAAAGATTCCCATGGCCCACCCCTGGGGAGGCGTCCTCCCTTGGCGGCGGCACCGTGAGTCCAGGTCTGAAGCCCACCTTTTAGGTTGTGTGTGCTCTGGGAGGATCTAAAAGAATGCGTTAAGGGCTCCCTTTCTGGGCAGGATTAACCCTTCCAATAGGCTAATGGGGGAGAGTCATTTTCACAGAGGGTCTGTACCATGTCCACTCCTCAACAGTCTTCTTACTGAGATCTCACCCACCCAGGGGGAAGCTCATGGTCATCCCCCAAGCCTGGGCAGACCTCCAGGCCTTCCTGGGCCAGAGTTCTGCAGACTCGACCTCACAGAACTCCTGAGGCCTCTCTTGGCTCACTGTCACATGATCGCTCTGTGGACAAAAAAGGGCCACATGCTAACCTGACTGGCTCAGAGGAGGCCTGTGTGGCGGCCTTGCAAACTCAGAGACCTAAAGTAATCACAAAGGATGGTCTGAAATTAAAACCTTTTAACTAAAAGCAGTTTATGGTGGGTACTCATGTCCTAGGCCGGTATCGTCCCTGACAAAGATCAATCTTTACCTTAACGGAGCCTGTCTATTGTCTTTTGCATCTAAGATAATATTCCTTTGGAATATCAGGGTAATTCCCCTTTTCCCAGACCCCTCAGGGCACAACCAATGCACCAGGACAGAGACCATAAATCCTCTCACTGTTACTGTCATGTTGATTGTTGACTGTTAACTGTCCTGTACCCACCTGTGTAAAAGAAGTGTGGCTATCATTTTACATTTCATCCAATCCCAGAGGTCTCCCCTGCCCACCCCCCACTTTGCTCTCTCCCTCCTCCCTAATCTATCACCAATGGATTTCATGTAACCCACTTGCTGTTTCTCTCTTATTTGTAATATGTAAAATAAGATACAAAACTTCCGTTCTCTGGAGCATTCTCTCAATCCCTTTGGATTTTGCTCCCGGGGAATTATCAGCAGTTTGGCTCGAATAAGCTCACAAAAATTCTCTATAGGTATGAATGTCTCTTACGTTGACAGCTCTGAGAACCCAGCAGCCCTGCTGTGAGGAAGCCCAGGGCACAGACAGGACCCAGGAGGGGATTGTGGGGTCATGACCGTGGCTGAGAGCCCACTCAACTAGCACCTAGCACCAACTTGCCGGCCATGGGTGCACCATGGAGGCAAAGTCCCCAGCTGCTACTACAGGCCCAAGGAAAGCTCTATTCCCCAGGGTAACAGGGCCGAAGGAACAGAGGCTTCCTGCCTCAGAAACCCCTAAGAGGGGTCCAGAGGGGCCTCCTTGGGGCTTCTTGCCTGTGCCAGCAACTACTGAGATGCCTCTCAGGGGTTTCCACTTCCTGGGAGTCACACCCATCTCCGTGTGTGCATGTGTGTGCATGTGTATGTGTGTGTACATGTGTTCAAGTGTGTGCATGTCTGGGTATGTGTGTATGCGTGTGCAGGTATGTATGTGTAAGATTTTAGCGTGTTATTTATGTGTGTGTATATGTGTATGTGTGTGGAGTTTGAGTATGTATATGTGTGTTCATGTGTGTATGTGAGAATGCATGTGTGTGAATGTCATGGGTCTTTAGTGTGTATGTGTGTATGTACATGGGTGTGTCTGTATAACAGTATGTGTGTATACATGAGTGTGCCTGTATTATGTCAGTATATGTGTGTATGTGAAAGGGAGTGTCTGTATTATATCATGTATGTAACATATACGTTTGTGCTTATGTGTGTGTGTGTTTGTATGTTTGCATGCACATATTTGTATATGTGTATGTGGGCTTGTATGGGTATGTACGTGAGTATGTACAGGTATAAATACTTTATGTGTGTGTATGCATGCTATGTGAGTGAGCTTGAAGCAGGTCCTTCCCCAGTCAAGCTCGAGACCGAGCCCAGCTGACACCAGCACTGCAGGCTGTGAGAAACCTTGAGGAGGGGACTCTAGTAACTTTTGCCCAGATTCCTGACCCACAGAAACTGAGGTAATAATGTTATTGTTTTAAGACACGATGTTTTGGATTAATGTGTTATATAACAATAGATAATTAAGAAAAAATTTAGTACCTGTGTAGTGCTGCTACAGTGAATGCCTAAGAGTGTGGAAGTGGTATAAAGCTGGACAGTGGGTAAATGCCAGGCAGATGTGCAGGAGCTTGATGGAGAAAACCTAAAGTGCCTCCAACAGACTGTTAGCAGAAATCTGGGTTGTGAGGACACTGCCAGTGAGGGACATATTGCAGGAAATTGGAGAAGGGGATCCTGGTTACACAGCAGCAGAAAACCTCTCAGCTCTGTCACCTGTAGTTATGTGGAAGGGAGCACATGTACCTAATGAACTGTGGGGTACAGCCCAGGAGATTTTGAAGAAAATGTTGAAGGTTCTTCTTAGTTTCTTCTTGCTGCTTATAGTAAAATGTGGGAGGAGGGAGGCAGAAATAAAGCCAACAGCATTACTGAACACTTTTTTGTTAAGACCTCAGAATGACCAAAGCATTTGCGGACTGTTTAGAAGCACAAAGGACCCTTTTCAGATTATGTACCTCACAGTTCCTCTCAGCTGAACAACAGGGTCTCTAGAAAGCTGAAGGGCATTGTCCTTTACCTGTTTCAGAAAACCCCAAGGTAGGGAAGCGTTTGTATCAAAAGGATTTGTGGTTGTGTCTTTTGTCTAATGAAGATTGCCCCAATAAGATTCATAGAAGACCCACAAAGTGTTTGAGAAAGCTGTATCAGTAAAAACACTGCCAGTTTGAGCTAAAAAGACACTGACGGTACAAAATGGAAAGAGGCCATCAGACCTCTACAGTTCTACTGGCAGGAAGAAGGCTGAAGGGTGCAAAAGTAAGGATGACGAAGAGGATAGAACCAAGAGAAAATAGATGGAGCTGAGAGACAATTATTCCCAGGCCTTGAGACCTAATCAAAGAACTTCTAATGCTTGCCCAGCTGGATTTCAGAATTGCTATGGACCAGTACCTCCCATTTTTCTCCTTTTTAAACAGGAATTTCTATATCATTTACTCCATGTCTGTACCCCCAATGTGTGCAAGATGTGTAGGGGTGGATAACTTGTATCTTTAGTTCACAAGTATTCATATCTAGAGGAGTTGGACTTAAATGAATACACCCGAGAAGCCTCATCCAACCTGGACCCCACTTAGGTTATCAGATTCTCGACTCAATGCTAGTGTAATAATGTGATGAGGCTTTTGGGGACCTTGCTAGAGAAAAATTAATCATTGGGACCAGAGGGAAGATTGGGGCAGGCAGCTTCTGAAGCGGTCTCCATCCTGGTTATGCAACCACATGCTTGTGGTGATGCTGTGGCTAGCATGTTTCCCACCTTGTGTTTGTTCTCTGTCTTACCTGCCTCCTACCTCTTTCTTCATCCCACTTCCCAGGCTTATACTCCTTGCAAGCTTTGGCCTCTGACAGCACCTTGAAAAGGCCAAATGGGGTTCCAGACCAGACCTGTATCTTGTAGGTAAAGAGGCTGCCAAGGAGTCTCTGCCCTCTCCAGGGCTCCTAAAATACCCTCAGCAGTAGCCAAGGCCCTTCATTCCTAAGATGTGGTTGAAGTCACTTTTTAAATGCATGGTTAGCCCCCAAGCAACAGGTAAACTTGTATGGCCATGAATGAGAGACACACAGTACGTTGGCTCTGGTAACCAGGCCGGGCCTGTTTGCTTTCCACGTGGCTTAGACACCCAGAAGCTGAGCACCATGGTAGCTCTGTCACACATGAGCTTGTGCAGGGGTTCCAGGGCGAAGCACCAGTCACACTGTGCTTCTTTCAGGACAGTTAGAGCTAAAGAGTAGCTTCGAAGGGCCAAGAGAGAAAGCCCAAAGCCAGCTCCCTCCCTGATCTTTGATCTGAGGATTTAAGGCAGTGCCAGACCATGACCTCTGGGTGTCTGAAAAGAAACATGGGTGTGATGCACAGTGTCAACCTCGAGGGGAACCCAACAGTCACTTTTGGGAAGCCTCCAGGGGACACTGAGGCAGGCCACAGATTGAGCAGGTGTCCTTAAGGGATGATAGGTAAAGACCAGCAAACATCCCTGCTGACTCAGGCTACTTACTGCCTCTGCATGTGAGGGCAAGAAAACTGTACTAGTCGGAGCCACGGGGTGGGGATTCTTTTGTTGTGGCAGCTCAGCCTGTATCCTGACTTATACATGTGGTAAGGGTTTTTCGGTGGGGGTAGAGGGGACAGGAAGAGATTGAGTAGAAAGGAAATCCTTCAAAACAACCACTGTTATGGGTTGAATTATGCCCCTCCCCCCAAAAATGTGAAAGTCCTAAACCCCAGTATCTGTGTATTGACCTTATTTGGAAATAGGGTCTTTGAAGATGGTCAATTTAAAGTGAGGTCATTAGGGTGGGCCCTAATCCAGTATGACTTTCCTAATAAAAGAAATTTGGAAACAGAGACAGACACCCACACAGAGAGGTATGATGTGAATGTGAAGGCAGAGATCAGAGTGATGTAGCTACAAGCCAAGGAACACCATGATCGCCACAAACCACAGCATCTGGGAAAGAGGCCTGGAACAGATTCTCCGTCACAGCTCGGAATGCGCTGGCCCTGCTGACACCTTGACCTGGACTTCCAGCCTCCAGAACTGCAAGATGATTTTTGACTGCTGTTTAAGCCACCCAGTTCATGGCCCTCTGTTATAGAAGCCCTGGGACACTAACAGGCTACCAAATAAGAATGTGCTTCCAGAAGCAACAGCTAAGCCCTCAGACTGTGCCAGTGATGGGCCCCAGAGCAGAGGGAGGCCTTGCCTCACATCCCTCCCCCCAGACTACCTCCCAGCCTGTGTTCCATCTCCACGAGAAGGAGTGTGGGGAAATAGCCCCTCTACACAGAGATGACCACTTACAAAGGCCTGTGCCCAACACTTTCCCCTGATTTTGCACCACTGGAGCATTTTATAAGAAACATAATCCAAATGACCTTGAGTCACTGGGCTTGAGTTCAGCACAAAGTCGTTTGTAAGAAATGTTTTATGTCCGCTATGGTCCCACTTTCCCAGAAAAAGGAAGTCATTTTTGGCCAAGAATAGACAAACTTGGCACCAGGCAGGTTAGTCCTACACAAGTCCCTTGGCAGCCTGCTGACGTCATAGTTCTGGCCCATCTTCATTTTCAGACTCTCCTACTGAGATGAGTTGAGCTTGCCTTAGGCCTCCTACCCTCAGGACTCCTGCCAGCCAGCCTCTGGGCCCTGCCCCCTTCCTTCCTCCCATCCTGGTGATATGGCTTGCGTGGCCCAGAAAGCAGCATAGGACACGTGATCCAGGCATGTCACCTGTGCACGGCTCCATCATAGGGTACTACAGGGTGATTGTAGTCCAATCATACAATCATACAAGGTGATCAAGGGCCAATCATACAATCATACAAGGTGATCAAGGCCCAATCATACAATCACACAGGGTGATCAAGGCCCAATCATACAGTCATACAGGGTGATCAAAGCCAAATCATGCAGTCATACATGGTGATTACAGCCCAATCATACAATTATGCAGGGTGATTGCAGCCTAATCGATACAATCATACAGGGTAATCAGGGACCAGTTGTACAATCATACAGGATGGTCAGGGACCAATCATACAACCATGCAGGGTGATTACAGCCCAATAATACAATCATACAGGGTATCGGGGACCAATATACAATCAGGCAGGATGATCAGGCCCCGATCATACAATCATGCAGGGTAACTGGGCCCGATCATACAATCATCTAGCACGATGTCAGGTGCAAGGACCCCGCTCTGAGCTATCAGACAAGGCCTCACTGTCCAGGAGCTTCCACCCACTAACATGGGCAAGAAAATGGACAATTTAAAACAATGATTTCAGGCGAGTCTACAGTAGCAGGTTGTATTTTCCAAAGGTGACTGAACGACATCTGCCTTCCACTGGCGCCTCTGCAGTAAGGCCTTGCCACTCGCCCTCCAGGGATCCAGGACCCCACCCAGGAATCTGGGCCGGCCTCAATGACTTGCTCATCTAATCCCTCCCAAGGCAAGTCATAAGCAGGCTTGCAGCTACCCATGAGTTTTGGGACAATGGTCCTTGGGACCCAGCTGCCATGCTATGAGAAGCCCACGACACGTGGACAGGCCACGTGGGGATGCTCCAGCCAAGAACCCCTGTATGCTGACAGCTGACCGCCAGCGTCTTTGCCAGACACGTGGATGAAGGCACTGTCCCAGTCAATTGCTCTGTGCAGCCCTCGAGTGTCTCAGGCCTGAGCGCCATCTGATCGCAACTGCATCAGACCCCGTGTGAGGATGGCTCGCAAAGCCCCGTCAGCACTGCACCAAGGAAGAGAATGAAGGGTGCTGCTCGTGCCCTGCAGCTGCACTTTGTGTGCTTTTTCAGGCAGCGATAGACCAGCAGGACAGTGGAGAAGGCAGCCAAGAGGCTGAAGAGGCAGCGAGGGGGGCAGAGCAGCCTGAGGGAGGGGGCAATGAGTCCCTAGAAAGGCACCATGTGAGCCGAGGTGTGGGTGACAAGAAGCTAGGCTCGCACAGGTAGGGGAAGAGCACGGGACCCGGAGGCGGGAGGCGGGAGGCGGGAGGCGGGAGGCGGGAGGCGGGAGCCGGCACAGGGAGCCGGAGTGGAGAGCGGGCGCAGCAGAGGGGCCGGGAGGAGTTTTCTGGGAGCACGTGCTAAAGGCAATGGTTGAAGCAGGGAGTGGCGTGGCCCTGTCCAGCGTGTCATCTACTCTGGCTGGGCTGTCCTTTGAAGAGGGGATTGGGGTGGGGATGGGGAAAAAAGATGATGCAGGGCACAGCGTGGAGGAGCAGTGGTGGCTCCTCTTACCCTCGGAGACAAGTATCCCTGCAGCTGGCTGAGCCCCAGCCACCTCTCTCAGCACCGCCTCTGCGCGGGGCCCTGCAGGTGGAGGCCTGCTGTGCGGGTGACCTCGCCAGGCCTTCACCAGGTCCTGCGACCATCGCTTCCTGAGAGCAAAGACCATGTGAAGTGGATGGAGTTCTGGCTGATTTTAGAGAAATGGGCTCACTCGCTGGCGAAGGTCTTCCCTGAGGCTGGAAAGCAGTGTCAGGAACGCGGCCTGAGCTGTCCCCACAGGCCTGACCGCACCCCGAGCCGCGAGGCTGTCGGTGGGTCTTAGCAGCTGGAGGAGGTTGCACACGGGCTCACTCAGGAAGAGCTTATCTCCTTAAGCAACATGTTGGGAGGTCTCTTTCTAGAATAGTGACTTTCAAACTTCTGGGGGACCCCAGAGCTGCATGTTACGTGGCAGCCCGTGTTCACAACATGCGCGCCCTACCCAGGAGCAGAGGTCTCCGGAGTGCCCTCCCCGTGTGCTCTCCACACGCTGAAACAAAACACGAACACGGGTCACAACCCACTCAGGTCTCTCAATCAAATTTAAAAAGCCTGTTCCAGAAGCTCCCTGATAGAGACAACAGCTGAAGGGAGCCCTCCGCCTCAGGGTGGCAGCTCCGGCCCGTTCCAGGTTCAGAGTCCTGACCGGTTGGTCACCGTCCCATGGGACAAGGGTCCCCTCTATTTTGGCCCCGGGAAGAGTAAGGAGATAGCAATGTCCTTCCTGCGGTGACCAAGCAAGTGAGCTCCAACCACCCAGGAGAGACACCAAGTGGAGCAAGGACCTCGGAGCCCAGCACCGCCTCACACGCTTGAGCCCACGTGGAGCCTGGGCCACCTTCATCCTCGGAAACTGGGAGCCATGTCTCTCCCAGTTCTCCCTCTTATGACTCAGCCTTCCCTGGGGGACTTTCCCCTGAGAAATGAGCATTTCACCTAAAGACGTCCACTTACAAAGTACAGGGGCACCAAAGGAAGACGCACTTCCAGTGCGACAATCGGGGCTGAATTTTTCAACAGAACTAAGTGCCTCCTAGATTTACAGGCAGTGCTTCCTCAAAAAATCTTCCCCAAACAATTAGCAAATACGTGTCAGCTAAATGTTTTCCAGAGCTGCTTCTGCAATATTCAATGTTCTGTTCCTACCCAGATGACTTTTTTAAAAACGTCAGAAAGCAATGGGCATCTTGCAACCAAAACATATGCAAGAATGGTTTTTTAATTTCAAAAATATATTTTATATATCTGAAAACTTTATTTCATTTGACAAAAGGGGGGGAATTTAACCACATAATACATACATACCTGTTAAATTCCTCAAATACTTCTGTCCCGGTTGTTTGGCTTCCATATTTGCCTCTTTAAAACTGATCCGTTCTCACAATGCTTAGCGTGAAAGAGTTTTCTATGCACTAACAGCTGTAGACTTTCACTCACTGAATTTACTACAGACTCTAAAGCAAGATGAATTAGAGAATCAGGACAGTTGGGATTACAAGGTATCTATCAAAAACATATAAACATATGCCTGAGCCCAGGCCCTCCTCCCACACAGGGACAAGATGAAGGGCTGCTGAATACGTCTGCTGTTTCCTGCGCAGGTCCTGGGAATAGCTGGCACCTGGTGCAGGAGATGCAGACGATGCAGGTGGGGAGCTCGGGGGTTAGCAGGCAAAGAGGTGTGGGGAGCTGGGCGATGTAGATGCCACACCTGAGGTGTTCCCCTGGGCCGCAGCAACTCCTTCTCAGAGCAGAGCTAACATTTGTGTAAACTGTAAAGTCCATGGGCTAAAGGACCACGTGTGCAGCAAGGAGGGCCAGGCCTGCCCCTGTCGAGTCCAGACTTTCCACATTCACTGTCATTCATGGTGAGCTAGGTACTGTCATGACCAGTATTCCAATCAAGTTCCTACCAACAACTTCGGTCCAGAAAGACTAGCCAAAAAGAAAAGGCCTGGCATGCAGCCCACTGCTGACAGAAACCCTTGGCAGGGTCCCCAGAGGGAGCCCTGCCCCAGCCTCCCATAGCATGACAAGGCCGTACCCTCTCCTCTGTCTGAGCGATGGCCACTCAGCCTCGTCACCCTTTCTGGTGCTGTCCTCTACCCCAAAAGGCCATGTTTGCTGAACCCCTGAGCTATTATCCTGCCCAAGGCATCAGCAGGGGAAGAACCCTGGAAGCCATGGCCAATTTGTCCTGAGCCCAGAAACAGAGCTTAATCAAGTGACTTGCTCCGCTAAAGAGAATGCAGTCTCCAGAAAATAAAACAAGAGGGGAAATAAAAATAGTAAGGTGAAAATCCTCTAATGGGCAGTAGAATGGGTGCGTAACAGCATACCAACTTAGTGCCATGATAACACTGGTAAGAGGCCACAACTCCAAATAAGCAGAAAGACCATGAACTTAGAGAAGCACATAGAATGATGCAAGTAAAACACTGTACCAAATCGTATCATTCTACGATTATAGATTTATTTTAGTTTTCTTTATTTCAATGGGTGATAAATTCGCATGGTTCAAAATGCAAAAGACACAGGAGAACATGCAGAAGCTGCCCTGTGGCCCAGCACAGCCTGCTTGGTGTGTGGCCACCTACTGACCCGCGGGCCACAGCCCCTCATGGACCCTAAGTTGTTTCTAAAGTTTCGCTTTGCAGAGTACGACATCGTGATGCACAGATCTCTCTGTGGAAACTAGAGGTGGCGTCGCCTTATTTTGATGGGGAACCCACTCTCACTTCCTAGATGTTCACCAATTTAGACCCCCACCAGCAACAGCTGAGACTGTCTTACCCCCAACAATGTTGTCACTTCAGCGTAGTTTAATTTTTATTGTTACTCTTTCCTTGAACTTTTTTTAGAAGCATCACACAGGCTGAAGTGCGCACCAAGTGAACTCACAGGGCGTAACCTGTCGCTTCCTTCCAGGCGCTGAGCTGCCCCGCAGGCCCGCCCGGGTCCTGATGCCACCCAACCCCTCTGCCGCCCCCTCCCAGCGCACCCCTGCAGGGCACGGGCGCTGGCCTGCTCCACGCGCTCTCCAATTCTCGGCCTTGTTTCTTTACGTTGCCAATTTAGTGGCTGTGACTAATGCAGTTGAACACCTTTTATGGCCCATTTTTCTACTGAGTTCTTGTCTTACTGAATTGTAGGAGCTCCTTATACAGTTTGGATGCAAGTCCTCTGTCAAATCTACATGCTGCAAATAGCCCCTCCCACCGTGTGGGTGGTTCTCTCTCCTGGTAACGTTACCTTTTGAGGGACAGAAATGAATCCTCATTGGGTCTTACTGATTAACCTTTCTCTCTTAGGCATCCTATGG
Source organism: Miniopterus schreibersii (assembly GCF_964146895.1). Taxonomy (NCBI): domain Eukaryota; kingdom Metazoa; phylum Chordata; class Mammalia; order Chiroptera; family Miniopteridae; genus Miniopterus; species Miniopterus schreibersii. The sequence continues at coordinate 69,368,253 of NC_138111.1, read as the reverse complement.
GTCCTGCTCAGGACGCGTCTGCCTGCAGAGGTCATGAGGCTGCTCCCCTTGTTAGTGTAAAGCCTTAGTGCTTTTGCCTTTCACTTTTTATAACTGCAATTCACTGAGGATAAAACGAGGTAAGGGTCAAGATAATTCCTTTCCATGTGTGAGTAGATGTAAGTACCATTTCTTAGGAAAAACAATTTTCCCCTTTGCACTCTGGTCCCGTTTCTGCATGGTCTGCTCTGAGGTGTCCTGTGGAGTAGCCGGCGTCTCTGCGCAGGCGCCACAGGGTCCCCCCCCAGCTTTCTCCCAGGTCTTTTCCTCTGGGGAAGTGGCTGTTCCAGGTGTTTTCTTCTTCAGGATCACATGGGCCTTTTCTTTGGGCTTTTGAATTTCCTGTATTTTAGAATCCGTTTGTCAACTTCCACACAACAACAACAACAAAAGTCTGCTTTTTTACAATTTCAGCATAGCTCAAATTTGTGTGTTTCATATTTTGAGTGAGGTGGGGTCCTGATTCATGTGCTTAAAAACGATTTGCATCCCTCGTCTGAGAACTATTTATTAATGTTCTATGTCTTTTCCTTTTGGGCTATTGGTCTTTTTGCTATTGGTGTGTAGGAGTTCTTTATAAATTATGAAAATTAGTCTGTGGTCTACAATTTGAGTTGCAAAGATTTTCCCAGGTCTGTTTTCTGATTTGGCTTATTCTGCATGTTGCCTTCATTGTTCATTTTTACATGTGTCAACCTTCTTGTTTATGGCCTCTAGGTTTTTTGTCTTTCTTAGAAAGGCCTTCCTCCCTCCAAGGTCACTGTTACAATATTTAAAAGCCACGTTCACACTGAGAAGAGAGCGGTCTGATGATGCTGAAAGGGTGGAATTATGAATATTTTTTCTACCATAATCTTGTAGCATTAAGTGCTATCACAGATGGTGATAAAATTTTAAAATAAGTTCATGGTCAGAGGATGTTATCAGTGCTCTTGAAATGTTCTAGAACCGCAGCACTGGCTGTGGTGTGGACCCTGCCTGACTTAAATGAAGACAAGCCCGGGGCCTTTCACCTGCAGAGCCCGCCCCATGTTAGAGGAACCTTAGCCGTGAATGATCCTCATGGTACTTTGTCTTGAGTCTGATGGAGTAAGGGGTCTGCGCTGCAGCAGCTACTCCTGCTGACATAGGCACATGTGGGATGTGAAGACATCCCTCCTCCCTCCGAGCAGGTGCCAGGGCAATTTGTGCTGCAAGTTGTATTCTTTTATTGTAGTGAGCCCCTAAGTTGTATGTGCATCAGGCCCGCAAAACCTGGACTCACTTGCTTCATCTATCCAAGAAAAACCAAATAGCATCTAACACTGATGCCAAACTCTCATAATAATTCACATACATGTCATTGTAGAGGTCCATTAGGTCAACCCAGAACCAAAACCATTCCTGCAGGGTGCACAAGAGCAGGGAGTGGGAGGTGCAGGAAAGTGAGCCCAATTCCGAGACCTAGGCAATGAACCGAGTGGCCACCCAGGGGGTGAGGCCATGCAACCTCACCAGGTCCTCACTAGCCTCCACTGTGCACCAGCTCCAGGAATAAGAGCTGGACCTCCAGTAGTTAGTCCAGAGGGGTGACCTTCATGGGCAATCAGGCCTAAATGCCTGCACATGCTCACCCACACCTGGTACATAAGCAGCTGCCACCTCCACGGGGACCTCAGGCCGAGCTGCCCTCCTACCCAGCCAACCCCCCGCAACCTCACGGGGACTGTCCCAACACCTGAGTAAAGCTTGAGTGCAGTGACAGGCTCAGGGGTTTTCCAAGAAAAGCTGCAGGGCCTCGCCTGGGGAAATTACAGAGCAGGCCCTGGGCAGCACTGACTTCTGAAAGCTTTGCGTGTTCTGCCCCTGACTGCTCACCACACGCTCCTCACCGCTTCCTGCTCTCTCCAGCAGCACAGAAAATGCTTTTTATTTCAGCTCTAGCTCCCATAATACAGAAAAAAAGCAAGAGCCCAGGCAGTGGCCACCAGCACTCTCAGAGGGGGCCCTGCGTTTCCGACCCTGATATGTAACAGAGAGTCCTCAGGTGTGGTTCAGGGCGTGTACTAGTCAGAATACCCCAGGGCTCCCAGCTGTGGGAGACAGAAATATACTCGGTGCCTTCTCGGGGGTTTACTAAGGAAACTCAAGAATTCTAAGCTTCTGTGGTCCCTTTCAAATGACGGGGCAATCAAGCAGGGGCGGCAGTGCTCTGGCTCAGTCCTCCACTCCTGGTCCTTCTGCAGTCACTGTAACGACAAAGCCTGGACGAACAATGCGAACTGAGGCCGCATCTCCGGGCAGCAGGCATCTGGCAGCCACAGGCAGAGGAGGGTGTTACTCCCGGGCAAAGAGGGAAAGAAGGAGGCCACGGCCGGGGGCCGGCCGGACCCTGAGTGGCGCGCAGCATGCTTGCCTCACGTCCGAGGGGAGGGTGCAGCCCTTAGCTCCTACGCTCTATTGAATTTGACAGAGCAACTTCATATACCACGTGCCCTCTCAAAACGTGTCTCCAAATTTGGGACCTGTGACGGAGGCTGCCAGTCCTCAGTGAGCCCAGGGTTCAAGTTGGCCTCTGTGATGTCCCTGCACCTTCCTCTATCACACAGCCCAGTGGCACTTCAACCAGTAGCGAGTCTTGGCTCTCAATTATCCTAAAGTGCCAAACATAAAAATCCCAAATCTCTGATGTCACTTAAACTTTATTCACTTAATTTGAAGACCAGGAGTGACCGGTGCGCATTTCGAGGGGGAAGTGAGAGTGCAGGGCGGCTGCTCATGCCCTGGGTTCGGGAAGCTAAGCGCCTACAGCTGCTCCCTCGCTGGTCACTGTGACCGGTGCCTGAGTGCTGCGGTCCAGGGGGGCTGGGCCTGCGGGGGCCGTGAGCCTGAGGCAAGTGGGCCTGCGTGCACCAGGCTCTCCTCTTACCCTCCGCTGCGGTCACCCACCCAGGCGCATACGTGTTTCAAGACACCTGTGAGCTGCACCCCAGCCACACCCCATGAGCCCGGCCAAAGCACTGCCTGTAGACAGGACAGGTAGACATGCTAACTCCCAGACCTGTGCATCCCGCAAGAGCCTCCCCGCTGAGGCCCAGCATCTGCGTTTCCGCAGACCTCCGAGGGGTGCATCCCTGGCGGAAGTGAAAAGACCACCCGCCTCCACTGTCCCCTTTCATCCTCCACACACTCCAGTGACTCAGGCGCCTTGTACCCACAATAAACTGAGGCTCAGAGGCAGGTTTCTCCGGGGAAGCAGACAACAGGGCGTGTATTTGGAGAGAAAGATGCATCATAAGGAATCGGCTCCCCTGGCTGTGGGCTGGCAAGTCCAGAATCTGCAGCAAGGCGGCAGGCGGCAGGCGGCAGGCCCAGGAGAGACGATGGTGCAGGAGGGGTCTGAAGCCGGCTGCTCGAGAACCCTTCTTACTTGGGGGAGGTGAGGCTTTTCGTTCCCCTCAGGTCTTCAGCGGATCGGATGAGGCCCACCCACAATGGGGCCCCTTTAGTCTGTTGATTTCAATGTCGGTCTCATCCAAAACCATCCCTGCAGAACCACCCAGAGTAATGTCTGGCCAAATATGTGGGCACCTGTGGCCCAAGGAGGTAGACACTCAAAGTTGACCATCACAGCCCTCCATACATTCGGTAGACAGGAGAACCAGGGCTGGAAGGTGGGCAAGGTGGCCTGGCGGCCTCCTTCTTGCAGGTCACTGTGGTGGCTAGGAGGCACACCTCTGCTGGGCCCCAGGCCTCTCTGCACTTGGCAACAGTACGATCGTGCCTGGGTCACTCTCTCTGAACATCTGCTCCACTATAGCATGGGCCTGCCCCAGAAGCAGTGAGAGAACGGGGAGCTTCAGGCATCTTGCAGCCCCCAGAGGAAGCTGAGCTCCTCCTGCCCACTCCCCTACACTGCACACTTCCCTCCAGTACAGGTCACCTGGAGCCTGGGAGACCTGAGTGACGACCAAGACACAAAGATGTGACTTGAAGGAAGGAGCCAACTTCTAAAAGCTGGGCGTCACAAGGAGTGACTCAGGTCCTAAGTCACCTAAGCGAGAGGCAAATTTCTCTGCAAGCCTACAAAGCAGACTACAGGGTTCCCAGAATTTAAAATATGGCCGTGGTTGGTGGTTTTCCTCTTAGCTGGGAGAAGACCATGGTATGTCACATAGGACCCCAATAGAACCAAAGCCAATGGAACTAAAAGCTGGTCAATTCTTTCTATCCAGGGCCCTGTAATGGTTGGTTATGCATGCACATTGCCTCAGGGGGATGTGAAGACCTGACACAATTTAACAAATAGCAAAGACTGAAAAACTAAGAGGGTCCAAAGGCAGGCCTGCTCCCTCAAGCCCAACAATCCAGTCTTGCAGAAGGAAGCCTGGGACTAAAAGGTCCCCACTGGATCTAGGAGCTGATTTGCCTCTAATTTGCATATATTTGCGTATCACCTTCCAGCAGCTTCTGCACCAGGGAACTGAGGAACCCTAGAGGGCCGTGTGCTAGCCTGGAGCAGAGTCAGGCTGGTTAGGGGGCCTCAGTCCCATCTTAGAAGAGAAAGAACACCCTTTGGTGGAACCTGTGGGCCCTCAGGGGCTGCCCTGAAGGCGCAGGGCACAGGGAATCCACAGCCAGTCCCTGATCCAATCCCACCCTTTAACTGGTACAGAGTGATGCTGACCATGAGAGCACCCCTACTTCAAAGTCACCATTCTCCACACCCACCTGCATCCTAACTCCCCAGTTACCCACAGGGAGCTTTACTACAAATACGCGCCCTTATCAAGAGCCCCCCTCCATCAGCCCTCAGTCTGCCTCTCTTCCAGCAAGCTCTGAAATCTTTTATAAGAGGTCCACCCGCCGACTCCTTCAACTTCCAGCCGGAGCCCTCCCCTTCTCTGTCACTCCCAGAGACCCTGTTATGTGAGTCACGAGGTCACAACATACAAGAACTTCATTTTTTATACCTTACATACAAGAGAAACGTACTCAAGTGGGACTTAGAGATGTGTGTGCAACCCCACTAGAGCCAGTGTGGAGAGTGTGTGACATCTGTCCACCCTGCTGTCACCTCCCAGCAGCTCCTCTGAACAGGACAAGCCACCGCATGCTTTTGTCAAGGTTTAGTGGCACTTTGAGTCCATTCCAACCCACTCTCCTGTCTGCCTTACACCTGCAGGTGAGGGGCAATTTGTTCTCAAATCTTGGAGCCCTAACCCTGCTATAGCCTGGGGTTCAGTCCTACTTCTTCTGGGGCCTGGCAGTGTGACCCGGGGTGGCATGCAGACTGCCCACAGCCTAGTCCCTGCCTCTGAGGGCTGCTGTGGCCACTAAATGTGAGGTGCTCAACAGAATGCCAGACAGGGCACTCCGTGACCACTGCTTGTTACCACAATTATTTATGGAGAAAATGGGTTTTCAGAATGCATGCATGCTAGACTCCAGGTATGTGTGTGCCTATCCATCAGCAATAACTGATCAACCAGGGCAGCGTCTGTCTTGATGTGTCAGCCCTGTGAGAGGCCTTCCTGTTCACTCCCAGGGCATTCTATCTGCTCCTTGGGCGAGAGGGTGGGGCGACCTCTCCATATTCCACTGCATGAGCATCTGTGGGGAGGTCTCCCCTCACTCTCCACAACCACAATAAAGCTGCCTGGGCTCTCGGCCTCTCCTTCAGTTTCCTCTGAGATTAGCTCACACATGGGACACCAAGGAAGGCTGAAACAGCTCATTCAAGGTCAGCGCCACTTGATAACTGCCCAGCATATAACAGTGCACCCAGCCAGCAGCCTGTGCCCCCCTGAGGTGGGCAGTCCACTGAGCATGCACCGCGGTGAGCCCTGAGCACCTCCAGGCCTACAGACTGTCCCCGAGGCTGGCCCTGTCCTCAAATCCCTCCCCACTCTGCTCCCTGCCGCAGCCTTTCCTACTTGGGAAACAGCACCCCAGGCCCAGCCATGGGAGACAGAAAAGGACTGGAGGAAACTCCACCCCTAGTGGCAGCTCACCCTCTCCACCTCCAAGAACAAAAAGAGCAGGAAATCCATGCATCAACCACCATTTCCAGTGGCTCATTTTCTAGCAAAACTCACACCCAGGTATTCCTCACCTCCTGCGTGCGCAGCTTTGCTCCCCCACCATGGGGGCCTCCAGCGCCCTGCCTACTCCCATACTCCTGTGTTTCTCACACTGGCACCTGGAAGCCAGCCGGATGGGTGAGAGAAAGCTTGCTTCTCACCCTGCAGGTGCCAGCCCTGTCCGGCTGGGAGGGAGGGAAGGAGGTGCCCGGCCTGCTCCTGTCCTTCTCTCTCTGTCCCCTACTCCCACCCTCCCACCCCATCCTCCTTTGGCTCCCCCACCCTGTCTCTACTCCATCCTCCTCCCCCCCACCCCATATCATCCTCCCTCCCCCACCCCATCCTCCTTCCTTCCCCCCCCACCCTCCTCCCCTTCCCCCACCCCATCCTCCTCCCCTCCCCCCTACACCCCATCCTCCTCCCCTCCCCCCTACACCCCATCCTCCTCCCCTCCCCCCTACACCCCATCCTCCTTCCCTCCCACCCCATCTTCCTTCCCCCTTCCCCCACCCCATCCTCCTTCCCCCCACCCCATCCTCCTTCCCTCCCCCACCCCATCTTCCTTCCCCCCTTCCCCCACCCCATCCTCCTTCCCTCCCCCCACCCCATCCTCTTTCCCTCCCCTCCTCCATTTCCCCTCCTTCCCTCTCCCGTCCATCCCACCCTCCTTTGTCTGAGTTCTCCATTGGTCTCCAAAGTTCAGTTCTTGGCCTTCCACTCCCTAACCCTGCCAATAGTGAGGAAGTGGGCTCAGCTTCATTTTTCTGCTCAAATCCATCCCAATCCCTTTCAGTTTTATACTTTCCTTCCATTAAAAAAAAACCCTGCAGCTTTTCAATGGAGCCCTCTCTGGGTAGGTATCAGGCCACCAGCTGTGCCACCACCTATTTGATGCCACTATTGTTTCAGCCATTTTGACTCTAAATTTCTGCACAAGAAACTGACCAAAGAACACCCCCAACTCCGCTGGGAGGCCTGCAGACTCCCTGACCCTTTCCTAGTGGTTTTAGTCTGTGCAGAGCTGACCAATCAGCTCAGCCACTGGCACGTCCGTCCTGTGTGAATGACCGACGTAGCTGCGTCATAAACAGGTCTGCTGAGGTGGAGCCCACTGTTCTTCCAGGAAGGGTGGCAGGCTTCACCTCCAGCTTTCCTCTCCAGAATCTGGAAACGAAGTGACCCTCAGTCTAGCTTTAGACACAAATTTTATTTTATTCTTCAACTCAAAAGCCCCAGTGCCATCCATTCGAGCTCAGGATGAAATTTCAGGCTCCCTGGCCTCAAGTCCACTGGCTACTCCATGCTGAGTGTGGCCCGCTATCCCCAAAGAAATAGTTGAGTAAGTAATAGCCTACTATCATTATTATTAATTTGCATTTCTACGACCCAAAGAGGAATTAACTAAGAAGAGGAGCATCGAGGGTGCAGAAATGCCCTTCTCTGGACAGGAAGGAAGCCTCCTCGGCGGAGCTATCACCAAGCAAGAGAAAGGTCGAAACCAGGAAAGTATTTAAAGCAATGACAGGTTAGGGTCAACCCCCCTCAGTTATTTTCACTTTGTCAGTTCTGATCTGCACCATGGCAGGACGCTTGGGGGCCTTTGGATCTCCACAAAAGGCCAAAAATGGATTTGGCTTCTATGGACCCCTCAGGCTCCCAGGATCGGAATTTTATCTTTTGTCATTTTCTGCTTTCCTCACTGTAGATGAAAATATCCAGTTTTCTCAGAAGCAGGGGAGTGTTTCTCAGCCTCCCAGAGACAGGCCCTAGTCCTGGGTTATCTGAGGCAGGTTTGCCACAACTGCTTTCGCTGCCAGTCATGGGCCTTCAGTCTGCAGGGCTCCGTGGAGGAAACCTTCTCACCTCCTGAAGCACCGTGAGACTTGCTGCTGGAGTGATGTGAGGAAGCTTTTAAAAATCTTGGTGGGGTGGGTGGATAGGTGGGTGGGTGGATAGGTGGGTGGGTGGATGGATGGATGGATGGATGGATGGATGGATGGATGGATGGATGGAAGGATGGATTGAAAATGGGTAGATGGACGGGTGGGTGGACAGGTGGGTGAATAAATAGGTGAGTGGATGGGAGCATGAGGAAGGGAGAGAAAAGGCAAGGGGGAATGGGGAAGAAAAGAGAAGAGGAGAGAAAAGGAATAGAAATCAGATAAGCTGGTAAGGTTCCTGGTTAATCGTGGTCTGTCTTGGTTCACCCACCCATCCCAGCCAGCACAGTCTCCATGCAGTCAGCACTATTTCCCTCCGCCTGTCAGCACAATACAGTCCACCCTGAATTCAGTTTTTGGAGTTGCTATTTTCAGAACTCATGTGTGGTTTGAATTCACAAATCCTGTGGTTTTACACCTAGCTACAGAGGTCAATATTTGCAGCATGCTAACAAAGCCATACACTCAGGGACTTTTTCCAGCCTAGTCGCAAATCCCAGGCAAACAGATGACTCACTTTGAGTACAGCCCGAAGGTCCTGGAGATACAAATGATGGCACAGGGTGGGCCAATTGTTCTTCAAAGGAGAAAATTAGGTAGAGTCTCACCTTTACAGCACAGAGCTTTAAAAATGCTTATATATGTTCACCTTATAATCCCTTATCTAGGAATATCTCTTAAGAAAATCATCAGGAATACTAAGACTTAGATTTTTAAAAACTTACCTCAGAATTTGTCAGAGTAACATATATTGGCAATACTCCAAGTATTCAGTAATAGGGAATTATTATATACATTATGGTACATAAAATGATGGCATTTAATACACTTATTAAAAGTCTTGTTTACAAAGTAATCTGATGTCATTAGTAAGTGCTTATAATATAAACTAGCATTTAAAAGAGAAAACGCCAATAACATCGACAGAATTATCTAAGAAACATTACATATGAGCAATGAACCATGCCAACAGTAAGAGTAACAGGCTATCTCTTAGTAGAATTACAATAATGTTTACTTTTCCCTTTATCCTTTGCTATATTTTTAAGCCTTCTACAGACAGATTTTTTTTATAAGGTAACACATCCCCTGGCAACCAGAAAAACAGAGGAGCTGGTGAGGAAGGCCCGCCCGCCGCCCGGGCAGCCCGGGTCCTGGCATCAGCCCGGTGGGCAGGGAGGGCTCTGCTGAGCCGCACTAGCCTCTGGCCCCAGGGTCGGACTTCTCGGTTAGTGTTTTAGTGGTTGCCTTAGGCGCCCCGCGAATTCTCCCGTCTGTTCCTCCACCAGCTCTCAGGAGGAACGGCCTCTCCGCGAGGAGAAGCGCAGCCGCCCACCTTCTCCTCAGCCCCCGTTCCTGTTTTGTTTTTAACCCTCACGCTTCCCACTGCTTTTCAAAGAGGGGAGGGGTAGGGAGGGAGAGAGGAGAGAGGGACGTCGGTGGAGAGACACGTCCGTCGTCCATCGGTTGCCTCTGCGCGCACCCGACCAGGGCCGGGATGAGCCGGCAACCGAGGCGCCGCCCTGGGCCGGGGGCGACCCCGGACCCGTCGGGCTGCTGGCCGCGCTCTCAGCCCTGGGCCAGCCCGCCAGGGCTCACACCCCTCGCCCCTTTTTCATTTCTTTTTAGTTGGACTTCGTGAAAGTTCTTAACGTTTGCCATCCTGCTTCAGGGACAAGTAACCACTCGCGCACTTACTGCCTCTACCCGCGCGGGCCAGCGGCGCTGCTCACGCGAGGGGCTGGGAGGCCGCGCCCCGGCTGCCCACGGTCCCTCCGCGCCCCCCGCGCCCCGGCTGCCCACGGCCCCCCCGGCGCCCCGGCTGCCCACGGCCCCCCCGCGCCCCCCGCGCCCCGGCTGCCCACGGCCCCCCCGCCCCCCCGCGCTCGCTGCCCACGGCCCCCCCGCGCCCCCCGCGCTCGCTGCCCACGGCCCCCCCGCGCCCCCCCCGCGCTCGCTGCCCACGGCCCCCCCCGCGCCCCCCGCGCTCGCTGCCCACGGCCCCCCCGCGCCCCCCGCGCTCGCTGCCCACGGTCCCCCAGCGCCCCCCGCGCTCGCTGCCCACGGCCCCCCCGCGCCCCCCCCCGCGCTCGCTGCCCACGGCCCCCCCCGCGCCCCCCGCGCTCGCTGCCCACGGCCCCCCCGCGCCCCCCGCGCTCGCTGCCCACGGCCCCCCAGCGCCCCCCGAGCTCGCTGCCCACGGCCCCTCCGCCCCCCCCGCGCTCGCTGCCCACGGAGCCCCCTCCGCCCCCCCGCGCTCGCTGCCCACGGCCCCCCAGCGCCCCCCGAGCTCGCTGCCCACGGCCCCTCCGCCCCCCCCGCGCTCGCTGCCCACGGAGCCCCCTCCGCCCCCCCGCGCTCGCTGCCCACGGCCCCCCCGCGCCCCCCGCGCTCGCTGCCCACGGCCCCCCCGCGCCCCCCCCGCGCTCGCTGCCCACGGCCCCCCCGCGCCCCCCCCGCGCTCGCTGCCCACGGCCCCCCCGCGCCCCCCGCGCTCGCTGCCCACGGCCCCCCCGCGCCCCCCCCGCGCTCGCTGCCCACGGCCCCCCCAGCGCCCCCCGAGCTCGCTGCCCACGGCCCCTCCGCCCCCCCCGCGCTCGCTGCCCACGGAGCCCCCTCCGCCCCCCCGCGCTCGCTGCCCACGGCCCCCCCCGCGCCCCACCGCGCTGCGCCCGCACGGAGGCGGCCCGCTGCCTTCTAGCGCTTTGTGACTTAACTTCAGGCCACTTTTAAATGCGTCCCACGTTTGCGCCCAGCTTCCTCCGGGCGCCTGCTGTTTCGCTCGGTCCTTAGTTACCTGGTTTTCTTTCCTTGGTGGCATTTGCTCCGACTGCAGCCTCGGAACCGGTCCAGGCTCAGAATCAAGTCCCTCCTCTACCGGGTCTTCTTTATCCGGCACCTCTTTCCCAGGCCTTGTCATTCAAGGATCCTTCAGAATAAAGTTCCGCTGAGCTCTACCTGGGACATGGGGACGCTTTGGGGTGTCCCGAAGATCCTGGGTGGGAAAGGCGGCTCCTCTCCAGGGAGCTCTGCGAGCGAAAGGGGCTTAGGATCTGCACGCAGGTTTCTCATTCTGGAGGGGTCCTCCTTCCCGAGGACACCGCTGGCTCCAGTGACACTCGCCTGCCTGTGCCTCCAAGACCTTTCTCAGTGGTACCGGGAGGTGTGGGGAGCTGCGCCCCAATCCGGCCCGCGCACACTCACTCCCTTCGCCAGCACAGAGTAGGCCCCGGCCGGCTTCGGGAGCACCCTGCAGGCCTGCCCTGTTGGGCCTTGCGCCCCTGCTCTGTCAGTTGCCACACATCACCACCCAGAATGGAAAGGCTGTGGGTGTGAAGTTGTCTGCTGCCATGTTCCCTGCGGCGGCTGCAAGTCCCCCTCGAGGGGCCGGGCGCCTCCGGGTCCTGCTGGGGAACCCAGGGATCAGAAGCCCCATCAGGATTCCAAACGTGAATCTGTCCCCGGAGTAGAGCAGCTGCGGTCTCCCCCACTGAGCTGAGCTCCCAGCATGGCCTGGTCCTTCCTGGGCAGTGTCAGCTCCTGGGCAGCTCCGCAGGAGAAGGCACCTGCCCATGGCAGAGGGGACGCCGGAGTCCAGCTGGGCGCTCTGTGAGCCTCTGTGCAGACCAGCCTGGTGGGAACTGAAGGAGTCTCAGGGCATTAGGAGCAGAAAGAAGCCACAATTTTACTACCTATCAGAAAGCAATACACTGCTAGGCTGGTGTGGAGCTGGGTGAGCAGAGCAGCAGCTCCCTCTCTTCCCTGCTGGTCCACAGGTCAGGTCAGAGCTGGAGCCAGCACAGCCGCAGCCTGGAAGCCCCCTCAGCCGTCCAGGGCCCTCCCCACCCTGCCCCAGGAGTCTGGCTGAATTCACAGGTTTCATGCAGGGCCAAGCTTCAGAGAAACCCTTGGAGCCCCACAGGGAGCCATGCCCTGTGCACATGGGCCCCCAAGCCTCCTTGCCACGTCCAGTGCACTGCCCAGCTGGGCACACCTCTCTAAAGGCACTGGAGGTCCGAGGTGTAGCATCCAGGCGCACAATCCCAGATCCCTGGCAGCACAGAGGGCAAGGATCTGATGGGACACACACAAAGCCCTCACCAAGGCCTGGAGTCCAGGAGAAGCCTCTGTGCCCCTCACTTCCTCTCTGGGGATGTAGGCAGGCATGGGGGAGGAAGAAAGCCACCGAGGCAGAAGTGTTTAATTCCATAATGAAATCCCCAGGTCAGGTCCCACAAGAAAGATGTATTTGGAGTGCAGGGAAACAATGCATGAAAGCATTTGCATCTTGCGTGCCCGCCTTCTGCATGGAGTGTGTGTCTGTGGCTTTGGTGAAGACCCAAAGCCATCCTTGGTACTTGAGGAGGGGAGGCCTGGTCTAGCTCCTGCAGGACAGAGACAGCCCACGCTGTCCCCATGCCTGCAGATCTGGGCCCCTGGAGGACCTCAGGCTGAGCTTGGTTTCACATGGAGCCCATTCAAGATGGCCTCATGGTCTAACGAAGGCAGCCAAACAAGCCTTCTAAGGCAGAAGCCGGCCGGGTGCTGAGCACTGCCCTCAGGAACCTCCCCCCCCCCCCAAACACACACTCTTGGCCTGAGCCAGAGCCCTGATGGGACTTGGAACAGACTGTGAGCATTCCACTTTGTCTGGAAAACTCTGAGCACGAGGCTCTGGTCTCGGTCAGCACCACAGAGGACGGGCCCTTGGCATTCTATGGACACCACCCTATCCCTGCCGAGAGCACAGCCAAGGCTGCAAGCCCACTAGGGACCTGCCCCCCAGGTGGATCTATCTCCCAGCTTCCTGGGCCTGTCCAGCTGCCAACAGATATGCTGCCCAGTGCAGGACTCACCAGCTTGCCCCAGACTTTATTATGCAATGGCACTAACACTTTCCCGGTGAAAGAGACTTTTTTCTAAAACAAATGCTGTGGGGAAAACATTGGATGTTATGTTATTTCCTAGGCCTTATGTTCAGACACTTAATTTTCCTGAGCATAAGTGCCAGGAAAGTAACTTGTCTCTCCAAGAGCTGCTCTGGACTTTTTCTCTTTTTTTACCCAATTAAGAACTGGCACTTTTAGAAAAACCCTTAGTTGCCGAGAAATCAGAGTTAAACGTTAACTCGATTCCAGCATCCACTTGATCTCAGGTTCCTTCCCCACTCCACTACTGAAGTTGCCCAACTTCCTTGACTTTACTTTAGCTTTTGTGTGCGCTGCCAAGGCACCTGCAGCTACTCTGAGCTTAGGGGAGAGATGAAAAGTAAATAAGGAGAGGCCTGGGGTTCGTGCCCCATCACAGCCGTGGAGAGCTGAGAGCAGAGTGTGGAGAGGGACTGTGAGCACCTAGCCTGCGTCCCTTGGCCACCAGGGAAGCGTTGGGTCCCTGGATCTGGAGGAAAGGGTCCTAGTAGGAAGCACCAGGGGTTCTGCTCTCTATTGCACTCTTAAACTTAATGTCTTAAATCAACCACAGATATTTTCTGATTTCTCACAGTTTTGGGAAGGGTTCAGCTGGATGGTTCTGGCATAGGTCCTTAGCAGCTGTCCCCAGACAGCAGACAGAGCTCGGAGGGCTGGTGGGGGCCCCATCCTGTGCACTCAGGCCTCTCCCTGAGCTCACACCAATGCCTAGTTTGTGCTTCCTCTCGCCATGGCAGCACCAGGTGGAGGGACTTCCTCTGTGGTGGCTCAGGGCTTCAGCGAGCCTCAAGGGGTCCAGGATTCGGGGCCAGGGGAGTAGGTGGGCAAAGCTCACTACTAGATGGGAGGGGATGCTGCAGAACAGGTGGGCATATCTTAAAGCTGCCACAGCCCCTCTGTGGCCTGCACAGGTCTGCTGGCCCCAACCCAAACTGGAAGGTAGACAGGCACACCATAGGTGGATTTGTCTCCAGCTGCCCCGGGGGCATGGCTCCCATCACCCGCTGCCCCTCAGAGCCTACCTCTACAGAGAGGCGGTGCTGCCGGAGAGAGTGCTGCGGGAGCTCTCCCCAGCCCCACCGGCCCTCACCCTCAGGCCAAGCATAGGCCAGGCTGCGGGCTGGAACTTCTGGGCGGAGAAAGGGACTGCCCGGGGCACTGCTGTCCCTCCCCTGCCAGGAGCCTGTTTAGCTTTGGCTTTCCTGGGAGCAGTGGGAAACGAGTATGTGTAATTAACCTCTGGCTCCGAGGCTGAGAGGACAGCACGGCATGTGCTTTCTCATTTAAAAAAATATAGGCTCTAAGTTCCAACTCAAGCCCAAGCCTTTCGCTGAATCAGCCGGAAATAATGCCTTCAGAAGCCACGCCGGTGTGTGAGACCTTATCAGTGCGTGGTGGGTGGTGAATGGATGCGTTTGTGTGGGCCACGGAGAGGGCGTCACGGAGATGCCCACACTTCCCCAAGGGCCTGGTGCATGCCCTCTTTGAGGATGTGAAGGCCTCTGCTCCAGCCTCGCTCTGTACGTCCCTAGGGCCTCTCCTTGGCCTCCGAGGCCCATTCCGGAGACAGCAGAGGCCAGGCCACACTGGCAGGCAGCCCTCCCCTCCCACCAGAGCCTGCCTGCCTGCCCACACAGGCACAGGCCGCACCCAGCTCTTCCCAGAGCTTGAGGCCCAGCGCAAACACCAAAGCTTTTTCAGCTCTGAGCCCCAGAGTCGAGGGTAAAATGCAAGTACCTTGCTAAGATAGAGGTGACCTTTCTGCCCCTCCCAGGCCAGTCTGTCTCCAAGTGCCACCTCGGAGGATAACACTTGCTAATATCCCTGTCAAGTCCACTCTTAGACCTCCTGGGGAAGGTAGAGGTGGGAGAACACGGGAGACTGGCCGTGAGCAGGAGCCCCGGAGCTGGCTGCCCCGGTGCAGGGCTTGCGGTGGGCGAGGGCAGGACACGCTGCTTCCTTAGCTTTGGCTACAGGGCTTTTCTGCCCTGGGCTCTGTCACAGGATGTACCACATGTGGACCACACACGTACCTCAGTGTGCTGGTGATGAGCATTTCTGAACAGTATTAATTCCAGAGGGTCTTTTCTTATACTCAGCAGCTATGGTGTGGCATGGCCTCTGGAAGCCATGTATGGTTCTGGGCACCCAGCAGGCAGCTGGGACTCTGGCCCAGGAAGAGTGGTGGGCTATTCCTGTCCCCAACTTCAGACAAGGAGACTGAGCTGGGCTGAGTCCCTCCAGGACTCTGAGGTTGCCCCCTCCTCCTGCCTGGCTGCCTGTCCTGCCGACACTGCAGGACAAAGACCACTGCTGAATTCTGTCTCTGACTTACAGCTGCTGCTTTCATCTTGAGCACATGGACTCACTCCATCCACGATTGAGCACACAAAAGCTGAGCTTCCAGGAGGCACAAAGGTCATGGGACAGAGGAAATGCAGATACAGACAATGATGTGCAGGGGGTCCACCTGAGGGACTTCTACTGTGCAAGGTTAACAAAAGGGGGTGTTCTTCCATGTGTCCTTCAGACCATACCTGGATGGGAGGCAGGGGCTCTGTCCCGGGACCCCCCCACTGAGCTGCCTCCAGGCTGCTCTGGGCACCCAACACTGGGCAAGCCTGCCTTGCCTGCCTCTAGAGGGGCCGGAAGCCAGCACTTCACAACAGGCGCTCCCTCCAGCCAATGTTGTCACCAGTAGCTGGGTCTTTGTGCTGGAACTGTTGGTGCCCTGTGACCCACAGAAGCCCACAAGGCCCTGCGCTCTCCCCCAGACCCTGAAAAGAATGCAGTGCTGAGCTACCAGGAGCACCACCAACCAGAAGGAGCAACTTCCTGGCTGACAACCCCGTACCTGCTTATCGTTGAAGCTTCCCCCTGCTGGAGGCAGGAGAAGGCCGGGGCATCTGTCTGTGCTGGGCCTTCCTTTTCTCAAAGCTGCCAGTGCTCTCAGCGGCGCAGCCGTGTCTCAGTGAGAAAGGAATTCCAGGGGCCAGAGAGACTAAGGGACCATGGAAACCCATGCTCAGTGTGTCCTGTGACCTGGAGAGCTGAGGGATTGAACTCTCTCAGGAGAATTGAAAATGGCCTTACCAAAGAGTAGCAAAATAACGCTTCTCTGATTGATAACTTCTCTTCATATTTTTTTTTTTCAGTTTGGTCACCAACAGCTCCCCTAAGTTTGCCCTGCCTCTCCTGGGCTTGGTGCTCCACTCCATTCCTCCCTCCACAGGCCCTTTGCAAATATATTTCATGTACATGTGAGAGTAAGCTTTGCATGAGATGCAGTGGGAACTCATCCAGAGAGTTCCCTTTGATCATCTAGACTGATGACGCATTAAACGTGTCTTTCAAAAATCCACAGCTTGAAGGTCTCACCCAGGTCGATGATATTTTGGAGGTGGGGCCTTTGGGAGGTAATTAGGCTGAGATGAGGTCATGAGGGTGGGGCTCTGTGCTGAGATTGATGTCCTTATGGAAGAGGAAGAACCCAGACCTCTCTCTCTGCTATGTGCAGACGGCGAGAAGGCAGCGGTCTACACACCAGGAAGAGAGCCCTCCAGGGGACCTGGCTGTACTGGTGCCTGATCTCCGGCTTTAAGCCTGCAGAGCTGTGAGAAATGCATATTTGTTGTTTAAACCTCCAGCTTGCGGTGAGAGATCAGAGACCCAGTCGATGGACTTCATCCTACCTTCATTTTGCCATCTCACAGCAGTGCCTGTCTTGCCCTCCTGTGGCCAGGAGGAAACTCATTTCCGTGAGTTTCAAAGCCACACTGCAGTTCCCGGCAGGGGGGAGCCTGTGTAGACGCCTTCGAAGGCATTCATCCCTGAATAACTCACTTGGAAGTGGGCCTTACAGCTCCTGCAGACACCCCCAGACGTCCTCTGCTCTCTCTGGAGCCTGGCACAGTACCTCTCGTGGTCGTCACCATGGGCAGAGTGGTTGGCAAGCCAGCTAAGGTCTCCCAAGCTCCACTCTGTGTTGTGAAAACAATCCTACTGCATCTGACATTGGGTAAAAACATCCAGCAAATGGGACATTCTGAACAGAAAGCAAAGCTAGTACTAGTACACCCCAGGGATCCTAAAGGAGGGAGTGATTAAAATTTGACCGCTGAAATCTATTTTGTAAATCCTTTAAATTGGCAGGAAAAGGTCCCTGAAGACTTCTTGCAGGTTCTTGCTCTGCACCAACACTAACCCCAGGACCCTGCTCAGCAGGCTGAAGGGGAAACCCTGGGTTTGCACCACCAGGACCCATGCAGTACACAGGTGCCCAGTCTTCCTGCCACAGGTGTCTGAGAGCACATGTGTTCTCGCCTTGTCCTTCACAGGGCAAACTCCATGGTCCCAAAACAGGGCTTGGGATGGGGATCTAAAGGAGGCCAAGCTCTCAACACTGGCCTTTGGGACATAAAGCCTCTGCCAGCAAGGCCCCACACCTGCCCAGCCTCAGGACCACCCCTGAGGGAGCCATGCCCCTGAGCGGTTTAAGCACATAACTGGGTCGCTGAGGCCAACCCTCTGGGCAGCCCTGGGCAGCCCTGGGTGTACAGTCTGACCACTCCCTTCCCAGGGACTCCCACTGAGGTGTCCTGGGAGCAGCCCAGCATTTCTTAGTAACCTCCCCAGGTGACACAAATATGTAGGCAGAAGTGAGAACCAAAGCAAAATAGTTCCACTGAGCTTAACCTTAAACTTAGTGGGAGAGCAGCTAATGGAATTTGATGACATAACAATGGCCCAAAGGGTGAAGAGAAAAATGCCTTTTCAGGTTCTGCGCCTCGAGGTGACCAAAACCTGGGGCGCAGGGGCATCTCTAGGAGGGGCCCCTCCCTCTTGCTCCCTGCTGAGTCTCACCTGTGCCTTCTTGGCAGAAATATTCTAGAAGTGTGGCAGGAGTGCAAACCCTGCCCTCTGACCAATGGAGGCCCTTGGGACGCCCAGAGGCTGCACCTGCTGTGTCCTTTGTCGGGTGACACCCAAGGCAGAGCCTTTCCCATAGCCCTGCCTTTGGGGCTGGTTGTGGGCACTGTCATGGTTAAACCCTGCTGCGGGAAGGGCCAGGGCGCCTGCTGACCGTTAACCTCGCCATCACCAGTCACCTCAAGGAAACAACCAGCAGGAAGTAGACGTCCCTCTTGGGGAGATGAGGGCCCTGTGCCACCTCTAGGGTCTCCCTCCCCGCAGTCAGTGGTGGCTTTTTGGCTATGAGTGTATTTAACGCAGCCGGACATGTAAATTCACAGCCGCGCAGGCTGCAGTCAAGGCCTCCCTCAGGGCCCGGCTGGATCTGCCCCCTGGAAGTCCGTGCCGCCCGGGTGTCCTCACTAGACATTTAGGGGCTGGGCTTCTGCACCGACTGGCAGGCCCTCGATTGTTATGTAAACACAGAGGCACAGGGCCTGGCGGCTCCCCATCTGCTCCGTGGCACACTTCTAGCCTGCCGCGTGCTCTGGGGGCACTAATCATTTTCCATCCTCTTAGGTGAAAACTTGGGAGATGTAAGGGCTCTCAACCTCCCTTTCATTTGCAAACGAGCCATTTCAGCTAAGCATGGCCCCTATTCTTCTAAGCATTTGTGTTTGTGAAAAGACCCGTCTCAAATTTCTGGAGCCCGAGCAGCTGCTGCTGAGGCCTCTTTTCACTCGCCCAGGCCCCCCAGCCCTCTGCTCCTCCCCCTCCTGGGCGCTTTTGTCTCTGGCTGAGCCAGCCCCCCTTCTGACCCCTGGCCAACTCGGAGCCTCCTCTTTTGTCAGCGTCCCCAGACAAGTTTCACCCTAAATCAAGCATTGTTTGGGCTCCTGAGGCCAGCACGTGCCCACATCCCCTAATCTTTTAATTTCACCCCAGGAAAAAGCAGCTGTTAGTGATACCCAGCTGTCGCAAGCCTGCTGCGCTGAGGAACAATGACGGGAAGGAGGGAGGCGCAGCCGCCGAAATACGCACACAGCTCCTCTCTTTCTTCCTCCTGGGGAGGGGGGCGGGGGTTCTTTCTGCAACAGTTGGCAGCACGTGCTGTGAAATGCTGCCCGGGTGGAAGAGCTCCCCAGCTCTGCTTTTGTCCAAACCTGTTTGCTGCCCACACCCTCTGGCTTGCACTTGGGCTCATTTGAGAACCAGGCCTTTCGTTCCAGAGATCCCCGGCGTGTGTCATTACCCCGCTGCTGCAGAAACCATCAGCTGGTAAATTACAGGGCGAGGCAGACGACAGGCCGGGGCTGGCATCCTCGGGCGGCTGCGCTGTGGTGGTAACGCTTTTGGGGAGTCGCTGCAGTGAGTCTGAAGCAGGACCAGGGTTCCCCAAGCATGTGTGACCCGAGGGCAGGGGATCCCCAGAGACACAGCACTGAGGTCCACAAAGCTCTCCCAGCGCTCGGCGAGGACCCAGAGGCATCCTGGGCTCTGCACAGGCAGTTCGCAGGAGGCAAAGGCTCCAGGGCCTGAAGCTCTGAGGAGTGAGGGTTCAGGAGACCGGTCAATGCCCAGAGCTCCAGATCACCCACCTGGGCCTCAGTGCTCAACTGTGAAAGCGCACTGGAGGGACTCTCCACAGCAGTGCTCTCTGTTCAATCAAACTTCCTGCGATAATGAGATGTTCTCTCTGCGCCGTCACCAGAGCACTGAGCACAGAGAAACTAATTTTTAAATTTTATTTTAATTAACTTAAATGCAAGTGGGCACATGAGCCAATGGGCACTGTGTTGGGCAGCAGAGTCCCATGGTTTATCAAACGTGACATGGCTTGAGAATTGGAGACAATGGAGGCCTGGGTCCTGCTCCCCAAGGGCCGAGGGCCCAGGGCCACTTCCATTCAGGGTACAGTCTAAGCACTGGGACCTTACAGCTCCCTGGGGGGTGCTGAGAGGTGGGGGCCCTGCCTCAGATGGTATTGCAGCCAGTCAGGCTCTGCAGAGATGAATGGTGCATTTGGAAGGCACGTGCCTCATTCAGCCACAAACAGAGCTCTCTAATGTGCAGGGGATTAGAAAGAATTACCCAGTTAAGAGGCTCCGACAGTCAGCGGCAGCTCCCTCCCTCGACTTTTGTCCCTTCTCTACTTGCTGTGGCCAAGGTTTCAGGGCTGTCCTGACAACGAAGTTACAAACAAAACGCTATGGGTGCTTAGCAAGCAACCCCCAGCGGTGAACTGCACAGCCACAGCCGCAGCCGCCCCCGCGGGAGCCCCTCTCCGCCCTCTCTCACCTGGTGGGGGACCCAAAGCGGCCCGCGAAACCCGACCCTGGCCGGAGCATATGGTGTGCCCCACACCTGCCTTGTGAGGCACCTGCTGGGCCTCTCAGGGGTGTTGGACGGCTGGCTCGGGTGCCCCAGGCCATGGGCCAGCGGCCGACTCATTTGCATACTCTGCTGGGCCACGTGCCTGGACTGCGGGCAGCTCTGACAGGCCTGTCGCTGCTTTTAAGATCAGCAGATCTGAAGAAAGCTGTGTGCTCAGACAACAAAGCCGCAGCCGTCTGGGACGTGTGCTCCGGCCTCCACGGGCAGGCCGGCACACGTGCTCACATGGGCGACAGGGACCGCTGCCCACAGACTGCATGTCATGGTTTAGGAGCCTGTGGAGGTCAGGGCTTGGCCATGCAGAGGCAGTGGCCGCTCTCAGCCCCCTGGCCTGTGTCCTGCAGAATCCCCCAGGAAGGCTGGGCGCAGCAACATTGAACAACACTGGGCGGCTCCCAGGAGGCTCTGTGCTCTGACCTCCTTCTCAGACAAAAAACTCTCTACTCTGGGTCCATCTCTGTAGCTAAGCTATAAGGACAGTGGCCACAGACTGGTCACATTAGCATGTGCCCTTGTTCCAATGCTGGCAGTGGCGCACCTCAGCTGAGCTTCGAAGTGTCCCCGAAAGAGGCTGGTTCTCTTTCTGTCCCATGAGAGCTTTGCTCCCCCTCTTGCCCCTTTTTGCCCTTTTTTGCCCACAGCTACACAAGCCAGCAACGAGAAGACCAGGACAGGGCCAGTGTGATGGCTCCTCCTTGCCCTGCTCGACCTGGCCCTCAACCCGGAAAAAGCTAAAAGTTAATCCAGCCAGTGGGCATGTCAGCCACACACCACTGCTGTCCTCTCCTCTCAGGGGCGATGGGAAATCAAGGGTGAATTGAGAACCCGGCACAGCCTCCAGCCCACCTCAGGCACCCGGGGCCATCTGTCACCAGCAAGGGGATAGCCAGGCGCTGTGTTGAGGTGGGGCTTGAAAAGACACAGAAGACAGCCATGTGTCGACCCGACTAGAAGTAGGGGATGCCCCATAAAATACTGTGACACCTGAGGCCAGGCTGCAGGGAGGGCGGGGAGAGGCCACGGCATGAGAACCCCGGACCAGCATTCCCAACACCCCGCGCAGCCCTTTAAGCTGGAGATACTGGGCCGCCTTCGCCGCCAGCAGGGGAGGAGAGGTAACAGGCCGGCGCATTGTGTGGCCATTAGCAGAGAACAATGCAGGGCTGAGAGGGGAATCCGGTGAATGGAAGAAGGAAAGTCGCCTTGTGCCAGCCCGTGGGGGAGGGGCACTGGCTGTTCCAGACAGCAGATGGAGGGTGGCCCGGTTGCTGGGCAGAACTCCTGGCTGCCGGGTGGGGGAGGCAGGAGCTGACGGTGGGCCCTGAGGACCCTTTCCAGCAGCAGCAGCCCTTCTCCCGAGCACGGGAAGTGAAGGAAAAGCTGTGTCCACAGCACGTTGGCTTCAGACGAGCAGTGCATCCCCTTGCTGCCCCCAGGAGCCTTCAAGACTGTGGGCCTCTTCACTCAGCTAGGACCCTAACACCGACCAGCTGGGCCTCCCCAGCACTGAGCACGGGGACGGGGTGCCAGAGATGGGCTTGCACCCCATTTTTCTGCCCTGAGCTCTGCTTTATTCCCCACACAAGTACTTCCAACTTACCAAGTCATGGGCACATGAACATGGAGGCAGAGCCTGCTGAGACCCCTCGGGAAATGTTGGCAAAAAATATGCGAAAGACGTGCATTAGGAGGTGAGCTCCCTGGGATGTGCTCACTGGAGGCGTGCTCACTGGCTCAGCACCTCCAGGTCCTGTGGCACTGAGGCAGGGACATCAGGGGCCCTTCATCCCGCTTCCCACAGGAAGGGTCACCTTACACCTGCAACAGGGAGAACCCCTGGCTCAGGCTGAGACCAGGGGCCGCGGCGCCCTCCCCGCCTCTCTTGCCTGCCCCAGACCTTCATCGTCCTTTTAGCCCCTGCTGCCAGATGGCCTTGGGCCCTAAAGCTGCAGGAGTTTGGTTGCATCCAGGAGTTTGTGCTCTGCAGTCGTCTGTCTGCCCACATCCAGCACAGCCCTCTAAGTCTGAGGACCAAAAGCCCCAGCAGGGGCACCGTTTGCACTTTTGTTCCCAAGCAGGCACTTCTCCAGCCGCTGCTTCATCTGCTTCCACAATCTCTGTCCTGGAAACACAGTACTTAAAGAAAACATTTCTGCGAACTTTCCAGTTTTAATCCTACCTATTGCGTAACAAACAGTTTCAAAAATAAACACAGTATTAAGCACACTCTGAGCTCTGCCACGAGCAATGCAGGTAGAATGACAGTCGTTCTAGGTTACAGTTAAGCAACCACACTTTTCCCCAGAGAGATCCTTATGGTCAGTCATCCACCAAAACTTGCCATCACGTGCACATGACAACACACCCACTGATTTAGGGGGCAACTTCGTGATGAATGCCATGCTGGAAACAGCCTGTGTCTGCTCCGTCAGTGTCATGTCCCATCAGCAGAGCCACAGGGAGGGTCGTCCTTTCTGCAGTTTCCATTTGCATTACGGTGGCTGCAAGAGCCAGAGCCCACGTGGATTTCTGCAAGGCTGACACCGTCAAATTCTGCCTAAAATGGTTTCATCCAGTTTCCTCCTTTCAGCACTGAGTATTTAGGTAGCAGAAATTCTTTAAAGAAAAATTTAATAGTCGCAAAAGAATATTTTCCTTAAGAATCAGTCTCTTGGAGAGGATACGAATGACTTTCCTCCCTGAATTAGTTTCCTAGTGTTGCTGTAACAACATACCACACACTGGGAGGCTTAACCAAGTGAAGTTTCCTGTCTCGTAGTTCTGGATGCTGGAAGATCAAGATCCAGGTGTGGGCCGGGCTGATTCACTCTGAGGCTGTGAGGGAGACTGTGCCAGGCCTCTCTCCTCACTCCTGGCAGTTGCTGGCAATCTTCGGGGTTCCTTGGCTTGTAGATGCATCACCCCAATCTCTGCCTTCATCTTCACATGACTCCTCCCTGTGTATCTGTCTCCAAGTTTCCCAGTCATATTGGATTAGGGTCCATCCTGATAACCTCATTTTAACTTGATTACATCCTTAAAGACCTTCTCTCCAAATAAGGTCACATTCTAGGTTTTGGGGTGGGGAATTTGAGAGGAACACAATCCAGCCATTATCTCCATCAATCTCCTCCAGTGACTGTGTCTGGATGTGAGTGAGGCGTGAATTCAGACAAGAATATATGTGGTCCTCTTGAAGCCAAGGGGTTCTGTGCAGGTCTCACCTCCACATGGTGTCCTGGGAGCTGCATCCCTCCCCCCAAGGGCAGAGGATGTCACATGCCGGTGTCATCGCCCTCCAGCCACCCTCCTTAATGGGGGAGAGCATGGCCCCTCCCAGTCCCAGGAGCCTCTGGTGACTGATTCTTGCACATCCCCTGGCCATGTCCCAGCTTCCTTGCATGCAGCCCTCTGCGGCTATCTCCAGGCACACCTGCTGTCCCTCCACAGATCTCCCAGGATTCCATGAGCATCCCGATCTTTCTCATACTGGGGGCCCACAGTCACTTCCTAGGCCTTGTACATCCCAAAAAGATGCCTCCTCCTATTTCAGGGCCAGCTGACCTCAGTTCCTTAAACAGCCTTCTCTGACTTTCATCTAACCCAGCCACCAGCCTTCAGCCATCCTCACCTGCACCTTCCTGGTGCAGTCTATGTACCTTGTTCACAGGCTGGCTTCCTGAGGGCAGAGGAAGTGGCACCTGGCTGTGGCATTCCCCCTGGAGTCTAGGGTGGTACCTGGCAGGCCCTACCAAGGGGACTAAAGGAAGGGACACACGGGGTTGCTGCCACCCATTCTTCTACCCTCCTTTCACTAGCAAATGCCCCAAGCAGTCTTACCAGATGGGCATGCACACCATTCTTCTGGCATGTCTCCCTGGTACACCCTATCTCCAGGCCCTGGCTCTGAGTGTCCTGTGAGAGCTCTTCTTATGGGCTTTCCTTGGCTGAGTTGCTACTTTGAGGTTCTCGTCTACACAGGTGATGCTGTTGGGGCTCCAGGCACCCTCACCGCACATGCTCACACCATGCTGGGAGCACCCCACTGCCAGAACTTACCACTCAGGCCCTCCTACGTCTCCGCTTGGCTCAGCCAAAGACGCCAGGAAAGGAAAACCTCGCTTGGAGAAACCCCGAGGTAAGACCAGATGAAGGGAAGAGGAAGGGGGTAGGAAAGAAGTAACAAGTTAGTATTGCTCAGAGATGGGGACCCAGAGAGAGTTTCAATAGAAGAGGAGACTAAGGGGTTTTCTACACATGTGCCCAAGGCGTTGTCACCATCACCATCCTCTTCAGACAATCATCACTACCACTAACACCACACCATCATCACCATCACCATTATCACCACCATCACTGTCACCATCATCACCACTGTCATCATCACCATTATCACCACCATCACTGTCACCATCATCATCACCATTATCATCATCACCATTATCACCATCATCGCCATCATCACCACTACCACCATCTATCACCATCACCATCATCATGACAATTATCATCACCATTATCACCATCATCATCATCACCACCATCACCACCACCACCACCACCATCATCATCATCATATCTGTTCTTTAAACTGACCCCATGCCAGATGCCATTTCAAGTGTTTTATCTACATTAGCTCACTCAGTTGTCCCTACAGCCTTAGTAAGAGTATGATGCACATACTATTATTACCTGCACTTTACAGGTGTGCACCCTGGACACAGAGGGTGCACTAGCTTATCCAGGGTCACACAAGCAGCAACTGGGCAGCCCAGATTTGAACCAAAGCAGTCACTATTTGGGATCTGTGCCCTTAAGGGGTATTCAGATGGGCATTGTTTGCAATAGCAAAAGCCTACTAACAATCCAAATGATTCCTACGGCGGAATACCACACAGCAGTGAAAACAATTGGCTGACAAATCTATTCTCCAACATACACACATCTCATGAGCAGAGAAAGGCAAGTCAGAATTTATACAATATTATTTTGTTTGTGAAAGCTCAAAACCTGGCAAAAGTTAGCCGTCTATTGCTTAGCAAACACAGGCTGAGCTAAGGAGCATCGCCGAGTGGGGTGCATGCTCACTGAGGCCAAGGGGAGGAGGGAGGGAGAAAGTGCCGGGCTCCTGAGGTGCATAAGGTTCCACGTGGACCTGGCAGAGCTTCGGGAGTGTCTGCTGATTATTGGGCCTTCTCATGTGCGGATGCGTTACTTATACTCTTTTGTGTGTGTAATGTGTTGCAGAATTATCTTAAAAGTTTGTTTTGATCTCTAACTAGAAAGAAAAGAGTGATGAGGAGTTTTTAGACTCTTGATCGCAGCCAGTGAATCTTTACTGTAACAAACCCCTCCCTCCCTCAAATGTCCCCCGCGCTGCAAGGGAGTCCTAGCCCCAGAGCTCCTCCTGCATGTCCCACCCTAGGTTGCTTTCTGAGCCCCACACCTGTCTCCTCTGAGCAGGTTAAATGGCCTACAAAACGATGCTCACTTTGTGCAAAAACATCACATCTCATTGTTTTTGTTTAAATTAACGCCAGGCCCTGTCTCTCTGAGGGAGTGAAAACACCAATCTCGGACTCACTGGGCCTTGTGCAGCCACAGACCTGGGCGGCCCCTCCCACCAGGACCACAGACGTTGCAGGAGATGTCTCAGGTGCCTGCACCACCCTGTGCTCAGGGCGCAGGGCCACTAGGCTCCTGTGTAAGTCAGCGTCTTGGTGACATCTTGTAGCCCCCCTTCAGGGTCTCCCCACCCAGACCCTGGGTGTGGGCACCCCTCCCAAAGAGTGCTCCCATCTTTGAAAGAAGCCTTCACGAACCACAGGAGGGCTGGCTCCACCACAGAGAAGATAAAGCAGTCTGGGGGCTGCAGAGGGACAAGCACAGGATGACATTGTGACAAATGAGCCATCCCTTTCTGATCTCCAGACACTGTCCACTCCAGTGCAGGTGTGTTCTAAGAGCTTGGTATCTGTGCCAACCCCAAAGCCTTAGGCGGGTGCTGCTTTGCTGCATGCACCAGACACAGGACACGACTGACCAAAGCCCTTTGCCATCCTCCCAGGGCTCACCCTCTCCCATCCTCCTCCCCCTCCCACACCCTCCCCCACCTTCCTCCCTCTTTTCCTCCTCCTCCCTCCCCCTCCCCACTCTCTTCTCACCTTTCCTCCAGATTATCAAAGGGATGATCCACCTGCTCACTGGCCCACAGGGCTCCCCTACTTTCTCTCCTTCCTTTAGAGCAGCTGCAGCATGTCCCCTGTCCCCACCTCACCTCCCACTTGAGGTGCCACCAACCCCCTAAGCGCCCCCTAAGTAGCTACTGATGTTTTTGGTCAGGAGGAGAGGAAAGGGCTGCTGCTTCAGAGCTGAGAGCTCCATGCACTGGCCTCCCTGCCCCCAACCCAGTGCTGCCCAGGGCAAGAAGCCATCTGCTGCTTCAAGGGGAGCCAGGGAGGCAGCTGCTCCTCTCTAAGCGGGACCGAGGAGGGGGCTAGTCTAGGAGTGACTTTTGACCTCACCACCATCTTAAGGCCTAGAGCAAGCTCACACACACCCCCCACACTGTGCCAGAAAAGTCCAGGGTCTGACTTTCAAGCCTGATTGTGTCAACTGGGTTTATTTATTTTTTCAGGTATATAATTTCTTATCAGTCATTCCAATTCCAAAAGCACTGAGAACTGAAAGTTGTTTCATAATGCATTTGTAGGGACAGCTCCCCCTGATGATGGACACAAGGCTCTATTTATACCCCATAGTTTCACTACAAAATAGGAACACATTTGCTTATGGGGGCTCCCCCACACTTCACTGAGGTGGTATACAGGTCATGGTATATGAAAAACCCCAGTTCTGAACCCCAGCCCCTGTGTATGAGCAGGGGCATCTCAGGGGGTCTCACTGCCCAGCCCCCATGGCTGGCATGCTTCACTAGTCAGTGTGGAGACCTAAAAAACCGCCCAAGAATCAGGTCTACTCACTTGCTCTGACCTATCTTTCAAACAGGAAGAGATGTGTCCATGGGCTTGATGAAGATTCTAGAAGACAGAAATGGGGGCTTCCACACACTTCTCAGGGCTGGAGCAGGGCCAAAAGTCACTGGGAGACCCAGCCTTCCTCCTCCTCTGATGATCTCTGGAAGCACACACATGCATTTGTACACGACCACACACATACCTGCTCAAGCAAATACATGCATGCACAAGGGCACACACACACATGCACACACGCACTCATGCACATGCACACCCTCCATGATCACATTTCCCTGGAACACTGACGGTCTGGTGGACCTCATGGTGATCAGAGAAAACGCACTCACATTGCTCAGCCTGGAAGGTGAGTGTGGTGTGACTATAAGTGAAGGAGTCTTCTTTCCCATTGTTCCCCAAACCCACCAGAAATCACAACCAAAGACAGAATGTCCAGTAAAGGGGTTTCCTGGGAGGCCAACAGTGCTGGCACCCCCTCCTAGAATTGCTCTCAAAGCTAGTGTAGAGTCAGCACAGAAACCTGCTGCCAGGAGGAACCAAGCACAAGTGCTCGCTCAGTGTGAAGACCACTGGAGCACACAGGAGAGGCCCAGACAAGCAGGAAAGGCTCTGATGTTCTCCTTGAAATGCTGGAAAGAGCCAAAGGGTGCAGCTGGCCTGCCCACCCTTCCCACTTCCCATCTTTCCATCCTATCACTCTGAGTCCGCACACATCCAAACACCACTCACAAGTCTCAGAAAGAATCACTCTGCTACCTCTGGGAACTTGCTGGGCATGGGGCCCTGAGGGAGAACATGCATTGCCCTGGAGGTGTTCCCTCCCAGAAGCCCAGGGCCTGTGAGCTCCCCTGAGATTCAGCAATAATCTTCCATGTGGACCCCCAATGTGACTTCAGTGGACACAACCAGAGCTGGCCTGGGGGTCCCGTCTAGTTCACTGAAGGGTGGACCTGTTGCAGGCCATGGTTCCAAAAGGGAACCTGGCAGGAGGGGCAGACCTGCAGGTCAGTTTCCATCAGCAATCTGCATGGATGGAATAGCCCCTTTCATAACAGTGAGTTTTAACAATACTTCTACTCCCCTGAAGTGCAGTTCTTGAATAAAATATGTATCTCTAAGAACATGAATTAATAGACAATGGATGGATGGATGGATGGATGGATGGATGGATGGATGGATAAACCGATGATAGATACATAGGTAGGTGATAGATAGAGAGAATAAAAAATGCCTTCATGACAATATAAAAGAAAGCTAAAAGAAAAGTAATTTATAATGACATCGATTTCAATAGTAAATGTTTAGGCACAACTGTCCTAGATGACACAGCCAAGTCCTCCAAGACCTGCATGGGACAGAATTTCTGAGGATGCAGCAGGTGTGATGCACCAACAGTGGGTGTTGCTTTGCTGAGTCCCATCCGTGCACAGCAGCTACGGTTTTCTGGTTACAAACAAAGCCTTGAGCACAACAGAGCCAAGATCTTGCCTTCATAGATGCTGTAGCTGCATTTTGGAAAGTTCCTGACTATCACAACAAAGCAAGGAAGGCATGGTGTTTGACAGAACACAGATGGATGCCACACCCAGCTCCTCACCGCACTCCCGGCCAGCGTGGAGGGGACGGTGGAGCCACCGTGCCTTGGGACTCCCTCTGCCATGGAGAACCTCAAGTGTCCCTGGCTCTGCCCACAAATCACCAGGTGTCCCAGCGAGCATCATTTCAGCCACAGTGTGCCCTTCAGATGCCCAGGATGCCCCTCAGAGACCCACCACAGACTCGTTCCCACTGTGAGCGCCAGAGCCAAGAGACATCAGTCAGCCCAGGCAGGTCCTTGCACTGTACATCCATCTGTCAGGATTTCTGCACCTCTGTCTTCTGGGCATTGAAGCCTGAGTTTCTGGGGTGAGGCCTTCCATGAGCCCGCTGAGTACCCCTTGTCAACACCTAGACCAATGAGGCAAGAAGGCCTAAGGCCTGGACACAAAAGGCCTGTTCACACACCCTCCGGGTGAGTGGGTGGGTGGGGCCCTAGTCTCATGGCCCTCCCAGGACCAGCCCTGTGGGCTAGGCCAGCTCAGACACACTGAAGGCCTCACATATTGGCAAAGAATATGTAAGTTACACGTTAGTCCTGGTCCCGTGTGGATGAGGGGCTCTGGACCAGGAAGCTTCCTCCCTCCCCCGATGGCCAAGCCTTCCGTGGCCTTCATATCAGTCCCCAGTCACCTCTGTACCTTCCACCAGAGCCAAGTGCAGTGAGTCCTCCTAAGACAGGGATTGGAGTGGCCTGAGGATGAGGTGCCCAGTCGTGGGACATGGACAGAGCAGAGACAATGCCCAGTTGGAGGACTCCTGAGAGACAGCCCACCCGAAGCAGGAAGCAGGCATCGACCTCAGCAAGTGAGAGTGACGCCTGCACTAAAATCCCCTGCAGATTTGGAACCACTTCCATTCACAGACGCCTGTGCCCGGGCCAGGAAGCGGCAGGGAGTCCAGTCGGGATCACATGGAAGCCTCTGTCTCCCGCTCTTCCTGCTCCCTTGGGCTGTGACTTCCCTCACAGGCCAGGGCACAGGGGAGCCTGCTGCAGGTGGGCCGGCCCACCCAGCCTTCCCCTCCAGCTGTCCCGGGGGATGGAAATCCTTATGCAGCAGGAGGCCGGGCCCAAGCCTCTCCTTGCCTGCCTGCAGCTGTGCCAACCTCATCCACCCATCCCATCCACAAGGGTCAGACCCGAAGACACAGGGCCTGCCCCACCCTTGCCAACCAGATGCCACTGACTTTTCTCACTCCCCTGCCACGTGACCAGCATTGAGCATCTTCCTCTGAGAGGAGGCCTTGAGCTCCCAAATTTAATAACGGAGACAGGCTAAGATCTCCCTACGCACTGGGAATAAACCAGCCACAGGTGCCGAATGGCTCAGCTGTCTGGCACCACCAGCCAGGGGAAACCGAGGCTGCCTCAGCCATGCCCAGCAGGCGAGGATGGCGCCTGGTAAGGAGAAGGCACAGCCTAGCCCATATCTGTGGCCATGGACAAGGAAAACAGTGCCTCTGCAAACCAGGACTCGGCGCCAGGCTTGCTGTCCTCGCTAACCTCGTGCGCATTCCTTCCCTCCTGAGGTCAGCGCGGGCACGCAAACCCACGCTCTGGGGTGACGGGGCTTCCCACAGAACACAAGACATGCCCACGAGCCAGAGAAACCAGCCCCTTCGACCTCCCCTGCCGGGGACATTACCACCAGCAACAGGGCTATCAGGGGCTAGTGGAGGCTCTGGCCTCATGTTCGAAGCAAACAGGGTCAGTCAGCACTGGCTGGGACACCTGCTGGCAGGCATCTGGTCTCGAGGCTGCAGCTTGTGGCCAGGCTCTCAGGCTCATCCTCCGACCCAGTGCCTACTGAGGGAACCCTGAACTTGAGCCAGTGAAATTCTGTCTGAGCCTCTTCTGGGCCTGGTTTATCAGACTTTAAAGAAGACCAAGAATGACGCCCACCCACTATTGGGGAGGGGAGGCTGGGAACCAGAGGAGCCAGGTGACCCTGCAGGTGACCCTGCTGGCAGGAAGCTCTGAGGCCCCCTGGCCTCCTCGGGCTGGAAGACTCCTGTGGGCACACATCACAGATGCCGCTTTGGGGCTCACCTGAGCTCACCTGTGTAGGGTGGGGCACTGTACACAGAGGTGGCCATCCTGAATCAGCTCCTTCTGACTCCTTCCTAGGGGAGAGTGGCCAAACAGGTTTTCAGGTGGCAGCTGAGTGCAGTTCTTGCATGCGGAACACTTGTCCCTCCAGTGTCCTGGCGGGTTGCCTGCATTGCCCAGGCTCACCCTGCCATCCGAAGTTGACAAAGGTGTGTGTGGGTGTCTTATCCTTCATGTGTCCCCAAGTGTGGCCGGGAGTATCCAGAGGAGGCGGAAAGTCAGACTCTGCCTCTGTGGAAGTTAAACTGAGATGAGTTGGGGGGGGCACTGAATTCTCCTTTGTGTCGATTCTTGGGCTGGTACCATCCGGGAGCCCTGACTTTCCCACCTGAGGAGGGGCTGTGCAGATTGGACAGGGCGCCCCCCAGCTGCGCTCCCATAATTAAGTTGTGGAGAGAAGACCTCCTGTTCTCACTCTTTTCTTTAGTTGTCTGTAGCAGTGATTCCAAATCTGGGAGGGGATTTTAATGCAGGCACCAGGCACTGGCCCAACCAGAATCTCTGCAGGGGGTCCCAGGAATGTGTGCTTATCAGAGGATCCCGAGGGATTCTGAGGCTGCAGGTCACAGAGCCCAGGATCCCAGCCCCCACTCCACGGCTGCATAGCAAAGCCTGAGGAGTCTTCAAAATTCCCATCAATCCCCGCCAGTGGCCCAGTTGTTTAAGTGTCATCCTTGTGCACCAAAGAAAGGGTCTCAGGTTTGATTCCTTGTCACGGCACATGCTCAAGTTTCAGGTTTCGTCCCCACTCAGGGTGCATACAGGAGGCAACCGATTTATGTTTTTCTCTTGCATAGATGTTTCTCTCTCTCTCCCTTCCTCTCTCTCTAAAATCAATAAAAACGTTTTTAAAAAAAATTCCCATCAGCCAGGTGAATTTCACCCTTCCCATTTACCTTTAAAATTTAACCAAATCCTGGAGCAAAATTCAATGCAGACTGGCCATCTCTTGCTGAGGCGTCCGTCCCTGTGTGTTGTGTTTACTGTGCTCCATAGGCTCTCCCTGCAGGCTTCTGTCTTAGGCCCTGTCTATGGCACCGGCACCCATCAACCAGGCCTCCCTGGAGCCAGCTGTGTGTCCCCCTCCATCTAGAGAGCAGGCTTCTGGGGAAAGGGCTCTGATCTTGGTGTTTGAGCTCCCAGGGATGCTGGGGCACCTTGTTCTGCACACTGCTCCCTCTGGGGCAGACACTGAGGTGGCCCCACCTTCTGACAGAGCCCTCTGGAGTCGCCTGGGACTCTTCTGAAAGCCACGTCACAGGTCTTCCTTCTTCCAGGAGGAAAGGAGCTAACAGTGGTTGAAATCCACCATCTTCAGGACTCATGTCTGTCTTCCCACATACAAAGGTCTCTGGACATCCGCTGATGGAGGTAATCACGTCCCCGTGAGACGCCACTTGCCCGAGGCCACTCAGCTGGCAGAAGAGCCAGGATTTGGGCTCCAGCCTGCCTGACACAAGCCTGACCCTCACTCAGAGGGTGGTGGACTTGGGGGGCTGCTCTTGTTTTGGAAGCTGACATCTCTACAAGGCAGGGAGTGGAGGGCCAGGAGAGCAGGGCCAGGCCCACCCACCCAACTTGAGGAGCCTTGGGTAGGCGAAGGCCAGGTCATCCGCCAGTGGGGCAGAGCACACACAGAGGCCACCCCTTGCCAGCCCTGGGGACCTCAAAGAAGCCTGCTTGCCCTGTTTCCCTCTAGTCCTGCCCTGGTGGCCAGCAGCTCAGAACCTTCTGGAGGGCAGTGATGGAGACCAGAGGTCCCACAGAAGCCCCAGGGTAGTGACCACTGTGAGGCCAGGCAATCAGAGAGTGTGGCTTCAAAGCCCCTGGGGATTCCTGGACCCCATTACCTTAGTACACTTGGGGGGGGGGTCTGGGTCATTTGTCCTGGCATCCCAGTCCCTCTCAGACCCTCTCAGAAGTCTTCCTTTGCCTCAAGAACCCTGTACAAGTTCTGTTCTTCCCAAATCTGGGGTGTAAAGATGAGGCAGTTTTGGGGGTGACATCAGTACTTGAACAGACATAGAGCCCCAAGCCCTGACCTCCCAGCAGGCACTGCGAGCACCACCACCGAGCTGAAGGTGTTCATCTGCTGTGGAGTTAGGGCCCCCAGGGGTCTGGTGCCACAACTGTGGACCTCTGCAAATGCCATTGGAGGCCAGAGAGAGCCGAGTGGACCAGGAGCAGAGCCCTGAGTACTCTCCACATGGCCCACAGGACACATTCCTCAACTTCCCACAGAGCAAGGACACTGCCCCAGCTGCCAGGACTCCCACCCTCCCTCATCACAGCCAGGCCATGAGGCAGGGTGGGCCTGAGAGGGTGAGACGGGGTTAGCCTGCTGTTCTCCCACCTGTACAGTGGGTTACACCCCACACCGGGGCCTGCCTGGCAGTGTCCTGACTTCCCCATGCACCCCCTGCCGATGAGGAAACTGAGGCTGGCAGCAGTGAGTGATGTGCCCAGAGTGAGTGAAGTGCTAGGGCCCTGCAGGAGACCGCAGTGAAGAGGCAGATGACAGGCTGAGTTTTACAACGTGTTGTGCTTCTGGCCTCCCTCCCTCTGGGGACCGCCATCTGCTGCTGGACCCCTTCTGAGGCCACAGTAGCACGTGACCATTTGTCTGTAAACACAGTGAGGAGCCCAAGGATGCCTGGGAGCTGCATTTCCAATTTACCAGGAGGCACCGCTGTTCCCTCCACTGTCAGTGCTGTTTCCAGTCTCTGGTCCCAGGAAGAAGCCTCTCCACACGCAGGCCCAGTCCCCTCTCAGATCTTGGGCCTTCTTGCCTTTCCTCCAGGCCCAGGCCCAGCCCCACCCGGGGCAGGAGTCCAGAGGAGGCGCTCAGGCAGAGGCGGCCTCGGGCCAGCAGACCGAGAGCCTCTGCGATGGTCAACAGCAGGCTGGCTCAGCACGGGCCTGATAACCCGTTGCAGCTGGGAAAGGCCCCTCAGGGCCCGTGGTCCTTATGTGGTGTTCTGCCCTGAGAGCAGGACACAGGGAGCCTGGAGCCTGGAGCCTGCAGGCTAGCACAGAGGCCGGAGAGTCGAGGGGCTGAGAGCAGCCACGCCCTCCCCTGAGGGCAAGCGAACCACCAAAAAGGAGAACCGCTGACTGCACCAGCCTCCCAGGGAGGTGGCGTGCTGCGTGCTGACCTCGCCTCCCACTGCAGGCCTCTGCCCCCCCCGGGGGTCCTTCCTGTCCCGGTCCTGGAAGGGGTGCACAAAGCTCCCTGGGCACTGGGTGAGAGCATCTGGTGGCCCCAGCACATGGCAGCTGCTCACAAGCAGGTGTTTTCCCTGCTCCCTCAGAGGGCTTGTCCCCAAGAAAGCAGCCTTCCTGATGCAGCCTCCCCTGTGCACGAACCGGGCACACCGTTCTCGGCAGGGGAGGAAAGCATAACCTCTTAGAAGTTTCTCTTAGGACACAATCAGATCAACTCTGTGCCTTGAACCCAGATGCCAGCCCTGAACCCTGCAGAGGGCTTTAGAGCAACCCAAGAGAGAACACTGCCGCCTGGGCATCCTCGGTGGGCTACAGCTCTGGAGGTGACCTGCTGAAGTGACACAGAGCGACCTTCTTTCATCTCCCAACACCAACCATGGTAGTGTAGGGGGTCAGGGAGGCTGCACCCCACCTCACCCGACCCTTCCCTGTGAGGAGACCAGAGGGTTTGAAAGAGGGGCAGCTGATGGGGGGTTGGGGGAGTGAGGAACTGGTGCCAGCAGAACTGGGAACTCAGCAGGGGCTGTGGGGGACCCTTCCTGAGGGAGAGCATGGCAGCCCCACAGAAGGGCTCCTGGTGCCAGAAGGTGGCAGCCCATGAGTTGGTGGCAGGCCAGAGCTGGGAGAGTCCTGAGCCCAGCCTGGGAAGCCCTGACTCACAGCCAGGTGATCCCAAGTTTTGGGTCAGTGTCAGGGTGGCCACGTTACACAAGGCCAAGCCTCCCCCTCTGAGTTTTTATTAAAAAGGGCTGAGTTCCACGCCAAGCTGCCCGGGGCCCTGGTGTGAAGGGGCGGGAGACCTCCAGGATGAGTGGCTGGCTCTGTTAGCCAGATGTTTGGAGAAGGAGAGCCAGATGTGCTAAGACAGGAACAGAAGACTCAGACGCCACGGCCTGAGGCAGGGCACGGCTTGGACACCGCAAAACAAGCCAGCATCCCCTCATTCTCCAGTCGTGGCCTTGGCACAAGACACTCCCAGGGGAACGTGGCCCTGCAGGTGGACGGAGCCTGAGCCAGCTCCCACGCACAGCGTCGGTGCCTCCTACGCCTGCCCCCAGAGAAGGAGGCCCTGAGTGCTGGGGAACGGCTGGGCCTGTCTCCACCGCAGAGAAGCATCCCCGCTCCTTTAAGCCTTAACTAGACCCACCGGGCTCCTCCAGACGTCAGCAGTCACAGTTCCAGGAGAGCTTGGTGCCAGAGCTGAGGAAGCCAAGTGGGTGGCTCATTGTGGCGGGTGCCGCTGGGCGGCCACAGCTGGTTTCGGGGGAGCAAGCTGGAGGGGCATCTGCAGACGTGTGGTCCACCGGAGCTCCCGAGGCTGAGGGGGAAAGGATTGTGAGGGGTCACACTCACTCCTTCTTCTTGAGGCTCCGGGAGTGTCAGACCTTGACCCCAGGCCTCCCCACATTCCCACACACTCCCAGCCCTTGACCTCCAGCATTGCAGTGTCATCAGGATTGCAGGTTGGGAGGTGGGAGTGGGGAGGAGGCTGGTGAGCTCAACAGGTGAGCGCTCAGGACCCCAGACAGACCTCGGGACCTTGGGCAAGAAACCTCACCCTCATTTCAGCGCAAACTACAGGTGAGGATGGCCTTAGATGTGGGCCTTAGACGCTCGCTTTGTCTTAGGAGGGCGTGAGCTCCACGCCCCAGGACACCCGAAGAGAAGCCTCTGCCCGTGGGCCAGGCCCAGGGCCGCCGCTCCGGGGGCAGCTGGGAAGCACCTGCTCCGCAGAGGCGCAAATTTGTGACAATAGTAACCAACCACCTGCACACAGTCGCCAATTTCCAAAAGGTCCCAAAACCTCTTAGGAACTCCCCAAACAGGCAAATCTCACAAGTTATTTTTTAGTATTTGTTGTTTTATTACTAACAGATTATAAAATTTTGTCTTATTCTTTCATTATGAAAATAAGATCAAGTCAATGATTTTTGAATGTGCCCTAGGGGTCAGGCAGGACTCGCCCCTTTCCTGATGCCCCCTCCATCCCTCTCACGGCCCAGCACTCCTGGCCAGACAGGAGCTGGGGAGGGGGGGGTGATACCTCGGAGCCGCCACTGCCCCTCCATCTCCCCAGCGGCCAGTCTCCCTGCGCCCGTTCCCAGGCTGCCCGAGAGACTTGCTCGCAACGGGCTGCAGCAGCAGAGATGCCTGGCACATCTGGGACTAGACACAGCAGCTTTGCAGCTTCCACCTCCTGTCTTGGAACCTTCTCACTCTGCGAGAGGCCAGTGGCCATGGAGGAAATCCAAGGGCCTGCAACAGCCATGGGAAAGGCCACCCATGGGTGCTCTAGTCAGGCAACTCTGTTGAGGCCCCCTCAGGTGAGTGAAGTGGTCTTGGACTCTCAGGACAGCGCACCGCCAGATGGGTATCACCGAGTGACCTCCGTCAGCTCCAGGGGGAGCTGGGGACCCGCCAATGCACAGCCTGTCCAACCTCCTGACCTGTGGGAAATCAGGACCTACAATCAAATGATTGTTGTTCTAGCCCTGGCCTATGTTGCTCAATGGTTAGAGTATTGGTCCTCACATCAAAAGGTCATGGGTTTGACTCCTGGTCAAGGCTCATACCTGGGTTGCAGGTTCGATCCCCTGCCCTGGTCAGGCCCATGCTGGAGGCAACCAATCAATGTCTCTCTCACATCAACGTTTCTCTCTCCCCCCCTCCCTTCTTCCTTCCACTCTCTGTAAAAATCAATGGAAAACAATATCTTCAGATGAAGATTGACAAAAAAATAAAGATAAATAACAATAATAATAATAAATGATTGTTCTAAACCTCTCAGTGCAGGGTCACGGGTCTGCAGCACAGGAAACTTTGACTCACTTTTAATCTTGGTGAGCTCGTCCCATCTACCAGTGACGGAGAGCATAGTGAAGGAGATGACAGCCATACCGAACAGGCATAAGCTAGCCCTGACCTCACAGCCTCTGGGGCACAAGGTCCTGTGAAAGGAAAGCTCCCCCCGTGAGCGTGCCCAGCTCACCCGCTGCAGCGTCGAGTCTGAGACTGTGCGCGCCTCACCCCATGGCCGTGCGGGCTCACGTTGGGCCAATGTGCCTGAGCGAAGAGGCATTGTTAGCAGACTCTTGACTTGAACTAATTTCAGTTGCGTTTCAGTGAACACCTGCTGAGGTTTGAACAGGTCCAGGCACTGCTCGCGGGTGCCTGCAGTGAGAACCGCTTTCCATGCCAGCAAGACTCTCTGTCTTCATTACCGGGCCCCGTGGGTTGATGGAAACCCTCATCTGCCTCAGCCTCCGTCCTGATAGTGTGAGATTCTTTCTAACAAGGGGAAATGCCCCAAAGGTGATAAAGTGGATTCAGAAGAATTGAGGACACTCAGCACCTTAGAGACGATGTGCCCGTGGAGGGAGCAGAAGACCTGACCATAGCCCTGCTCTGTGTTCACCAGCCAGGGACCCTGGAGAAGCTGCTTATCCTCTCGAGCCTCAGTGCCTCCATCTGGAAAACGGGCTGGAAGACAGAGCAGACGGGTGTACCAGCTTCAGTGGTGCTCCTGGAGTGTGCTCTGCCCACGGAGACACTCAGAGCCGCGCCCAGGCCAGCAAGCCCTTCAGGACCACACTGTTCAGAGTCTTCAACATCCATCTTACCCATAATTCCCAAGAGGGAACCCCAGAAAGCACATTCAACAGGCCTATGCTCCCCACCACTCCCTCAGGGTTGCTTAGACACACCGACCTTCCCTCACCCACTCTAGGCCCCAACTCCTCACCAGTGAGACAGGAGAGGTGACCTAGGAGCCCCTAGTGTCCCCACCAGGAGGTGTTTGTACATGGGCCACAATTTACACTCGAGCCACCAGTGGTCAACTTGAAGACATCTCCTCACTGACCCAGCCACAGGAACAGTCTAGAGTGTCCATGGTACATGACCATCCGGGCAAGTGTCAAGAAGGCTTCCGAGGCTGCATTCGGACATGGCCCAGGATTGCCTGGTGGCGTATGCTGAGGAGGAAGGGGAAGTGGCAGCCTCTGTGCTGGTGCTTGGCTACCCCAGATTTATAAAAAGTCAGGGTAAGACTTCCAGACGGACCGGCAGACAGTACTGAGCACATCCAGCAGTGCAGGCAGTGCCCCCACACTCAGCATGGCTCCCGTAGCCCAGGCTGAGCAGCAGCTGGTCCTCCTAAGTCACTCTGCCCCAAGAGGACCACGGTGACCCAGCCTGCACCAGACCTGTGCTCTCCCCAGGCCAAGCTGTGTGCTGGGGAGTGACCAGCCCTTCCATCACTCCCCAGCCTCAGGAGGTCAGGAAATCAAAACTCGTGGCTGAAGGAGCCGGAGTTCTGCCTGCTCTCATTCCTGGGCTGAAGAGAGGCTTATGTGCACGTGGGAACAGCCGCATCAGACCTGGCCAGGAAGCTGCGGTCCCAGGCCCAGACCTCATCCAGCCTCCTTCCTGCGAGGGGTGTGGGCAGCCCACTCCCACCAGGCGGCTCCAGGAGCAAGCGCTTTTTCAGGGTTGCTCGAGGCTTTGGGATTTGAAGAACAAAATGTGTTCCTTTAAAAAGGAGCGACATGCCGGGTGGGCAGGGCACCCGCCACAGGGTCCTGGTTGAATCCTGAGCTGACCTCATAAGGGCTGTGCTGGGGCGGCCTGACCTTCTCCAGGCTGCAGTGGGACTCCCAGAGGGCAGGCCAGCCACTGGCCAGAGTCCCCTGGGCTGGGGGCACGGGCAAGACACCTCTCTTAGGGCCACATTCTCACCTGTCCTATTGCAGGCAAAGCACCTGAATTCCGTACCTGCCAGACAGTCTGCTCCACAGCTGTGCCCTGTCCCTCACCGAGGCCCTGGTGGTGCAGGCTGCAGGCACCCAGACTTGGTCTCCAGTCTCCAGGCGCACAGGCCTTTAACTGAGAGAGAGAGACAGAGGCAGGGATGGTGTCACAAGGTAAGAGGACCAGGCCTGCTGTGCAGGGGCTTCCGCTGGTTGTGACATGGACAGAGAGGACGGTTTGGCCCTCCGCAGCTCCCTGCAAGGGAGTGAAGTTGGACTGGACTCTGAAGGTCAGCAGGGGCATAGAGGATGGGGCTCTGGCAGGAGGACCAGCTCTGCAAAGGCACAGAGGAGGCTGTGGCTGATCTGTGGCCCGCAGGGAGTGGTAGAGACAGAAGCAGAAGCCGGAAGGGCGCACCCAGCAAGGTCAGGGTTGGAGGCACCTGTCATGGTGGCAGGTGAAGGAGAAGTGGGGCTCTCAGGGATATCGGAGAGGCCAATGGAGGGGACTAGGACTCCAGGGCTGGGGATCTTAGGGCCTGGTGGAGAGAAAGAGGGGAGGGTGGGCCAAGCAGACACCTGCGTGAGCCAGGTGAGCCGGGCCTTCGGGCAGCAGAAGAGCCAGGAGAGGACTCTGGGGAAGAGCTCCTGGTTCTCAGGCCTTTGGGCCTGGACTGAATTACACCACCAGCTTCCCCAGCCTCCAGCTGGCAGGCGGCGGGCGGCGGCTCTTCTCAGCCTCATGCATGTGTGAGCCTGTTCCTATAATAAATCTCCTCCGACATGTATCTATCTATCTTTCCTCTGGGTTCTGTTTCTCTGGGAACCATGGCTGTAAGGCTGCATCTGTTTTCAACATGGAGCCGTCTGAAATGACCACAGCACTTCTCACTCTCCCCCCACGACACATAGTCACAGGGAAGCTCCACTCCCGGTGAGAAGGCAAAGGGAGACTCTTCCTCCTGGGCTGCAGTCAGTAGCTGACTTTATTCTATTTGGAACCTGCCATGTGACCGACAGCAATGGCGAAGGCACAGTTCTCATGAGAAATGAAGGTGGGCAACACCATTTCCTAGCTGGCAATTGCAGATTTGGATATTTTACAGCTTTGGGGGAGTTGAGGCTGGTGCGTGGCTCCAGGGCCTGGCTTTCGCTGTGGAGCACCATATGCACCAGTTGTGAGCATCCTTCCCGGGTCAGGGTCCCACAGATGCCTTCTCAGCACCGGCACTGGGTGCTTGGAGCTGCGAGTTAACAGGGGACAGGAAGTGTCAAGGGTCTCCATCAGGGCTGGGCAGACTGGAGTGTGGGCGACACGCGGGCCACCTGAACCCAGAGATGCCTCTCAACCCCCCGAAGGTGCGAGACCCTGGCCACACTGCAGGCAGCCCCCCCAGCCCTCATCTGCTAACAGGCGCTCGCAGGAGCTATGCGAGGGACACAAACACTTCAGGGCTACGGGAGGCGATCGCCCGAACTGTTTCGTCGGGGTCCCTGTCCTCTTTCCCATCTTCGGCTGTCATTCTCAGTGCACTTGGTACTGGGAGGTGAGGAAGCGGAGCAGGTGGCACAGGAGGGCCACCCGGGCCCACCACAATGCAGAAGACAGGAGCGCAAGCCTACCCGGCGCCTCGAGTCGGGCTCATCACTTAGTGGAGCTCTCATTTCCACATCCGTTCACACTAAGACCAGAAACTAAAGTCAGGCAGATGTGACTCCAAAGTCGCAGCCTCTCCACTGTGAGGTGCTGCTTCTTTCCGCAGACGCCTTCCCTCTCGTTTTCCAGCGTGCAGGCCCACGGGGCGTGGAGTGAAGAGGCCACGGTGTGTCAGCAGAGAGCCTGAAGTCCCACCGCTGCCCATCAGTCCCGGGCAGTGCTGTAAATCTGTGAGCCTCAGTTTCTCCTTCTGCAGGACAGGTATGTGACGCTTCACTGGCTAGGTTATCATGAGGATTCACTGAGCCGTACAAAGGGCCATGCTCCCCGGACCAAAGCTCTCGGCCGGCCTGCGTGTTCACCTGTGTCCTGGTGACTTGCTGAGCTCAGGAAGGGAAGCACTGATGACTGTGACAGCAGGAGGCCCCGTGGCCTGAGAGCACAGCACGTCTCAGGTGCCTTATCCCCTGGGGCTGCCCTAACTGAGCACCACAAACTGGCACTTAAACAGCAGAAATGCCTCATCTCACAGCCTGGAGTCAGAAGCCAAGGTGCAGCAGGGTGGCTCCCACCCAGACTCTGGGTGCGATGCCTCCTTGCCTCAGCCTTCAGGGTGCCATCAGTCCTCGGCTTGCAGGTGCATCGCTCCTGCCTCTCCTCTCACACAGCCATCTTCCTGTGAGTCTTTCCTCGTCCTTCTGATGAGGACTCTGTTTGTATTGGGTTAGAGCCCTAACTAGAGCCTGAACTTGATTACATCCGCTAAGACCCTATTTCCAAATAAAGTCACATTCACACATTTTTTTTGTGGGAGTGGGGAGTGGAAGGCATAATTCACTCGTAACAACAGGGAGCACACTGCTGCTGACGGCCCAACAAGCCCATTGGCTTCCAAGGCCCTCCAGCTGGCATGGAATCGACACCAGCCCCCAAAGGGTGGGATGAAAGGAGACACCCAAAGGATCTCTTCAGCGGTGGCCATGGGTTCAGCTGCCATTAGAAGGAAATATCCTCCAAAACATCGTCCCAGTCTGGTGAGGCCTCTGTGGGGTTAACTGGAGACCCCAAGGCCATCCTAGGCACTTCCACTCCCAAGTCAGCTGAGATCTACAGGGACCACCAGTCAGTGGGTGCAAGAGGCCTGGGCATTGCTGAGTGCCTGTACAGGAGTGGGTGCCAGGCTCCAGAGACTCTACACTGTGGCCTTTTCACCACGAGAGTGGGGACATGCTCATTGTCCTCGGGGTCCTGCTCAGACCCAGCCAAGAGGGTGCCACCTTCATGCAGGGCCTTCAGCTGCCTGCTCTGAGGCAAGTCCCCAATGCCTGCTGTGTGTGCAGGGCGACCCAGGCACAACAGAGGGGCAGGGGAGGCCAGGAGGGAGAGAGCCAATGAGGGCGTGTTGTCCAGCAAGTCACACAGTGGGCAGCTGGCGCTTGTCCTGCTGGGGGCTCTGGGAGATGTACAGGTGCTGCCCTGGGGTCATTCGTGCGGGGCTCAGGAGAATGGCCACGGTATTTCCCCACTAACACCCAGCTCCCATCCACTGTGGGTGGCTCTCAAGGGCGTGAGCCCGAGGGCCAGACACCACTCGGATGCTTCCCCAGGAGAGAAAGAGCCCATGAGGACCCAGGTGAGTGCTCAGGTGGCACAGTAGGAGGTCTGGCCTGAGCCACATGTGCCCCAAATCAGCCTGCAGCCTGACCTTCTCCCTGGGATGGGCTCAGCAGTGTGCCTCAAAGAGCCCTTTGGAATAAAAGGCTCTGTCTCCACTGCTAGGAAGGCTGCCTGCAGGCTTCTGGGCTGAGAGCCCTCGGGGGCGACCCACTGAGGTGAGCTGCGCTGCCCCCCAGGCAGCCTGCTCCGTGCCCACGGGGTCGCCACAGCCTGGTGGGCTCGCCTTGGGTCTCCGGCCCCCTTTCCGCCAGCACAGCTGCCCCCCACTCCCTTC
The DNA here is from genome assembly GCF_964146895.1 of Miniopterus schreibersii. Classification (NCBI taxonomy): domain Eukaryota; kingdom Metazoa; phylum Chordata; class Mammalia; order Chiroptera; family Miniopteridae; genus Miniopterus; species Miniopterus schreibersii. The sequence goes on along the minus strand of NC_138111.1, from coordinate 69,325,697 downwards.
TGCCTGCGTGCAGTCCGAGGCCCCAGAACCGTCCCCTGGGCGAGCCTTTGCAGGAGGTGGCCTGTGAGATACCGCTGTGCTTGGTTCCCCAGGCCAGGGTGTTTTCAACACTTCCTCCTCGCGACCTCTGATAAGACCTAGCGCTCGAACCCCCACACACACTCCCCTAATCCTTCCTGAGACAAGTTTACCAAAAAGCAAACAGCGCGTGGGCTCAGCATGGACGACATTCTCACAACATCTGCCAGAGTCTACTTGTCCACCCTGAACAGCTGTAGCAGAAAACATCCATTTTCTTATGAAACAGAAAGATTTCCCTTCCTGCGAGCTACTAATAGGTACGTGCAGCCTCACGTCGCCCCAGCTAAGCTCAGGGAAGCAAATACGTGTATTCGGAAGCACCGACCGCGCTGCGCCTTCAAAAATGCACTGCCCGGCTTCCAGGCCCGGACTCACAGAGACCCCAAAAGCAAAGGCCAGCGCTGCCGCTTGTAACAGAGCCGGCCTTCTAGTCCATCCAGCAGCCCAGGGTCCAAGGCTGATGTCCAATCAGGATGCATCCCAGGCTCCTAGGTGCCTTTTGGGACATGGGACAAGGGCATTCGGAGCAGACAGTCCTGAGGGCTCAGGAAGCCCCCACCACACTGCTGCTCAGCCTGGCAGCCTCTCTGTGCTCATTCCCTGTGCCCCAGCCCCTCAAGGGGACAGGTGCCAAAGGGGTTGGCCAGGCTGGGGCGCAGGCAGTTAGCTGTGTCCACTGGGTTCAGACTCTCCTCCTCTATTTCAAGCACCTCGGCAGGGTGGGAATAAGCCTTCCCTGGGAGCCCCAGGTTTGATGTCCTGCTTATTTTGGAAAGAAAAGAGAGGAATGCACAGGAAGGGTCAGCTGAGCCAGGGAGAGGCCACCCCAGGGCATGTTTGCAATTCTTATTCATCCAGGTTCAGGTGAATATTCCTAAACTTACAAAGGTGTTAAAATTTGCAAATTTTGAGAGGGCAAAGGCAGTGACAAAGGACCATTCACATGGCACACTGTGCCCTTAGCAAGGACACTGATATTCCCCACACCCAGCCTGGCATCACCCTGACGCCCAACAGCATCACTCGCACCCAGAAGGAGCAGCTCCTCCTCCTCATGGCCGGGTGTCTGTGGCGCATTTCCCAGAGCAAGACATGCACGCAGAGGCCTCGGAGCACGACGTGGGCTCCTGGCCAACCCCTGCTTCCTACCCAGTGCAGGGGGCTGGAGGGTGCGTCCTCTCAGGTCAGCTCAGGAACAGCAGTTCCCCGTGGACCGGAACAGCGCTGTCTCCCAGACCCACTCATTGGCTGGGACTCCCCTGCACAGGACACTCTCAGAGCCATGTTCTCAGGAGTCTGAAGTTCACCCTTTCTTTGGAGGCCTTCTTTCCAGCAAGACACTGTGTCTGTGATTTAGGGCAGTGCCACTAAGCAAATAGCCACTGCTGCCTACTGGCCCAGGAACCAGCAAGTTAGAGCTTCTTCGGAGGGACCCACACAACGTGGTCACCCAAGGGATGCTCTATGCACTCAAAGCAGAAACAAAAGAGCCATATGCAGGTGTCTCAAAACAGCCACTTGCGATAGAAAGTCATCAAGAGACCACTTCATACCTTCCTCACAATCAGCAATTATCCCAGCAACTGCCGGCCTGACTCTGGAGGCGGGCCTCCAGAAAATGTCACTCTGACTCCCTCCCATCACATGCAGCTTCACCGGCTGTGGCTCCTACCAGATAGCTCAACACCAAGCAATTCAATTCTCACCGGCCCTGAGCGCCCTACAGTTTAACCCAATTCCGATCCTATCTATCTCTGGAGAGAGACAGATCCCTTAGGTTAAGGGTTCAGTCCTGCAAGACCGCCCTCCAGTTCAGATGCCAAATCCAAGTTGTTGTCACCCGGCTATAAATCAGAGGTTCCCATGACTCCTCCTCGGGTTCGACTAATTTGCTAAAGCAGCTCACAGAGCTCAGCAAGCCCGTTACTCATTAATTACTGACTTATTACAAAGGATATTAAAGGCTATGAATCAACAGCCAGATGAGAGGCACCCAGGGGAAGGGCCTGAAAGAAAACACGTGTGTCCTCATGTAGTTGGGAGCCTGGCGTGATGGCAGACATGCGGGCCATCCCGGGTCTTCTGGGTTTTATGGAGGCTCTATTACATAGGCACCATGGATTAATCATTGGCCACTGGCCATTGATTTAACCTCCCTGGAAATCGAGGGTGGGGTTGAAAGTTCCAAGGCTCTATTCATGGTTGGTTCCTCTGGCAACCAGCCCCCATCCTCAGTGTCCGAAAGTGACCCCATTAACACAAACTCAGATGTGATGGAAGGGAGCTTGTTAAGCATGGCAAGCCACCCATGTCACCTTTATGGCTCTGAAGCAACTTCATAAACGGAAGGCAGACTAGAAACCAGTATTAGAGCAAAAGATGCTCTGCTGCTCACATCTCAGGCAATCCCAAGGGTTTGGGGCTCCTGAGCCAGGGACCTGGACAGGACCAGACTATATATTTATTATAAATCATAATATTACGCTTGTCCAGGGGAAAAGTGGGAATTGTAGTGTTGGGACGCCACCCCTTAGCTCTAGGAGCAGCAGCTGGGCCACAAAGCCAGACCACAGCAGGACGGCGCTCAGGGCTGGGGCACGGCGCCCATGCCTCCCACACTCTGCGTGGACAGGCACAGGGGAGATGGCCCCTGGCACACACGGGAGAAGGCAGGTTCTCCTTCCGCACAAGGGAAGAGATACCTGTCCACCACATGCTGGCTTTGAAGAGTTTGGTTTTGAAACAAAAAACGTGGAATTCAAAAGATCCCATTGCATTTTATCTGCCCCTACGGGGCATGTGGCTCCTTCCGAAGGACGTTCAGACTCCAAAGAGGCCTTTCTAGAACGAAACCTTCTGCCTTCACTAGATGATGGGTGGTTTCTCTAGAACTGGGAGCCGGGAGGGAACCAAACAGAGACGTGGTCCCACCCAGAGCAGCACAGAGGAGGGTCCTGGGCGCTGCTTTGGGGAGATAAAGAAAATCAACAGTGAGAAACTCGCGAGCGACCGCACAGGGCCTGCACCCGGCCTGGGAGCCGGTTCTGCTCGGGCGGCTGCAGAGGGCTCCCCCCCAGTGGGTCTCCTTATCGGCACGGGGTCCACACTCCGGGACACTTCCATCCGGGGCCACATTCCCAGGGAGGCCGCCCCCACTCCTGATAAATTCCTAGCTCTCCAGAGAGAAAGTGCCTGAAAAAGACAAGGCCGGCCTGGGGAGGCTGGGCTCCAGAGGAAAACCGCCGAGGCCGTTCAGGGGTCCACGCGGGCACTGAGCCCACTGCTGACTCAGGCCAGCCCCCCCTGGACTCCCAGGGACCCCAATGACCACCTAGCTCTCTGGGGTGGGGGACATATGGAAAAGGAGAGCCAGAAAGGACAGTCACATGGGTGGAGCTTGCTCTGTGCCAGATCTGCGTGCCTGCAGAGACAACAGGGTCGTCTATGCTGTTCTCAGAACAACCTGACATAGAGCTCAAGCACACAGATGGAAGAGAGGGTTTCTGAGTTCCCCTCGCAGGGGAGCAAGGCCACAAAGAGCCCACGTTCCCTCTGACCCCAAACTCCTGGAAACCAACCCCTCCCCCAGTCCCCTACAAACCCAACATCCCAGGCATCCAGGTCCCTACACCCCCAGGCCCCACACTCCCAGGCCCCACACTCTTATAGCTCCAGGTTCCCACATTCCCACACCCCTCATGCCCCCAGGATGTAATACCCCACACCCCAATACCCCAGATCCCCACACCTCCTAGGACCCATATCCCACACTCCACACCCCCAAGATTGACACCCACACCACGAGAACCCCTACCCCATTATCCTCAGGATCCATACCCCACACCCCCAGGTTTTATACTCCACACCCCCAGGCCCTATACCTCCCACACCAGGCCTGTAACCCCACATCCCCAAACCACCCCCAATCCATACCCCCCATGTCTCCACACTCCGAGCCAACAGGGTCAGGTGGGAGGGCACGCCCAGGGAGCAGAGACCTGGGGAGGACCAGTGACGCCCTCAGGCCACTACCTGCCTCTCTCGGTGTTGTTGGCAAAGAATTAAAGAACTTCTGCTCACAAGGTCGCTGTGATAAAGGCAGGGGACCATGCCTGACACCTGTGGGTGTTCATGTCGTATCAGTTCCACTCCCTTTTCAACAAAAAGGACCACAGAGACCCCCCACCCCACTTTCTTTTAATCATAGCAATTAATCCTTTGGGAAGATTTTGGGGTACAGACCCCTCCTTTGGAGGAGAACCCCCCACCCCTACCCCTGCCCCGCCCCACCCCAACCCCAGCTGCCTACACCACCCCCCAAGGTGGTGTACAGGCCTTCTGAGTGTGCTGCACAAAATCGATCCTGGCTTTGAGGCTGGTTAGGCCCTGCCCACCTCTGTGACCCACTCTTAGGATGTGTTCTTAACCTGGCAGGTCCCTGCTACCAGGTCCACGAAGCAGCTTCCTTCTTCTGCAGAGGGGCTGCCTCATCCCCTCTTCCCCACAGCTACTGCTCCCTTCCCCTTCACTTTGCCACCTACACACACACACACACACACACACCACACACACACACGTTGTTCGAGGGATGCTTTCTTTCTTTTCAATTTTTTAATGTTTTTATTGATTTTAGAGAGGAAGGGAGAGGAAGAGAGAGAAGGAAACATCAAGGTGAGAGAAAAGCACCTATCAGTTGCCTCCCACACATGCCCCAACTGGGGATTGCACCCACAGCCTGGGTATATACCCTGACAAGGAATTGAAACAATGACCTTTCGGTCCACAGGACAACACTCAACCAACTGAGCCACACCAGCCAGGGCCAAGGGACCCTTTCTTTAAAGTAAATTCACGTTGTCAGTACTAGGCTATCTCCACCCCAGACCCAATGGCCTATAAATCCTGAGGAGACTGACAGCCTCCTACCCCAGGACCTTTGCAATGCTGTTACTTCTATCTGGGATAACCCCATACACAAGTCACCTAGATCTCTCTCACTGGTCATTCAGCAATCAGTGCAATATCCCCTCATAAGGATGTGTGATTTTGCACTATGTGGACTTGTCACACATGTCAACTTCTGTGATCTCCTGACATGTGCATGATGCTCCACCCCGAACCCGTCCCTCTGAGGACCACATGTCTGTGACTTCTAGCACAGTGCCTGGCATCCAGTAGGCATGCAAAATGTGTTGGGTGAGTAACATAATGCCACGGACACCTTAACTGAAGCCCCAAACCTACCTCCTGCCACTCCCTGCTGCCCCAGCATCCTCTATTTACACCACAGGACCACTCACAGGGCCCAAGCACCCCGGCCCCTGGGGGACTTCCTGTTCACTCCACGAGGCGCTAGGAAGGAGGACAGTTTCCCTTTCAGGATCCCAAGGTCTGCATCTGACCTTGTCAAAGTTCCCTCCATTTCTCCCGTAAGTCCTGACATCAGGAGGTCTCCTCAGACCCCAGGCCAGAGCTGCACTGGAAGGACCACTCCTCTCAGTTTCCAGGGCATTTCCACATCCCCGGGGTGCAGCGTTCTCTATTTTTCAGGAGAAATGTGAGCACGCTAAACCTGGATTTGTGGCAGTCCCATGAACGTTCACCCACTGGGTCTTTTGGGAATTCAGGGCCACTCTGTCCCCAGTAAGCCCCCAGCCCCATCAGATGGGCTGCCGGAGTCACCCTGCAGGATATCCAAGCAGATGGGCCCTAGAGAATTATGTAGGGGGAGATGGAAGATGAGGTGACTTCAGGTGACACAGCCTCTGGGTTTCCATCTCCTGCTATCTCAGGTCCCCTTGAGCCATGAGACTGACTCTAGGCTGCCCTAGGAGCTGCCCACATCATGCCCCTTCCTCTGAGGCCAGTAGGCAGAGCGAGATTATCAGCCACGTCTGATGAGTGCTGGCTGGGGGCTGCTGGCTGAGTGCTGCCAGGGACAGAAGGGAGCCCGGCTGCTCCTGCTCTTGGAGAAGCCACGTAGACACTACAGGGGGAGAGCACCACGGGAGGGCAGACACTCCAGGGAGGGCCCGGGCTGCAGGCCACGTCGACCTGGTCGGCACCAGAGAGGCCCACATAGGCCAGGCCAGATATGACCAGGAACATCTGAGCAACAGGGAGCTGCTCCAACGAATGGATCACCCCACCCACTGCGTGTACCCCAGAGGGGCGCAGTGCCTGGCGTGCCTCTAAGAGGTCATCAGCCAACCAGACCTGCTCACTGCCAGACCACAGGCCCAGAGGACCCCCCCCCCACACACACACACACACGGGATCCAGTGCAAAATGAGAAGGGGCCCTGCTCGAGGATGTGGAGATCATCAGGCCCGTGCACAGCTGCAGGCTGGGGACCCGCCTGCCTGCACGGACCCGGTTGGCTCCACGGAGAAGGCCGGTCTGGGCGCACAGGCTGCATGTGTGCTGGCTGGTTTGGGGCCGTCCTTGATTCCCTGGGTGAGGAAGAGCCTACCGGGAATGCACACGGGCTATGGAGGAAGGGGAAGCCCACTGGGGGGCTGGGTAAACCCACAGGGACCGCCCAGCCTCCCTGCTCCCCCTTTGGCCCCCCCAGGCCCCTTCCGTCTGGGCCCCGGGCCTTCCCTGTCCTCACGCCCCGTCCTGCCATCCCAGAGGACTGAGGAGCCGAGGGAAGGAAAACTCCAGCTGCCGTAACTGACCCTTCGTGTTGCTCCGTGCTGGGTACCGAGATGAACTGTGACAGGCTAAAGGGACGCTTTTGGAAGCTCAGAATTGACGGCCTCGCGGCTGTTTGCACTCCGCTGAGCTTCATGAACAGCCTGAGGTCGCGGTGGCGCAGCCAGAGCCTGAAGGGCGAGTCAGTGCCAGGAGCCTGCGTCCAGGGTTGTGGGGGCGCCAGCCCTGGACCGAGCGAGCCCTGGTCGCGCTAACGAGGGCGGCCACCACACGCGGGACAGACCTACCAGCAAAAGGCTCGAGCTGCCCAACGGCGAATAAAAACCCAGGTGTGAGACAGAAAGTTAGCATTTAGCTTTAAGCTAAAACAATCCTCATTATTGACAACCCTGAAAAAGGTCACTTTATTATCTCGTTTCCATGTGCCCGGTTTCAACAACAGTGGAAACGCCCAGTAACAGACGAAAGTGGTATAAACTCCATGGTGCTCAGGGCTCCACTGGCTGGTGGAGCAGCCCCACTCCAGGGATCACGGAGCCAGCGCTGGGCACCGGGAGAGAAGGTGTCGTCTCACCGACTGTCTCGTCCCAGCTTCCACGGGCAGGGTGCCTCTACCTGCAGGCCTGTCCTCCCAGCAACAATGACAGAGGCATTCATGATGAAGAAAGCACATCCCTGTCCGGTTTGAATGGGCACTTCTCTTGGCACTTGGATGCCTGGTGGAGGCAGCCACCTGATTGTTGTCCTTGTGGCATCACGTCTCCTGTCCATCCCTGCAGCTTGGACCACAGCCACTGGTGGACAAAACAGACCCTCTTTCCCTGGGGGCAGGAGCCTGGCTGACTGACCTAAGAGCCTCACCTTGCCCAGCCCAGCCCCTCGCCTTGAAGGGGAGCTCCCGAAACCTGTGTAACCTGAGTAACCGAACCCGCCTCTGCATCTGTGAGGGGGGTCCCCAGGAAAGAAGTCTGGGTCATCCTCGAGAGAAAACAAGCCCAGAATGTTCCACGGGGGGGCTAAAGAGAAAGCCACCTCACCCTGCGGGGTTTTGACCTGGCAGCTGTGAGCAGGCACAACCAGCTGGCCCATGCACTCGGGCCCAACAGAACCAGCAAGGCCCTGTCCACACCACCTCCCTCTCCACAGCCTTCCTTCGGGCCCCTCCTGACTTCCCCACCAGGTACACTATGGGAGCTGGTGCTCAGATGCATCCCTTCCAGCCAGGGCAACATTCCGGAACAGTCCATGAAACAAAAAGACAGAATGAGATTTTGCATTGTCCCCTTGGGTTTTGTCATTTGTCTCCAAAAGTATTTGGGGACAGCTCACCCAAGCAGAGTTCTGGACAAGCTGCCACAGAGTGTCACAGCTCCTGCCCACAGGGCTCAAGACCCTGGAGGGGGACATACCAATGGGGCTGCCGAGAACCACAGCTGAACACACACCTAACGGGTCACACTCTCTCCAAGTGCCCCTGGGGAGTCCTGGAAAGTCAGAGGTGAGCCTCTGGAGACTTGAGGCAGGACACGTGTTGGGTAAAGGTTAGGACTAGGTGGATCTGAAGTCCTCTCCAAGTCCCAAATCCTGTTCCCAAGAGGCACACATACGGGGGCATGCCTCCCCCTACTTCCCACCCCAGCAACAGTGGAGCCCTGAGCCTGTCCTTCACACCCTGAGCCAGGCCTCCAAGGCAGGTCCAGAGGAGGGCCCTCCGAGACTCTGCCAGCCAGCAGCTCCTCCCTCCTGCCTTGCCGGGGTCTCCCAAACAAGCAAATGCCCTTTGATGACTCATTCCTGCTGTCCAGAGGAGGACCAGCTAAGCAGCAGACCAGCTGTTGCCTATGGGGGGCGCCCTCTTTCCTTGTTGCTGGAAGGGGGCCAAGCACTGGAAAAAGGGTAAGCTGTGGGCAGAGCTGCCTGTGGACCTGTCACATGCACTTTGCTCAGAAGTAATGACAGCTATTAGGCTGCATAACTGACCCACAGAAGGGAGTCGTCACTGCTGAGAAACGAAGGGCACCCCGCGCTGCCTGGCCGCCGACCAGCAGCCCAAGGGGGTAGAGGGTGCCTCCTGTGGGCAGCAGCTTCCCTCGCCCATGGGGGCCTCTGCCCTTTCCCCTCCCAGCGACCTGTGCACGGAGCACGTGCACCCCCCCATACTGAGCACACTGACCAGAGCCAGGCCCAGTCACTTTGGAGGGACACAGCCTGGCAGTGGCACGAGTCCTTTTGCCTGCTTTCCATGTGCTTTCTCACTCGGCCACCGGTGGAGAGATCCCGCTGGCCACCCCTGTGCTCCTGAGAGCCCTGGGCCTGCCAGAGTTGGAAGCGCAGGCAGGTGTGTGTCTTAAATGCCAAGAAGGGAGGCAGGCAGGGAAGCTGCAGCCTGTGTTTAGGGGGAGCCAGAACAATAAAGGTAAACTACCACTCAACACAGACATAAAAATAACCCTGGTACAGGAGGTGCAGCCAGCAGAGGGCTGTGCTCGGTGCCTAATCGCCACCCAGCCAGGGGCCAGGGCCCAGGCAGTGTAAGGACACGGGCTGGTCACTCCAAGTTGCCAAGGGAGCTGTGTCTGGCTCTGGCTTCAGTCAGGATCGGGTCATTTCTCTCCCACTTCTCTGACTCCTTGGTTCCTGCAGACATACGAGAAGTCCAGTTGCAATCACATCTCCTGGCAAGTGTAAACCAGGCCTGTAAACAATTCCCAGCGCAGCATTGGCAGGGCCACGGGGCCTTGCTCCAGGAATCGTCCTGACGCAAGTGACCCACCAGCAATGCCGTGGAGACCGGGCACTGCAAACTGGGCACCTCCATGGCCTCACCATCCCAGAATGGGAGAGCATACGACCTCTGAGGAAGTCTAATTTGGAGACAGTCCTTTACTCACCAAGGAGCATGGGGTGTGAGGCCTGGATCATGGCCCATCTGCACTGTCCAAAACACCCCCCCACCCCAGGGACACTGGGAGCGTCCAGGGTAAGGTGACACCACAGCCCATGCCATCCCATGCAGAGCCCGGTTGACTGCCTGGAGGCAGTGCCAAGCCGAGGGCGATGCTTCATGTCCCAGTGGCAGCACAGGGTTTGGAGGCCTGGTGGAGGCTTGCTTCCTGCTTCAACAACAAAATGGACAAATGTGCTCTTTCAGCTCCTCTCTGGCTTATGACAAGGTAGCTCTGCCAGCCTCTCGTACCCCCAGAGTTAAGGTTTGGGGAACCTTAACTCTGCCAGAAAGACATGGTAGGTCCCCTGGCTACCTGGAAACCCTCTCTCTTTTTTTCCCAGGAAAAAGAAATGCTACTGCCCGGCCGGGTGTGGCTCGGCAGCTGAGCATCGACCTAGGATCCAGGTGATCGGGGTTCGATTCCCGGACAGGGCACATGCCCAGGTTGTGGGCTCGATCAATGACTCTCTCATCATTGATGTTTCTACCCCTCTCTCCCCCTCTCCTTTCCTCTGTCTGAAATCAATAAAGATATATTTAAAAAAAAAAAAAGAAAGAAAAAGAAATGCTACTTCTCCATGTACCTAAAAAGTTTGTAAAAGTTGTTTCTTTCATTCAGGGGGCTGCAACTGACTGCGGCCGTTCCCCGCCAACCCTCTGGAGCACGGTTCTCTCCAGCGCCTTCTCTGCCTCTGCAGTCCTGCTGTGCTCCCTGAGAAAACCCCCACAGTGGCACATTCCCCTGACAGCAAATGATGAGACACAGACAGTCCAACAGAACATCTGTCCCCAAAACCCACACCCCCCAAAATCAGGGGGTCACAAATGGAAAGGTAGATAGGGGCGAGGCTTCTTGGGGGGTCAGCCTAACAGCCTCGTACACATGACTACCACGCGGTGGGGGACACCCTGGGGGGAAGTTGCAGGTACAGGTTCAAGGTGAAGTAGACAGTCAGCACCACTCACATCCCAGGAGAGGGACCCGGAGCCAGCTCTTACTGGGCATCGTGATGGAGGCCATGCTCAGTCAGTCCCTGCAGTGGCCCCACAAGGTCCTCTGAGTGGGCTTGATGGATGGAAGAGGAGCCGCAAAGAGGCTGGGCCTGGATCACTCAGTGGGGTTGGCCCTGGGTAAGGGCAGGGAGTGGGGCTGGCTTGCCAGAGACCTGTTTTCCAGAAGGTTCTACCTGGAGTGCCAGGTCCCTTCTCTGCAAGGGCAGATACCAGCCAGAGAGGTTTCTTCCTGCCCCTTGAACTCTGGAGCCAGCATCGCTTTGCACAGACACCTATTGACATTGGAGGTCTTGCCAAGGCCAGCGCTTGTCAGCCAGGTGCACAGAGGCACTGGCTCCGGAATCTGCTCCCTGGGCCCAGTCCCAGCCTGGAGACGCCTCAGAGCTCGAGTTCCCCGTCACTCACTGCTAACCTGTGCAGGACGGAGCAGAATGGGAGCCACCAACTGCAGCTCAGAACAGAACGTGCTGTGACCTGGCCGGCCATCGGTTGCCTTAGCCCGGGGTCCAGAAGGTGCAATGTTCCCATAAGATAATCATTTAGTAGAAACCAAGTGTTCCAGCCACTACTTTCCCTGTACTAGCCTGTTTATTTGAAGTAATTTGCAGATGTGAAAAAACAACAATAAACAAGTGTTAGGACAGAGAATGCCTGTAGGAAGAAGAGTTTATTTGATAACCACCCTACAGAAAAAGACAAAGGCCTTTTGGATCCTAGAGTTTTGAAACAGGATGGTCTTCTTGCATTAAAAAAAAGTATTGATTTTTTATTGATTTTTTTTTTTTAGAGAGAGAAGAAGGGAGAGGGAGAAACATTGATGTGAGAGTGAAGGATCAATCGGCTCCCTCTTGCACACCCCCTACTGGGAATCGAACCCCCAACCTTTCCATGCACAGGATGATACCCAACCAACTGAACCACACCAGCCAGGGCAGTTCCCCTGCATTTTTATGGGACAGCTGTCAGCCTCCCTGGGAAGGAACAAGGAACAGAAGCAAAGATAAAGGGCAGAAAGCGCCTGGGATTTTGTTCAGCATGTGGCAAAGTGGTGACAAGGTCAGAGGAAGACAAAGGGCAGGATCACACTTGGGCACCCCCAGGCTGTCCAAGAGTGCAGCCTGGGAGAATAAAAAATAGAAAAAAACACAGCCGGTTTATTTTCCAGGGCTCGCTATTTTAAAAACAAACCAGCAGGCATGTCGAAAAGGCTCTCACAAGATGTGGCCATGCCTTCCAGACTGGGTTATAGTCTATCTCAGGCAACTTCCCGAGAGGCTAAGGCAGGCCCTTCTCATCTCACCCATCTGCCGTCTGTGGTTGGTACAGTGAACCCTGCAGACCCGATGGAAAGCTGAGGGTCCAGCCAGACTGAGACTGGGCCTCACAACAGATGGTGGTGGGAATGTGTGTGCATGCACATGTGTACATGTGTATGCCATGTGTGTGTATGTTGGACAAAACTGCTAATAGAGCAGGTTATGGGACCCTAGGAAACTGGAATCCTATAACTGAGTAACTTCAAGATGCCTTTGACTCAACCTTTTGTTTGCAAGTGAAAAGGCCTCTGGCTCTGACCTGAGCCTAGAGGCTCTAAGTAACTTAGGCAAGGACTGCCAGCACCCAACTCCAAGTTCAGGTCCAGAGTCAGCAGTCACAGTGAACATCCCTGAGCCTGCAGGCACCGTGTGAGGCCAGAGTTCATTAAAATATGGACATGCATGCTCGGTGGTGCTGAGGGTCATAGCTGGGAAGTAGTCGCAGCCCTGGCTCCTCCCCCAGAGCCCTCTGACCTGGCCTGACACCGTCCAGGGGCCAGGGAGCAGCTCCTGCCTCACTGTGCAGCTGGGGCTCCTTCCTTTCCTGATGGCTCCTCCGCGAGTTTCAATCAGCCCTGGGGAGGACAGACCCTCTCCCGGCAGGCGCGGGGCTGTGGGCCGCTGTGTTTTGGATGACAGTGGACACTTCCATCTGAAAGACTCCAGAGTTAGCCCTGCCCTGCTGGTGCAGGGGCCCCGTGCGCCTCGGTGCGCCTAGTGCTCCGCAGACCAGCAGCTGCAGCCCTGCCGGGGCTTGTCAGAAACAGTTTCCAGTGCCCCAGACCTCGGAATCTACACTGACCCAGGGACCAGCAGGCACTTAGAGATGACAGTGGGCTACACCCCCAGGGGCAAGAATACACGCCAGTCAGAGCTGGAGGAACAGGAAGAGTGGCCCTGGAGTGCACCCACCTCACCCCCAGGGGCCCTGACTTCCTCCTCTGGAGCATGCTCCTCCCCAGCCCCCAGGGCAGCCCTCACACACCCCAGGTTTGCTCCCCTTTCCTTCTGCCTCCTTCCCAAACTCTGTCCTTGGCCACACTGGGTGGGTGTCCCATGTTTCCATGGATGGCACCTCAGCCACTGGGTGGTCTGATCCTTGGGGCTGCATGGTTTTTCCAGCTTAGGGTTTAGTGCCCAAAGTCCTTCCTGCCAATAAAGTGTAGTGCATAGGAGCAGCTACACAAAGCCCCTCGTCCTATTCTTTTGTAAAAAAAAAAAAAAAGGGAGAAATCCTCCCCTTGAAAACAAACCAGCCATGGGTACTCTGGCCAGCTCTCCCACAGGCCTGGAGGTGTAGGAGTGGTCCTAGGTGCTTTTTACTAATTTGTCCCACAAGAACCTTATACCATTTGATGGGGCAGGTATGACCTTCTGGGGGGTTTACCTTGACCAAGGTTCCAGAGCCAGTAAGCGGTGGGATTCCTCCCAGACTCAGAGGGAAGTTCCAGTCTCAAGTCTGACTCCAGAGGCTGACACAGGGTCTTGGTTCAAGTGATTCATGGGGTGCTCCGGAGAGAGGGGCATGAGGAGGCTGGAGAGGGTGGGGCAGCTCTGCCTGACTCCCCAGTAGCACGCAGAGTGGGTCCCTGATGGCAGTGGGGTGGCCCTCGGTGCCTCCCTTTGACTGCGGGCTTCAGCTGAGCTGCAGGGGCAGAGCCCTCGCTGGATGGGGGCTCCCTGTGAGGTCAGTTCTGTAGAGAAGGCTGGTGGGTGCACCTGCTGGTAGAGGAATCTTAGTGGCACCACTGGGGAGCACAGCCTAAGCGTGGGCCCCTCCTTGCGCCACATGCCAACTTGCGCTGCTCTGTTCCCTGTTTGGGGCACAGCCACGTGCCTTGATTTGGCCACAAGAGCGGAGGGGCAGGTCCCCTGGGCTTGAAGCCGGGTCCTCTGCCCATGAATGAGTCAGCCCTGTGCCTGCCGAGGTGAGTAGGAAAGGAGGCCACCCCAGAGCACGTGAGGAGCAGAAGGGAAAGGGAACAATCGCAACCTCCCCCCTCCCCCCGAAACTCCTGTTGGCCAAGTCCAGGGAGAAGCCCGCAGGGATTGGGCAGTGCCCTCCTCTGTCCCGGGCACATACAGGGCCACAGGGAGAGGCAGGGGTCACACGCTGAAGAATGTCGAGCCCAGGAGGTCCTCAAGACTAGATTCCAAATGTTAATGTGTTGATATTTTTATTACTCAAACCTAATTCACTGTATAACTTTATGCTGCTTTTCTCACTGAATACAGAAGAGCAGTGAGTGAGCAGAGGAGGCCCAGATCGGACCTGAAAGCCCATTCTCATGGCACTGGGCCTGCCCCAGCCTGCGGCCCACTCCCAGGGGAATGAGGGTCTCTTGGCACCATGGAGCGGCCTCCCATCAGTGAACCCTCAGCTTTAGTCCAACAGATGCTCAGACCTCCCAGATGTTTCCAAAAAGGATTCCTCTTTCAGAAATTTAAAACCACACGCTCAGGGAGGAACATCTGGAGGGAGTTGGGTGAAGGTTGGGGGCTCAGGAAAGTAGGGTCCCACAGGATTTGCTTCTGGGGAGCAGGGTCTGGCTGGGGAAGGCCGGATCTGGATCGCGAGACAATGGGATCACAGCTGTGAGGCAGGGGAGCAGGGGCCCAGTGACTGGGCAGGTGGCTGAGCCTGGTGCCCCACCTGGTATCATCAGGTGCCAGTAAAGGGTGTGTATGGACAAGGACATGCCCTCATGACAAGCTGCGGGACTAACCCACGCACTAGGCTGAGGAGGGATGCATCTGCTGTCAAATTATCTCAGCAATTTCAGTTCTGTGAAAGTCCTTTCTAGAAGCCTTTCCCAGCAGAAAGCAGCAGCCACACGTCCCCCCTTCCTGTAGCCATGTCTTGTGCTCTGGGGTCTTTCCCAGAGAGTGGATTATATAAGCTAAATACCCCTCCAAGGGACTCACCAGCTCAGACCTGACTCAGAGGCATGAGTTCCAGCTACTCTCCAAAGACAGCCCCCTGCGCCCCCTGCCAGGATTGCCTCCCACACTGAGTGCAGGCCTGGGACTCCAGGCAACCACCAGGTGCAGTGAGAATGGCTCCTGCCTGTTCTGGACGCTGCAGGGGAGGCGCACAGGGATGCGGAGCCGCTCAGGCATCTCAGCATCCGGGCACTGGCTCAATCCAGCCTCCCACCACACCCTCCAGGCGCCATCAGGGAACCTCTAGATGAGCAGCAGCACCAGGTGCAGCAAGAGGACTGCAGAGCCCAAGCCAGCCAGTCAGGAAGGAGGGAAACCCCCACTCGGCTTGCGATGCTTTGTTCTGCTGGGGATCTAAGACATGTGCCAAAGTCCCTCAAGTAGTCGAGGAATCCCTGGCCGGACATTCACTTCAATGCTTGCTGCCAGGTCTGCCCAGGCCCTAGGAGTCTCAACTCGCCAGGGCCCTCAGAAGCCAACTTGCCCCTCCAGGAGCACCCACATCTCGACTGACCCTTCTTGTCCGTCCTCAGCGACTGGCTGCCATTCCCCTCACCGTGAGGCCCATCTTACTTCTACATAGGATGCGCTGCAGTTTTCAGCTGCTGGCAACAGAGAGACTGGAGCCTCCCGTGTGCACCCCGTATCGGAGTTTCACGGCCTGAGCCCCTCCTTCTTCCACCCTTCTCGAAGGTGGTGCTTTGCACTGTTTGTCTTCCTACTGATCTTTAAAAAATGGTGTTGCTTCTTATAAAATGCAAGGTCTTCTAATTGTCCAGCATCTATATTCCATTACCAGATGGGCACCCGGCAAATATGCCGAGGGTGATGGTGATGATGGTAATGATGTCGATGGCAATGAAAACGATGAGGGGGAGAGAGGGAGAGAGAGAGACACGGTGTGAGGAGAGAGACGTTTCTGCAGTAGGACGGGCAGGCCCAGCCTTAAGGGCACTACTGGCTGCTGATGGCTGGAGAGGGAACACAGGGTCTAGCCCGGGCCTCTCCGAGCGCCAGGCCTTCGGGGGGTGAGGGAGTCAGAGGGTGGGACGGCCCCTTGCCCTGGGGTGAGCTGCTCGGGTGAAGGCTCCTTCCCCATCAGTACTAGCACGATTCTGGGCAGGGGCTTCGCGTGGGCAGACAAACTCCCGGTTGCCAAGGCTCCTGGTGTAGCAAAGGTGTGCGCTTCTCCCTGGCCCACATTTGCCCCCCACTTCTTCAGCCCCACCTGGTTGGATCACGCTTTCTCCTCGGTCTTCTCTGTGCTTTTGGTTGAGGGTGAGGGCCCAGAGGTGTCCAGGCCACATGAAGGTGGCACTGCTGGCCCTGGCCCTAACCTGCAGCGTGACTGCAAGCCTGGGCTCTGAGTCTACAGTGGGGCCCCCGGCCCTCGACCAAGCCAAGCTGAGCGTCTGATGACTGAGGGCCAACAGCCCCATTCCCTGGGCTTTATCTTGCCATTCCTCTGGCCCCCACAAAACCGGGACTTCGAGTGATTTGCGGAAACCCAAGGGCAGGGCATGAGCGCGCGGTGGCTTCAGTGAGCCTCCGAGCTCCGCCTGCCCCCACCGGCCTCCTTCCTGGAACTTTTAGCGTCAGAGTCCCCTGGGGCCAGGAGTTCCAGGAACGGCTCTGCGGCCGTGAGTCAGCCCAGGGAACCCTGGTCCTCCGAGAAGGAGGAGCCTTTCTCGTCTGCTTCTTGTCTTTCCGTCTGGCTTTTATTGCCGTCTTCATGCAGCTGCTTAGAATTCTACTTGCCGGTACTTTATCATAATAAGAAAACAGCAATTTAAAGTCATCCTCCTGAAATATTCCCACTCAGGGAAGATGGGATTAAATGAATGTCTCCTGAGCCACCTTCACAGAGGCAGGGACTGTGTGAAAAAGCTGATTCAATTCAACCACCTCACTCAAAACGAAGGGCTCACAGGCTACCCCCCAGAACAAACCCTGAGCACTGAAAATGGGTCCTGAACCCCAAGCCCCCTGAGTGATGAAGTAAAACTACATCAAGCCCGTGGTATGAGATAAAGAAATGGTCAGTGGTTGTAGGATCAGAGCCCACTTTGGGGGAAAAAAGAAAAAAGCTCCTATATCCTTTTAACAACGTTCCCCTAACTGACTTGGCTCTCTCCACAGCTTTCAGCCCGCACGACCTGCTTTCCTGCGTTTCACTGACCCGCTGTCCTCACGCCCAGAGGCTGGAGAAGGGCAGATGTGTTTCCTGCGGGGAACAGGAAGCCACAAGCAGCCACGAGAAAGGGGCTTGGCACTAGCGGGTCCCAAGCATCAGCGGCAGGTTGACCCCGTTCCAGTCACATTCTCCGGGACGGTCCTTCGGTCCTTCCCTCTGGAGAGTTCCGTGTCCTCTGGCACCACCTGCATATGCACACAGCTGGGCCTCAGTGGCCGGCTCCTGGGGAGAAGCCCAGGGCCAGTGCCTGTCACAGCTTCCAAAATGCTTGTAAGATCCCGAGTGATGAGGAGAGCAGCTCTCCAGGTTTTCATCACAAGCCCCTTCAGGCCATAACTGAGTGTATGCTAATGAGATGACTGAGTGTATGCTAATGAGATGACTGAGTGTATGCTAATGAGATGACTCTTTCGATGGTTAAAACTTCAGCCCCACCTCCGACCTCCAGGGAGGGGAGAGGGGATCTAGATGGAGCCGTCACCAATGGCCAGGTGCCTCACCTATCTCCGTTAAGCCCTGGAACCTCCAGGACACCTCTCCCCATATTTGGAGAGCTTCTGGCTGGTGAACACATCAAGGTGCCGGGAGGGCGACAGCCCAGGCGGAGCATGGAAACTCCGTACCTCGTACCTCGCCCTGGGCATCTCTTCCCTCAGGCTGTTCCTGAGTTGTTTCCTTTGTAATAAACTGGTAATCTACTAAGTAAACTGTTTTCCTGGGTCCTATAAGTTCGTCCAGCTAATTATCAAGCATGGGAGGGGTTGTGGGAACCCCCAGATTTGTAGTTGGCCATGCAAAAGAGGTCTGGGCACTGTATTTGTGAGACCAAGCCCTTAACCTGTGGTAGTCAGAATTGAATTGAATTGTTGGCCACCCAACAGGCATTGGAGGTTTGGAGAATTGGTGTGGAAAGCACCAGGTATGGGGTGTTGAGGGAACAACTCACTTTTTTTCCCCACAATTAACCAGAGAAAACTCTCTGCTTTTCATGGGCTCAAGTGACTAGGCCTGGCATCTTCTCACTTTCAGATCAACTGATTATTAACCTTAATTACTTAATGGGATTTAAATACCTTAATGGGATTAAATGCCTTAGTCTCATCAACATGGTCGTATCCTGGGCAAAGGTGGGATCCTGCCTCCCACAGGGAATGAGCACAGGCTGGGACAGGACTTGCCAGAGGAGACAGCCGCTTCTTGGGGGCAACTAGGATGAGGATGACACATGCTGGTTTTGTCTGCCAGCTGGATTTCCCGGTGAGGAGCCCAATGATCGCGCAGGTGCGGATCCAGCCATCGCCCTGTGGGGAGGGAGGCACCTGTCCTGGACCAACAAGGGGAAGGTGGCTCGGGGGCTTTGGTGGGCCTCCTGACATTACTTATAGGACTCTTACCAACATAAAGCTGTTCATCTCAGAGAGGATTTTGTGAGGTCCTCGAGCTCCCCTACAGTACATGACTCTCCCTGTTATCTCCCCTGATTTGCAGCCTGAATCAGTTCCCATCCAAGGGTTCATTTCTTCATATCCGTCCAAACACCACTCCCTTCTGCTTAGAAGACAGCTCTGCTGGAGGAGCCTGCCCCCCCAAGAGGCAGAGAAATAACTAGGCTCTGGTTCCACCCCAAGTCCCCAAAAACTTGTGCCACTCATTTCTGGTCAGGCTCTATTCCCTGCAATGATGCGTCTCCTGAGATGCTATACTGCATGTTCTCCTGTGAGCAAGAGCCAGGGAGGACTCTGGGCCCTGGGCTCCCAGAATCACTGTTCCATTCCAGAGCTGATAGCTGTGACCTGGTGAGCAATCGCCCATCTGCTTCCACTTTGCACCACTGGTCTGATACCTCTCTGAAGGTGAGACAGGCCGGTAAGCCTGGACAAGCAGAATAGGGAAACTGAGACAGGTAGTTAAACACCAACCAGTTTACAGCCATCTAGCAATCGATAACTCCTATCTTCCCTAACCAGGGACACTGCAGAGTAGTCCCCACACACAGGGTAAATAGTTTAAATCTCCCCACTCAGGGAAGTAGACAGCAGAAACCCAATTAGGGCCGTTTGCCAACCACACCCAAGGAAAAAGGAAGTTAAAAGAATTAATCTCATTTTGGTTCATCAGCACAAAACTGATGAATAGTCTACTGATCCTCCCCGAGGACTTCCCTTAAACTCCCAGCCTTTAAAAAACCCTCAATCATCAAACTAAAGAGTTTCTGCACAGCAAAAGAAACCAGCCACAAAACAAAGAGGCAGCTGACTGAGTGGAACAAGAGATGATATTTGCAAACAATACCTCCATCAAAGGTTTACTATCCAAAATACTACCTAAAGAACTCATAAAACTCAACACCAAACAAACCAACAATCCAATTAAGAAATGGGCAGAGCCTGGCCGGCCTGGCTCAGCGGTTGAGCATCCACCTAGGGTCCAGGAGATGGCTGTTGATTCCCGGTCAGGACACATGCCAGGGTCTCGGGCTCGATTCCCAGCAGGGGGCATGCAGGAGGCAGCCAATCAATGACTCATCATTGATGTTTCTCCCTTCCTCTCTCTGAAATCAATAAAGACATATTTAAAAAAAAAAAAAAATGGGCAGAGGACCTGAACAGACACCTCTCCCAAGAAGACATACAAACGGCCAACAGAGACATGAAAAGATGCTCAACCTCACTAGCTATTAGGGAAACGCAAGTCAAAACGACCTGAGACCCCACCTTCACTGCTGGAGAGGCCACTGCCAACAGGACAGGTGGTAAGCGCGGGAGAGGCCGTGCCGAGAGGGAGCCCACTCACTGCGGGGGGCGTGGAGACTGGCGCAGCCCCGTGGGGAGCAGTCTGGCCGGTCCTCAAAAAATTAAGAAAAGAGCGTGGCCCAGCAGCCCCTCTTCTGGTTACAGACCTGAAAAACTCGAAAACGGGGCCCTGGTGGGTGTTGCTCAGTGGTGAGAGCGCTGACGGGCCTCGGGTTCGAATCCCAGTCAAGGGCACGTACCTGGGTTTCAGGTTCCCTCCCCACCCCTGGTGGAGCACACGTGGGGGGCAACCAGTTGATGTGTCTCCCTCACATTGATGTTTCTCTCTCTCCCCCCCTTCTACTCTCTCTGAAAAAGCACTGGGAAAAATATCCTCCGGTGAGGATTAAAAAAAACTGAAAAACATGTGTTGGCGAAGATATATTCACCCCTATGTTCATTGCAGCATTATTCACGGTGGCCAAGACGTGGGAACAGCCCAAGTGTCCTGAGATGGAGGACTGGACAAAGAAGGTGTGGGACATGCACACAGTGGGTGCTACGCAGCCTTAAGAAAGGGTGGAACACTGCCATTTGCCACAACATGGGTGGACCTTGAAAAGGTGCTAAGTTAGCAAGTCAGTTAGAAAAAGCTACGAACTATATGATTTCACTCATGTGTGGGATATAAAACTGGAACTCGAGGACACAAACGGCAGTGTGGTGGTTGCCAGAGGGAAGCGGGTGGAGGGGGCCTAATACACAGTGATGGAAGATGGTTTGATTTTAGATGGTGGGCACACAATTCTATATACAGATCTTGTATCATAGAAACGTACTTGAAACCTATATGATGCTATTAACCAATGTTATCCCAATAAATTTAATAAAGAATTTAAAAAACTCAAAAGGAAGATCCCAGAGCATACTCTCCCTCCCAGGAGCATGCCCGAGCCCTTCCCTCCCCTCTCCTCATGCATCTGATAAGGGACCCCACGAGACTTGTAACCAGGGGAGCAGTGGCACCTCATCCCAGGCTAACCCCTGACTCTGTCCCAAAGGCCCCCTTTTCTCTGACTTCTTAGTGAGCCAAAGCAGCCCAGCCCAGGCTCATTTCCCCGCCTAGTCTCTCCTGTTGCTGCTTCTATCCTGGCCCTTCCTTGTTTCACTGTCCCCAGCTTCAGTAAATGCCCTCTAAACATCACCTGGACTTGTGTTATGAAATCTTTCCCTCAAGAAGTCACCAATCCACACACTACCAGCCGACCCCAGGCAGACCTGCTCAGGTCCAGGTCCCCTGTCCAGTAACAAGGGGAGTGGCAGGCAGTCCCCCACCTCCTGCCTGAAGTGAGCCCTGCAGCCCTGGGCACCCAGTTCCCCTCCTATCATGAGCAGGCTGTCAGGTGCCAGCCTCTGCCATGCACGCTCAGGGACAGGCAAAGCAGGAGATGGATGATGAAGCCGAAACGTGAGGGACGGCCTCCTGTGTCCGGCAAGACTCAGCATCCTTCCCACTCTCTCCAGGGCCTCCTTCTACCAGGAGCTCTCCCGCTGCCAGGCACCAAACCAGGCCTGCTTACCCCCGTGGGAGGGCCC
This sequence comes from Miniopterus schreibersii, assembly GCF_964146895.1. Lineage (NCBI taxonomy): Eukaryota > Metazoa > Chordata > Mammalia > Chiroptera > Miniopteridae > Miniopterus > Miniopterus schreibersii. Next base: position 69,304,217 of record NC_138111.1, on the reverse strand, counting down.
AAGGCACTCAGGGCCCAGGCGGGAGTGGCAGGTGGACTGGACAGAGAAAGGACAAAGGTCAGAGAGGCCGGATGGGGCCCTGAGAGTGACATGAAGACAGGGTGCCATGTCCGGGAGACCTACCTTGTGGAGCCCACATTTGCCCAGGGTGGAGACATGCCAGCCCCTTCCCTGGGATGTGTCACTGCCTGGTCATGACAGCCCTACCCTGTGTGACAAGCCCACTTTAGAGGTGAGGATCCTGACTCCTAGAGGGACATAGCGTCACTCTTTTACTGGCTCTAGGCAGGCCCCAGAGCAGGGGTGGAGTCAGTCAGGAGTGTGTGAGGGCTTAGCCTCCAAGAGGTCAAGGCCTGCGTGGACGGGGAGGGGCGATAGGGTGGCATGGGCTTGGGTCACCAGGGAAGGAAAGCATGAGGAGAGCCTGGAAGGGAGAGCCGCCATACCCCAGGGAGTACAAGGCTATATCCCCAGGGCCTGCGCAGGGATGGAGCTCAATAATTTGGGGTGGAGGGAAGGGAAAGGGAGGGAAACAGGAATAAGGGGAGGGGGAAGGAAGAGGAGAGGGAGCGAGGCCAGGAGAAGTGGAAGGGGAACCACCCAGGGAGGAAGGGAAGCATGATTGGTACAAAGAGGAAAGTCTCAAAGTTTTGGGAAGGAAAGAGGTAATCACAGCCTGAGAAGGGCTGGCCTGGAGAGGAACCAGAATAAAGGAAATAGATGGGAGAGGGAGTGAGGGAGAGAGGCAGAGGGTAGTTAGAATGCCATGTGACCTGCAGGGCGAATGAGACATATTTGTTAGGTGGCCTGTGGGGTTCCCATAAAATTAACTATCCTGCCCTGCTGGCGTGGCTCAGTGGTTGAGCATCGACCTAGGATCCAGGAGATCGCGGTTTGATTCCCGATGTGGGCACATGCCCAGGCTGCAGGTTCGATACCCAGTGGGGGGCATGTAGGAGGCAGCCAATCAATGAATGACTCTCTCATCATTGATGTTTCTATCTCTCTCTCCCTCTCCCTTCCTCTCTCTGAAATCAATAAAGACATTTTTTTAAAAATTAACTCTCTATGTGGGGAAGTGATGCTGCTGTGTTCCCATCTCACTGTGTCTTCCTGGTTAAGTTTTCTGGGCTGTGAGTGGGTGACCCCGAGGACGCAGGCCCCAGCCTCAACACAGAGCTGTCACACCACCATGGTCTCCCTCTGCCGGAGTCCGGGCCACAGGATCTCATCAGCAGTCCCTGCCTAGGAAAATGTCTGGAACAGTAAATGTCCGCTGAATGAATGAAAGGAGCAATGAGGAAACGAATGAATGAACCAACCAACAATTGAACTAACATCCAGTCTCTCTCACCCTCAACCCCAGGGCCAGGGCTGTGCCTTCCTCCCCAGGCCCAGCTCACTCAGGCTCTGAAGATCTTTGCTGCCTGTTGGGCTGGACTCAGGCAGCGCTGGAGGTATTTCTAGAAGCTTCCAGCAGCCACTTGCTCCAGAATCCCGACTCAGCCAGCAGCCCTCACCCCCCACCGATGGCAGTTGGCCACAGCGTCCTCCATGCCCGGAAGAGAGGGCTCAGGTGATCTTTACATGTATACCTTATCTGCCAAAGAAGTAAATTGTCTGGCAATATTTTTCTAGAAGTTAAAGAAAGGAAGCTTGATCTATTCTTAAAACAGGCTGCTTACAAGGGCCCAGTGGAGCTTTGCCCCAGCACAGGCATCAGAGGCGTGGCACGGCCTTGGCACCCAGTGGTCCCCAGCCTCCGCCCGACAGCTCCACCCTCCCTGGGGACCTGTCTCACTGCCCCCAGTTAAGTAATAAAGTCTCTCCTCGGTGGCTAAGGAAGGGCCATTCCCTTTGACTTCTGCAGGGGACACCCCCAGTGAGGAATGCAGGGCTGATAGCTTCGATAACCAAGCAAAGTTCAAGAATTTTGAAAAAATCAAAATTGATTATCTGCTCAGTGAGCCGACCCATAGCCTTGCTTTGTTTGCCAATATTCTTGTTTTCCTCCTGAAAAACTTTTTTTTTTCACTTTTCTAAGTGGCTCTTGGTAACAATGCCATTGTGGTACTGAGGCCGATGGTTTACTAAAATACGCACGACACAGCAGTGGCCTCTGAAAATAAAACAAGTGTCAGCAGTCACTGTCCTGCTGTCTTACCAGGGAGAGAATGGAGGCTCTGCTCCGTGTGCACAGGTCACCTTGAAATGAACATGAGCCTCACCCGCTCTCGTTGCTCTGGGGCAGGCAGGGGTTTGCTTTAGGCCTGCGAATAGCTGGCAACCGTCTCGCTTGGCCAGCCCACAGGTGGGGAAAACGCATGCTTCAGGGAGCCTGCGGCCCCCGAGCTACAGCCGGGAAAGACCCGCCTCCGAGGTCACTGAGTAACAAGGGGGCAAGCAATAGAATGTTAAGAAACGTTAAGAAACAGAAGCAGGAGGTGACAAAATGCAGGGTCTGAGGAGCTGTTTGGAGGAGCGCTGCACGTGGTGTGTGCACCTCAGAGGGAAGAAAGGTGAGAGGGGGACACCACATGCGGTGATGGCCTGCAGAGGCGCCTTTAATCTTTCCTTTCACTTTTTTGTTTTACAAGATAGAAAATGCAAAATGAATGAATGAATACAAACAAGTGAATGTCTACAATAACACATCGAACTTTGATACACTTACAGAACTATCTTACGAAAGCAGCCTTCCTTCCAAGTCTGCAGGCTGGCACCTGAGTGTGTGGCAGCAGGGCAAGTGTTGGGCCCTGGAACCAGACAGCCTGGTGCCAAACCCACCCATCCACTTCGTGTTCTGTGATCTTCAGCAAATGTCTGCAGTAACTTTTAAATATCTCGTCATTAATGTTTATTTAGTGTTTTCTAGATGCAGAGGACTGTACCCAACAGTCCCCATGCTCGCCTCAACACACACGTGTTAGCTATGTACCATCACCACTTAGGGTTGTCAAAGTATGACTGCAACAATGTATTTATAAGCACTGTGCATTTTAGTACCCATCCTCTGAGGTATTTCATTTTAATAGCATTAGATGCCTGTTCATCCAAAAAAATTTAAGCATGAACTTTGGGGCTGGCACTGTGTCCCAGCATACATTTCCCCCCCTGCAAATTCTCCTAGCCCCTGGGGCCCCATCAGGTGCCCTTGCTGTAAATTCTAATCTGCGAGGCCAAGTTTCTTAAGGGCTGCCAACTGAATTTTCTACAAGGCTCACTTGGCCAGCAGGAGGGTCTGCCCAGCTGCTCCGGGCAATGTTCTGCTAAATATATTCATTGAAGGGTCGACTTTAAGAAATCACGCCCCACAGGTGTTTACTATGGCTTGCTGTGGCAAACAGCCCCCGAAAGGTTCTGCCTCAGCAAGGCAAACTCAGGGTTTTAAGCAGCAAATAGGTAAACTATTAATGAAACTTGGGCACAAACACAGCTGAATTATTTCACTGGGCTTCTATCTTAAGGAGAAATGTTTTTTGAGCTGATAAATGTGAGACATGACGCTTTCACTCTGGGAATAATCAGTCATACAGTCCTGTCATACTGAGAATGCGTCCATGGTTTGGAGAAAATTTTAAAAGTGGCACCTAGTAAGGCAAACAGCCACCTGGAACTGCTGCTAAACCAGAATTTCCTTTTTAAAAAACAGCACACAGCCCCTGCCCAGAACTCGGTGGACGCCAGAGCCTGTAGCATGCCGGCCCCATGTGTATTTCCCCTGCTGAAGCCGCTGAAGCCAGGCAGGGGTGAAATCAGCTCATACTGGTTTGATCAAAAAGATTCACTCAGGACATTCTCCCCTAGGTCCTTCTTAAAGTAAGCCTTTGCTGAAAAGATTTAAATGATCTTCCGAAAGTCCCTTAACTGGAACTGTGAACTGCAGCAGTCCTCCTGCGATGTGGGCAGAGAACACTCGGAATAGCAGGCAGCAGATGAAACTTGGGCACACCTATTTGTATAGACGATGCCTTCCCATTTTTGCTCAGATCTTTTTTCTGTCACAGCCATGACAAAACGGTGACTCATGCTTAAATGCAGCCATTGTGTCATAATACCTTGGTGACACTGCTGTGCCATTCCTTTAAGAGGAAAAGGTTCCTGAGAGCGGTCTGCAGCCAACCTCAGGGACCACAAAGGGTAACGTCTGCACAGGCCCCGCTCATTGTGCAGCAAGGCCGCCTGCCTCCTGCAAGCTGTTCCGATAAGCAGCTGTCGGCGGGGAGGGGGCAGAGGGGGAGGGGAGGGGGCGAGGCGCTGTTATCAGCTCGGATGGCCAGCCTTCAGCTGCTGCACTTACGTCTTATCTCAAGCATGCTCCCATCTTGCAAATTAAAAAATCTTCCTAAAAGGAGAAAAATAGGAGCAGGGCTCAAGTCCTGCCCTAACTCCCGGCAGCATCCCCTCCCCCACGCCAGCTCCCTGGGAGCTTGTAATTCAGCCCAGGCAGGAGGAGGGAACAGGTGCCACCCAGCTCCAGGAGTTTCAGCAATCATCTGCGAGCCTGCTGACCCTCTCCCTCTCAGGAAGGGCCCCCTCCCCTCAATAAAGAGAGTAAGTTTGTTTCAGTACGTTTATTGCAAAATTCAAAGCTGCAGCAGCATAATCCTTTAGAAAACGAAGCATCGCCTGGATCCGTCCTGAAAACAGTAGTGCAGACTGCTAGGTCCGTCAGGGCTCCAGGACCCGTGCAAGTCCAGGCCGCCGGCCTGCCTTCCCTGCTTCCTGCCGGCCGGCTGCTGAGTCACGCCTGCCGGCCGGTCCGTCCGTCCGTCCTTCCCAGCACCGCGTCCAACGTCCCGCCCAGCGATCCCGCGAGCGGCCGCTCCCACACTCGTAGAGTCCTGGGCGCCGCGCCGGGCCTGCCGCCGGGCCCCTCCTCCGAGGGATCCGCGCCTCCTTGAGGTTCTCCACGCGCGCCCCGCTTGCCAGTCTCCACGCCGAACTCCAGCGCCCTCCGAGGGCGCGTCCACTGAGCCAGCCCCGCGCTAGGCGCCCCGGGGCGTCTCCGCAACGATCAGACCACGGACGCCGCCGGCTGTCACTCGGGGAGGGTGATGCTGGGAACCCAGTCGTTGACGCTGCGGCTCTCTTCGCAGAACAGGCTGAGCTTTTCCAAGGCGGGATCCTTCCAGGCGTCCTCATTGGGGTTCTGCGGGGAGAGCGCAGGGGTCAGCGGGCGGGCGGGCGCCGCCGGGCGGGGGGGCGAGGGCCCGGGGCGCACACTCACCGAAATGAGGATGCAGTGGAGGTCGCCCGGCGCGCCCGCCTCGTCGCCCGCGCCCACGATGGCCGCCAGCCGCTGCACGTCGCCCACGCGCACGATGTCGATGTCGTTCTCGCAGCAGAACGCCTGGATCAGCGTGAAGTGGATCTGCAGCGCGATGTCGCCCTCGTCCTCCGCGTCGGCGGCCAGCACGCAGAAGGTCACGTTATCGGGGTCCCTGCGCGGGCAAGGAGGGAGTGTGATGCCGGGCAGGGGCGCGGGCGCCCGCCGCCTCCCGGTCTCCCGCGCCGCCCGCCCGTGGCTCGCGCGGCCGCGGCGGTACTCACACGTTCAGGACTTTGGCGGACTCGTAGACGCCGGCGGTGAGGCAGCCCTGGCGCTGCGCCGACAGCAGCAGCTCGTGCAGCGCCTTCCCGGCGCCCTGCATCCTGCGAAAAGCCAGCGCCGTGAGCGAGGGCCCGGCGAGACGCGACGGGTCCCCACCACGGGCACGCAGCCCCTGCGCCCCAGCCCGGAGACGCACCCCCGCCCGGCTCCCCGGGACACGGGCTCCCGCCCGCCCAGCCGTCCGGCGCCCACCCACCTGGCTGTGCTTTCAGGAACCGCGTCCTGGCCGCGGACTTCCTCCAGAGTCATGGTGCGGTCGGCGAGCAGCTAGAAATCCACGGGAGCCGGCGGAGCGCGGCCGGGACACGGCGAGTCGGAGCCCGTCGGCGCGCCCACCGCCAGCGAGTGCGCCCCGGCGCCGGCGCGCGCTTATATAGGCCGCGCCGGGCGCCGCCAGCTGGCGCCGAGCTGCCAGCCCATTGGCCGGCGCGCGCTTTCTGATGCAAATGAGGGGGCGGCCGGCGGCTCGTGCCAGGAGGCCACGTGGGGAGGGCCGCGGGGGATGACAAAGCCTCGGCCCGCCGCTTTTGTCGGGGTGTTACTAGGCAGACTGCGAGCCTGCAGATTTAATCTCGCTGCTTTCTTTAAAGTCCTTAAAAGGAAAAGTTACGTTTTTAAAAACCGTATTTGTGAATAGGACTCTGCAGCTTTTGAAATGCACCTTTGGAGAATCTAAAGGATTTTATTTTGCGTTTATTTTTGTTGCTACCTTTCTATTTTGGTCTTAACTTTTAATTTGGAGTTTATGAGGCTGTTTCTTTGAAACCGAAACTTAGAGTAAAAATCCGCAAAGCTGGCTTCAAGCTCGCAAAGGTCAGGTCGCCCTCCTGGCACTGGAGCCCCGGCGCGCGCCGGCGGAGCCCCAGCGCCCGCTCCGAGTCCCGGCCCGACGCGCTGCGGGGACCGCGCCGCGCTCGCAGCGCCGGGCGGAGGGCTGCGGCCGCGGGCGCGAGCGGAGGGGCCGGCGCGCGCCGCTCATTTGCATGTCTATAGAAGGCGCACAATGACCCAGGTCTGGCGCGTGGTGGCTGCAGGAGGGACAATCGAAGCTTTCTCTTCATAGCGACACTGTCCACCTGCCGCCGGGTGGAGTGGGGTGGGCAGGGCGCCGCCGCGCGTGAGGGTCACCGAGCTGCCCCGCGCGTGGGGGTCTGGGCAGCGTGCGGCTCCCGCGCCCGTGGGCGCGCGCCTCCGTGCACCCCAGCGGGCCTGCCTGTAATTCCGCCCACCCGGTCCCCGCAGCCGTGCGGAGCGGCCGGGAGTTGAAAAGAACACCTGGCTGCTGCGCCCGGTGCGCTCCTCCGGGACGCCGGGGTTCCAGTCCCCGGGAGCTGGGGAAACGAGTCTTGGAATCCTTTCTCGGGGCGCCATCTACAGGCCTCCAGGAAGATTCTGACCGTCTCCTCCTCGCTTCCCTACTTCCATTGGCCTGGGGCGGGGGGGGGGGGGGCGGTTGGCCTCCGGCCCTCGGGTCGCGGGTGGCCCTAACAGGGTCCTCTGAGCCCTGTCCAGAGGATAGCTGCAGAATCAGGACTGCACAACCCATCGGGGAGGAGAGGGGCACGAAATGTGGAGGAAGAGCCCATATTCCTTGTTCTATTTTGAAATTTTTTATTTAAATATGCATATGTAAAAAGCTTGTTTTCCGGTAATAAATAGAATAGTAAAACTGGAAGAGACCTTGAGAGAGTTTAAGAGACACTGCTGTGATGTGACCGTTTTGGACCTGCAGCATTTGAGGCTGTTTGCTCACTCTGGGGCGCGCGTCGGAGCCGGCCCGGCCGGGGCGGTGGACGTCAGTGACCCCTCCTTTTCCAGCGCGGAGGCCTCGGGCCGGGCGCGCCGGGGGCGGGCGGGATTCCTGGAAGCCCAGGCGGCTGGCTCCGCCGGAGACGAGAAAAGAAACCGGCGAGCTGGCGGCTGGCGCCCCCTGGTGGCTCACTGGCAGAGGGCAGCTGCAAAATCAGGCCACCTCTTGGATTCCAAGAAGTGGGTGTTTGTTCACCTAACATTCCCGAAACGAAACTCGATGTCGCTTATCTTCCCACCAGCCAGGCGGCGTCGTGCTGCGTTTATTTACTATTGTTTCCTTCCTTCCTTTCTTGGTGGTATAGAAAATGATGGTGTGCCTCGATTGGACAAAATCTGTTTAAGTGGTTGTTAGTTGTTCTTTTAAAATGTATTTGTTCCAGGTCCTCAGGAAACGTTGCAAATAAGACATATTTGACATCCTAGCGCCCCCCCCCCCCCACCATTTACAGCACTGGAAATCCGCAGGCACTCCAGGCCTCAGCCCCTGCTCCCAGAGTAGGCACTGGACAGGCCTGTGGGGAGGGCACAGGGGCAGCATTTCCAGCTGGCGCTGAGCCAGCCCTGAGGAAGAGAGCTGATTGACAGCCCCCCGGGCTGCTCTACTTTGCTCGCGTTTTTAAGGTATTTCGTTTCAGGAAAACCACCTTTCTGACATAGGATATGACTTCACATGGGTTTATTAGGTCAGTCCAAATGGCCCTAAAGCCCTCATCTCAATTAGGGAAGAAAGATTTGATGGAGACAAGGTTGGCCCTCCACCAGAACCCTCCAGCCCCTATCCTGCCGTTTAGACAAATGCAGAAGCTGCTGTGTCTGGGACAGCCCCCTCCCCTCGGACCACAGGGGGAGTGGAAGAGGCTGCCCATTCCCGGTTTCCTTCAGCCGGCAGGGAGACAGAGGACTTGACAACGGCGAATGGTGCGCCTGCCCCGCTGTGACGCTGATACATTTGCAATTAACCTTGTTATTAATAACAGGAAAGGAACAAAGGGGTACAATGGGCATGTCACTTGGACAGCTTCACCTGCAAGCTGCAACTTCAACTCCCCAGGGGACTGGACAAAGAGAAGATAGAAGCATGCCCAGTAAGGTTTGGGGTGACACAGGGAAGGTGCTTTCTGTCAGTCACACCTGGGGACAGAGACGGTTGGCCAGGATGGGCATGGCTACTGCAAGGGCATGAAATTTAGGGTATTTAAGCCCCTGAAAAAAGGAGTTTGCTCTTTTGTGCTCTCGTGCTATTGCTGCTCTTGGGACTCTTGGGACTTGTGTGACTCCTGGCCTGTGAGGCTCTCCTGCACTCACCCACAGGGCCCACGGCCATGGACTCATGGGCTGCATCTAGCCTGGTGCTGAACTGGACCCAGCTCCAACGTGGAAAGGAAACTCTGGACTCTGACTCTGCTTCCCAAATAGCATTCAGCCAATGTCTCAGCCTGCCGAAGCCCCAAGTCCTAGGGGGGCTGTGTTGTTACCCCAAGCTCCCTGTGATTGCACCCTTAAACCTTCCCCTGAACCTTAATAATGCAAGTGATGGTGACTTTATTAATAATAGAGACTCCCTCGGAGACGCTCTGCTTTTAAAGCCTTTGGAAATGTTCACAGTGTGACTGGTGTACTAATACATCTTGGAAATGCACGTCTCGGTTACTCTCAAGCCTGGCTGAATGGTGGCAGAGTCTGGAAAGAAATGGGCTTTAAGTAAGCAGTCAACTTTATGAGACAGTCCCTGTTGCGGTTTCTCAAGTTATTTGCACTTAGAGCATGCACAAACACTGTCCTCAAACAGGAGGTTCGCCCCCCCTTGTACCCACAGCCCCACCAGAGGCTGCAGGGCACGGACGCCTGCTCAGAGGTCCATGCTGTCTACAGGCAGCGTGCCGCTGGACTGTGGGGTGTCTTAGGAAAAGCCCAAGTCATTGCCACCTTTCAAAATGGGCAGCTTTCACGTAAAAATCTGGATTTGCAGCTTCTCTTGGCAAATGAGATTTGGCCACCATGTGCCTGCAGTTACCACTACCCCCATACACCACAGCAACCATCAGCTGAAAGGGGGCACTGGGACCCCAGACTGGGCAGCGCTCTCCAGGTCACCGCAGTCCTCACTGCACCCTTTTGAGGACCCCTGCTGCTTTGTCCATTCACACGACCTGTTTGTCCCCTGCAGGCCTTCACATTTGCAATGTTTGAAAAGAAACTGAAGTTCGAAAAGCAAAATAAAGGGACCAGGTGCTTAAAAGATGAACTGAAATAGGGCAAGCATTATTTGTGTCCCAGATTCTGCAGGACGGGTCCCCACGCGGGCACCAGGCTCTGGGAGCAGTCTGGGCTGACCCCTTTCTATACGGCTAGGGCGTCGCTCACAGTCCCTAACCCCCACCCCTTTCTCAGCTCTTTCTCAGGCAGGACAGGACTCCTTGGGTTTCAAAAAGAGTATTTTTTCCAAAAAAAAAACCCTCATGGATGGGGTGAGGGGCAGCAATGAATCAGTAACAATACAACATTAACTCAAAAAAGAAACCAAATCCTTGTGGAAGATACACACTTAATACTTAAAACCCAGCAGTGTCACAGCAAATGTGTCCCAGAATCTGACAGGCACAGTATGGTGCCCCCACCCACTGCCTCGCCCCCCACCCTGTAAAATGTGAGGTCTGAAGATGGGGAGGCTTCAGATGACAGCCGAGACAGGAAACAGGAAACGGAAAAGGGAAACCCCCACCGAGCAGAAGCCAGACATCCGCGGTCAGTCCCCACACGGACAGGGACTCACAGGAGCAGCACGTGAGAGGTCACGTTAGTTCAGTGCGATTCCTGAAATGGGGTGGGGACAAATCATGCATGCACTTGGTACTTTCTCTGTCGGGAGTAAGAAATGATTGTGACACATGTCACAGCCATAGGCTCAAAACCCTGAAAAGCCGCAGATGTGCTGCCTTGACGGCTTGGCCATGTGTCTGCCCCCTGAGCCTTGGTTTCCCTGAATGAAATGAAGATGTGCCCTTTGCCCTTCGTGAACCTCATAGCACATCTCTAAAGGCCACATCTGGTCACCATTTGGCCCACATTCAGGTTGTGCTTGGGCAATGCTCTAAAACGACTTACAAATTCAGGTCTGACTTGTTCGTTTGTGTAAGCAGGAGTGGGTGGCATGCACTTTCCATGTCACCCTAGATATGTCCCAAATGTCACATTAGGCCTGCTGGCACATTTAGCCCCGGCCTGGCCGATGCAGGCATTTGAGTTTGGCATGAACTTTCTTTTCTAACAGCATACAGTGAGCTGAGATACTGTGGTCATCTTTCTGAAAACATTAACATACAGCATATAACAGATTAATAGAACTTTCTAACTGAAAACTCTATGTTCTGAGAGAGAATTTAAAGTAAGTATATAAATAGCCAGAAAAGGCCATGTGATTTTGAGCAGAACAGGCTCGAAGCTGGGTTTCGTTGCTTACTTAACTTTGACCTTAAGCAAAAAGTTAGTGCATGATTTAAAGTGTAAGGTAAGACAAGGAGGCAGAAGACCTGCACTTGGAAACCTGTACTAAGACAGTGAGGAAAGAAACTAAAGATATAAATAAATAGAAGCATACTCCATGTTCATGGATAGGAAGAATTAGCATAGATAAAATGTCCATCTACCCAAAGCGATCTATAGAGTCAACACAATTTCTATCAAAATACCAATGATGTGTTTCACAGAACTAGAACAAATAACCCCAAAATTTGTATAGAACCACAAAAGACCCCTAATAGCCACAGCAATCTTGAGAAAGAAGAACAGAGTTGGAGATATCATGCTACCTGATATCAAACTATACCATAAGACCATAGTTAAAAAAAAAACGCAGCACAGTACTGGCATGAAAACAGCCACAGAGATCAATGGAACAGAATAGAGAGCCCCGAAATCAACCCACGCTTATATGGTCAGTTAATCTAGACAGAGGAAGCAAGAGCATACAGTGGGGTAAAGACAGTCTACTTAATAAATGGTGCTGGGAAAATTAGACAGATACATGCAAAAAATGAAACTATACCACCTTCTTACACCATATACAAGATAAATTTAAATGGATGAGAGATTTAAATATAAGACTCGAAACCATGAAAATCCTGGAAGAAAGCAAAGGCAGTAAACTCTCTGACATTTCTCTTAGAAATCTTATTTCTGATACATCTCCTTGGGCAAGAGAAACAAAAGAAAAAATAAACAAATGGGACTACATCACATTAAAAAGGTTTTGCATAACAAAGGAAGCCATTATCAAAAGAAAAATATAACCTACTGAATGAAAAAATATATTCATTGATGATGGGTTCCATAAGGGGTTGATATCCAAAGTTTCTAAAGAACTCAGGCAACTCAACAAAAAAAATAAACAATCCAATTAAAAAGTGGGCAGAGGACCTGAATAGACACTTCTCCAAAGAGGACATACAGATAGCCAACAGACATGAAAAATGCTCAATGTCACTAATCATCAGAGGTGCAAACTAAAACCACAATGAGATACCACCTCACAAGTGCTGGCGAGGGTGTGAGGAAAGGGAACCCTCGGGCACTGCTGGTGGGAATGCAGACAGGTGCAGCCACTAACACTGTGCAGGTTCTTCAAAAAATTAAAAATGGAGCTGCCTTATGACCCAGCAATTCCACTTCTGGGTATATGTCTAAAGAAACTCAAAACACTAATGTTCATTGCAGTGCTACTTGCAATAGCCTAGATATGAGAGCAGCCCAGTGCCCATCCGCAGATGAGCGGATAAAGAAGGTGTGTTCACATGTACACTGGAATATTACTTGGCCATTAAAACGAATGAAATCTGACCATTTTCAACAGCAGAGATGCACCTAGAGGGTATTATGCTAAGTAAAATAAGTCAGAGAGAGAGAGAGACAAGTACGATATGATTTTACTTATATGTGGAATCTGAAGAACAAAATAAACAAGCAAAACGGACTCACGGATACAGAGAACAGACTGACAGTTACCAGAGGGGAGGGGAGCCGGGGACAGGGTGACAGTGGTGAGGGGACTGAGAAGTGCAGATTGGTAGTTATAGTACAGATAGTACTAACTGGAGTTAACTAAACTACAGATTGATAGTTTAGTTATGTAAAGTACAGCCCAGGAAATACAGTCAATAATAATATTGTAATAACCGTGTGGTGCCAGGAGGGTACTGGACATATCGGGGAATCACCGTAAAATATATGATGGTCTAACCACTACACTACACCTGAAAGTAATAGGGAATCACAGTGAATGTAAACTGTAAGTGAAAAATAAGACTTTAAAAAGAAAAGAAACTAAAGTGTAAGGTAAGAGTCCACGCTTATCAACGCGTTACATCTACAGCGCTGCCTCGGTTCTCGAACACGCCTCGGAAGTCGAACACGCCCCGCGGCTTCCGCTGGGGCAAGATCCTGAGGCCTCGCCGTCGGCTGTGGATCCCTCGGTTTTCGAACGTTTCCGAACTCGAACGGGCTTCCAGAACGGAGTACATTTGAAAACCGAGGCACCACTGTACTTTCATCGAGTTTTCCTAAAGAAGTACATTCCAAAATATACATTTCAAAGGAACGTTTGCTGCGGTATTTCTCCTAATAGCGCAAACGGGAAGCCACAATAAGGGGCGAGTGCCGATCACAGTGTGGACATGCAGGAAACGGAGGCCTCTCCTGCCTGACGGGGACAGCAGGTGCTGAGCTGTGTGGCTCTCATGCAAACGTGTCTAGTGCACACGATGAACACCGTACGGATGTCAGGGCGGGGACGTGGGACATCTCCACGTGGTGAGATTTTAGACTATTTCTGTTTTTTTCACTGCACTTCTCTGCAATCAAGCATCTGGAATTCGATTTCGTATAATGCAAACTTTCGCCCCAGGCCTCGCCAGCCTGACTTGCTTCAGGCGCTGTGCGGGCTCACCCTTTACGGTAACAGATCAAGACGCCAGGCATCTGCGGGCTGTGCTGCGGGGAAGCACAGGCCAGAGCGCGACCTCTGCGGAGCGGCTCGTCTTGCTGGGATGCCGCCTTGTTCTCAGTTGAGTGAAGACGGTTCTGCTGCACTCAGAGGTTGCCTCTGGAGGGACTGGGATGGAATCTCGGGTGACACCCTCGGGGCACGAAGGTGGGGCAGCAGCCAGACACCTGGGACGCCCATGCCACAGAGTGCAGTTCCCCAAGACACACATTTTAGCAAGTAGCGACAAATAAAACTCTTTCACTACCTTTTTGACAAACGTGTCTACTTTTCAGAAATGAATTACAACAATAGATTACAAAAATTGTTTCCACTGTTTATATAATACATCAGGAATTCTAAAAATTCAAAATCTTTAGGTATACTCAATCCATTTTGAGACTTTTGTAAGTGCAATTCAATTTTGCAGTGTTTAGTTTTACCCATTTAAAAAGCGTGTGGCAGGCCTTGAGTGGTAATGGCATTATGACTTTATCTACCAGACTTTCACAGAGGTTGGTATGTGCCAGGCACTGTTCCAAGCACTTTTAGAGCAGCACTTAATCCTCATGCCCCTGATGGGTAGGGACTCTTCATCACTGACAGATGAAGAAAGTTGGGCACAGAAAGGTGAAGTAGCTTGCCCGAAGTCACACAGCCGGAAGGTGGCAAAGCTGGGACTTGAACCTAGACAGGCTGGCTCTGGAGCTCCCTCCTGCTCACCGCCAAGAGGGTTGATGCCACTTCTCTGTAAAAGCTTTTCTAGAGCCATGGGGGCAGACCATTTTGTCCACAAACGGCAAGGAGATCACCTAGGTGAAAAGATTTCGAGAAGCTGCTTGGCTCTCCTCAGGAGCCCCTAGTGCCCTGCCGGATGTCGTCATTGCAGGGGGCCATCCTGTGGTCAAAGAGAATACAATTTTGAGCTCTGAAAAGGAGCTTCTGTCTAGCATCTCCGTGTGTCTCGGGAGCCCACGGGCTCTGGTGCCACACTGAGGTTAATACGCAGAAGCAGCAGTCCCGGGAGCAACGAGCTCCATCTGCCACCGGTGGGCAGCTTCTGAGAAGCCAGGCAGCCCCGAGGACGCTTCTGAGGGGTCTGCCACTTGTAGAGACACGCAGCCCGAGCTGCCAACAACAGGGAGAAGAGATCCAACCACCGGGACAGTGTGTGTCAGCTGAAGGACTCCTGCCACCTACAGACGGGAAAACCGGTCACACAGCTAATGATGGAGCTGGGGCTCTGGCCGCCTTTGCCAGGCCTCGGGCGAACCCCCTGTTCTGCCTCCCCACCCACTGCGCGGGGCCGGGGCTCAGCGCGAGGCGGCCACCCTGAGACACGGCTCCGGAGCACCCAGCCACGAGTGGGGGGTCCCCGGGACTCGCACGCCTACTTTCCTTTCAACCGAGGGATGCTCTCAGGCTCCCCATGTCCTCTGACACTCTGACCTCCACTCGTTAGCCACATCATAGGAAGTATATGGATTATTTTTTCTTACAAACTCATAGAGGCAAATTTAAACTTGCAGGTACCCACAAGGCAACAGTCTTCAAAATGCTGCCAATTTTGGACACAGCACCACGAGACAGGTTTGGGTGTCCGAGGCCCCGCGGGAAGCCTCGGTGAGCAGCGGTAGATGTGGGACATGTGGATGAGATGCCATTTGCCGAGTGACCTCTGAATCTGGGAGAGGGCTGTTGGCCCGGGTCGTCCCCTCCAGTCCACTGCCCCTTCTGCACAGGGTCCCCGGGGAGACTGCACCCCAGCCCCCTGATTGCCAGACCAGCTCCAGCTAGTGTGGCCTTCCAGTCACTGGCTCCTCCCTGCAGATGCAGTGGGGCCCCGGCAAGTAGAAGCCGGGCAGCCTTAGCAGACAGGCCTGGGTCCCCCCGACCGTGTGGCCCCGCCGCCCTGATGGCCTTATTCCTGGCCGCGTATCTGAGGCCGGCTGATGAAGTGAAGTCTGCCAGGCTTCTCCAGCCTGCCGTCCCCACTGACTGTCGAGTGAGCGAGTGCAGCGGGAGCTGCGGGGCCTCGCGGCCGCGGGGTGCGCCCGGGCTCGGGACTCAGGCGACTTTCCGCTGGAGCACAGCCCGCAGCAAGCACAGGCCCCGAGCTCCCGCCAGTTGCTGGGAACGTTACACTCACATCCCTCCCCTGGTATTTGCAATAGACGGAAAACTATTACTAGTTCCCCGGGACACATTCAACTTAAATAGTAATGGTTAAAACAGCCCAGAAGGGGACCCGTGTGGTGTATTTCCATTTTGCCAGAAAAGTCCACAGCAGGAAAAGTAGTTCCTGGCTGCGAGGACTGGGAGTCTCTCCATCCGCTAGGGCGCTTCAGTTTCCAGGAGAGATGGCCTGCCCGGCCCCCGCTTTGTCCTGGGTCCCAGTCAGGGAGACCCCTCATCACAGGACAACCTATTTAACCACCGCCCTCCCAGGGCCTCAGCCCCCAACGGAGGACCATGTGTGCTGACCTGGGAGGTAAGGACAAAGGAGGAAGCCAGTGGCGACCCGTCCTACCAGTGGTGACACAGGCCGCACGCCCACCCTGGGCTGGGTACAGCCCCCATGCTCCGCCAGTCTCTCCCCATCCACTCCAGCTACCTCAGCTGTCCCCAACCCTCAGCACATTTTGACATGGCCGCGGCCCCTGCTGTCCCCACCCCTCCCTTTCCCCCCCAGCACGTCCATCGCAAGGACACCTGCTCAGCCTTTGTCCCGCACACAGCCTGGGTCACGTGCCCACACACAGCGTCCCCACAAGAAAGGACTGATGGATGAAGGGCCATGTCTGCGTCCCCCAGTGCAGGCGGGAAAGGAGGTCCCTCCCCACGGAACGGTGAGGTCCCTGCTGCGCGGGCTCAGGACCACGGTGGTGACCCAGCACAACCCAGAAAGAGGAGGGGGGGGACTCCAGAAGAAATGAGTGAGAAGGGGAGCCCGTGAGGTGGCAGGAAGGTGGAGCCCCAGCACGCCCGCCCGGTGCCAGGCTCTGCAGATGCGAGGCGGCTTCCCGACGAGCGATGGCGGAGTGAATCGGGGCAGGAGGAGACAGGACTGCGCCGTGCGGTGCCCTCAGCTCGCCCAGCCGACCTGACGATGCACCGGTTCCCCTTCTACGTAAACAGGCGGCACTGGCAGCCCTCAGCTGGGCTGCGCTGCTCACCCCAGCTCCTGCTGCCAAAGCGGGGCCAGGGCTTGTAAAGCTGGGCCCCAAATTATTCAGACACTGCAGCCAGCCGTTCCTACACATGCCTTCCCAGGAGGCACCATTCCTGGCCTGTGTTCAGGCTGCTCCAGACATGGGCCACACTGTCCTGGATTCCTTGAAGTGAAACGAAATGTCCACCTAGCACTCTGTGTGGAGTGTTTCCTGACGGATGCAGCTGCGTTCCGAGGGCCTGGATCTCATTTCCCCCGCAGAGAGCACGCCCGCCTCCCCAGGGAGTACGGGCGTTTTCCGCAGCTGAGGGGACGGCACTCCGCAGAGGTTCCAGAGGTTTCGGTGGTGCATGTAAGAGGGGAAAACATGAGCCAGACCTCTACTCACCTACCTGCTAAACAATTAAAACAGGCAAGCATTTAAGTAAAGAAGATTTTATTTTCTCTAATGCCTAGACAGAGAAATAACCCATCAGGTACCATGAGTAACCAAGGCGACAAGGTAATTCAGAAAGAAAATGAAAAATCTCCAAAAAATAAACATAAAGACAAGAAAGACTGTGAACTCAAGGTGGCAGTTCTGAGAAAACTCAACAACACACAAGAAAACTCAGAAAGGCAGTTCAGTGAGCTCAGAAATAAAACCAACATCACAAAAATCTAGAACTGAGACCCATTACACACACAAAAAGAGGGAGCGCGGGAAGCCACAGAATTCCACCAAACTAAAATAATAGAAACACAACGCAAAAGAAACAATGGAGACACAGAGCTACCAGAAAACAAAAGATGAAACGGCCACAGGAAGTCCTCACACATCAGTAATCACGCTGAGTGTAAGGGGTTGACAGAGTTTGAATGAAAAAAAGAAACCCCGCTATCTGCTGCCTCCAGGAGACACATCTCAGCTGCAAAGACAAACACAGACTCCAAGAGTCCAGTGTGAATGAATCAGAATTATACCTGGTGGCTGGTTTGTCAGATTAACAAAAATATATATATATTTTGGTGTGCTGCAGAATTTTAATAAGTAGTTTATGTGCCATGAGATGAAAAAGGTTGAAAATTGCTGCGATATACAGATGATGTATTATAGACCTGTATACTTGAAACTTACGCAATGTCACCCAAAGTCACCCCAATAAATTTAATTCAATAAAAGTATATATAAAGGGAAAACACTTTTTAAAAAAGATGTCACCTTTCTGGCAGCCAACTCTGGACAACCAGCAGGCTCCACGCTGAGGCCTCTCTGCCTCAAAGCCGTCCTGCCGGGGACCAGGCTACAAGGGAAAATTAGCACCCTGGCCATCCACAAGCCCCCCACCCACATCCCCTCCAGGGCAAAGTGCTGGTCATATGACCACGTGTTCCCCACAGGGCAGGGGGCGGCTTGCGAGACCTTGTCCCGAAGCCGGGGTGACTCTGTGTGTGCGGTGGTGGCTTGGGCTACGGCCGCCAGCCCTCAGGAGACCCGGCCGCTCTCGCCACTGCTCCGCCCGGCAGGCTGGAGTGCCGTCGCCCGCAGAGTGCAGGGCCCCTAACCCAGAAACCTGGGGGGCTGCAGGCACAGTGTGTCCGGGGCTCTGCCAAAGGCAGGCCTCCGAGAAAGTTCAACTGCCCGCTGCATGGGCACTGCCCTCTCCAGCCCTCGGAAGCCAGTGTCACCGGGAAGCGGCGACCTGAGTTCAGAGCCCCCTGATGCCAAGACGGGGAGGAGGGGGCACCACCACGCACTTAGGAGATCTGTCATCAGTGTCCGCGTGGCTGAACTCCACCACGTGAGAAAACGGCTCCTAAGGGATTGCCGTGTGCCCCGACGCCCCAGCTGCTCCTCCAGACCGGCTCTCCTTTCCGCAGGAGAGGAAAGAGCAGCAGGCGCTGGGCCACAGTCTTCGTTGAATACCTACTGTGTGCAGGGCAGTATGCTGGGGCTGGGCTCTGACCTCAGGAAGTCGACAATGGGGGTACAGAAAATCCACCCACTGAGGGTCCCCCAACCCGGCTAGTCATCGCCTCTTCTTGCGACCTCTGACAGGAGCTCCCCGGAGGCCAGGAGGAGCTACCGAAGTGGGTGGGAAGCCCGGAAGGTCCGCAGGTGTAAGCTGAGGGACAGCCAACAGGGCTCCAGAGGGTCTGCAAGGGACGAACGAATCAGGGGGCTCACCCACCCCTGGACTGTGGCAACATCCCTGCTGACAGGTAAAGAAACTCTGGGGCAGCTTCCCAAACTCATACCTAATGGAACCCTACCTACCCCAGGGTAGAAGGGGTGTTGGCAACAGATGTGCTTCATCGTTAAATAGGTTTGGAAAATGCTAGGTGCAGAAGCCTGACACCACAGGCAGGGTTTGTCACAGTGAATGCTGAGTTTCCCAGAGAAACCTTGGCTGGCCACCATGAAGACTTGTGTGACCACAAGTCCCTCGTCATGGACCACAGATCCGGGCTCTAGGGGACATCGGTTAGGGGTGCAGTGCCCGGTGTCTCCCAGCCCTAACACTTCCCCAAAGTGTTCCCACCACCGGAGAACTTGCTAGAAATGCAGATTCTCAGCCTCATTCCAACCTCCTGGATTGGAAACTAGGAGTGGCCGACGATCTGCTTGGCATCCTAACAAAGCCCTCAGAGGAGTCTGATGCCAGCTCCAGTGTGAGAACCGCTGGATTAGGGGACAGTGACAATAGCTAGGACACCCTGGGACCCCAGAACAGGATCTGAGAAGCGGCAGGGAACAGTTTTCCGAAAACCACCACCACAATAGTACACAAAATTTAGGTGAATTTTTCTTGATCCTGTGGTGGAGGGTGGGGGCCCTCTCAGCCGGCACAGGCTGCTCTGCAGGGTGGCAGAGCACCCCCTGGTGTTGGGTCCCTGTGGCTACTCTTCGCCCCCTGCAGCCTGTCACCACCAGGCCCAGGAAAGGCGGGGAGGGGCTCTCAGGCGCTGACCCCATGAGGGATGCAGGCTTCCCTCCCTTGGGGTCAGGATTGTAAGCATCCATGTCAGCTGGGCCCAGCCAGCCCGCAGCAACCTGAACTCCAGGGCCAGTCTGTGGTGACAGGTTTGTGTGGAGGACTGCTGGGGCAGAGGGGGAGCAGAGCAGCGCCACCCAGACCCCGGGACACATGTCACCACCTTGACATCTCCCCTCACCCCGTGTGTGCAGCACACACTCTGGTGGAACTTTTATTGATGGAAATTGGGCCAAACTGAGCAGAAGTAACAAGGTGAGCTCTGGCAGGCTGCTCTGGGGCAGCGGCTCAGGTGCAGGGGGACAGCCTGAGGCTGAGGCCAGCCACCCACTCCCCACCCCACCTCCCCCTCCCCCAGGGCAGGGGCTGGCTGCAAGATCACCCCATGGCTCAGCTAACGGGGGCACATTTTACAGACTTCGTGGATATTAAAGACAAGTCAGGGAAAGCAGCTTCTTGATTGCTTTTAAATCTTGGAAATTTCTACTGGGGACAAGTGTTCTCTCTGCCCTGAATGTGACTCATTTTGGAAGCCCCTCTTTAACTCAAGTGGTGTGACATTTGGGGAGCATTTCCCATAACTGGGATCTGAATATATACATATACAATTTCAGACAGTAGCAGTAGATCAAAATGTCAGAAGCACGTTGGAAGCACTGATTTATCCCTCAGTGCCCGCAGGCACCTTTGGACCCGCCAAAGCGGAGAACAGAATTGAGGGAGTCAGAGGGCCGCAACCTGCCCAGACCTCTGCGGCCAGTCTGGGAATCGTGGCCACCCAGGTGGATCCCTGGGCCTGTCCTCACAGGGGGAACGCCGGACCTCTCCTTGTCACCTGAGTCACATCCCACAGTGTGTGTGACTAGGAAATTCCTGGGAAGTGATGCTGTTGACAGTGGGCGCATCACAGTCTCCACCTTCGATCACTGAGAGGTTTGCCATTGTCGCCTGAATCTGGACTCTCCCTGAGTCAGGAGCCCTTCTGTGACTATTTCCCTTTCCAGTGCCATCCGCAGCCCACAGCCATGGTACTAGAGTAATGACACTGCGGAGTGCTCTGTGCCAGGCGCCTGCTGAGCACAGTACTTACATACGCTCGGTAGTTTCCCTACCAGCCCGATGAGGTAGCCCTGAATGGGGAAACTGAGGCTCGCAGGGTTAGGTAATGCACCCAGGGTCCCGGCAAGCAGTCAGGACTGAACGCTGACATCCTGACCCCAGAGATCACCCTCCTCCTCACCTTGTTGCTGAGAGACAGCAGGTGCCATGTGAGTGTGAGCTGTGTGCCGTGCAAGTGTGAGCTGTGCGCCGTGTGAGTGTGAGCTGTGCGCCGTGTGAGTGTGAGCTGTGCGACTGTGAGCTGTGGGCCGTGTGAGTGTGAGCTATGGGCCGTGTGAGTGTGAGCTATGGGCCGTGTGAGTGTGAGCTGTGCACCGTGTGTGTGTGAGCTGTGGGCCGTGTGAGTGTGAGCTGTGTGAGTGTGAGTGTGAGCTGTGCGCCGTGTGAGTGTGTGTGAGTGTGAGCTGTGGGCCGTGTGAGTGTGAGCTGTGGGCCGTGTGAGTGTGAGCTGTGCGCCGTGTGAGTGTGAGCTGTGGGCCATGTGAGTGTGAGCTGTGCGCCGTGTGAGTGTGTGTGAGTGTGAGCTGTGGGCCGTGTGAGTGTGAGCTGTGCACCGTGTGTGTGTGAGCTGTGGGCCGTGTGAGTGTGAGCTGTGTGAGTGTGAGTGTGAGCTGTGCGCCGTGTGAGTGTGAGCTGTGGGCCATGTGAGTGTGAGCTGTGCGCCGTGTGAGTGTGTGTGAGTGTGAGCTGTGGGCCGTGTGAGTGTGAGCTGTGGGCCATGTGAGTGTGAGCTGTGCGCCGTGTGAGTGTGAGCTGCACGCCCGGCTCGGTGCGTTTCTATTCCGCGTGTGAAGGCTGCGGTCCTGTGAGCAAACGCCTCTACCACGCCGCGCAACTGTCTCCGCGTGCGTGTCGAGAACAGGTAGAATCTAGTCTCAGAAGCTTGAAGCCCATAGCGAGAGCCCAGCCCTTAACCACATTCGAGTGGTGACGGATCTCAAAATCTCAAAGTTAGAAGAATTCTTGTCTGAATGCCTAACTCAGAAGAGACAGAAATGGGGTGCGCCATCGTCGGTTTACCAGGTAAGCGAAGAGCTGCGCGGCCACACCGCGGGCCAGCGATGGGCTGCGGGGCACTTCCCTCTCCCCCGCAGCCGCAGCCCCGCAGCCCCGCAGCCCCCAGCCCCCAGCCCCCCAGCCCCGCAGCCCCGCAGCCCCGCAGCCCGGCAGCCCCCAGCCCCGCAGCCCCGCAGCCCCGCAGCCCCGCAGCCCCGCAGCCCCGCAGCCCGGCAGCCCCCAGCCCCGCAGCCCCCAGCCCCGCAGCCTCACAGCCCCGCAGCCCCGCAGCCCCGCAGCCGCAGCCCCCAGCCCCGCAGCCCCCAGCCCCGCAGCCTCACAGCCCCGCAGCCCCGCAGCCCCGCAGCCCCCAGCCCCGCAGCCCCGCAGCCCCGCAGCCCCGCAGCCCCGCAGCCCCCAGCCCCGCAGCCCCGCAGCCCCCTGCCCCGCAGCCCCGCAGCCCCCAGCCCCCAGCCCCCCAGCCCCGCAGCCCCGCAGCCCCGCAGCCCCCAGCCCCGCAGCCCCCAGCCCCCAGCCCCCCAGCCCCCCAGCCCCGCAGCCCCGCAGCCCCCAGCCCCGCAGCCCCGCAGCCCCCAGCCCCGCAGCCTCACAGCCCCGCAGCCGCAGCCCCCAGCCCCGCAGCCCCCAGCCCCGCAGCCTCGCAGCCCCGCAGCCCCGCAGCCGCAGCCCCGCAGCCCCCAGCCCCGCAGCCCCGCAGCCCCGCAGCCCCGCAGCCGCAGCCCCGCAGCCCCCAGCCCCGCAGCCTCGCAGCCCCGCAGCCCCGCAGCCGCAGCCCCGCAGCCCCCAGCCCCGCAGCCCCCAGCCCCGCAGCCCCGCAGCCCCCAGCTCCGCAGCCGCAGCCCCTCAGCCCCGCAGCCCTGCAGCCCCGCAGCCCCTCAGCCCCGCAGCCCGGCAGCCCCCTCAGCCCCGCAGCGGGCCGGCGGCGGGCTGGGCAGGCGCCCAGGACCAGGCTCTCCCGCCCGTTCCCGAGCCCGAGCGCGCTGCCTGAAGCGGGGGTGCCCGAATGCCAGTCAGCGGCGCGTCCTTCAGCCAGAAGTTGTTTTACAAAGACGTTACCCGAGCCAGACAGTGTGCCTGGTGGCCGTTGGTCTAATTCTGTCACTAACTGCTTCTGTCCTCACAGATGCTGAAGTTCGTGCGACCGGTCCGAGGACCACACTTGGTGCAGACCCCCTGGCACCCCCAGGTAGGCAGAGCTGCCACCGTCTCCTCCAATGAGAGAGGAGAGAGAGCATGGAGGAGCCGGCCCTCCCGAGGTCCCGCGTCGCTCTCGCTCCCTCTTCCGTTGGTATAAACTTAGCCACGTGCCCGCGGGGCCCTGCAAGGCTACCCCGGCCAGGGGGGACGGCCGGCCTCCCGGAGCCCGCGGCCCGAGGACCACACGCCTCCGCTTCTCTCTGCGCGCGGCTGGCACAGGGCTCCCTGCGGAGGGCGCGGCGGAGACCCGCTGCTTTCCTGGCGGTCGCTGGGGAAGGTCACCCTTTCCTCGAAGTCCACGGGTGCTGCGTGGTTGGGCTCGTGGAATAAAGGCAGAAGAGGCATGACTCCGCCTCCTGCTCCAGGCAGCCCCCAGGACCCGCAGCCGGCGCGCAGAGGGAACCGGAATGGGGATGGCCCGACCCACGTCCGACTTCGTGCGAAAGAGAACTGAAACTGCGCAAACCACTGGGGGTGGGCTGGGCCTTACCAGCCTGTCCTGACTCGCACATGTGGCTGCTCTGGGCTCTCTGCATGTCACTCCTGGGTGGCCCAGGGCCAGCTCCCCCCCTCACTGCACAACTCCTAGTGCCCTTTCCGCCTGGCGCCCTGACCCAGGCAGAGCGACCCTCGCACTCGCCCCGGGGTCCCATCCAGCTGCTGGTCCAGCCCCAAGCCCGACACCTGGGACTGACCTCCGTCCCTCCGGGGAGTGGTGAGTGTGGCCCGCGCCGGCCTGCACTTTGTGGTGACTGGATGATGGAAACGTTCCCGTTCACAGGAGGGCGGCCAGCGGGGAGGCCGAGCAGTGCTGACAGGGAGCACGAAGGCCGCGGGGTGCGGCCTCCACTCCGGCTGCAGGCAGCCCTGGGTCGGGGACGGGCCTCACTGGGAGAAGGCCTTGGGGTGCTGTCGGGGCCTCGTGCCTGCCCCTCCCGCTCACCACTTGTGGGCACCCTGGATGCCTCTCCCCGCAGTGCCTGTCTGCCTGAGGGTTCTCTGGTTGTGCAGGCTTACCTGGCCCACACCCAGGCAGGCAGGTGTGTGCGGGGAGGGGTGACCCTAGAGCAGTTCAACCAAAACCAAACAAGACTTGGCAGCTGAATCCCCTCTCCCCTCAGGTGAGATGACTCCGGGGGACGGCCTTTGCCGTCTGCCAGAAGTCCCAGAAAGACTGCACCCCAAGTGCACACATTGGCACCTGTCCATGCTTTCTTTACTGGTTCCAGATATTTATTTGGTAAAACGCTACTATAGATGTTGTTATGAAGGTTTTAGATGTGATTAACATTGAAAAGCAGTGAACTTTGAGGAAAGCAGATTACCCTCTGTACTGTGATGGTCTTTGTCTGATCCGTTGACCATCCTAAGAGAATAAGAGTCAGGTCCTCTGAGGAAGACAGCCTACGGGCTTGAGCTACAGCATCGGCTCTCCCTTGGCCTGCAGCCCCCACAGTGTGTCCTCCGTACATATGACTAAGGCTGCCTCTGCATGAGGGTGAGCTGGTAGATCCAGGCGAGACGTTATGTTATGATCTGACAAAGTTGGAAACATTAATACTAGAGGAGTGGGAGGGAGGCCTGTGACCTACTAGCAGGAGTGCCCCCAAGACATGGGTGCCCTCCAGGTTCCGCCAAGACACAGGCAGAGCCTCGCCCACCCCTCCAGTTAGGAGGCACTGCCCACATCCCACCCTCCCAACCCCAGCAGCCAAAGAGAAGGCAGCTCCACCCATTTCTCATACAGGAGGAGGGGCAGGGACTGCACTGGGCTGCCCACGAGTTGTCCACATTTCGTTTGGAGTGCTCCCCACACCGAGGCAGATGGACAGAAAGGCCAGGCACCTCGAGTCTGGCTCTGGCTCAGGAACTGGGCCCGAATGAACTCCTGCTACTTAAGCCGCCCAGTCTGTGCTGCTTCATTACATGGCCCCGGCAAACTCTCATAGTCCCTAAAAGACCTTGTAGTGGTTTTAAAACATCTTCAAAAATTCCAATGAAAGATGGAGCCCAGTTCCCCTTGGCTCAAACATCTGGTTTGCATCTGACTAACAGCCCTGGGGGGAAGTGATGTCACATGACTTCCGAGGCCAGGTCATAAGAGGTGACAGCCTGGTTCTCTGAGCAGACTCACCCTTGGGCCCCGGCAGCCCTGCTCCGAGGGAGCCCACGCCACACAGGGAGGCCATGTGTCCTTACCAGCAGTGCCAACTGAAGTCCCAGCCCAAAGCCAGCCTCGGCCTCCAGACGTGGGAGTGGAGAAACCTGGGGAAGACTAAGCCACAGTGACGGCCACCACCTGAGGCCCCTAAGAGGACAGGCTTGGGCCCAACCAGGCTTGGCTCAGTGGTTGAGCATCAGGAGACCCAGGAGATCTTGGTTCGATTCCCAGTCAGGGCACGTGCCTGGGTTGCAGGCTTGATCCCCAGCAGGGGGCGTGCAGGAGGCAGCCGATCAATAACTCTCGCATCATTGATGTTTCCATCTCTCTCTCCCTCTCCCTTCCTCTCTCTGAAATCAATAAAGATATATTTTTTAAAAAAGAGGACACACCCAGAACGGCAGAGGTCAGGACCCAGTCGCGGCCCTGCTTTGAGGCCCTCAGCTGGGGTAGGGGGTTGTTAGGCACAGTGGAGAGTGAGGCAGGCCAGACCCACTGGAACAGAGAGTAACCCCAGAGAATCCCAATCACAGGGCAGAGGAAATCTCAGGACACTGCGGGGAGCCCAGGCAAGGGGTGACAGAAGGCTGCCAGTCCACGTGCGGTGCGCAGAACACACTCCAAAGACAGCCCTTAATTCCCAGAAACCTCACCACCTCGTTTGAAAGAAGGACAGCTTTCCCAGCAGCCCCAATGCCTGGAGGCAGGAGGAAGAAGGAACCTCCAGAGCCTCCTGCCTCTGTCACAGAAAGGCGGGCAGGACCAGGAGAGCAGGCCCGTCCACCTACATCCCACCTTCAGGGCAGCCTGCTGCTGCTGCAGGTGCTTCTGGGTGGAGGGAGCAAGAGCAGACCATTCTTTCCAGGAAGGCAGCCAACCCCAGGGCGTGTGGCTTGCACCCTGAGAGAGGGAAAGGATGTCCCCTCTGCCCCTCAAAGAGGCAGCAGCCCTGATATAGAATTAGCCCCTGAGGGGACAGAGCACTGCTGGGCACCACCCTGAGAGGTCGGCAACAGCAGATTCCAGTGGCTTCAATAGCCGTGGTCCTGGGGTCTGCTTTGGCCAATAGTCATCTGCTGGTGTCGACAGGGCAGGCAGACAGTCACGGGGACAGCCTTGGTGGGGAGCTTATCAGGGTGGCTGAAATGTTTTATATTACAGTTAGCGGTGGTCACAAGACTGTTGGAATTCTCTGGGTTGTTTGCTTAAAATGGTGAATTTTATTGTATGTTAATTTTACTCCCATAAAACTGACCAAATAAAGGGGAGAAAATAAGTACTTTTAAAATCATATTCTTAATATAAGGCCACTTTGGAGAAAGTTGAAAGGAAAACAATAGTTTGAGAATCACATTAAATTTATAAGGTTTAAACTTTAGCAATGAAGCTCAGTTAATGCTAGGGCATCAAAAATGGGGGCACAGCACCGTCTAGTGGTAAAATTGTGCATTTAACGTATACTAGATTTACCCCAGAAATGCCAACCCGGCAGTCTGCTGAACAAACAGACTCATAGACATGGACAATGGTGTGGTGACTGCCAGGCCCGGGGCGGGGGGACAGAAGGGATACGTGGTGATGGACAGAGACCTGACTTGGGGTGGTGAACACACAATACAGTGAGCAGCTGATGTGCTGTAGAATTGTGCACCTGAAACCTGTATAATTTTGTTAACCATTGTCACCCCAATAAATTCAAAAAGAAGGGGAAAAAAGATATTAATGTTATACTTTAACATTAAAAAGTCCAGTAGAAATGTGTTTTGTTTAATTCACAAAAGTAAATTTTTAACAGTTAATACCTTCTACTAATAAACAGTTGAGAAACCTAAAAAGAAGAGGGTAATATTTAATTTTGGGTGACAATTAAAATCATACTTCAGAGATGTTCTCTCTCTCTCTTTTTAAATCTTTACCTGGGGATATTTTTCCCATTGCTTTTCAGGGAGAGTGGAAGGGAGCGAGAGAGAAACATTGATGTGAGAGGGACACATCAATTGGTTGCCTCCTGCACGAACCCAAGCCAGGGCCAGGGATCGAGCCTGCAATCAAGGTACGTGTCCTTGGCCAGAATTGAACCCAGGACCCTTCAGTCCTCGGGCCGACCCTCTAACCACTGGCTAGGGCCTGATATTCTCATTTTAATTACAAAGGAAACAAAATTGCCTGCTATCACTATAATTTAACACTTTTCTGAAAATCTTCAACAATGCAAAAGATTAAAAAATTAATAAAGCAAAAATAAGACATTATTATTTAAAAGGAGAAAATAAAATTACCACAATTGGACCTGGCCAGTGTGGATCAGTGGTTAGAGTGCCAGCCAATACACCAAAGGGGTCTCAGGCTCAATTCCAGGTCAAAGGCATGTGCCTGGGTTTCAAGTTCGCTCCCACCACCCCAGTCTAGGTGCTGGCAGGAGGCAACCCAGTCGATATGTCCCTTTCACATCGATGTTTCTCTCTCTCTCTCCCTCCCTCCTACTCTCTAAAAAGGAAAGGAGAAACACATCCTCAGGTGAGGATTTAAAAAAATTATCACAATTGGAAGATAATGGAATAATTTACTTAACAAAACATAGTGAAATCATCTTAAAATTCTTATAATGTGTTAAGAGATCAGATAGAACATCAAAGGATGAAAAACTAGTAGCTTTCTTATAACACAGCAATTACAGAATATAAGCTATAATGCAGAAGTAGCAGCAACAAATACATAAAATGCCTACGGATAATTCTAAAAGCAATGGACAGTGCCCAAGGAAGAAAACGCAACACTTACTAAGTGGAGCACAGAAAAGTTTATACGATGAGACATGCCATGTCTTGAGAGAAGCTTAATAGAATATGTATGTTTCTTCTCTTCCTTATCTTATGTTTTATGGAGTTTACTCAAACATTACAGTATTGTGGAACTGGTTCATATAGTTGAAGTTAATCTAAACACTGCCTATGGATATATCCATAAAATGGAGCTCATGGTAGTGCTTCTTTCTTTATTTTTAATAGTGGCATCATATGGAATGCATCTTTTTGCAATTTGCTTTTTTATGCACAAAATTACCACTTAGAGATGCATTCATGTAATTGTGTATGGTATTATATTGTAGGCATGTCCCCAGCGCATTAATTCTCTTGTGGGTGGACATTTATGTGGCAACGTACTTTTCAAGATAGTACAGCTGTGGCTGCCCATCTCAGATCTCCTGGTGCACGTGCACACGTCTCAGAGCAGACGGGCATGCGCCCGCTCAGCCTCACAGATGTGGATGGGCATGCACCCGCTCAGCCTCACAGACTTGGGGGACTGCTCTCCCAAGAGGTGTGCACCCCTGGGCATGAAATTATCACCTTTTAAAGGCTAGATGTGTGTTAGGGGCTGAAGTAAGTCTCCTCCAAAATTCATACTAACCCTCAATTGGGATTGTATTTGAAGGCCTTAAGGAGATAATCGGGTTAGCCCTTCCCCACATCTGCAGTTTCCCTTTCCACAGTTTCAGTTACCCACTGTCAGCCACGGTCCTAAAATGTTAAATGGAAAATTCCAGAAATAAACAATTCTTACGTTTTTAATTGTGTGTCCCTCAGAGCAGTGTGTTGAAATCCTGAGCCATCCAGCTCCATCTCACCCAGCAGGTGAGTCATCCCTTGGTCCAGCTCACTCACGCCGCACACACTGCCCACCATTTGTCACTTAGCCTTGGTCACCAGACAGCTGTTGCAGTGCTTGTGTCAAACCATCCTTATCTTACTTAATAATGGCAAGAGAAGTGGTGCTGACCCCTTGGATGCACCAGAGAGAAGCTGTAAAGTGCTTCCTTTAGGTGAAAAGTGTAAGATTTGGCTGCCTATGTTTTCTTCTAGGATGTTTATGGTTTCTTGTCTTACATTTAAGTCTTTTATCCATTTTGAGTTGAATCTTGTGTATGGTGTGAGTTGGTGGTCTAGTTTCATTTTTATGCATGTGCCTGTCCAATTTTTCCAACATCACTTATTGAAGAGACTGTCTTTATTCCATTGTATGCTCTTACCTCCTTTGTCAAATATTAACTGACCATAATGGCGTGGGTCAATTTCTGGGGTATCTGTTCTGTTCCATTGATCTATATGTCTGTTCTTGTGCCAGTACCAGGCTATTTTGATTACAATGCCTTTGTAGTATAACTTGACATCTGGTATTGTGATCCTTCCAACTTTGTTCTTCTTTCTCAAGATTTCTGAAGCTATTTGGGATCTTTTTGGTTCCATATAAATTTTTGGAGTATTTGTTCTAGATCTGTGAAATATGCCTTTGGTATTTTAATAGGGATTGAGATGACTCTGTAGATTGCTTTGGGTAGTATGTATGTTTTAATGATGTTAATTCTTCCAATCCATGAACATGGTATGTGCTTCCATTTGTTTATATCTTCCTCTATTTCTTTTTTCAGTGTCCTATAGTTTTCTGAGTAAAGGTCTTTTACCTCCTTGGTTAAGTTTATTCCAAGGTATCTTATTTTTTGTTGTTGCAATGGTAAATGGGATTGTAAGTCATAAAACCATAAACATCCTAGAAGAAACCATAGGCAGCAAAATCTCAGACATCTCTCATAGCAATATGTTTGCCCATCTCTTAGGGCAAGGGAAACAAAGGAGAAAATAAACAAATGGGACTACTTCAAAATAAAAAGCTTCTGCACAGCAAAAGAACCATCAACAAAATGAAAAGGGATCCCACTGTATGAGTGAACATATTTGTCAATGACACATCTGATATGGGGTTAATTTCCAAAATATATAAATGTTAACGTAAGAAACATTCAAACCTGTAAAGAATATTTGAGTTTATTTGAACCAAACTATCAACATGTTCTGGGAAGCAGAATCTCAATGGATTGAGATAATGCTCCTGAGAATGGCAGCTTTGCACCTTGTTTTATGCATTACAGTCAAAAGAGGGGATATAAGTGGGTTACATGAAATCCATTGGTGATAGATTAGGGAGGTGGGAGAAAGCAAAGGGGGAAACCTCTGGGATTGGATAAAAAGTAAAATGATAGACACACACTTCTTTTACTTAAATGGGTGTGGGATAGTTAACAGTCAACAAATAGCTTAATAACTATGAGGGGATTTGTGGTCTCTGCAGAGCTGTGCCTGTGCTTTGAAGTGTGGAAAAAAAAAATTACTTTGACATTCCAAAGACATGTTATGGTAGATGCAAGAAGACAGTAGACAAGCTCAGTTAAGGTGAAGATTGACCTTTGTCAGGGAAGATACCAGCCTAGGACATGGCTGCCCACTATAAACTGCTTTTAGTCAAAAAAGTTTTAGTTTCGGACCATCCTTGTGGTTATTTTAGGTCTCTGAGTTTGCTAGGCTGCCACACAGGCCTCCTCTGAGCTTGTCAGGTTAGCATGTGGCACCTTTTTGTCCACATAAAGAACTCATACAACTCAGCAAGAGGAAGACAAACAATCCAATTAAAAAATGGGCTGAGGACCTGAATAGATACTTCTCCAAAGAGGACATACGGATGGCCAAGAGACATGTGAAAAAATGCTCAATGTCACTAATCATCAGAGTGATGCAAATTAAAACCACAATGAGGTATCACTTCACACCTGTCAGAATGGCTCCATCAACAAATCAACACATGACAAGCACTGGCGAGGGTGTGGAGAAAGGGGAGCCCTAGTGCACTGCTTGTGGGAATGCAGACTGGGGCAGCCACTGTGGAAAACAGTATGGAGGGTCCTCAAAAATTTAAAATGGAGCTGCCATTTGACCCAGTGATCCCACTTCTAGGAATATATCCTAAGAATCCTGAAACACCAATCAGAAAGAATATATGCACCCCTATGTTCATAGCAGCGCAATTCACAATAGCTAAGATCTGGAAACAGCCCAAGTGCCCATCAGTAAATGAGTGGGTAAAAAGCTGTGGCACATTTACACCATGGAATACTACGCAGCTGTAAAAAAGAAGGATCCCTTACTCTTTGGAACAGCATGGAGGGACCTGGAGAGTATTATGCTAAGCAAAACAAGCCAGTTGGAGAAAGACAAGTACCACATGATCTCACTTATATGTGGAATGCGATAAATAAAATAAACTGAGGAACAAAATAGATCCAGGGACATAGGAGCATGGAACAGACTGAGGGATCTTGGGGGGGGCAGGAAGAGCTTAGATGCATGTAGCATAACCCATGGACACAGACAGTGCAGGGAAGGTCTGGGGAGGGGGCGGGAGTGGGAGGGAGGGATCAGTGGGGGAAAAAGAGGGGACATCTGATACTTTCAACAATAAAGACAGATGTATATTTTAAAAGTGTGTACACAGAAGGAAAAACACAGTTTGGTACTATCCACAGCTTCAGGTGTTCCCTGGGCCTTAAAAAATATTCCCTCTGGATAAGGGGAGACAAGTGTAATGACTAAAATTTTACTGCCTTAATTAATAAATTTCCCCCAAAGTTGTTTTCTCATTTCAGTCAGATGTGTATTTTCAAACAAGCTGAATCCATAAATTTAGGTTACAGTGACATTTCCATATTATTATTTTTAAAGATCTATTGCATATATCATGCCTGAAATGTTATTTTTAACTATGTATAAAAAATGTTGGCAGATTCTGATAGTTTTTTCTAAATTTCTTCACTTGTCTAATTAATATTCTTCCACAATTTTTGTCCCTAAGGGTATATATCAAACATTTTTTTATGTATCTGATTCATAATGTTATTTTATGTTTGTCATTGAGGATTACAAATTTTCTTTATTTGAACCATGAGCTACCAAGATATTATTGCCCATTCTGATAAAATGTGTTTCATACTTTAAAATTTTAATGACTTTCAAGGAACATTTGCATCCAACATTTATGACATTAACAACAAAAATAAGCCACCCATATTTCTTGAAATTAGCAAATATCTCATGCCAGAAAATGACAGTATCTGTTTACTGTAAGGTTATCACATTTTTATACCTATTAAAAATTTAATCCAGAATCCTTCACTGGAAATATAAATCTGCATTCAGAAAAATTATGTATTGTCAGTTCCATATTCTGGGCGGATATAGTCCTTTGGGACCCTCCTCTTGCTACTCCCTGGGGAGCCCGCTCTGCAGGCTCGGAGACCTGGGACATCAAGCAACAAGTCCTCGTGGGCATCCTCTTACCTGGCTTACTTCCTGCGTCTCTTGCTCTTCTTTCTGGATTTATTTCCTTACTTTGTAAAGCTCCTCAAGATCTTTCAGGACTGAAATGCCATTTTCCACCCTCCTCCTGACTGCTTACCCTTCTGGGTCCAGGATGTCCGTGGATGAGGTCTCCCTGCAGTTTCGGGAGGCATTCCTTCACTGCCTGTGAGCCCCCGTGTTGTGAGCTTGGGCCCCTGCTCTCCCTGTCGCAAGTCTCAGGGTCATTCTCGATCTCAGTGCTTTCCTCTGGGGAAGGCCTTTTCTCTTCCGTTTTGCTGGACGCTCAGTGGGTGCTCACAGACTGGAGACCCAGGTCCTTCTGCTCTAGGATTTTTAAATGATTTCTTTGATAGTTTCCGCCTGCCTGGTTTCTGTCACCTTGCTAGTTGGTTCCTTTTCGGGGGCGCCAGGTCTCCTGGAATGCTCCCCCAATGTTCTTCCCCCTCTTCTCTTAGTCTCCTTCTAAGTTTCTTCTTGGAAGTGCCCTGTCTCCTTCCATTGCCTCCACCGAGACTTGTCTGTTCTTGTTTCCGTTTCCCAGGCCCGTCTCCATTCTATGGCTATTTGTTTTTTTGTTTCTCCCTGCGCTTAGTTCTTAGGGCAACATTTTTATTCCTTGGAGAATAGAAATCATAGTTTCTAGGAAATTTTTTTTTACATGGTTTCTCTTTTCTCCCAATTTCTTTCTTTCTTTCTTTCTTTCTTTCTTTCTTTCTTTCTTTCTTTCTTTCTTTCTTTCTTTCTTTCTTTCTTTCTTTCTCTCTTTCCTATTTCTCTGGCTTCTGTTTCTTTCACGGGAAGCTGGGAAACTTTCTTCAAATGTCTGAATCATGGCTGTCTGATCTTAGAACAAAAATGCAAAACCTCCCGCTGGAGAGTCTGGAGGGAATGCGGGGACAGCTGCTTGGCCGGTGGGCTTCCTGGCAGCGAGGCTGTTAGTCACCTGGACTGCTTCACCTGAACACTCTTCTCTTGGGCCGCTGGGCATCTCCGGAGAAGGCCACCCGGTCTCCTGCCTGCAGGGCACCCTCGCTGCTGCCATGTCCTCAGGGCTGCTGGAGAGAGGGAGCCTGGCCTTTCAGTACAACGCCCCCAGTGTGTGTGCCACGTGTGCATACCAGAGGGGAGAGGGGCTGGGGCTGTGGGGTGGGCGTGGGTGGGCGTGGTCCTGCCGTTGGGACCCGCTGTCCCATCGCTCTGATCCCACGACCTGTCCTCTTCACTGCTCCTGACATCACTGTCGGCTTCGGGGGAACTTCACGGACGCGCTGAATCAGGGCTGCACAGCAGCCGAAGGAAACGAGCCAGACAGCAAATGCATATCCGGCTGGTAATTAAATTATTCATTTTTCGTAGAAAAAAGACCCCAATTACATCCATTAAAAGAAAGGCACACAATGCAATACACAGATGATGTATATAGAATTGTGCACTTGAAACCTATATAATTTTATGAATCAATATCACCCCAAAGAATTTAATAATATTAAAGAATAAATTATAAAGAGGAAGGCAAACAGGTCATAAACAGCATAAAGCAGAAGGTGATAAATGACAGGGTTTGACCCGAGAGGTGGCAGATTTTCTGATTGTTCTGTTTAGATCTGTAGCTGATACTCAGATTCTTCATAAACAGTTAAATGAATGAGCTTTGTCTAAAGAAGCAACTTCATGGAAAGAAATGGTCCTGGAAAAGGCGGGGGTAATACGAGAGCGTTAGTTTGGATTCAAATGTCGTGGAGACGCCACAGTGTGGTTAGTCACTAGCCCCCCTCCTTTCAAGGGAACAGAATAGAATTTAGGGAAGTGCGAGGCGGTTGACCAGTTCTGACCTGAGGAATCCCGCGGCCGCAGCTCCACGCCACCCTGGCCCCTGAAGCCTGCGATGTGGGAAGGGGTTGCATGTCGGGGTGTCAGCATTTCAGACTGACGAACTCAGGCCTGGGATGCTGGAGTTCACAGCAACTTCCTCAGGAAGGCAGGAGGCCAGCGAGCCTGGGGACAGGAGTGCTCGGCAAGCCTACGGAGAGGGGCTAATGGGCCCGGCTTGCCCCGACCACGCGGTGGGAGCACAGGAGCTGTGTGGGAGGGCGCAGGTCTGGACCTCGAAGCCCTAGCCCAGCTGTGTGCTCCTGCACTGAGCCCACCCCGATGGAGAGGGCAGGATGCCATACACATGCCATGAATGAAGGAGCTTAATGAAAAATTTGGGCACTTCCTATGGCACGAACTTGGAACATTCCGGAATAACGCCTTTGAAACCATGAGAGTGCCAGGCACTGTGGGTGGAGTCCTTTGGGCAACCAAGAGCAGCAGCACTGCTGAAAAAAGTGACACTAAAAAGTTTCCACAGAAGTCTAGTCACGGGGAAGACACTGGTTGTTGTGATGACTGGTTTTATGTGTCAGCTTGACTGGGCACAGGTGCCCAGATATTGGGTCAAACATGATTCTGGGTGTGTCTGTGAAGGTGTTTCCGGATGAGACCAGAATTTGAGTCTGTGGACTGAATGAGCAGACACCGTCCCCAGGGAAGTGGGCCTCTTCCAATCAGCTGAGGGCCTGAATAGGCAAAACTTCTATAGACAGGAGAATTCATTCTCCCTGCCTGTCTTCTCTGAGCTGGCGCATGGGTCTCCCCGTCCCTTCACGTGTGGGCTCAGACTGAAGCTACACCGTCGGCCCTCCTGGGTCTCCAGCTTGCCAGCTGCAGACCTTGGGATGCTCAGCATCTGTCATTGCATGAGCCAATCCATATGATAAATTAGACAGATGGATGATAGATAAGTAGATAGATACATGATAGATACATGATAGATAGAGGATTAATAGATAGATGATTAATAGATAGATGATGATGACAGATGATAGATAGATAGATAGATAGATAGATAGATAGATAGATAGATAGATAGATAGATAGATAGATGATAGATAGATGATAGATAGATAGATAGATAGATAGATAGATAGATAGATAGATAGATAGATATAGATAGATAGATAGATAGATAGATAGATAGATAGATAGATAGACTTCCTCTAGAAAACCCAGACTAATACACTTATGTTCATTATAAAAGGCAGGAATCAAAATTACATTTGCTATATGATCCCAGTTTGGGCAGTTGTATACACATAGGTATCTGCATACACATACATTGCGCAGTTTTGTAAGAAATACAGCAAAGTATCCTGGTGGTTGAAACTAAGTCGTGGGGTCATAGACAGTTTTTGCTTTTTACACTCTTCTCTAGTTTCCGTGTATACTACAACAAGCATAAGGTACTTTTCCAGAAAGTAATAAGCATCCCTGTGCTCTATTCACTTACTGGGATGTTTGTTTGTTGCTAATGTTTGTCACTGAATTTGATTCCTTCCAAAATGATGAGGTGTCACAGATATCACTCTGATATGTTTGTATCAGTTTAATATAAATACAATTACACGGACAAAATTCAGCAGAAAATGTTTCAGATTAGTTGTGCTTTAAAGATTATGGTCAATTTGAATGTATCCAAGCAAAATAACTGCCCCCCAAATTAAACAATTTTTTAAAATGTTGTTTGCTATCATTTTCTTGAATTTTATGTATTGTAACAGCCAGGTAAATATTATTAAAATCAAATTTTTCACACAAAAAATAAACTTTTGACATCCCCACCTTGGCAGCAGCTGTGTTTTTACATCCATTTTTTGTGCCGTGATCACAATGTGCTTATCTTTTCACTTGAACCCTGAGGGTGCTCGGCCCTGTGGTCGCGGCCTTCACAATGGGGTCTTCACCCCGTCTGGCAATGTGCTTGGGCTGTGCCCCTTGCTGACCTTGCCAGTTATTTAGGATTGTTCCCCTATTACAGATAATGTCACAATGAGCGTCTTCCTGCACTTATTTTTTTTCCTTCCGTTGTTTCCTTGGGATCACTTCCCAGGCACTACTTTACTGGGTCCAAAGCTGAATGGTTTCCATGGCTCCGGACAACAGGCTTGCGACAGCCTGCCAGCTGCGGCCTGGCCACGCTGAGAATGGGAACAGGAGGGGAGTCAGGGGCCCACAGTGGAGACAACCTCTGGTGGACTCCGCCCCGGGCACTGGGGAACCACGGAAAGAGCAGGGGCGAGGACTCACAGTATGTGAGACTGTGCCCATCAGCAAGGCTCTGACTTTGTTTCTGTTCTGAAGAGCACCAGGCCGGACTCCCGCCCGACTCTGACTATGCGCGAGGGCAAGGCCAGCCTCGGGCAGGGATCCTGGGGCTGAGGCGTCACCACCAAGCCTCCTCTTGCCTTGCTCGGGGACGTCGGCAGCCCAAGCCTTTCCCCGGAGGCCCACAGCTGCAGCCCTGGACAGCCTCTCCACCTGGGCACCGCATGCCCCCTCAGCCAGGCGATTTCCCCCACTCGCCTTCCTGTGTCAGCAGCTGGCAAGGGGCCTCGACGGCCCCACCTCCTGCCCCCGGCCTGCTGCCCGCGTCTGCTCGGACCCCAAACATTCCTGAATCTGCCCGTCCTCTCCGACCGCACTGCACACCCGAAGTCAAAACCATTCTTCATCCCCTGGGCAGCGGTGATGACATTCCCACTGGTCCTTATGCCACTCATTTGGGGCCAGTGACAAATAACAAATAACAGAGGCACAGCAGCTTGGGTCGCCGTCTGCTCCGTGCCCCTGGTGGCCTGCCGCTGCTCAGAGCTGTGCTGCCCACTCGGCAGCCGGAGCCGAGCGGGCCACTTGAGTCTTACTGAATTAAAGTTGAAGTTCAGCTCCTCCACAGCTACGTGTGGCTGACCGCTACCGTGCTGGACACCACAGACGAGGATTCTTCTTTGATTACAGAAAGTTCTGCTAGTCAGTGCTGCTTCTAAAGATACAGCAAATCTTTAACTGACCCCCAGGACCCTGCCAGCCTCTCAGTCTCACCTGCCTCAGTGTTTCCCTGCACTCAACACCTCTCGTCACTCCAAACCTCAGTGTCCCAGGTCCCTCCCCACCTCTGGGCCTTTGTACATGCCCCGCCCCACCTCTAGCTGATTCCTCTCCTCCCTTTAGAACTCAGCTTTGGTGTCACTGGCTCAGAGAGCCTCCTGTCTCCCCGGATGAGGTCAAATCCCCTGGCAGGACAAGCTCATGACTCCCTGTACTTCTGTCCAAACACTCGTCACCATTGTAACTTAAATAATGAACCCTATCACTCATTGTCTAGTGTCTCTTTCCCCAGATGAATGGGAGCTTCCGGATGGTCACAGCACAGGTATTAACCCATCTTGGGTGACACCCAGACCAGTGCAGTACCTGGCACATAGTAGGAGATAAATATTTGTTGAATAAATAATAAATGAGTTTAAAGCCTGATTCAAACATGGCCAAATATTAGAAGAGTATTAACATCTAACAAAGGGGGTGTCATCAATCCTGAGAGGAACTGAAGCTAGGAATTAAATGCTGGGGCTATTGGTGCCTCCTTCACGTAGTGTTTACCACAGGACAGGGAGGGGCCAGGCGCAAACTCCAGGTAAACCTCCTGGCACTGCATGATTTAAAGGCCATAGCCCAGTGCTTCCCCCGAGCCTGCAGAGGCCAGAGCCCAGTGCTTCCCCCGAGCCTGCAGAGGCCAGAGCCAAGGGCAGAGCATGGCCACAGAAGTCTTTCAACAGGCATTGCACACGATGGGGTCCTAGGTGTTAGAGACACACAGTGCAGTGTGGTCGGGGAGAACGATGGGATGGCTGGGGTCGGCTTTAAGGTGAATGCATATCCATAGGAAAAAGTGAACTGCGACCCCTGCCTCCCATTACGCAAAGGTGTGAGATAGCTTGTAGACCCAAACTGTAAGGCTTCTAGAATGAGTACAGAATGTCTTCATGTCTTGAGTGTGACAAAGGCTCCTTAGACAGGACACACAAAGCAAAACCATAAAAGAAAAAAGTGGTAAATTACCCTCCATCAAAGTGCAAAACTGCAGTTCATCATTCATCAAGAGACATCAATAAGGCCCTGGCTGGTGTGGCTCAGCGGTCGAGCATCGTCCGATGCACCAAAAGGTCCCTGGCTCAATTCCCCGTCAGGGCACGTGCCCGGGTGGGGGCTCAGTCCCCAGGAGAGGGCGTGCAGGAGGCAGCTGATCAACGTTTCTCGCATTGATGTTTCTTTTTCTAAAACTAATAAAAACATATTTTTTTAAAAAGAGAGACATCAGTAAGAAAATGAATAGGTAAGCCACGTGCCGGGAGAAAACCTTCACCAAACGTGTGCGGTCAACCTCGTTATTTGTAGCAGTCGTGTCCTATGGCATCACGCGAACACCGGGTGAGGGACCCTGCACCGCCTCTCCTGGGGGAAAGCCAGGGTTCGGTTCCTGGGGGCCTCTGGTCACGGCATGTTCATCAGTCCTTCGGTACATGGCCTCATGGTGTGTGTTTCTGCTTAAAGACGCCGCATTTAACTGATAGTGTTGACTCACCAGCGCTGAGCTCACAGCAGCAGCGCTGTGACTCCCGCCGGAAGGAAGCTTGTCTAACACACGTGTGTCCCCGTGAGGCCTCCTCTCAGGAACACAGAGCACACTCAGCACTACGCTTGGGCCACTATAAAATTTGAAATTTCAAAAAAAAAAAAAGTACCAAAAAGAAAAAAAAACCAAGGCTTTAAGTAGACAGGGGAAAGGGCACTTTCTACAGCATACGAGCTGAAACAACTCCGCAGAGCGTTGCTCACTCAGCCTCAGCTGGGACACAGGCCTCGGCCCCCCAAATTCTCCCCCCCCTGTGCATGTCCATGGACGCCCACAAGAATGCCGTGTCGATTTGGGGGCCCCTAAACTGTGTCAAAGGAGAGAATGGTTTCCAAGGCATGTGGACCCCTCCATGCAGAATTCAGGGATGCGGGCGGGCCCTCCTTGCTCACCACGCCCGCGCTCCTCCCACAGACGCCCTGCTGCGAGGCCAGTGCCTCCCAGGCCCTGAGCTCTCAAGTGCCCTCATGCACGGTGCTGTGCCCCTTAGCAGGGCATTTAAAGTGCATCTCCTCCTTCTGCTGTTTTCCTCCTTGGCCCCTGTCCCCTTCTGGCACTGTCTCTGTTTTGTGTATTGTCCCTGCCAGCGGCTGAGAGAATGCAGGACCTGTAGGAAGCCACCTGCCTGGCTGGCTCAGGGCTGTGTTCCAACACCAAAGATTGCCTGGCGCAGGAAGTGCCCACTAAACCCGTGTCGCATGGGGACTTCGAGGCCAGCAGTGCGCTGGCAAGGTGCTCTCTGAACAATCAGAGCATGTTTCTGCCATTGAGTCTGCCTGGGGTACGGAGAAGTGGACCAGACGGCTCCCACCTCCGCCTTTATGGGAAGTCACTTTTCCCACGACGGGCACGCGTCCCTTCAGAACAGAAGGCCCTATTACCAACTTGGACACAAATGGCCACTCCATGCAGGTGAGTCACACAGCCCGAGTCTAGATTTCCTCATCAGGAGGCCAAAGAAGCTACCTCAGAGAGCCCTCGACGCCTGTCCCCACACAGAGAGGCCGTGGTTCTGGAGAAAAGATTCCATAGAGCAATTGCTGTGGAACTCCTGGGCCATCGAGTCCTGAGAAGTACTAGAATGTTCTGTGCAGGAAACCAAAAGAAGGGGCTGTTAGGGCCAGGCACAGGCAGGAAGCCAGTTAGGGCAGCGACTGCCAAGGACCGAGGGACAGGTCCCTGGAGTGCAGGGCAGCGAGACTCTGTCCAGGGTGCTGCGGCCACTGGGAGGGCCCCTCTCCTCCCCAGGCCCAGCGTCTGGCCGGGGAGGCAGAGGGCCTGCTGGGCGCCGCTCTCGGTCACGCTGACCAGAAACCCTTCAGTCCTGCACAGGACTAAAGAGCTCCAGCTCCGGGGTCTTCCAGGTCAGCTCCCCGGGACAGCCTGCGGCATTGTTCCTGCCTCCCATCACCCTGCTGCTTGGGAAGCATCGCTATGGCTCCAGGTTCAAGGCCCTGCCTGTGGAATCCCCTGGCATGTTGGAACGAGCCGTGAGGCCGGGCCAGGGCTTCTGGGTCCTCCCCTGCAGCTTGGTGTCACCTTGGTCCTGCTAGCAGAACAGCTGCGGCTCCACGTCCCTCAGCCCGGACTGTGCCTCAACGTGCCCTCGCTGGAAGACAGGGCCAGGAGGAGCGGGGTGACGCGCACGCCCCTGCGCAGGGTCGGGCCCAGCACAGCCAGCTGCCCTGCCCCCCGCCGACACCCCCCCCCCACCTGCCTCTGCTGCCTCCACCAGCAGCAGGCGGGCTACAGACCTCCCTCCCACAGGCCTTCTGAGGAGCTGGGGTGCAGACTGTAAAACCCTGGCCCTGGGCCGCTCTGCCCTTAGCCCCTTTTGCAAACCTCCCTGCCCTCCCAGGACCGCCTCCTCCAGGAAGCGGACCCCAGGCCCCTATGCCTGGCTCCTCCACCCACACAGTGGGCTGGCTCCTTTTGCAGAGTGTCCATCCTGCACCTGGTTTGTTTCCTTGGTTCAGCTTTGTCTCGTTTCATCTCACATTAACCGAGGCTTCCTATGTCCCGGACTCTAAACCAAATGCCTCGAGTGTGTTTTCTCATTTAACACCCTCATCTGCCACAGGGATGTCAGGGTCCTTATCTCACAGGCGTGGAAACAGGAGGGACCGAGAGAGGGATTTGCTCCTGTCCTCCAGCTGTGGAGTCAATGCTGGAAGCCTGCCAGCACACAGAGGAAGGAGGAAACTCAGGGGGGCCCTAACTGCAGCGGGGCGTCTCCCTCCCCCAGGGGGACAGCTGCGCTCCCAGCCAGGCTGCAAGACTCCACATCGCAAAAAAAATTTTTTTATTAAAAAATATAAGAGACCTGACTAAGTAAATGGAGGGATAAACCAGGTTTATGGATTGAAATTTTCAATATTATAAAGATGTCAATCCTCTAAAAATTGATCTATAAATTCACTGTGATTCCAACCAAATTTCCAACATTCACATGTGTGTGGAACTTGACAAGCTGATTCTAAAATCCATGGAGGTGGAAAAGCCAGGACACCTGAGGGGGGAAGGACTTACTCCACCAGACACCTACGTGAACCTATTATAGAGGTTCGGGAATTGAGCCGGTGTGACATTAGCACAAGGATTAACACACGCACGTGTGCACACGCACACAGATGGCACAGAAGGTCCGAGGAGGGTGGGCTCAGGGGCAGGCAGTGCAGTCTGTCCACCTAGTTGGTGGCACGTGGGGGTTGATTTATAACAGTTAATGAAGGCAGGGCTCATACATTGTCTGAACTTTTCTGAATGTGTATCATGTTTCACAACAGAAAGATGTGAAAATACTTATGTAATATGTCACTCTTTTTTTTTTTTTAATCTATCTTTATTGATTTCAGAGAGAGGAAGGGAGAGGGAGAGAGAGAGAGAGAAACATCAATGATGAGAGAGTCATTGATCGAGCCCGCAACCCGGGCATGTGCCCTGGCCGGGAATCGAACCCCGATCGCCTGGATCCCAGGTCGATGCTCAACCGCTGAGCCACGCCCGGCCGGGCCGTCACTCTTTTTAGATTCCACCAGATGGATGTAGTGCTTTATTGTTTGCGTGGGTGGCATCATGTGTGAGCTGTACCTTTAAAAGAAGCAAAGGTTCTTCACAGTCTACGAAGTCCTCCTTGGAAACACGCCAAACTCCTTGAAAACTGCCCGGAGAGAAGGCACGGCCACCCTGCGGTCCTGGGAGGCCCGGGAACCCAGGCACAGTCCAGCTCCCGGCGAGCACCCAGTCACCCAACTCTGGCCCCTTTTGTGTTCGTCTGCCTGGTCTCCGCAAGCAGAAATGAAAATCAGCTTGTGAGGTTGGTTACACACCTGCTCCGCCCCGCACCCTGCTAGACTGCGGTGAGATGCCTCAGTGTCCGCAGACGGCCGAGGGATGTCACTGAGCCGGAGATTCTGGGCCCTCGCATCTAATTCTTCCAGCCAGGTGGCACTGTCTGGGGGGGGGGGGGGACAATGTGGAACAAGGCATTCCATTTCACACTGGAAAAGCCCAACAATCTCAAGGACACCGTGACAGACATGGGAAGGGCGTGCCCTTGATACCGAGCACTGGCTGGGGCCGAGCGTGGCCCAGGGGGCAGGCAGGCAGGGTGCCCCGAATCTCTGCATTGGCACCAGTCTCCCAGGTCCCGTCTGGAACACCCCAGATGTCCTGGACGCGGCTCCAAAGCTGGGGTCACAGCGCAAAGTACCCACAGGCCCCTAAATGACTAACGAGGAGAAAAGCTTTGTCTGGCCCTGAC
Source organism: Miniopterus schreibersii (assembly GCF_964146895.1). NCBI lineage: Eukaryota > Metazoa > Chordata > Mammalia > Chiroptera > Miniopteridae > Miniopterus > Miniopterus schreibersii. Next base: position 69,261,712 of record NC_138111.1, on the reverse strand, counting down.
GTCTAGAAGGGTAGTTTTGGATGCACAGGTCTCGAGGTCGGGTTTTCACCATCCCCAGAGCCCAGAGAAGTCAGCTCAAAGATCAGAGTCAAAATTTAATTGGCTCTGAATTCAACTTATTATTTTAGGTGTTGGACAGAGGATGAAAAAGAAATATTTAATTTTTTTTTTTTATATTTCAGGGGAAATAAACTTTCATGGGAGATCGTGTGACCTGAGACAAGAATCCAGTAAGTAGGGAAGTGGCAGTTTGCATCCCCCTTGCTAGGGGAAGAATTGAAAACATAGTTCCTTTGAAAGCATAACCTGGCAAAGACTGGCACCTATGCCACTTTAAAATATAAAAAGGGCCCTGGCCAGCATGGCTCAGTTGGCTGGGCGTCGTCCTGTGTGCCAAGAGGTTGCCTGTTCGATTCCCGGTCGGGCACATGCTGAGTTGCGAGCTCAGTCCCTGGCAGGGCCCCGCAGGAGGCAGCCCATTGCTGTTTCCCTCACATTGATTTCCTCTCTCTCCCTCTCCCTTTCTCTCTCTCTAAAAATCAATAAAAGGTCTTTTAAAAAAACATATAAGGAAACATGTATATGTTGTAGAAGGCACAGTAACAAATGTGGGTGAATGTGGGGTAACTGGAGCCCTCAAAAGCCACTGGGGGGGATGGAAAGTGGCGCAGACACTTTGGGAAATAGTCTGACAGTTTCTTTAAAAAGTTAAACATAAGCTTATCTTATGACTCAGGAATTTTAGTCCTAGGAATCTACCCAGAGATGTAAAAACATTTGTTCACACAAAGATTTGTATCTGAATGTTCACGGCAGCTTAATCCGCAACAGCCAGAGGGCAGAAACAACCCGCATGCCCACCCACGGATGAATCAATAAATAAAGTCTGGTGAATCCACGCAAGGGAATCCTGATCCCGCAGTTAGAAGGGACACGCTCCTGACACATGCTACAGCACAGGCGACCCTGGGACGTCATGCCAGGTGAGGGCAGCGGGTGCAAAAGCCCCCACAGAGCGTGACCGCAGGGATATGAAGCCCACAGGCCCGGGAAGCAGGGGGCAGGCGACAGCAGCTGGACTGACGGTGGACACGAGGGATGCTGGGGGTGAAGAGGGAAGCTGAGGAAACCAGCGGGAGGGAGGGGATTAGTCAGTAGGTATGTGGATTTTGGCGAAATATTAGGGGAAAGAAATCAACTTGCATTCTGACTACATTGCACGCACCAAAATAAACCTAGTTTTAGATTAGCCAAACCATAAAAACTATTAGATGGAAAGCAGTTAATGAGTAACTCACTTCAAGGTGGGGAAAGGCCTCGACGAAGCAATGGAAAAACCCTGAAAGGAGAGAAATGCTGTGTTTGACTGTGGGAAGGGTCACGCTTACGTGTGTACAAAATGTTTCAAAGAAAGTCAGGGGGCAAAGAACAGGCCAGGGATCACCTCTAATAATTAAGAGTAGAAACCATTAACAAAAGAGTAGAGCCGGCCGTTGGAGAAGAAAGCGCCCGGCATCCTCGGCACAGGCCCCGGGCCCGGCGTCACCTCTCCTGTCTTTGGCCGGCCGGCCCCACACCTCCTGACCCCACATTTGCTCAAAACCGTCCTCACAAGAACACCGAGCTCCTGGTCCCTTCGGGCTCTGACCAAACCACATGCTGGGTGTCACTGAGCACTGATGTGGACACTCCTGCTGTCCCCAAAGACCCCCTCGCCCTGGGAGTCAAGGGCTCCGCCCCACCGACAGCAGGGGCCCCCTCAGGGAGAGGCACGTCCCTGCGGGAGGGAGGCCTGGAGCAGGGGGCAGGGGGCCTTCCCTGCATTTGGGTTTCAGGGTATCTGAGGACAGGGAAAGAGAGGGACGGGAGGGGCCCAGGGTGCTGGTGTCGCCTGGATACCCCACTGGCACCAGAAGGAGGGTAGAGCTCGTGGCTCGTAAGGAGGGCAAGAGGTGAGAAGCCAGGCCACCCAGCACGAGACTCAAGTCACACCGTCCCCGTCTCTCCAGGTCCACTTGTGTCTGCCCTGAACTGTTACTCCCTGGCTGTAAAAATTCAGATGCAGGGTGCGTCCACATCTCAGGGACTCTCGGGCACAGACCAAAGCCCCTGCCCAGCACCCACCCGGGCCCAGCCTCCCTCTGCAGCAGCTCCCTCCGGGGCAGGCCAGCACCCTTTGGTGAGGGCGGAAGCCATGTCTGCCTGGGGCACTGTGCCATCCCCTCGGAGACCTTGTCTCTCCACAGGGTGCTGCCAGGGCGTAGGGCATGTGTCTACACTAACGACAGTCCCCAAGCCTCCCGCGCCCTCTGTCCTCTCCTAGAATCTCCTCTCCCACCAGGACTCTCAGCGTCATCTCTTCCATGAAGACAGGATTAAACACACACTCACCACATACACCACACAAGCTCCACACACACACACCACACACGCCTCACACACACCTCACACACTGCACACACCTCACACACACTGCACACACCTCACACACACTGCACACACCTCACACACACCTCACACACACCACACACACCTCACACACCTCACACACACTGCACACACCTCACACACCTCACACACACCTCACACACCTCACACACCTCACACACACTGCACACACCTCACACACACCTCACACACACCGCACACACCTCACACACCTCACACACACTGCACACACCTCACACACCTCACACACACCTCACACACACTGCACACACCTCACACACACACCACACACACCTCACACACACCACACACTGCACACACACCACACACACTGCACACACCTCACACACACCACACACTGCACACACCTCACACACACTGCACACACCTCACACACACTGCACACACCTCACACACCTCACACACACCTCACACACACCTCACACACCTCACACACCTCACACACACTGCACACACCTCACACACACTGCACACACCTCACACACACCACACACTGCACACACCTCACACACACCACACACACACTGCACACACCTCACACACACACCACACACACCTCACACACACCACACACACTGCACACACCTCACACACACTGCACACACCTCACACACACACCACACACACCTCACACACACCACACACTGCACACACCTCACACACACCACACACCACACACACTGCACACACACTGCACACACACCACACACACTGCACACACACCTCACACACAGACACAAATCACAGACACCACATACCACACATCTCAATGCACATGCACACTCTTGCATATGCACACACATGTACACAATAGCGAAGCACACACATGCACATATGCAACACACAAGAACACGGGACGTGCACACAGACCACATATACCTGCACATATGCACACATGTGCATGCACAACAGATACACACAGACACACGCACAAGCTGTACTGTGTGTACTTTAATGGGCAACACGGTGCTGAGCGGTGGCAGTGACAAATACAGAGCCAGGAGCAGGGGGTTACACACTGGCAGGCACCTGTGGCACCACCTTCCTTCTGAGACTTGGCTCACTGATGGGGCAGCCAAGGCCCTTGGAAGCAGCCGGCTCAGGTCCAACAGCATGGGGGGCGAGGGACCAAGGCAGCCTTTCCTTCCCCCCAAATACTGTCTCCCTGGCCTGGGCCACCCCTGCAGCCCTTGGTGCAAGGAGAGGTGGCAAGGAAAGGGGAGCCAGTGAAGTCTGAGGGAGGGGAGGGGAGGAGGTCAGCAGCCCCCCATCCCGTGCCGTCCTGCCTCACCCACCGGCCTGTTGCTCCCAATGAGTCCTCCCCCCTCTCGCACCCCAGGCTCCCCGAGAAGAGAGGCTGGGCCTTCCGAGGAGAAGATCTTGTAGCTACCAAGCCCCTCCCTCTGCCTATGGCCTGGAGACAACAACGGTCCCTACGCCTTCTGGGCTCACTTTTGGGAACCCTGCCTCGCCCCTTCACACCCCCCAACCCTCCTCCAGACATCTGGGCTCAGGTTCCCCCACAGGCATGCCAGCGAGCATCTCCAGTTAGCAGAGCTGAGCTGGGATCGCCCTGCTGGGCCACTCAGCCACCTCCGGCCCACTGCTCCCCACAGAGCCTCCAGCCTTGCTGACCCGAGGAGCCCGCCCTCCTGGCGCTCAGCTCTGCCCCTGTGGAATGCGCCCCAAACCCTCGCCAGCCAGCCAGGTGGGCAGGCTCTCTTGGAAGGGAGCCCCTGTCCAGCTGGCCCCTTGCAGCAAATACAGCGCCATCGCCATCTAGAGATACAGGAACCAGAAATCAGCAACTTGCCAAGAGACTGGCAAGGATGGGGTGCCCGGCTCTGCCCACTCAGCCCACCTTTAGTTCCTGGGATGGTGGGAGGGGCATGGCAGACTGTGACAGTGGGTCTTGCTTATTGTAAGGGACACAGTTTTGCCTCTTTTTACAAGTGACTGTCCACTGCCAACGTCTGTGTAAGACCAGAGCTTTGTAACAGCATGAAGCCAGGAGAGCCCTGCCTCCCTCACCTGCAGCCTGGGCCCAGCAGTGTGCATGTCCCCACCATCAGGGGCAGTTTTAGAAGAGCAGGTGCAGCCCTGGCCAGTGTGGCTCAGTTGGTTGGAGTGTCATCCCCTACACCAAAAGGTTGCAGGTTTGATCCCCGGTCAAGGCACATACCTAGGTTTCGGGTTCAATCCCCAGTCAGGGAGCATAAGGGAGGCAAACAATTGATGTTTCTCCCCCCACTTTCCTCTCTAAAAAATATCAATGAAAACATATCAGGGGTGAGAATTTTAAAAAAAGAGCAGGTGCAGAGAGGGAGCAGCTGAAAGCTGAGGGTAGTCAACAGGGCAAGGACTATTTCTGTGCACCTACTATGTTCAGGAAAGTTTGGGGTTCTGCAGGTGAGGAAGGAAAACACAAGACTCCTGCTTCCTTGGAGCTGAGCGTCTAGAAGAAGAGAGAAGCAGCGTCCTGGAGTAGAGGGACAACGCAGCCTGAGGGCAGGGACAACGGCAGCCACCCGCCTAACGGTTGAAGCTGAGCGGCAGGCATTCCACCTGCCCTGCCTCCTCGGGGATCACAGCAGCTCCAGCGGAGGAGGTCACTCCTGTCGGGGTCCCTGCGTAAGACTATTTGCATAAGACCCCACGCATCTTACCGCTCACTGTTGGCTGAATTTAACAAGAAGGGCTCGTCTTGCTCCAAGGGCCCCTCCCTTGTGATGACCACTCTTCAGAGGGCTCCAGGCAGGACAGTTCCAGGGAAGATCGGCGTCCATGGGGAACCTTCTCGCACAGGCCTCAGGGGTCAGTTATTATCTCAGACACAATCTACAGCTGTTCTAGGAGCCAGAAAAGAGTGTGTCTGAACTTCCTTCCTCTTGTGGATTAGAGGGGGCATAGAGCACACTTGTCTGCTCTTAGAAGAGCAGGAATTGCATTTTCCCCTCAAAATGATGAATGCAGTAAAGCAGAGGAGATGGCCTGGGACCCCCCCCCAGGGGATTGGTCACCAATAACCCAACGCCCTGGTCTTTCTCATACTGATCACAGATGACCTCTGTTTACACAAAAGGCCTGGGCTATTTTGCTCCGGCGACTGGACGCGAGAGGAACTCTGGACCACAGCTCAACGCCCCGCTGCGGTGTGTCTGCATCCATAAAGGGGGTCTCTTTGAAGGCCTTTTCTTAATGACAGTCACTCAACACCCCCTAAAAAGCTCACTAGGCCAAGGCAGGGGGCGCAGTGGCTGCCCCAGGCCACGGCCCAGCTCTGCACCGGCCACCTCGGTCCCGCACAGAAGCCTGGCTCAGTGTCTCCGCAGAGGTCCGGAGCCTTCCTGAAGCCGGGTGGGCAGGACAGCCTGTGGGGTGCGGGTGTGCAGAAGGCAGTCCCTCCAGGCGTGTGCCGGCCGCCGGGGGAGCCCCCAGGACGGAGGCCGCCCTGGAACAGGAGGCCCTGGGCCGGAGCCACCCCTGGGGACAAGAGTCACAAATACTCAGGGACCTGCTGAATGGGTCAAACAAGGCAGAGGCAGCCAGGCCTGCGCCCGGCATCTCTGTGCACATGTGTGTTATTTGTTAAAAAAGACAAGAGCTAAATACAGATATGCAGAAATAAAAATGAAACTAGAAAGGAGAGAAAAAGAAAAAGGGAAAGAAGAAACAAAAAGAAGAGAAAACTGCTTATTTTCCCCCTCACCTCTCTCCTCGCCATGGCTCGCAGCCTGGTCCACTTCCTCAGGTGTCTCTCCACAGGACGCCCTGTGCGTGCGTCTGTGTGTGTGTCTATGTGTGCGTGTCTGTGTGTGTGTCTGTGTGTGTTTCTGTGTATCTGTACGTGTGTTGTGTGTGTCTGTGTGTGTCTGTATGTGTCTGTGTCTGTATGCATGTTGTGTGTGTGTGTCTGTGTCTTCTGTGTCACCTTCTATATTTCCATATAGTATTATGCCATGGATATCTTTTGATGCCACTACATTACATTATCAGATATTAGTTTAAATGCCTGTGTAACGCCCCTCAATTTGGATATATCCTGACTTATTTAGTGAACCCCATTTCTGGAACCCCCGCTTCCTCCCGTTTGTTCACGCTGATACTGTCCTTTAACCCATCCTCTCGCTGACGAAATCAAACTCCACCCTCATGCCTTTATCCAAGGTTGTTTGCTTTTATGCTTATAATTTTTTGTTCATTCTTCTGAAATTATAACACCAAATTAGATTAAACACCAAATTAGATAAGTAAATATCTGTGAATTCCTTCATAAACAAACCAAGGCCTCTCGGTGCATTTTTCAGACCCTTACCCCTCTCTTCCCCCTTCCCAGGTTCTCCCTCCTCCTCTCCCCACCCCAGACCCTCCCTCCGCCTCCCTCAGACCTCAGATCTCCTCAGGGGCCTGCACTGGCCTACAGCTCTTTGAAGTCACAGTTTATGACATTGGACATACGGTGGGGGCTCTCAGGATGTGCCCCCTGGTGTGCTGAGGAACAACTGGTGTCTCTCCTGACCTGGTGGCCATTTGGGGTTCCCTGGGCCTGTGGCATGGGTGTGCTCAGGGCTGCACTCACCTCTCATGCTGCAGATAGAGCTTGTGGGGTCCCCGGAGGCTCATGGGCACCAAGAGCACATGTTATACCCCTCACCTCACCCAAGCGCAAGATGGGCCTGGCTGGGCATAAATGCAATTCCCCCAGAACAAATATGTGCCAGTTAGACATGTAACAATTATCAACAGTGTCCAAGTTCTATGCACATGGTGAAGTCCAACACAGTTCTGTTTGTCGGGCAGGGTAAAGATTGCATTTTTTATCAAAAAGGAAAATTAAAACGTTCACCATTTAGGTTAAGTTATCTGCACTTATTTCCACCCCAACCCCTGTAACCCCCAGACATATATGGGGTCCTGCACAGGTGCGCGTGCACACACACACACTTTCAGACACAGGGTTCTCCACAACATGGCCCTATCCCAGGCCCTGCAGGAAGGTGCCCCACACGGTGTGGGCAATAGTGTGCAGGCACAATCTCGGGCACAACCACGAGTCTCAGGAATGACTCCCGTGGGCTCAGCCTCACTGACATGCTCCCTACGATGATGATGGGAGAGGGAGCTGGAGGCTTCTGGAAGGAGGAGATGGAGTTGGCCCGGGAGGGGGCAGTGAGTCAGCAGGTGCTGATGAGAGAGGAAGATACTGGCTTCTGGAAACAGTGTTAGAAGCTGGCCTATCAGGAGGCCCCTGCTGGGGACCTGACTGCAGACTGAGATCTGGACAAAAAGGAGCCCTACAGAGGTTGGAGCAAGATCATGCCAAGAAGAAGGCAATGTTTTTGATCTTCAGTATTGTTTTTGGTGTTGTCCATTTGAACTGTCATAAATCTCAATCCAAGAAAACACATGCAAAATTATGATGTTAGCATCGTTCACTTGTGTCCTAGGAGAATAGAACCACACATGTGCACAGGCAAATACACGTTTATGGGCATGCACGCATGCATGCATATGCACACGTGCACATGTATTCGCATGTGCACACACGTGCACACACTCACACACGTGCACAGGCATGCACAAAAATGCACGTGCAAACATGCATGCACATGTGTGCACAGGTATGCACACACACACATACACAGTGCTTACCATCGGCATGAGCAGGGCCTTGCCCTTCCACCGCCTTTGTTAGCATACTTCACTCTTCCCAGAGACTCAGGCCCAGGCAAATAGCTTAATTATTCATGCAAGGAACTTCCCAGAAGACCCATCAACCCTCGGATGAAAGCATCCACTGACGGTTTGCACTCTAAGGCTCTGGGAACTCGTCCCCTTGCTGTAATGCGGATCCTTGACTGTTACCAATCCTAGCTGAGATGCCTTAGATAGACATCTGATTCTCAGTGGATTTGGACCTTGCTGCCCCCCTGGGAGGGGCCCACGATACTCTGGGCGTAACCTCCTTCCCCTTCAGCCCGACACTCAGCTCTTCTCATGCCCAGGCCATTGTGGTGAAGCTGGGGGTCTGCGGGGAGATTGGGGTGACCAGAACTATGCCTTTACAAGTTATTTATTTCTTAATTGATGAATATTACTTTTTAAGTCATAAAACCACGTGGATAAACATTCTTTATTAATCATCAAACCATCCCCAAATGAAAATAAGGCAAAAAAAAAAAAAAAGAGAAACTGAGTTTTGGAGGACATTAAAGAACAGACCTAAAAATGAAAACCAATATAGCTATGGCACCAAATATAAGGGGGAAAAGACACCCAGTTACCTGGCAGAAAGCATTTCTTATAGCCGGCTGGTGTGGCTCAGGGGTGGAGCATCAACCCATGAACCAGGAGATCACCGTTAGATTCCGTCAGGGCACATGCCTGGGTTGGGGGCTCGATCCCCAGCAGGGGGCATGCAGGAGGCAGCCAATCGATGACTCTCATCCTTGATGTTTCTATCTCTCTCTCCCTCTCCCTTCCTCTCTCTGAAATCAATAAAAACTTTTTTTTTTTTTAAGAAAACATTTCTTATAAACAGCTCCCCAGGTGTAAAGCACATGTGAGCTGGAGGCAGCTCTGAAGACTCACTGGGCTGAGTCATTTCAAAGGCCTGCTCTGCCCTCTGAGCCTGTTTCTCAATTTCATCTCTATTGTCAGCTGTGTGGATTTTTCATTAAAACAATAGTGGCTATTCATGGATGACCTATTATATGCCATAATAACTTCAATCTGCCACCTGGCAGTACCATTGTCCCAGCTGGAGCTGTCGCCTGGACCACGGGAACGCTTTCCATCCCCCACCTTCCAGGGACCAAGCCCCAGACACTCGCTAGGTTAGGGCACCAGCCTTGATGGCATCAGTCACCACATCTTGTCAACCATCTGAGGTATCGCCCTCTTGTGTCTGTCACCATGGCAACTGGAAAGTCTTAAGATATTCCCCATATAAATGCTCCATCTCCTGGGCAACAGGTGTCTCATGCTAACCAGGGGGATGTCACCAGCGGGCCATGGAGCCATGGAGCCATGGGCAAGTTCCTCGGCCGGGCCTGGGCCCTGTCGAATGTTAGACAGTGTCACTTACGTCATGAGCAAGGAAAGTGCCTGAGTGTGGCTGGCTCTACTAAGCACCAATGTCACCTCCAGGGTGAGGGCCCACTCTGACGGGACGACAACTTTTGACAGCTGGCACTCCCAGGCCCTGTCACACCAGGGCCCACGGAGGTGATGATAATGTGAACTGGCCCCACACTAGCCCACCTGTCGTGTGCCAAGCGTGAGATCCTGCTCAGGATTGCAACTATGAATGGCCCCTGTTCCCAGTGTCATCACAAACCACACTGTCCGTCTCAGGTCTCTCCCTGCCACTGAGACCTGGCAGTCGCATTCCCCTGCCCAGAGAGCAGGGCAGTGCCAGCAGCCCCTGTGCTCAATTAGAAGCTGCTCTCACATCCCAGTTTCATCCCCCGACGGCTCATTTCACAGACAACAAACTGAGTCTCAGGCAGGTCAGGCAGCTCGCAGGCCACCAGAGGCAGAGCCCGGTTCCAAGCCTCGTGGTGTGGGTGCTGGACTAAACAGAGACTGCCCGGCTGAATTCCAGGTTAAGATGAACAACTAACAAACGACAGTGTAAGTGTACCCCAAATATTGCACGGGCGATATTTTATCTGCTATGTCTGGCAACCCCATTGCGACTGATGTCACTCCCAGCACACTGAAAGGTGGGGCAAGCTGTCTGTGCTAGTGGCTGGCTGGGCAGGGCCATGGACACTCGAAAGTCCCGCACTAGCCCCCCCAGGCCGTCCACTCCACTGTGGAGAACTGGCCAAAGCTCCAGGACAGAGGCGTGAGCCAGCCCCAGGAGCGGCCCCCTTCTGGGCACCAGGCATGAATGTCCCAGTTCATGGGGACTGTGGCACTGCAGGCCGGGAGCGATTCAGGCTGGCTTCCCACACAAGGCGTCCAGACACCTGAGCCTGCTGGGCCCGGCAGAAAACGTGGCCACCGGAGACGAGCAGGAAGGAGCCCCTGGCACTGTGTGAGTCCACCCTTACCTTTCAACACTGGACACTGGAAGCCGGGACCCAAGGGCCAAGAATGGCTTCAGCCAGGAACCAAAACCTGCAAAGAGGCCACGGGCTTCGGGCAGAAAGTCCCTCCCTCCCTGGCAGGGGACACAGTCTGGCACCACCCCGGCCTCTCCCAAAGGGAGCAGACGGGTAGGACTCTTGGGGACAACCTATTCATCACATAAAAGAGCCTCAGCTTTCTCCCAGGTCCCAGTGCCAGGGAGTCACCTCCTTGGCCGAGTCTCATCCCCTGGGAGCCCAGCCACCCTCCACCTTCTTCTAGAAGTAATGGAAAAGCAGCCTCTCATGCTCTGGAGGGAAGCTGGACAGTGATCAGCCTGGTTGTCCAGCAGAAGAATGGAGCTTGTGACTCTGGGGAGGACGATGTGGGTGAATGTAAAGACAATTGTTGGGTGAAAATTTACATAAAATTTTAGTAAGTTTGACATTTGAACTCCGTGGGACCAATTAATACACAAGGTTTTTTTCAATAAATACTTTAAATGTATTTTCTGTTACGATTTTCTTAATAACATTTTATTTTCTCTGCATTACTGTATTGTAAGAACACAGTATATAATACATATAACATACAAAATATGTGTTGACTGTTTATGTTATTGGTAAGACTTCCTGTCAGCAATAGGCTATTAGCAGCTCAGGTTTGGAGAGTGAGAAATACATATCCATGGAATTTTCAGAAATTCCATGCAAGGCTTGTGGAGCAGCAAAATCCCAGACTTCTCTTCTTGGTTGACTCTTTCTGACGTTACCTAAATGGAGTCAGCCTGAGGGCCTGGAAACGCAGGACAGATGGACTCAGACGCAGGACCACTCTGCTCCTGCGCTGGGGGGCGGGCTGGGGCAGTTTCCAGGCCTGTGCGGGTGGGTGTCTCCCTACCCCGCTCCACCCTCCGGGCTCCAAACCGTCATCACTGCCCCTTCTCCACTCCCTCTCCCTCCTGTTATGTGTAAAATACTGAAAACTGAGAAAGGGAAGAAATGGTTAAACCTTTTTTTCCATTTCTGTCTTCAGTCTCAGAAATTACATCTAATAAATGATTAATGTGAATGTGTTGGTCAAAGGAAACTCCCACATAAGACTAAACAGGCTGTTGGCATGAATCATTAATAATAATCACAGTGTCTGGAGTTTCAGGGCCTGGAGCTGGGCCCTCCGAAACTAACCGACATGTTTAATGGCCCCACTTTCCATAAGTGTTCACACAGCTTGGGAGGCCCCACTCTATCTGACACCCGGAAAATGCCTCTCCAAGCCCTGCAGGCGGCCTTCAGAGCAAAGGAGGCCACAGAGTGAATCAGCTGAGCTGAGACCTTTCAAAACCACCGTGGCCCGCCTGGTGCTTCCAGCAGCGTTTCTCCTTTCATCACATCCCCTATAATCCGAAGTCTTATCATTTCTCATTGCCTCTCATTCCTTTCTCTCTCCCTTCCCTGTGCCCTTAACTTTTTTTTTATGGCGTTTTCCTAAGGCAGTAAAACTCTAGCCAGATGAATTGGATGGACAAAGAGAAGAGAGGCACATCACATTCACTGAATTTCATGAAATTAAGGCCTTCCTCCCCGCCCAGGCAAAAAGACTATCTAGCTCCTTAGAGTCATCCTGACTTTCTGCTGACATTGAGGGGACTGTTGAAATCATCATTATTTTAAAATAACAAATGCTGGGGATGTGGAGAAATTGGAACCCTGTGCACTTGCTGGTGCGAATGTAAGTTTTGCAGCCACTATGGAAAACAGTAAGGAGGGTCCTTAAAAATTAAAAATAAAGCTGCCATATGATCCAGCAATTCCACTTCTGGGTATTTATCCGAAGGAAACAAAAACATTATCTGGAAGAAATCTGCACCCTCGTGTTCATTGCAGCATTATTACAATGTCCAGGCATGGAAACAACCTCGTGTCCATCAAATATGTGATATATACACAATGGAATATTATTCAGCCATAAAAAAGGAGATCCTGCCGTTTGGGACAGCATGAATAGATCTGGAGGACATCACGCTGAATGAAATAAGCCAGACACAGAAAGAAAAAAAATGATCTCAATTCAATATGGAATCTAAAAAAGTGGAATACACAGAAGCAGAGAATGGAGTGGGGGTTACCAGGGGCTGGGAGGTGGGGGGAGGGGAGGCCTTGGTCAAAGAGGACACAGTCCCAGTTATGCGGGACGACTGGCTAACACTGTGCTGAATACTAAATTGCTGAGTTTCAGGTGCTCCAGTCACGCACACAGAAAATAGTAACTATGTGAGGATATGTAAGTAGCTTGATTGTCGTATTCACGTCACATATGTACTCACATCAAATCATTACATTGTACACCTTACATATATACAAATTTTATTTTAAAAGTTTTTAATTTTAAAACTATAATAAAACGACAGTAGCTCATGTGGAGATTTCAGGGGCATAGGTGGAAAGTCCGAATGTAAGGCGTGTGAGAATGTCCCAGAGATTAAACCCGTGCAGATGGCGTTACTATCTTCCCTCCAGGGACCCCGGTCATCAAGCAGATGGAGGTAAACAGTGAGGTCGGCTCTTTATCTTTTAGAAGTAACGCCACACACCTGGGCCTCACCCCCGTGGGGGGGCTGGGGTGCACCCGGAAGGAAAGGGACAACTCAATTCACAGCATCCGGGAGATCCCACCTCTGGTGGACCAAACGTGGCCACGCACTGTCTCAAGATGGGGGCACCTATGTCCCTACCCCAACTTGGGCTGGTCTCTGACACCTCCACTGGTAGAGGTGGCCCAAGGTGATGCTCTGTGAGGGGCCAACCTGAGACCACTGCACGGAAAGCTTAGAGACCCCATGGAGCAAGGGCTCCAGGGCTTCCTGACCGGAGGCCCGGGTGGGGGCGGGGAGCTCTGAGACCCACACAGGGCGGGTCTGAGCCCAGGTCAGGGTCAGAGGACTGATGAGGAGTAATAAGTAGCTGCTGTTTCATGGTGTCTAGGCTTGTTTGTCACACAGCAACGGAGGACAGAAGCCAGGTTCTGCTCGGGGGTTGGCGCTCAGGGGCCCGGAGTGCACAGGCCTTTCCAGCTCCTTCTCTCAAAGCGGCTTCTAGATGAGCAGGGCAGGGGGAGGTCGGCTCTCTCAGCGCGTCAGGTCCAGGGCCCCTCGACAGCCTGAGGTCTTCTCTGCCCGGCAGCGACCCCTGTCAGCCGCTGTCCCACCCCACCCCGCCCAAACCCCTCCGTTCCTCTGGGAAACCTGCCCCAGGGCGCTGGGCCCCAGGGCGCTGGCCGGTGCTGGCACTCGCTGCAAACCTCCCGCACAGGGGCCCAGTCAGCGGGCTGGTGGCTGTCCCTCAGCCGCAGTTCCAGCCCAGGCCCTGTCATTCGGGCCGTCATGGCCTAGGCTGGGTGCCGGGAGCGTGACTTCTCAGTGGCCTCTCACTCACCGGTCAGGCCCTGGCTAAGTTGGAGAGCTGGACAGTGGGGGGACATCCGCTGGGCATGCTTTCTCTGTCTCCCTGTCTTTGTCCCTCTGTCTCTCCTTCTGTCTATCTCTCTGTCTGGCTCTTGTCTCTTTATCTCTCTTTCTCTTCCTCTCTCTCATTCTTTGTCTGACTGACTCTCTCTCTCTCTGTGTGGGTGTCTCTTCCCTTTTTAAGGGTGAACAAACTCCTGCCAGGCAACCCAGAAACAGTGGGACACAGGGGTGGCCTCGGAGCCCCATCCACCACAGGAAACTGGGCCCCGGCGAGCATCCTTAAGGCCAATGTGCCCACTCGCGTCCTGGAGCAGCCTTCCCATCTGCATCTTAGGCAGGAAGGGCGGGTCAAAGGTTCTTTCTGAGCCTTATGTTTCTCAGTAAGTAGCTTAAAATCAATATCCAAAAAGGCACATTTTGGGGTGGCAAAACTTTGTTCCCCTTCACAGACAGAACTGGCGGGAAAAAAAAACCTTGAAATCAGGCCCCAGATGACAAGTGGCCTCTCAGTAGGGACCACCCTGAAGGCACAATTCCTGACCACACCCAGTCTCCTCGCCTCCTGGCTGCGCTTCCCAAGCCAGGGGCTCCTGTGGACAGTGCTCACCCAGCCACCTGTGTGGCCGGCTGAGGTCCTCCCTCTGCTGCAGCGTCCCCCTCACTGCCTTACCGCACTCTCCTGTTCATCCCCCGAAGAGTGAAAGCCTCTAGGGCACTGGTCCCAAGAAGAAACAGGTATGAGAAGCAGGCTGGGAAGAATTCATGGTCTAGATGAAGACCCAGAGCCTGCCGACTGGGACAGGTGAGATGCCACAAATGGGACACAGCAGTGAGGAGACAGGTCCTCCTTCCCTCTGTCCAGCCTTCCCCTTCTCCGGGTGCTCCTGCAATGCCCCATGTCTGAGCCTCTGCAGACCTGGCCCAAACCTGCTTCCCACGTCGCCGGTGGTAAGATTCCAGCACAGGCGCCCTTAGAAAGACGCCTGAGCCCAGGTCATGAGCTCCTCGCAGTAGGGTGGTGGCACCCCTTCCCTGGCCAGCCTCCACCCCTGCTGCTACAAAGCCGGACCCCCAGTGAGATCCAGGTCTGCTTCCTCGCCAGCGGGGTGCCCCCGGCAGGCTCCAATCAAGGTTTCTCAGCCCCCTCAGTGCTGAGTGAAGGAGCACAGCAAGGAATATTCCAGACAAGGGGACCTTGCCTCATGAAACCAAAAAGAGCAAGTCCCAGAGGCACAGGCCGCAGACCCCCGGGGGCAGCTGGCCTTGGTCTCGGCGCCCGTCAGTCCCTCGGTGCACACACCGCAGTGCCTTTGCAGTGATGATGGGGCGGGGCAGGAAGAAATGAGGGGCAGTTCTCACTCAGGCCAGCTTCAGTTTCACACAATTAAATGAGAGCAAGAGTTGGTAATTGCACAATGAAAATAAACCTGTAAAACATTCAAATTGTTGCCAGTGGAAATAGTGTCCTTTTATGGGGCTGTGAGAAAAGCACTTCCGGAAAAAAAGAAAAATATTTCTGGAGACCCACCTGTGCGAGGTTGAGGTTCAAGGTAAGATTTATTGGGGGCATCTCTGTGCCTCCTGCCTTGGAAAAGCCCAACCTTGTCTTCATCAGGCCAAGAAACAGGGCCAGTGCCCAACAGTGTTGTGCCATGTCGGAGCTTAGTCTAGCGGAGCCCACGTCCTTGCCCGGACAGCTTAGTCTGTGTCCCCAGCTACGCTCCGAGTGGCGCTGTGCCCAGGCCCGCGCGGCCTGCCGCAGGTCCCGGGTGGCTGCTACGGAGAGAGGGCATGCAAAGCAATGGGGCAAGCGAATGTCACCGAGAGAGGGGGAAAGAGAGAGAAGGGGGGGCGGGAAAGAGAGGGCGCTTTGTTAGCCTGATTCTGTCATCTCAGGCTTCTTCAAACTGACCGGTCACTTTCCCAGTCTTTCGAGGGCTGGCACTGGGTTCTTCCTCTAACCAGTCCTTTTCTTAGATCTTCTGGATTCTGTGTCCCTCATCCAATCCGACCCTTTCGCCAGGCTGGGCTGACAGGCCTCTGTGGTGCCATCTGGGCGCCTGCTGCACATGCACCCACCAAGGGAACTTCCCCTGCACTGTCCTCCCCCCCCCAGTGACCTTCTGGGAATGGGCCGGGGGTCCCCTGGGGAGCTTGAGGAGCTGTAGCTTCCTAGTGAAGCTGCCCAACTTTGGGTTCAGCTTGTTAGGCTTCCTGATGCCTGATTCCCTTCGCTCGCCTCCTTGTTAATATCTAGCCACCTATGCTAACAAAGTGAGTTAGCCCAGCAGGGTGCTTTTCACAAACTTCAGGTTAAACCACCTTCGGTTCCTAACCAGGAGCAGGGCGTGGACAACACTGTATGGTCACACCACGGGGGTCGTCTTTGCTGCCAGGACTAGTGGGGTCCACAGGGACCACTCTCCTGTGCAGAAGGCGGGTCCCCAGGCTGGCCCACAGGGAAGCGCGCCCACCGTCTCTCCTGGAGGCACGCTGAGATAACTGTCCTGCCGCCTCTCTGAGCCGGCCATGCTCGGAGCAGCCTGGCCGCAGTCTGCGTCTCTTTGTGAGCCTGGGTGCTGCTGCGCCCTGGAGAAAGACCGCAGGCTTGCTCAGCCACAGCCCTTGCCGCTCAGCGTCTCTCCCAGGGCCACTCTGGCCTCCCGTGGCCAATGGGGCCCGCCTCTTGGCCCTAATGCCATTAGCACATCCGTAGGGAGCTTTGCAAACCACTTAAGGAGAAAGGAAACAGCTTCCTGCTCCCAGGAGCAGCTCAACACTCCCTCGTGAAATGCTTTCAAGAGCAGGGTTTTCCTTCACACTCGGGTGCAGGGCATTTATTACCTTTCAAAGGTCATAGACTTCCGTTTTCTCTCTGAGCTAAGAAGTTTGTGCTTGAAGAGGAAAGGGCTGTGGGTGGGGAGGTTCTTATGAAATATTATTCTATTCGGGGGAAAGAATATTACGAGGGTTTAGAATTGAATCCTGCTTGTGTCTCACCAATCACTTTTGTGTTGCTACAAGTAGCAGAGAAAATGGTAATTTTCCTAACTTGATATTATTTCAGAAGAGCCCCCGTACAGCATCGTACACCAAACCCTGGCCATGTTAAGCCTGGCAGAAGCGCTCTCGCTTTCCTTTTTGGGCTATGATTTACTGCGAGCTCTCGGAAAGTGACAGTTTGAACAGATTGTGGCAACAGATGGGAAAAAAATCACCATCTGATTTTGACCTGATGCAAGAAATAGAATTTGATGAATAATAATTGCAGAGGCCTCATACAGCCGTAGAGTCCACATCAAAACAGGTTCACGGAGGTGGGAAGCAGCTTAAACACAGAATGGGGGTCGTGAGGGGCATGGGAAATGAATTCTGAAATAGGAAAAGGAGCTGTTTCAGGGCTTGCTGTCTTTCTAGGAGATTGTGTGCTAATTGGCAGCCTCTCACATCCTGGTGCCACCCGAGGTTTCCATAGAGCCTGAGCTGGGCCTATTAACCATTCCTATCACCTTAAAAGTTCAGAGTGGCACGTCCACAACAAGGATATTTCAACACGGGAGACAATGAAACACCAAAATCCCCCCTGTCGTTATTTCAGGGAAGCAAGGGGCCCAGGAGTGGGAGAGGCCACAAAAGGGCTTTTGCCCTCCGGGTGGGTAACTTGCTGTAATCTTTTGCAGTACTTCTGTGTGCTTTAAATACTTCATGGTCATATTTAAATGTTTTTCGAACTAGCTCTATCCCTGTGTGTGGCCCACATAGTGCTCAGTTAAAACAACAGTGCTGCACAGAAAACAGGCTGATGGTTGCTAGAGGGGTAGGCTTGGGGGCTGGGTGAAAAAGGTGAATGAATTAAGAAGTGCAAATTTTTAGTTACAAAATAGTCACAGGGATGTGAAGTGCAGCACAGGGAATACAGTCAGTAATGTTGTAATAACTCTGTATGGTGCCAGGTGGGTACTGGAAATACCAGGGGAACACTTGGTAGAGTATATGATTGTCTAACTGCTGTCAGACGTAGTGGGGTTTCCTTTTCCCCACTGGGTGCTGGGGGTGGAGCCCTTATGATATCTCAACAAGAAGAATTTTTGGAGACTCACACGGGAGGATGAGTGACTTTTATTTCCGTGGAATTACATCCCTTCAGTAAAGCTGGAAGCACAATCAGAGTCCAGAGTTTCCTTCCCACGTTGGAGCTGGGTCCAGTTCAGCACCAGGCTAGATGCAGTCCATCAGTCCATTGTGTGTGGGGTCCGCATGGCCGTGGGCCCTGTGGGCGAAGGCAAGGGAGCCGCACAGGCCCAGAGTCACGCAAGTCCCAAGAGTCCCAAGAGCAGCAAGAGGAACCAAGAGAGCAAATTCCTTTGTTCAGGGGATTAAATATCCCAAATTTCCTCTCCCTTGCAGTGGCCACGCCCATCCTGGCCAATGACCTCTGTTGCCAGGTGTGACTGGCAGACAAGTATCTTCCTATATCACCCCAACTTTACTGGGCATGTGTCGCCTATCTCCTCTTTGTCCAGTCCCCTGGGGAGTGTGAAGTTGCAGCTTCCAGGTGAAGCTGTCCAACTGGCATGCCTATTGTAGCTATCCTACCCCTTTGTTCCTTTCCTGCTATTAATAACTAGGTTAATTATAATAGTATCATAACCACTATATTATACACTTGAAACTAATACAAAATAACATTAAATGTAAACTGTAATTGAAAAAACACAATAGTGTCAATAGGTGTCTACATTTAAATGATGGCCCTGGTGACATAAACAGGCGGAGTCTCCAGAAAGCCCTCAAGTGTTTGCAGCTCCAGAATGCAGACAGAGGGAGCCAGGACAGGGCCCAACGGAGGAGGAAAGGCGCTGCGATGTGCCTGGCACCACATGTGACAGGGGCCGGGGAGAGCAAGGCTCCTCTGGCTTGTATGAGTGTGGAGCCCGAGGCCCGTATTTTTAAGGTTTGATGGGAGGTTGCAACTAAATCCACAAAGCCCAGTTTCCCCTGGCAGGCAAATGCTTTGAGGCATTAAGCACTATTACTTATATTTAATTTATGTAATTATAAACACAACAGGCATGAGACCATCCATGTTATGTCTAAAGAACATGGAAATCAAGAACATAAATAGAAGTATCCCTGTAAACAAGAGTTTAAACTTTCTAGGTGGCTGAATTGCTTTGGTGTGGACGTGGGGGCAGCGTGGGGACCCACTGGCTCCATCAGCGTGGAACCACATGTAGCAAGGACCATCCTTTCCCTCGCACTGGCGTGAGCTCAGAGTCTAGCGAAAGCTCTTGTCTCTGAACCCAGGGGACAAGCCTTGGGAAGGGCAGATGGATGTGAGGAGGGAAAGTGGCGACAAGCTGGAACCCAGAGGGACTGACCCATCCTGCCCACTCACCTCCAAGCAGCCAGCCTCCACCCTGTGGGTCATCTCAGAATGAATCCTGCACCGGCCCAGGGAATGGGGAAGAGGAGTGAGGGTCCCAACAAGGCTGGAACAGCTACCGGTCTGGCCACTACCCCCAGGTGGTAAGACCAGCAAGGACCAGTGAGCTGCTGCAACGCCTGGTGGCCCTGCCGCCTCCCCTTCAACCATAAACCTCTCTGTGCTTCATTTCTATCTTCCAAATAGTGTGGCCCATGCTAAACCCGCACTGTGGAGAAGCTTAGCTAAGGGGACTCGGTAGCCACCCCCACATCACCCCACTCTTGTCTGGTGGGCTCAGCCTAAGAGCCCCTCCCTGTACTCACACCACACCCACAGCCTGGACCGTGGGACCCCCCCATAAATTAGCTCCAGGAGTCTTTCCCGTGGGGGAAACAGACCTCATGCACCAAGGCAGACAAAGCCAAGCCAGCCACCCAAGCCCGTCAGCCCAGGCTTCGTTCTTACAAAAGAACAGCCCACCAAGGCTTTCCAGACACCTGGGAAAACCCACAAAAAGAGAGGACCTGGCCGACTGTGGAGAGGCCCTAACAACTCAAGGAGCGGCGGAGAACGTCATATAAATCCCTGCCAGCTCCTCGGACATGGGAGAAGGGATTGAAACCATAAAAAACGACAGGCTGGTGTTGAAAAGACCAAGCGTGTGGAGAAGTGTGGCGATATCTGCATTAAAATGCGTTTTTTAAATGGGGTGAATTAATGGCTGGTCACACGGATGACCAGGCATGTGATAAACAAGCGCAGTCACACGCTACCGGGGAACCGCGGCGGGACTCAAGCAGCCACCGTTCAATTCCTGCAGCTCTTCTGTTTGGAAGTTTTCATATGAAAATGTTGGGGGAAGAAATGAGCAGCCAGGGAGAGGGGAGAAGAGATGACAGTGGCTGAAAGATGTCGCGGTGACCTCTTTCTAAGTTGGCTCCACTGCCCCGGTATGAGTCACCCTCGCGGTTGCCTATCGTGTCAAACTCGAGCTTGAGTGTCCGTCTTTCCCACGCGCCTCAGGCAGTGTCATTTGAATGAAGTGGGGGACAAACGCCCTTGGACAGCCGCCCTTCGCTCCTTCTCCGTCCCCCCATCCACTTGTCCTGGGTTAATTTTTACATTTTGACTTTTCTGCATTGTAATCCGTCCGCTTAAAAACCAGAAGGGCTGGAAAGAGCATGGTCATGACCATAGGTCTGTAGTGGTCATTCCCACAGAATGAGTGGCAGACGGAACCCTCCAGGAAGGAAATGTGGTCCTGGGCCCCCACTCGGGCCTCGCAAGCCCCCAAGGCCAGGGCCCGCTGTCCCGGACCTTCCCCCCTCCCCCGTCTCGCCTTCCATGTCTGCCTCCTCGTTGCACTGCTGCTTGGCTCTTTTTCTCTGGTTTTCCCGGAATCTCTGCTGCTTTTCCCTCCTGGGCACGCGCCTCCCCGGGACAGGGATTTCCATCTCATTAGCTTGGTGCTGCTCCCTACTCGTGACCCCACTTCTTCCCGCTCCTCAGAGCCGCTGCCTTCCGCCGATCCTGGTGCGAGGCGGGTCCTGGCCTGTTGTCCTCCTGCCCGGGCCTGGAACAGCCTTGCCCTCCGGGGTTGGATCCCCTTTACCTACCTGGCTCCCTCATTTGGGTGGGGCCCCCCAGCCCCCGACAGGCACACACGCAGTGGCCTGAGGAGCCCTGAGGAGCCCTCTCTAGCCTCAGGCGATGCCGTCCTGGCTCTCAGCACTCTGCCAGCCCCGTTTCCCTCTGCTTTCCCTGGTCCTCTGACGGGCCTAAGAGTGGTTTTTATTGTTATTGTTGTTTCACTCTAGGAAAACTTCATTGATACCTTCTTGAGTTATTGCCTTTCCCCTGATTTTTCTTCTGTAACTCCTGTTATTCAGGTGTTGGTCTTTTCGTGAATTGATTCTCTAATTTTCTTATTTTTTTTAATTTAGCAGGGAACAAGAGACGTGGGGGCAGATGGGTGCCAAGTCATTGCTCATCCCAAGGAGCCGTGAGCCACCATCTAACGCTGATGAACCGGGAAACAGAGACGTGGGGGCTTCTGTTAGAGTTACAAGAGTGAAGTCTCCAAAGCGGCTTCTCCGGGACTTGGGACAAGAGGCAGGATGAGATTTTTTAAATGTATTTCTGTGTTGTTGGATTAAATTGTTTCTTACTTTGTGCACAGGTTACTTTGATAGTGGTTTGCCACGAATTTTAAAAGAACGAAGGGCTGTGTGTGCAGAGTGAAGGGAGAATGAAACTTACTCTCCAGTCCCTCACACCTTGTCTGTGGGAAGCGAGGCCCTGGAGAACCGCACTAAGGCTGCCTGAGGACGCGGGGGGAGGGGGGGGGTGAAGAGAGTCCTTACCTCTTGCTTTGTTTACTTCTGTTCAGCTTGACTACGTCTGACATTCTTGTTCATCATTTTAAAGCATAATAGATGTAGGTCCACATTTTTGAGTGCTTTCTGCTGAAACCAAGGATTCAAATTTATCTCCTTCTACATGTCTTATTTACTCTTGTATTTTGCCTCCATGATAGAAAATTTCACCTTGTTAAAACAGTCTTTGCAAACATACTCTCTTTCAAATGGTTTTGGTTCTTGAGTAAAATACTAGTTAAGTACTTCGCAAGGGAGCAGGACATTGGGGAGGGTGGTCCTGTTTCCCTGGGGGATGGAGGCGGCCCATGAGTGGCGCTGGAAGGTGGTGGGTCTCATGGTTTTATAATGCTTAGACAATGGCCTGATTAGAAAATACTTTTTATTTCTGCGAGCCATGGCAAAGTTCTTAAGAAAGAATTTTTCAGTTAGGCTTCTTCATAAAATCTTTAAAAACTGGACCAGCCCGGAGGGTGTAGGTCAGTGGTTAGAGCATCGGCCCACACACCATAGGTGGTGGGTTTGATTCCCAGTCAAGGGCATGTGCTTCGGTTGCAGGTTTGATCCCCAACCCTGGTTGGGGTGCTGTGGGAGGCAACCAATTGATGTGTTTCTCTCACATCAATGCTTTTCTCTCTCTCTCTCTCTCTCCCCTTCCCCCTCCATCCCTCCCTTTCACTCTCTCTAAAAAGCAATGGAAAAAATATCCTTTATATATATATATATGACAAAGGATCTTCAACAAAGGGGAAGACAGGTGCAGAGGCTCGGCGATGCTGCAAGAAGGAAGCTGTCTCATCGCCAGAAGGCCTGAGTGAATCAAGTCACAGTCAGAGACCAAACCACGGGACAGAAGTAAGGTGATGAGGCTTTCGACTTTTCTCTTCGAAGAATCCGATTCTTGGTGGTCTCCAAATCCCTGACTAACCAGAACAGAAGGGAGTCTGGGCCACTGGGTTCCCTGTCCCAGGTCCAGCCAACAGGTAAACTGGCAGCTGAGGCGGGTGTGAGTTTGAGGGGCCTGTGGTTCCCTGGGCGGTGGCTTGCCCACCACATTGTCTGATCGTTGCCTGTGTTACAAGCATGTGTATTTCAGCTTTCACAAAACCTTCCGACATGGCTGTGTAGGGAGCACCACTGGAGACCCCACACCTGTAGATCCTGCTTTAGAAGGACACAAGCAGTGAGGAGTCAACCTGACCATGCTGACCCTGCCTCCTGTCTGGAAAACCAGCAGGTCTGCCTGCATCTTGGCACTGGGAGGCTCAAGTCCCGCAGCATTAAGGACCCAGCTCCGCCTGCGAGCAGCCCCTGCCCACCAGGAATGCTCCAGTGGGGGTGGGGATTCTCCCAAGCCTGGGCAGGGCCTCTAGAGAGTTGAGCACACCGGTTTTTAACAATTTCCTTTCCTTTTTTTGCATATTTGTTTTTTCTGATTGAACTATAACTTGCAAACATAAAAGTACAGACATCCTCAGTGCTAGAGGGTTTCTAGATTTCATCCTTAATGAACGTTGGCATACATATCCACTCAGCTAACCACCATTCAGGTTGACAGCAAATGTGGCTAGTGCCCTTGGTGTTTCTCTCTTCAGAACCTGGCCGGGAGTGAAGGAGAGTGGATGGCGATCACTATTGGTGACATCTGCCTGCTGGAGGACTTCATGAAGACAGAACATGCTGTGTGGACTCTGTGCGGACATCTTTCACTCAGACCAATGTGGAAAAGACTAATCTGTTTGGCTATGTGGAGCTCTTCCTTTTTCATTGCCAGGTAATATTCCACTCTGAATATACCGATTCCTTGCCTCTCTACTGTTGATGTCCACTTGGATGGTTACTGATCTGGGTTATAAGAATAAAGTTTCTATGTGCATTCTTGTATACATCTTTTGGCAAACAAATGCACTTAGTTTGGTCAGGTGTATACCTAGGAATTGCCAGGTTATAGGGCATGTGTATTTCAGCTGTCATGGTGCTAATAAATATTTTCCCAAAGTGGCCACACCGTTTTGCACTCCGCCAGCATGTATGAGAACTGCAGTGGCTACATCCTCACCAGCACAGGGTATTTTCCACTGTAGATATTCCAGTGGGAGAGTGGTGTTCCACTCACTTTTATTACAGCTCTGGTTAACTTAGAGTGTGTGTGGTAGTTCCTGTGTGTCCCCCCAGATGTAGTTCCCCTTCCTCAAAGTAGTAGACTTTTAACTGAGCACACAGTCACTCGGCGAGCAACTACATGTCCGAGCTCCCCTGGAAACCCCACGCAGCCCGTGAGTAGGTCCTAGTCATCGGATGTGGCAGGCTACTATGTGCCACATCCTGGACTTGCCCTCGAACCCGCGAGCATGCCCTTCCTCCCTCCAGGTGGGCGATGATAACATCCACTTAGAGGATGCATAGCTGCCTCCAGTCTTGGTCTGCTTCTCTATCTCTGGCCATGGTACATAAGACACAGGGGAACCTGCATGTTGGTTAATCTACTGGGTTTTAGGTCTCTATTGCAGCAGGCAGCCCTGCCTCAAAAGAACACACCGTGATTACTCACCTACCCCCCGGCTCTAACAGTGCTGAACCCTGTTGTTTTTGTCTGCTCAGCACCACCTGCCCACCAGGGAGGAGCTCCTCACCCAGCCCCAAGGCTCTCTGAGGTGATCAACCACACCCGGCCGCAGGTGTGGGCATGTGGCCCAGGTCTGACCGGTCATATCTCCCCATCACTTCCAGGAGACCCAACTGAGCCAACCATAGGACTTGCAGTATGACAAGGAAGAGTCTTTGTCATCATTTTGGATTGAGGCTGCCAACAGCCTGTGGCGGGAGAGAGTGAAAGCAGCAGCCAAGCGGAACTAGAGCCAATGGGAGAGGGAGAAGCAGAAGAGTGAGAGAGAGAAAGACAACAGCAGTTCAGCCCTTGGGTCCAACTCTACTGTAGCACCTTTAGATGGGAGCAAGCCGAGGGTCTGAGCTAAACTTCTGTCACTTGCAACTGAGAGTCCGGTCTCTTTCATTAAAGCAATAAACATGTCTGAGGGCAACCTATACAGGCATTGTGCTGGGTGCTGGTGATTCAAAGTCCCTTCCCTTTAAAATACTAATTCTTAATCAGGATAGACTCTGGACATCCAACTGGGTAGAGTGGTTGGGGGGAGATTACATATCCCCCAAGTAACCTCTAACTAAAATTAAGCATTTCCTTCAAGTACTGATGCAGGTGACAGAAGGCAGCCAGTCGTGTTAGCCGAATATGCCACCTGCCCCAATAGAAATTACAGCTGTTTTCAATCACATCTTCAAACACCAGGCAGCTTATCATGACTTCAAAATTACTAGTTATCAGACCTGCTGGCAGAGCATGCTATTCAATGTGTAAATAAAGCAAATAGATCACAATTGAAGATATTTTGATAACCGGATTTCAGTATAATAGGTTTCCTTTCTAATCCTGTATTTTATATTATGCGTTTAAAAGCATTACTCTGAAAAGAGGTCAACAGACTTCACCAGACTCCAGAAGCTCAAAATGAAGGCCAGACCAAAAGGAAAGACTCGGAGAGACAGCTGCAATGGGCCCTGGTGCCTGCGTAGTGGAGAATTGTGCAGAGTGACATCCCAACCGGAGGGGATGCACTGCTGGGCTGCTATGTGTGGCTGGGGTTTGAGAAATTATGCCAGGGCTAAGTCGGGTCTGTAAGGCCTGATGGGCTTTTGCAAAGGCAAGGCACAGGGAAGTGTGTTCGCTCAGATTCAGGTGGCATCGATGGCCTTTAGGCATTGCTGGTTCAGGTTAGTGAGGACCCCAGCTCTGGTTAAGCTAGTGGTCGGCCTGGGCAGCATGTCAGCATCCCGCTCTGCCATCCCGATGCCCCTTTCCTCATCCTGTTGGGTGGTGCTCAGCCGCTTTCTCCAGCCCACTGTCTGGAATCCTGGTCCCAAGTGTGACAAAGGAGAGCTTGATAAACCATGCAGTGTGCTCAGTGACACGGAAAGCGCTGGGAGAGTGTGCAGGAGGCCAGATTACACCCTTCTCCACAGGGCGTTAGCACTTAACGGTCTGTCAGACAGCCAGAACACCATGCATGCCCACAACACAACGACAACAGCTCGGCCACTTCACTTACATGCAGAACAAAGCTTCCAAGGAAAGATCCCTTGCATCCACTGGGGTCCTGGGCAAGGCAAGTGGCACAGGAGGTCACTGGGGCGCCAGGACACTTCCCTCTTTAGCTGGAAAGACTGCTCTTACAGTGAGGTGCCTGGTGGAGTCCCTGAGGACTGCAGGAGGTAGGTCTTTTCTGGGGTGGGGGACACTGAGGGGCGGCGGGCAGTCATACATCAGTAGCCACAGCAGCACTCACGGTAGGGGCCTGGTCCCACACATCCCCAGAGCACTTTGTGGTCACTGCTGAAAGACATTTCCCCAGATCTGGAAGCCGTACAGGCTCCCCAGGCGTTGCCTCACAGGCTCCCCAGATGTTGCCCTGGCCCCAGAGCCCTTTTCTCCGGGGGCTCCTTCCCTTTGCCTTGCAGCCCATGTGCTAAACCCTGGCCACGAGCCGGGGCTGGGTTTGCACTGGCAGCTGCCGGTGACACGCAACAGGCCAGCCCTTCTAGAAACACGTCCTCGCTCGCTCACACAGCCCCATGAGAACGACCTGAAAGTGCTCCAAGCCCACCATACCCTGCACGTGGAGGAGCGGAGGCCAAGAAAGGGTGTCTCTGCTGGAGTCCACTTGGGCGATGGCGGAAGCCGACGGTAGCCTGTGCTGTCCCAGCTGACACACCGAGTTTCTTTCCATATGGAATTTAAGCATCGTCTAGGCCGTCACCGTGCTCATCTGCATATCCACATGGGTGGTGTCCACGTGCCTATGGGAAATGTAGACACTTCAAAATGTGACCTGTGTCCAAACACTCAGCATTTCTGGGGAAGCTCAAAGTCAAATCAGTTCCTGTTGGCCTTTGATATGTTTCAAATTATTACTGGGGGGATGGGGAGTGGGTGACACAAGATTGTCACCCCATGCTCGGGGGTGAGGGGAGTCAGCTGGCTAGTCTACGTACGTTTAAGATGTCCCATCATAGAATGTGGAACAGTGACAACAAGAACAAAGACTGGATCCCTTGTGTGACCCAGGTGAGGCCACAGCAGAGGAGGAACTCCCAGGTGCTGGCGGGGGGAGCTGCCATCACCTCACAGAATTCTCTCCTGTCTCCCTTACACAAATGCAGAAACGAACGGGCCAGGAGGGCTTTGGGGCTGAAGGTCCTGAAGCCAGAAGCGCTGGCTCCGGGCCAGGTATCCTAACTAAACCTCTTTCTGCCAGGGTTGATTGCTCTGCAGAGGGAGTGTGCAGGAGTGCAGGACTGGCCGGATGTGAGTTTTAAGAAAGCATGGCATGGGTCTAAGAGCTGAGAGAGGTCCCAGCCATCATCCCTCAGCTGCAGGCCCCTCCGGCAGCCTCCTGCGGTACCCCAGAACCTGTCTAGACGCTGACCCTGAAGGACACACTTCTCCAGGGGTGGCCGGATCCTCTGGCAGGCAAATCTGCCAAAAAGTGCTCACAGTGGGCGGAAACCTACTCTCTAATCTAATTTCCACCCATCTGTCCTCCTTCTGCCCTTCCTAAACCCACAGGGTAATCCTTCTTCCAGGATAGTTTTGCAAATATTTGGATTCCACCATCCTGTGCTCCACTCATTCATTTTCCAGGTTGAAGGCTCCAGTGTGTCAATGACCCTCCCCTGGCATGCTGGTGGCTGTCCTTAGACACCAAGCAAGGGCACCGTGTCTTAGACATTGTCCAACTCATAGAGAATTCAGGAGAGCCCCCCAGTCTCTGCAATGCTTGCATTTATCGATCATAAGATTGGGTCCCTATTTGGAGCATGGGATGCTGTTAAAACAGCCCTGCCCTAATTCCTTCCCAAGTTTTAACCCAAACCGGATGGGGACTTAGGTTCACAGACTCCTCTAGCGGATGGAAGCTTGGGAAGGACACCACTCTCACTTCCCGTACAGGGCACTGTGGACTCTCAAGCAATTCTCCTCCCCGATGTGCGGCTGAACTTGGAGATGACCGCCTTCTCTCTACCTTGGGAGGTCAGGATGGGTCTCCCAAGTTCACCTTGGAAGCATCAGAGCCAAGACAAACTGGAGTCTATCAGATTCCAGGTCATGATCCTCCCCCACCCCACCCCCAGGAGGGGGTGAGCTTCCACGCCACCCTGTCTGCATGTGGGCACCAGCTTGGCCCTTGTGGTTTTTGCCGGCCTGCTGTGGGTTCACTGGTCCTAAGGTGCTGGGGCGGGGGAGGGGGCAGCACGGAAAGGCAGGAGGCCCCTGAAGCTCTGAGGCTCTGGGGCCTTACTGATCATTTCGAAACGACTTCATTTTAAAACTCTAGCTCTGGCTCCCAGCAGCCAGCGGTCATCAGGAAAGTAGCCAGGCCTGGTTAGCATGAACCCTGACTCCTGACTCAAGAACTGTGTCCCTTTCTCAGGCCAGTGTCCCTCAAGAGGCCTGCCCACCAGGCCGGCCACGGTCCCAGGCCCACCACTTCTCCCTCCAGGCCGACGTGAGCAGTGTTCTGGGGGCACGGGCCCCACACCCGTGAGAGTACAAATGAGTGTCACCAGGGACTGCACTGGAGACCCCTTTGCCATCGGGGGTAGAAGATGGTGAACACTTAGTAAACAGTTGGCACAGGGGCACAGAAGGGCCTGGGAAAAACCGAGGTTGGGGGCGGCACGGGCCGTCCTCAGCTGAGAAACGGCAGAGGGCCTGGTTTCAAACGTTCTTGCCCAAAGTCAGGTTTGCTGACAAGCAAAGGCGCAGTGTCCCGGCGCCCACGCGCTCTGCTCGCGCGCACCCTGGGCAGGAGATCCCGGCAGAGCTGTACCAGGGCCTGGGGCGCCAGCTCGGGCATTTGGGGGGCCTGGAAAGGGCGCAGCCTGGCAGGGTTCCCAGAAGGAGCAAGTTGGTCCGTCAGCAGGTGGTGGGAGGGTAACCGGGCACTTCAGCGGAACTCGTGCTGCGCTCAGCAGAGCCGGGGCGGGCGGGGCAGCCCGGGGCCCCGAGGGGCAGTGAGGGAAGGTGCAGGCAGGGAGGGGGAGCGGGGTGAGGGCGGGAGGGCGGCGCGGGGGCGGGACGGAGGGGGGAGGGGCGGGCGGGAGGCGGGGACTGGGGGCGGGGCCTGCGCGCGGCCCGCTCGCTCCCTCCCGCGTCCGCCCCGCGCCTCGCCCGCCGCAGCATCCCCGCGCCGCCCTGCACAGCGGCCCGGGCGCCGGGCCTCCGCCGCCGCCGCCGCCATTCCTGCGCCCGCGCCGCGCTCGCCGGGCGGGCACCGCCGGGGCACCGCGCCAGGTAAGGGCGGGCGGGAGAGGGAGCGCGCGGGCGGGCAGGTGCGCGGGGCGGCGGGCCCTCCTCGGACCCCCGGACTCCTCCCGTCCCGCTCCCAGGCGGCCGGAGCGCGCGGGTGGCCGGGACGGGGGCGCGGGTCGCGGGGAGCGGGGGGAAGGGGCGCCGGGGGCGGGGGGACCGGGGGCACGGGGGCGCGGGGGGACGGGGGCGCTGTGGGACGGGGGCGCGGGGGGACGGGGGCGCGGGGGGAGCGCGGGGACGGGGGCGCGGGGGGAGCGCGGGGACGGGGGCGCGGGGGGAGCGCGGGGGGCGGGGGGACGGGGGCGCGGGGGGAGCGCGGGGACGGGGGCGCGGGGGGCGGGGGGACGGGGGCGCGGGCCGCCGCAGACCCGGCCGGGAGCCTGGCGGGCCGCCGGTGGGCCCCGCGCTCCTGGCCGCCGGCCCCGCCCGCCCACTCGGGCCGCTCCGGCGTGGCCTCCCCGCGGCCGTTCCTTCCCGAGGCCGCCGGCCCCGGCGCGCCCAGCCAGGTGGGGCAGGGGGGCCGGGCTGGGCGCTGCAGGCCCCACTCCCTGGGGCTCCGGCCGCGCGGTCCTGGGCAGCCGGGGACCGCGGGCCTGCGCGGGGTGCACCTGTTGCGGCCCCGGCGAGCTGCGGCCGAGCCCGCGGGGGGGGGTCGCCAGTGCAGACGAGGAGAGGAGAGTTGGGTCGTGGTCGCCTGTCCGTTTGCTCGGTGTAGGATTGAGTGGTGGGTAGTTCACTGAAGACGAGGCCTGCAGCTGAGGGCTGGGCCTTGCCTTCTGGAGTGTGTGCCCCACGGAGCGGCTCTGCTTTTGTTTTGTCAACCTGCCCGTCCATGGAGCACACCCCAGGCCCTGCAGCCAGGCCCTGCAGCCAGGCCGGCGTGGAGCCCGGGGCCAAGCAGCCGGTCCTCCTGCTCTGAGCCTGTTCAAATCCTGTAGGTGCCACTGAGTGGAAATTCCCAGGGGTGAAGTGACATCGCTGGTTCATATCTGCCCTAGGCCCGGGCCCTGCCTGCTGGCTGTCTGGGTGCCGTTATTTGGGGATGATTACTGTGTCCCAGAAATAGGCCAACTCAGGCAGCGGCAGGGCCAGGATTCTGCAAGAAATAATGCCCCAATTGTCACTTGAACGGTTAGTGTCTGCACAGCGTCTGCAAGAGTGGGGAATAAAGCAGGCCTGCTCTGTGACCCCGGGCACCATGTGCTGCCATGGAGAAAACCTTCAGGGATGAGGGACACACTGGGCATTTCTGTGCCCAAGGACTGTCCCCCTGGGGGACCAGACGCTCAGATTGATAAGTGTCTATACTACACCCAGCAGGTGAATCGAATCAAGAAATAAAAACTAATGGCTAGGATTGAGAGGCAGCTCTGCTGGGGCCTCCCCTTTGGGGTCCCTCCCTTACAAGGTGTTGCAGGACCTCAAGCTGGCATGGGAGGGAGAACTGACTCCCGTGACGGGTTTTACCATCTGTCTGTCGGTGCCCTCCGAAATGGTGCCATTGAGTTCCTCTGCCCAGCCTCCTGACCAGCACACATGTCTGTTGGAAGATGGAGCCTCTCCTCTGGTGACAGGTGCTCTGGTGGCCTTGCCCGGAGTCCTGGGCTAAGGTGTGGGGTGCCACACAGTATGGCCAGCCACACAGTGTGTCTGGGGGTAGAGAGAGGACCCCCACCATGTGGGTAGTCTGAGGCCCATCTCATCTCAAGCGCCTTCTCCACACCAGGCAGGAATGTCTAGGCCAGTGGTTGGGAGTGCCCACTAATGGCCTGCTCTGAGTGAGAGGAGGGCCCACCACCAGGGCCAGCATACAGCAAAATCAATAATGCATCGCAAAGATCAATAGTTGTGTCTGTGCTTCTGGAGGGAGTCCACCCCCCAACATCCAGCATGGACAGGCCCAGGCCTCCCACCCCTCCCACTGTGTCCCATTTCTAGTGGCAGGGGAGAGATGGGCAGGGCTGGGAGGGTGGCTGCAGAGCCTCCTCCTGACCTGTGTCTTGATGTCGTGCGACCTATGTCTCTTGGGTGTCCCCAGTGTCCCTGGGTTAGGCCTCTGAACTGTACAAGTAAACTGGCTTCCTGGTTGTTTCATAATTTATAGTGACTTTCCCCTTCATGCTAAGAATTTGCTTGGTTAAAAGAATTCCTGGGAAGGTGAGGTGGCAGGCAGTGGTCCCCATCCCCTGCCCCCAGGCATTTCTTGGAACAACAGTGGTGACCTTTTAACAGCCCAGGCTTGCAGGGTGGTGGTGGGGTGAGGCTGGCTGTGTAAAAATGTACAAATGAATTTGTCACCGTTGACTGTCAAGGGTTGTCCCTGAGAGAAAGCTTTTGTCCTTGAAATTCTCTGCAGGAGACAGCTGTTTCTCCCTTGACCTTTCACCATTCCAGAAGAGAGAATAGAAGGTAAGAAGAAAGTGGCCAAAAAGTGACGGAGGCGTGGTGGGAGGTCCCCTCTCCCTCGGCCTCTGCTCTGGCTGTGCTCTGGCTGTTGGGGCGAGTCTCGGGCGTCGCTGAGAGCTGGCAGGTTGGGCTGGCTCCTCTGCAGTGGAGATGGCATGACTCGAAGCCCTTTCCAGCCTCCCTGCTGTAGGCTTTGTCTAGAGCTGGGGTGGTGATTTCAGCACGCCAACTATGGTCCCCCTTGGGACTAGCAAACTGGCTGATCCCAGTTCCTTGGAGCTGGTCACTTCCAGCTCACCTGGCCCTCCTGCATGCAGGCCTGGGCTGGCTTCCTGCTGCTGCCGCTGGCCACTCTAGCAGCCTGGTGCTGAGCCCCCACCTACGTGCCTGTGTGAATCTTCCTCTGGTCTGACGGGACCTGTTATTTGGCTTAAAAATCTCAGATGCTGCCCTTGAAGGCAGAGACTCCATGCCCTCCTGGATCACTTCTTAACAGCACCCCTGGGTTGCAGGCTTTGAATGAAATGCAGTCAGATCAGTGATTGATCTAAGTCACTCCTTTCAAATATGATGGTGTTTATGAGACAGCTGGATATATGTTGAGCTAATGATGATTTTGTAGGATGCCCTTATTCCTCAATAACAGCACTGTTCATGTTAGAGAGATCTTTACCTTTTAGTGATAGACACAGAGGAAACGATACTGTGTGTGGGATCTGCCCATGTGTGGACGGTGTTGGGTCCGGGTGAGGGTGCCTGAGGATTTGCTATGCTGTTTATCTGCTTCTGTGTATTTCCAAAATTCTCCGTAATAAAAAGTTAATAATAATCTAATAACCCCATTTTTCTCCCAGAAATGTGCCATAGGATCCTTCATTTCATGAAAGAGTTCAAAGGTTTACTTCAAAAGGAGTACCAATACATTAAGTGCAAACATCCGTCCTTAGTTTCACATGTATGAAATGATCCTGTGTACGTGTGTAGGTGCTTAAGTATAGAAACCGATCTGGAAGGTTACATACTTTATGGAATAGATAATTATGGAGTGCCCGCTGTAGGTGAGTGGGGCGGGCACTGCTCCAGGTTCCAGGGACACAGCTCTGAGCAAAAGTGTCCACAGTTAGAATGGGCGGGAGGGAAGGGTGTGTGTGAGTGTGTGGGCGCGTGCTGGAGGAGGAAGTGTGTATTGGGGGAGGGTCCGGGAGTGGAGGGGGGAAGCCTATACCTATTTCCTTTATATATACTTTTGATTGGTTTGTTTTTTCTAAATGGTATTATTTTTGTAATTTTAAAATTAAATTTTAAGAAGGGTTCTTCATTAGGTAATATATCATATTTTAAATATTCTAAATTTCTATATCTAAATTTAAATTTAAGTGGCATTCGATCTGTAGAAATTCCTTTTCCTACACACCTTAATAGATGATGTGGCTTAAATGAAGCACTCAGTGAATCAGAAGTCACTGGCCCTCTGAGTAATACTCTGTGAGCCATTAAAACACAGACATCAACAGGTATCCTGCCCTCGGCTAAGATAGACAAGACCCAAACCCTGAGAATTCAACAGCAGCACATCACCCAGCAATGGGAGAGCATGCAGAGGCAGTCTGTGCTGCCTGGGGCCGGGCGTCACCCTGGGTGGGAGGCCCTCGCTCGGACCCGCGTGTCCTAGTCCTCGCGGAGGAGAGGAGCAGGTTCCCCGCAGAAGTGAAAGCAGAGCCGGGCCGGCCTTCGGTGCGCCCACTGCCCGCTGGCAAGCCGGCCCTGGGGCTGCGGCACTCCTTTCCAGAGGCTTTGTCTGTTTCCTCCTTTCGTTTGGCAGAGGCTGTGTTAAGTAACCTTACTCTGCACTAACAGAAAAAGCATAAAAGTGGGAAGTCCACGAAGCAAAAAGTGCAGGGTGCCTGGAATCCTAGTTTTTTGTTTTTGTTTTTCTATTTTCCTGTCTTAGTGCAAGAAATTGGAGCAGCTTTTCACATCAGAATACAATTTGCTTTGATCTAGCGTTTGGCTGTGGTTTGGCTTTGCCGGGTGTGTGTTTCGATTTTGTTTGGAAGGATAGTGTTCTGGGGCCTGCCCAAAACAAGGGCTAAAGCTGGGCCCCTCTGCTCTCACCTTATGTTTGGGAGTTTTCATTGTTGTTGTTGACCAGTGTTTTCTGTGGCCTAGGGAGGGCACAGCTGGGCTAGATCCTGATCCTGGGGTCATATCTGTATGACCCTGAGCCTGGGCTGTGTCTGCATAACCCTGAGCCTGAGGTCGTGTCTGTGGCCTTGAGTCGCCTGCTGTCAGAACAGGCGCAAGCACCCATCCCTTTCCCCATTAACCTCTGGCTCGGGCTGGCTTCCCCATTCTTTGAGGGGCTTTGAGGTCCTATCTGAGCAGAGCTGTGCCACCCAGGCATTCAGGGAACTAGGCAGGTCTGTGATGTCCCATCACTCATTTTTCTTGAAGTGAAGGAGGTGGACCTTTAAGGCCCTCTCTACTTGCACATTTGTCCACTTTGTGTAGTCTCTCTGTTTCTCCCGTAAATGTTTGTTGACACCAGTTGCAGCAGGAAACCGAGAGAGGAGGCCTGCCTGTTGGGAGCTTATGGTCATGTTGAGGGAGACAGATGACTACAGAGAGAAATGTATTAGGTTATATCACCTATGAGGCCTTGGTGCTCCGAAGAAAGAAAGTGTGGGGTCCAGGGAGCCAACATGCAAGGGAGTCAACAGTTGGGGGTATTTCGGATTTGAAATTAGGTGGCCAGTGGGCCTCCCTGAGCCAGTGGTGTGGAGGAGGTCAGAGTGACGGGGGAAGGAGGGGGACAGACATCCAAGGTCACATGAGAGGCCAGAGGGCAGAGTTAGAGTGGCCACTGGGACGGGCGCCTGCCCCTTCCTCCCCCATGCAGGCGGCAGGTCTAGCTAGACCGTGGGTGTGTCATGAAAATGGAGCTCACAGGGTAGTTGGAGCAGTAGAGGAGTCCAGGGGACCCTGAGATTCTTGCTCAGACAGCCAGAGGGCTGGGGTCAGCATCGCCCTGAGATAGAGAATGCAGGAGGATGGCCAGCTCTCCAGACAGCAGCTGGTAAGCTCCATCGGCGTCCAGGTGGAGGTGGTGAGGGACTCACCCCACAAGAGAGGGGTTGGGGAAAGCAGCCTGGGCGGGTGGTGCTGGCACAGAGGTGCTATCTTAGAGCCATGCTCCAGATGCCAGGGAGGGGGTAGAGGAGGAAAAGAGAGGTCTGAGGCTGCTGGACAGGAAGGATGGCCAGGGAGGCAGGAGAAAGCCATGGGCGTGGGGGGGGGGGGAGGCACAGCAGCAGGTGCTAGGGGAGGAAGGACTGTGGGCCAGGGGTCCAGTGAAGCGAGGACTGAGAATTGACCTTCCAACCTGGAGTGGTCGGGGGAGTGTGGGCCAAGAGTTTATGAGAGAGGGGGAGGACCTGATGGGCACAGGGGGTGAGAGAAGACCTCTGGTTCAGGTCTCTGCCCCGAAGGGAAGGCTGGAGTAGAGGGGAAGGTGGGGAGGAGGCTCCTGCCAGGGTCCCCCAGTCCTAGGTGGATTAGGTAGGTAGGAGGGATTTCTGGGTCAGACCAGGTGTCCCCTGCAAGCTATGATTGGCCTGTAGTGTGCAGGGTACCTCTGGGGTCTGGAGGCAGGGGAGGGGGCCCGGGTCGCAGAGAATGGCTATGGGAGCTCAAGATGGCCAAGCCCCGAGCACAGTGATGGGCACTCAGGGGCGGTGGGCTCAGGAGTCCTGGAGAGCCAAGTATGCCAGGCCCTGGGCAGGGGCAGATACCCTCCCGTAGGAGAGCACAGCTGTGTGGGGCAGAAGAGGGCCAGGCCCGCTGGGAGGTGAGGTTGGGAAACTGAGGCTGAAAGTGAGGCCTTGACGTCGTGCTTGTCCTGTTGCCAGCTGGGCTGTGAATGTTGCTTTCTGAATTAGCCTGTCATTTCCTACCGTGAGCTCCAGATACTGGCAAGGGCCAGGCTTTCCCTACATCATGGACTCAGTTCCACACCCACTGAACACTAGGGGAACGAGAGCACTTGTCAAGGCGTGGTCCCCATGCCAGCAGCGCCCAGTCCTCAGAACTGGCTGGAAGAGCGGGTTCTCAGCTCCACCCTAGCCCCTGAATCGGAAGCTCTGTTTTCACAGGCCACCCAGGGGATTCCAACGTTCCAGGGAGTTTAAGAGCCATTGGGTGAGGCACAGGCTGCCCCCTGGGTGCGCTGGGTGGACAGGAAGGCAGAGACAGGGCGTGGTCCTCACTTGGGGTGGACATTAGACTACTGTGCTTATCCGTAGAAACAATGTTTTGTTAACCAATTTTATTGAGGTATAATTTACATACAATAAAAGGTACTTGTTTTAAATGCACTGTTGAGTGAGTTTTGACAAATGCACACAGTTCTGCACCTGCCACTGTAATCACGGTAGAACCAGGGCTGATAAATCCTGGCCTGCGCGTCTGTGCCACACCCACTCACCCATCCTTTATTATCCAAGCCGCTTTGATTGCACCAGGTTAAGCCTCGGACACAGAGACTGTTTTGTCCTCTGAGCCCTCCCAAAATTCCCTGTTGCCCCTTTGCACTCAACTCCCCCCACCCCCGCGCAGGCAGTCACTGATCTATTGAGATTAGATTATTATACAGGAGATTTGTTTCTTCAAGAGTTTCAAAACGGAAGCATGTGTCATAGACTGTGTCCCGCTTCTTTTGCAAAGCACGATGTTTCTGAGACTTATGTGTTGCTGAGTGTATGTCGTGTCTTTTATTGCTGAGTCCTGTTTCATATCTGGGTGTGCCATGGTTTATTGGTTCAGTCACCTGTTGGTGGATGTTTGGATTCCTTCCTGTTTAGGGTGGCTGTGAATGTAAGTGCTATGAGCTACAACTCAACACAAAAGGACAAACAGCCAGTTAAAACATGAGCAGATGTATCTCCAAAGAAGATATACAAATCAGGAGTAAGCACATGAAAAGATGCTTAGCATCATTAGTCACCACAGTGAGAGACCCCTTCCCATTTACCAGAATGACTTTCATCAGAAAAATGGAAAATAGTGTTGATGAACATATGGGGAAATTGGAACCCTCCTACATTGCTGGTGTGAGCATAAATGGTGCAGCAACTTTGGAAAACCCTTTAGAGATTCCTCAAGAAGTTCAGCATGGAACCACCTGGTGCCCCAGCAATTGCACTCATGGGCATCTATGCAAAAGAATTGAAAACATATTCAGACAAACACAGTACACAATCGCTCGTAGCAGCAAGTCTTAGTGTGGACATGCGTTTTTTTTTCTCTGACAATAGCCAGAAGATGGAAACAGTGCACACATCCGTCCCTGGATAACTGGATAACCAGATGTGATTCATCCAGATGGTGGGATGCTGCTTGGCCATGGAGGAACCGGGCACTGACACATGCTACCTCATGATGGCCCTTGAAAACCTGCCAGGTGAAAATTGGCATAAAAGGACACATATTTGATTTAACTTATATGAAGTGTCCAGAATAGGGAAATTCATAGACAGAAAATAGGTTGCCAGGGTTTTGAAGGGAGGAGAGTGGGTAGACTGCCTACTAGGCTCAGGGCCTCCTTTCGAGGTGATGAAAATGCTCTGGGAATGGACAGTGGTGATGGTTGCAAAGTGTCTCGGATGCACTCAGTACCGCTGATTGTACACTTTCAAATGGTTGAAATGGTAAATCTTATGTGCTTCTTGTTGCAACAAAAAATGATTTGTGCATTTGTGTGCAAGTCTCAGTGTGGTCTCATGTGTTTTCTTTTCTCTCTGGTGCCTCCAGATGAGCAGGTTGTGTGGGAAGTGTGTATTTAACTCATAAGAAACTGCAAACTGTTTTCCAAAGTGGATGTATCATTTTCCACCCTCACTGCTCATGTGAGAGTGCAGTTGTTCACGTCCTTGCCAACACTTGGTGTCGTCAGTCTTTAATTTTAGCTCTCCTAGTGGGTATGTTGTAGTGTTGCATCACTGAGGTTTAGTTGAGTATCTTTTCCTGTGTTTATTAGCTACTTATATATATTCTTTTAAGTATCTGATCAGATCCTCCACTGTCTTTTGAATTGGGCTGTCCTCTTATATATTTGAGTTGTAAACGTTGTTTGCGTATTCTGGATTCAAATCTTTTGCCAGATATTTTTATGGCAAATATTTTCTCTTAGTCTCTGGCATGGCTTTTTATTTTATTAACGCTACCTTTTAAGGGCAGACAAATTAACCCTGACTGAATCCAGTTTTGTCAGTTATTTCTAGTAATTTGTGCTTTTTGTGCCCTTTTTAAGAAATCTTTGCCTAACCCATAGTCAGAAAGATTTTCTCCTATGTTTTCTTCTGAAAATATTTGATTTTATATTTTATGTTTATATCTAATATCTGTTCTGAGTCAGTTTTTAACTGGACAGAACTAAGGATTAAGGTTCATATTTTGCATAAGGACATCCAGTTGTTCCAGCCTCTTTTATTAATGAAACTATTTTTTCCCATTGATTCCTCGTGGCATGTTTGGGAAGTAGTTGAGCATGTCTGTGTGGCTTTGTTTCTGGACTCAGTTCTGGTCTATGTCAGCCCCCAAACCACGCTGTGTTCATGACTGTTGTTTTATAATAATTCTTGGGAGTCAGGTAGTGTGAGCCTTCCAGCTCTGCTTGTTTTCAGTTATTTTGTCTATTCTAGGTTTTGTGCGTTTCCATACAAATTTAAAATCAGCTTGTCTGGTTCTACAGAAAAGCCTGCTGGGTTTGGACTGGCATGACACTAATTCCTTAGATCAGTTTGGAGAAAATTGACTTCTTAGCAACATTGAGCGTGGACTGAGCCAATGAGTGTGGACTGTGTCCCTGTGTAGTTTCTTCACTTCTCCTAGTGACCTGTAGAGGGCAGCGTACAGGTCTCACAATCTTACCAAACTTATTCATAAGTATTTCATGGTTTGAGTGTTACTGTAAACAGATTGAAAATATATTTATTTTCCAATTTTTATTGCTACTGTATAGAAATATAATGGACTTTTAAATATTGTTTGTTTATGTGACCTTTCTAAATTCACTTATTTGTGTGAGTAGCTCTTGGTAGTCCCTTAAAATTTTGCACATAGATAATCCTGACAGTTATGAATAGGGACTCTTTTACTAATTTCTTTCAAATTCCAATGCTTTTTATGTCTTATTCTTCTTTCTTCTCGTTGTCCAGGACTTTTCATATACTCATTAACAGAAGTGGTGAAAGTCGACATTCTTACCTGTTCCCAGCCTTAGGAAGAAAAAACTTAACATTTTTCATTAAATATGATGTTAAGTGA
The DNA here is from genome assembly GCF_964146895.1 of Miniopterus schreibersii. Classification (NCBI taxonomy): domain Eukaryota; kingdom Metazoa; phylum Chordata; class Mammalia; order Chiroptera; family Miniopteridae; genus Miniopterus; species Miniopterus schreibersii. The sequence goes on along the minus strand of NC_138111.1, from coordinate 69,222,782 downwards.
AGGTTTTATGTAGATACCTTTGATGAGATTGGGAAGTATTCTGGTTCGATGAAAGTTTTTATCATTAATGAATGTTGAATCTGGCCATAAGCTTTTTCTGTATCTATTGAGATGATCATATGGTTTTTCTTTTTTTCCTTAAATATAATGAACTATATTGACTGATTTTTTAATGTTAAACAACCTTGCATTCCTGACACAACCACAGTTGGGAGAAAGGGAGAGAGAGAGGGGGGAGAGAGAGACATGGAGACATTGATTTGCTGCTCCACTTGGTTACGCAGACATTGGCTGATTCTTGTATGTGCCCTGACCGGGGACTGAACCTGTACCCTTGGGGTATCAGGACAATGCTCTGACTGACTGAGCCCCTCGAACTCAGGGCTTGAGTTCTTTTCTTGTGATACTCGCACTGCTTTCGGTATCCGGGTGATGCTGGCCCCACATAGTGATTTAGGAAGTGTTCCCTCTCCATTTATTTTTTAAAAAAAGAGTGTGAGTAGGTCTGGTATTGTTTCTTGCGTAAGTGTTTGGTAGAATTCACTAGTGAAGTTTTCAATGAGGAGGCTTTTACTTATAAATTCCTCTTCTCGACGTAGGGCTGCTAAGATTTTCTGTTTCTTCTTGAGTCAGTCCTCACGATTGTATGTTTCAGGGAATCTATTCATTTCATCTGAGTTGTCAAACTTGTTGGCATGAAGTTCATAATATTTCTTTATTATCCTTTTAATGTCTGTAGGGTCTGCATGGTGTTCCCTCTTTCATTTTTGGGCCTGGGGTCCTTTAAAAAAAAGAAAAACAAAGCCCTAGTGTCTTCCCGCATCCGCCCAGTTACACAGAGCCTCCTGGCACAACGTGTACCATGGTTTTGCAAGCAGCTTGGGGGGTTCGGACCTGCAGCCAGAGTTGAAAGCCTCCCAGGAGGAGGCAGGAGGGAAACTGCGTGCTTCCCGGTGGTCCAGGCGGGCCGCCCCGAAGGGGAGCCGGCAGGTCCACGAGAGGAGAGGAGAGTGTGGGGTGCAGTTTGAGCACAGGCCCTGTGTGGAGAATGCCAGTCGGTGGTGGCCCTGGCTGGGGTGGCGGCCCTAGCGGGAGCCTTGCACCCACACAGGCTGTGGTTGGACTTGTGGGTGCGCAGGTGTTGAGTTAGTGCTTGACCCAGAATGAGCACCAGACGGGAAGGACAGCGACCAGGCCTGGAACCCACACCACACCACAGTACATAGACTTCCTTCTTGCAGGGTGGTTCGTTTTTAAGTCAGGTTTACCGAAGTATAATTTGTACACAGCAAGATTCCCCTACTTTCATGTCCTGTTTTGTGAGTTTTGATACCTAGTCACGAAACCACCACCAAATCAAGGTACGGAACATCTCCATACCTTCACAAATTCCTGTGTGCCCGTCCAGAGCCAGATCCCTTCCCCCACTCTCCCAGGACCACAGATCTGATTTCCGCCCTCATAGACTTTTCCAGAATGTCGACTTGTAGCCTTTGAGTCGGCTCCTTCAGTCAGACTCATTGTCCAAGTGTTTGCACGGTAACCAACACGGTCAGACCCTGTTCGTGGGTGATGAGTGCCTCTGATTGCAGAGTTCAACGGCAGGGATGGAGGCGGGAGGCTGTCGTGGGAAAGAACAGTGTGGTGACAGTCACAGTGACCTTGTGTGTGACATGCCGGGTGCCTTCTCCGCCTGTCTCGTGGAACCTTGACCACAGCCCTGTCCAATTGAGACAGTCCTTACCTCATGTTGGCTGGTGAGGAGACTGAGAAACGTAGTCCTGGCCAGGAGGGGTGAAGCGGGACCTGAGCCCAGAGCCGGGGCTGGAAGCCCGCAGGGAGGCGCACTTCCCCGCCCGCAGCCTCTGGGGCACACCAGGGGTGGCCGTGGGCCAGGGCATTTTAAAGACTTTAAAGATGCATGTACCATTGGCCATTTGGGGTTCGACATCTAGAATGTTGCCCTGAGGAATGATGGGTGTAAAGAAGGGTTTATTGGAAAGGATGTCTCCTGATATTTATAAATAGAAAGCCCAGGCTCCAGCTCAAGCACCGACAGACGGTCAGGAACAAGGATATGTAGTCAGATAGCGAGTCTCTAAAAATAGTGTGAAACAAGACCAAGGGGAATCCACACGACACACCAGATGCTAAGCCCGGTCCTAAAGCAGCATGTACAGCAAGGACCTGGAATTGCCTAGAAATGGCCAGAGAGCCGCGCCGGGACGGTGGCCGCGTGACTCGCTGACTGCTGGTGATGTCTTCTCCTGACGCCTGTCTGCCCCTGATGTTCTGCGGGAAAGCTCGTGTGGGAATCATAAAAGAAATACGGAGAAAAAGTGGACAGCAGGCTCTCGATCACACACACAGATCGATGCCCTGAGCCTGACACTTTTCTGGTTATACTCGCCTTGTTTTAAAAAGCATGTGGACGTTTTACTGTTTGTGAAAAACATACTGTGGGAAGCAGAGCCTCTGCGTTGGCCTCTCCGGGATGGGGCGTGTGGGTGCTGTGTGCGTGCACAGAGGTGCCCGCGGGGCTGGCGGTGGGCACAGGCTCTTCTCACGTGCTCGGCCCCAGGAGAACCTGCCAGGACCGTATGCGTTGAGCCAGGAGGCCCTGCCTTGGCCTGTCACCCCGAGTGGAGTGTGTGGAGTGTGCGGCCTCAGCAAGGCCTGTGTGATGGGGTCAGCAGCAGTGGTGCCTGGAGGGCTGCAAGGTTATGAAATGAGATGACCCGTGAAATCTCCCGCCTGAACTGAACAGGGACACGTGTGGAATTCAGTGTCACGGTTGAAAACAAGCTTCAGAGCAGGTTCAGAGCATGTATGATATTGCTGAAAACATTTTTATTAGAATATTAAAACTTCTTGGCACTCAGAAAGTGTGGCACAGAAAGTGTGGCACAGAAAGTGTGGCTGCCTCTGACCCTGAGGATGACTCACAGTAAGACATGCGTTTTATACTGAGAGGCAGCACATACACACATTTCCACCAAAGCCCACGTTTGTAATGCTCTCTGACATTTAGCTCTATTGTACCTTATTTAAGAACCGTGTTTCTACCCCCCATGTTGAAAAATACCCACCTTTGATGTCTAGCCCATGTGTGATGCCATGAAATTTTAAAATTTATATCAATTTGCATTATGTAAATATGTGCAAGCTGTGTATAGTCTTATTATTTCCTATGTCAGCTGGCTTGTTCCTGTGGACCACCCCTCTCCTCAGTTTCTCTAAGTCCTAGGCTGGCACAAGTTGGTACCTGGAGCACAGGGGCCACCATGGCCGCCCCAAGTGGCCACGGTGGGCCTGCAAGCTGAGCCACGCTTAGGGGCCAGGAACCTGGAACAAAGCAGTCCCTGAGCAGGTGCATCAATGATGTGTCTTTGAAACTAGAGGACGTGGCCTGGGTTCAAATGTGGGACCTGGGAAGCTAAGCCACTTGCTGCCTTGGGCCTCCCTGGAAGCCATGGCCGTCATGTTTTGTGACAATGGCCTTTCTACACGGGGCCCCCAGTCTTCCCACTCCATGGATAAGACCACCCGGGGCAGGGCCTGGGAAGTGGGCCTTTGGGGAGCGGCAGATCCCTGGTCACCGCAATGACAATGGGCCCAGCTGGCCTTCAGCTGAAGGGAGCCCTGCACACTGTGCACACTTATTTCTGCAGAAGGGACAGAGACAACCTGTGCTTGGGCCAGCACTCTCCCAGGTCAGTATTGGGGTCCAGAGCCCATGGTCATGGGCAGAGGGAGAGCAAGCCAGACGAGGTGCTTCCCGCTGGACCACGCATATAGGTGCTGATGGGAGATGCCTGCCATCAGGAAGGGAACCTTGAAGGTGGGCACTGACCTACAAGGACTGGCCTGGGGTCTCAAAGTCAAATGCTGAATCAGAACTGGAGAGTGAGAAGGAAACAGTGGGGAGCTGAGGGGGGAGAAGGGCTGTGGCAATTTAAAATATCTGGCTGCAGATCCATCAGCATTGCTGGCGCTGGGATGCGGTGTCTGCCCCCACTTCCCTCGTGGGTTGGGGTGGCCTCGGGACTACTTGGATCTTGAATCCCTGAGGTGCCAAGTGAGGACTTAACAGCCCTGTGGCCACTGTGCTGGGATGAAGCCCGAGCCCCAAGTAGGCACCACAGTGGGTCGTCTGGGCTCTGATCCCCATGTGTGGGGTTAAGCCTTCACATGGTCTCCACCCTTACCATCGGGTTCCTCAGCCAGGACCTCAGACTGTGGAGCAGGGCTAGGGTCCCTGCCATGGCCTGTTGGGACCCCCCAGCCCACAGGACCATGAACCTGCTGAGCCTGGGGTCGTATGTTACAGGCAGGAGTAGCTGGGGCACCAGGCCTCCCGGGGAGAGGGCGGGCCCATGGGTGCTGAGTAGGAAGGTGGAGAATGGACCCTAACGGTGCAGTGAGGGTGATTGATTCCATCCTGCCTTCCTGGCAAACTGGTCACAAGGACACCTGCTCCCACCTCATCCAACCACAGTGCACACACGTGTCCTGGAGCTGCTGTAACAAGACAGCACAGACTGGGGCTTAGAGCACAGGGAGTTTATGGTCTCCCAGGTCGGGGGTCAGAAGTACAAAATCGAGGCGTGGTCAGGGTCATGCTCCCTCTGAGGCTTCAGGGAGGATCCTCCTGCCTCCTGCCTCTCCCAGCCCCTGGTGGCTCCAGGCATCCCTTGGCTTGTGCCCATATCACTCCAGTGTCTTCTCCATCACCACATGGCCTTTTTCCTGAGTCTGTGTCTCATAGGACACTTGTCATTGGATTTAGGGCTCACTTGGATGATCCTGTTAGTTACACCCGCAAAGACCCTTTCTCCACATCGGCCGTATCCGCAGGCGCAGGGCCGTGTGCTGAGCAGCCTGCTGCAGCCCGTGAGACGGCAGCGGGGAGTGGGGTGGGGCCTGCAGCGGGTGGCGGGCAGGGCAGCAGGGCAGCAGGCGTTCCTCTTGGCCAGGATATATCCCAGCGAGGCGTTATCAGCAGGAAAATGGAAACCGAAGCTGCTCTCTGCGTTTGTGGGAAGTTACAGAAAGAGCACAGTGGAAACTTGCTGCTTTGTAAAATAATTTTACGTTGACTCAGAGGGGAAACAGGAAAGGCCTTCTGTCTTTTTATGTGAGTTTTTATCTCTGCTGGTGGGGCCTTTTAGTAGTGTTTCTACAAAAATACTCGTCGAATCTTTAGTGGGAACAGGAAATCAGATATGCTGACTAATCTTTCCTTTATTTTAATCGCATTTTTATTGTTTAGAAAATAAAGAGAACAGACTAGAAGCCTCCTGCCCAATGTATGTGCCCCTTATTGCTGTGTTTCTCAGGTGTCTTCCATGTTGTCAGACACGTGTGCACACACATGCACACATGATAAGACATGTTCACATGGATGGTCTTTCCCCAAGGTGTGGTCCCACCTGGAGGGTTTTGCAGTGTGCTTTTCTCACTGAGCATGTGGCATAGACACGCATGCTTTATGTGCTGGGCATGGCTCTGCGAGGGCTGTGTGGCCCAGTGGGCGCGTTGCCCGCTCAGTGTCCCTCAGCCCATGGTGGAAATTTGGGTGTCTCCCAGTCTGCCACATCCTTGGCCATTTTCCTTGGTGTACCTCAGAGTATTTTTATAAAAAAGAGTTTTGGAATCAAAATATTGGAGTCAGAGGTGTATGCATGTTCAGTTTTGACTGGGTACCTGGGCTGTGGGCAGGACAGCATGGTGCCCACCCCCATGGCATCACCGGTGAATTTAGTCTTTACCACTGTAATCAGGAAAGGGAAGGTCACGGGTGTCCCATTACTTGTTTTCCATTTATTGTCATTTGTATTTTCCTCTTCAAAATATGAACTGAGTAGCTGTTCTTTTACTAATTTTATTGATTTGAAGCATTTATTTCTTTCATTTTAGAGTGTTCTGAAAAAGGAAGACCTATTTGAAAGCATTTTATCTGTAAGTTTTTAAATAGACATTAATGAACTCAGACTAGAGATGAGTGGGGCCATTGCCTGCTTCCTGGGCTCATCTAGGAGGTGGGAGTGGGGGTGTTGGTGTCCTGAGGGGCCTGCCCTTTCATGACCATTGCTCTCTGCCAGCCAGCTGGCCACCTGCCAGCAGGACCGCAGTGACCCCTGTGAATGGTGGGGCTGGAAGAAGGAATTGGTAGTATTTGTAGTAGGTCATGCACGTGTGCACACGTATATATGTGCACTTGTGCACACGTGTGTACATACATGTGTGTGCGCACACAACTCGAAGTCTGCATTACCGGTGGCTTCCATGGATTGACGTGTCTCTGCCCATGAGGATGCTTACAGAACTGTTGTCATTAAATCTTAACTGTTTTTTAGCCAAACAATAAAACTCACCCCTACTCCCCTTCCTTGCCGCCTGCTTGTCTAGAATGAAGAGGCGTGGGTGATAGTTCCTGTGCTGCCACCGGAAATGCCACATGCTTTCCTGGGAGTCACTGTGCGTCCCAGCCAGGTGCTGGGTGCTGTGTCACCAGTTATTTGTACACATGGCTTTTTGTTGGAACCCTCCATGGGGTGCCATGTGCTCACAGGGGTGGGGATTCTCTCCACAGTGAGGGTCTGCTCTGCAGCCCAGGCTGGGTGGCCTCTCAGAAGCTGTGTCCCTGGTTGTATTAGGGTTCTCCAGAGAGACAGAGCCGACTGTGTGTGTGTGTGTGTGTGTGTGTGAGAGAGAGAGAGAGAGAGAGAGATTTATTTTAAGGAACTGGCTCACATGACTTGGGAGGCCGGCAAGTCTGAACTCTGCAGGGCAGGCTGATAGGGGAGATCCAGGGCACCTGGAGACTTATAATCTGCTGATTTAAATGTTAATGCCATTCAAAAATACCTGTACAGAAGCCTCTGGAGTCATGTTTGGCCAAATACCTGGGCACGAGGCCCAGCCCAGGACTACACGTAAAATTAACCGGAGTGCCTAGACGCCAAGTACCTGGACCCCAAGGTGGGCCGCAGGTAAGGTGCGTGTGAGCTGTGGGAAGGTGACGTGCTCCCTGAGCAGGTAGGGCTTCTGGCTGGTCCCCGAGGCCACGGGCCAGTATTGGCATAGAGGAAGCCTAAATTTCTGGCATTTAGAGGGTGCTGGGAGGGCACCTCAGCCTTGTGCCCGCCGAGCCTTACACATGCTGGCTGTGCAATTTGACCCTGTGTTTAGGCCTGAGCGACTGTCCAGGTGCCTCTGGGATGATTCCTGCCACCCTTCCTTAGAAAATGGATTTCCTTGCTTAAACACGCCAGGGCATATATGAACAGAAAGCCTCGGTGCTCCGCCTCCCTATTTTCTGAGCTTTGTTTGATCCTGGCCTTGCCATCCTGTCCCTGCCTTGTGAGCTACTGAAATTGGCCTCCTGTCTGCCTGGCTCACGGGCATCAGGCCTCTTGGTCATCCTATTACTTTGATGACAAATTATCACCATGAAACAGAAGAAACGGGATATGATGTTGGGGCTCAGGCTGCTGTGTGCGTGGGTTTGGCGGTGAGGTGCCTGGTGGATGAATGGACAGAAGCAAGGAGGAGCACTGCAGGCTCCCAGCTGACCAAGGAAGGCGGCTCTTCCCTTTCTTCTCCATCGGGTGTGTTGGACAGGAATGAGTGAATGCATGCCTGCAGCACGGATGAGCAGGCTGGTCCCAGAGGCTGAAGGGGCCCAGTGTGGCTGGCGGCGTGCTGGGCGGACGTTGGGGGACACGAGTGCTAGGCTGTGACCAGGGTGAACATTGGTGTTCTGGGCCTGGGGCCCGACGTGCTCGTGCTTCCCAGCTGGCTGAGCTCAGAGGGGACCGTCACTAGGAACCCGGGACCATGCCCTGTCCTGCTGCCCTTACAGGGCACTGGCACCGTGCGGAGCTCCACCTGCCCTCGGCCTCAGGAGTCCTGTGAAGCCTCTGGTCTCACTGTTTCTAGGAAAAGCAAGGCCTCTGGGACCTGCCTGAGTTTGCAGCTGCCCTGGTGCTCACCATCTGGCCCTGGCTTCTCCCGCAGAGGCTGGTGAGCCTTTGTGGGCACCCTGAGCTGACAGCCGGAGGGTCCGTTGGATGCCAGAGAGCTGCTTTGGTAGTGGTTTGGCGCTGGAGGACAGGCCTGCAGACGAGGAGTGCCAGGCCAGGGTGGCCCTGCAGGGTGTCCGGGGCCTCCACAGCTGAACCCCGTGGGGCCCACAGGTGACAGACCCGAGGTCAGAATGTCTATTTCAGCATTCGTTACGGAAAGGTTTGGCCACGAGGAACATGCGAGTGAAGGGTAATTTCTCTGACTTTCCCTCTGGCGACGTGTCTGTCAGGCAGAGTCTTGGAAACAGTGGGTTGATAATTTTCCATGTCTTCTGCCAGGATGCTCTTGGAATCACAGAAGTGCATAATGAAGCCTACAGTTTTTAAAACGGTGCACAGTTCTCAAGCTTGGATCCAGCAGGAAAGTTTGATGGTTTGAGGCCTAAGCACAGGGGACAGAGAGAAGCTAGTTCAAATGAGTTTAGAGATTCTTTACTTCTTTCATCTGTGCATACAAGGGAACATTGCTAGAAGTTAAGAACAGATAGACATTCAAATCGGTTTATCATTTATTTGTCCAGCATAATCTCTGTGATGTTCTTATTTGTATTAAAACACCAGTGATTTCTTGACTCAGTCAGCAACACAAAGTTTAAAGGAAGGTTGCCCAGCCAGGCGTGGCTCAGTGGTTGAGCATCAGCCTAGGATCCAGGCGATCAGGGTTCGATTCCCGGTCAGGGCACATGCCTGGGTTGCGGGCTGCAGCCGATCAATGACTCTCACATCATTGATGTTTCCATCTCTCTCTCCCTCTCCCTTCCTCTCTCTGAAATCAATAAAGATATATTTTTAAAAAAAAAAAAGTTTAAAGGAAGGTTAATCACTGCTGAGGTGCTTGGGATGCACAGAGCTGGGTGAGGGAGTCAGCTTGTGTTTTTCTCTGGTGCCCATTGATGCCAGGTGTCTAGGAGCTGCAGTTTGCATTTGGACATCATTGGGGGTGAGTCTGTTGGTGACCAGTGTGGGGAGGCGGGAGGACGTGTGCCCGGAAGCTGGTGCCCCGACATCCACAGAATGGCTGGAACTTCTCTGAATCGGGAGCGTGGACAGTGCAGCACCAGGATCCACAAACACAGCTGGGGGGTGCACCTCAGGGAGGGGAGGTGGAAGAGGGGCCAAACTTCTGTCACCGACTGGTTCAGAGTCTCCGTAGCCCTCTGTGTGCATGCGTGTCTGTTTGAGGTTCTGGCTGGTTCGGTTATGGCCACAAATGCAAGCTGCTGCTTCTAACCAGAGCTGCATTCTATCTCCTTTGTGGTGGCCTCTTCTGGGAAGCAAAAGATAGTTCTTTGAAAGCCCAAGGGCTTGGACACATTCAGCGCAGCGGCCTCACTTTTGCTCCTGGCCACAGGATGAGCAGGCCCTGACCGGTGTGTAGCGGTGCAGTGTGCATGACACGCCCAGGGACATCTGGAGTGCCACACGCCAGACCAAACAGCGGCCGATCTACAGTGTGAGCTGCAGCTCGAGTCTTTAGTTTCTTGGTTTTAGAATTCCCCATTTATTGCTTTATTTTTATACAAATACAGTTTTGTACTTCTACTTTTCTGATGAAGAATGAAGGTGTTGTGGTAAAATATACATAACATAAAATTAGCCACTTAAGTGCACAGTTTAGTGGCATTGGGCCCACTCATTGCTATGCAGCGTCCCCACCCGCCCTCTCCCGAGTCCTCATCACTCACACGGAGACTCTGTCCCCGCACAAGCTCCCCGCCCCTCCCAGCCCCTGGCACTTACAGCTGCCCCGTCTCTGAGAATCTGACGACTCTGGGGACCTCCCGTAAGTGGAGTCACACAGAATTTGTCCTTTTGTGACTGGCTAAAAGTAAAGATATTTTTAAAAACATTTCAATTTTTTTTCTTTATATTTAAATTAACATACTGGGGAAACACTTACATTGGTGCACAGCTCTGAGTTTTATGCATGTATAGATTTGTGTGACCACCTCCACAGTCAGGATGCAGGACATTCCATCGCCCAAATCTCTGCACTTTTCTGTGGAGTCACACCCTGCCCAGCCAAGCACAGGTGGGGCAGAAGTAGGCTTACAGTTGTCGTGTGGAAAATAATACAATAATTAATAGGTAATAATACAGCAATAAGCTCCGTTTCGCATACTCACACTGTAAACCTGCTTTCGCCCGCCCGGTACAGCTGCTGACCTCTCTCCCCTGTAGTTCACCTTTTCAAGAATGTCCTGTAAACGGAGTCGTGCAGCAGGCAGGCGGTCTTGGAGGTTGGCCTCTCACTTGGCATACTGCCTTTGAGGCTCAAACTGTTGGTTCTTGTTGACCGCTGAGTAGTATTTCCCTGCACACTTGAGTAGAGCTGCATAAACGTTCCGAGTGGGCTTTTCTGTGAACGCATGGTCTTGTGTCCCAGGAGTGGGCTTGCTGGGTCGTATCGCATGTGGGTGGGTGTTTATAAGAAACTGCCAAAATGTTCTCTGGATTGACTGTCCCTTTTCACATTCTCACAAACAACGTCGGCTACACTTGATATTAATTTGGGTGGGTGTTGTTGTTTTTTTTAGCTATTCTGATGTGCGTACAGTGTCTTGTTGTGGTTTTAATTTGGCTAATACATGAGCTATCTTCTCACATGCTTATATCCACTTTGGTGAGATGTCTGCCCAGGTCTTTTTTTTCACATTTTAATTGGGTGGTTTATGTTCTTCCTGTTGAGTTTTGAGAGTTTTCCATACGTTGTGAATGCAAGCTCTTTGTCAGGTACATGATTTGCAGATATTTTCCCTCAGTCTGTAGCATGCCTTTCATTCTCATAGCGGGATCCCTCACGGAGCATCCCATTTTAATTGTGATGAAATTCCGTTTATCAGCTTACCAGACGTGACAGTGCGCTGCTGATCTCGCAGCCTGTGAGACTCACTTGTTACTTCTAAGAGCTTTTCTCTTTTAGTGCCTCCCTTGAAAATTCCTTATGGGGTATTTTACGCAGGCAATCATGTTGTCTGTGAAAGGCTGTTTTAGCTCCTCCTTGCTAATCGGCATGCGTCCTGTATCTTCTTTTTTCACTCGCTAGCCAGGCCTCCAGTGCAGAAGCGGTGAGAGGGGACATCCTTGCCTTGTTTCTGGTCTCAGGGGAAGCAGTCAGCCACCCACTGGGTATCATGTCAGCTGTGGTTTCTTCATGGACGCCCTTCATCAGACGTGGGAGCTCCTGCTGTCCCTAGTTTGCTGAGAGTTTTTATCATGAGTGGATGCTGAATTTTTTCACATGCTTTTCCTACATAAATTGATATACTCCTGTGTGTTTTTATTTAAACTCTTAATATGCGGATTACGTGTATTGAGTTTTGCAAATTGTGCATTTGCCTTGCATTCTGGGATAAACCCCTTTGGTCCAGTTCGCTGATGTTTTACTGGAGGATTTTGCGTCTGCGTGCACGGGGCACGTTGGTCTTCCTGTGCGGTCTGTCTGGTTCCGCTGTCGGGGTGATGCTGGCTGCGTCGAAGTTGGCAAGCATTTTTCCTCTTCTGTTTTCTGGAAGATGTTATGTAGAATTGTTATTTCTTAAGTGTTCAGTAGAATTTGCTGGTAAAACCATTTGGGCCTGGAGATACCTTTTCCAGAAGGTTTTTAGCTATGAATTCAATTTCTCTAATAATTGCAGCATTGTTCAGGTTATCGGTTTCATCGTGGTGAGTTTGGTAGTTGGGGGTTTTGAGAAACTGGATTGTTCCCTTTAGACTGTTGACTGTGCGCAGAGTTGTTTGCAGGAAGGACTCCCTTAGCCACTGGCGTCCCTGGGTCTGCAGCGGCGACCCTCCTCTCTCCCCGGTGTTGGGGGTGGGAATGGATCAGACCTGGTGTTCGAGGGCAGCCTTTGGAGCGGGGTGATGAGCACAGCCAAGGGCACTGCCCTCCTTTCTAGGCCTGATTCCCTGGGTTCTCAGTGTCCTCAGGGAGTCACAAATGAGATGTGTTAGAGTGGCATTTGGTGCCCAGGTGTGGGAAGTTAATAGGCGGCACCCCCGTGACCTGCACGTCTCCATGTGTTTCCAGAGGCATCGGGTTGCTGCCAGGGTGCCGTTTCACACAGGGAGGCTCTGGTGAGGGTCCCTGAAGTCCAGGGGAGTGTTCTGAGTGGCTGTTCCAATCGAGGCCACAAGTTGGCTTACCTTACAGGCCCTGGTTTAAGCAGAGATTGTTGGGTGATTTGTCTCTTTGGTGGGGCTGAGAATGGATGAGAGCAGACAGGATGTCCTTCTGTGTGATATTCTGTCTTCCTTCGGTGTGAGCCCTAAAGTAGATGTTTTCTGAATGGCAGAAGCCGTGGGTTTGGGATCCTGTCTTAGCCCTTGGTATGATCACAAAATATCAGACCGAGTGGCTTATAAACAGCACACATTGGTCCTCACAGTTCTGGTGCCTGGAAACCTGAGGTCAGGGAGCAGGATAGTAGGTTGAGGGTCCCTGTCCCAGGTCACAGACTTCTGTGTTTCCTCATAAGATGGAAGAGATGATGGGCTCCCTGGGGTTGCTTTTATAAGGCACTAACCCTATTTCTGAGGCCCACCCTCTCATGTCCTAGTCACCTCCCAAAGACCCCGTCTCCAAACCCCATCACATTGGGGTTAGGATTTCAACACATGAATGGTGGGGGACACAGGCATTCAGACCACAGCAGTTCCTGGCTGATATTGTGGCATCTTTGTATGTGAGGGAAAGGTCACTCTGGTTTAGTAATTCCTCAGCAAGATTAGATTGGCTTCCTTTAATTAAAAAATCTGTGTCTCTCTGGGCTTTAGGAGAGGGATTTATGAGCAATGGAAGGAAAATGGGTTTTTGCAAATGCAGAAGAGTTTGGAAATCCCATTCAGGTAGAATGAAGCGCCGTCCTGTGCGATCCCTAGTGTGGTGTGTCTCCCAGATGACTGCAGTCGTTTGGTGACCAAGCCTGGCACAGTTCCCCCAGCTGCTCAGTTTGACTGCTGCCCATCTCACTATCCAGTGGCAACTAAGTCTGTCTGCACTGCTCATCCACTGCAGGCTCTGTGTGTTGTGTAGCTGGTCAGGACACATCAGGTGAGGTGCGGGGACAGCAGGTGCCGGGAGGTTGTTTCCATACATGGGTGTGTGGGGGGGCCCTGCTGTCATATCCTTTCAACAATTGATAAGACTTACGACCTTTCTAGGTGTGATTTCTCCCTATTGTAAAAGTCCCACTTACTTACTGTAGCAAGTACAGAAAGGAGGGAAATTCAAGTCAGTCCCTCCACTGAGCAAGCCTGCGGTACGTCCATTCAGACCTCGAAGCCCTCGTCAGCTTTAGGCTAAATTCTAGGAACTGAATGCTGGTGTGGGACACAAGGTCACTGGTTCTGAAGGGTCAGAAGACTGGCAGCCTGGTGTGGGGGGACTGGCGTGAAAGTGTGTGGAGTTGCTTGCCTGTGGAGAAGCTCTTCCAGCGACCATGACCTCGCATGGCCTCGAGGAGGCAGGCGTGGGGCGTGGGCGGGGCATTTTGAACCGAGTGCCCACTTATCTTCATGGAAGGTTTTCAGCCATGACAGCCTGCAGAGCAATCATTCCGTTTCTTTTCAGGAGACTGGTGACACATTAGTTTCTGTCTGATTGCTTGTAAAAGAGTGAACAGCAAAACCCTCTTCCAGCCATGCTTTCCAGAGCTCAGGCTTACAGCCTAATAGTTACATAGTAACGAGAGTCCTTGCAGAGGGTTAAGGTAATTGAAGTGGAGCTCACATTTGTCATTGTCATGTGAACCCACATAGGACTCCTTGTGGCCTGGCAGTCACCGTCCTGGCTTCACAAGGGGACGAGCTCAGCTGACAGCGCTGACCGTTGGGCCTGAGACAGTGTTCCCATGTGCTGCATGGGGAACTGAGCACAGGGGTGTTAGTCATACTGATCGCAGGGCAAGGGTGCAGTGTGGCTTTCTCTGAGGAGTTGTGCCTGCATGTGACCAACCCGGGCCGTGAGCATGGCCCCTGCAGACAGAAGCACATGCTGTCAGGGTGACACTGTGCTCTGGACAGAAGGGACCTCACTGGGCCCTGAGCGGCCTCTTGGGCAAGCGTGGTCCTCTGCAGAATTCATACCTCCGAGCCCTAAGAGCGGTCTGCTCGGGACCAGCCTGTGTGAGCAGATGCACGCCCCTGGGAGGGGCCTTGTGCGTGTGGGGACCCTGGGCTCCCTAGGGCAGCGGTTTCACTCGGAGAAGGAGGCCCTAGGCAGCCCTCTCCCTGATGCTAGGGTTTCTCCGAAGTGCCTGAGGAGCCTGGGGAGAGTCTAGATTTCAGAAAGAAGCGGCATTTCTGAAAGTGAATTGGTATCACTGTTCCTTATTTCTCACGGATCTGAGCAAGCACCTCATTTTTGTCTGATTAAGGGGCATCTTTCTTTCACCACACCAGTCAGCATGTTATGCGTTGGCTCCCTTGGTGCCTGCCCGGGGCCGCCCACGGCTGAGGGACTGCCGAGGCGCAACCGGGCCTCTCGCTGGACTGTCATGCTTGGGGACGGACCTCAGTGCCTTACTCTCTGTCAGGGGCAATGTCCTTGCTCCCGGCTCTTCAGCTCCCCCCTGCCCTCCTCCCCTCTAGAGACAAGAGGCCCTCTGGACACCCTTTATTCCTCATCACACTCTACAGTCTCCTAAATCTCAGAGCTGCCCCCTCCCCTCTTCCCACCGTGGACTTGGGAGCGAGTGGCCTTTGAGTGGAAGGTTAGCAGCTCTGGAGTTTGCCTCCCTAGAGCTCTGTAGGTGTCATAATTGACAATCCTGCAAACAATCCTGTCTGTAGACACGCAAATGAATTCTGTCCCATGGGGCCATTGACCAGCTCCCATGGACAAAGCCAGTGCTGTGCTGTTGCAAATGCATTTCAGTATTCCTTTATTCCATATATTTTTTAAATTGAGCTGAAGTAACAAAAGTAACCATGTTACAGTGACATTTAGTAGCATTTGGTACGTCCACAGTGCTGTGCAGCCAGACCCTCTGTCTAGGTCCAAGGCATTTGCATCACCCAAAAGGATACCCCGTGCCAATAGGCGGTTGCCCCTGTTCCCCTCCCTCAGCCAACTCCTTGTCATTTTTTGGTTCTTTGACTTCTCCTTTGAAGGGATTGTAACATATCATTGGATCCTCATGAATCATGAGTCAAATAACATTTTTAAACACTTTTCCAAACAACCTTCAAATGACCATTGCCCTTGTCTGAGCCGACAGCCCTTCCTACTGGGCAGTGCTGGGTTGCCGGGGCCTCAGGACCGCCCCGTCTGCCCTCCACGGGGTGTGGTGGGCTGACGTTCTTTTTAGATGGGGAAGCTGGCCATGGAAGGCAGTGAGGTGAGCAGTTCACACGCAGGTGTCCCGTCTCGTCTGTGCCAGAATGGGGCTCCTGGTGATGTTCCATGTGGGCCATCTTCCTGGCTGACACCCCGGCCCCAATGTACGCTCATGTCCCGGGGCTGTGTCAAACGTGGAGGTGTTGACAGCTGTGGAGAGAATGTAGTGCCAAGGACCGGAACACCTTGAATAGAGAAAGATCCCATTAAGTTTGCAGTGAACAGGGGCATGTTGCAGTTGTCAGCGTCAGCTCAGCAGGGAGCAGGACCCTCACCCACAGAACAGCCCCAGTCCCCATGGTGGTGGCCTCGTCCTGGCCTGCCCTGCCCCAGAGGGTGGTGGACACCCTGGCGCCTGAAAAGGGAAGGGTGATTTTGTTTAAAGCCTCCACTTTGTGAAGGTTGAACCCATAACCAGCTGAGTCCTGGTCAGTCTTTCACGTGGGGCCTTCAGTCCAGTGGGACCAGCAGGTTCGAATCTGTCCTCAGTGACCCTGGCTTTTCCCATGCATCCCTGCTCTCCAAAACCAGCAGCAACGGAGAACTGGTTGTGACCTTGAGCCAAAAGAGAAAGGTCAGGATTTGATCGTGGACAGCCCCCAAGAAGCCCTGTTGACAGGGAGGAACCCTCGGCTGTGGGAGGACCGGTGATTCACAGGATGGCTGGTGTGAGCCGCGAGTGAATTTCACCTCCGGGCAGGCTGTGGACAGCTCCCCCCAGGCGCCCTTGACCTGCAGCTTTTAGTGATGGGTGTTCGTTGTTTCCTGTAGACTGATAGTTTGGGCATTGTCACCCCTTCAAATTTAATACATTTCATCATCTTACGAATAAATCTATATTGTAAACAAAACAGGGCTTTTACATTGCGGAGGTATCCACAAAGAAAAATCCCTACATCTTACCGGACGGCTACTTGATGCCGCTGACATCAGCGTGGGGACCACTCCCCATGGGGGGCCTCTTCTCTGCAGAAACCAGCTTTGTGGGTTTTCCTGTCATATGTAATGTGGGTGATGATCGGAATTTCTGTGAGTTAGCAGGCACCACACCTAAGCATGGAGTGAGGGTAGTGAGACGGCCAACACCTGTGCTCGTGAGAAGCCGGGCCGACGGCTCTGCACACCGTGCCTCAGCTGCTCGCAGCGATTCCGGCCCTCACCCTGCAGCGCAGGGCTCGGCGAAGCCCGGGAGTGGCCGGTCCAGCCCAAACCCCGTGTAGTCAGCTGCCAGGAAAAGCACTTTGCTGAAGCTCGTCCTGCCTTCTCTGAAACCCAGGCCCTTAGCACTGTTACTGGAGAAGCAGGTCGGCGGCCTCCCGGGCTCCGGGGCGCCGCGGCTTCCCCGCCTCTGCCGCTCTCCGGGCTAGGAGAAAACGCGGATGGACGCAGCTTTCGGAGGCGTGTTCTGATGGTTCCTCGTGTGCCGACGTGTCCTGCAGGGTGGCGAGTGTCCGCACAACCGCAGCCCTCTGCTCAAGGTCATGTGTCCAGAGAGAGACATCCTACAGCTTGGTGGCAGTCTGGTCCTTTAGGTGCCCTCATTTATTAGCCCTGTTTCTGGGCGTTTGTGCTGTCGAGAGCCTACAGGGTGAGAACTGTGTGTTTACCTGTCCCTGTTCCCACACCACCCACAGCAGCACCGGTCTCCATAAGATCCCAGTGACCCTGCCCTGTTGCTTCTAGACGTCGGGGCTCACACCTCGCCACCATGCGCCTTTCCTCTCTTCTTCATCAGTTCTGTGGGGGAGGAGGGCCTCTTGCTCTATTCTGTTTTCTGATTAGCAGTGAGAACATTTCATCCCACAGTCCGTGGCAGCACTTTTAGAAAGGAGGCTCTTGGGCCTTCAGAAGGGTGTGCCCAGTTCAGCAGCAGCCCCTCGAGCAGGCCTTGGGGTGGTGCCTGGCGGTGGGCGTGGCCCCTGCAGGCGTGGGGAGCAGGGGTCCCGAGCACCTACTGGTAGCTGTGGGACCTGCTTTAGATGGTCCTGCAGAGCCCCTCACCTCCCAGAGGGAGTGTCTCACAGGCCTTCACTTTGGACACGTGCATGATTTTCCTCTGATGTCGCCTCCCTGCTTCTCCTACCCACGGGCTCCAGGAACAGCAGTGACAACAGGTGTCAGACCTGCCTCTGAGCTACCCTTGAACCAGGCCCTGTTAGTACCATGACCACAAACTGGTGAGACCTCGTGCCACCTTGTGTCTTCAGGAAGGTGGAAATCAAAAGTCTCACCTGTCCATTGGGCCTTCAATATTTGGTGTTGGGGGCTTCAGGTTGTGTGTAATCAGTTGTCAAATGAAAAACAAACATGGACTTATAAGAAGAGGCTGCATTGGAGAGGATCACTGTGGGGAGGGACCCATGCAGGGGACATGTGACCATGAGATCAGCCAGTATGTGGAGGTCCAGACTGGGTTTTCCTTCATAGGTAGGTATAGACAGGGCCTAGGGGGACAGTGGGACAGAGGGTGCAGTGAGGGGCATTCAGTCAGAGGAGGTGCCCCTGAGGCTGGTCTGTTCTTGGGGCATCTTGCACTCAGCCCGGTGGTGGGGCCTAGGGTCCTGGAGGGAATAAAGCTGGACCAGAGTTTGGGTAACCAGTATTTTTGTTCCAGTTGGCTCTGGGATGTGCTGTTCAGCTTTCACTGAGGACGGACAGGGAGGGATGTGGGGTCTGGGTCTGCTCTTGCCCTAGGTGAACATGGGAAGGGCTCTATGAGTCTAAGCATGTGCAGTGAGACTTTTCTGGAACCCAGGGACCAGGATGTCCTACCTGCCAACTTCAGGGCCAGGTACAGTCAGAGCTGTCCAACAGAATTCTGCAGGGAGTGGAGGCTTGAGCCCCGAGGGTCTGTCCCCGAGGCTGACTCATTGCTTCCCTGGATGGTCCTCTTACTCCAACTACCTTGGTCCTGAAACCTCAGCTGGGCTGCCCTGGCCAGGCCTCTCCCATGGGGGCCTTACTGGTAGGGGTCCCCCTTCTAGGAGAGGTGGCATTTGAGCTGGGCTGTGACGGATGGAAGGGCCTGCTGCATGCAGGAGCTGTTCTGGGGACAGATGGGGGGCATCTGTAGGGCTGTGCAGGAGCCGCACCCTGGGGCCCTGAGTCTGTGGAGACTGGGTGTCCGTGGAGGGAAAGAAGGCACCCTTGCAAAGGGTTTCCTCAGCCTCGTGTTCACGCTTCTCTCTGCACCCTGAGCTGTGTGGTGTGTAGGAGGCCACCTGGTTTTAGGGTTATTAAAAACCCTAGTTCTGGTACCTTTGTGGTTTCTTCAGTTCTTGTTGCTCTCTTTGACCCTCCCCTCCCCCACAAGGCAGTGCTGGGAGTGCAGGCCCATGAGTGGTGCCCAGGGGTCAGTGCAGCTCCCTGGGTCGCACCCATGTTAGCATGAGCACAGGCTCCAAGCCCCCTTGCTGTCCGTCCATCTCTGCCTCTAGTGCTGCTCTGAGTGGCGTCAGCAACCCGCAGGGCAGGTTGAGCCCTGCATCCTTCGTCTCACACCCTGCAGCTGCCGTGTGTGGCAGTCAGACTTAAGCTGGATTTAGCAGTTCTGACCGGGCGTCCCCAGTGCACACTGTGGCCTGGAGGGACCACCCAGCTTAGGGGCCACATAGGGCCCTTCTCAAGCTTCCATGGAGTTTGCTTGCACTGATTGAGCCGGGAGAGAAGAGGGCTGCAGAGGGAGTGGTCCCTTTGTTTGGGTTGGGGTTCAGAAGCCTAAGCATTAGCTTCCAGGAGAGCCAGGGAAGTGGCCAAGTACATTGCTAGTAGCTCAGGGTGCATCGGTGAGCAGGTGGTGGGAATGTCAGCTGTGAGGATGCCGGCAGGGGTGCGCCTGTCAGTCACACCCAGAGCAGGGAGGGGACACAGACCCACAGCCACCTGCAGCTTGTCCTGGAAACGTGTCTGTGTTAGGAGGAATTTTCAGTAGGGACTTTGTTTTCAGTGTGTAGGATATTTAAGCTGCTCCCTCCTCCCGCAGGAAGCCCATTGTGCTGACTGAATTGTTTTGAGGGAGAAGGCGATTAGTGTTTGGTCCGGTCCATGACCCCTGGCCCTGGGGCTTCCCTGACCTTCCAGGGCTAGGAAGCTCCCCATGGCTTTACCTTTCACAGTATAAATATGTGCTTACAACAGGCAATTTGAAATGAAATGCTTAGGAAGATTAAAATATATTCTAGAACTTGCATTGAAGTGGGAAACCAGCTCATTTAAGGCTCACCTTTTCCAGTGTGAAGTCATCTTACGGAAGAGTCGTGTCACTGGTTTCTTCGTGTGGGGACTGAGCAGTTCTGTGCTTCTATCATCACTGGGCCCGTGATGGTGGCTACAAGTAGCCGAGCAGCCGACCACAGGGATTGTGTGTCCTCCTGGGAGAGCAGAGACCAGGTGGTTGGGGAGGCCTGGCTTCAGGTCACTCACTGTGTGGTTGGGGGTGCCGGGTGCCCGCTGCAGGGCCATCGCCTGCTGGCAAGCTTTCCCGACGCATGGAACATGAGGGTCTCTGCAGTCTCCCAGAATAGGGCTTACTTACGTGAATGTCCATCTGGAGAGCCAGAGAGCCACAGGATAAAATGTTATGCATGTGTCACCTGCGACTTTTTCTCTCAGACCCAAACTCTCAAAGCCCGGACGCACTTAAGATGAGAACGCGAGAGGGCATCACTGAGTGCCGAGGTTGCTGAGGTGCTTGCTTTAACCCCTGAGGCTTTGTCACCAGCGTGCCACCTGTGTGCTGCCCCCTGCGACTGGCTCCACGAACTTGAGGCAGGTGCCCAGCCATAGGCAGCATGCTCTATTTTCAGCAAGTGGCCTTCAGTGACATGCAAAGCTGAGAACAGGACAACTGTGATGTAATTAAACAACACTGGGAAGGGAGTTCTGTGCGTGTCAGAGGCCCACTGCAGCCCTGTGAGACTGTCACCTGGACAGTGCCAGGACCACCCCCGAGGGGGGCAGGGTCTCTCCACTGCTCTGACCTTGGTGAGTGGCCTGAGCTGTTAGTCTGTGAAGACCCGCGTGGGGCACTGAACGTTCCTGATTCATTGATGTAAAAGACTGCATACACTAACTCTGTCCCTAACACCTGATCTCTGTGACATGTGAGCTAGGCATCCTCTCAAGGCCTTAGGTCCAGATTATGTTACAGGAGCAACAGGTACCTGGTGAGGAGGCCTGTGCCCGGCCATGTGTCCAAAAGCTGCTGTGACAGGCAGAGAGCCCAGGTTGGTCCCTTGTGACGGACACCCACAGGCAGTGGTGCTCTGTCTGCCTGCTGAAGATGAGGCTCCAAGGAGCCTGGACCCAGGCGGGCAGAGGGCTGCTGTCCAGGACCTCTGTCCACAACAGCCACTCAACTCTGACCTTGCTGGGTCCATTTGTAGTGAGTGGAAGCTTCCACACCTTCAGCCACACCTGGATGTGCACTGGCACCTATGTCAGAGCCACCATGGCATTGCTGCATGTGGTGAGGCCACACGTGGCATGCAGCTGTCCAGTGCTGTGGCTGTCACCACCCGTGGGTGGAGTGGTCCACATGTGGCACTGGGAGTGGGAACACACAGTAGGCAGGAGGCCATGACCCAGCCTTGGGACTGTGGGATAGCCTATTTGTGACTCTGTCAGGAGTGACTGTGCTTTGGATTTTTATTGGGTTAAATAAAATAGGTTAGTAAGACTTCGCCTTTGTTTTTACTCTCTGACCGTGACTTCTAGGAGCATCTGAAATCATGCATGGGGCTCACAAGTGCGGCTCAGCCGGTGCTTCTGTGGGAAGCAGATCCAGGCGGTTCTTTGGTGCTCTCTGCATTTGAGCCCCCTTCCCTCCAGGCCCAGCCCTCGGGTTGGGAGGCACTAATTAGTAACAGACATAGCAGGTTCTGAGAGTACCTTCAAGCCCATGGTAAGTGCTGTTGGTTTTTGCACTTCCACAATTGCTATCAGACTGCTGGGCCTCGTCAGAGATAGGGGTGCCCTGCTCAGGCTGGTTTCTCCTACACAGGGTGCCCAGCACTCTGCTTTGGTGAGTGTGCCCCTCCCTGTATGGCTCCCCGACCTCCAGGCCCCGGTCTCCCTGTTTCCTGAGCATAGAAACGTGCAGTCTGCAGCTTGACTTTCCACATCAGTGTGTCTTGCACATGCTAGTGGCAGCAGAGCCTGCACATCCATACACAGGGTGATGAAGCTCTGCCTTGTCCCCAGGGAGGAGGCACCACACATTAACCCTCTGCTGCCCAACATGCAGTTGCTTCCTCGGGTCCTGCTGTTGGTGCAGCTGCGGGGCACATGGGGAGTCCTGGGAAGAGACCCACAGGCCTTCCCACATCTGGCCAGGCTATTTATAGCCCACAAAGAGCTGCTTTTCTCTGAAGAGAGTGAGCATGTGGCAACACTGTCATGCACACGGTGAAGCCAGTGAAACGAGCCTTTCATTAAAGGACTTTCTGGTGCAGGCGGCTTGTTTTCAGCCCCGGCACAGGCCTCAGGTTCCAGATCTGCCCGCTGCTGTCTGACTGCACACAAGGAGCCTGGGCAGATCCCTGGCTCCGGCTCTCTCGACACTGGCAGGAACAGATCCCTTCAGGCCCGCCTTTCCAGTATACTGAACTCCCTCTCTCCACCTGGCATGCTCTGGGCACTGGGGCCTCCACGTGGAAGAAGCATTCCAGTACCCAGGAAGACGGACTGTCAACGAGATCAGTAAGTCAGATATGAGGAGTGAGATGTGATGCGTGCAAAGGAAAGAACTTAAATGGAAAAGGGGCAGTAGGAGGCCCTGCTAAGAAGGGGCAGTTGATTGAGAAAAAACAGGAGCTAGGCCTGGGTTTGGAGAGGAGCATTCCAGATAGAGGGAATGGCAGATGCAAAGGCCCTAGGGCAGGAACGTGCCTTGAGTTTTGAGTGCCCTGGCCAGGGAGTGGTGGGGGAAGAAGCAGTGTATGAGCAAGCCTCTTGGCACTTGGAATTCAAGTCCTGGGAGCCCAGGGTTTGCACAGGACTGCAGGCTTCTAGGGAGAATGGACCATGGCAGGGGTGCAGGAAGCCCTGTTAAGAGACTGTGAGGTGGTCCTGGAGAGGGAGATGGTGCGGGCCAGTAGTGGGGGTGGAAGGATAGCCCGATTGCGCGTTTATTGGGAGGTGGAGCCCAGGAGACTTGCCACTGCGTTGGATCTTGGTTGGGGTGGGGGCTGAGCTGCGCCTAGGTTTTGGCTGAGCACCTGGGATTATGGAGGATCCACATACAGACCAGTTCCCCCAGGCTACCTAGGAGGCATCTACCCTTGGGCAGCAGAGCCTGGGGATACATGAAGCGGGGGCCGAGGGTGGGGGACTGGAGTTGGGGAGACATTTGAGGACCAACCCCAGGGTGGGTCCCTGCTGGAGCACCAAGTCTCCTGCAGGGCAGAGGTTGGGGGCCGCCTCACCTAGGAACACGGATGTATCCTCTGGGCGAGTGAGGTTGGCTGTGCGAGACACAGAGTGGGCCCAGCCCTCGGGGAGTCTCCATCAAGATTGGAGGAATGAGGGCGAAGGCCGGCAGGGGTGGGGGGGGTCGGTTCCCTGTGGTTGCCAGGCTGCTCAGGGTGAGGCAGGAAACTGCCTTTGGTGGGTGGGAAACTTGGACAGGTGGTGGCACGGGAGGGAGAGGATGGAGCAGCATTCAGGGGCATGAATCTTGGGGTGCACCCCAGCTAAGCCCCGCGGGGTGCTCTGAACAGCTGGGCGCTAAGGCAGCTGGAGGCAGGGGTTGGAGCGTGGGTGAGGCAGAGCCCACCCCTGTGGGGACGTAGCTGGTCTGTAGGACTCAGCTCAGCCTGGTGTGGGTTTAGGAGGGTGGCACCTCCCTCATCCAATACAAATCTCAGAAGGACTCCTCACTCCTTTATCACCTCATTTTGCCTCACTGGAAAGGCATGGTGACCAGGACCGGGATGCCGCATGCCTTGGAGTCAGAGGAGGGGCACTCATTTTTGCAGCAAAGTGCTGTGGGCCCAAAGTTTACCCACTGTCCTCATTCAAGCCCGAGAGGCCTGGTTGTGGTCATTACAGAGACAAGATCGTGCGTCCTGTTTGGCCACATCGGAGAGGGGAGTCGATCACCAACCAGACAGGGCTTCATTATGAACTGGGGCCTGCTCCCCTTGGAGCCGTTCACTGGGCTCCAGGGTTGTTTTTTTGGTCCCTGGTAGGAAGCTGAAGAATAGCCCCAAAGAAGGCAGGTTCCAGTCCCTGACACCTCTGAGTGTCAGCTTATCTAGAAATAGGGTCTTTGCAGAAATGACTCAGTTAAGAATCTTGGGATAGGGAGGTGATCCTGAGTCATGTGATGGGCCCTAAATGCCATCACAAGGGCCCTCCTGGGAGGGAGGCAGGAGGAGATTGGAAAAGTGAGGAGAAGCTGATGGGTGGACAGAAGTAGAGATTAGAGGGATATGGGTGTGATGGCTGGTTTTATGTGTCAGCTTGACTGGGGCACAGGTGCCCAAATACCTGGTCAAACATGATTCTGGGTGTGTCTGTGGGGGTGTTTCCGGGTGAGATTAGCATTGGAGTCTGTGGACTGAGTGAGCAAATACTCTCCCCAGTGGGGTAGGCTTCATCCTATCACTTGGGGCCTGAATAGAGCAGAAAGGCAAAGGCAGGGAGACTTGTTCCCTCTGTCTTCCTGCTGCCTTTGAACTGGTACAGTGGTCCTCTCCTGCCTTTGGGTTTGGACTCGAGCTGGAATTCGCACCACCAGCTGCCCTGGGACTTCAGTTTGCTGACTGCGGACCTCAAGGCGTGTCAGATTCCATGGTCATGTGACCTGGTTCATTATAATAAATCTTTCAGTATCCGCTTCCTCTCGGTTCTGTTTCTCTGGGGATCCTGACTAATACAGTGGCCAAAAACCAAGGAGTGCCAGCAGCCACGGGAAGCTGGAAGAGGCAGGGGGGGTCTCCTCCAGGCGTTTGGAGGGAGTGGGCCCTGCTGACGCCCTGATTTCAGCCCAGGGAAACTGACTGCAGACTTCTGGCCTCCAGAGCTGGGAGAGGGTAGATTTCTGTTCTAAGCTACCCAGTTTGTGGTCATTTATTAGAGCTGCCATAGGGAAAGAGCCCTGCCAGTATAAACGGTGCCACCTTAAAATCTGCCCCATGCATGGGGCCACTGTTCAGTGCTGGGCCAGGGTGGGTGCCTCTGTTTTATAGATCCTGCCGGATCAGTTTTGAAAAGATCGAACAGCTGGTCTTTCCGTCATGGGCCCTGACCCCAGCATGCTCCCTCAGCAGTGGGCGTGAGTGGCCTTCCCACCTGGGAGGGCACCTTTGTTCCCTGGCGTCTGTCTCCCTGGGCCCTGGTGAGCTTAGGGTCTTTGCTTGAAGATCCCCAGAGGTTTGCATTTCTCTGTCTGTGACTTGCCTGCTCAGGTTCTTTGCCCATGTTTCTCTCAGAGTGTCTCCCTCTCACCCATTTGCAGTGGTTGTTTGTTATAGAAATTGATGGTTCTTTTTGCCTTGAAAACATCTATTCTCAATTCTATTGTTTGTTAATTTTAATAATTTGTCATTTGCCATCAAGATTAAATCATTTTGAGTTGAAGATGTCTCTCTCTGTGATTTCTGGGTACCTGTGCGTGTTAGGAAGATGGTGGCTGTCTTTGGCTTTTGGGCAAGCATGTTTTGTGCACTGGAATCCAGCTCATGAGCATGTCTAGAGTGCTTTGTAAATGTGGAGTAAGATGTGACAGAGGGAAGTCCAGTGTGATTTTCTTCCAGGGAGCCAGCACTGACTATTCAGTATTCCGGTCTTTGACCAGTGAATTGAACTTCAGCTCTGTGGCTTATTATGGTCTCATGTGAACTGGTTCTCCTCAGGGCTTCTCCAGCATCCCACTGGCTTGTCTCCCACGTGCCCACAGCGCATTGGTGGCAGCCGTGCATTGTAGCTGGTGAAGGAGCCTCCCCGGCTGTGCTCTGTGTGCTCCTGTCCATGCACTCCTGACTCGCGTATTGTTTACATGTTTCTCCTGGCTCCTGGGCAGAGGAAGATTTGGGTGGACACACAATGGCAAGTGCATCAGGGGGCAGTGAAAAGATGACACATTGTACCAGCTCCACCGTTGTGTCAGGGGCATGCCACAGCACGGGTTCCTCTGGGCATGGATGCCCTGACTCCGTGCATGGTAGGGTATGCACATACATGGTGGGGTGCATGTACCCTTGGCATGTGCAGATGTTGCTATTTCAGGTACCCTGTGTCTGAGCTTGGCTGCCCTCAGGAGTTCACACCTGGGCACTGACTCGGGCTCTCTGGGTGGCAGCCGCCTGTGTCTGCTAGTTCCCTCTGTGTCCCCCAAATGCCCTCTGTGTCCCCAAAAAGCCCTCTATGCCTGAATTCCTGCTGGGCTGCCCAAGCTGGACTGGCCCCACCCATGCTGGGAGCCCAGTGAGGTCAGGATTTACCCTCTTGTGGCCCTGGCCCTGCCCATCCTGCCGGTGGAGATATACCTGGAGGTTCACACACTCAGCTCCACCCAGGACTACCAACTAACGACTCACCTGCGGAAGCCAGCCTCAGCAACTGTGGGGTGGGGTGGGTGCGGTGGTGTAGGCACTGCAGGCCAGGGGCTCTCCAGTCACTCTCTACCGAGCAGGTCCTCCTTTGGCAGCTGCTGGTGGCCCAGCTTGCTCCACAGGTGGAGTCCAGGATGCACTTTGCAGAGTAGGCTCATTTGTCTCACAGACACCTGTGTGACTGGAGGCTCTGCAGGAACAACCAGACTTGGCACATCTGCTCCAAGGTCAGGGGAAGGTGGACCAGGAGCCTCCCTGTGAGAGGACGGGGAGCTGTTTCCGTGGGGAGGGGTGGGGAGGATGGGGAGGACCTGGAACTGGCCCCATGGGGAGGAGTGGGGAGAATGGCGAGGACCCGGAACTGGCTCCATGTGGGGGAGGCAAGAGGACGGGAGCAGCTGGTGCTGATGCAGAACTGGCATCTGCCCATTCTTAGGCATGTTTTCATGGGTATCTCCGGCCATCTGGACAAGGGGAGTGGCTGTGTGTCAGGTCTGTCCTCGAGGGTGTAGACATGCCTGGCACATCTCGGGGTGGAGGTTTGTCTGGTTCGCATTGGCCCAGTAGTCTGGTCTTCCTGGGAGAGGTGAGGAGGGTGGCAGGGTCCAGTTCTAATTCCTTCCAGGGCTGCAGGAACCATAACCCTTACATGTGTATTGACAGGAGAGCTCAACAGGGTGGGGTGGGGGTTGTCCTGCTGAAAGGAAACTCATTTCTTTCCAAATTTTACCCTGGACTCCAGTGGAGGAGGTGACTGGCCAGGCAAGCTCCTGTCCCTTTGCCTTCTTGCCGAGAGCACCTGCCTCCTGGAGCCCCTGCAGGCCCCTGGCTCCGCTGTAATTCTCCCTGTGCTGTTGCACCCAGCACTGAAAGGAAGCCCATGCTCCCTGCAGGGAGCTGTCTGCACTGAAATCAAAGCCGCTCCTCTCCCATAGGTGCCCCTGGGTGGGCACTGGGCAGCTCCAGCCACTATTCTGTCCCACTCACCATGACCCAGGCCGCACAGAGGTGAACCAAGTTGAGGATCTAAAGTCTGTGCCAGCAGGGGAGGGATGACGTAAGGTCACTCTGGTGCCCCGGCCAGAGCTGGGCAGGTAGTAGCAGCCTGCCAGCGTTGCACGTGACAGTCTGTGCGTCCATAACCTGCACGACTTAGCCATGTGCACAGAGAGCCGTGTGCCCAGTGGGATGAGAGCCGTTTAAGCATGGCTGTGGGACTGTAGGAGGTGTTGCCAGCCTCCCTGAGGGTGTCCCCCACACCCACTGCCTCCTCACCTTCCCGGGATGGCCTCTTGGCAAGGTGGTCACGGCTGCCCTCTCTGGCCAGCCCCCAGGCCTTGTCCTCCCGGCGGAGCCTGGTGTTATGTTGCTGATCAGAAGCCACCATTTAATGGGGTTTTAGTATAAGCCAGCGCAGAAAGCTAGAAGCGGAAAGCAGTGGACTGCTGTGGAAGCTGAGATAGAGAGAGGAATCTAGGGATCTCTGTGGTTGGGAAGCAGCCATGACCACAGTGGGCCCAGGGGCTGGGCATTCAGAACCCTGCAGCCTCCACCCCAAGGAGGAGCCCCCAGGGCTGGGTGCTGGTGCCTCTTCATCCTCTTGCCTCCAGGTTCCCCTTGCCCCCTTCTCATGGCCAGGGCATCCTGACACAGCAGGGCCCCAGGTACTATGGCCAGAGCTCAGGGTCACTCCTCTGATGTCACACTGCAGGCACATCACTCTTTTAGCTGTGCCCCTACCTGCAAGCCTCTCTCCCCTCAGGACCTTTGGCTTCTCTGCCTCGGAAACTCGTGTTTCCCCCGACAAGAGAATGGCCCATATACCACACAGGCCCCCTGAGACCACCCCGCAAATGGCCTGTTAACCACGCAGGCCCCCTGGGAGCCTCCTTTCTTCCGGGAGATCAGGGACATTTACCTAGAGGGACCTGGGCTACATTTGAAGGGTGGGGAGGATTCCGTGGGGCCAGGAATGGTGATGCCTGGGGGGTGTACAGGTGAGGGGTCAGAGGGAGAGAGCGGGAGAGGAGCCCGTGCTCTGGTTCAGGTGGCAGGTGGTGAACCACTGGGCCTCCACTGTATCTGGACTGTTCCTGGTGAGACTGGGCAGGTGGTCTGTGTCCGCTGCGCTCAGCCCGTGTCATGTGCGCTGTGCGGCTGTCACTGAGGCTGTGCACTGACGGTGGAATTACTATACAGTGCATTCTTGGGCGAGGTGGGGCTGGGTTAATGCTTAAAATTGATGCTGTGATGTGGTGAACTTGAACACGGATGGGCGGGTTTTTCATTTGACCAGAATTTATACAGTGGGTTCTTTGCTCACTTTGTTGTAAAGGGAAAGCTCATTACCTGTAAACAGGTCTCTAGAAACAGACGCTTCTCTCGCCTCCTTCCATAGATCCAGGCGACCCACGGAGGGAGACACTGGGCCTGGGGTCCAGCGGGCTGTCTGCGGGGCTCGCGCTGCACCAGGGGCACCTTCACAGGAAGGGGGGCGCGTCGCTGGGTGGTGAAGGACACTCTCTGAACCCTTAACTTCTCTTGGGCACCTTAATTCTTTTGTGAAATCTTTAATCACAGGAGAAATGTTTCCCGAAGGATGTGTTTCTTTTGATATTCCGGCCGCCTCACAGAGCCGCCTTCAGAGCCGTTATCTCAGGCAGTTCGGGGCCAGAGCAGCTCCGCTCTCAGCAGCTGGGTCTTAAAGCCGAGGCGGATCAGAAAACCCTGTCCTACGGTGTAAACAGCGCAGACCTTACACAGCTTTCAGATACAGGGTGGGGCGAAGGAGGTTAATAGTTCGTATGAAAACAATACAATAATTAATAAATAATACAGGAATAAACTCTGTTTCGCACACTCACAATTATGAAGCTACATTTGCCCGCCCTGTACATAAATGACAGTTGAGCGAGGTGGGGGTCAAGGACAGCGCCCACACACGCAGTCGAAATCCCGGTATAACTTATGTTGGCCCTGATTCCCAGTGGTGGATCGAAAATACCTATATATATTCCTAGTCAAAGATGTAAAGAAAACTTGAGTTCACTCCTCAGAATATCTTCAAAGCCAGAAACATTCTTGGGCCCTCAGGAATGACAAAGGGAGGCACTTTTGTCACGCCAGCCTGACTGAGCAGCTTTCTTCTCATGATGGGATAGATCGGTATTTTCTCTAACTTCATGCCCTGTTACTAGTAAGGGTCACGGTCACCAGGCTCCCTGGTCAAACGTTTGTCCAGCACACCTTTCTGGATTTGTGACGAGGCCCTGGGAGGCTCTGAAAGTCATCCCCACTGGGCGTGGCATTCTCACAGATCCCCGTCGGCACCACCCGTGGCTGCCTTGCCTCTCCTGCATCCGTGTCTGAGCCTGATGCCCAGGGCGCTGTCACCAAAGGCTCTGTGACGGGGAGAGAGGTCACTGGGGCAGATGCCTGGGGTCAGGTGGGCTGTCCTCACAGGGTCTGCATCCTTTGGTCCTTCTTGTGACATCTACTGTGTCTCTGGGAGACTGACCTGCTCCCGTGGTCTGTGGGTTAGAAGAGGTGGGTCAGCCATGCCGGCAGCTGCCTGGCACTGCTGGTTTCTGCGGGTGGATGGACTGGAACCTTTGTTGCTGGTTTAGGGGATTTTAGACTAGAGGTCAGGGACCCAAGCAAGTTTCTGACCTGCCAGGGCAGGTGCAGCACCTCTAGGGCAGTGTCTGCGGTCAAGCAGGTGTGGCTAGGCTCACACACTCAGTGTGTTGTGACAGTTACCTCTGCCCACCCAGGTCACAGTCCTGCTTCCTGCGGCACTTGGCACATCACCAGACTTCCACTCTGGTGACCATGTAACCCGAGGTGGGCCCTGGGAGCCCATTGTGGATGGCACACTGGGTCAGTGCCATTGTCACTAGCACTCTGTGCTCCAGGCCATGTCCACCCCTCGCAGAGGAACAGTGAGCTCCCACGAACGTGGGGTGTGTGGGGAAGGGGTGTTGGGGTTGCAGGCCAGGGTCTGGGAGGCTGAGCCTGTGGTGTCGAGACCTGGACAAGCCTCCCTGCCCACTTCCTCTTGTTTGTTCATCACCAGGTGTGGGCAGCACCATCCCCATGCTGTGCCTCCCAAGCCCTGCAGGGTTACAGGGACAGCCAGTGTGCCCCCCACCGTAGGATGGTCCCTGGGTTCAGCCCGCTTCCGGGAGGAGGTGCTGGTGGCCAGGTAGCACCTGATTCCCATTCGGTTCACTCGCAGCTGTGTTGGGAGCTCTGTGGGGAAGCACTTTGGGCACATCACCTCCTTACGTGCCCTCTGCCGGGGGCGACCAGGCACCTTACCACTCCGTTTTCAAGGCTGGACCCTGCTGCTTCCCCTCCGAGGGGCTGATGGGCTTGCCCAGGGCCCTGCAACAGAGCCGGGGAGAGGGGCAGCTCACTGAGTTTCTACCTGGAGCCCTGACATTCTGGGGGACCAAGGGACCATGGCCTTGGCAGGACCCCTTCTCCTCCCCTCAGGGCTCTGAGGAGCCTTTCTCCAGGGGACAGGCGCTCCTTCCCTCATCCTCAGCCTGGCTGGACACTGCCCGCTGCCCTGAATGAGCCCACACAGGAGAACAGTCGGGCCCACATCTCGCACAGCCTGCCATTGAAAGGGCCAAGAATGGGGCCAGCCGGTCCCACGGCCCAGGGGGAGGCTCACTGCGGGGCCTTGTCCC
Organism: Miniopterus schreibersii; assembly: GCF_964146895.1. Taxonomy (NCBI): domain Eukaryota; kingdom Metazoa; phylum Chordata; class Mammalia; order Chiroptera; family Miniopteridae; genus Miniopterus; species Miniopterus schreibersii. The sequence goes on along the minus strand of NC_138111.1, from coordinate 69,192,100 downwards.
ACTGCTGAACGGAGCCTTGTCGTGGCTGAGTGGGCCCAGCCGCCCACGGCCTGTCTCCAAGGCTCCACCCAGGCTGCATGCTGGAGCCCCCAAGACGTCAGGACAGTCACCCGAGGCAGCAGAGGTCCCCATGAGGATGGGACTACGGGCCAGACTGGTCTGTTCTGAGCACCGTTGTCCCTGTGGCCAGCGTGGCTGTCGGAGAGGTGAGGCCGCTGGGCCTGGTGGTGGGGTGTGTTGCCAGAGGCCCAGCATTTCTTGTTTTCTTTTCTTTACAGATAAAGGCTACCCTAAGGTAGCATTAATCTTGCAATGCTGGTGTGATGTGTGATTTTTTACTAGAAAAACCCAAGGGGATCTACAGACTAGTGGGCACAAGGGTGTGAAGTCGGAGTGCGAATTCTGTTCCGAGCATTGGTGCCTGTGATGTTGTTTCAGCCCCTGAATAACTGGAATCGGCCCCATTTTCCTGGCAGGGCTCTGAGAGCCTGCGCGCTAAGGAGTAATAAAAGTGTCCTTATTCACGTGGACGGCTTCTGTTGTCCCAGTTTCAGGGGCTCAGTGGAGTAGGGCTGAGTGAGTAAGCAAGCAGGTGTCCTCCTATCCCCTGCCCAGAATGACTGGCCTGAGTGGCCGGCTACCCTCCTCAAGGACCAGAGGAGTCTCTCTGAGACGTCCGTCCATCCAGCTGGCCAGTGAGCATCCAGGGCTGAGGCTGTGACTCTGGGCAAGCGCTCCACTGGCCTGGGCTGCCGACTCGGGTCCCGTGGATACTCCACAGTGACGTGGACACGGCTGGGAGTGGTGGCTGCTTCCTTTCTTAGTTGGATCGCCTCCATCTCTGGGTTTCTCTGTGTCGTGTGTGCTCTGGGAGGAAGCAGGTGGAGGCAGTGAGCACCAACTGACCTGCCACCCGTGTGGTGGCCATGGGGGGGCGCATAGACTGGGTGGGTTTGGGTGGGACTGTGGGACTGGATCGAGGTCCTGATGGCTCCGCATAAAAAGAAGCAGGTGTGGCTGTTGCCTGTCAGTGAGAGGCAGGCCGGGGACTGTGTCCAGTGCAGCCGAGTGTGTGAAAGTCTGAGAACCGGGTGAGCGCTGGGCCAAGTGCTTGTCCCTAGGGAACAGGGCTGGGTGGGGAGCAAGGGGGCAAAAATGCACCAGAAACTCTACAGCCCCTGATTGAAAAGGCCACCACCGTGTTGGGGCCTCATGAAAAGAAATGGTGGCAGGAAGTGTTGAGCTGTGGACTGGCCTCTGAATGGGGGTGCTTGTGATCCTTCCAAATTTGGGGTAAAATTTGCATCTGAATGACTAATCTAATCAAGATTGTAATGGAATGTTCTGGTTTCCTTGTTGTCTTTCAGTTTCTGTTAACAGTCATTTGCATTTTTATTCAACCAACATTGCAAAATTAATGCTACCTTAGGGTAGCCTTTATCCTGACCTCTCCTAGTGGTGGATTTCTGCTGTGGCACCTCTGCACTGTCTCCTGGAGCGTGCAGCAGTGGCTTTCCCTGCCCAGCCCCACCCCCCAAAGGTGGGCTCTGAGCTCTGCCAGCCAGCAGCTCTCAGGAACTGGCAGGTTTTGTTTGGACTTCCCAGGACTAAAAATTATATATTAATTACTTCTCAGCATCAAGGAATTGGGAGACCACCTAAAAGTCTAATTTTTTTTAGAAAAAAAAATCCACCATTGTGTCCACCTTGAGCCACATCCCTGAAGGTCAGCAGGGGTCTGCTGGGGGTTTACAGGAGGAAAAATAATGACCCCTAAAGACATCCACATCCTAACCCCTGGAACCTTCTAATGTGTTGCTTTACATGGTGAAGGGACTGGACAGTGCGGTCCAGGATCTTGAGGTGAGGAGATGATTGGGATTACTAGTGAGCCTTAAAGGTAACCACAGGGTCCTCTGAGAGTTGGGAGGGCAGAGGACAGAAGATGCTGCTCTGGTTGCTGGTATGGGCAGGCAGCTTCCTCTACTCTCTTAGATTCTGTCAGCAGGGCCTGTGAATTAAATTGGCAAATGACAGATTAACAAGACAAAAGGCATACAGGTTTTAATATTGTTTTGTGCACAGGTGCTGCACAGAAAACAAATAAAAATCTGAAGTCTTGAGGCTTGTGTATTATTGTAACAAGGGATGAGAATCCTGAAGTGACCAGAGGGAAGGGGTTGGACCTCGGGGCAGCAAACGGTGGGCAGGTGACTAGGAGGCACGGCAGACCAGGGTGTTCTGTAGGTTTGTCCTGCAGACTCATCCCTGTGTCTCTGGTACCTTTACAAAGGGAAACTGCAGCCTGCTTTTAAGCAGATGGGGGGATATCAGGGAGCTCTTTCTGTGTCTCAGTTGCCTGCAGCTCAAAATAAGCCTTCTGCCCAAGTAGCCTGTTTGGGGTAGTGTTTCTGATTCTCTTCACTGGCTTTGAAGGTGGAGGAAGTAGCCGGGAGCCAAGGAATGCAGGAGGGTGGAAAGGCGAGGAAACAGATTCTCCCTGGAGCCTCCTGAAGGAGCACAGCCAACTCTTGGGTTTTAGCCCAGTGAGTCCCATGTTGGACGTCTGGCCTCCAGAACTGTTCACATAATAAATGTGTGTTGTTTTAAGCTACTAAGTTTGTGGTACATTTTTACAGCAGCCAAAGGAAACCAATATAGGTCCCTTCAAATGTGGTCTTGCACTTAGAGGAGCATTAGGACCACTTAGAGAGAAGATAAGTCACCCATACCAGCAGCAGCATGGCTGGGCCAAGCCTGCCAGACCTGTGACTGGCCCAGCAGCCCTTCCTGCCCTGGGAACCTGACCGGGAACCTGCTGTGCATGGGGTGTCTGTGCTTTCAGGGCTGGGCGCATGACCGCAGGGCCCAGCGCACACAAGGAGAGGATGGTGTGAGCAGGGCCTGAGAGACCACCCTGCCCAGGTGCCCAGCAGCAGGGGTGAGAGGGCCTAGGAAGGGTCCTGCACAGAGGCCCACAGTCTGCCCACTCTGGTGCTCAGAGGGCGGCCACTGGTTTCAGGTACACAGCCCCAGCTGCCACACTGCCCAAGTTCCTAGTCTGGTCTGGGCCTTGCCTCCGGTGCCCCCTCGAAGGCCTGCTGTCAGTCCTCCCGTAACACAGTTTAGCTTATGCGTTGGTTGTCTGACCCTTTAATTCAGGAGCCACCTAGGGGGGCGTGAGACCTGAGCTCCTTCCTCAGGTCTTGGGCACATCTTTCCAGCATGTGTCTCGATAGGTTCACCGCCTCAGCCCCAGGTGCTGTGTGGGTTTTGAGGTGCATCTGTGTGTCAGCCAGGCCAGTGGGCTTGTTTCCTTTCTGGGCTTTTGGTTTTTTGCCTCCTAGTCACCTGCCCACCATTTGCTGCCCCAAGGCCCAACCCCTTCCCTTGTTACATTTCCTGACAGCAGGATGGTCTGAGCATGGTGCCCGCGCTCCCTCCCTCTCCCTGCACGCTGAACTTGGTGTTGGTGGAGTGGCCTTGTGCTCGCAGCTGCATGGGGAGGTAGGTTTAATGAGGAACAGCTACACTCTCCACCAGAGGTGCAGCTGGGATTGTCCCTGTGTGTGCTTTTCGGGTAGAAACTGTATATATATGCGTGCATATATACACACACACGTATGGATTGTGATTGGTCTAGTGTGGTCAGGTATCCACCTGATCCAATTAGCGATGGCTAAGGTACAAACATGACAAAGGGTTCATTACTCTAAAAAACATTTAAAATGTAAACTCATGGTGCCGTTGGGGGCCTCACTCCTCTCCCCACCCTGGGAGGCTCATGCTGTCCCGCTGGGGAGGTCTGTGCTCCCTAGATGTGTCTCCCTGGCCTCTCACGGGGTGGGCAAGCAAGGCTCAGAAGGAGCCAGAAGGGGAGGAGTGGGTGGGAGGTGGCTCCTGGCAGGTAGAGGGACTGCCTCTCGTCCCAGTCAGGTGGCCAGGTGCCTGCTTGGTGATTGACCTGTCCTCTTGGAAGGAGCTGGGGCCACTCTGGCTATGGGTGCTTCCTGGGCCCAAGACAGAGAAACTTGCACCCAGGGTCCCTACATGTCCTCTCCCCGACCCTCCTGGGCTGAATATCTGCTTCCAGACTCAGAGCTTCTGGTGATCAGCTGAGGGATATGAGGAAGGGTGAATGTAGCTGGGTGGGGCTGGCCCAGCCAGACCTGAGGGGCGTGGCATTGGACGCTGACAAGGTCAAGCATAAGAACAAGCGTCCTGCTTTTCCTGGTCGCACCACAGCGGGCCAGGTCCAGTCTCTTTTTCTGCTCTTCTGGGGGACACTTCCTCTCTAGGGCGCCCACCACCCCATGCCTAGAGGTTAAGGTCAGGCTGACGTGAGCGTTGTCAGGGTCCCAGTGCAGGGTGAGGTCCCAGTGCCGGGGAGAGCGCATCCTGGTGGAGGTGGAGGTGGAGATGGAGGCCCGACAGGGCTGGGAGCTGTCTTTGCCTCAGTTTCTTCCTGTCTGAGGTGCAGGGGCTGGGCTGTAGGGGTTCTGAGGACTGCTGAGTTGAGATCTTTGTCGCCCCGAGAGCCCTGCCTGCACCTGGCCAAGGACTCTCTGCCTGTCCTCTGAAGCCCAGGACTCATCTGGACAGCCACAGGTATGGTCGTGCCCACACTTGGCCCTCCATGGGCACTTGTAGACCTGGCCATGTCCCTCGCCGTGTCCGGCACACCGGGGCTCAGGTGTCCTCAGCAGGGATTTGACTGGGCAGCCTTGGTCGGCACTGAGTGTGGAGCCCAGAAGGAAACCATGACAGCGGGGGCGGCCTTGTCCTGAACTCATGACCAGTAGGAGCATAAGGAAGTGTCACCCGTACCTCCCCCAGTTCTGTCTGGACCACGTCCTGCCATGTGGTCATAGGGAAAGTGGAAGTGCTAGGAGAGGCCTGGCTGGTGGCAGGCTCGCAGGCAAAAGGGCCTGTCCCCAGGACCAGAGAGCCGGAACCAGGGTCAGGCCACGCTCATCCAAGGTCAGTCCTGAGAGCACCCCATTTCCCCCAGGGCAGCAGGCCACCGAGGGACCTGACTTGTACTGGCTGCCTGCCAGATTGTCCGCAGGTGGCCATCGCCCCAGCTCTCCTTGGGAGTGGGGTCACCAGGGGTCCACTGGATGGGAAAGGCCTGCACTGGGATTGCCTGAGGCACTGGTGCTCACCTGGCTCGAGTGCGGGCTGGTACTAAAAGGGAGGGGCTTGTTTATGTTTCTGTGACACACCCCCAGTGGCACTCGGCAAAGAGAGGGTGCCAGGAGCCGGAGGAGTGAGTTGCCCAGCAGGGCAGCCTGGTGGGGTAGCCCAGCCAGCTGGCGATGGTTCAGTATCAGTTCTGCGGGAAACGAGGCTTCCAGGCCGGTCGCCTTCTGTAGGACAGTGCAGTTTGATATGTGCGCACTTGCCCACTTCTGTCAGCTAGGTAAGTCCGATGGCCAGAAATCAGATTAGGGAAGGATAATTACCCACATTTCCTTTTATAAAGCACCTGTCCTACCAGAAAGGGCCCCGGAGTCTGGGAAATGGAGCCCTCTCCTCTGGCTGGCGCTGTTCCGGGACCCACATTTGGAGTCTGTCCCTGAGGCCCGTCCCTGGCCGGGCACCTGGCATAACCACTCCCCATGGAGTAAGGCATCTTGCCTCAGTGCCATTGCAAGCGAGAGCTGAGTTGTTCTGGGCCAAGACGAGTCCTGCAGGGACAGGTAGCAGGGCCCTTGTGGGGGGTGGGCTAGTTTATCATGGTGTGAGAATGTTCTAGAACTTCTTTTAGGTTTTCCAGTTGATTTTGGTTCCTGTGAATAGTGCAGATGAACACTCCTGTCTGGAACTGAGGAGATCTTTGTGCCTCCGTTCCTGCCCTGCTCCCCAGCAGTGGTCCCCAGAAGGGGAAGTGCCTCCTGAGAGATGACAGGAGGCGGATGAGGCCTGCTAATCCCTCAGTAGGAGTTTCCCCACCTAGAAAACGACCTGGTGCTGGTGATGCAACTTCTGCTGCTTTTCTGTGCCCCACACCTTCTGAATCATCTGGAAGGTGGCACGGGGCTCCGAAGGAAAGGCTCTACCCCTGTGGGATGGAAGGACAGGCTCCAAAGGGCCCTGGGAATATTGGCCCTGCTCCAGGAACAGTGTGCAGGTTAATAGCACTGGGGTTCAGCTAGCAGGGGCTTGAGGAATGTGATCTGGGTGCTTGGTGACTTCCGATGGCAGTCACCTGGGCTTCCCTCCACACTGGGGGCTGCCGCAGAAGCTACTCCCAGGCCCGTTTGTGCCATTTTGAGGGATGCGGGTCCAGGATTGCATGGTTTCCTGAAACCAACCTTCCCAGTGTCTTCTGCACCACTTTGGGGTCAGGCAGACTGAGGTCTCTCGAAGCCAGGACGCCATCATTGTAGATGGTCCCCTCACCTGTCTCTCCCAGACTCCAGGGAGGAGCCTTAGCAACTTGGCCTGGAAACATCTGGAAGGGCAGAGAGCCTCAAAGGCAGATTGATTGGCAGAGTGATTGACTTAGCTAGCATCCCTCAGGGTCCTTGGTGGGGGTGCTTATACAGGGGTGGCCTCTGCTGGTCCTGGAGAAAGCAGGAATGACTGAATTCTGCCCAAACACATGCACCAGATGGTCAGACAGGAAGTCTCAGTAGCAGAGGCAGTCCTGGTGTCCCCAGGTTGGGAAAAGCTGGGACCTCTTCAGGCCTCAGGTTGGACCCAGCAGTGTTTGCTTCCTTCTCTGAGCTCTGTGTGGGCTGTTGCTCTGGCCCATTCTGAGTGCTCGTGGGAAGCCGCCGAACCATTCACAGTGGCCTCTCGGTGCTCCGTGGGTGGGTGGGGGCTGCTGTGGCTTGACCAGGACTCAGAGGCAGCACAGTCTCAGCTACGAGGTGCTCAGCTCACACCAGGGCTGAGCTGACGTTCCTGGAGGCCACTTTGGAGGCTGTGGATGCTGGGGAATCAGAATAAAAGGTTTGTGCAGACAGTCTGTGTACAAGAGTGAACAGTCAGAAGTCTAACATCATAACTAAGCAGGGAATTGTTGGCCCGAGGTGATGGGCTGGGGAACGTTCGTCCTGTCCCGCCAGGCAGGAGGTGAGCTGGGGCCTCGGTGGAACTGTTGCCAGAGCCTGTGGGCTCTCTGCTGGCCACATCCCTCCCTGGGGAGGCCGGGTTGAAAGCTAGGCTGGTGCTGTCTCAGGCTGTGCTGAGCCTGGTTGGATGCCAGCCTGTGGCCAAGCTGGCCTGACTCTGCACCTCTGCTGTGTAGTTTTAAGGAATTACTATAAATGAAGGCAAAGAGAATGGTATTTTGTGGTTTTGAGACTTAAAAAAAAATCCTGTCTCGGGCCTGGGCTTGTCAAGCCTCCGAGGCCTGTCCCTCCCACTGAAGCCGAGAGGGGACTTCCTCGGCCTCTGCAGCTGGGCTGGGTCTGGAGGCCAGGCAGGGACAGGAGGAGGCCGGTCCCCTGGCGAAACCACACATGCTCTCCCCAGCGCCCAGCCGTGGACGCTTGGAGGGGCCGGGAGCCCCTGGGGTGCAGGGTGCCGCCACAGGAGGCCTAGAGTGCAGTCCTGAACCAGCCCGGGATGCCACACGGCTCTGGGCAGGTTCTGTGAGGCCTTCCCCCTTGGCAGATAAAGAGAAGGACCCACCATTTCTGAGGCGCCGGCGGTGGGCCCCGGACACCCTCGTCTCTGCCTTGAGTTCCTGAGAAGGAGGGTGGCTGCGGCTGCTGGGGCACCAGGAGCGTCAGCGGGAAGCGCCCTGGACACAGACTTCGCAGGGTGCTCCTAGCCCTGCTCACTGTGGTGTGCCCCATCCCCAGTGCCACCGACCTTTCCAGTGCCAGCTGGCCGGCAGGTGACCGCACGACCCTGGAGGGGAGTCGCAGCCGTGACCGTGACCGTGGCCGCAGGCTGGTTCCTGTATTCTGTGAGTCTCTTTCTCCTTGACAGCAGCCCCTAAAACCTGTCTCCCCAGGGTTCAGAAAGACCCAGGTGCCTAAGAAACCCCGCTTTTTCCCTCCTCCACCAGTTCCTGTTGGGATGTGGCCCGTGTGGCTGTGAGATTCTGGTCAGACCTCTTTCTGACTGGGAGTGTCGCATCTGCATCATGAGGGCATAGTGCCGTTTTGTGTGGCTGTGTGACCGGCTCATTTAAGTCATTCCTGCGGCGTGTATGCTCTGTAAGGCCTCGGTCTCTTAGCTTTATCCCCAGGGGTGGGCTGCAGTGTGTCCCCGGGGGAACTACCGGGAGAGGTGGGGGGACTGAGAGGTGGAGGGGCTGAGGGAGGGGCTGCGGAGGGGGGGTAGCTTAGGAAGGTGGGGGAGGTGAAGGGAGCAGCTCGGGATGTGGAATACCTGGGGAGGTGGCGTGGCCGAGGCACTGGGAACGGCTGGAGAGGTGGAGTAGCTGCGGGGAATGGAGGGGCTGAGAGGTAGAGGGACTGAGGGAGTAGCTGAAGGATGATGAAGGGCTGAGGGGTAGCTGGGGGAGGGAGAGGCTGGGGGGCAGCTGGGGGAGGGAGAGGCTGGGGGTAGCTGGGGGAGGGAGAGGCTGGGGGGCGGCTGGGGGAGGGGGAGAGGCTGAGGGGCGGCTGGGGGAGGGGGAGAGGCTGAGGGGCGGCTGGGGGAGGGGGAGAGGCTGAGGGGCAGCTGGGGGAGGGGGAGAGGCTGGGGGGTAGCTGGGGGAGGGGGAGAGGCTGGGGGGCAGCTGGGGGAGGGGGAGAGGCTGAGGGGCAGCTGGGGGAGGGGGAGAGGCTGGGGGGTAGCTGGGGGAGGGGGAGAGGCTGAGGGGCAGCTGGGGGAGGGGGAGAGGCTGGGGGGTAGCTGGGGGAGGGGGAGAGGCTGAGGGGCAGCTGGGGGAGGGGGAGAGGCTGGGGGGCGGCTGGGGGAGGGGGAGAGGCTGAGGGGCAGCTGGGGGAGGGGGAGAGGCTGGGGGGTAGCTGGGGGAGGGGGAGAGGCTGAGGGGCAGCTGGGGGAGGGGGAGAGGCTGAGGGGCGGCTGGGGGAGGGGGAGAGGCTGAGGGGCGGCAGGGGGAGAGGCTGAGGGGTAGCTGGCGGGGGCAGTGACCTGGGAAGGGGCAGGCTGGCCTGGGAGCCCACGTCGGCCAGGACGCCTGGCTGCCCCCCGTTGGGGGGAGTAAAGGGGAACTGAATGAGAGCACGGATTGACCTGGCAGCCCTATCAAATGCGTTTGTGCTGCAGGACCTGCTTGCGTTTTGGAGCAGACAACGTACGTTTACGCCTTTTCAGAAACAGCTCTCAACTAACTGGAAAGGCTTAGAAGAAGGTTGAGTGAACAGTCATGGAGATTGTGTAGGATCGATCCCAGCAGAGGGGAGCAGGCGTGTCCGTGTGATGAGTCGGAGTCTGGAGCCTGGTTCCTGCTCCCCACGGAAGGAGCCTCGTGACCCTTCACGCTGTCCTCTGGGCGACACCCAGACCTCTGTAGATAGGTCTGCATTGTAGATGGAAAAGCTTCTGGGTCAGGTTTTGCTGGTGGTTAAAATCAGCCTTTAAAAATGAATTTTAAATGGGAAATTGGGAGTGATCTGAATTCCAGTGTTATCAAATGTAATTGGAGCTGTGCGCAGCCATTGAAATCATGCGTGGGAGCATTGGACACGCACGGACTCACAGGGAACTCAGCACAGTTCACACCGGGGTCCCGCCCAACCTGCCAGCCCGTCAGCAGCAGGTGCTGGCTTCTTTTTTGGACAGAAGGTGTCTGTTTCTGCTGCCTGGTGGCTGCACGCCTGCCTCCCCCTCCCCCATCACCCTGCACTGGGGTACTGGGGGGCCCTTGCAGCCTGCCCCCCAGGTCCTGGGCACCCACACATTTTAGCACCACCCTCCAGAAGTGAACATTCTCCTCTGTTTCACTTATTTAGAAGGAGGAGTTCCAACAAAATGTCAGAATGACCGGAAACTACGTTAAGTCTATCTTCTGTTAAAAACGTCCATTTTGAGGAAATCCATGTAGTAAACTTCAAAACGGAATTATATCTATAATTATTAATTAATAAAGTTATCACAGCCCTTTTTTGAAATTGTCAGAAATATGTTCTCTGTATTTTCCAGATTTTTCACATTTAATATATCTTTTAATATCAGGTTAAAAATAACTTAATTAGGAAACCACTTGCTTAAGGCAAGAATTCACATAGTTCTAATACATACAAATAGTGACAATGAAATAGGCTAGCTCCAGACCAAGCCACTCTGTCACTCACTGCCAGCAGGCCCTAGATTAAATCCCAATCTAGTTAAAGAGTCCTCTTGATTAAATTACACACGTACACAGGTGGTCACGTACCATGTGCCCATGCAGATGGAACGCAACACTGTTGAGAGCCTTAATTTTACTGAACTGAGTACAGTATCTTGGACATCCTTCCATCTCAGTAGCTGCTTTATTCTTTTTAACAGCCACATAGTATTCCAACCTAGGGATGTGCCACAATTCACATATAAATAAATGTACTTATATATAATACACATGTGTGTCCACACACTCATACACAAAGATGGACTTCTAGGTGTTTAAAGTTTTCCCTTTGAATAGCCTCATCCTTGGGTGTCTTAGATGCACGTGGGGCGTTTCTGGCAGAGAACTGCTGGGTCAGAGGTTCTTGCAGGTGTTGCCGGGGCCACAGGAGGTGACCCAGTGTACGTGAGCTCTGCCCCAGACACTCGTCTCGGCACTCCCTAGCAGCTGTGTCATGCTGGCTATGACGTGCAGACCTACCCACACAGGACAAATGGGATGGAGTGTTTATTGCCATTGAAGGTCTCCATTTCACTGACCTGGGCACCTCTGGGAGGGTGGGGTTCTGGGCTGGGTGAGGAGTGTGGACAGAAGGGGCTTGAGGCCCCTCCCGTCCGTAACCACAGAGTGTGGCCGTGGGCTCAGGGACACCTGGGCTCTGAGCCTGAGCTCCTGTGGGCTGGGGGAGGCTGGCAGAGCCCGAGACACCATGCAGGAAGGGACTAGCTGTGCTGGCAGCCGGCCCCTGCTTTGAAAGCCTGTAGAGTCTCCTTAGCAAGGTCCCAGGTAGGAAGCCAGACCCGGCATTAAGCTCTTCACAGGGTCACTCGGGTCCACAGAGCAACAGGGTGTGGTAGGCACTGTTATTAGACCCACTTTCTGGATAAGGAAGCAGAGGCACAGAGAAGCCCAGAAACTTCCCCAGGGACACACAGCTGGTAAATGGAGAAGCCAGGCCTGTAACCCAGGTCATTCTCACCACAGAACCCCCTGCGCTGGTCCCATGCCACCTGCGCATTCTCTACATGCTGAAGAGAAGAACTGGCTATTGCTGGGGCTAAGGGACCTTCAGAAGGGGAGGTCACCGCTGCAGGACTCGGGCAAGATGCTCGTAAGGCAGAGCCCACTTCACCAGGCCCCCTGCTGTTGTCAGGAGTGGCCTGGTGTGGGGTGAAGGCCATGCTCCTCAGGCGGGAGAGGGAAACATTTCTGTTCTGATTTAATTTCATTACTATTTTGCAAACGGACTCTTGCATTCTTTTTAGATACCATTATAAGAAGTTAGAAGCCTGGTGAAAACTACATTGTTGTACTTGCATGAGGAATATGGGTTTTGCAGTCTTTAGTGCAGTGATAGCTAATTATAGCTTGTGGGGTTTTACCTTGAGAAAGAAGAAAAATTGCCATGATGAGGGCTGCAGGCCACCGGGGGCCAGGCCCCTGTGGTCGCCCGAGGCCGGAAGTGTGTATTTTTACCCGGGAACCGCGGGGCCAGGGCTGTTTGGCCGAGGGAGATACAGAGACTCGGCCCAAAGAGGAAATAAGGTGCCGGCCCGGTGCCCTACGTGAGGTCACGAGAACAGACACACAGACCCCTACCCCGCCTTCGGGTGTTCCTCACCGTGCAGTGCGGGTGATGGGACGCGTCTTGTCCAACCACAGAACAAGCAGCTCGGCTTTCATTGATTAAAATGGCAGAGGCTTAGTGAATTTCTAGAAGAGCCGTTTTTCTCTTTATAACCCTTGGTTTTCCTGTTGTTTATCTGCACCTCTTATCTGTGCGTGAGTCACCCTTGCCCATAAGTGTTTCCAGCCGTCTCCAGGTGGCTGCTGGGCCCCGCAGGCCAGGGAGACAGGAAAGCTCCGCAGTCGTTGGCTTCCCACCTGTCCACCAGCTGAGCCATCGCCCCCCCAGCGTTTCAGTGGAAGGCGGGTTCCGCCGCGTGCTGAGTGGATGTGGCCCTGTCTAGACACTTCCCTGCTTGCTCAGATGTGAACTTATTTTTGCTGACGAGTGGCAGTCAGAGGCAGCCACCGCTGCAGGGGAGCCCACACCCAGTCTTTGGAAGCCTTGCCGCAGCAGGTCCTGCTGAATCCTAACCATTTCCACCTGTCACTTTGGGGTCTCATTTGCTAACTTGAGGTGTTTGCTCAGGATTCGGGGAACATGTCAGGCCTCGAGGGGCCCCAGGTGACCCTGGAAATCGTGTTGCTCTGGGTGGACGTGTAAGAGTGGGGTGCACACTGGTCCCACTCCTCAGGGGCTGTCTGTGAGGGAGACATGGTGCACCAGCCGTGTTCCTGGGAGCCCCTCCTACTTCTCAGTTGTCTTTGGAGAAATGGCAAGAATTGTATAAGTTCTTAAAGCATAACAAGATAACACTGCAACTAACAGAATGCTAGAGTTTTATTCTGAGGTTTAAAAAACATGTCAGCTCATTTGCTGCCATAGGGCTTGGCTGGTAACCAGCCGCCCGGCCGGCAGTAACCCTGCGGGGGCTCCGTGGAGAGTAACAAGCACCCCAGGAACCTGCTACCCCAGTGCGGAGGTTCTTCAGTGGGCTTATGGACGGCACTCAGAAACAAAGAAAAATGGGAGTCCAAACAGGTTCTTCAGGAAACCATTGTCCTGTAAATACTTTGTGTGCGTCTTTGCTTTCCCTTCACTGCCTCACACCTTGGGGTTTCAGGGAAGGTGAGTTCGGAAGGATATATCTGGTTAATAGACCGTGCAGGGATTCTTACTTGGTTAATAACTGTGACCGTGGCTCATATCCGAATGGCTCACTTTGCGGGGAAGGGGCAGCCATCTGGTTTGGGGACCAGCTCCTTTACCTGGGTGACCAGCCGAGTTGCATGTCCTTTGTTTATGGGTGAGCGATTGCACACTCCTATTTGCACAAGTGCACAGATGTCACCTGATCCTGGGTCAGAGTCAGCTGCTAGAGGGTCCAGAAGTTAAAAGAAAAATTACAGGTTTCTTTATAGTGGCGTTTCAGAATTGATACTGAGTTACGTGGATGAAAAATTTGTTTAAATGTTCTTGTTTCCCATTATTTCCAGAGCGAAGATTTCGGAAGACTTCTTCCTAGAGTCGATTGGGAAGTTTGAAGAGGCACAAGATACAGGTAAAGGCACTTTCCCGCAGTCTGTGCCCAGTCCATCAGAGCCGACACCTTGCGGAAGCCGCAGTGAGGTGCAGCAGGAAGTCGGTGGCGGGTCCCTGCGCGCTTTGGGGTAAAGACCTGGACGTGGCCGCCATTCCTTGGGTTGGCTTGAGGTGGAGCCCAAACGGCAATGGGTGCTGGGCCTGGGCCTCCGCCACCGCCTGTTTTCCTTCCTCCCCCATCCCGTTCCCGGCCTGTGCTGCTCCCCTGCCCTCCAAGCTGGACGCCCCTGGTCCCAGCGCTGAAGTGCTCCCCCTCCTCTCTGGGAGTGTAGGGGTCCTCTGTGAGGTCCCTGTAAAGAGAGGGCTCTCGGTGTCATCGCACCCTGGATTGACGTCGTTTGTGGTTGATTTTAATTTTGTCAGTTAATACATGGTGTCTCCAGTTTTAGGGGAAAGAGAAATGACAGTATAATTTGTGAAAGCCAAAGGAAAGCCCCACTCTCCTTCACCCTCTTCTGTCACTCACATGTCCTGAGTGGGCCAGCAGGACTGTCCCTGGGCTGTGTCCACCGTCTGCCACCACAGGGTCCTGGGTGTTGGCCGTGCCAGTTTGGTGGGCGGTCCTGCTGCAGCTCTACTTCCGGGCACTTGGCACTGTCTGTGTGTTGCTGGTCACAGACACGCGTTCAGTTGACAGCCGGCCTCCTGGGCCGGCTCCAAGGTTTCTTACTGGTGTGTCAGGTCGCTGCATTAACTAAGAATTCCAAGTGCTGGCATTTATGTTCCAAGGATTTTTTCCTAGGCTTTCTCCCCAGGTCACTTGTCTTTGGGTCTCCCTTGCTGAACCCATCGGTTTACAGGGCCAGGCGGGGTCCCGCTGCCCCAGTACCCACCCTGCTTATGCCCTTCTTAGCACACTCCTGTTGTCACTGCTGGTTGATTGGCCAGTGTGTGTGTGTCCCTCACCCGACACCCTCTGTCCCCTTTCCAGCCCCCGTCAGCACACACAGCACATGTGTGCCGGGTTTGGGCGAGGGAACAGGTTGAGGCGTGCCGGACGTCCTGGCTGGCTTGTTTGCCCCAGCGGGGTGGCTGGAGGGGAAAGCAGGCATCCCGGGACCGTGTCCTGGATGGTTTTCTGCAGAGCGTGTCCAACCCACCTCCAGGGCTGGGCATGTCCCTGTGCAGCTGGAGCGCTGCTCCCAGGGATGTGCTCTAAGTTCTGGGGAGACTGCTGTTGAAACAATAAACTCTTTGTTGTGGGTGTATGACACAGAGAGCTCCTGGAATCCATCCTGACTCCTTGGGGCCAAGGCCATTTCGAGGTGGTGACATCAACACCATAGCCAGGGTTGGGGGAGGGACCAGAGGTTCAGGGAGGGAACCAGGAATTGGGGGAGGGAGGCTTGAGGTGAGAGAAAGGAGGCCAGGGGTAGAGGTGAGGGAACACGGTGTCAGGGACAATCTAGGGGTGACATCGGTAGGACATGGTCGTAGGTGGCTATCACACTCTCTGCTCCTGGCTGGGAGGGGAGGTGGGCACATGGCCTGAGGGGGAGGAGGGCTTCAACCATCCTCTTTTTGTATAAAGCCCATAGATAAGAAGCCAGAATAGGCTGCCCCACAGTTGTCCACCACGGTCACTGGGATCCCCTTTCACAGGTTCCCTGGTGATTCTGGTGAAGGCACTTTTAACATTGGCTAGCATCCTGTTGCCATCAGGAGCAATGATGCTTTATGTGTGGTCGTCAGTGGTGTCCCCTCTCTGACCCACCCCTACTGCCCTAGACAGCTGGTCCCAGGAAGGGAAGCCAAGGCATGAGGTGGGTGTGACAGATCCCAGACAGCGCCTGCAGTCCTCAGTTCCTGCTTCAGGCACCCCAGCAGTCACCATTCACACCTAAGGAGACAACACTAGATCAGAATTTTTATGCTGATCAGAGCAGAGTACATGCATACCACACGTGTGTGGACACACGTGTGCATGTGCACACACACACAGGCACAGGCACACATGACCGCACAGATATGCACACATGAAAAAACATGCTTATACA
Organism: Miniopterus schreibersii; assembly: GCF_964146895.1. NCBI lineage: Eukaryota > Metazoa > Chordata > Mammalia > Chiroptera > Miniopteridae > Miniopterus > Miniopterus schreibersii. The sequence goes on along the minus strand of NC_138111.1, from coordinate 69,176,673 downwards.
CTCACAGATGTACGCATACATGAATGTACACATGTGTGCGTACAAGCACAAATGCTCGTACATACATGTCATACCTACACAAATGCACATGTACACAAAAACTCTGGTGCACACAGATACACACATGCATATATGCACACACATGTGTACACACAGACATGCGTATGCACAGTTTCATGACCTAGCCCTTACCCTTGCTGCTTGCTGTGTTCTGTGTATGCCTTTTTCTCTGCCACCACCCCTGGCATGATTCAAGGTCATTCTGGTGGAAGCTGCCATGCGGCAGGCACTGAGTGGTGGGCTCAGAGCATTTAAAGTGGGACCGTGCACACCTTGTGAACCAGCAGTTACCTGTAGGTAGTGGGAATAACACGTGACCCTGTCCTCCCGATGGGCCCATCTCACTGTGAAAGGCAGGACTTCACACAGGAAGGCTAAATGCTAGTCCTGACACAGCTCCCAGCACTTTATCCCACTGCTTCCATGTGAATATTTCTGCTCAGTACCTAATGCAACACCCCCTCAGTGACGGTGGAGCAGTGCATAGTGGCAGTGTGTCCGTGGAGGTGTGGGATGGGCTTTGCTTAGCAGTTTTTAAATTATACAAAACCATGCATTCTTGGCAGAAAAGACATCCAACCCTTCCAAAGTCATAAAACAATCAAGCAGCGACCCCTCTTGCTGGGAGGGGTGTCTGTGGCCTGAACCCTCCTGCCTCTGGCTACTCATGTGGATTTTTGGGAATGAGAGGCAGGCTCTGATTGAGCCCATCAGGGATCTGGCATCTGCTGATGAGAGGTGTGACTCAGAGCTGGAGAGAAACCTGTGGGTACCAGGGAGCCCGCCATGGAAGGAGCTGCTGTACCCTCCGTGAGGGACGCCCCCCGTCCTTGTGGTGGTGGTGTCAGGGTTGATCTAGGCTAATGGAGACTGAGAAAAATGTGTTCTCTTCTCTCCTAAACCAGTTTGGGCAGCCTGCATGGGCAGGAGACCAGGCCTCCCCCAGCATCCTGGTGGTCAGCTCTGCCTGTCCGGAAGCTATGGTCAGGTGCGTCGTCCTGTTCTGCAGGGTGAGGCCCAGTGTGGCTTTGCAGGACAGTGCCCTCCGGTCCTTGGGGAGGCGCCTGTGCCGCCGTCTCTGCCGATCAGCCCCTCTCAGCCACTGTCTTCCAGGCTGCAGGAACCCGAGCATTGATGTCTGATAACAATTTAATTAGTTTTTATCAGAACAGTGAATGCACATGATTTTAAAGTGAAGTATTTCTTACACAGCTTATGAAAACAAGTAGCGTCTCCTGGTCTTGCCCCTTTGTCCCTGAGACACTGAGCCACAGCTGTTTTAGCCATTTGGGGTATTTCCCTTCAAACTGCTGATACTGACATTCCTTGACTCTCCTCTTTTGGATGACATATTGCAATGGAAGATGAGTATTGGGCCCCCTCATGTCCCCACCCTCCCTATGGTATTGCTGCAGATTTTATGGGGGCTGTGTCAGTGCTGGTCATAGCTGAGCCGTGATCAGCACACACTCATTACATTTCCTTCCATTGCCCGCTTCTTGCTTCCCCTGGAGCTAGCGACTGCTTCATTGTAAGGGCACTTCATTTTCTACCTGTGTATGTGTTGCTAACTCAGCCTCATACTCTGCCAGACCTATAACGCCCACGTTCCAGCACACACACCCATGGAGGCTCTGGGTGATCCCTCCTGCACCCTCTGGGCCTCTGTCTTCACTCCCTGTGCCCCAACCTCTGTGTCGTATACCCTACCTCTGTTCCCAGCTCTTCATCCTTCTCAGGAAGACCTGGGAAGTAGCCCCCTTGTTTTGGTGGAGCGTATCCTTAAGTAGCTTTCTGAGAAAGAATGTGAAGGAGATTAGAGTTTTGAGAATTTCCACGTTTGATACATGTTTCATGCTACACTCACATGATTGGTGATTGATCCTGATGTAGAATTTTAGGTGAGAAGTCATCCTCCTCCAGGATTTTAAAGGCATTTTGCTACCTCATAGCTGTCAGTGTGGCTCTGGAGAGGGACTTGTATGGGGCCCGTTTTCTCTCTGGAAGCTTTCAGGAGCTCCCTTGGTCTCCTGGGTTCTCAAATCTCATCATGACGTGCCTGGTAGGAGGTCTTTTTTCATTCATTGCTCTGCTTGGCGCTCTCGTGTCCTTGTGTTCAAAAAGGACATTTTCCTTTTATTATTTGTAAATAAATTTTTATATATTTTTATTTTTCTGATCATTTCTCCTATTTTCTCTCTCCTGGAATGCCTGTCAGTTAGATGGGGGTCTCCTGATTGGATCCCTCAGCTTTCCTATCTTTTCTCACCCTGTATTTATCTCTGTCACGTTGCTCAACTTCTAGGAAACTGTCCTAATTTTATTTTCCTATCCTTCAACAGAGCATTTTCTCTCTTTAATCAAAATTTTAATTCCTAAGCTCTCATTTATTTCCTTGGTTGTGTTTCTTTATGATGTCTTTCTTCACAGACTCTGGTTTCAGCTCTCTTTGGTCCACAAACTTAATCAGTTACCAACAGTGATGAATATAGCTGTTATCAAACACTAACTTAGGTAAACTTCAATAAATATTACAAATAAAGGTGAAAGTAAACATGCTCAAACTCACTACAGCTCTGTGTGTTTCACTGTTACCTGTGGTCTCGAGGCCCCGCCTGTCATAATCGTGGTGGAAGTACCATCCACTGGTCCACTGTGGCACATCTCGCTCTGTCTCTGTTCAGTGACATCATGTCAGGAGCCAGAAAGCAGCATTTTCACCAGAAATCAGCGTACACTGCAAAGCAGGCCACTTTCCTACTCCTCCCCAGCCCCCACCCCGCCCCTTAGAGAGCCGGGGTTAGAGGCCTAAGTAGGAATTTGTTCTCGTCATGGGCCCGTGCAAACCATTTTCCTCCAACTGAGGCAGCTCTGCATCTCTGCATGGATGCTGGAGGGAAGGGAAACACCCCAGTGGGCCTCACATCTGTGCCCACAGCCGGAGCGTGCTGGGCTGTGGGCACACGCGCCCAGGGCCTCACACCTGCTCGGGAAGGACCTCTCTGAGCTGGTGTGTATTGTTTTTAAATAAACTTTATTTTTATTATTTATTTTTATCCTCACCTGGGTATATGTTTATTGACTTTAGAGAGAGGAAAAGAGACAGAGGGAGAAAGAGAGAAACATTGATGAGAGAGAAACATCAGTCGGTTGCCTCCTCCACCCGCCTGACTGGGATTGAACCTGCATGTGCCTGACTGGGAATCAAACCCACAACCTTTTGGTGTACAAGACAGTGCTCCAGCCAACTGAGCCACCCAGCCAGGGCTAAATAAACTTTATTTCTAATAGCAGTTTCAGGGTCACAGAGAAACTGAACAAAAAGGTCATGGAGTTCCCATGCACCCCACCATGTGCCCCCATGTCCACCCCACTCCAGAGTCTGCTGGGCCCCACCTTTCCCTCCCTCCTGTGCCTCTTACCCAGGCGCCACTGGCCACAGTCTCTTCACAGTCCTGGCTGGGAGCAGGCCTAGAAACCCTCACCTGTGTGGGCGCTTAGAGCAGAGAGGCTTTGGGGAGCCCCTGCTGCTTACTGATCCATCACACAGAAAAACATCTCCCCAGGTAAACTGTGAGACTGTGCCGTGGAAGTTACCCCGCTGATCTCTGGAGTGGATGTGCTGGGAAACGTTCGGAGGGGGCAGAGCCTTGCAGACGGGCCGAGTTCCATCCGCATATCCCCATAGAGCTGGGACAGAAAGCAGGGCAGTGTGACGGGAGAGGCCGGGTGGGAGGGGGACCAGGGTCTCCATTGGGGTCTAATCTAAGTGAGGAACATTTCACGTGGGAAAATGACACGCTCTGGTTTATGTTAAAAACATTATTCTGGCTGCTGCTACTCTTGGGTAAATGAATTATAGGGAGGTTGTATGTTTGGAATTGTGTCTGACTGCTAGTAACAAAAATCTGAAAAAACGTGATTTAAAGGAATTGCTAGTTTATCAGCAACTCTGGGGGAAGCAGGAGGCAGCAGGTGCCAGGTCTTCAGTCCGTCGTGAGGGCCCTGGTTTGTGGGTTTCCGCGCGGTGCTTCACAAGGTGGGCCCCAGGCAGGAAAAGGAAATGAGGCGACAGGGAAAACTGCAGGCGCCAGCTGCGTCAGCCTCCCTTAAAGAGCCTCCTGGAATCCCTGCCTGGTCACTGTTCGTCACAGGTTTTTTGGCCAGAACTGCCACCACGGAAACAGGTGTGGCTGCCTGGCAACACTGCCGTCTCAGGTAAAATCAAGATTCTGGTAGTGAAAACGTGGGAGAAACCAGCAGCCTGTGCCATTCATTGGCAGCAAGCAGGGAAGCAGGGTGAGGGGTGGGAGGCTGTGGGGGGGTCTGGATGGGAGGGGAGCGTGCTTGCATGGGAGTGGTGGTGCTAGCAATGGACCTAGAACCACCTAGTGGGCGTCCATCGCTGCCCGAGCTTTCGGCACCATCCACACAGCCCTTCCCTGAAGGCTGTCCTGCTATTCTGTGGAGTTTCCACGGAGTATTGTGCGATCACTGGACACTCTGGGACTGCTTGACGAGTGGGTGACTGTGGCACAGCACAGTGTCAGAGACTTGGCCTGGGGCTATGAAACCACCTGGTGCCTCACTTCCACTCGGAGGGCAGGACAGCAAGGTCCCCACCTGAGGCCAGGGGCCAAGGGAGACACGTCTCCCCCGTGGGGAGCGCTTCGGAGAGTTCCTCTATAGAGAGTGAGCACTCCTGGCCTCTCCACGAGGCAGCCACTCCTCTTCCCAATGCATCTGGTGCTGCATTTAGAGCTCGGGTGACACCCATGCTGTGGACAGGGTGTGTGCCAGCCGTTTATCCAGATCCCTGGAGCAGGGCTTGGTGTGCAGACCTGCACCTGGCTCCATAAATGGTTGTATTGGCCCACAGCCACACATTGCTGGGGCGGGACTCGTAGCTGAGATGACACTGCAGGACCTGAAAAGCTGACAATAATGCCCTTCCGGCCCGGGGGGGGGGGGGGGGCGCCTCCGCCTCCGTGCCATGTATGCCAGTCCCTGGAGAAAATGGGAAACTAGGTGCTCCCTGATGTTGGGGGCTAATAGTCAGGGTGGGGAACAGATGCGGGGTGGGTGGAGGCCTGGCCTCCAGGCCCAGAAGAGGAAGTGTAGAGGGGGTGGGGTGCCGGGTGAGGGAGGTGGGGAACAGATGAGGCCCAGTGGTAACCAGTGTGTCCCCAGTGGGCAGCGCCTGTGGTGAAGGTCCCACGAGTTCTTTATGAAGTGGAGCTGGACAATGCACACATGTAGAAATAAAGAAAATAAAAATAAAGAATACTCTTTTAAGCCCAGAGGGCTTTGGGGGCCAGACAAGGCCACTGAGGGCACAAGAGGTGATGCAAAAGGTGACTTCCCAGGTGGGGTGAGGAAAGGGGCCTGGAGGGCTTCCTGGAGGCAGTGACTTGACTCGGTGAACAGGAAGCCAAAACTTCCCCAAACTCTCTCGGAGGTTTGGTTTGGCCTGGCGTGTAGGAGAGCAAGGAGCGGGGGTCAGGCAGCTGACAAGTGCTGGTGTGTGGGAGGTTGTGGGGGGCCTCAATGGGGGAGGGAATGAAGAAGCTGACTGCCCCTTGCATGTTACTGAGGCATGGTGGTCAGTCTAGTGCTGATGATTAGGTGAGGGGAAGGTTCTGGAGAGGAGCCTGGTGTCAGTTGGACTGATAGACCTGACTTGGTGGGAGTGGGAGGAAGAGAAGGAGGTGCTGATGGCCAACTCCCGGCGCCTCTGGGGGCAGGGGGGAGGTACTGGGGGAAGTGGGTTGCTCCACCATCTAGAAGAAGAGGAAACTCGGTGAGGTGGTGGAGCACCAGTGGACCCCATGGAGCCTCCTGGGGGACAGCGTGTCTGCAGGGTGTAGGGTGGGTTCTGTTCCACTCCCCAAGTACGCTGGGCAAGGCTCCTGCTCTGCTCAGTCGCTGTGTCAGTTTGCGCTCCTTCCTGAGCAGTCAGAAGAGTCCATCTCTGAGTCTCACTGGGACCCTGGCGGACCCTGGGGTCAGGGCAAACCCGCGATAGGTTGTCCGATTTACTGATCTGGAGCCGCTGTCCTGCGGCTCACTGCGGGGAACCCTGCCGGTGGTGCGTGGGGCGGGGCTGCATTGTGGGACCCCCCGCCCCACAGTGTCCTCCTTAGCACTGGCCTCCGCTTTCCATGAGGAGCTTCCTCTCAGTGACAAATCTGAACCATGACCACTGTTTCCACCCACGGAGGCTGGGGGAACGGCCATAGGGGGGCTGTCCCCTGCAGGAGGTCAGCCCTGCCCACATGGCAAGGTCACGCATGTGCGTGTGTGTGCACACTCACACTTCTCGGCCTCTGCCCCTTGCCTTCCACTCGGGCCGTCTTTCTTTTTATTATTTTTTTGGTTAATCGTCACTGGAGATTTTTTCCATCGATTTTTAGAGTGGAAGGGACAGAGGGGAAGGAGAAACATTGATGTGAGAGAGACATTGGTTTGTTGCCTCCTGCACACGCCTCAGTTGGGGCTGAGGATCGAACCTGCAACCCAGGTACTTGACCAGGAATGGAACCCATGACCCTTCGGTGTGCAGCCGATGCTCTAGCCACTGAGTGCACTGGCCAGGCCCGAGCCCTTTCTTTATGAGCAGTACAGGACTTGGGAAGCCAAGATCTCCAAGGGAAGCTGGAACTCTGCTGTTCCTTTCCACTCATTAGCAGCTGGACAGCCAGGTGGGCAATTGTCCCCCGTCCCCATCTGTCCTGCATTCCTGGCCGCCTCAGGGGCAGGACACACTGACTCCTGTAACTCCCGCTCGCCCCAGGGCATCTGGGTGTGGTATCTGCCCCCCTCGGAGCTTCCTGCACCCCCTCCCTCCTCTGCTCTTAGCAGACAGCCCCTGGCTGGGGCTGGGTGAGAGCAGAGCCCGGAGGATGTTGGGCAAACCGAAAGCAGGCATTATTGCCACACGTCTGACCGCTAACCCCTTCCTTTCTGCTTTCTTCCAGATTTCTCAGGAAGGTCAGAAAGAAGCACACCATTTAAGAACAGCACGAGAGGCCTGTGACATTGGCAATGGCCAGAGCCACCTGACCCCCCCAGTGCGCTGAGAAATGTGGGTCCTCAGGGGTCACAGCCCCCACCAGCTCCAGGCAGTGCTGCAGGTCAGGGCCCCGGGGCTCTGAGCAACCCACCCGGACCCTCGCCGTGGCCTCGCTGCAGCGCCTGCTGCGACCCCTGCCGATGAGGATGTGTGCCCACACTGCGGAGCTGCTCACCGCCCTCGCCATGGTGTTTGGGGCAGTGGTGGCATTTGCACCCATTCCGAGGATCACCTGGGAGCACAGAGGTGAGGGCAGAAGCCTGTCGGGTGCTGAGGGCAGCTGCCCGTGGTCCTGAGGTGTGTGCGCCACTGGCTGCCGGCCCTGTGCTCTCGGCACGTGTGTGTGAGCAGGCAGCCTGCATCGCTGCATCGAGGGAGATGCTTCCGAAACTGGAAACACTCCAGGCCTTGCGTAGGGCCTGATGATCTGGTCTCTGTATCAGGGGCCCCTGAGAGGAAGCCCACTTCCCTGTCCGGCGACATTTGACTCTCACTGCCCGGGCATAAACCACACTGTGTCCTGTTTTGAGGACATTAACTATGTGCAGCTGAGCTTCAGGCCAGTCGTTCCCATTGGCTGTTTATTAGTTTCTTCTGTATTTATTTTCTTTCTTGGGAGCTGTCTCGGGACCGGGACCCCAGCTTTCCAGGCTCAGTGGCCCTGAGCTCGTAGGGGTGGCTGTCCGCTAGAGCTCAGGGCAGCAGGTGTGCTAGGAGGGCCTTCGTGCTGTGTGCCTGTCTCCCACCCTGGTACTTAGATCAGCAAGAGGCGTGAACTCCAACTCCTGAGTGAAACCAGAGCTTGGTAATACACAGGAAGCCAAGTACAGGACACTCACATTGACGCTGATGGTTAGAAAGAAGAAACCGCTCCTGAGGAAACAGGCTGATATATTCATATTACCCCCAATAGCTCACCATTGCACTCCTGTTCTAAATAGCTGTTGATCAATTAATTACCCATTAAGGGAAATGTCACTCCTTTCCTTCTTTCTCTGTTTTGTAAGTTTGTACTAGTTACCCCTGAAAATGCTTGGGTTAAGGGATATATTCACTAAAATCTATTTTATTAAAGGCAAATCCTTTTTTTTCCTGAGTAAGAATATCCTAAATAGTTAAATTCTTTATACACCTAACCTATGGATGATTCGACACACAGAGATAAGAATTTGGTAGGAGGGGGAGGGAGCTGCCACGATCAGCAGCTTGAGGTGTCTGACCTGTAGTCTCCTGAGAGGTCACAAGGTTATACTGCCAGGAGGTCATGCTGCCAGCAGGTCATGCTGCTGTGGGGTCACTTTCCTGGGAATTCACATGCTTAGAGGTCATGCTCCTGGGAGGTCACGCTGCCTGGAGACCACACAGGGTGCAGGGTTTGGAACTCTCGGCTTGAGGGAGCAAAAGGGGGTGTTAGACCACAGCACTGGTCAAGCACTGGCTCTGGGCCTCATCGGGGTCCCATGCACTTGGTGGCTGCCTCGCAGCTCTTCCACCCAGAGGTGCCTGAGCTCTGGCCCTGGTCAGGGCTCGCCACCGTGGCAGTGGACCTATGCCACGGCCCTGGCAGTATGGCAGTGCACTGAGTGAGAACAGATGCTCAGGGTGTGTCCAGGCTCAGAAATGCCTAATGTGTCCCCCTACCCCTCTCTCCCCAGAGCTGCAGCTTATGCAGTTTCACCAGCCGGGCATCTTCAACTACTCAGTCCTGCTGCTGAGCGAGGACCAGAACACCCTGTACGTGGGCGCCCGGGAAGCAGTGTTTGCCTTGAATGCACTCAACATCTCCCAGAAGCAGCACGAGGTATGGCCTGGGCTCCCTGCCCCCTGCAGTCTGGGCTGCAGACCTTTCCAGTATTTTCTCAGATCGACACACTGGGCTCCTCCCCAGGAGTCAGGCCCTCTCCTGGCCATGCTCGCTTCGGGCGGGCCTCGCATACGTCCTGTGTCGGGAGAGCAGCCTCCCCTCCTGTCAGTGGGCCTCGGGCCCTGTCATCCAGAAGCTTCCTTCCCACTCTGCGTCCACACAGCCCCATCTCAGGTGTCCCCTAGTAGCCTCACCCAGGAACCACCCTCTTTCCAGCTGGGATTTTTGAAGCTGTTGTTATGGACAATCTCAAGGGTACACAGGAGTAGAGGGAGTGATGTGATGGACCCTCTGCCCATCGAGGCTCCTGCAGGCGGGGTTGGCCCCTTGTCCTCCCCCACGTCCCCTCCCTCTGTTCCCTCCACGTGGCTTTGAAGCAAAACCCAACACATAGTCTTCATCTTCTAAGTGTCTCCCTGGGCATCTCCTAAAGGAAAAGACTCCTTTTTTTCAAAATACTATTGTCACATCCAAAAATTAATGTTGTCGAATAATCAGAGTTCAGGTTTCACAGGCTCTGTTATAAGTAATGTTTGACGGTTCAGTTTGAGTCCAGTGGAGATCAGGCCATCGGTGTTCCCGGCACTCTGTCCTCGAGCCCCTGTTTCTAGAGTCGCCCTGAGTCCCCTTGCTGGGAGAGACACCTGCAGTCCTGTCGGCCGCCCGCCACCGAGGCAGGTGCTCCTCCCCCAGCCTTGACCACTGCAGTCTAGAGCCACGTGTATCAAGGACTGCAAACCGGGACTTTCCAAATGGTTCCTTCTCCATTTGTGAGCCGGAAATCACCTTTAAAGGGGAAATGCCTGTGGCTGGCTATTCATGTCTTTCCAAAGCGAGACCGTGAGTTGCTGATTGTTTGATTTTATTGTGACCATGGACTCATGGGTTTAAACGTGTCTGAAGCCCCTCGATCCATTTGCGTTCATTCAGGTCCTCACTTGAGGCCCAGCCTCCCCTTGGCTTGGGAGGCCTCTGCGGTTGGTGTAACTTTCTCAGTCTCTGAAACCCATATGGTCAGGCTCATCTGGTGCATTTTCTGCCCCAGACTTGTTCCATTTTGTTTCGTCTTGATCTTCAGAGCCCAGCATAATACCAGTGTCTGTGTGGCACACAAATGAGCTTCTGGTCATACTCTGCAAATGAAGTTCATGTGTGACCCCACGGTTCTCAGTCGGAGCTGGCCATTGCTCTCAATGGCATCACTGCAGCCCCTTAGGGTGAGGGAGAGGTAAAGAAGAAAAGTGAAAGCCACGGCCAGGCTTTGCTAAGACCCGTGAACACGCTCAAGGGCCTGTCACATGCATGTCCCCATGTTTGTGCATTTCATGTAGGCAGTGATGAAGTCATCCGCATTTTAATCTCTGAAGGAAGCTGCTGTTTGAAGTGGGACTCGTGTGTTCTAATGGGGACGCCCATTTCTCTGAGAACACGCAGCACGGTTGCCGTGCCTGCTGTTCAGGCCTCAGTGGACGCCGATTAGTGTGGAGGACGCACCGGTGGGGACTCACCTCCCGCCGCTGAGAAGCCGTGAGCTTCCCCACCTTGGCCTGGCCGGCGGCTTCAGTTCTCTGGGTGGAAGATGTGTATATTTGGCATCAGTCGCGCACTAGCACTTGGGGAGATGGGACAGCTGGGAAAGGAGAGGCAGGGGTGTGGAAGCCCTCGGTCATGTGGCCTGTGGCTTCCCATCCCCTGGAGGGCGCGGGGCCCACTGGCCCGACGGGCCTGCTCGTGCGTCCACCTGGCGTGAGAGGCAGCACAGGCCAGCCGAGGCGCTCGACCTGGACGCGCTGCTTCAGCACTCGGCTGCTGCTGTCGTGTAAAACTAACAGTCGTGATCCCACCACGTGCTGACCGTGGGAGGACATGCCAGGGCTGCTTCTGTTGGACCCTATAGTCGCTCTTGAATGAAGTAAAAAACCCACTTTGATGTTTGAAAGACCTGCAGTTTAGCTTTTTGATAACTTTAATCCTCCCCACTTTCAGTAGTTTAGTTTTTGCTGTCATTTGCAGTGAATAGCAGGGACTGGGAGGGTCCTTCCAGGCCCCACTGGCTCGCAGGCAAGGATCCCGGGCAGAACTTTCACTGCCCACGTCTGCTCTCTCACCTCCCCGCCTGGTCTGCAGCCTCGGGCCTCACTGTCTCAGAGCTGCCTGCTCTGCCATCCTGTGCTCTGTAAATTGTACATTCTTAGACTAGTATCTGCTTTCAGAAGGGGACTGTGCACTGAAGTGGACTTATTCTCCCCAACAGGCATATTGGAAGGTCTCAGAAGATAAACAAGCAAAATGCGCAGAAAAGGGGAAATCAAAACAGGTAATTTCTTTTGCAAGCTACAGAAAACACACAGGTAGGCAGCTGGCTGCTTTTGGAAATCAGCTGGGCGTTTTGCTCAGGTCTCTCATGACTCACCTACCCCTCTGTTCCCAGGTGGTGAGATTAGGTCCCTCAAGAAAGAATCAAACATAGTAGGCATTTGAGAAATGCTTTTTAAAGTTGAACTAAATTGAATTTATTCAAATGGCCTAGACCTTGGACTGTGGAAAACGATGTCTGGTCCCTGCTGGCTGACTGTGAAATGAGGGTTCATGCCTCCTTCACCCAGTGCCTGGAGGGGTTGCGGTAGGATTCCTGGATTTTTGGCAACACTCATCCCTTGGGAATCTGCCCCTTCCCCAGGAGATACTGGCCATGCAGGGAGCACTGGATGAGTTCAGAGTGTCAGTGCGGTGGCTATGTGGTGACCTGGGCTGAGTGTCCATCTCCCTCTGGAGCTCTGGGTTATCCCCCACCCACCGAGCAGCCCTGCCCCCAACTGGTGCTGGGCAGATGTCAGAGTCTTGGGGTCTGAGAGCCCCACTTTCCTCGATAGTTGATTAAAACAGCTGAATTATGGTAAATTTCAGCAGTTATTGGCTATTTTCAAAACAATTAAAATTTTTTTTAAAAAAGACAAGTATTTTTTTGCTAAACTTTTTTAACAAAATGCTAAATACTTTCACTGAAGTCACTAAATCTAAAGTTACTTTAGGAAATGAGGGAAAATGCAGGCGTTTGATGTAATAACAGATGTCACAGGGAGTTGTCTTCGAGCTAAATTAGAGCAGAACTTTGCCCTGCCGAGCTGAGGCCGAGCAGCGGGGTCCCTCCCAGCTCTTGTGGGAGAGCACAAATCGCCTCCAACCAGATTAAAACAATCATAGCAAAAAAACCTTTTCCTGCGAGGGGATAATTTCAGATGACAGCACATATAATCCAGGAACATATCAGCCTAAAATAGCAAGTGGGTCCTTAAGTGGCCCCTGGTCTTCCTGCGGGCCCCTCTGATGTGGCACAAGAGCCCCTCATTGGTCCAGCCCCTCCCCTGGGCGGGTGGCCAGACACAGCCCATCCCCAAGCACTGTTTCCAGTTTCAAGTGTTGGGGTGGGGAGGGTGGGGTCCTCCAGAGAGGAGGGCCGAGGGAACCCTGCACAGCATGCACCTCCGCAGGTCTAGTGATGACAACACATGATTTGTGTGTTCAGTGAGTATAAATGCTTTTCTGTGGTGGGTGGGTAAGGCTTGAGGTTAGCTTTCATTGCTTCTGTGGCCAGCACATCTTTTCTGGGTACAAATTAGTGACTGCAGTGAAACTGTCGGCACCTGACAGCCAGCCTGTGGCCACTGCAGAGAGCAAAGCACTCAGTCCGGCTGCAGACCCAGGTTCGCCCAGGGGCAGCGGGCTCTGAGCCTGCTCCCTGCCGCCCACAGGGCAGGTCAGGTGCGGGAAGACAGAGCATTGCAGCTGCTGTGAGAGCACAGTCAGTGCACAGGCGGAGCTGCTGGGCAGGGAGCTGATGCCGGCGTGCACTCTGCTGGCTCCGAGCTTTGCAGCTCAGTGTCACCATGTGGGTGTGGAGGGTGTCCAGAGGAGGCTGGTGCTGGTTGACCCGTGCCTTCTTCCTTGTAGACAGAGTGTCTGAACTACATCCGAGTGCTACAGCCACTCGGCACCACTGCCCTTTATGTGTGTGGGACCAACGCCTTCCAGCCAGCCTGTGACCACCTGGTAAGTCCAGGCCCTCCCCTGGTCAGCGTTAAAGCAGAGTGGGCTCCCAGCAGGCCTCAGGTGGTCTCCACTCTGCACAACCAAAGGCTCTTGTAACTTCCAGCCCTGTGATGGGGGCAGCTCCGGCCACTCTCCACCTCCTTCAGACCCGGGATCCTGTCTGTAGACCATCCTGACTGAGGGCAGGGTGTGTGCAGGACTCACAGGACCATGGCCCTGGTGTGCAGCTGGCCATGGGGGGCCTCTGGGAAGTGCACTGTTGGTAGAAAGAAGCACCCACAAGCCATGATCCAGCACCTTGCCTCCTTGTCATGTTTGTGAGGGTGGCCTGGCTGTGACCCAGGTCTGGCCAAGTAGAAAGGACTTTATGACCCTAGAGCCATGCCCATCTCACAGATGAGTAAACTGAGGTGCCAAGATCTTGAATAGCTCTTGAGGGCGTCAGAGCCAGGGTACCAGGCGCCAGGTTCCAGACCTGGGACTCATGGCCAGCGGCACACGCCTTCTCTCGGTGCCCCCTGAGCAGCAAGTCTAAAATTAACGTGCAACAGAGCTGTGTGGTCATGGCAGAAACCCAGGCGCTGGATGATACTTTCTCTTCATTCAAATGTAGAACCTAACATCCTTTCGGTTCCTGGGGAGAAACGAAGATGGCAAGGGAAGGTGTCCCTTTGACCCTGCCCAAAGCTACACGTCTGTCATGGTCGGTAAGTCGCTCCAACACCTGTTGCTGCTTCCACTTCACAGCCCGTCTGCTCACAAGGGTCCTGTGCCCCTGCTGAGACCCCAACATGAGCTTCTGAATTCACTGTTCAAAAGGAGAGCCAGCCCCACCAGGCCACAGGCTGGACCTGCGAGGCGAGGGTCTCTTACACCCACATCTGTGCAGGTCGTCTGGGCTACTGGGTCGGGCGGTGTCAACGCTCCCAGTTGAGGCCGGTGTGTGCCTGAGCCCTGGAGTGGTCTCTCGCATGGGGCAAGCAGGCCCTGGGCCGCGGCGCCCGCTGTCCTGTGTCACTCCCCTGAGGCGGGAATCACTTGCTCCTGTTCAGTCATCATCCCTGACTCTCGAAACATACAGTTTAACAAGGAGTGTAGGATTGTCCATGTCAAAGAAACGGGCGGAGACTCGTGTCCCTGGAGCAGGCGATGGTCCCCGTGTGTCCCGGGCGGGGCTCCTTTCAGGGTGTGGAGAGGGAGGTGTGAGCGGCCTCCCCGCGGTGCTGACCCTTCTCCCCTTTCCTCCTGGCCCTGAAGACGGAGAGCTCTATTCCGGGACATCGTATAACTTCTTGGGAAGCGAGCCCATCATCTCCCGGAATTCTTCCCACAGTCCCCTGAGAACGGAGTACGCGATACCTTGGCTCAACGGTGAGCAGCGGGCGGCCGCCGGAGGTGTGTGGCCTCGCGGAGGTGTGTGGCCTCGCGGAGGTGCGTGGCCTCGCGGAGGTGCGTCGCCGCGTGGAGGTGTGTGGCCGCGTGGAGGTGTGTGGCCGCGTGGAGGTGTGTGGCCTCGCGGAGGTGTGTGGCCGCGTGGAGGTGTGTGGCCGCGTGGAGGTGTGTGGCCGCGTGGAGGTGTGTGGCCTCGCGGAGGTGTGTGGCCTCGCGGAGGTGTGTGGCCGCGTGGAGGTGTGTGGCCGCGTGGAGGTGTGTGGCCTCGCGGAGGTGTGTGGCCGCGCGGAGGTGTGTGGCCTCGCGGAGGTGTGTGGCCGCGTGGAGGTGTGTGGCCTCGCGGAGGTGTGTGGCCTCGCGGAGGTGTGTGGCCGCGCGGAGGTGTGTGGCCGCGTGGAGGTGTGTGGCCTCGCGGAGGTGTGTGGCCGCGCGGAGGTGTGTGGCCGCGTGGAGGTGTGTGGCCTCGCGGAGGTGTGTGGCCGCGTGGAGGTGTGTGGCCGCGTGGAGGTGTGTGGCCGCGCGGAGGTGTGTGGCCGCGCGGAGGTGTGTGGCCGCGCGGAGGTGTGTGGCCGCGCGGAGGTGTGTGGCCGCGCGGAGGTGTGTGGCCGCGTGGAGGTGTGTGGCCTCGCGGAGGTGCGTGGCCTCGCGGAGGTGCGTGGCCTCGCGGAGGTGCGTGGCCTCGCGGAGGTGCGTGGCCGCGCGGAGGTGCGTGGCCGCGTGGAGGTGTGTGGCCTCGCGGCAGCCTCCCGGGCCGGGCTGCTCCACGCGCTGCATTCCCAGGACCTTTGCACGGCTCCGCCTCGCGTGGGCCGCCGCTCTCGTCCGCCGGTGCGGTGGCCGCTCTGGAACTGCGCAGGCTGCACGGCAGCTTCCTGGGGTCCCGCGGGTGCTCCTCACTAAGCGATGCTGTTGTAAGGCCACCTTCACCCTCCTGGAAAATGGGTCCATGAGGCTTTCATAGAGGAGCTGGTGGTTAGTGGGAGCTCTGGCGGGGCAGGTCAGTGTGCCGTGGTATCTCGTTCCCCCCGGGCAGCATGTGTCCACGTCACGTTCACGGTGCAGGTGGCTCGAGGCCACTTGCATGAGGCTTTTCTCGTGGGCACCGGCTGGACTCTCAGAGGCAGGCGGGCTGAGGGACAGTGGGTTCCTCCTTTCTGTGGGGCAGCTGGGCAGCCAGAGCGTTGGGGCCTGGACCTGTGGTCAGGAGTTTGTCTGTCTGAGGCATATGCTATTTAAACCAGCAAATGCACATCTGCTAGTGGGTCTCTGGGGACCACGGCCGGGGGTGGTATCTGGCTCTCCTGGACGCCCAGACTGCCTGGCATTGGGAGGCCCAGCCTCGCATTCTTGGGGTAGGTGAGGTGAGTGTGCCTCAGGGCCACTTCCAGGGCACCTGGGCGGAGGAGGGCGAGCTGGGCACTGTCCTCGCTCCCGGACCCTGCAGGGTGTTTGGGGCACAGTACATGCACCCTCTCGTGTCTTGCAGGGAAAATGTACAGGGCTATGCCCAGGTCCCTCCACATGTACAGAGACCTCCTGTGTGTGCAGGGCTGCTGGGCTCTGCAGCGTTCGTGGAGATGACCTTGTCTCTTCCCTGCAGAGCCCAGCTTCGTCTACGCCGACGTGATCCGAGAGAGCCCGGAGGCCGCCGCGGGCAGGGACGACAGAGTGTTGTTCTTCTTCACGGAGGTGTCTGTGGAGTACGAGTTCGTCTTCAAGCTGATGGTCCCCCGGGTGGCGAGGGTGTGCAAGGTGAGGCTGCCTCCTTTCTCTTTGGTCCCGCCTGTAGGGACAGCACCTTGCCCAGGCCCCACACTTCCCCCAAAAGGTCGATTTACCTCCTTTCTGTTCCTCATGCCACCGAGGGCAGTGTGGACGGTCCTTCTGCCCCGGGTGTCTGGAAGGAGCTGGAACCCCACAGAGCTTGGCACCCCTGAGTACCAAGGATTGGCTTCCAGTCCTCAGAGGGTCTGCATTGGACACACCTTCCTCAGACCTCACCGGAGTTACAGAAAGTTACTTTTTGTTTCCCGCATTCTGCTGGAATTGGGATTTCACCGTCCACTGTGAAGACAGGAGGGGTTTGTTTTTATTGCGTCCACAACAGATAGGATGCTTGGATTTATGTCCCTCTGCCTCTGTATTTCTGAGTTTAGTATTTCCAGACCAAGTCAAGGCAGGTATGTTTTATAATTGTCACTAAAACTGTTTATGAAGAACTTGGCTGGTCCAGGGCACTTGAGCAGAAAACTTGGGGGGCAGGAAGGAAGTGAGGACCTGCTCTCCCATGAGGAATGTCTTTGGGGGGAGACCAGACCTACACACATGGGCCTGAGACAGACTGCGTGTGCTGCGCCTGGCCCATGGGTCTCTCGAGGGCAGGTCACGAGCCTGGGAGTACACAGGCCACAGGGCCAGAGCCATGGCCGTGCAAGGACGTGCTGTGAAGCTGAATGTGGGCAGACCCCAGCACCTGTTCCAGCTGCCACGGCGGCTTTCCCTCTGCAGGGTTTTATTTGGTTTTGTTGGAATCCGTGATCCAAGCTGCATGAGGGATTGCTGGGGTCATGGAGTGTCTGCAGCAGCTTCCTTTTCAGCCAGGGCTCCATCTCGTTCAGGCAGAGCAGTTCTGGGCACTCGGGAGTCTGCCTTGTCCTACCAGGCGCATCTTTGCATTTCAGGGGGACCAGGGCGGCCTGAGGACCTTGCAGAAGAAGTGGACGTCCTTCCTGAAGGCCAGGCTGGTCTGCTCCAGGCCGGACAGCAGCCTCGTCTTCAACGTGCTGCGGGCTGTCTTCATGCTCCGGGCCCCAGGCCTGAAGGAGCCGGTGTTCTACGGGGTCTTCACCCCACAGCTGTGAGTGCCGGGCGGTCGGGGGTTTCCTCCACACTGCCGCCCTCCAGGCAGTCACGGGCCCCTCCTCCCCAGGAACAACGTGGGGCTGTCAGCCGTGTGCGCCTACAACCTATCCGCGGCCGAGGCGGTGTTCTCCCGAGGGAAGTACATGCAGAGTGCCATCGTGGAGCAGTCCCACACCAAGTGGGTGCGCTACAATGGGCCCGTGCCCACGCCGCGGCCCGGGGCGGTGAGTGAGGGGCCTGGGCTGCCGGAACCTAGTGGGGGCCAGCCGTGCGGCACCCCTGCGCCTCCCTGGGGCCTGTGTGTGCCTCCCCAGGGAGCAGGCATCCCCCCGGGACTGGGAGGGGCGGCAGGCGGCCTTTCCTGTTCCTGTCACTGGCTGGTTGTGTAGCCACTGGTGCTGGAACTTTCCCAGCAGGAGGCTCTTCTGACTGGCACGGGGGGAGCTGTGGAATGAGCATTGCGTAATGTAATTGGGTCTGTTTCATTTTCGGTTTTCTGTAGAGAAACATACAGTTTCTTGGCAAGGAGATGCGCTGTTCTCTCCATTCATTAATATGAATCACACTTTGTCTCTTAAAAGTGGTGGATTTTATGTAGAAATGAGTTTCTAGGCCGATTGTTTTCTATGGCCAGTTCGTCTGTGTCATTCATTCTGCGCCTGATGTCCCGGCTGCGACCTGGGGAAGGCCTAGCACCCAGGGCTCACCCCCAGGACTCTTCCCTGACGCGTTACGATTTCTCCGTGCATGTTATTAAGTAGAACACGTCCACTGGGGGTCACCAGTCTCGGGGTGTGCGCACCAGGGGCTGGGCAGAGAAAAAAAGACCTCACACTCTCCACCTTCATGCTTCTTAGAATTGGACCTTTTTTAGTGATTTTTTTCTAACCAGTCTTCTCTTCTTATTGGAGAGCTATCAAGTAATAAGTATTTACTTTCTTATTTCAAAAGCTTAGTACTTTTTTTCGTTTATAAATAGATAAAAGTTTATCTCACTATGTGTCGTGAAACATGATTTTATCTATGGGTAGAAACTCAGCTGCCTTTCCTACCTGCTATAACTGTCTTTAGCTTCCGGGGAAGGGCCCTCTTGGTTTTTCCCCTTTTTCGAGAAACCGCTGTGGAGTCCCAGCTTTGCACCTCCCCACGCCCGGCCCCCTGCAGAGCCTTGCCCGGCTGCCCGCGTGTGCGCGGTTAACCCGGCGGTCTGCTCCCTGCAGTGCATCGACCGCGAGGCGCGGGCCGCCAACATCTCCAGCTCCCTCAGCCTGCCGGACAAGACACTGCAGTTTGTCAAGGACCACCCTCTGATGGACGACTCTGTGACCCCAATAGACAACAGGCCCAGGCTGATCAAAAGCGGCGTGAACTACACGCAGATCGTGGTGGACAGGACCCAGGCCCTGGACGGGACTGTCTATGACGTCATGTTTGTCAGCACAGGTGGGTCTCGGGCCTTGGTAACAAGCTTGGTGGATCCAGCTGACCTGGGCCAAGGGGAGCTAGCATCTCCCCCAGGTGCCCTGGGCAGTGTGTATTTCTGAGAAGTCTCCACACCCTGTGTCTTCAGATCTCTGTGACCATCAGACCACCTGGGGCACCAGTTAGAAATGCAAGCCCTGGCCCAAATCTGGAAATTCAGGTCTGGCAAGTATGGGTTGGTGCCAGGGGAGAGCAGGAAGGACAGACAGTGCCTCCCCCCTGCCTGTGCTGACACCTGTGGGAGGCACTGCTTCCCGGAAGCCCGTGGGTTAGGAAACCAGTGTTTCTGGAATGAGAGGCAGTGGCAGGTGAGTGGCACCTGGCGGGTGCAGGGTCCTGGGGCTTTCCAGCCACACCTCTGAGCAGCAGCAAGGGCCCTGCCCTCACCTGCCGGGGCCACCTGGTAGGATGGCAGCCCAGAGGAGTGGTGGAGCCCCAAACCACTTTCAGTTGATCTGAGGACACAGTGTTGGCAGTGCTGACAAGGGGGTTGGCATCAACAATGAGACATTAGTTTATTCATAAAACACTGGGAATAACCAATGCCTGTTGACTTGATGTTTATCTTTCCCTGGCTTTTCTTTTTCCATTTCTAATGCAAAAACGCTGCCTGCCTTTGAGTGTCCTGCTAAGTGAAGGAGTGGAGAGGACGAAGGGTGACATCTTTGCCTACAGCGCAGTGCTGTCCTCCTTCCGGGCGGTCACTGACCTGGGCTTTGACCTTGCAGACAGGGGCGCCCTGCACAAGGCCGTCACCCTGGAGAATGATGTCCACATCATCGAGGAGACACAGCTCTTCCAGGACTTGGAGCCAGTGCAGACCCTCCTGCTGTCTTCCAAGCAGGTGAAGCGCCTCGCAGCTGGGTGGGGTGGCTGAGTCTTGGGGGCACTGCTAGGCTGGGCGGCCGAGTCTCAAAGGGTCGCAGCTCTGGGCCCCAGAGGCCCCTTTATCCATCTAGCCCAGGGACCCCACCTTTGGGCTCTCACAGAAAGTCCTCGGCTCCATGGGGTTTGGGGCAAAGGGAAGGCAGCCTAGGGAGAGGTAACTTCCTCCTGAACGTTGTAGAACCTCTCTGAGGTGTTGGAGCCACACGTGTGGGGGTGCTGCTGGCCTGCAACAAAACACTTCCTGTGCCCTGAACGTGGTGAGGGTGAGACCCCATCAGCCATGCTGCTGCTGGGGATACCGTCAGCGTAGAGAACCTTTACCTGGGCACTGCTCCCTCCCCTCAGACGAGGCGCTAACCTCGCCTACACCAGGGTCGGCAGACCTTTTCTGTAAAGGGCCAAGATTGTGCTACTCGGAGGGCCACGCCGTGTCCACCTCTGCCTTGTGGCACGAGTGGCATGGCCCACCTGCACACGAGTGGGCCTGTTTGTGCTCCTGCAAAGCCTTAGCTGTGGGCACTGAGCTTACAGGTCATGAAATCTTCGTTTCATGCCACAAATATTCCTTTGAGTTTTATTCAATTAAAAATACAAAGCAAGTTATTAGCAGTTGGGCTGCATAGAAACAGCCAGGGGGTTGGACTCTCCCGGGCAGCAGGCCATCTCCCAGACCCATCCACAGTGGCCTGGGGGATGTGCACCATTTTATGGCTGGGGTGGAGCCTTGTGGAGCACAGTGCAGGCTAAGCACTATGTTGCCTGGTCCAAACCCTGGCCCCACAGCACCTCACTGTGAGAGCCTGAGCAGGCCAGTCCTGCCTCAGTTTCCTGATCTGTACAGTGGGGACAGCAGACCATATGTTGGAGAGGCCTAGCTTAGCCTCACCCTGTGACTGTGGCCTAGGACCTCACTTCTTGGGTATCCCCATGCTGTGACCCCTGAGCTGATGGGCTCTGGGGCCTTGGCAGTGCCAAGGTTAACGCTAGAAATTGGAGGTGAGCCATGTGTACTGTTCCCCTTGGCTGTAGGCCCACCCGTTCACTCACCTCTCCCATGTGCAGAGGTTTCAGAGCCTTGCTCCAGGGTCTCAGGCCTGGCTGTCATCCTTCCTTGCTCTGTTGCTGAGCATTTCGGTTTGACCTTCCGCTCTCCCGAGTGGCCTTCCCTCTCCAGGTGTGGGTGGAGGTTCACAGCCCCTCAGCACTTCTGCCCCACCTGGTTCCTGATAGGAGTCTCCAGCCAGCTTGTGGGCCCAGGCCCGCTGCAGCCCACTCCTCCCTCAGCTCCAAACAGTGGCCACCTGGCATTGTTGAGAGGAGACCCAGAAGCTCTTCTGCAGCCACCATGTTGCTCGGGCAGGGGCCAGCACCCTGGCAACCTCCAAGTTAGCATTCATCAGAGCAAAGGTGGGGACCAGTGCAAACATGTCATGAGAATCATTCTTCTCTGCTCCACAGCTTCATTCAGGGACTCAGGCTGGCCCTGCGTCTTGAACCCAAGGTTTCTGGGGCACTTGGATGCTGATCCAGTAGTCGGGAGAAGGGGGCAGGGTCAGGTATAGGTGGTTACAGGTCAGTCCTGTGCTGACCTGCCTTCAGCCAGGACTTGGTCACATGGCCACACCCAGAGTGGGGGTTGACCATGCAGGAAGCCTGGCACCCCAGGGGAGTGGTTTGCCTGTCCCTGCAAGAGCCCTCTGCACTGGGGGAGGGGGTGGCTCTGTTGCCTAGAACAATATGAGTGCACCCTACATGCCATGGCCTCCCCTGCCTTCTCCACAAGCTGGTGGGCTCGGGATGCAGGGGTGTTGCCTGCAGTGCTGCTTGGCAGCAGGAAGCGGGTGTTCAGAGGTAAAACTAGCTCCCCACCGACAAGGTCTTGGACATTGTTGGAGCCTGGCAGTGTTGTGGACCACTGGCGAGCAGCTGCACAGCGCTATGGGGTGGGCCATGTGTAATGTTCCCCT
The DNA here is from genome assembly GCF_964146895.1 of Miniopterus schreibersii. Lineage (NCBI taxonomy): Eukaryota > Metazoa > Chordata > Mammalia > Chiroptera > Miniopteridae > Miniopterus > Miniopterus schreibersii. The sequence continues at coordinate 69,155,036 of NC_138111.1, read as the reverse complement.
TGGCACGCCCTTCCACATCCTTGGCATGGCTTCCTCTCCCCCGAGGGCAAGGGCATTTGGTTTATTTATTGTCATAAATACACCGCATAAAATTTACCTTTTAACTTTGTAAGCGTGCACTTCACTGGTGGTAAGTACATTCTTACTGCCATGCAGCCATCACCACATCCAGCTCCAGAGCTTTTTCATCTGCAAATCTGAATCTGTCTCCATTAAATACCTACGCCCCAGTCCTCCCCCCCAGCCCGGCACCCACCATCTACTCCCACCTCTATGAGTTTGTCTAGGGACCTTGTATAAGTGGAGTCATATATTGTCCTTTGTGACTGACTGACTTTGCTTAGCACAGTGTGCTCAGGTTCACTCATGTTGTAGCGTGTGTCAGAATTTCCTTTTCAAAGCTGAGTAACATTCCACTGCACGTATGGACATTCTGTTTACCCGTTCATCCATTGAGGGACCTTGGGTTGCTTCCACCCCGGGCTGCTGTGAATAACAGTGCTGTGAACTTAGGTGCAGATACCTGTTTGGGTTCCTGCTTTCAGCCCCTTTGGGAATCCACAGCAAGTGTGCTTTGCACAGTCATCTTTGAGCTCACAGAGCAGGTTGTGTCCCGTTCTCACGGGGACACCCTTTGATGGTGACACAGCCTACAATGCAAAGGAGAGAAAATGCCTTCAACAGCGTCGTCAGCTCTTCCCACCGCTGCTCATCACCCCCCACCCACCACAGGGCACATGGCCTGTGTGCACCGAGATCGAGACCTGTGAGCCCAGTGCTGTGGGCAAGGCGCAGTCCCCAGATGGGCCTGGGTCCAGCGAGGGGTTGCGGGGAGAGAGCAGGAACACTCAGCAAACCTTGTGGATGCTGGGCAGTCCCTTGTCAGGATGCCTCCCCTTTACCTTTAAAATTTGTTCATTTTGAAATAATTTTAAATTCAAGGAGGGGGCGGTGATAGTGCAGGGAGCCCCATAGGTCTTTCACCAGCGCACACCTCTCATTGGAGGGGCCCTTGCAGCCTGGCGCTCTCACAGGGCTCCAGATGGTGGATGCCCCCCATTCCCATGACGTCATTTTGGGCTCCAGGGTCCCACATGTCAGGGGGCTCCCCAGGCAGCCCAGGCCACCTCTTCTGTGCTGTGTGTCTATGCTTTTGCTAGGGTCCCTTGTAGGTCCTGGTGGCCCTTTGAGGTTACCCACTTGGCTTTTCCCGCAGGAAACTTTCTCACCTGTGCAAGCCTTGTGATGCCCTGCTGTGATCCATGGCACCCTCACTGCTATGACTGATGAGCAGGGCGGCCCTGGGCCTGGTTTTCTCTGCCACCTGCCCCACAGTCCGGCTGCGTGCAGGGGGACCTGCCCTTTTTCTCGGCTGTGCTTGCTCACTGGGGGTCTGACCTTAGACGCATCACAGGCCCCGAGATCTGGGGCCACTCCAGGGACTTGAGCTCCAGCTGGACTCTGAAGTGCATTCGGACCTGGCCTCTGAGGAAGACAGCTATTGTGTCTCATCTGAGTCTAATGCTAAGTCTGTGTAAACTTGGAGTCTTTTGATGTTAACCAGAAGGCCTTTCTGGAACATCCGGGGAGATGGAGGCTCCCAGGCAAAGGAGAGAGGGAACACCAGCACCTGGGTTGCAAGCCCTGGACCTGCTCAGGTGGACTTGTGTGGGGCCTTGTTCCAGCCAAGCTCAGTGGAGACGTCGGCCAGCCCTGGCTGCCTGTGAGCCAGCTTTCTGACAGCCCTGGGCATTGGACCGGGGAGGGGGGTCACAGGGTGGGTGCATCCCAAACTAAGTGTTCCAGAGCACCAGGAGCCTGCTCTGCCCTACTGAGCGTGGCAGTCAGGTTCCTGTCTGCAATTCCCCCCTCATAAAGGCAGACGTGTGACACACGGTCGCCTTGGGACTTTAATTCCATTTGCTATCGTGTGTTCACTTTCCTGCAACCTTTGTTTGCACCTCCGACCTGTGGGCTGTGCTGGATGCAGACACTGGGACCGCTGCGCTCCGGTGCCCACATTGGTTCTGAGGTTCTGCCCTGTGGCCTGGTGGTGAGGCCTGGGGTGTCTGGCTGGTGATCTCCCTCCCAGAGGGCTGGCTGGGCTCAGAGATGCACTCTGCTGGTGGTCAGGATGATGGTGGCCTGGACGAGGGAGTGACCGGGCCAGGCCCAGTGCTCTCTGAGTTAGCAGGTTCTGCTGGGCACACACGCTGCTCACTGTCACAGGCTGCACTCAGAGTCGTCTCGAGTGGGACATGTCTCATCCCAGGAGCGAGGAGGCTCCTGCTCCAGGAAGCACTTCGTCACAGCTCCTCTTAGGCTGGAGAAGATGCCCTTGGCACCCGTCAGGATGCTGGCTGCCGGGACCCACCCATTCTCTTCTGTTTACACCCACAGGGCAGAAGGTTCCTTTATGCCGGTTCCAACTCGGGCGTGGTCCAGGCCCCCGTGGCCTTCTGTGGGAAGCATAGCACCTGCCAGGACTGCGTATTGGCCCGTGACCCCTACTGTGCCTGGAACCCAGCCACAGCGGCCTGTGTGGCCCTGCACCTGACCGACAGCGCCAGCAGGTACCCGGCGGGGGACAGGAGGCATGCAGGTGCTCCGCCTGCCCCTTCCCCGCAAGACGGCATGCCCACTCTGTGCCCTTGTCTTGCAGGGGTCTGATTCAGGACATGAGCGGGGATGCGTCCACCTGCCCCGGTGAGTTGCTCGCGCTCTCTCCTCTCCCTTCAGACCAGGCCAGTCCTGTCACCATTTCATGGCGCTTCGGTGCTGCAGCACTTTGCACATTTGTTCTTTCTCTACTCAGAGGTCCAGTATCTTGTGCAGACCTTGTGACCTTTCTCTGAAATTTTATTGCAGAAAAGGATGTTTGAAGCCACACAGAATATATTTGTTTACCAGAAAGCACTCTCTCATCTCCAGCTGTCACATCCGCTCTTGAGATGCGTCTCTTCTCTTCGCTTGCGCTTGTCAAACAAAACCTGCCCCTCTGACCGGGTGGGGGAGGGTCAGTGCGCCGGCAGTCAGGCCGAGGCCCAGGGAGCATTCCCCTAGGGTGACCCCGCTGCTGGGGGTCAGGTGTGTCCCAGCTGAAGGCAGACGTGCTGTGGACGCCTGCCCTCGAGTCCCTGACCCGACAGCTGTCGCCCGTTAGGACAGGTTTAGGAGGAGGGCACCCCCAGGCTGGCGTGCGTGGCCACTAGCAGCGGGGGCCGTGCTCACCGCAGAGCGCGGCTGTCTGAACGGGCGCCTGGCTGGTGCTCGGCGCCCCACCCGACCTGTTTTCTCCTGGAAAACCAGGGTGTGAGGCGGGATTATGCTGCTCAGAGACGCCTCCCATCTCTCTGTCCCCAGGGGCTGCGTCTAGGGCTCATCTGTGCTCTTCGCTCACGCATGTCTTTATCTCTTTAGTTTTTCTGGAAGACTCCATGTTGCTCCTGTGGGTGAAACTCTTGTGTCGTCTTGTGCGTATTGACCTATTTTTAAAAGAAGTTAAGTAGGGACCAGGGTTGTTGACACTGTGCACATTTATTTTGATGTTCCAGATAAAATTCAGGGAAGTTTCCGGCAGCATTTTTTCAAGCACGGCAGCGCTGTGGAGCTCAGATGCTCCCAAAAGTCCAACCTGGCGCGGGTGGTGTGGACGTTCCGGGACGGCGTGCTCAAGGCAGAGAGCCCCAAGTACAGCCTGGTGAGCGGGCGGAACCTGCTCATCTTCAACCTGTCGCGGGGGGACACTGGGGTGTACCAGTGCCTGTCGGAGGAGAGGGTCAAGAACAGGACAGTCCTGCAGGTGGTGGCCAAACACGTCCTAGAGGTCAGGGAGGTCCCACGGACCCCGGGGACCTTCTCCTCTCCGGCCACCCGGACTGAAGGTGGGAGGATCACACCCAAAGGGTCAGCGGGGCCCGTCCGAGGCGCCCTGCCCCAGACCCCGGCTGTGCGGCTCACCACGTCGTCCGGCCCGGTGCCCACCAGCACGTCCTGCGAACCAAAGGTCGTCATCAACACAGTCCCCCAGGTGCAGTCGGAGAAGGCCACGTATCTCACGTCCAGTGACAACCGCCTCCTCGTGTGCCTCTTCCTGCTCTTCTTTCTGCTCTGCCTCTGCCTCTTTTCCTACAACTGCTACAAGGGCTACCTGCCGGGGCCGTGCCTCCGGCTGCGCTCGGCCGTGCTGCCCGGGAAGAAGCGCCCCCCGCCGGGCTTCGACTGCGAGCAGAGCGTGAAGGAGACGCTGGTGGAGCAGGGCAGCGTCTCCCAGCAGAACGGAGGGCAGCCCAGGCCGGCGCCGGACACCGGCTACGAGACGGAGCCGGATACCACGGCCAGCAGGGCGCCCACCGACAGGGAGGACTCGCAGAGGATTGACGAGCTCCCGGGCAGGGACCGGCCCTTTGACGTCAAGTGCGAGCTGAAGTTCGCTGACTCGGACGCAGACGGTGACTGAGGCGTCGCCCGGAGAGGGCTTTGTGTTCCTGTGCAGTAGCCTCGTCCCGTGCGCGTAGGTAGCCGTCCTCCGCAGACCTCAGTTCTGTGTCTTTTCTCTTGGGTTGGACTCGTGACTCGGTTTCTCTTTGTCTTTTCGGAAAACAGCGAGCACCCCACCTGGGCTCCCTGGGTCGTGGGAGCACCGTAAGACGTGCCCGCGGGCAGGGGCGACCGCCGGACCGCCACGGGCCTGGAAGCGTAGCACCTGAGCATCACCTCCTCAGAAAGCAGCCACTGAACGATAATTTAATTCCAGATTGGAAAGGACATTTTAGTTTATCAGATTGGTAACTTACCGCCTGTTGTCCAGATTGGCACCAAGCTTTCCTCCCACGTGATTATCTTTTAGGATTTTGCTTTGAGTTGAAGTGTTAGGTCATTTGTTTTTTAAGTTACTAAAGCAGATGTTTTAATGTTTAGAAGATGTACATCTTCTAGATTTCATTGTACATTAGGGTAAGATGCGGCTTACGTTGCTTAAGATTCTCAGGGATAAACTTACTTTGCTAAATGCGTTCTTTCTGCTTTTAGAAATGCAGACAACGCCGTCTCTTGAGCACACTGACTTTTTTTAAAATTTTTATTACTTAAGGGAAGCATCATTTTCAGAGAGATTTCTTTCTGTACTCTTTCTTGTTTTAACTCTTGAAGAGGAGAAGGCATGGAGGGCTGGCCCGTGACCACTGGCAGGGTTTTGAGCTAGGGATGGTGGCCACCCGGGGAGAGCCGGGCTGGCCCAGAGCCGAGGGGCCAGCGTTTCACGGCCCGTTGCCCTTTGCCCCCGGTCCCAGCCTCCTGCCCAGGCAGCCTGGTCCCTGAACACCTCCGACCTCTTTTGCTGCCATGTGACACCTCGTACCCACCCAGACTTCCCTCCTGGCTGACCTGAGCCGTCCACAGCTAGAAGAGAGCCAGCGGCGGGAGGGACGGGCGTGTCCACAGCTGCCCACAGACACCGCCGTGCATTCCCGTGTGGCCTGGCACGTCTTTAAGGGGTGACGGCAGTGCCCTGAACATCGTCGACCTCGCTCCCCCTCCCGCTGTCCAGACGCCCCATAAGAGGAGACATTTTTCCGTGGCAAAGAGCAATAAGCTGGGTTTTCGTGTGCCTGTGTGGAGTCTCTTCTTCCAGCATGATCGGAGTCCACTGTTTCGGTGTAAACATTTGTGTTTTATAAGATTTACTTTATTTTTATTTTTCTACTTTGAATTGTATACATTTGAAAAGTAACCGAATAAATGAGAAGCTTGTATCCTAATACGGGCACGTGATTTGCTGAGGCCGCGGGGCCTCCCTCCCGAAGGGCGTGTGGTGGACGGGCCTCCTGTCCCCTCCTCGGCGGCCTGGGCAGGGGCAGGGCGGCGCTGGGTCCCTTCTCTTCCTGAGCTGTTTCCCTTCTCTGCATGCGGTGTTCCTGACGACCTCGGCCTCAGTGCCCTCTCTCTTTTCTGTCCTCTGTCTCGCAGCCTCACCTCCTCTGCCCTTCCCCCCTCCGGGGTCCTTCTCCCTGTCCTGTCTGGGCCCCGAGTCATCTTCCTCTCCCCGAAGCCCCTGGCTGGCCTCCGGGCCTGACAGCCGCCCGCGGGTCACCCTGCTGCCGCCCCTCCTCAGCAACCAGGCCCAGCACGTGCATGCCCTGGGGACCTTCCACCTCTTCTGCCAGGCCACAGGTGAGCGGGGCACCTGTCCGGGTGGGGTGGGGGAGGGGCCCCGACACTGCCCTCCCGGCCGCATCCCCCTCAGTCCCAGGGAACCTTAGCGGTCACCCGTGGCTGTTTCTCTGGGCGGCGGGCAGCCCGCTTTCCCACGAAGGTTGCGTGTTAGCTGTTCTCCCTTCGCTGCCCAGCTCCGCCTGGTGGCTGAAAGCTGCGGGTGCGTGGGTGTGGCCGAGCACCGAACTGCGTTTACAAACACCAGCCGTGGCCACACGTGGTCCAAAGGCCACGACTTGCCAATCGCTGGCCTCGATAAGTGATTTTCAGCCTTCTCCTTCTTGTGGCTCACATAAACTAATTACTAAAACTGCGGCACAAGAAAAAATTTTTTTCGATTTGACCAAAAAAAATAGGCGTAATTTTGATTCACACCGGAAGGCTGTTGTTGTGGGGGGTTTTGACAGTCAAAGGGAAAAGAGGTTAGTGCCAGGTACTGCGTGTTTTATAAATTCCTGCAGTGCACCAGCTGAAAATCGCTGGTCTGTAAGATTATATCTGTGTCTGAAAACAGTTTGGGTTTGAGGTATTTGGATATTTCAGAAATTGATTTCAGAGTCTCTGGACTGGGAATTGTTTTAACGACGTGCTTGGTGATGCGGTAAAGACGGAGTCCGTGGGTGCCCTCGGGCCCGGGAGGCGTTCTCAGGTGGCGCTGGGGCGGGACATCGGGCCAGCCCGACTTCGGAGTGTGTCCTGGGCTCCGGGCAGTACCTGGGAGCACAGGCCTCCCAGGTGTGGGCATTTAGATAGCCACAAAGAGAAGACAAGACGTTACAGGCCTGGCACCTCTGTTCTCTGCTGAAAGAGGAGGAATGAAATTAATGAGGAAAAGCAAATCCTGTTTTGTTTTTGAGACTTTAAACAAACAGAAGCCGAGAAGGTCCAGCTGCTGCCTGCCTCCTGCTGAGCCCTCGATCGCCTCCCTCTGCCCTGAGCCAGCCCGTGTGGCCCCTGGTGGTCTGCACAGGCCCGGGGCTGGGCAGAGGAAGTTGCCCGAGAGCAGGAGGCGGTGCAGCCAGACTGCGGGGTGGGTCCGTGTGGCCAGGCCTGCGTGGCCGCCCCCACGCTGATGCCGCTCCTGCACGGATGATTCCCCGGCGGCACCAGGAACTGCCCCAGCCCCTGCGCCCACCCCCTACAGGCACAGTGGGAGCTTCCTTTCCAGTGGGGAGGATGGTGCTCGGTCCCAGTGACCAGTGGAGGGTGTGCTCAGGAGCCACGCACTATTACGTGTGAGCACTTGGCGTGTGCTACCTGGCCGCTGGGTGTGCGCGTGCTCACAGGGCCCTGCACATGGCCACTGGGACGGGGCAAGGGAAGACCGGGGCTGGGAACAGATTTCAGGGCTGGGCCAGAACAAAAGCCGCTCTGGGTGCTTCAAACACGGGAGATCAAGGCCGGCGCTTTAGTTACAAAGATGATAATGCTGGGCTGGGGCCCCACACAGTAAATGTGCAGGAGTGAGGGGTCCTCAGAGGGTCCTGGCTTTCACGGTGCTCACTGCTGCCCAGGGGCTTCAAGGGGTCGCCCCACCTCCTGCTGGTGCCTCCATGGTGGGACCTGGAGGAAAGCTGGGGCCAAAGGTAAGGGATGCAGCAGGTGGCCTTGCAGCCCACACAGCACAGGTGGGCAGGGGGGGTGAGGAGCTGAGGGCAGGCCCCTCAGCGCCGGACCTGGGTTGGCAGGAGGAGCAGCGTGAGGTCCGGTGCTCAGGATGGGTGGACCAGGGAAACAGGCCCAGCCCTTCCCTGGCCTGCTCACAGGTTCACTGTTTCTCTCCAGAGTCGTTTGCCCCACCTGGGACCTTCCCTTTGTTACCGAGGCCACAACCTAAGGCCGTGGGGCAGCGGGGATGGACTGGCCTTTCTAGGGAGCCTGTTGTGTTCTGTTCCATCAAGAGGGGGTTGCTGTTTAGGTCCTGTTCAGGGTCAAGGCTGCCCCGAGGGGCCTGAGGCTCTGCATTTGCCCAGAACGGGCTCAGGGCTGCAGACTGAATGCTTCACACACACACCTCACACATCATAAACCACACAAAACACCCCACACGCACACACTGCAAACCATACACATACATAGCACACATATACATGCTACACTGCACACATCACACACACACCCCCACGTACACACATGCACATGCCACACACACACTTTAGGTGATATTTGGATATTCAGGTCTGGGTGGCCTTTTATGTATTAACTATAGTGTTAGCAGTAGGAGCCCTGTAAGCCCCTGGGGTCAGAGGGGCAATGAAAGCAGTCCTGGGCCTCAGGAGGTCCCGGCCCCCACGCTCCTGCAGTGGTGGTTGGCGGGGGCACTCCTAAAACGCCAAGGCTGAGCTGGGGGTAGCTGACTCATGAGTTGGTCATTTGCCAGAAAGGGCCAGCCCCTCCACATGGGGCAGGGCGTCCTGGCACCTTGCTAGCCTCATGCTGAGGGTGTTTGCTGAGGTGGTTTTCCCAGAAGTGCTGTCTCTTCTCTGTTGTGTGGTAATCCACGCGCTTTCACAACAGCGTGGCACTGTCCTGTGGTTCCTGGAAGTCTGCTACGCGCAGGAGTGTCATCCAGGGCAGGGACCCCTGGAGCTCGGGGCTGTGTGGGCGCCTCCCACACCTGCTCACAGTGTGATCTGTAGAGCAGCTCTGCCAGCCTTGGTTCCAGCAGTTAGGATCTGGGCACCTTGGGGCTTGCTCTTCAGCTGGTCACAGGCAGCTTTGTGACAGACTTGAGACACTTAGGAGTAAAGCCAACAAAATTGAGGTGCTGGAGACCCGGGAGAGCACCGTTCCCTTCCCGGCTGGGGCTGCCTGATTTCTGTGCCTTTGCAGACCCCGGGCCTGTGGGGGAGAGGTACGTGGTCCTGGGGTCTGGTGTGGGCGTACTTGGTGCTCACAGCTCCTGGGTGCTCTGAGAATGGCCCCCAGGGGTGCACCCAGGCTCCTGGTTGCTGGCAGGACCCTGGGCATGAGAATGGGAGATGGGCTAGCTCACTGGCAGCTGGCCTTGGGGTCAGAGTGGACCACACGCACGGGGCGCCTGGAGGACTTGCTTGTGTGGAGCTGCACAGGTGGCAGGGGGCACCTGGGGGATGCAGCCCCAGCACTTGGCGTGGGTCTCATTTGGGGCTGTCGGGCCCCCTATCTCCAGGGTGGGTGTCCCCCCTCCTTGGGGAGAGACCATTGCTCCCAGGGCCTCTGGCTTTGTTGAAAAGTAGAATCAGTTCTGCACCATTTCTCCTCAGACGATGTGGGGCAGGTGGGCAGGAGGGCACTGACCCTGAAGTAGGTGCTAGAACTGCAGACTCCTGTCAACCCCCCGACAGAGGCCAGCCCAGGCGGCCGTGGGGGACAGGCCCTCGTGCTGAATTTCCGAGGAGCAGGCCCCTGTGGCTAGATGAGTTTGGGCTGCGGGGTCCCCGCCGATGTCAGAGCGTGGGGGCTGCTGACCAGTTTTAACTTTCCCTTTCCCTCTCTCTCTCTAATTTCCTGTGCATTCAGAATGAGTTGGATAGTTTTTTAAAAGAATAAGTGGAACGTAAGTACTTCTTTTTTTAATGTGTTGCTACGGTTAAGTAGACATTTAAAGAATACTGCAGGAGGCTTAGGAATGTCCTCAGTGGAGGTGCTCGTGGTCGGTGTTCTCGGAACCGTTCACACCCAGGAGCCATGTCTTTGGGGAATTTTGTCTCTGAAAGCTCCCCGCCCATGTGGTCCTCAGCTCAGGCTACCCATCTCCTCGTCCCAGCGCTGGTCATACCGCCTTCCAGAAGCTACGGCACCCATCCCGGGGGCTCCAGGCCAGTGGGTGGCGTCAGCAGGCGGTGCCCTGGGACGAGGAAGGAGACTGGGCCTTTTTAGAACTGACTCCAGTGTCCAGGCAAAGAAAAGTCTCGCATTCTTGACCATAACACCTCACAAAAAGCAGCTTTTAAAGTTAGAGTCCACCGAGATGCCCAGCAGCCAGGGCGCCGGGGTGGCGGTGGGAGGCCCACTGTGCAGCTGGGGAGCATCTGGCTGCGTGTGCAGATGTGAGCATGCGCATGCAGAGGGAGGGAGCGCGCGTGCCCCGGTGTGTGCGTGTGCATGGACGTGCACATGCGGGGAGAGCTGTGGGCGGAGTACAGAGCCACAAAGAATTACAGTGATGGAGTGAAAATGAAAATCCTGCAAGGGGAGCAAGCACGCCACGGTCACGAAGCCGGCGGGCTGCCACGCAGAGCACTCCGGACACGTTTGGAGTTCCCCTCAGAGTCCGTGCACATTTCTTTTCTCAAGATAGCATTTTATTTTTATTATAAAATCACTGTTTGTTGCAGTGAATTTGGAAACTCCAGGAAAGTATAAAGAGCAAAATTTAAATAACCTAAAATGAAGTCACCCAAAGGTGTCCCCACCAGCATTAGGACCATTTTTAGGCCCTTTCTCTGTGCGTTATATGAACGTCTACACACACACGCACACGTTTACCCATTTATGCACATATGTACATGCACAGGGCATGTGTGTTCTTCCATGCAACGTAATGTTAGCTTCTCTCTGTGTTGCTGAATCTCTTTCTTAAATGTGATTCCCACTGAATGACACAGCGGCTGCCGGGCATTTCCCAGCGCCTCGGCAGACACGCACAGCGTCCACACTCCCCCGTGGGGTCCGATCGTCGTCTCAGGAACTATTCTCAGGACTGTGGTCGAGGCCCGAGCTTCCCTGGGAGGAAGCTTCCCCGAGGGCCCTGACCATGGTGGATGACTGGTGAAGGGACTGCACAGGTGAAGAGGTGCCACGGGGGACGGGTGATGCTGGGGAGCATGGAAAGGAATCCCAGTGAAAGTCCAAGGCTCCCTTCGACCTAAAGCACCCAGCACACGAGTGCCCCTGCCCACCCTCGCCCTCTGGAGCTGGTGTGCAGGCCCCTCCACCTTCCCCGGCTTCTGGCGGGGACGCGCCCCCTCGCACCCCCTCGCGCTCCACGCCCAAGCGCCTGCTGCTGTCTGCGCTGCTGGGTTGCCCTTGGCTCTGATTTGTTGCTGCTCAGTTGACTCAGCCACAGCGAGGCAGGTGCAGCCGGCCCTCTGCTGACGTCCTCCCCGACGCCCCTTTTATTCCAGGTTGGTGGGCGTCTGGGAAGAATCTGGCCTTTAAAAACCGAGGCTCAGGTAGTGTGGTGATCAGGTGAGCCAGCTCTGAGCCAGGTCACCGCAGCCACCTTGAGCTCCCCACCCCCACTCCCCCACCCAGCTCCCTGCAGTGGGTGGCATCCATATGGACTATCGGGGCATTTGTCAGAGAGCCAGGTCCCTGGGCAAGGAGGCTGGAGGGTGTCCCCTAGTTCATGCTGTTGGGGTGCCTGCCTGGCCCAGGCAGAAGTGAGGGGGAGCAGCAGGGCGCTGTGACTGGGAACAGCAGGGAGTCAGGCCTCTATCGCCACTCCGCTCCCATTGAGCTGTGACTGGCCTGGGCCCCTGGGCAGACTGGACTGCAGAGCCTGTCTGGGCCCAGCCTGGCCTTTGTCACTGTCCCCTCTCAGCGAGTCTGCACACACTCTGGGCAGGAGCCTCGTGGCGCTCAGTCCTCTCTTCAGCAGACCCAAGTGGAAGCCAGTGTGTACACAAGTCACAGCGGCTGTGTCCTGGCTCCTTTGTTGTTCAGTACGGAGGGTGGGTGGGTCTGTCTCAGCACGACCCTGGGGCCCCAGGCTGAAGCTTCAAACCACAGGCTCGTCCAGCCGCTCTTCGTGGGTGAGGAAGCGGCCCCAATAGGCGGCCCCGCGTGAGGCAGGGAGCCCTGGTGCTATGCTCCTGGCTCCAGTCTGGCTTGGCAGAGCTAACACCTCTACCAGGGCCAGGGCTGGGGGTGGGAGAAAGGTGCTGGGGCCCACTCTCCTTTCTTCTCCAAGTCCTCATTTCCATAGGATGGACCTTCAGCACTCCTGGCCCACCCAGGGGCTCTCGGGGGCAGTCACACCCACTCACTTATCAAGGCCCAGCCAGGCCCTGTCAAGGGCAGGAGCTCTGCCGACTCCTTGAGTGGGGACAGTGGGTGTGGCCCTGAGGAGGTAGAGCCTTTGGCGGAAGGTGGCGGCAGCAGGGCTGAGGATGGGGATTTGAAGTTCCCAGGCCCAGACCCCCATGTGGAACAGACCCCAGTCCCAAGCGCCACCACCAGGCCCTGCTCTGGGTGCCCAGCCGGTGAGAAAGGAGAGGGGGTGCGGCCCAGCTGCCCTGCATGCGTGTTCTGGGGGACATGGCCGTGCAGATGGTTTTGAGAAAGGCATCTGAGGGAGGCTGAGGAGCAGGGCCCATGGGGCAGTGAGAGCTCATGTGCCTGTCTCCTCCGGGGTCACTGAGGACTACAGGGGGCACTGCCCTGAGCCTGCTCCAGGGCAGACTGTGGACTGCGCTGAGCATATCTGTCACTTCAGGTCCAGCTGGGACCACAGAAGCCCCCATCGGGCAGCCCACTCCCTGCCCCTGCCCCTGCCCCTGCCCGTGGTCCCCATGGGTCCTGGACGCAGGTGGAGCTGGCCTGTGCACCCCCAGGTCCTGCGGATGTTCACGTTGTCTGGGAGAAGGACGGCCGGGAGCTAGAGGCATGTGTCCCGGTGCAGACCCACGCGCTGCCGGGCGGCGGGGCCCACGTGCTCAGCTGGCTGCAGGACGCCACCCGGGAGAGTGCTGAGTACCGCTGCACCGTCCTCTCCTCGGCGGGAAGCCAGACCTCACAGGTGCGGGTCACCGTGCTGAAGCCAGGTAAGCACCCTCCAGCTCTCCCGCAGGCCGTCTCCCCAGCAGCAGGCCTGTGCAAGACGCTCAACCTGGCCCTCACTAAGAAAGACGTCTGCCTCCCCGGGGCACAGGTGCCTGCCTCCCACCCCCCAGAGTGTGGGTGACGTTGTTCAGGGGCTAAGCCCCACGGGTCTGTAGGATGGCCCTTCCCGTGCTTTTGTTTCCCATGTAGGTACCACTGTGCTGAGCTCCCTCGCTTGGGTCTGAGTTATCAACTCACACCACACTCTGCCATTGTCTTAAGTCCCCAATCAACACATAGTGGTGTCCTGTCCTCAACCTCCCCAAACCTCTGCACCAGGGGCCGAGGCCACCTAGGCCAGCACCTGGAGGCTGGGGTCCATTCCTCCGACTTTGGACTGTGTATCCTGTGTCCCGGACACACTTCCATTTTTCTGTGAAATCTACTCCAGCCCACCTGGGAAGTCAGTGTTTCCAGAGCCTATGTCTTCCTCTGTCTTCCCGCTTCACATGAGAATTTGGCTGGGTAAACCGTTCAGGCCTAAAGTCGTTCCCTTAGTGTCTGAACACTTGCTCCACCAACCTCTAACTCCCCAAACCTTGCCTATGACCCTATATACCACTGTCTTTGTGAGCACCGAGCAATTCACGTTTTCATGCTTGTGGGCTCGTTACCTGTAGAAGCCCCGCCCTTCAATTCCGGGAGGTTTTCTTGAACATTCGTTCACTGTCCCCCACTTCACTGTCTGTTCTCTTTCTGAAACTATTTCCAAGACGCTGGGCCACCCGGGATGGCCCCTCTACCTGTCCATCATCTCCTCGATACCTGTAGTCTCTCTCTGTTGTGCCTCTACTTCTAGTAGCTTTTCCTAACTTTGTCATGCACACCTGTTACTTAGTTTTCATCTCACTATCACATTTTTATTAGTAAGAGCTTTGTATTCTGTTCTTTTCTCCTTAAATTCTGTTCTTGTTTCAGGGGTGCAGTGGTCTCTCTACACTCTGAGGATGTGGATAGGTTTATTCTGTTTTCTTTTCCCTCCAAGTTGCCTGTTCTACTTGTTTTGGCTGTTTCTCTTCCCTTCAGTCTCATGGCCCTCGAGTGTCTGCTTACATTTAAGACACAGGCACAAAGATGCCTCCTGTTGAGACCCTTTCTACCTAAGGTGTGGTCTGTGCCCTGCAGCATCACATCACCTGGGAGCTCCTTAGGAAGCGTGTTAGTAATGCAGAGCATCAGGCCGGCGTGGAGCAGCTGAATCAGGAGCCCTGGGGCGGGGAACAACTTGTGTTAAGAAGTTCCCCAGGTGGGAGAATCCAAGATGGCAGCAGATTAAGTGGAAGCTACACTGACACTCTCCCAGGACCAAACTGGAATTACAACTACAATATAGAAAAACCATCCTGAATAATCAACTGCAACTGAAGACTAGCTGGAGAGCACCCTCATGACCAAGGAGGAGAAGTGGAGACCACATAGAGACTGGTAGAAAGTGCAGAGGTGCAGGAGACCTGGCTGGGCTCCCACAGGCAGCAGCTGAAGGTCCAGAGGGAGATTTCAGTTGTGGGGGTTCCCACTGAGAACTCTGGGGCCTAAAACTCAGGCTGGGCTTCCCAATCCAGAGCAACAGAACTGAGAAAGGTGCCCACATAACATCTGGCTGTGAAAAGCAGCTGGGTTTCTGTCTGCCAGGGAGAAGTGGCTTGGAATGCAGGCACCCTCTTAAAGAGCTAACACACAAAGTTTCTTGTGCAGCCACTCACCTTGGACTCCAGCAGAGGGAGGGCAGAGTGGACTGGAGCTGTGTGAGGAGAACCTAGGGTTGTGGGCTCTGGGGATAGAGCTCACAGGGAACCTGTCTGGATTCCTGTGCTGAGTCATTCCCCCCATAGGCAGAGGACATCTCTCTCAGGCAGACATTTGCCTTCCAAGCAGCTTTTGCCTGGAGTGGGAGAAGCAATTGCCCCACCAGCTGAAAACCTCTCACCCCACCCTGTGGAGTTGACACCTTGCTGTGGTCTACAGCCTGAGGCTCATTAAGAGACTGAGAGTAACTATCAGCCTGCAGGCAGAGCCCTATCCCTGTATGCTTTGGGTCTTTGCCTGATCTGCTTCTAGACCAAGGGTTTGGAAAAGCAGACCTTGGTGTGCTTCTTGGTCCTTTCCAAACACACCCAGCCCCAACAGAGGGAGCCACAAGCTGTGGAGTGCGGAAAACTTCAAATAGGGTATCAAGGCCAGTCATCAACAGTGTCTGACACTGGCCTGCACCAGAAACTATCCAAAATGACTGGAAGTCCTAGAAAATCTACCTAATGCATAGAAACACCAAAACAGGCAGCCAAAATGGGGAAACAAAAAACAAGCCGCAAATAAAAGAACAAAAGAATTCTCCAGAAGAAGAGATAAATGAAATGGAAATAAGCAACCTATCAGATATGGAATTCAGAATAACAATTGTAAGGATGTTCAGCAGCATGAGAAAAGATATGGAAACTATGAAAGAAATTAAGAATGACATAGCAGAAATAAAGAATACATTGGGCCTGGCCATGCATGGTTCAGCAATTGAGCATCAACCTAGGATCCAGGAGATCGCAGTTCAATTCCTGGTCAGGGAATGTGCCTGGGTTGCAGGCTTGATCCTTGGTCAGGGGCAGCAGATCGATGACAACTCTGTCATCATTGATGTTTCTGTCTCTCTTTCTCTCCCTTCCTCTCTCTGAAATCAATAAAGATACTTTTTTTTTAAAAAAAAAAAAAGAATACATTGGAAGGAATAAACAGCAAATTAGGGGAAGCTGAGGATCAGATCAGCGAATTAGAAGACAAGATAGTAAAAATCAATCAGAGATCCAAAAAGAAAAAACAATTAAAAAACAGGAGGAGCCCTTGCTGGTTTGGCTTAGTGGTTAGAGCATTGGCCTTCAGGCTGCAGGGTTCCAGTTCAGTTCCAGCCAAGACACGAACCTTGGTTGCAGGCTCGATCCCTGTGTAGGAGGAAACCAATCAATGTGTCTCACATAGATCTTTCTCTCTCTTCCTCTCTCTCCTGTCCACTCTCTCTGAAAAGCAATGGAAAAAAATATCCTTGGGTAAGGACATTTTTGAATATAAACAAACAACAACAAAAAATGGAGGACAGTTTAAGGGAGCTGTGGGACAACATGAAACTTAACAATATTCACATTATAGGACTACCAGAAGGGTAAGAAAGTGAGCAAGGGACAGAATACTTCCCCAACCTAGTGAACGAAGTCACACAAGTTCAGGAGGCACAGAATCCCAAGCAAGAACCCAAAGAGGCCCGCACCCAGACATATCTGAATTAAAATGCCAAAAATTAAAGATAAAGAGAATCTTAAAGGCAGCAAGAGAAAAGCAACTTGTTACCTACAAAGGAGCTTCCATGAGGCTGTCAGCTGAGTTCTCATCAGAAACTCTACAGGTCATCCCACCTGGGCGTGGCTCAGCAGTTGAGCATCGACCTAGGATCCAGGCAATCGGGTTCGATTCCCTGTAAGGGCACATATCTGGGTGGCGGTCTTGATCCCCAGTCAGGGGTGTGCAGGAGGTAGCCAATCAATGACTCTCTCATCATTGATGTTTCCACCTCTCTCTCTCCCCCTCTCCTTTCCTCTCTCTGAAATCAATAAAGATATATTGGAAAAAAGAAAAGAAAAGAAACTCTACAGGCCAGAAGGGAATGGCATGAAGTATTCAAGGGAATGCAAAACAAGGATCTGAAACCAAGACTATTCTACCCAGCAAGGCTATCATTCAAAATAGATGGTGAAATGAAGAGCTTTCCAGTTAAAAAAAGGCTAAAGGAGTTTATCACCACCAAACCAGCACTAGAAGAAATGTTAAAGGGACTGCTGTAATAAGAAGTAGAAATAGAGAAACATAGGCATAAAGAATTAAAATGGAAATAGATAAGCACCTATCAAAAATAACCTTAAATATAAATGGATGAAATGCTCCAATTAAAAGGCATAAGGTAGCTGAATGGATAAGAAAACATGACCCAAATATATGCTGTCTATAAGAGACCCACCTCAGAACAAAAGACTCACACAGGCTTAAAGTGAAGGGGTGGAAAAAAATGTTTTCCTCTGTAAGCCATGACAAGAGACAAGAAAAGTCACTACATAACACTAAAGGGATCGATCCAACAAGAGGCTATAACCCTGGTAAACATATATGCACCCAATATAGGGGCACCTAAATATATAAAAAAAACTCCGGGAGGACTTTAAAGGAGAGACTGACAGCAACACAATCATAGTGGGGGACTCTAACACCCCACTGACTTCACTGGATAGATCTTCCAGACAAAAAATCAACAAGGAAACAGTGACTAAATGTCACACTAGATCAGACGGATTTAATTGACATTTACAGAACATTCCACCCCAAAGCTACAGAATATACATTCTTCTCAAGTGCACATGGGACATTCTCAAAGATAGACCACGTTAGGACACAAAACAAGTCTCTACAAGTTCAAGAAGATTGAAATCATATCAAGCATCTCCTCAGATATACTTCTGGTGGGAATGCAGACTGGTGCAGCCACTATGGAAAACAGTGTGGAGTTTCCTCAAAAAATTAAAACTGGAACTGTCATTTGACCCAGTGGTCCCACTTCTAGGAATATATCCTAAAAAAATCAGAACACGAATCAGAAAGAATATGTGCACCCCTATGTCATCATAGCAGTGCAATTTACAATAGCTAAGATCTGGAAACAGCCCAAGTGCCCATCAGTAGCTGAGTGGATAAAAAGCTGTGGGACATTCACACCATGGAATACTATGCAGCTGTAAAGAAGAAGGATCTCTTATCCTTTGGGACAGCATGGAAGGACCTGGAGAGTATTATGCTGAGTGAAATAAGCCAGGCAGAGGAAGACAAATATCACATGATCTCACTCATATGTGGAATCTAAGGAACAAAATAAACTGATGAACAAAATAGACCCAGAGATATGGAAGCAGAAAACAGACAGGGATCTCAAAGGAATGTGGGGTGGGGGAGTGGGGCAGAGATTAACCTAAGAATTTATATGCATATATGCATAACCCATGGACACAGACAATAGTGTGGCGAAGGCCTGGGCGGAAGGGTACAGGGTAGAGGGGGTCAAAGGGAGGAAAAGGGGAAATCTGTAATACTTTCAACAATATAAATTTAAAAAAATAAAAAAGGAGATCCCCAGGCAGTTCCTGTGTGCACCAACGTCAGAGTAACTGGCCCGCCCAGCACCTCTCCGAGTTCCCGTTTGTCTGCCTGCAACCACACTGGAGCAGCGGGCCCTCCAGAATTTTAGGTGAGCTGTTGGCGGGGACTGAGGTCAGGCAAGAGGACGTGGCCTCCTCATTTGGTGGGAAGGCCAGCGAGCCTGTCTGCTTTCCGTGCGGGCCCGCCCTTGGCAGTGCTTTCAGAGGCCTCCTGTCCTGTGCAACCTGAGAGGGACTAGTTCTTCTGGAGCAAAGGAAGCGTCCCCGGCTGGGTGGAGTGGGAAAGGGCGCTGGCTGGGGACATGCTTCCACTTCTACAGGGCTTTGAAGCAGCCGCTGTTAGCACCGCTGCCACCAGGTCCCAGGGCCTCCTTCGAGGCGCTGCAGGGTGCGCCCAATGCCAGCCTGTGATTCTGCCTGTCCTCCGCCCAGGCGGCTTCCACTGGTCCCTGTGCTGCACCTGCCTCGTGTGTGCGTTTCTCTCCTGTTCTCTGTTTTCAAGAGTGTAGATGTGTATGTAGATAGAGACAAGACAGGTGTTTAGACGGTTCTTTTTTGTTATTTTAGTCAGGGGTTGGGAGACAGAAAAAGTAATTATAAATATTTCTCTGCCCCCTCCCAGCCCCCCAAACCTCTGTTCTTCTCATTTCTGTCCAATGTCCTGCCTGCTGCTGTCAGGATAAAATGGAACAGTCGTGTCAACTGAAGTATAAACTGTGATGTCTCGGGTTGGGCGAGCGGTGCCGTCAGCAAATCGCTCTGTGGTAACAGCGAGAGAGGCCCGTTGTGCTTTCCCGCACCTGAGGCAGGTGGTTGTCCCACGAGATAGGAACTGTTATCCCTGGTGGGCAGCTGGTGAACATGGAGGGGCCTGCCTGAGGCCACCTGCTCCCCAGCCAGCCCGGAGCAGGCCCCGGTCTGATGGCGGGCTCCTGCGGATACGTCACTGCGGACGGGAGACTCGGGGTCGGGGAGAAGCTCGGGGCACCCACAGTGGAGACAGCTCAGCCTGCTCTCGCTCCCCGAGCCCTACTGCAGGCATGGGTGGTGCGGGTGGTGCGGGAGCAGGCAGGTTAAGGTGTTAGAAATGGTGCTCTGTACAGGCGTGGGGTCCTGCCCTGGTGTGCTGGGTCAGGGCCCCTGCAGGGCCATGTGGGGGCCACGACCCCGGGCCTCTGTCTGCTCGGGCTGTGAGCTCTGCTCCGTCTCAAGGGCTCAGGTTCTTGGATCCCATTTCTGAAAACAGTGGCATGCGCTGTTGTCCGCAGCAACGACATAGTGCATTTTCGTGTTTGCAAGGGAACACGGACCCAGGGCTGTGCCGTCATGACAGTCCTGCTAGTAACTGTTTTCATAATCCAGGACAAACCCTGGGCAGGCTGCCAGGAGCCGGTCACGGGCGACGTGATGTCCCCAGAGTGCAGTGCCTGCAACCTCCTGGGAGGCCACCAGCCTGGGTCAGCCAAATTGATTTCTGAGCCTTAATGCTGCCCACCCGAGGCCCAGGGTCTCTGCATTTCCCCAAGAGATGTGGGAGGTTAGCCCCCTCCTGCCTGGGCAGAAAGTGCCAGCAACATGTGGAGGACAGGGCCAGTGTACCTTGGGGAGCGACTGCCAACACAGCTGGTGCCTGGGGAAGGGCGGGGGGATAGCTCGCTATAGAAGCTCCCACAGCCAGGAAGGCGAGGCCCTCTGGGCTCAGTCCCGCAGTGGGGCCTCAGCCGGGACATGGTCACCTGCCACAGGCTGGCTCACAGTGTGGCCTCAGTGGATGGTGGGCACCAAGGAGCTACAAAGACCTGCAAAGTTGAGACCCGGAGCCCCTTCTCTCTTGCAGAGGTGCCCCCCCAGGAGAAGTGGACCCGAGAGCTGGCCGCCTGGAGGGCTGTGGCTGGGGAACACGGCCGCGTGATGCAGAGCTGGAGGAAGGCGTGGGTATGTGGCCCAGGGCAGTGCCCTCGGTGGGATGTTCGGACCCTTTCTGTCAGTGGGCGAGGCCCTCACAGGAGACCAAAGTCAGGAGGGCAGGAGGGACGTGGGTGCAAAGGCAGGGCCAGCTGCTTCTGGTAGATGTGTCCCCATGGCCATCCTCACCCCCCAGGCAGGTGGGATGCTGGGTGCTGGTGAGAGCAGTTGCTGTGGCCTCAGCACTTGGCTGGGGGAGCCCAGAGGTGGCAGGCACGTGGGCAAGCAGCATGCCCATCCGAGCACCGAGGCGGCAGACAGGCCCCAGCGAGGCAGAGGCATCCGGCCCTGTCCCTTCCTGGCACCACCTCAGGGCCAGAGCAGATGTATCAGGTGGAGGAGCAGTCAGCTGTGACAGTTCATCCCCAGTGCTTACAGTGTCCTGGGCTGGAGGGCTGCCCCGGGTCCTTGTTGCCAGCAGGCAAGCTGCCCCACAGGGTCCCCCCTAGACCCCAGGGGAGCACACAGAGCAGGAGTTGGGGCCTCTGAGCACGCCTGAGACAGCCTGTGGGGAAAGGGAGCGAGAGGCCGGGAGGCCGGCTGTGCTGCCAGGAATTCAAAGGTGTTGTTCTTTCAGGAAAGCTGTAACAAGGACACCTTTTAGCCACCAGGAGGCAGTGCCGCTCCGTGCCACCTGCCACGCCCCCTGGAGAGGCCCTGTGGCAGGGAGCTGTCACCTTGCCTGCTCAGATGCAGCCCCGGGCTGGGCACTGGGGAGCAAAGAGCCCCGGCCGGACCTGTGCGACACCAGCGGGAACTTGAGTTTTAATTAGGTGCTTACCTGTGACAGGGTCTGTTTGGCAGAAGCAGGAAACCAGGCCGGTTAATGGGCTGCAAGGAGAAACTGGTTAAGATGGCAGCGTGTGGCACTCCCCCCAGGAGCACTGCTGCGTCCTCCACAGGCCACTTGCTGTGGCCTGAGTCATTGCACCTTATACAAGTGGCCCCCCCACAACTGCCAACGGCATCAGCAGACCCCTCCTCTGGGCTTCACTGCTGTGAGCCGAGCCTGCTGCTGGTCCCGCCTTCCAGTTCAGCCGAGTACCCTAAGGTGGGCTGCAGCCGGGAGGTGACTCCAGACAGAAACACCGCCCAGACCTTGGTGACGCTGGCGCACAGCGGGAGCTGCATGGATTTGCGTGTGCTCATCTCACTAAGCTGGGGGTGTCGCCCGTTTCCATGAAGCTCCCGGCTTGTCTGCAGCGTCTCCTGGTGGCCTGTCATTTCTGCGCAGTGGGGCCTGCGAGCTCTCACACCTGCTTCCCAGTCCAGCTGTCAAAGCCGCAGCCCGAGAGTCTCCCACGCGTGTGTGAGGACGGCGCCCGGCCACAGACACGCTGTTTGCGAAGGAAGCTCTGAAGGTCTCGCCAGCCCGTCCGAAAGCCAGGCCCCTGGAAATAAAGCTGAGCCCCCGAGCGAGTGGCTCTCCTCGGCCCGAGGACCGCCGCGTGTTGGGACCGTCCTCCCGGGCCGCTTCCAGCCGCCTCCCCCAGAGAGCAGCGTCCGGCCACTTACTGCAGCATCCCCTGCGGACAGGCTTCCCGGAGCGCTGGCCTGCGGGCGACAGTCACCCAATCGGCCCTTCGTCCTTCAGCCTCCCCCGGGCCCCGCCAGAGGACCGGCCCAGCCCGGCCACGCGCCGCGCCGCAGGTGGGAGACATCGGCTTTCGGGGGGTTGGTGTGGGCCCCGCTCGGGCGCGGAGGCTGGGGTGCCGGGGGCCTCTGCTGGCGCTGCGCCCTCTGAGCTGCCCCCCCACGTCTGGGCAGTGGAGCAGGTCATGCTCAGCATTCGGGCCCTTCGGTTGCTGCGACAGGAGGGTTCCGCCGGGAGACGTGGTCGGGGATGAATGTGGACTCCACACCGTTCAGAAAAATAAAGGCAGAAGTTCCCCGTCTGCTCAGGGCAGCCTGGGCTGCGGAGGCCCCGGGGGGCCTGCCCGGTGGACAGCAGCGCCAGCAGCAGCGAAGGTCACTGGGCGCCATGTGCAGGAGTGGCCTCTGCCAGGAGAAGGCACCCCAGCCAGGGCGCGGGCTCAGGGCGGGGAGCGCGGTGGAAGCCCACCCCTCGGCCTCGGCCTCAGCCCCCGCCCTTACTGACGGGCACCGCGGCCACAGACCCCAGGGACTCCAAACAGAGGACCTGCACTGCCAGCAGATATTTTTAACAAATTTTTAAAAATATAATTTTGTCTTTTAGACTTTTAAAAATTTATTGTTCAATTACAGTTAACATACAATATTATATTAATTTCAGGTGTACAACATAGTGATTAATTAGACATTTACATAACTTACGACATGATCACCCCAATAAGTGTAGTGCCCACCTGGCACCACACAGGTATCACAATATGATTGACTATATTCCCTGTGCTGTACTTTACATCTGTGCGACTATTCTTCTAACAGGCAATTTGTACTAATCCCCTCCCCTTTGCCACCCACCCCCAACCCATCTGGCAACCATCAATTTGTTCTCTGTATCTATGAGTTTGTTTGGTTTGTTCATTTATTTTGTTCTTTAGATTCCACATATAAATGAAATCATATGGTACTTGTTTTTCTCTGACTTATTTCACTTAGCACAACACCCTCTAGGTCTATCCATGTGGTTGACAATGGCAAGATTTTATTCTTTTTCTTAAATATCAGATTTATTAAGGTATAATTTGCATACAAAGTACAATTGGATGAGTTTTAACAAATGCATAGTGTCGGAACCATCACCAGTCTAGATAAAACATTTTTCATCACCCCAAAAAGTTCCCTCAGGCCAATTTGCTGCCAGTCTCCCTCCTCTACGCCCAGAAGTTCTGCAGTCCAGTAACTAGACTCAGTCCAGGAAAATAACAGAGCCAGTCACTTAATCCACCAAACACGAAAGACAACGGGAAAAAGGACTGTAATAAAGCAACTCTCAGCATGCAGGATGCCAATTTGCGACCTCGTAGCAAAATTACTGGTAACTTTTAGACGGCCTTTGTCACACCTGCTGGGACTTTTCACTTTCTTGGTTGAATCCAGCATCCATGGGATTTAAGCCATTTTCATCCGTTAAGGCTTAAGGGAATAAATCCCAAGTAAGGCTATTTATTCTGGAGAATTTTTTTTTTGCACAAACATACTCCCTGGGCCCTATCACAGGTCTAGTAAAACTTCTAAGACTCTTGTAAAAGGTTCCTGAGGCTAAAGAAAACACTGCCCCATGACAATGCTAGTCTTACAGTGCCCACACAACTCTGAGTACACTAAGCTTCTGAAAAAGCGTTAGTTTTTGCTAACAGAAATGACAAAATGGTGAAATATATAGAACTTGTTCTATTTTCCCCTCTTCATTTCTTGAGCTCCAGTTAGAATTATATGGCCCTGGCCAGATGGCTCAGATGGTTAGAGCATTATCCCAACACACCAAGGTTGCAGGTTCAATCCCCAGTCAGGGCACATACAAGAATCAACTAAAGATGCATAAATAAGTGGAGCAGCAAATCGATGTTTCTCTCTCACTCCCTCTCTCTAAAATCAATTAATCAATAAAAAAAGAATAATATAAAAATAAGTTTGGCAAACGAATCCCCCAAAATATCTTGTCACCTACTGCATTTGGAGCACTTTCTATGGCTATATCCAATGTATTTATATCTGGCTGCTCTAGACTGAAAAAATAAAACACATTTACACAAAAAGGTAGCATTAGCTGTGAATTCCCTGGGATACTCATGACAGCCATGGTGCACTGTCCAGTGATGTTTGAAATTCAAACAACTTTTATTTAAATTGCAAGCACAATTCTTGAAACTACATTAATAGTCAAAACCCTATGTTACAAAAATCCTAAAGAGTATTTCTAGATAAGGCAGAAGTAGTTCTAGGTTAATAAGACTGGATTTGACTTGAGATTATCCTTTAAATTGTAGAGAATGGGGGAAAAAAATAGGTTATTTACAGACAACATTATTTACATATGTACTCAGAGGTACAAATCTGGTGACAGAAGAGACTTTTAGGGCATATTGGAATCTCAGAAGCAGTTTTCAAAGAGCTTAGTTTTATTTTCTCGGATTTTAAAAATGCCTAAGATCCTTGTTTATCCTCGATCTTGGGAGCCAGATAGCACTTTAAATGTCCCATATCAGCAACTTCATACCCTACAAGGGGCACGTCTGCAGGCACATGGAGTGTTACTGTAGGAGAGAGCGGAGTAGCTTTTGTAAAGTTCAGATACCTCAGTGCAAAAGTTAGCTGAACTGGTTCATTCATCTCTATGATAACAGCTTCCTTTTCTTTATCCACATTACTTGTTTGTGACAACTTAGTATTTCCATTTCCAAGTTTCCCACCTGCAGAAAATTTCACTCTGTCTTTTGCACAGGCACTTCACCAGCGTCTCCGATATGACTGAGATCTCAGCCTTCACGTGCAGATTCACTAGAAGGTGTCTACTACACAGCTACACTCTTGTTCTGGAATTCCAAGTTGTTCAACATCTAAATCCATTAACTTCATTTCATAGTTTGAATCCTTTTCTTGATTTGGAGCTTCAAATACTAGTGCCAAGGTGTCTGCATTGTCTTCAGCCATTAGGGTAATGATGTTTTCAGTGCCAGAACATTTTAGTATTTTGGACATGCTGGTGAGGTCCACACCCACAGCCAGGCGATGGTCGCAGTGGTAGGTGTTGGAGCCCTCGGAGCGCAGGGTGAGCTGCAACAGAGAGGTGGGACGAGTCCATGCTCTGCAGGTTCACACCACATGAGCTCATGTCCCAGCAGGCCTCACTGATGACGTCCTTATACACCTCCAGCACCTTTTTCAAGATGGAGTCCTGGACCAGGCACACTTCGAACATGGTGGTGGAGTCACAACAATGCGACTGGAGGCGAAGGGAAGGAGGTGTAGCTGGCATAAGCTTCACAGGTGGAGAGCGAGCCGGGTAATCCAGCAGTGAGAGCCTGAGATCAAGGAAGATCACTGATTACATTTTTATGGCTGAGTAATATTCCATTGTATACAGTACCACATCTTTTTTATCCACTCATCTATCAATAGATACTTAGGTTGCTTCCACATCTTGGCTATTGTAAATAATGCTGAAATGAACATAGAGATGCATATATCTTTTCTAATTAGTTTTTTCTTTGAATACCCAGAAGTAGAATTGTTGGGTCATAAGGTAGTTCTATTTTTAATTTTTTGAGGACACTCCATACTGTTTTTCATAGTGGCTGCACTGTAACTGAATGAACCCAGGTTCGGCTGCCTGCCACAAAGCAAGCCAAACTTGTGAGACAGATGATGAAGAAAAGGAAAGAGGTTTGTTTCAGTGCCCACATCTCAAGAAGATGGGGGACTTTTCCCAGTCCTCAAAAACCCATCTTAAGATCTCAGCACAGGCAGAAGTTTGGATAAGGATGGAGAGGGAAAGCAGAACAAAGTGATCAGGCAGAGGGGCTATGGACATGCAGGCAGAGTCCTTGCTAGTCTGATATGGATTCTCCTGGTCAGTGTCCTTGAGTTGGCCATCTGGTTGAATTTTTATATCTGGGCGGTCAGCCTCGCCATGGCCTTGAAGGTCAGACTGCTCCTTAGGGTCACACAGAAACTGAAACTCCTGAATTGTATGTAAAGTATACTAAAAGCAAAACTTTAAACATGCAAGCTCTAGTTTTGAGAGAAAAACCAGGTTAGAGTAACAAACCGGGTTTAACATCTACTAAGATTAATATGGATAGCTTTATGTAAGTATAATATCCATTCTCCGTTACAGCACCAATTTACAATCCCACAAATCCTAAGAGGTTCCTTTTCTCAACATCCTCCCCAACACTTGCTATTTGTTGGTTTATTAATAGGCCATTCTGACAGGTGTGAGGTGATAGCTCACTGGGTTTTGATTTGCATTTCCCTGATGATTAGTGATGTTGAGCATCATTTCATGTGTCTGTTGGCCATCTATATGCTCTCTTCGGCCAAATACCTATTCAGGTCCTCTGCCCATTTTTATTTAATTTTTGTTTTTAATATATATTTTTAAATTTTTATTGTTGAGGGTATTGCAGATGTACCCCATTCCCTCCCCACTTGCCCCCCCTCCACCCACCTCTGCCCATTTATAAATCAGATTATTTTTATGATGTTGAGCTGTATGAGTTCTTTATATATTTTGGATATTAATCCTTTATCAGATATATCACTTTTCCCGTTCAATAGGCTGCCTTTTTGTTTTATTGATGGCTTCCTTTGCTGTGCAAAAGCTTTTGTTTGATGTAGTCTCATTTGTTTATGCTTGCTCTTGTCTTTTCCCTAGGAGAAATACCCCAAAAAAGTATTGTTAAGACAAATGTCAGAGTTTATTGCCTATGTTTTCTTCTAGGAGTTTCATATTTTCAGTTCTTATATTTAAGTCTCTAATTCATTCAGTTTATTTTTGTATATAGTGTAAGAAAGTGGTCTAATTTCATTTTTCACATTTATCTGTCCAGTTTCCCCAGCACTGTTTTTGAAGAGACTGTCTTTACTCCATTTTATATTCTTGCCTCCTCTGTCATAGATTGACCATGTAAGTGTGAATTTATTTCTGGGATTCTTATTCTATTCCAATAACCTATTTGTCTGTTTTTATGCCAGTATGATGCTGTTTTGATGACTGTAGCCTTTGTTTTAAAGTCTCTTTTGTCTGACATAAGTATTGGTATTCCACCTTGTTTCCATTTGCATGAACTATCTCTTCATTCTTTATTTTCAGTTTGTATGTCTTTCTATCTGGAGTAGGTCCCTTCTAGGCAGCATGTGTATTGGTTTTTGTCTTGTTTTTTATCCATCCAGCCACTCCATGTCTTTTGATTGGAGTATCTAATCCATTTAAAGTAATTATTGATAGGTATGTAGTTATTGCCATTTCATAACTGTTTTCTGATTTTTTGTATTTCTTCTGTTCCTTTTATATTCTCTTGCTCTTTTCTCTTGTATGTTGATGACTTTCTATAGTGCTATGTTTGGATTCCTTTCTTTTTATCTCTTGTCTCTTAGAGATTTTTGGTTTGTGGTTACCATGTACTGCATATATACCAAACTATATTTATAGCACTCTAAGTTGATTTTCTCTTAAGATTGAACACATTCTGAAATGTTTTTACTCACCAACCCACACTATGTTTTTGTCACGTTTTTAAACCTCTTTTGTATGTATACCTTAATATATTGTAAATACACATGATCTTCCTATGTTTGTCTTTAACCTTTGTACTACTGCATTTACCGTTTGCCTTTGTTGGTGAAAATTTTTTCTTTCCTATATTTTCTTATTCATATTTTTAATCTTTACTTTTCTACTTAAAGTCCCTTTAACATGTCTTGTAATACTAGTTTAGTGGTGATAAACTCATTTCTTGCCTGGGAAACTCTTGACCCCTTGTTTGATTCTAAATCATAGCCTTACTGGGTAGAGCAATCTTGGTCATAAGTTTTCCCTTTCATCACTTTGAATATTTCATGCCATTCCCTTCTGGCCTTCAATTTCCCTATTGGAAAATCAGCTGATAGTCTAATGGGAGCCCCCGTGAACGGAACTAGCTGCTTTTCTCTCTCGCTGCTTTTAAGATACCGTAACTTTTGGCATTTTAATCATGATGTATCTTACTGTGGGCCTCTTTGCCTTTATCTTGTTTGGGACTCTCTGCACTTCCTGCACTTGTATGTTTTCTTCAGCAAGTGAAGTAAGTTTTCAGTGATTATTTCTTCAAAAATGTTTTCAGTCCCTTTCCCTTTTCTCCTTCTGGAACCCCTATTATGTAAGGTGATAGTCCTGATGTCCCAGAGTTCCCTTAAACTAGCCTCATTAAAAAAAAATTTTCTTTTGCTGTCCAATTGGGTGTTTTCTGCTACCTTGTCTTCCAGACCACTGATTCCATCCTCTGCCTCATAAAGTATATCTTTTTTTAACCCTCACCCAATGGTATTTTTTCCCATTGCTTTACAGAGAGTGGGAGAGAAACATTGATGTGAGAGAGACACATTAATTGGTTGCCTCCTGCATGCACCCTGACTGGGGCCAGGGATTGAGCCTGCAACCGTGGTGGTACGTGCCCTTGGCTGGAATTGAACCCAGGGCCCTTCAGTCCATGGACTGACACTCTAGCCACTGAGCAAAACCAGCTAGGGCTACATCTCTCAGTCTTGACAGAGTGGCCTTATGTAGGTGTCCTGTAAGGCTCAATGGCAGACTCCCTGGTCACCTGAGCTGGATGCTCCAGGGGTGTCCCCTGTGTAGGTTTTGTTGGGTCTCCTGTTGTAGATGAACCTTGACTGCTGCTAGCATATCACTGGGTGTGGTTGGCCCTCAGGCTGACTGGCTGTGAGGCTGGCTATGACTACAGTAGACCAACTGTTATGCAGGGGCTGTCCCCATGGAGTAGGAGTCATTTTACTGGGGCTTCTGATGCCAGCCAAGGCAGCCTTTCAGGTGTGTCAGTTGTGGAACTGGTTGAATAGGGCTCTGGTATAGTCTGGAGCCTCTTGGGAGCAAAGTTGGCCACTGCTTATGTCAGACTTGGGGTTGCTTGGTGTAAGCAACAGAGTGATCTGTGTTTGACTTCCACTTGATTTGCGCTTGGAGGTGCTTGAGAGTGGCTACGCTGAGAACCAACCAGGTGCCACTTGTACCGGGCTTGGGACTCTGATGGGCACTGTGATGTGAGATGAAGTCTGCCGCCACTTGAGCCAGCTTTTGGCTGCTTAGTTGGAGATACGTTCCTGGCTAAGATTGGCCACCACTTATGCCAGGCTTGGGGCCAACTGCTGGGAGTTACAGTGCAAGCTGAGTCAACACTTGTGCTGGGCTTGGGGCCACTTGTCAGGAGCTACAGTGCACGTTGAGGCTGGCCACTGTGTGTATAGGATTTGTGGAACTTTGAGAGAGTCTAGTACAAGTCTAGGTAGAGCAGCTGCCACTTGTGTGGGATTTGTTGACATTTGAGAAAATCTGCAGCACAAGGCTAGAGCACTCCGTAAGGTTTGCAGATTTTGGGGCAAGTCCACAGCATAAGCTGGGGTGAGCTTTTGTGGAGTAGCCACTGGAAGAGGTTTGGTCCAGGCAAGCAGGTTGGGTAGAACAAGGTCTCAGGGAATCACCAGTGAGGGGTGAATAGTGTTAGCCAGGCTAGTGGACAGCACAGATTCGGTGTCTGCCTGCACCAGGCCAGCTGGGTGGGAAAGCTCAACAAAGAAACAATGGTACCTGCCAATATTTCTATCCTCGGAGAGAGGTGCCCAATCCCTATCTCCCAACCACTGCCCTTGAAGTATGTCTCTTTAGTTCCTCTTGTGTCCCTGGCACTTCTCAAGATGCTGCCCTGCGCCGGCGCTTAGAGGGAGTGAGTTGTGAGCAAGTGTATCTGTGCATGGGCACTTTAAGAGCAGCACCTCATGCATTAGCAGCTTTTTTTGGGGACAGAATCCCTGCTGGTTTTCACAGCCAGAAATTATGGGGACTTCTCTTCCTGGCTCTAGTGCTCTGGGCTGGGGGTGGGACCCCTTGCTCCTCAGGGATACCTCTGCAGTAGATACATCCCTCCTATTTCCTAATCACCTCCCCAATCCATATCTCCACACCTATGGCCTGTCTTGACGGGGCTTCTTCTTTGTAGCCTCAGTTACAAGGATAGACTTCAGGTGGCTGTCAGTGATGATAGTTCATCATTTAGTTGTAATTTTGATCACGGAGGAGGCAATCTCAGAGTTTAACTACATGCCATCTTGACCAGAGATCTGTTTAATGAATTTCTGATTTATCAGTTTTAGAATTCTAGGCTGCTTACTGCAGCTGAAAGGCTATTTCATTTTCTCCCAAATTAATTTTGGAAACTCTATTATCAAATAATCTCCTGTTTTCAAGCCTAGTACAGTTGACTTGCTACCTGTTGACATGGGGAGGGCAGGAAAGACCTTCCTGATGCTGCTCTTCCTGGCAGCTCAGAGAGAGAAACTTGTGAACAGGACTCAGGGCTTGGGAGGTAGTAGCTGGTTAACAAGGTGCTATGTCCCCATTTAAACAGCTCGGGGTGTGTTTGGAGAGGCAGGTGCTTTATACACAGAACCTCTGGTCAAACTGTCAGCTCTGTCCACACAGTGTACCATTTCTGACTCGTTACTCCACTTCTGTTTGCGCATCACAGGCCACTTACCTCTGAGATACAGTACTTGGCAAGACTGAATTCAACTAACGGTATTTCAAAGCCAACAGCAAACTTTGTCTGCCTGACAAGCACAGACCAGTGAAACTCCAATCCTACCATCTCCTCTGTGACAAGCATGCAAGCAGGGGACTGAGGCAGGGTTTGGTGACGGCAGGTCTCTGAGGGTCTGGGACCTCAGCAGCGGCTACTTCCAGCCCCAGGAGGTATGGACATAACACCTCTCCCTGCTCAGTCCCTACGTTCTTGAAATTCAAAGGCTGAAAGGCACAGGTCAAGACAAAGGAAGACCTAGTAAGGAAGAGACCAAGGATAAACTAAATGACCAGATAATCAGTCTCCAGGGACATTAAATAATCAGTTTATTCAAAATAAATAATCTTTCTTACAAGAAAATAGAGTAAACATTTTCCCTCTTGGCCTATGAGACATAAACCATATTCAGAATATATTGACTTACAAAAGGATTTGTAAGTTTGAAATTTAGGAATTTTAATATACATTGTTTTCCCAAAGGGTAAAGACTAAAATAATTCATGTCAAAGGTCACAGGTTAGAAAACCAGTTTTTCTTAAGGCTCACTTTAGCAAATCCTGTGGGTCTCCCCTTTCAGCAGGTCTTCCTGCTGAAAGGCCATGTCCCAAGAAAGCCATCCCTCCCCTCCTGCTCTGAGGCTGGGTCCCCAGGACTGGGCCGAGTTACCACGATGCAGAGGACAGCACCCATATTGCTCCTGTGTTCACAGACTGACTAACCTGGTCAGCTTTCTGCAATGGAAGGACGGTTCCAGCAGCAGGGGCCTTGAGGATGTTTTCCAGTGTCTTCCAGATTCACAGTGTGCTCAGAGGCTTCTAGAAAGGTCTCTATCAGCAAGCCCCAATACCCACCATGGGATCTGCAGCTCTGGATGCCACAGGGCTGCTTCCTGTGCCCCTCCATGCTGCCAACAAATGCATTACAAATGCATCGGGTTGAAGAACTAAGAAGGGTGGGCCACGAAGTAGTTCCAACCGCCCCTCTTTACCCCAAATACACAAACACAGAAGAAGCCTCCTTATAAATTCAAGCGCATCATCTGAGAGGTTGAAGCCTCCAGTGATCCTTCCAGCTCCACGGCACACTGACTGTAGGCTTCCAGGTGTTTTCTCCAGATTTCAACTGGAACGAGAGAGCAGCACAGCTGCTGAACAGGCAGGGGAAGACAGGACAGGATCTACTGGGAAGTGCACACTGCTCAGCACACAGTCCCCTGGACAGGCTGTCACAGGCTCAACCCCACCATCTCCAGTGCACCAACCCCCCTACCCCAACCCGTTTGTGAGCAGCACCAATGACACCTCGGGCGCTCGCTGACCTTGACAACCTTCTGCCAAGGACACAGCTGTCCTGGCAGCCACCCTCTGTCCGGGGTCCATCTGACCAGGGGTCTGTTTGAGACACTCACTGACAAGTCCTTGCAAATCCCCGGGTCTGAGAACACCTCCCAGACAATGGCCAGGACTAGCCGGGCCTTCCCCAGCCAGTGCTGCCACAGTGGCTGCACTGCTGCCCCAGGCACTCGGACTTTTTAATCCAAGTCCTTGAAGATCAAGGACACCCTGCCCAGACTCAGACCCTCTCCAGCACTCACTGTAGTGTGGCTCTTCTGTCTTGGGAGAAGCCGGGGGGCCATCTTCTGCAGAGCAGCTGGGGCCCAGCGCAGGTTGGCCAGCAGGGGTCCAGGGCCCAGGCTCTACCGCCGGTTCCTGATGCACATTCTCTAGCATGGTCTTGTACGCCTCCCGCGCCGCCACTGTCAGCTCAACCATCCTGTGGAACTGGTCCTTGGACAGAGTGAGGGCACAGGTGATGCCCCCTGACTACAGAAGAGACGGGTCTCCTGCAAACCACAATGCTGCCCTCCAAGAGAAGGGTGCCACCAGCCTAGGGTGCCACCCCAAGAGAAGAATGGGGGGCCTGGGGTACCTGTGTGGCAGCAGCAAACCCAGAGCTAAATGCTGAAACACACTTCCTTCGTACTATGAAGGAAACAAAGGTCACTGAGGCCTCCCTCCCAGGAGCAGCGCTGACAGGTTGGAGCCTGCTCCCCGCTTTACCTGGGCCCCGTCGTAGCTGAAGATGCCGACCACACTGACAGGCACGGCCTTGTTCAGGCTGCGCCCCAGAGCTTTGCGGTTGAGAGCGAACACGAAGGGGATGTTCTGTTCACAGGCGTAATCTATGATGGTGTGCAGGGTGTCATCCAACCCACCTGTCCGAGGACATGGGAGAGGACAGGAGGTACGTCACATGGGGCATGTGGAGACACAGGTTGTGAGGACTTTTGGCTATAGACAGCAACACTGCCCAGCTCCCTTCTTGACCTGTCAGTACAGCCACATGGAAGAAATCACCCTCCAAGGACTACTACTTTGTGCATGAAATGTGTGTACACTGAGCCAAGAGCTGCGTCACCCCTAACAAAGTCTAGCGAACATTAAACACTCACCAACGCCGGCCACTGCTTTAACTGCCTCCCACGTGGAGCTCCCAAAGCCTCACAAAAACACCAAAGAGGGAGGCTATGCCCTGCTCACAGATGGGAATCGAAACAGAGAGGTCACTAGGCACCTATCCTGCATCACCAGCCCTTCTGCCATGACCACATTTGGGCTCACCACCCTCCACTTCTGCCTGCCTCCCGGGAACGCACCGGCTAAAGCTGGTGCACAGGGAGAGCGGTGAGAGGCAGCATGAGCTTCAGGAGGGCGAAGAGCTGTGTCTGCAGGGATATGCCTGACAAGCCAGAAATCCAGCAGCACCGAACAATTACCACAAACAGGAAAGAGCATTACACACAGTGTCTGTGCAGAAACGACACAGAAACCACTGGTCTGCACGCCGCTGGAGCCGGCTGAGCTGCATGACGGAGAAAGAACTACAGTGGTAACAGCAGCCAAACATCGCAACGGGCAAGAGTCCATTTATCAGGAAACAGAGCGACTTCCACATGCTATTGAAACACTGTGGAGCCCTAGCTGGTTTGGCTCAGTGGCCAGAGCGTTGGCCCATGGACTGAAGGGTCCCGGGTTCAGTTCTGGCCAAGGGCACATACCATGGTTGCAGGCTTGATCCCCGGCCCAGGTCAGGGCGCATGCAGGAGGCAACCGATCGATGTCTCTCCTCACCCCTCCCCCACTCTCTGGAAAGCAATGAGGAAATATCCTCGGGTGAGGGTTAAAATAAAAACACTATAGAAAATTTAAACAAATAAAAGACATCCTGCTCTCGGACAAGATGATCCAAATTTATAACATGTCGATTTTACATTAGCCTAAAACTTTGAAACACTGTGACTTACTACAAATGGCATTTTTAAAAAAATAAAAAATATGAAACAAATACACGAGTGAAAATAGCATTTCAAAAAAGGAAACTACAGGCTAGCATCATCAGCATTAAAAACATGCTGTAAAGCTGTAAGAACATAAATAAGGGGACACAGAGGGATAAGAGAGGGTCCAGAAATGAGCCGAGTATGTGGAGCTTGAACACATGGGGAAGAGCATTTCAAAGCCGGGGAGAAGGGACAACTGGTCAGCCTTTGGAAAGGTCCATCTAGACTGAGATACATGCTACAGAGACACACATGAAAACATGGAGAACAGGAAGAACAATTAAAAACTGTCATCACCTTGGAGGCAAAGGTCGAGGACTGACATAAAATCTAGGTGTGATAAAAACGTAGGAATAAAAGCTACCTATATACACACCCACTCCCTGCATGGTCAAAGAAAGGTGAAAACAGGCCACTGACAAACCAGAAAACACTGACCAGTCTTAATTGAAGGGCTCACTTTATTATTATACAAAAAAAGTAATGTTGATACAAAAAAGACCAACATCCAAAAGATAAATCAGCAAAGAATGTGAACCAATAGTTCACAGAAAATACCAAGCTCTGAACCAAGTGAGAAGATGCTCAACTTCCCACCCACGTCAGAGCGCAGGGAGAAGCACCGGGCCTGTGGGGGCCATGGGGTCCCTGGAGGTGTAAGAATTACACATGCACATGCCCTCCCATTCTCCACGTGGGACCTACAGAGACGTTCACACAACAAACCAGCACGCCCTACACGTGGGACAGCACGGCCTTCAGGAGCAGCAGCCTGTGTGAACCAGTGTGATGGAAGGGTGCTAAGACTGAAGCTACAGAACAAGGCGCATGGGGTTCACACACCCTCGGACTAGTGACAACACATACAAACCTGGGAGCGGTGACCCTAGCTCCAGAGCAAACCAACGCCGCCCAGCGTACTACATGGTGGAGACGTGTCCTCTCTTGCCACCAGAGGCCTGCGGGGCTGGCCAAGACCACGCCATGAAGACATAAGCCTGGCTGCCTCGGAGTAAGGAACGAGGTGGGCAAATAAACCCCGGAAACAAATTACTCAATTAAAAGAAAAGGAAACCAATCACTCTGCCCATGCTCAGCCACTGACTGGGGCGTCGTGGGCCAGGCGCTGGGGATGCCGAGGCACCCTACCTTTAGACTGGATCTTCTCACAGTTGGGAGAGATGATGACGCACTTAAGCTTCCGGAGCTTCAGGTGCTTCAGTACCTCCCTCAGCCCCAGCACAAGCCGGCGTTTGGTCTTGGCCTTGACAGGATCCTTCTGGTACATACGGTCTTGGAAACGGACCAGCTCTTTCAGCAGATCCGTGACACAGGCATCAACCTCTTTACTGAGCACCTGGCTGCAGTAACTGAAAAACATCAGATGCCACCAGCTTCCTACCAGCTGCGACATGCAGCGCTGCCCATCACACCCCAGGAGGATGTGGGTGGCACAGCCCCTCAGAAGTCACACTGATATGCAATACTCATCAGAAGTGGAGCTCCTGCCTGACTGGATTTAACGAAAGCGAAGGATCGAATCATCCGCCACCAAGGGACAGAACCTCTGCACTCCACCATAGCTTCTGCCAAGTGTCCCTGTATCTGGCCATTCCCTGTGCGCCTCTACTGAAAACATCTGCAGTCTGCTCTGAAGAAAACTGGGGTGGGGGGGCAGAGCTCCTTAAGAAATTATGCAGAGAAACCAAACCAAAGGGAGTCTAAATGTCATCTACTGTCGCTCATTAGCCATTCCCAGCTGAAAACCTGGGCACCTCTGCATCACGTTGGCGGGACGAGAGCCCTTGTAGCAGCATATGCAGCAGCCCTGACGTAGGGTATGACTCGGTTCCTGGCCACCTCTACCAGAAGAATAAAAACACTCGGCCCAGCTCTTGGCTTTCTAGTTTGAGAGCATGTCAGGGTGGGAGAACTCCATGCCCAAGGCCAGAACAAGCACAGCCCACCCCATCCCCCACGGGGTCACTCACTCCCTGAATCTCCTGCTGTGGATCTTGGGGCAGCTGGCACCTTCAGGGGCCAGGGAGCAGGTCGCCGCCTCCTTATGGATCTCAGCTCCTGGCTGTTCTTCTGACTCGCTGTCTCCCGCAGGGATGGAGCACACTGACGCTGAGGCTCCCCCTGGAGCTTCACAGAAAAACAAGTCATGGCTCAGCATCTGTGGGGCTGGGGCAGGGGATGCCCACACGACTCGCAGGGCAGTGTCACCAGGGCAGCCAGAGGCAACCACACCTGCCGCAAGCCAACAGGGCTGCTGAGCACCAGCTGGCAGCAGAGCCATGGGACTGGCTTGGGAAAGACAAAAGAACCCGGCAACTTTCTGTTCTGCCTGGAGGTGCCTTCCTGATCCCAATTTAGTTATTTTTATTGTGGCCAAGTATTTATATAACTTACCAGTTTTAACCATTTTTAAGTGCGTAGTTCAGTGGCCAAATTTATATTTTAATTTTGAAATTTAACCTGAAGTTCCTATTAGGTAGTTTTAAAAGGTTTTTAGATCTGAATTTTTTGCACTTATATGCTTGAGAGTATTCCTTTATTAAATAATCCTTAAATCAGAGCTGAACTCAAGTATCTAGACAGAGGGCCTTGAGGGGTGCTTAAACATGGGAGACGGGATTCCACAACTGCTACGGTCCCCAAATGTCCCTTCTAGACATTTCCAGAGTGCATGTGAGGTTCCAGCTCACCAGGGAGGAACACACCAGCCAGGATGGCAGACACAACCAATGCACCATCCTGCCAGTGGCCTCTCCCCACTGTGGACAGAACTGGTAACACCTGGAAGCCTGTGGGGCAGAGCCTCCAAGGTTGGAGGGCAGTGGACCCGAGCCTGCCATCTGCCTGGGGAAATGCCAGCAGGAAGGGGTGCTCGTGCCCTCTGCACACACTCACCACACTGCCACAGTGACAGTCAGAACTGCCCCTGAGCCACAGACACTCTGCTGGCCAGAGGGACCCCAAGGTAAGATTCCCTGCGAAGGAAGGCAAGTGCTCATCAGTGGGCTGTAGCTGAGGCCAGGCCTCAGGCCGGGATGTGGGAGCATGAGGCGGCTTTGTCCCTGGAGCTGGTGCTGTGCCCGTGTGTGAAGTTCTCAAGCTGTCTGCTTACGGTGCACCCTTTTCTGAGCTTATTGTTCAGTAAAAAGCTTACTAAACACATCCATTCCTTTCATGGCACCGTGTCTCGCACACTCATGGGAAAAGAGCTTTGCAGTTAGTGGGGCTAATTCTCAAAGCCACTTCAGATCGTGAGGACCATCCAATGCCACACAGATCAAACTCGGGCCTCAATCGCTGTCCCTCACAGACTCCCAGAACTAGGGGCACCACAAGCCCACTGTCCATGGGGGTCAGCCTCTTCCTGTCAAGTAGGGAATCTGAGAACTTCTGCATCTCGGGGTCCAGCACTGATGTGCTTTCACCACAAAGGGGCAGAGGTGGGCAGAACCTGGGGGGTTGCTGCACATGGTTGCCCCAACTGAAGACTTCCTTAAGATGCCACCAACAGAACTGGGTACGTAAGGGCTCACCCTGCTCCAGAGTCAGGCGGTCAGCACCACTCCCTACATCCTGCACATCGTCACTGGCAAAAGCTGGGCTCGTGGCGTTTTCTTGGAGACGCTGCTGCTTTCTCTCCTCCCGTTCTTTCAAAATAATCTTTAAAATTGAATAAATGATTAGAGCACCTAAATACATGTGCTTACAAAGAAGCTCTTCTGCAAAATAAACCACCGAGGTTGGCTGACCACAGTGTGTGCACCGTGCCCTACACTGCACCCGACCACCCCCCGCTGGGGGCTGGCCCAGAGCGGCACGTCCCTCCCTACACAGGCGCCTGAGCAGGACAAGGCTGACTACACAGCACAGGCTGCTGAGAGCTAAACGAAGAAACCTGTGCAACAGCCCTGAGTGCCGGCCAGGAGGTGCCAATATTCCCCGATCTGCACAGCAGAGGCCCCTCGAGGGGGTGAGGGCACCAAGTGAATAAGGAGAGCACAGCTCCCACTTCTCATTTTCTGCAAAGTCCATGTCACTGCAAAGCATTTTTAAAACGGCTTCCCAGCGCCCGGCCAGAGTGGCTCAGTCGGCTGAGCATCGTCCTACTCACCAAAAGGTTACGGGTTCGACCCCTGGTCGGGGCACATATGGCAACAGATCGTTGTTTCTCTCTCACATCGATGTCTCTCTCCCCGCCCCCTTCCCCTCTCTCACCCTGAGCATGTCCTCAGGTGAAAATTAAAAACAAAAAACCCTGGCTTCCCTTTTTAGCAGGTGAGGCCACCCCACCTGGCATGCCTGACATCACTCTCATCTCTCAGAACCACAGATACATCCTCTGGCTGGAGCATGGAAGCCTGAAGCCTCAGAGCTGAGCTGGGAACACCGCGGGCTCTCCAGTGCTGCTTTCAAACACAGCACCACGTACCTTCTTCAAGGAGGTCGGCTTCTTGGCCTTGGGGACCTCCCTCTGCTTCCCCTTCTTTATCAGGGGGGCACTGGAGTCCAAGGGGTTGTGCGGGGTCTTTGCCTGGCTGAAGCGGTGGCCCTTCGTCCCCGACGTGGCCTCTTTGGAGAGAACAGGAACTGCCCCAACTGCAACACAGGGAGGACGCCTGCCTCAGGAGGGGTCCCCACGACACCCCGCCCGGCCCCACAGCCTTACTCGTCCTCATCAAACTCCCCTGGACAGTCCTCTAATTGGCAGTGACTGTCAGTGAAACTTGGTATCTTTTGGTAGGGATCCAAAAACTTCCTGGTTAGTTTATGAAGAACCCTCTTCCTGCCCCGATATCAAGCCTCCTACTCTCAGGCGAGTCTATGGATATGTGGCCCCATTTTCTGAGAACATTTCTGGTGGTTTGTCCTTATGGCGGCTCTACTTCCTACACTGCATTCCTCCTCCCAGGAAACAGTTCACCTGAGTATGCTGACCCCCTACTTTTTAATTAGAAAAATTTCCAACATACACCAAAGAAAAGAGAACAGTGTAACAACAAAACCATGTTCCCACTGCCCAGCCTCCACAACATCCAGATTTTCCCAAGTGTATTTACCCACACTCCTTAAGTGCGGCATTTAAGTTATTAGTACTTCCTTAGTTGGGTGTATCTATTAAATCTCAGCTGTCTAATTCCCTGCACGTGTCCGCTACGCCCTTTCTAGCCTTGCTGTGGCACAGCTGCTGGTTATCTATGGAAACTCACTCCCACCATTATGTCTGAAACGTTATGTATAACTGGCTTAGTTCCTGTCATCAGCTCTTCTTGAAAAGCAGGCCCATACCAACCCTGCTCACATCTGCTTGTTCTCTCCAACCCCAATGCCACCTGAGTTCAGGACCTCAGCTGGGCTCCTGCCACACCCACTGCAGGCCCTCCTGTCTGCACCCCCTGCCATGCAACTCTCCATAGTGTTAACAGTGGGCCTGGGGAAGTAGGGCTCCTTCCCAGCAGAAACCCCAATAAAGACTGGCCTAACCCCTCTCCTCCCTCCTGCCCACCCTGGTGCTTCCCCATGTGGCCCTGCATGCTGCGTCTCGTCTCCAGGATCTGCAAGTAGAAGCAGCTTTTCTTTTTCTTGATCTTCTCCTATGTATCCTCCTATGGTCACACCTGACTGACCATATTGTCAAAAAACACACAAGCCCAAAGCTAAGTGCCAAGAAAAAGTGACTTGCCCATAGGAGCAGGGATACAGTGTAGGCGGTAGAGCAGAACCAGAGAATGCAATGGAGTACTGAGTAGTGATCAGTCACGTCCTGACTGGAGGGACTGTTACCTACTGCACATGAGGTGATTTGGGAAAACAGGTCTATGTGTGAAAAATACAAGAGAATCAACTAGAAATGTTACTAGACTCTTACAAGGGCCTTACAAGACAGTCAGGAGATAGGCATACGGAAACCAAGAGCTGAGTTCGGCAAAGGTGGTGTCACCTGAAAGTGGTGAAGAGAGACTTACGCAAAAGGGCCAGCAATATGCACAAACTACCAGAAACACCCTCAGTGAGAAATGAGATCACACATCTACAGACTGAGAACAGGGGACTTCATTACAGGGACAGGAAGATGGTTCAACTTCCACCAATGCACAGTAACAGCCCTGCAGCCCCTTACCAAACAGTAGTTGAGAAAAGCAATTTGAGGAGACACAAAGAGGGCAGTGGTCCCAAGCTTTGGTATACAGCAGTTCTCTGTTAGAAGCAATTTTGCTTTCTGTAGTTTCAGTTACCTGTCGTCAACTGAGGTCCAAAAATATTAAATAGGAAATTCCAGAAACAATTCATGTTTTAAATTGCATGCCCTTCTGAGCAGCGTGATGAAATCTCTTGCGGTCCTGCTCCTTCCTGCCTGGGCCGTGAATCATCCCTCGGCCCAGTTATATCCACACTGTATATACTACCTGCCGGCTAGTCACTTAGTAATTGTTACCCGCCCATTAGTCGCTTGGTAATTGTCTCAGATAATTATGGCAGTATTGCCGTGTTTGCGTTCAAGCAACCCTTATTTTACTTAATGGCCCCAAAGCACCAGAGTAGTTTAAACTGTATCATTGGTATGCATGATATAGGAAAAACAGAGTATACAGAGGGCTCAGTCTGTGGTGTCAGGCCTCCACTGGGGGGAGAGGGTCTTGGAATGTATCCCCCACAGAGAAAGGGGAACTACTATATAAGAATTACTCAGACAAGCAATGCATGGAACTGTGAATCCTGATATGAATAAAATTACCAAAATTGTTGAGATAATGAAGGGAACTCAAACAGACTGGATACAAGACACTAACAAGAAACAATCATTAATATCAGATGGGAGGATGGTAGGGTGGGTCAGTTAAAAATGCAATCACTATTGAAGATGCTAATGGGGTACATACTTAAGGTAAAATGAAATCATGCCTATGAGCTACTTTAAAATACTTCAGGATAAAGGCTCCTTAACCACTTCCTTGGCTACATTTTTCTTTTTAAAATAAATTAACAAACAGCCTCAGGAGGAGGAAACATACTTAAAACACTATAGGGCAAGTGTTCGTATCTCTTTCTCTGGCATGCTGCCCGTTTTAACAGTCATGGCTCCATGAAAAGATGCTTCAGAGGAGAGAGTGATGTTTCCAGAATGGAGCCAAAAGTTATGAGCCATGTCCCATGGACAGGCAGGTAATTCATTTCTATCAGAGTCTGCTTTGGAGCCTGTGCAGGGCACTTATGTATCATGAGATTTTCAGGTACAGTCACTGTTTCTTAAAATCATATTTAAGTAACTTTTTAAACTGTTATGGTAAAATACATGTAACATAAAATCTACTACTTTAACTGTTTTTAAGTGTAGAATTCAGTGGCATCAATTATGTTCAGTCTTGTGCAACCATCACCACTATCCATTTCCATAACTTTTTATGCCCCAAACTGACAAATCTGCTCCCCTTAAACATAACTCCCCATTCCCCCTCCCCCAACCCCTGGTAACCTCTACTCTAGTTTCTGTGGATTTGCCTATTCTAGAAATTTCATGTAGTGGAATCATACAGTATTTTTCCTTTTGTGACTGGCTTACTTCACTTAGCATAATGCCTTCAAGTTTATCCACGCTGTAGTATATGTCAGAATGTCCTTCCCATTGTGTGTATAGACCACACTGTTTACCCATTCATCTGTCGATAGACTTTTGGGGTGTTTCCATCTTTTGGCTATTACAAATACTGCTGCTATGAATACTGGTGTATTCATACAAGTGTCTGAGTCTCTGTTTCTAATTATTCTGGATAAATATAGAGGAGTTGAACTGCTCAGTCACATGGCAACTCTGTATTTACCATTCTGAAGACCCACCAGGCTGTTTTCAAAAGTAGCTGCATCATTTTACATTTCCACCAGCAGTGTACAGGGGTCCAATCTCTCCACATCCTCAGCAGCCCTGGTTATTTTCGTGGTTTTGCTTATAGCTCCCAGAGCAGGCATGAAGAACTACCTCACTGAGGGTCTCTGACTTGTATTTCTCCAGTGACTACTAATGATAAGCATCTTTTCATGCCCCAATGGCCATCTGTGATCTTCCTGTGGAGAAATGCCTTCTCAGGTGTTGCTGCCCATTGTATGAGTTTGTTATTGAGGTATATATAGTTCTTATATAGTGGAGATTAAACCCTTATCAGGCATGATTTTCAAATATTTTCTCCCATTCCGTAAGCAGTCTTTTCACTTTCTTCATAATGTCCTTTGGTACACAAATGTTTTTAATTTTAATAAAATCCAATTCACTTATTTTTAATGCTTTTGCTGCCTATCCTTTTGGTGTACTATCTAAAAATTCATTGTCTAATTCAAGATCATGAAAATTTACCTCTGTTTTCTTCTAAGAGAGTGTTGTAGTTTTAGCTTTCACAATTAGGTGACTGATCCATTTTGAGTTCATTTTTGTTTATGTAAGGGGCCAACTTTATTCTTTAGCATATAGAAATCCAGTTGTCCCAGAACCAATTTTTAAGAGACTGTTCTCTGTTCTTTTAATGAACTCAGCATCCCTGTCAAAAATCCACTGGCCATACATCTGTGAGTTTATTTCTGGACTATCATTTCTATTTCATTGGTCTATGTCTACCCTTATTCCAGTAACATACTGTTTTGATTATAAATAACTTTTGATTATAAAAGAAAACAGTCACAAAACAGTCTATCTGAAAAACACTTTCAATCATTTGAGATTAAAAGACTCTCTTACCTGAAAACACCACTGGTCTGGAGGACTGCTTTGCATTCTGGGAGCGCTGCTGCTTCTCCAGTGCTGTCAGCATCCCCCCCAAATCCAGCTGTACTGGAATTTGACTCTTCTTTCCACTGCTTTTAAAATTATTCTAAAAAGTTCAAAAATCAGAAGTTTATTTACAATAATATATCTTACTGTGCTTTTCACCTTATGACCAAAAAAAAATCATATCATTAAAGATAAAATGAAATAGATTTAGAGACTATAAAAATCTTAAATAAAGAGAAATACTCAAGCAGTCCCACATTATCTGCCAATATGACCACTATGGTTATTTGTTCCTCCCTTTTCTCTCAGAACACTGGGCTTATGGTAAGCCACCTACAATTCCGTCTACATCTCCACTGTGAGGAACAGTGCACATCTACAAACAAGAAACCAACACTTGTATAAAGTCTTGGGCAGAAAGGTCTATTGTACGTGAGGCTAACTGGTCAGGATCAGGGCCTCCTTAGCCCGGATCATTCTCCAATCGCTAAGTGAGTGAATCAACTGCCATGAAACAAATTTACCCAAGTCCAACCACACTCAGCAGGTAGGTACTACATTTAGACACAAAGTCTGATGTACTCTAAACAAATGTTGCTTCTGACACAGCTGTGACCTGGGTTTGAGATGGTGTAAGAGGTTTACAGGCAGCTGCTGCACATGCTTCAGCTCCTTCCCTCCTGCTCGCCTGCCCACTGTTCCTTCCCTGCCACCAGAGCCCCACTGGCCGGGGCTCGCATCAAGACGCAAGCACCGGCGGGCTGCAGAGGCTGTCCTCCAGGGCGGAACTTCCAAATTCTAACCTGGTGATGCAAAATCACTCACACGGGGTTTAGAGCCTTACCTTCCACACATGCGAAAATAATTACCCCACTCTGAAAGGCAAAATGACAATGAACATGCCCAAAGTGCACACGTTCCCCGCTTAGGTTATGAATTGTAAGCTTACTCTTGAATGCACGGCAGGGCTGCAGGACAAGAGAA
Source organism: Miniopterus schreibersii (assembly GCF_964146895.1). Classification (NCBI taxonomy): domain Eukaryota; kingdom Metazoa; phylum Chordata; class Mammalia; order Chiroptera; family Miniopteridae; genus Miniopterus; species Miniopterus schreibersii. Next base: position 69,111,545 of record NC_138111.1, on the reverse strand, counting down.
TCACCTCTTCCGCCTGTGCTGACTTCTCAGAGTGAAACTGGGGTAGCTCCTGTTTTCCTGCCGTCAGACATTACCGCCTCACAAAGGAATTCCCTGGTCCTGAATGATTACCAACAGGCTTACTACGAAAGTGACGGTGTTTTAGCTGAAAAGCAATTCTGCTTCAACATATAGACGCGCTCCTCCAACAAAGAGATCAAACCAAAACCACCTGTCTTCACACACACGTCAGTTGAGCAAGAAAAGTTAAAGCCTAAAGCGACTGTGGTTTCAATCCGAAATTTACCTGTGGCTGCTCCTTAGATCGAAATGTTGGTGACTCTACACTGTCTCTGTCTCTTCTTTCAGATGCGACCGCCAGATTGGGAAACTCTTCGACATCCTAAGTAAACCACACACCCTTTAGGGCCTCACAAATCACAAGACTCAAATGTGCGCAAGTGAAAGCTCTTCCTTGCTTATATGCCATATGATAAGCTCCCACAGAACTGCTCAGAGGTGATACAAAAGAGCCCAAAAACTATATCGTAAGGGCTTCAGCTTAATTTCACTCTTAGAACCAATTTAAAGACCACAGTTCTAATCTCCTGCTCCACAAAGCAAGAGTGGGGGCCCCAAGGAGTCCACAGAACTGCCCTAAGGACCACGGCATGAGAGTGTTCGAGCAGCCATCCTCTGACTACATTGTGCATTAGGGAAACCATCAATCCAGACTCTGGGTAGGTAAGTGTCCTATTGTGTGTGCTGATCCCAGGCTAAAAACTAGAGAGGGGCAACAGATCTCTAGACAATGTTTAAATCATTTAAAATGTCTTGTGTGCTTCTGTCAACATTTTAGGTGCCTTGGAGAAGTTATACGATAAATAGGGGCAGAAATATGAATTATTTATTGGCCAAACCATAATGCTATGCGATGGTCATAGGTCTTCAAACGCAACCTCACTATTCTCAAGGGAATGTTCCAAGAGCCTTGGGAACCCCCAGTTTTGTGGGAAAACCTCGGCTTGACCCAGAGCTGACCACCTGGGCAATGCCGCTGACCCTTCTGCAGGCGCCAGGAGACATGCTGAAGAATCTAGAACTGCAGACCCATGAGAAACGTAGTAAGAGCCCAGGATGGCTCCCTGAAGGACAGGGACGCTCCTGGAGTACCACAGGTCAATAATTTAAAGAGTGCTTTTGCAAGTCCCCGACATCGTGACCAGGGCCCATGATGGCTCTCTGGTATTCTAAATTTCTCTCTCTAGTGAATCACATGATAAGATTTCTGGATAGAAAAGGAGGCCCTGGAAAAGCCAGCATGCCAAAGCCAAGGAAAAAGCAGGTAGAGAAGCTCCTGAAGGGTAAGTCTAGTACTATGGTGTATAAACTATTAAATTCCAATACAAGTAGTTCTGTCTCTAGACAGTCACACACTTGCTCCCACGTTTACCGAGTGCCTGCCACGAGGCTGGCGCTGGCCGGACGCCAATGAGAAGACATGGAGAAAATGGACAATAGTTATTTTCTTTAGTACTAGGACAGCTGTTAAAGAACATGGTGGAGATTCTCACTTAGAAAACCAGTATGAACCCACATCCCTATGCAGACAGACCCATGGATCACACAAGGGGAAACAAATAGGTACTTCGATCCTCGGTGGCTCTGGAGCTGTCTGGACTTCATATTTAGATTTAAACTTTTCTTTCTTTTTCTTAGTTTTTCTTGAGGCTTCATTTTGCTCAGAATCACCACTTTGTGATGCTTTGGACTAGAACAAAAAAAAACCATGGGTTTTTAGGAGATTCAATAGAATGTTTAACTCCATGTATTAGAGCAAAATTAAGTTATTAAGTGATATAACCAGGCTCAGCGGTGTGGCTCAGTAGTTGAGCATTGAGCCATGAACCAGGAGGCTACCGGCTCTATTCCCAGTCAGGGCACAGGGCTGGGCTGTGGGCTCAACCCCAGGCAGGGGATCTGATCAATGATTCTCACCACTGATGTTTCTCTCTCCCCCTCCCTCTTCCTTCTTCTCTGAAATCAATAAAAACATATTTTAAAAAAGGTTGTATGACCACATGGCAACTTTATTCATGGTTCACCCCCTCATCTTCAGTTTCTAAAGAGCCAGCATTCAGGAGAATAATCCTGAAGGGGAAAAAACCTGTGAAAGCCTGTGTTCAGTATTTTGAAACTGGCAGATTTAGACATAACCCAGTTTCCAGCCTGAGGAGGCCACGTTAATAATTCTACTAATTCCGACCTAAAGTCTCTCATAAGCCCAAGTATGCCATTTCTATTACCAGGGCCCATCACAACCACCTGTATAGCATTCAAATCAGACACCCTGAATCTGACTTCACCATGCCCACCCATCACTCAGGCGGGCCTTTCCCCAACCAGGTCCAACACACTGCGGCCTCAGGGCCCCCGCACTTACACTCAGCTGGATGAGGCCAGGACTGCACCCTCATTTCACCTCCAGAGCCCTACCATTTCTGTCTGGCCTCTCCCTCTTTACCTGCCTCTGGTGCTAAGCACTTGCTACCTGAAGGCTTCTGCATGTGTCTGCACAGCACTATCTCTCTGCATCAGAATGGGGCTCTAAGAGGGCAAAGCTTTTAGGGCCCTGCTTCATCCTCAATGGGAGCTTACCCTTCACAGCTAAAAGCCTCAGTGGCCATTAAAAAGCATGTTTATCTACTGACCTGGAGGGCTGTTCGTGATATTTTGTTAAGTGGAAAAGGCAACTTTTAATATATATAGAATGACCACATTTTTGTTAACAACAACAAAAAAGTTAAAAAACAAGGCAAACCTATTTGTTTGTGTTTTAAGGAACCTGAGGTGGGACGTGCATGACAGGTTGCTAATGCAGGCTCCCCAATGTGGGGAAGCACCAAAGGGGTGTAGGAAAGATGACCTTCCACAATTAGATCCTTGCAGCATTACATTTGTTATTTTGGTAATAAAAATTTACAACCCCGAAACTTTTAAAGGGAAAAGCCATTAAGATCGCTTTCATCTCTGCTGTGTACAATGCAAAGCAATCTAGGTTCTAAGATTATAGGGGATCTTCATTTTATCACCTTTTAAAAATGATTCATAGAAAATAAAAAATCTGCCATGGCCGGTTTGGCTCAGTGGTGAGTGTGTCGGCCCACGGACTGAAGGGTCCTGGGTCTGATTCCGGCCAAGGGCACGCACCTCGGTTGCAGGATGGATTCCCGGCCCTGGTCACGCACCTCGGTTGCAGGATGGATTCCCGGCCCTGGTCACGCTGTGTGCAGGAGGCAACCAATCAATGTGTCTCTTTCACATCAATGTTTCTCTCCCTCCCCCCCACCCCCCACTCTCTCTGAAAACCAATGGAAAAAATATCCTCAGGTGAGGATTAAAAAAAAGAAAAAGAAAAAATCTGCTAATTCTTAATGTTAACAACCTGTTAGGAAAACCACTTCGGACAGCAACTTGTCGGCTGTGGCCAGTGCCCAGAGGACAGCGGGGTCTCAGAGCCAGTGGTCTGTGAGTATGACGGGGTCTCACCCGCACCTGTGTTCTCAAATGGGTGCGCGAAGCTGTGCAGAACAGCACACAGGTCTGTCTCGCTCTGCCTGTCGCCTGCACACATTTCCTGTCAACCAGCACCAACACACAGCGCCTGCTTGTGCAGGACACTGGTGACACTGGATGTCAAAAAGCAGCCTCACACTCCAAAAACTGGAAACCATGCACTCAAGAAATACAACCAATTTCAACCTACAAGACTATTTCAGCATACTGAAAATCAAGAACAAAAGCTAGACCAATGAAAAGGGCTCTTCAAGATACAAATCTACGTATCAATAAAAATGACAGCTTACAATGATTTGAACTGAAAGGGAAAATGGATCTGAAATGCTATCTTACAGTATGTAAGCTGCAATCAACCAAGAGTCAGTAACATACACCAAATGAATGCAAAAATGTGGAACTGAATGATTGTGCTCTTAGTACCCTAGCAAGTAAAAGTAATTTAACTTACATTCAATAAACAGAAGACTGGGAGATAGAATGCAGCATCAGAGTATACATTTCTGCCAGCATCTCTCCTCTAAAGAATTCAAAATGGTCCACACACGTTAAGACCACTGGTCTGAAACGTGCATCCTCACCTCGTGTACCAAGCTACCACTTGTATTCCTTGACTGAGGTCCTGTTCTTTTTTTCAAGGTTGAAGCACAACCAACTCAGATGACTGACCACAGTACAGAATGAAACACTTTCAGTAAGGATTTGAGAAAAAAATAAACGACATTCCAGTGGTATAGGAGACCCACGTTATCCGAATGTGACGCATACCTTTTTAGTTGAGCAGACGATGGGTTTCTCTCGATGGTAGGGAGGACCCGAAAATAAAGCTTGAGAAGATGATATGCTACTATTTTTAGGATCTGCTGATGAAACAACCGTCTTTAGGTTTATCACGGAAGTAACATTTCTAGGGGCTGGTGGCGGTTCTGTAGGTAATGTCTGACGGACAACATAACCCATTGGCGTCCAGGATAACTCTGCTCAGAGAGAACCACAGTTGGAGACAGTATCAACAGGAAACACAAAATCCTTAGAAATTCCAAACATGCATCATGTGAGATAATTACTCAGAGATAATTAAATTTAGGCTGTTGTTCAAAACATTCTCTTGGAAACTACAACATTCACCAAACATGTTTTCCTTGGAACATGCATGCTGAATTAACTTGTTAGGTTCACTGATCTTCCTAGAAACTGGTTTTCACTTGGGGTTGTTCAGTTAAAAAACAGCAATCCTCAATTATGTTCATGTGGCAAACACACAGAATTAATGAGCTAAAGATCAAATTTTTGCCCTACTAACCTTGATGTATATCTTTATCAGCAGAAGTCAAAGGTCACTAGACTTAAGCTATCACAATAACTGGAAATTTATTTCTTTTTAGAACACAGGCATAAGCACAGCCACACTACTCCTTAGATGCCCATGAAACTACATATAGACAAAACAAAAGGACAGCCATCAGGACATGGCAGGTCATGTCAGCAGCTTGTGGCTGCCCCAGACAGTAAGACAGACTATTTTTATCACCACAGAGCTACACATCCTTAGGGAAGCCTCTAACATGAAGACCTTTGTATCGAACATAAGAATGCACAAGAAAACATACCTGTGAATAAGTCAGGAATAATTTTGTAAAAATGTCTTCTGTTAGGACAAGCTACTTATAAAAATTTCAAAAGTATAGTCTATTGAACTCTCTCTGAATATATTACTTCTTGGCCAGGACAGGACAGAGTAGCAGTTCTCAAGGTGTGGCCTCAGGCTCCCAGAACCCTTGAACTCAAAACTGTTTTCCTGACACTAGGAATGTATTATTTACCCAAAGACTGCAAAGGTAGGACAGTGAAAAAGCCAAATGCAAAGGCAGACCCACTGAGCCAGCGTTGAAGAGTCGCAAAAATGTAAAACAAGGCTGCTCTCTTCACTGACCTAATTTTGGAAAATAGTTATTTTTCATAAAAATGCTATGTTGACATGTAATGGTACATTACTGCTACTTTCAAGTGAATTAATAAGTATTTCTGAAGTTACTCTGTTTAACTTCAAATATTGCAAATACTAGCAGTTGTCTAAATAAACAGAAGGTCTGTGGAGCTGTTTAAAAGCTATCAAGGGGTCCTGAGACCAAAATCTTTGAGGACCTCTGGTACAGGTAATACTTACAGAAGCTTGTCATTTTGGAGACGATCGACTTTCTCACTGAACTGAGTAAATATTTCATTTAGAATTCTTTGCTGTCTTACACCCCTTACACATACACGTGGGCTCTTGTCTACTTCAATCTCCCAAAAACAATTTCAGTTTATCAACAACCCTTCAGATGCCTCAAAGAAGGCTTTAAGACAAAAACATTTAAGTTGTACCAGACTAAAAATGAACTTAAAAAATAGACAACTGATTTTTGAAAATATTATCTGGTAGCCACTCTTACCTCTTGTACATGAAGAGGGACTGGTAGCAGCATTATCAGTTACAGAGTCAGTCAGCTTATTTTTTTCCACCACTGTTTCACCCTAAAAAGCAAACCAGTTATTTTCTCACTATTTCAAATTGAAAGTAATCATTTAATTTTTAAATATAGCTTCCCTTGACATTCTTAAAATCTTCAAAATATATGCTAATTAAAAATTCCAAATACCTAAGTATGTAACCTGAAAAGTTACTTCCTTCTGTCAAATCTCTCTCCCTAGAAGTCACCCACAGCTTACCTGGCATCCCTCTATTCCTCTGCGTAGGAGAGAAACACCTATGCATCATTTTTATACAGACCCTAACAATGGGATCACAACACACGTTTCATGCAACCTTTGAAAAATTGACCTATCACAGACTTTCACATCAGTGCAGACGTGCTGATACCATTCTTAACCTCAGTGCCCCACAGAAATGCTAGAGCATCGCTCACCAAGCCTACACACCTTCCAAAGTCCCTCAAAACGTCCAGAGATGACAAACATAAGCTTTGTAACATGTGCCCACTTTTATAAAAACAGAAAGCTGCCGCACACATGGAACATGAAGCCCCAAAGACACTGTGGGGCGGGTGAGAACACTAAGAGACATCTCAAAGTGACTGACCAAACAGAAGGTAAAAGGAAGCTGACAAATTCAAATGCGAATTGTTTGAAAATAAATTCTGAAGCTGATATATTTCATAACCTTACCCATTTTGCCATTTCATTATACATGAATCAAGTAATAAAAAATAGAATTATTAAAACACAGCCTGTTCTTTTAGTAAATGTAACTTTTTATACTCACCACGGCCAATGGAAGGCTAGAAGTGGCTCATCTATTCAAAAATGGTTAGGTCAATTATGTACATCAACATCAAAGATCCAGTGCAACAGTTTGTTTTCAAAGAGTATTTAAAGACATGGAAAAAATGCCAAAGAAGTTTTGAAAACTTCTAACACAAGTCCGTGTGTATGTACGACCCCTGATATGTACGATTTCCACAGTGTACCATTAACAAAAGAGTAAGTGCGAAACATGGTTTCTCTTGGCTACACTTCAGACACTACATTTCCTTTTTCTCTTCATATTTCTTTGCTGTTTAAAGATAATACCAGGATAATCAGGAAAAAAAGTTTTTTTAAAGGGAAAATGAAAAAACAACTGCACACACAATTCACGAGTGTAATAGTAAGGGAACAAGTACGTAACTCTCTTCACAGCATGATGCACCTCACTTCAGGTCCACACGCACAGCACTCGCCTCTAACTCACATCTGTTCTACTTCTGTATGGCGCTCATGGGCTTGGAATTATCCACTGCCAGCCGTGACCAAAGCATGGAGCCCCTTGACTGCTCAGCTATTCCACATACTCCACTGGGGCCCAGAAAGGTCACGCACAAGCCAAATGAGACTGACCCTCCTCTATACCAATCCGCCTCGTCGTGTGACAGGAAATGCCATGGGAATGGCATATCTTCTGCACACAAGCCAGGGCTTTAGTGTTCAAGCACCCAAGACAAGGACAGGAAGCGAAGTCCTCTCTCTACTCAGGAGGTGAGCAATCAATTGGGTGAGCAGTTTTCTCGCAGCTTTGTCTTTGTCCTGGCCATCACACTGGGAAGTGCTCCACCCTTTCTTTATCAGAAATTGGTCAGAAGTGATTTTAGGGACTAGTAACCCAATAACGGTTTTTCCTGGAAGTCTCTAAAACTTTGAGAGCAAATGGTGAAACTTTGAGAGCAAATTTAAAATTACTAAGTGGCAAACTGCACACTCTTCACTGCAGCTACTCTCACTGAATCATTCGCTGTATCAAGAGAGGTGCAGATAAAAAGCCTAGAAAATCAGAAACCACCCTATGCAGTTTTAAGTACTACTATTTGGGTAAATAAAATCTGCTTGTCTGTGCTGAAAAAGTGCTGTTAGCACACAATACAAGAAGTGAGATGTCTAGCCAGCCGAATTCATGCTAGAATCTTCTGGACCTTTCACCCATCAGATGAAAATTAATATATTGGGTGATTCTTTGAAAACAGCAGTAGCTGTTTTCATAGCCTCACTGTAAACAGTTCACACAATAAGAGAGAAAGAGGGAAACAAGGGAGAGGAGCCTGCACTCACCTCTGCTGACTGTGGAGCAGGCTTTCCCACTCCTCTCCCGAGGGAAGTGTCCGTGGAGGCAGAGTGTGAAGGCCCCCACTTGGGCTGTTTTGGTGTCTCTAATATCTCACTGTTCTCTGCACCCTGAAGTTTAGGAAAATCCAACCTGGTAAATTCAAACCCAGGTTTGGAGGGAGGTCCGCATTTTTCACTGATTCTGGGTTTCTTGTCTGTTCGTTTATGATAACCATCTGTATGCACAGAATTAAAAGCAGGGGGGAAAATTTAGATGTTTCATGATCTGTACTCAAGCTTGAGTTGCAGAACAGAAAATGTATTGCTACTGATGCAACAACATTATTATCCAAACAGCCTAACTTTTGCTAATGTTAATCGTCTGTGTAACAGTGTAAACACATATGACCAGAGGTAGCAATTGCTCTGGTTAACCACAAAGCAAAATAACCAAAACACACTGCAAATTTTAAGAGTAACGCTAATGTTGAAATAGTTACCTTGACCTGATTGTTTATCTGGGCGTTTTGATTATTCTTAATACACATTTTAGAGTTCTGCAAATTTAAAGAGACATTAACAAATTTCCTTTAAGTAATAAATGGTCCCTATTTTACTTTGCTAGAACAAACTGGAGAGAAGCAAGTAGAACTGAATTTATAACCTCTCTCCTATCTTTCTCCTTCAGATGCAAATGAATGACATGAAGGTTGCAATGCCACAACGTCCCTGTATTTAATTATAAGGCCAGAGTTAAATCACTAACTTTCTGCTACAGCCCAGAATGGTAGCTTTCAACACCAGAGCGGAAATGACCTCTGGCGTGAATAAAATCAGTATCCTCTGAGTAACTACACTGCCCCGGGTTTGGTATTAAGACAGAACTGAAGTCATAGACAAACTGTCCCACCTATTAACAAGTGTCACAACACAAGACCAGAGAAGCTGTGTCAGAAATGAGCATGGCCAAACATAGTACAAGAGGTGTGGTTGTGATCTGCTTTTATTTAAGGACGTGTTTTGAGGTGTGTGGTCAATACCTTTTTGTTATGTGATCTTAGACAAGATCGTGTATAAAATAAGGTAATAACACATTAAGGACACATCAGAACCCACAAGCAACAATCTCCATCCCAGGAGGAAAGGCCTCCAGGATCCCACAGGAAGCCCAATGGCCTCATCTTTTCACAATAAGCACACAGAAACAGCTGTTCAAAGAACAGCAATAGCAATGCTTCTGGGGTGGGTGGAGTAGGTTGACACAAGACGAAACACAGAGTTCGTTATTTTTACCTGATTTCAAATTAGTGTCAGCACGATAGGACATATAATGTGAGCCTTTCACTGGTTTTATATCAGATGATATAGTTCCATCAGCTTTCTTATTGGCAAACTTTTGCTCATCATATGTTTTTTTCTGCAGGAAAGAGTAAAAAGTAACATGAATTAGGAAAACTACGGTTGACCCTTGAACGACCACCTCTCGAGGAGCAGATAATCTGTGTATAACTTCTGACCCACCAAAACTTAACTAACAGTCTACTGCTGACCAGAAGCCTTACCGATAACGTAAATAATGAACACATATTTTGTATGTTATATGTATTATATACTATATTTTTATAATAAAGTGCACTGGAGAGGAAAAAATGTTAAGAAAATAACAGGGTTTGTCTGCATGTTTTTTCAAATTGTTTCAAATGTCCTAAAAATTTTCTAATATATTTACTGAAAAAAATCCACATAAGTGGACCCAGTGATGCATCTCAATCTCACATTGTCCAAGGGCCACCTGTACCACTATAAAACAGGTTTAAAATGGCAAATATGTAAATACAACTCAATCATTTTAAAAAAGGTTAAGCCAAATAAATTCTTAAAAAAGATAAGCAATGCGTAAGTTAATGCAAGAATTGACCAATTCTTTACATTTTAAATGGTAGAGTGACCAACAAAACCACAGCACTTACTGACCTTAAACGGAGCTTTTGTGTCTTGTGGGGGAGGGCACCCATGCTCATACCGAGGCTTCGCCGTCTGAGACCCGCGGTAACGACTGGGTTGGCTGTAATCATACTGGGAGCCAGGCACTGGGCAAACACTGTGTGTGGACTCCAGAGGGTAAGGAGGATGGGTGTATGGATGAAGAGCCATCTCGGAAGACAAATACTGATGTGGAAATGTTGAGGCTCCAAAGGCCAGATCTTCAGGATAGAGTTTCTGCCTAAATAAAAAGGGTAAATTTTAGTTACAGATTTCATACAAGGAGCTTAATATTTTGTCATAAAAAATTTTTAATTTTTATTACTTTTGAGGCCATTCATTCTACACTGAAATAACCATAATTAAAAGTCAAATAAAACCTCTGAGCCTTTCTTTCTTAACCTGCAAAGACAGATGCTGACCTAATTTTATTTTTTCACTACTGAGCTGGAACATCCTTGACAGGAGAGCCTGAGGATGCCTCAGGAGCTTTCCCCTCTCAAGATGTCAAATATTTGGGAAAGTGTCTCAGCGACCCTGGCCAAAGGGCCATCCAGACCATCCTCTCTACAGAGGCCCCCATGGCCCAAATCTAACCTCCATCCCGAAGACCTGCACAGCCTGCCTCCTGAGGCCTCTGGGTACCGGAGACATCCTGCTGCAGCGCTTTCCTGCTCCAAGCCCACCACCTGGGCTCCATTGACTTGCAGGGCCAGAGCTGCTAAAGGGACACTGTGTGCGTGGTGGCCCAGGAATTACACACCCTGCTGACCATATGGATGCCATATGTGAACAGTGCCATTGCTCTAACTTGCTTGAGCTGCTAGGGGAAACCAAAATACAATGTAACACTGATTTTTTTTTTTTTTTTTTTAGCAAATCTGGTATACGGCCAGAGGACTCAACCATTTTGAAATGAAAGCTGATACACTGACAAAATGTTAAAGAGCTGAGTTAAAGCACAAATCACAACCTTTTTATTCCCAAAAATAAGCACTAGATGTTTCTGTGAATTTCCACAACTGAAAATTTTCTTGTAGCAAATCAATGAAATCCCAGTGTGCTGGTCCATTGAAAGGCAGGAAAATCCAAAGCTAATAATGGGGCATTCTATATGAACTTCCAACTGTGCGACCGTCAGGAGATACAGGCCAAGGTACCAGCACCCCTATTAGAAGTCCTATCTCTACTCTGCTGCCAGTAAGAGCCTGCACGGAAGCAGAAAGGGAGTCCCTGTCTACAGGCCGCACCTAGAGGACACCCGTGAGAACATTCATTGCTCTGGTTTCCATGCAGTACTTAATCAGACTGCCTCTGGTATCACTGCCTATTAATTCATGACATAAGTTTAGATCTTGTAAAGTCTTTTACTTACTGGCACTCTATTCTAGTAATGAAGCATTCCTAATTAAAAACCAAACCAAAACTGACCTTTTTCTGCTCCACAGACCACCTGGCTAGTGCTGCTCTTTGAAGAGAAGAGGGAGACTAAAGCTGCTAACCCTAGATGTGACTCCCCATTTTATTTTGTTTGATGTTCAGAAAATCTAATGGGGGTCAAATGAAAGTGAGAGGAATCGTCACAAGATGGGCCAAGAAGATGGGTTGATAAAAAAAAGAAAGAAAGACTATCCCAAGCCCAAAAACTAGATAAATGAACAGACCAAGGAAATTTAGGTAAACAGGAAAAGGAGGGTAGATCCAGTGGTGGGTTAATTTATTTATTTATGAAACAGAGGAAGAAAGAGAGAAACATCTATTTGTTGTCCCATTTCTTTATGCATTCACTGGTTAATTCTTATAGGTGCCATGACCAGGGATTGAACCCGCAACTATGGCGATATCAGGACAATGCTCTAACCAATTGATCCACTTGGCCAGGGTGGGTTTTGAAGGCTGTTGTCATCCAGGAAATTTTCACCTGTGAGTCAGATGACCTTGGTTTGGATCCGGGCTCTATTGCAACCTAGTTGTCCACTTTGGACATGTCATCACTGGTCCTTCCTCTGGAAAGCTGGTATTTTTTCTTTCCATCCAAAGTAAATACAATTATAGGTAGAGAACACCACAAAATACAAAATCTCACAGAGACGACTCACAGTGTCTGCTGGTTCTTCAAATGGCTTTCTGTAAAATTCTAGTTTTCACAAACCACCAGATGACCCTGCACCACAGCAACACTGCCTCTCTCATGCCCACCATCTCTTCCTGCACTCCCCTGGATTCAGCAGCTCAGCTCCACGACGTTTTGTGCAATACCTGCTGATCCTCAGCTCCACTTCTCCTTGCCTCACCCCTACCAACAATGCTGAGTCTCCGGGGCTTCCTTCCTCCCACGCTGTCACCTCTTCTGCAAGACATGGCTAGGTCTGGCCCTTCTATCACATCACTAGAAAAACTCCTCTGGCCTGGACTTGCAAGCTCTGCCCTCTTCTTGTTCTTACCCACCTCCCAAAAGCTCCTCTAGGCTATCTAGCCTGTCAGAGTCACTGAGTCCAAAACCTCTCAGCACTCTGCTCAGGACTTCACATACATCCCTGCGATCTAGTATCTTCATCACCCCCAGTCCTCTAATTCCAACTTAAGCATCATTTCCACTTAATAGTTCACTTTTCCCCCACCTGGCACATATAAATCTAAAATTTAACATCTGGTCTCCAAATCAGCCCTGCTTCCAACTCATGTTCTCATGAATGATACGATTCTTCCTATGTATTCACCTGGAAACTGCTGTACACCTTTCCTACCAACACCCACATGGACAGCCACAGAACTTTCTTCTTATACCAGGTCTCCATGTATTTTCTTCTGTTTCCAGTACCTGGAACCCAGTCAAAGCCTTCAAGCTCCTCTCCCTTACAGTCAAACCAGAATCCAAGAGTGAATCCAGAAGCTCCCTTTTCGCACCCAGTAAACCTAAACTTTCAGCTGTACTACGTAGGCTTTTATTTACTTATTTATTAATATGTTTTTATTGATTATTTTTTAGAGAAAGAGGAAACGAGAGCGAGAGAGAAAACATCAACAGGATGCCTCCTGCAAACACCCAAACAAGGAATCGAGCCTGTAACCTGGGCATGTGCCCTGACCAGGAATTGAACCGACAACCTTTTGGTGCATGGGATCATGGTCAACCAACTGAGTCACACAGGCAGGGCACTATGTAGGCTTTTAATTGCCTAATGGCTCCCCCTTAACAACAGGAACTTACTCCTCTACTGTCTTCCCAATATATCTTTTACCTGGGCCCTTCAGTCAGGCCAGCACCTGCAAGGGATCCTGACACTCCTCTACTCACCAAACTGATCTGAGCCACACTGTCAGCACTGCTAGTTCTTAAAGCTGAGAGGCTTTAACTTAAAAGCATCCATTTGTGCATTGTGCATTTCACAGTATATTGTAAGATGCTGAAAATGCTCAATAAACTCTTGCCAACAGCAACAGCAGCTTTGGGGAATACAACTGAACTCAGGTTAAAAGAACTGAACGCTAATTTTGATTCTAGTGTTACCTACACGAATAACTTTGGACAAGCAATTCTAGCCTGTAAAAATGTGTAAAAATAACACTATATGTACTCCCTGTCAACCTCATGGACCTGACAAATACGAAAAAAACACACAACACAACATATACAACAATACCCAAACAAAATGCAACAGAGAACTTATTGTGTCTGCATAGCCTCTATTTGTTTATTACACCAGTAAATCATTAGTACTTTCCAAATGGGCAGTTTTATACACCAGAATACTTCTACTGATATTTGTCTTATCTATAATATAAATTTGTATTAGGTTGGTACATTTTCTTTCATCTCTATCCATTCAAGTCTATAAAAAAATTGAAAAAGAGGATACAGTTCGTGACACAGTCATTCCCCCTCAGCATCTAGCATTTTTCATACAGTAGCCTTTCAATAATCACCCTCAACTGAATACATGAAGTCCCTTTGAGTGCACTGTTCGAGACATGGGAGGCAGACAAATTCTGTAAAAGATTACTCCCCTCCTTTAAGGGGACATACAGAATTCGGTTGTAACAGTGGAACTAATAGGAAAGAGGAAGTATGTTTGTTACGAAAAGGCTACTCCTTTTTTTCATGGCAGCAAGAGATCTCCATTTTGATGAAATCTGACCAGAGCAATGCACTTCTTAACCTACATTAGAATTGACCAGACACTCCATTCTCAACTGTGTCAAGTCTCCCCATTTCATCCCCACTTTAAAAGTCTCTTACTCTTCCTAACCTTGCCCCTTTGATTTCATGTCTCCTTTGTCCCTAACTGTTTTCTTGCCAGTCAGGAATATTGTCAGACAATCTTTTCCTTGGTTATAAACAATTAAAAAACTAAATCAAAACTAAAAAGGATAAGGGGTTAAGAAACATAATTTTAAATTAAGTGCTGCACAACCTTGAGCCTCTGATTAGCCACGGTTCAAGTTACATTGCTTTAGCTATATGAATGTTTTCCACCTTTACTTTGAGTTACTAAAATCCCACCCAGTAGATGGCTTAGTGTCATCACTGAGATGTAGTTTGTATTTTATTATGAACCACCCAAGGTAGGAAACAACTCAAATGAGACCCATGCCAACGTCCCTTTTACAAACGATGCAATTACAGTGGAAAACTTGGGTATTCCTACCTGAGACCTTCAGCAAACACAGGCAGGTCTTCAACTTTCGTCAAAAAATACAACTTTTAACATTTCCTAAACACACACCAGACAACTCAATGATTTTCTTATTCATCCCAATTTTCATTCTTGCAGATGTAATTCTAGAATTTATATGAAGTATAAACTATTTTCAATCACACCATGCAGGTGTGGAAAAAGAAAAAAAAGAGAAATGAGTTTGATGTATATCAAAGAAACATAAAGACAAGGATTCTTACACAGCAAAAAGATGATTCATGCCTTAAAAATACAGTGCAATGCAATCTACACACTTTCTTTACCCAAAACATCTGCGTGAGTAAAGAGACAAAAGGCCAGCTGAAGCTTCAGTTTCTGTGGCAGGACACACTTAAGTTGTGCTACCAGCTCAGACCCTTCTTGGTGAAGGGTCATCTTCTTTAACACACTGAGAACTTCAATGTGTTAGCTACAGCATATTTTAAAGCTAATCACCATTAAAGCCAAGAAACAAAGTCCTCAGGTAAGGCGAGGCATTTATAAGAATACATACTCAGGCACTGGCAGTTCCTGGACACAGGGGTAGTAGGTGGCCGCACAGCCAGGAAACAGGTGTGTTTCTGAAGACTCTAACCATGCCACACTGAGCCCAGCAAATTTGGGCACAAACGGTTTGACATCTGCTGACAACTTGATGCCCTGAGGGGAAAAAAGGATGTTTTAGCTATGTACCTTATACAATCAACCAAATGTAAATAAACAAAACACCCAGAGTGGCTGGGTTCTAGCAGCGCCTGGAAATGCTAATCCCAGCGCTGCTGTTCAGATATCTCTGCCTACTAAAGACAAGCCATTTGCCAACAATTTCTCCCCCAATGCTTTAAAAAAAACAAACTTATTTTTTAAATCCTCACCCAAGGACATGCTTATTGATTTTAGAGCGAAGGGAAGGAAGGAGGGGAAAGGAGAGAGAAGTCGATGTGGAAGAGCTTCGGCGGCGCCCCGCCCCGCGGCCCGGGATGGAACCTGCAGGTGGGCATGTGCCCCGCCGCCCGGGAGTCCAACCGCAGGCCTTCCGCGTCCGGGGCAGCGCCCCCGGCCAGGGCCCACTGCTCTAACTAGAAAAACCGGTCTACCAAATATCAAGGGCGAAAAACAAGGATACCAAGTAAAGCGGATGTAAAATCCAACCCAGATCACACAGTAGGACCACAACGGACGTTGCCTCCGCTTGACCTCGGAACAGGGGTAGTCACCTCTGGGCGCAGCTCGGGAGCGCGAGCGCCGGGCGGGCGGTGACGCACCCGCGGACCCTCCCCCGCGGCGCGCAGAACACGCCGCGGAGGTTTATTTCCATCGAATTTCTAAACAAGTTACACAAACCCTTGGATTTCACTCAGTGAACCACTAAGAGTTGTTCTGCGGATAAGCAAAAGTTTTGCGGGGAAAATCTATCGCCACTGGAACATGCAAGTGAAACGCTGGACTTTGGCTCTCGGGCCGAGACGGACTTTCACTGGCCACTCGGCGGCGCGTCCGGGTCGTCCGGAAGCCGCACCACCGGCCGCCGGGCTCCACTGGCGGTCGTGCTGCGCACCTCGCGCGGAGACGCCGTTTCAAAACCACGCGAGCCGGGGCGCCTCGAACAAGCCCCTCCGGGAGCGGGCGGGAGCCGGCGGCGGCGCAGCCCCTCCGCGGCCTCGGCGGGGTCCCGCCGCGCCCTTCCCCACCCCGGGCGGCCGCGGAGTGTGGCGACGGCGCTGGGGAGCCGGCCGCCAGTCCCCGCGTCCCGCGCCGCCCACATCCCAGGGGCGCCGGCCTCACCTCGCCCGGCTCCCGCGGCCCCTCCGACGCCATGGCCCGCGGCTGACAGGGGGCCCGGCCGGGAGGCCAGCGGCCGCCCCGTAGGCTCGCTGAACCTGCGCCGAGCGCTCCCCCACCCCTTTCCAACCTCCAGGCGGACGCCAGGAAGTGCGTCACAGAAACGCGCCCCGGCCAGCCCTGCTTCCGGCGGGAATGCCTGCTCAAGCCCCTACGCGGAGGTGGCGGGCTCCGCGCGAGCCGCAGTCCGCCAAGATCCCGGGGGGCGCTCGGGGTGTGGCTGGGCCAGACCCGGCTGAGGAATCCACGCTGGTGGGAGGCACCTGGCGCGGGGCGGTGACGTGAGGGGATTGGGACTAGGGGAGGCGCATCCACGTAGTCCTACAGACCTAGGAAACCAGTAAGGCACGGTGTCAAGTCCAGGAACTTAAAGCACTTTGGAAGTAACCACAGAAAAGAATTTGAAAAGCGCTCCATTCTTTCCAACAGTTACCATTTTTTAAAGTGCTGGAAAAGGTAGGTGAGTAGTAGTCTGGTTCACGTGGGAGGACAGTGCCATCCAAAGGGAAGCTTAGGTAGGGGTAAGAAGACTCTGGGCCACGGGCACGCGGGGGTGGAGGTGGCTGCGGAGTGGGGGCCTCGGGGCGGAGACCAGGAGGAACTTGGTTTGCACCACAGCTAGGAGGAAGCTGCAGGCATTAGATTTAAGGCTTGCCCAGTGTATGCTGTTTGACCCTTAGAGTTGATTAGGTTCAAAATCATAGGCTAAAGGTTAATGCTAGGAAACCTGTGCCTTGCACTGAGAGGGGTTGAGTGACTACCAGGTATTTCAAGCAGGAAAAACGCAGGTAGCTCGTTCTTAAGGTGGGCCCCACAGGTTAAACATGCCTGGACACACCCAAACCTCCAGTCTGGAAAGGCCTAGGGTTTGGCAGTAGTCATCAATGCTGGAGGTTGGGGAGGGGGACGTCTCCACAGCCTGTGCCTATTCTTTGGTCTGCCCTAAATGAAATGTTTACTTAGTAATTCTGGCATCTTCCTTTTGGCTTGCTAACCCTAGACCTCTATTGGATGGTTCCCTGGGAGTGAAAGTTCTAGGCCGCTTCCCTATTTACTGTGCTCATTATGTGTAAAAGCACCCCCTTGCCAGAGACATAGAGGACCACCGAACTTAGGTGTTAGGTTTACCTTAAGCTCATTTCAAAGGATTCTCCAGCATACCAATGAAGATAGACTGTTTGCATCTTTAAAATGTCCCTAGCAGCAAAAAAGGCAATTTACAGACAAAATATATAGGACATGAAGGTGGGGTGTTTTTGTTTTTCCAGTGCTCCTGAATGCTGTGATATTTTGTAGGAAACACCCCCAGGGGCATTGGAGAAAGGGAGAAACAGGATTAAATAGTTTCTCCCAAGGCGACTAGATGTGGCAGTTCTTAAGTGGAAGCAACCCGGAGAGTATTAAGTTCGGCGTTTTTCTGTTCAAGTGGAGATTCTAGACAATTCTCTATGAACTAAACTAATAATTAGAGCTATAAAACCAGCTTTAGCTCTAGTAAATTTATCCCTGTTTCTTGGTTTCTTTGTAAGTAAATTAAATGGCACCCTCGTCACACCAAGCTATTTGAAACCCACTTAAAGTAAATTTCCTAAGGACTAAAATCGTAAAACTGAAACCATCCAACCTCTACTCATGAATTAACCTTAAAATAAACAATAATTTCACACAGTGATAAATGCAACATACAAACTTTATTTAACAAAAATAACAGGTAAAGTCAAACAGGCACTTATATTAAGAGGAAAAGTAACTAGAAGAAATTTTACCTTAAACACCTTACAGTAACCTACTTGCAGTTGCATTTAACTGAGCTCTGTTGCTGTGAAGAATACAGCTCATGCACAGGTTTGGATGAATGATTTGTACATTTTTCAAGTATTCACTGAATACTACCTTATATACACATATACATTAAATTTGAAAAAGATTTAATTGACGATCCCCAGATATACTTCATTTTTGTTGATCTTTTGGAAGAGGTCGTCTAAAGAGAAGAATATGTGGTTCTGTGAAAAGAAAATGTTTTAAACCATTTTAATATAACATGGTTAATTTTCACTCAAACAAAATTCAAAGAATTCTCAACTGAACCAAAATTGTAACAAATCTATGGTCAATTAAAGTTACGTATTGAGGTATCTGAAATGAATTTTACTTCAAAGTCACTGTCCACAGTAAACAGAAGAAAACAACCTGACAATGAGAGTATTTCCCCACTATTTTAGTTTTACCACCCTGGAGAAAAGGGATGGTAAATAGAGACATTCCTTTGGGGAGAATGGTTTCTACCTTTAGAACCTCAATTCCAGTGAAAAATAAAGAGACAAGTTATCTCTTGGGGCAAAGACACCTAATACACACCTCATTCAAAACCACCAGCTTATAAATCTGCAGGTCCCAAGGATCCACTGGGGGGGGGGGGCGGGGGGCAGAGGCAGGAATCTACAATTAAGTTCAACTGCTTTTGTATTACCTGGAGAATCATCTCTTGAACTCTAACATGATTACATGTGTAAATCCCAAGACAGTTGCCAGTCTTAAAAAGTTTTTGATGCTGCTTTTCTTTAACACAAGTGGAAAGCAAAATAGCTTTAGTTCCACCTAATGCAGCTTCTGCCGTACACCTTCAAATTTTGTTCAAAGCATTATAAATCCTTGAAGTTAGATTTATTGATTACCCGTAAGTAGAATTTAACCCCAGAGTTTTAGTTTAGTTTACTGTTTAGTATCTAGAAAACTCTGGTAAATACCACTTAACATAAGCACTCATAATGCACAACACATTAAGGCAGCACATTTGAGTTCAGTGGCTGTTATCTCATTTAATCTTAAATGTGGTTGACACCAATTAACCTTTAAGAGAAGGCTAAAGGAAAAGACAAAGCACTTTAAATACACTGCATACATTTCTATACATAAAACTTAAGTTGTCTTAAAGTTCTTCGTTTTCAAAGAAGGGATACCATAATTCTAAATATATTTATGGTAAAATACTTTTAAGATATTATTAACAATGACAAATTGAAAAATAGAACAGGCTATTTTTTTGACTCGATATTTTTTTGCATGGGAGAAAAATGCATTGGTTTTACTTGTGTGGTATTTTACTTACTATAAAATTGGAACCCTCTCTAGGGAGGAAAAGAAATTCAAAAATAGTGAAACTTATCAGTTACTTTAGGATATCTCTGAATGTCAGTATTACTTTAAAAAAAACTCAACACACCTGCTACTATTTTAATTCAGTTAATGCTTTCCCAAATAGCAAAACTTACCTGGCTCATGAATCATGTAATGAACCCAGCCTAGACTCTGTTGGACACCAAGTCTCCTCCACTCCTCTTCTGACATCAGATGGGTTTTGGGTACTTGTTTGGAAAGTTCTCTGGGTAACATGACATGCCTGTGAAAGACATAACCAACTATTAGTGTTCTGTGTGTAAATATGCGTTTTCTAGTTACTATCTTTACACATGCATCTTTAAGATACTTAAAATTTGTGGGTTTTTTTGTCCTCAAAGTTCTTTAAAGCAATTGCCATATTACATGAATTGGTGTCTCTCTTGAGTACAATCTCCACTACCTTTAATTCTGATTTTCAATGGCCTATGTTCAAATTAGGGAGGTAAAAATATGCAATCCAAACCCAGAAAGCATTTTATTTAGGATTAATTGTTTTCCTAACAGAGGTTTTGCTAGTTGTCTGAATGTTCTTCAGGAATAGGACCCCCAAAACTAAGTTGGACACACAATTATCCAAAAAGCACCCAGACTTCCCTGCAGCTACCTTTGATCATGTGACTAAAACCTAGGCAATAGTACATAAGCAGAAAATAGGTAATTTATGGAAAGTGTCCTCAAAAGTAAAGAACATGCCCAATTCTTTTTCTCCTCCTCGTTGATTGGGAAGCAGATTGACCTGATCAGGGAGCTAGATAAGCTAAGACCACAGATGCTGTTGTAAATAGAGGATGGTCCCTGATTGGAGATGTCACCTGAGCCTCATGTAGCCTTTTATATAAAGAGAAAAATCTCATTTGTTAACAATTAATTTGGGTTCCCTATTACTGAACATTGTAGATTTGTAGTAGATACAAATCCTTGTATACTCCCGAAGTTGCTTTATATTTTGTTCAGAATCAAAAGCAAAAAAGCCGCTAATAACACATACACATGTATCTGCAACCTTCGGTTTTCCAGTAAGTTACTGACCTATACACAAAACTTGTTTTTGTTGTATTTTTTTGAAGGCATTCAATATTCTTCAATGTCAAAACACATGAATGCATATAATTATAGCTTTGTTAAATTCTTAAACATTAATCTGTCACCCCCCCCTTCTCATTTAATTACAAAAGAAAGATCTTTATAAAAATCACAGTTCCCAGCCCCATTCTACCATTTCCAGTTAGGAGTATTAGTTTTATAGTGATCCATAACCACCAACCAAATTTTTTGACCAGTATAGGATTTCTATACCTGTGAATCACTGGCTGGGGGTGAGAAAGGGACAATCTGGTTACTTCCTGGCACTCAGGAAAAGTGAACCAACAACCCATCATAAGACTAATCTGTCATCAACCTAGTCTGTGGCTGGTTAGTTAAGTACCAATTTCATATTATTTGCAGAATGAAGGTGACCCGTAGAACAATTCTATGTTGCTAGATTGCCATGAGGCCAAGTCAAATTATGCTTACTATCATAGTTGGTTAAAATTTCACCAACGCCCGTGAACTACATGGTGATTCTTAATACTTACCAGCTACCTCATTCATTCTTGAAATGCTGCTCTAACATCTACTGTAAGGTTCTACAAATAACCTGTTACCTCATTTTACATATTGATGAGTCTCAAAGAGAAATGTAGTGCTAACTAGATTTGTACTCTTACTAAGTATGCCTGCATAAATGTACCAACATGTTATTTAGATAGAAGTCACAACCCCTACCTTTTCCAGAAACTATGTAAATAGGTTCACACATCAAGGTGTTTGATATAAAGGAAAATTTATTAAGTAGCCTCAAGCTCACAAGGAAATTCCACTGCATGGAGATAGTCTTCTAACTATGTGTAAGAAAAATTATTTCCAAAACTCAATGTTTACTTCAGTACTATGAGCTTCTCATGGAGGGGAGGAAGTAAAAACAATTATAAGCAACAAAGGAGCTACAAGATGCAATTAGCAGTTGTGGACAGGATTTAAAAGATACCAATATACAGCATTTATAAATTTAAAGCCATACAATCCTATAATACTCATTCCAGATGTTATTTAACGGAACTAAGTCTTGCAATTCATTTATAAAAGAACCTAAGCTTAAGTAAAAGGAATAGGAAATTAAATTTGCATTTACAAAGATACAGATAATTGCATACTGGCAAAAATAAACACTTCTGAAATTCACATTGCATGCTGCACCACTATATACAAACCTTCCTAGAATCTCACCTCAGTGATTTTTTTTTTATGAATTATTGATTTGACTTTAGAAGTATCTCTGAAGATTAATCACTGTTCTGTTCCTATAAAGACAAGTGGCTTAAGAAAGACAATCATCTTTAATTAATAATGGTTTAGAAAAGATCACTTTAAATATGACAGGATTTTCTTGTATACACTAACACACACAAACCACTAAGTAAATTCGGCTAAAATTTAGCACAGTCTAGTTACTTAGTGCTCATCAGTGACTGTTGGTTTATTGAAATTAAAAAATGAAACTACTGCCAGAAGACCTGAAAGGTGTATTAATTTACTTGGAGCCATGTTTCAGAATTAATTATTTTCCCAGATTTTAGAGAGGTAATATGGTTTACATTCTATCCATTATTTTCTATCCCCAGCTGGGCTCTTGGTCAACACATAACAACATTACGCCATCATATTACAGGATTGGGGCTGTGTAATAATGTAGTTACTGTGTAAAAATAAGATGATCCACTTCAAATTTATATCCAGGGGAAAAAAATTTTCTGGTTGGAATATGAAACAATGCAGGTATTACTAATCTCTAAAACCCTCAGTTTTTCTTCTAAGAATATATATTTCCAAGGAGAAATAGAGAGATGCGCCAAGCACAACGTCCTTTCTTGCTCAAGTGCACTGTTAGACTTGGAAGGGCAGCAGACACGGTGGCTCCTGGGCCCCCGAACGCGGCTTCCCAGTGACCGCCGGAGGACAGGGCCGAGCGGGCCCGGAAGCCACGCCCCCCGGAAGTCTCCCGCGGACAATAAGACCAACGACTGACCGGCTGCTTCCCTCCCACAATACCGGTTGCTAATTTTACAGATCAGTTTTAGCAACTACGTTCTGGTGCATCACACCAGAACTCAGAAACCAAAAACTCCTCAAAGTCAAGATTATCTGGCCAGTACACACCAGCAGGAAAAGTGCCCAATGTCCACTCGAGTTCTCAATTTAGTCTTAAAAGGAAACCCCTTTAAATAATGCCCTCGGTCATCATGGTTACCGTACAAAAGTTTACGTAGGTCACCCAATAAACACTTTTAAACCCCAATCAATATGCCAAGTTTTCGGGGGTTCCCCCTCAAGGTCATTTTCAGTATCACTAACTTCAAAAGCTTAAAAAAAAAAAAAAGTGTTATGTTAACAAACCAAAATTACCCTTCCACCCTCCAGCCCAAAGTGGCTGGCCGAGGGAAACGGCAGTAAGAACGCCAACTAGCTCCTCAGTCTCGGGGACGGGCACCCAGGGAGGAGTCGCTGCGGCCGCGGGCTTTCGGCCCCGGCCAGCCGCTGCCCTTTCGCCCGCACCCTTCAAGGCAGCAGCTTAATACCAGACGCGGCCCCAGCCCCATCCCCGCCCCTGCCTCCACCTTCTCACAGACGGAACAAAGAACGGAGACCTGTCCGGTCCTGCACAGGCGAGAGCGAAGCGCTCCGACCCCGACCGGCCCACTCCGAGTCCCGGCGGCCGCCCTCCCCCGACTTCCGGCCCAGCCGAACCCCGGCCGCCCCCCGCTGAGGGAGCCCGCAGGCCCGCCCGCTCACCGGTACTCGTAGTGCTCGTCGAAGTATTTGTCGGAGTAGTAGATCTGCTTGTGGGCCATCCTGCCAGCAGGTGAGCGGCGCGGAGAAGCGACGGCGCGGGCAGAGCGGGCGCAGCGAACCAACCGTCCACGTCCGGCCAAGCAAACGACTCGACTGCGACCAACCGACCGCAAGCAGAACGCTCTCGATTTGAATCCGACAGCCCTCCCCTGATTGGAAGGAGACGCCGGCCAATCACCTTTAGCGCAAAATGCGGTAAGGCGGGGCCGCCTGCCGACCTATCGTGACCACTCCTCCGCGACGTTCACTCCCAAGATCAGCCATTCAGAGGCCTGTTGCGAGGTTGGCAGAGGGAAGAAGTGGGTGATTGGCATGGCGTGAAGGCGGGGAGCTCCCTGACGTCAGGGGAGTGAAATGGCGGGGCGGAGCCGGGGACGTTAGGGGCCGCAGAGCGCGTGCGTAGGGGTTGAGAAGGTTCGAGGTCTGCAGAGCCGTTGGGCGACGGACCTGCGGCGCGGGTGAGATATCGCGGGGTTTGGCGAGGCGGGGCGGGGCTGCTCGCGGAGCGGTCGCTGTGGGCTGGCGCGGGGCCGGCGCACCTGGCCGCGGGGCGCGCCCCAGGTCTCTGGGAGGTGGGGAGGGGAAGGGTCGCGTCGGACGGGGGAACGCAGGTTTGGGAAGGGTGAGGGACGAGGTCGGGGTGCGGGAGTAGGGGCGCGGGGAAGCCAAGGCCGCGCCGCGCGGAACGTTTCGGAAGCCAGCCGAGGTGCTGCGAGCGGCGAGGCGGGGGTCTCGGAGCGCGGCCCGTGGGTACGCGTGTATGGGCGTGCTTTTCCCTATGGAGAAACTTAAAAAGTTTCCTAAAATAATAACGCTCACTGCCGGACAATGGGATTAAAAGTGGATTTTCTTAAAGCTTCTTTTGGGTCTTAGTATTGAAACCCTAAAAGTTGCTGGAAGAAAAAAAAAAAAGCTGAGGTATAGTGGTTCTTTTTAGGTGACAAAAGTGGTCATTTTAGTATTTTTCACATTTCCCGAAATGACTGTTACTTTTGTAGTAACGAGTGTGACTCGGGCCCGTCCGCAGAGCGCAGGCGAGCGCTGGCTGGGCCCCCACCGCGGGCCTCCCGTCCGTCTTCTCCCCTGGCTTCCTGAGCCCCCTGCCCCTGGCCCGCTCTCCCCACCCCTCTCCCTCCTCAGCGCCCTTGCGTTTTCCAGCCGCCTCCTGGACTTGGCTGCAGGCTTGCTGGGCTTTTGTCTGCCCCCGCACAGGGGCTGTTGCGTGTAAACCGGGGGAGAGGGCATGTCCCTTGCCCACCACTGTGTACCCAGAATATAGCAGAGTCCCTTGCGTGATGAGCATAATTAGGAGTAATGTATACCTAAACAGTGGGGCGTGCTTATGTCCTGTGATGGTAAAGATGTGAATAAACTGTTAAGGGAGAAGATTAAAGGAATCACTAACTTTTAGATAGAAGCTGGGAAAGAAAAGCTTCCTAGGAGATGTATTTTTACAGAGGTGTATTGTGGAACAAATCAAACACAGAAAAGTAAAGTAGTAGGACCAAATCTCTGTGTAACAATTACTCAGTTCAGCTGTAAATGTTTTGCCTATCTTGTTTCATCTCTTTCTCTCTTTTTTGCTAGAATATCTTTAAAGAGATCCCAAATATAATGCCATTTTACTCCAAGATGGTACTTTGTGTCTATCTCTGTCCTTACGGTGTACATCTCAATTTTTAAAAAATATTTAGCACCATGTCATTACAGTTTTAATTACTCATTATTCTGACACCTGTTTTAGATTTGAGTCGCTGAACACAGATGCCTTTTTGTGGTTGGTTGGTTTGGATCCACATCCAAACTTGGGCCTACACACTGAATTTGTTTTTTGTTTTTTTTGTCTCTTAGTCTAAACAATCCCCCCTGACAGCACCTTTTCAAATAAGGATTTATCAGAGAAACCAGGTCATTTTTGCCTGTGGAACATTCCACAATCTATATTTGAGTAACTGCTTTCTTATGTAATTTACTTCGTTTTTCCTATAATCTGGTATTTAGATCTAGGTTAATATAACAACAGTTTGTCCAAATCCATTTAGCAACTAAGTGACACTCAGATTTGAGCCCAAACAGTCCTGACTCCAGAGTTAGGCCTCTTAACCTATTTTAACCTGCTGTCTCTTGTCTTTTCAGTAGAGAGATTGGCACTATGAAGGCGTGAGGAAATGTGGTACAGTGGTACTGTGGTTTTTGATCATCTCCATTGATGAACATTTTGGTTTTCGAACATGCCTCGGAAGTTGAACATGTGACATCGCTTCTGCTGAGTGCAAGGTCCTGAGGCCTAGCTGTCGGCTGTTGAGTCCTGAGCACCCATGCAACACAGAGGTGATATTTGGGCTTATTTGGTGACTGTATGCAATCAATCTGTGTTCGTGTCATCTCAGGGGCGCTTTGCCAATCACCCCTTGCTGTGAGTAATGGATAAAAGCTGCAAAGCCAAGAGAATCATTTATAGAACAATAGAGGTGAAGAAGGAAATTATTTCCAAACATGATAGTGGTGTCCGTGTATGTGATCTGGCAATGCAGTTTGGTATGGCCAAATCAACAGTTTGTACCATCTTAAAAAATAAAGAAGCCGTTAAAGGAGCCAATGTTGAAAGAGGTGTTAAAACACAAGACAAAGAACACAGACAATTGAAGAAGCGGAAAAATTGCTTTTCATATGGCTAAATGAAAAACAGTTGGCTGGTGACAGCACTTCTGAGCATGACTTGTGAAAAAAGCTTTACATTTGCATGCTGACCTCATCAAAAACACCCCTGGAACAAGTGCTGAGCGTGATATTTTCAAGGCAAGTAGAGGGTGGTTTGAAAAGTTTAAGAGAAGAAGTGTGCGTACACAGTATGGTGATACATGGTGAAGCTGCCAGTGCCAATAAAGAAGATGCTGACCAATTTGTTTTGGAATTTAAAGATTATGTAGAGGTAGAGGGTTTCCTTCCCCAACAAGTTTTCAATTGTGGTGAGACAGGCCTCTTTTGGAAGAAAATGCCAAATAGGATCTATGTAAGAAAGGAGGAGAAATCATTGCCAGGACACAATCCCATGAAAGGCTAACCCTTTTATTTTGTGGGAATGCAAGATTTTAAGTTGAAGCCTTTGCTAGTCTACCATTCTGAGAACCCCTGGGTATTTAAGAAAAACAATGTCATAAAAAGCAAGTTGCATGTAATGTGGAGGGCAAACAGCAAAGCTTGGGTAACCAGGCAATTTTCTATTGAGTGGGTTCATGAAATGTTCAGGCCAAGTGTAAAAAAATACCTCCAAGACAAAAATCTTCCAATGAAGTGCCTGCTTGTTATGGATAATGCTCCAGTTCACCTTCCAGGCTTGGAGGACGAGTTGATGGACGAGTTCAGTTTTATCAATGTAAACCTTTTGCCCCCCCAACACAACTCTACTCATCCAGCCCATGGACCAGCAGATCATATCTAATTTTAAGAAGTTTTACACCAAAGCACTGTTCCAAAGGTGCTTTGAGATGACCTCAGACACAGAGCTAACTTTCAGAGTTATGGAAGAATTATTTCAATATCCTACATTGCTTACATCTCATAGACAAAGCATGGAGGGATGTGTCTCACAGAACAATGAAGCCAGCATGGAAGAAATTGTGGCTATAAGCTGTCCCTGAGCGTGTATTTGAGGATGCTCCTGTTGTTGAGGATCTTGTGTCTCTGGGAAAGTCCATGGGCTTGGAAGTGAGTAGTGATGATGTAGAGGAATTAGTGGAGGACCACAAGACTAAACTCACCACAGAAGAACTTCCAAAAATTCTGATGGAGCAGCAACAGGTGGCAACTGAGAAAATGTCTTCAGAGGAGGAGGAGGGAAGATAAAGTGTTTCTATTGCACTGATCAAAGAAATGTGTGCAAAATGGATTGAAGTGCAAATTTTTGTTGAAAAATACCACCCTGATATAGCTGCTGTAAGTCATGCCACTAACACTTTCAATAATAATGTTTTGCCTCACTTTAGACAAATTTTAGAATGTTGGAAAAGCAAATGTCAATTGAAAAATTTTTAGTGAGGAAAAGATCCAGTGAGTCTGAACTATGTGTCCGTGTAAAAAATCAAGGGAAGGAATGGCAGGAGAGGAGTCACCTACAGTGATTCTGGAAGAGGGCTACAGAATACCTGAACAACAGTCACCTATTGTGATTATTGAAGGGGACCCCCCCCCCCATTCAAACCATGACTATCATCATTGCAGGTAAGAAAAAATTAACTTTCATTTTTATCACCTACAGTACTGTTTTTACATTGTGTTTATTCATTATTGCTTTTACAGTACAGAATATTTTTATTGCTTTCATTGTGTATCATTTTATGGGTCTGTGGTATCATTAAGTAGTAAGATTCATGTTAAATTGCTGTTTTAGGGGTTGATTTTAAAGGTCTGGGGTGGATTAATCCATTTTGCATTACATTCTGTGGAAAACAGGTACCACTGGTGTATGCAGAGAATGCTAAATAGATTTGGCTTAAAGTGCAGAGGTGTCATGGAAAGGAAGGTTGTGGGAAGTAAATCTGGGAGGATAGATGTGATAAAAGGAAAATGGCCCCCTAAAATGTCCATAGCCTAATCCCTGGAACATACAACAAATGTGTTACCTTACATGGCCAGGGAATTTTGCAGATGTGATTAAGTTAAGGATCTTGAGACAGGGAGATTATCCTGGATTATATGAGTGGACCCAATGGCATCACAAGGCTCAGAAGGGGGGCAGGAGGGTCAGAGAAGCAGCTGAAACAGTTGCTAAAGTCAGTGGTATGACCAGTGACCAAGGAATGGAGGCAGCCTCTAGAAGCTGGAAAAGGCAAGGAATGGATTATCCTCTAGAGTTTAGCTCTACCAACACCTTGATTTTAGCCTAGTAAACCCTATTTCAGACTTTTGACCTCAGGAACTGTCCTGTAATTTGTGTTGCTTTAAGTCTCTAAATTTGTGGTAATTTGTTAAATCAGCAGTAGGAAACTAGCATTGTGAATTGGGCCAGACTGGGACAGGATTTTTGGACTCCTTGCTAAGAAGGTTGGTCATTTTGATTACTGTAGGGCTAGTTAATGTTCTCAGCAAGGAAGTAGCACAATCAGATTAGATGGGACAAAGGTAATGAGAGGAAAGTGGAGGATGGGACTTGAAGGAATTGCCTTCACAGGGATTCCCTATTAGAAAGCTATTGCAGGCCCTGGCTGGTGTGGCTCAGTTGAGTGTCCTCCTGTGCACCCAAAGGTCTCCAGTTTCATTCTGGATCAGGGCACATACCCAGGTTGCCAATTCGATCCCTGGTTGGGATGGGTATGGGAGACTACCAATACATGTTTTTCTATCTCTAAAATCAATAAAAGCTTTTTTTTAAAGAAAGTTATTGCATTTGATAAGATGAGTTTGAGTAGGAAGGGACAGACCTGAAATTTCAAAGCTAGAACCAAGAGAAATGGGATTTCTGCTTCTTTTTTTTAAGTGGGTCTTTCAGAGAGGCCCTGTTTTTACGTTGAAATGGGAGTTCAGTTTTTGATTGATGTTTACATGATAAAAAGGCATGTGATAATTGGAGCATGTGGTAGCATGCTCTAGTTATCACAAATCTCCAACATGCACCTGGAACTTCTCTACCCCACTAACAGATTATTTGTTCAGTGACAAAGGTCAATGGTAAAAGTTGTCCCAGTTGGTCCATATTCACTCACCCAGCAAATACTTACTGAGTTCCAGTCAGTGTGCTAAGAAACCCTCACTGTTGGGGAGAGCATTGATTCTGCTGCTCCTAATAATATTACCTGTCTAGAAGGCACTTTAAAATTTGCATAAACTTTTTTCTTTGTCCCAACTCAACCTCCACATTAATCATGCAAAGTAGGCAGGGTGAATAAAAGAAGTTCAACTACAAAGCCCTCGACTAAAATTTCCCAATCTAAATAAAATTTAAAATATGTGTATTTATTTAAAACACCTTATTTATTATGTCAAGAGAAGAGACTTATAACTGAATTCTATGTGTAAGAAATATGACCAAGTATGTAATTTAAAATATGCATTTATCTCTTCCTACTAATATGGGCACAAGGTCATGAACTAATTCAGAACCAAGAACACAGATTGGTGCTTAAAGTTACGGCTCCAAATACTTAACTCCCCATCATATTTTGATTTTCTGCTAGTAATTATGCACAAGGAGAAACCAGATTGTGCATGCTATTTCAATGACCACACCCATTGTTAGTGTACTTTTTTTTTTTGGTTAATCCTCACCCAAGGATATTTTTTCCATTGATATTTAGAGAGAGCAGAAGGGAGGGGAGAGAGAGAGAAACATTGATGTGAGAGAGACACATCAATTAGCTGCCTCCGGCATGCGCCCCAAGAGAGGCTGGGGATCGAACCTGCAATCCTTCGCTGTAGGCTGATATTCTAACCACTGAACAACACGGCCAGGGCTGTTAGTGTTCTTTTGTATATAATTCTTAACTAAAAATTTTAATTCCTACCAAACTCATAACACTCTTCTAGTATGTTTTATCCAATTTGTGTTTGAAAATTACAGAAATAAAATTACTCGTGTTCTTACTAATTTAAAAGAAATTTACGTTATCAGAAGTAAGGTGCCTTCTTGCTTCTTACCCAACAACCCCATATCACAAATTTAGCCACTGATAACAATGTAGTGTGTTATACACAGACTTTTTCCTATACTCAACTCAGATGTATCAGTATCAGAAGTAGGGGTTCCTATGCATATTTACTTTATAAAATATTCTACAGTTTGCTATTTTACACTCCTTCTGGGACTCCAATGATGTGAATGGTCATTTTATAGCTCTTAGAGAGATCTTTGTGTTTTGTTCACAGGGTGTTCCAGCCCGGATAGGCGTGGCTCAGCAGTTGAGCATCAACCTAGGATCCAGGAGATCATGGTTCAATTCCCAGTCAGGGCACATGTCCAGGTTGTGGGCTTGATCCCCAGTCGAGGGCGTGCAGGAGGCAGCCGATCAATGACGACACTCTCATCATTGATGTTTCCATCTCTCTCTCTCCCCCTCTTTCCTCTCTCCAAAATCAATAAAAGATATATATATTTTTAAAAGGGTATTCCAGAATGTCTCTTTATGCCTATACTGGACATTCCTGGTCTCTTGTTGGTTCTTGTAAATGTGGAAGTACCATAGGGCTTAGTCCTCAGACTGCTTCTCCTTTTAGGTCTGTCAGTTTTTGCGTCATGGAGTCATGGATTTTGGAGCTCTGTTATTTGGTGTATTTAAGAATGCTATGTCTTCTTGGTGAATAGACCATTTTATCATTATGAAATGTCCTTCTTTGTCCTGGTAATGTTCTTTGCTCTGAAGTCTGATATTAATATAGCCATTCCACCTTTCTTTTGATAAGGGTTTGTGTCCTATAGCTTTTTCCATTCTTTTACCTTTAACCTACCCATATCATTATATTTGAAGTGAATTTCTTGTAGGCACCATCTAGTTAGGTAAGTTTTTTATCCATTTTTCTAATCTTTATCTTTTAATTGGTGGTTAAGACCATTTACACTTAATGTAATTATTGATGTTGGGCTTTACTAAAGTCTGCCGTTTTATTACTTGTTCTTGCTCCATCTCTGTTTTTACTTCATGTGCTGCCCTTTACTGTCTTCCTGCACTGGCTCAAGAAGTCAGAAGACTGATGAGTCCTATGTCTATTAAATTGAAGCAGTAATTAAAGTATTCTTCTGAAGAGTTTTACCAGGCTTTCAAGTTTTACAAAGAGTTTATTAATGCAAGAATAATGTTGATTAAAAAAAAAGAGTTGGTTCCAACCCATGGTGTGCAGCTAGTACAGTCACACAGGACCCTGCACTTGGGACTTAATGCTCTGCTCTGATGTCTGGTAATTCTTAATAGTTTTATCTTTAAATTTGTGTTTTGTAAGCAAAGTCTGAGGGTTGGGAGCCTCAGTTCACATGTAGCCCTGCCTCCCACTTTCCCCAGGTGGGTTCTCAGGCAACCCTCCATTCCTGCCTGGCCCAGTCTGCCCTTCACCCTTCTCCCTACACCCCACCTTTGCCACCATTGGGGATCTGGGTATGGGGAGGGTTGGCATTACCCCCCACAGAACTAAAAAAAAAAGAAGCCTAAAATAAGGCTGTAGTGTTGATTTTAGACTCAAAATGACTAGAAAAGCTTCATATTAAGGGGGATTTTTTAAATCTAAAGAGAAAACAAAATACATTAAATGCTTTCAAAGGCCCCTGCTTCTATTGCAATATGCCAGCTTACTGAAAGAGCCTATTTGTCCCCCCTATATTGTATGAGAAAAAAAACCATGTGGTCCTGTCACAAATGTTCCACATGCCACAGAGGAGGAAAAGAGCTGTGGTTTATTCACCAACTCATCCTGTTAGACAAGAATGTTTCGAAAGCCAAGTAAGGACCATAGAACACAGGAAAGTTCATGTCCCCTTTCATTCAAACAGGTGAATGTAAATATCCTAAGTAATATGCTGGCCAACTAATTGTATTTTTATAAAAGATTGATAATATGTTTATACCATCCTATAAATGCAAACAGCATAATATTAGAAAATCTATAATGTCATTTATGACATTAACAGTATAAAGGAGAAAAAAATGACTATAGATGCAGGAAAAAACATTTGATAAAATTCACCCCTCTTTTATAGACAAACTCTTAGTAAATCCACTACTCTTACTAATTAGGAGTAGGAGGGAACTTTGTTAAA
Organism: Miniopterus schreibersii; assembly: GCF_964146895.1. Taxonomy (NCBI): domain Eukaryota; kingdom Metazoa; phylum Chordata; class Mammalia; order Chiroptera; family Miniopteridae; genus Miniopterus; species Miniopterus schreibersii. The sequence continues at coordinate 69,079,094 of NC_138111.1, read as the reverse complement.
CTTGTAAAAGTATCTATAAAACATATCTAACATAATTCTTATGGGGAAACATAAGCATTCTCTTTAAAATTTCCTATTCCCGCCAGTTATGTGTAACAGTGCACTCTTAAAGAGAAGAAATTTGATGCATAATAATTGGAAAGGGAAAAATAAAAACTCATTCACAACTGATGTAATTATTCATGTATCTGGGAATAAGCTCAGCATGCAAAAGTTAATTGCATTCCTGTATACCAGAAATACAGCTAGAAAATACACCCGAAAAAGAAATACTACATTGTCATCAAATGTCACATATCTAGGAGTAAACCTAACAAAAGATACACAAAGACATGACAAGCACAATTATGAAATTTTGAGAGACAAAAGACGAATAAAGGGAGAGACATACTATGTTTAAGCTTAGGAAGACTTTGTATGGTAAAGAGATAAATTCTCTTCAAACTGGACATAGAGTCATTCTAATAAAAAATACCACTTTCAAGAAACATTTAACTGACTCTAAATATATATGGATAAGAAAAGGGCCAAGAATAGCAAAGACACTTCAGTGGACTCAAATGATTTATTAGAGATCACAATTTATCAAGCTATAGATACTAAAACAGTAGTAGTGTCTAATAAATATTAAGATAACATGGTGCTGGATAGACAAACTGATTTGAGGATGTAATAGCCAGCCCAGTATACTGTTCGCTGAAGCTTTGTTATTGTTGTAGGTACCCTTTAGGTCATTTTGAGGATGTACTCTTTCATTCCTAGTTTGCTAAATTTTTATCATAAATAGATATTGTATTGCCGGGGCCAGCCAGCAGGCGAACGAGGACCTGATTGAGGGGGTGAGGATTAGAAAAGAAAGACTCAGAGAAAAGAATGGGATCGGGAGGGCTACAGCCAAGGCGGAGTTGAGCTGAGCTGAGCTGAGCCAGGCTGGGCCCCGAGTTTATTGATTACATGCTTTTTATAGTGCACCCAAACAATACCCCAAGCAGTGACCGTAACACAATTCCAACTCCTGCACGTCCGCACTTGTTTATCGAGACTGGATGTCTCCAGGTAAAGCCATAAATCTCTTGTGCAAGGCTTCTACTTCCCTAGAGCAATGGTTAATCTTTAAACTAAGCTACAGGGGGTAGAGGTGCTGGCTCAACCGACCCACCCTGCGGGTCAACGTGCCAGAGATTTCTCTCTAAGGCGGCGCTAGGGTCGGCGAGCCCCTGGCGATATTCCAGGGCAGCACCCTACCAGGGAGACTATTCATGAGGGGCAGCCAGCCGGCTCCCCACATCTCCCCCTTTCTTTTCTAAACTAAAGACTTATTAGGCTCTAAAGCTTTTGGGCGAGTGTGTAAATGGAGAGCATGCACTCCTACTTTTAGGATTTTAATATCTTTCATGAGTGTTCTTAATATGCAGGGTGTTATTAAAAAACCAAGGACAACTAGAGCAGCCAATCCGGCTACTCCGAGAATCCCGTGTTTCCAGTCTGTTGCTGAGAGGAACTGTCCCCTCATCCCATCAATCCAAGATTGGGCCATTTCGGCAAGTGAGGTGTCTAATTTAGGTGCTTCTCTTAAGGCCAGGATTTCTTGATGAAGTTGTATTAAGTCTAGAGAGACATTACCATCATGCCAGACCCCTGCTAAATGTTTTTGAACTCTGTCCCAAGGGTAGGAAGAGCTGTTGTATTCCTTGCGGGTCACGCAAATATGTTTAAAATCAGCATGACAGTCTAAGTCTAATCGCAACTTCAAGCTTTGTACTTCTCGCCCTATAATGGTGAGGGTGTCATAGAGTGCATTAAGTCTTTCTTCTACCTTTAAATCTATCGCTTCCTGGGTTCCTAGTGCCTGAGTAACATTGGCACTAAGTTGATTCACCTGATGCGCTGTTTGTATGCTTTGAGACAGCGACACGGCCGCGGTGACACTGGCCGCAATGACGGCCACCAGGGCTGCAATGCCTGCGATTAGGAGGCCAATAAATCGCTTGCTCCGCAGGAGGAGCTCGGTGGCCTCCTTGATTACCTGGAGACCTCTGTCATTATACCATTTTCCTGAGACATTTACAGGAATCATTACAAAGGTGGGTTGGTACATTACCATAAGTTGATAATTCAGAGACACATTATACACACAATTACTGAGGGTACAATTATTACATTGGATCTGCCAATATGAGGCGTCCCGAGTAATGTTCAGGGCGCCCACGAGTAGGGCATAGGGTGGCGGGACACAGGCCTGTACTTTACGGTACTGCCATGTCAACCCCATAAGGACTGCTGTATTTCCCCGCTCGTCATCAGTTTGGATGTCTCCCCCCATGGCAGCAACGAGTCGCCACAGTTGAGTCTGAAATGGCCCCTGGTTTACTGACCAAAAGGACTCAGCAATGGCCTTCCATCCTTTGGCCCGCAGCGGACCAATCATGGATCGGGGAACCCCCCGTCGTATTGATCAGTCTGCCAGAGTTCCCTCTGCAGTTCATCCAGTATGGTTGCTTAGTACGATTAGTCAAATCTGCCTCGCAGATAGGCACTCCTTCTGGAGGGGCAGTGGCGCTACCTGTAGCGTTGTCACAAGGATACCAAAGGTCCACGTACCAACGTGTCCAATTTGAAACCGACAAAGCCCAAGGCTGTTGACGGCCGTTAAAGGTATAGGTTCCTCTGAGGACTGGCAGCAGGGATTCAGCCTTAGTGGTGCCGATTTTAAAGCAGCCCGATATATCATTACTTTTGGAAAAGCAGATGGGCTGGTCCTTGGCATGTCCTCGATAGGTGAAGTCTGAGGCCTTTACTGGTTGAATATGAACATTGGAATGTCCTCCCACCACCCAGGTGTCGTTGGTGTAAATCACCACCTCCTCATGCTGCCAGGTTACAGGTTGCAGCAATGGAGGACTGGGCAGGTAGGCCCAGTGAACCGCCGCAGAGGCTCCAGGGGCGGCCGCGACCAGGGCTAACATAGCCAGAAACAGCCGTTCAGGAGTGACCTCCGTCCTTTGGTTCTGCACCATCCTCTTTGCCTGGTCGGTCAGTCGCGCGAGGGTCTCCGTCACCGAGTTCGAGGACGCTGGGTTCCGTCGAGGCGGGGCTCGGTCGTGTATGGAGAGGTTTCTCATCCGGTCCACAAGTGTCCTGGGACGCGTGTCGTACCAGCCTCTCCGGGAGCCACCTTGGCGCTTCGGCATCCTGCGGGAAAACACACACATGCCCTCGGCCCCAGATTAATACCGGATCCGGCCCATGCCAAGCCCCATCAAGGGGATCCTTCCATCTCACCAGAGCTTGGTGTTTGGATAAAATCGGCTGCCAAAGCCGCTGGGCTGCAGAGTGACCTTCAGCATCCAAAATTAAAAAATTAAGAATAAAAAGAGCATGATTTAACTGATTCTGTGGGGTTAGGGGGTACAGCTCCCCCTTTTTTATTTTAATTAACTGATTTTTGAGGGTGCTGTGCGCACGCTCGACTATGCCTTGACCCTGTGGGTTGTAGGGAATTCCAGTCTTGCTCTGAATTCCTAACTGGGCACAAAAAGTTTGAAACCGCCGACTGGTGTAACCTGGGCCATTATCAGTTTTAATTACCTTAGGTTGTCCTATAATGGCCATACAGCGTAAGCAGTGAGTAATAACTTGAGTACTAGATTCACCCGGCAAGGCCGAGGCTACTATAAAGCCTGAATATGTATTTACTGTAATATGAACAAATTTTTGCCTACTAAAGCTAGGGATATGAGTGACATCTATTTGCCATAGATGGTTGGGGAGCAGCCCTCGGGGGTTGACTCCATAATGAGGAACAGTAGTAAGAGCAGGACATGTGGGGCAGTCTTTTACTATTTGACGAGCCGCCTCCCTGGTAATTTTGAATTGTAGTCGGAGAGTATGTGCATTTTGGTGGTGCAGGGCATGGGATGCCTGGGCGGCGGGCACTCCGACGAGGTAAAGTCGGGTGGCTTCGTCCGCCCGTCTATTGCCTTCAGTTAAGGGCCCTGGTAAATTAGTGTGGGCGCGAACGTGCCCAAAATAGCAAGGGTGACTGCGATTTAAAATGGCCGTTTGTATGGCCAGAAATAATTGCTGCACAGTGGAGTTAGTGGTGCCAATAAAGGGCACGGTTTCAATACATGAGAGCCCTCGGACTACATAGTGACTGTCAGATATAACGTTTATAGGCCTGTGCGCAAAGTCAACAAGCACTCGACACACAGCAGCCAATTCCACCTCTTGGGCTGAAGAATAGGGGGTGGTCCATCTGACAACTTGTTGCTTATGCACATAGGCGGCGGTGCCCGATGAAGAGCCATCAGTAAACACCGTGTCAGCATCAGGCAAAGGCTGGTCCGTCACTATCTTGGGGAAAACAACAGAATGTCTGAGAAAAAACTGCAAAAGTTTATCTGGAGGGTAGTGATTGTCTACCTGTCCTGGAAATTCAGCGAGAGCAATGCCCCAAGGTGTGCATTTCTGGAATAACCAGTTTCGATTTGCAGTCCCGGGCTTAGTGAGTTCCCTTTTTGCATCTTGGGCAGAGGCCAGGACTAGCTCCTTGTGGTGGCCCTGCAGGCGCAAGGCGGCCTCCAGCGGCTCTCTGTGGACAATTACGAGTAAAGTGTCCTATCTGGCCGCAAGAGAAGCAGCTTCCTGGGGGACCAGGGACCCGTTTTCCTTTTCCTCGCCCCTTACCATGCTGTTGTAAATATTGTTGCATGGTTTGTCCTCGTAGAGCGGCCGCGAGGGTCACCCCCGTGGTATAAGAGGGTCCAATGTCCTGACAAAGTCGAATATAATCATTTAGAGTTCTCTTTTGGCGATAGGGTCGCAGGGCCGCCTGACAAGCTGAGTTTGCGTTCTCAAATGCCAGCTGCCGCACTATAATAACACCGGCCTCTCCGTCCCCCAACAATTTTCCTGCTGTATCCAGCAGCCGAGATACAAAATCCTGATATAATTCATCTGCACCTTGCCTAATTTTTGTTAAATCCATAGTAATATTTTTGGTGGTGGGCAATTTTTTCCATGCCTTTTTGGCTGCAGCTGAGACTTGCGCATACGTCCCTATCCCATACTGGAGTTGAGTCGGTGTATCAGCAAAGGGGCCTTCCCCTAAAAGTCCTTGCAGATCTGAGGGTATATTATTGCGCAGGTTAAGGCGATGTACTTTCTCACACTGCTCTGTGTACTCAGATTTCCACAGTAAATAATCCCCTCCCGACAGACATGCTCTGGCCAATTGTTTCCAATCATTGGGGCACATAGTATATTCCGTGTCCAGAGCCTCTAGGATGGCCTCCGTGTAAGGTGCCGTGGGCCCGTATTGGGCACAGGCAAGCTTGAGTTCCTTCAATTTTTTAAAATCCATGGGCCCATAAACTCTGTTCGGGGGATTATTTCCCTGAGCGGGCTGTTCAAAAATTGGGTAGCATATGGATGCTTCTTCCTCAAACCCTTCTAAAGACTCGCCTTGCTGTCGTGCCTGAGCTAAGGTTAATTGGAGCGACGATCTGGGTGGAAGCTCCGTTTTTACCTTACCCCACCCGGGGTCGTTGATTTGACCCGGCCCTTTCTGTGCTAGGGCAAGCAGGGCACGCTCTCGGGGGTCTAGTATTTTAATCCCTGCCTGTCCAGCGTGCGGCAAGGCAGTCCTCGCTGCAGCAGCACCAAAACCCGTCCCAGGGTAACTAGGGGGGTCATCTGTACCCCCTCTCATCCCGCCAGAGCCTGGACCCTGCAAGAGATCTCTCATCTGTTGTAACAGATCCTGCATCTTGCTCTGTACCTCCTCCGCGGTGGCTGCGGAGGGGGTAGGGCCAGACCTTTTTGTGCACTCTTCAGAAAGAAAAGCAAACTCCCCATATCTCTCTCTCTCATACTCTGCAGCGGCTTCTTCAAGATCCCCCTCTTCCTTAGGGGTGAGTCTATCAGGCCGGCTATTGCCAACAAGAGGCCCCGGCTCAAGCGGGGGAGCGGTGGCCACATCCTCAGAGTGCGGACCTTTCACAGAGTCAGCTCGGGTTTCTGGGGGAGGATCCATACGGGTGTCTTCATGCCGAGGGTCAAGGCTATCCCTAACCAAGGTCCAAAGAGAAAACGTTTCTACTGGCATTTTTTGGGGTCCATGGGCCTGAAAATATCCCTGCAAGCGTTCTCCTACCTTGTTCCAAGTTTCTAAACTCACTGTGCCCTCCTCAGGGAACCAGGGGCACACTTCCTCCACAAACTGCAAAAATGTACGCAGTTGCGAGGTACTAACCTTGGCGCCCCTAGAACGGAGCATTGTTTTTAAGACTTGTGCGAACAGCATTCTACTATTCTCCTGTCCCATGATTTCTTACTCCCGATGTACTAACCGCCCTCCCTGCTACCCCTTCACTTACCCAGTAGCGTTGCGCGCGTTCCCCGAGCGGTGTCCTCTACCGTCGTCCCAGGTTTTCAGGTCCCTGTTCGGGCGCCACTTGCCGGGGCCAGCCGGCAGGCGAACGAGGACCTGATTGAGGGGGTGAGGATTAGAAAAGAAAGACTCAGAGAAAAGAATGGGATCGGGAGGGCTACAGCCAAGGCGGAGTTGAGCTGAGCTGAGCTGAGCCAGGCTGGGCCCCGAGTTTATTGATTACATGCTTTTTATAGTGCACCCAAACAATACCCCAAGCAGTGACCGTAACACAATTCCAACTCCTGCACGTCCGCACTTGTTTATCGAGACTGGATGTCTCCAGGTAAAGCCATAAATCTCTTGTGCAAGGCTTCTACTTCCCTAGAGCAATGGTTAATCTTTAAACTAAGCTACAGGGGGTAGAGGTGCTGGCTCAACCGACCCACCCTGCGGGTCAACGTGCCAGAGATTTCTCTCTAAGGCGGCGCTAGGGTCGGCGAGCCCCTGGCGATATTCCAGGGCAGCACCCTACCAGGGAGACTATTCATGAGGGGCAGCCAGCCGGCTCCCCACATTGTATGTCCTTGCATACTTCTAAAGTTTTTATTTTTTTATACTTGATTAATTTTTTTAGAATTGTGACTATAAGTTATAAATACTATAAAGAGATGAAAGGATATTAGGAACTGCAGTTGTAAGAATGAGTCAAATAATATTTAAAATTTAAAAAAATTCTTTTAATTAAAAAAAACTAGTTGAAATAAAAAACTCAACAGGTAAACTGATACGAAGGAAGAACACATTAGTGAGCCTGAGGATAGAGATTAATAATAGGGGTAAAGAGATGGACTCAAGGAGGTTAGAAGTGACAGCTGTCATTATAAGAGTCCCAAAGGGAGAGAGAAAAAACAGGAGAGGAAGTACTTGTACAAATAAGGGTTGTAAATTCCCCAGCTTTAAGGAAAGATAAAAGACTACAGTAGAGTGCTAATTGTATAGATAAGAAAAATATAGAGATTATAATGCAATTTAAGAACATCAAACAAAGTTGTAAAAGCTTCCAGGGAGACCTATTGCAGATCACACCTACAAAGCAACAAGAACAGATTGACAATGGCAATCTCCAAAACAGCACTTGACTCAGGGAAAATTGGTTACTGTTCACAAGGGGTTGAATGAAAGAGCAGAAATAAATTCAAGACAACGTTTCACAGTATTATAGTAAGTCCTCACTTGACATCACTGATAGGTTCTTGGAAGCTGTGACATTAAGCAAAACCACGTATAATGAAACCAATTTGGCCACAGGCTAATTGATATAAACAAGAGCTGAGTTCCTACAGCATATTTCTGGTCACAAAAACATTACCAAATTTCTAAATAAAGCCTGAAAACACTTTTAATATTAAACATTGAAATAGATATGGGCTATACATACATTTAAGAAAGATGAGTAAAAGTAAGATCATTCTTTTCCAACCCACTTATTCCAGTCAGAGTTGTAGGGGGCTGTCCCAGCTCCTCAGGGCACAAAATGGACCAACCCTGGACAGGACTCCCATCCCAGGGAGCACCCAAACCCATGCTCACACTGGGAAAATGTAGAAACGCCAGTTCACCTGCCCTGCTCATCTTTGGGATGTGGGAGGGACCAATGCAGACGTGGGAAGAATGTCCAAACCCCAAAGAGGTAGTGCTCTGGCCAGGACCAAACCGGCATTCTAAGCCCTGCTATATATCGAAAACAAAACAAAGTAAGTAACTTAGTACATTTATTGTCCAAAAAAGCAAGGATTAAAAAAAATGTTAACAATTCACAAACCGACATGACTTAAATAGGGAGCACCAGAGGGAAGTGAGTGCATGCTCAGGCGTTGTCTGTGTCGCTGTTGATAGCTTTAGGAAGTTGAGAGATTAGGACTCCATCCCCAGGATATTGGCTACAATCACTTTGTTCCTGCTACCTTCTGCAGCAGGGAAGTTAGAATGATTCCACATCTCTCCGTGGGGTAAGCTTTAACTTGTCACAAATGCCTCCCATCCTAGTATGCATACCCTTTGCAAAGGGACTTCCGCACTCCTTCCATCAATAGGTAAAGTCTGTTTCTCCACCCTTCATCTGGTCTTGTGACTTGCTTTCACAAACAGAATGTGACTTAAGTGACGTGACTGCTGAGGCTAGTTTTATTACTATTATTTTGTTGAGTTTATTGGGGCTGAGGCAGGTTCTTAAAGAGGCCATGGAGAGGGAGAACGAAGTTGCCTAGCCATCGGCACTAGTTGCGAAACATATGCATGAGGTGTTGAATGCAACATCTGAAGGAGACCCAGAGGAATGAGGAGAGGGCCCTGGCCGGGCAGCTCAGTTGGAGCACTGTCCCCGATACACCAGGGTTGCAGGTTTGATCTCCAGTCAGGGCGCATAAAAGGAGCAACCAGGGAGTGGCATGGATGGGTGGAATAACAGGTCAGCATCACCCGGCCCTTGCTCTCCCCCTCCCCCTCCCCCTCCTCCCTTCCCCTTCCTTACTCTCTCTAGAAAATCAATAAATTTAAAAAAAAAATCTTAAATACAATGGTGAATCCTCAGACTTTAAATAAAAATAGAATGAAAAAGGAACTGCCCAAACAGCCCTCAGGATCATGAGGAAAACATAGCGCTCTTAAGTCACAAATTTTGGGTGGGGCCTGGTCAGGGGTGGCTCAGCGGTTGAGGGTCGACCTGGGATCCAGGCGATCAGGATTCGATTCCCAGTCAGGGCACATGCCCAGGTTGTGGGTCGATCAATGACTCTCTCATCATTGATGTTTCTCTCTCTCTCTCCCTCTCCTTCTCTCTGAAATCAATAAAGATATATTTAAATTTAAAAAAAAAAAAAACAAAAACAAATTTTGGGTGGGGGCAGTGGGTGATTTGTTATACAGCAATGGACAACTGCTGCAGTCCCCTGTCAGCGTTGTTCTAAACTCAAGTCTACATCCAGAACCACAGCTGCAATGAAATCCATGAAATGTTTTTAGCTTTCCAACCTCTGCTGCCCTGGAAGGGTGCTGGAGTAGATTATAAACAAGACACAGTTTTGAACGAACTTGAAAACCTAGATAAGCTAGAGCTTTAAGCCAGTTGTTCTAGAAACTGGAAAAGGAGGAAAAACAGTCTTAACTCATTTACGAGGCGAACATAACCTTGGCACCAGAATCAGAGAGGGGATAAGAGAACAAGGGAAGCAAAATTAGAGTCATTTCAATTTAAATGTGGATGTGAATTTGGCTAAGTAAACCCAACATTTTATTAAAAATTGCATCAAGTAGAGTTTGTCTCAAAAGCTCTATGGCAGTGAGTTTAATGGCAGTCAACCAGTCTGTCAGTGTAATCACACATGATGGACAAAAGGAAAAAGAAATAGAATGTCAATATGTCGAAAACATGAAGTCGAACCCTGATGTATAATAAAAATTAACAGAATCGCAGAGAACTGTTTTACCCGATAGAGGCTACATATCAAAGTCCTACAGCAGACACATACTTAATGGAGCAACTTTAGACACACACATCCCCTTTAATATTTGGAATGGGACCAAAGTGCCTGCTGTCACCCCGTGGAAATATGACCATATCCTATGTGTGCTGTGATGTGAAAAAGATTGCAAGCACTGTTTCAGAGAATCTAAGACTTCACCTGACAGTGACTGCACCATGTGAAGACACTGAGAGATCTATACAAAGGGAATGATGTAACAGCTACGGTACTGTCCCTGTAACATTGTGAGAAGTTAGTGCTCCCCAAATAAATTTGTAATTTCTTTGCAATCCCAATAAAAATTCCAGAGAGTGTTTTGAGGAAGTTGAAAAACTCTAAAATTTAAATGGAGGAATAAAGACCCACAAATAGCTAAGTCAACTTCGAAATGAGAAGGGAACCTGGGAACAGCAAAACACTGGAACAGGATAAGAAATAGATCCATGTGTATGTGGAGTTGATATTTAGTAAGTAGGGCACCAAATATCAGTGGGATAGTACAGGTATGAATGTGAGAAGATTGTTCCAATATATGGAAAATGTGAAAAAAATTAACTATGAGGCTAATGATGAAAATGTTGGGGACTATTTTTGTGAACTTGGGATCACAAGAGGCAGAATATTTATGTGACATGACCATAAAGCAAACAATTAATGGTTTTAATTACAAGAAGAGTACATATTTCTGTTCAACAGGACACCTACCCTAGACCACCATATCAGAGGAAAGACAAAAAATATTTGCAATCAACTCAGATGCCTCACACAAGATATTTGCAATAATTTCAACATGAAGCTAATATTAAGATTTTACCAAGAACTAATACAGGACAGTAAGAAAACCCAGAAATCCAACAGAAATTTGGCAAAATATGTAAGTAAGTAATTCACAGAAGGAGGAAAATCTAAAAGGCTATGTGAAGTGATGGTCAAACTCATTTGTAAACAGAGAAATAAAATTACAACAACTATTAGCTGCTTTTTTATAACCCATCAGATTGGCCAAAATTAGGAAGTCAAATATTATCAAGTGTTAGCGAGGACATGAGGGCATGGAACCCTCAGGTCAATTGATAGAGTATAAGCTGTTACATCCCTCTGGGAGCAATCTGGCAGTTTGTAGTGAAATTAAGTGTGTCTATTCCCTATGGCACAGCAACCTACTAGTGGTTCTATATCCTCCAAAACAGCTCACACAGCCCTGGCCGATGTTACTGAGTTGCTGGAGCATCGGCCCATGCACTGAAGGGTCTTGGGTTCAATTCCCGGTCAAAGGCAGGTACCTGGTTTGCTGGTTTGATCCCCGCCCCTGTTGGAGCGAATTCGGGAGGCAGCCAGTCAGTGTGTCTCTCATACTGATGTTTCTCTCCCCCCACTGCTCCCTCCCTTCCACTGTCTGAAAGGCAGTGGAAAAAAATACCCTCATGTGAGGATTTAAAAAAACCAAAACTAGCTTACAGATTCATAAGGTTCACATATCTATAGTTATGTATATTTATATCTGTATCAACATGATTAGGTCTAGAAAGTATAAGGCAAAAAAGTTTAAAAATAGTTAAATTTATAACAATATTTATGTATATCTCATACAGAAAATATATGGAAAATAACATTTTGTATTTTACAAACATGTATATTCATATCCCCAAGATCTATATATAACACCTGGTCATGGGTACCTGTATGGATAAATGAAATTGGAATAGAGGTAGTGGGTGATGGAGAACAAATGCAATAGAGGTGAATTAAAGGGGTGTCTAGGGAGGTAGTAGAGGGTAAAGGGGGCATCAATAGTGATGGAAGGAGACTTGGGGCGGTGAACACACAATCCAGTATACAGATGATGGGTTACAGAATTGCACACCTGAAACCTACATAATTTTAAATTACTTTTTAGAGAGAGAGAGGAAGGCAGAGGTAGAGAGAAACATTGATGTGAGAGCGAAGCATGGGTTCGCTGCTTCCTGCATGCCCCCCCACTGGGGATCAAGCCAGAAACTGGGCATGTGCCCTGACGGGGAATGGAACCAGCAACCTTCCAGTGCACTGGACAATGCCCAAGCAACTGAGCCACACCAGCCAGGGGGAAACCTATATTATTTTATTAATCAATGTCACCCCAGTAAATTTAATTTAAAAGAAAAAAGTAGAAAAAACATGATTTACGGGCATGAATGATAACACTGTTCCATGAACTGAGAAGTGTGACTAATTCAATTCCCTACCCATCTGGTCCATACAATTTATTTTTTTCCATAAACGGAGGGTCTGGCTATGTAAAATTCCACTGAATTGGTTGGTGGCGGCAAAAACAGCACCAGGTGTTAGACCTGTGGAATCAGCAACCTTGGTACTGGAGTTCTGGCTAGGAAAGAATTCAGAGTCAAGACTCAAACTATAAGAAAAAGTTTATTTAGAAAGTTACAGAGGTAGAAGTGAGCAGTAGATGAAATGGGCTCAGGAAACAAGTTATAGAGGCAAAAGAAGTGCCCTTTGAGCTTAGGAGAGAGAAAGATAAAGGAAAGGCCCAGGTGAAGAAGAGGGGAAGGTAAAGGCACATGTGGGCTCCTGGGAGGTAGAATGCTCTGGCTCCTCTGTCCTAGGGCTTTTAAGGGTGGGGATTTTAGGAGAGGTCCCAGGGGAGGATCTCAGTATTCACCAGCTTTCCAGGTGTGTCCTGTCAGGGTCATGGTCTCCATTGATTAGTTAGCACCAGAGCACAGAGTCAGTCCATGCAGCTGGTTCTGATGTCAGCCGGGACATCACTTGTCTGGTTTTGCTGCTTTTCTGGTTCTAGAGCTGAAATACAACTGAAGCCTAGGTGTTATCCCTACGGGTTAATGCTTAAGGGAGTGGTAGTGCAAGGGCCTGCATGGGAGTTCATGAGGGCACTCTTCTGCCCCTTGTTCCTCCTCTAAGGCGGTCTACCACAGGACCAGTGACATGCCAGGGAGGGAAAGGTCAGGGGAGGGTCCTAACCAAATGACTAGCTAGGGGAGGAAATGTTATCCTGGGAGCAGGTCCTTGTTTTCCCAGTTTGACCCATTGCTAGGCACCCATGGGCTCTGCTGACCTGTACCTGGCCCATCCTTGCTCTGCTCCTGTCTGTCTAACTGCCTACCACAAATTTACTTGATCAGATTTTAACTACTTATTGAAATGTTTTCTGTTAATTTTTCATAGGTGAAAAATTGGGTCCTGCTAGCAATTTTAATTAATTAATTATATGACTGTGGAATGGTTCTTATAAAAGTTACCAAGAGCCTGGCCAGCATGACTCAGCAGTTGAGCATCGACCGAGGATCCAGGAGATCGTTGTTCGATTCCCAGTCAGGGCGCATGCCCAGGTTTCAGGCTCGATCCCCAGCAGGGGGCGTGCAGGAGGCAGCCAATCAGTGACCCTCTCTCATCATTGATGTTTCTGTCTCTCCCTTCCTCTCTCTGAAATCAATAAAATATATTTTTTAAAAAAGTAACCAAGAAATGTGAATAGGAGAAGGAAAGCTGTGAAAGAAAATCACTTATAAGAGCACTGTTTCTCAAGTTAGGTCACATAGACCCAAAGGATCCTCAAATTCTCTGCCAGACTGCTAAGATTTTGCATTTTAAGTCTATGAACAAATTCATTCTGCATCATTTGTTTGACTTCTTTTTATTTTATTTTTAATCCTCACCTGAGGACATGCGTGTTGATTTAGAGAGAGAGAAACATCAGTGTGAGAGATTGGCTCCCCCCCGCACTCGTCCCAACTAGGAATTGAACCTGAAACTCAGGTATGTGTGCTGACCAGGGATGGAACCCGACACCTTTTGGTGTATGGGACAACGACCCAACCAACTGAGCCACAGCCAGGGCCATCTGTGTGATTTTTTTTTTAATTGCTTGATTTCAGAGCGAGGAAGAGAAACAGAAACATCGATGTGAGAGGGAAACATTGATCAGTTGCCTCCCGCATGTGTCCCTACTGGGGATGGAACCCAAAACCTGGGTATGTTCCCTAACTGGGGATCAAAATGCCACTCTTTTTTTTTTTTTTAATCCTCACCTGAGAATAATTTTTCCATTGCCTTTCAGAGAGAGAGCGGAAGGGGGAGCGAGAAACATCAATGTAACAGAGACACATCGAATGGTTGCCTCCCTCATTCGCCCGACCAGGGGCCAGGGATCGAGCCTGCAACTGAGGTACGTGTCCTTGACCAGGAATCAAGCCCAGGACCCTCGGTGCAAAGGCCAACGTTCTAACCACTGAGCCCAATCAGCCAGGGCGAACCCACCACCTTTTGGTGTACAGGACGACCCTCCAACTTACTGAGCCACACTGTCCAGGACTATGCAACGTCTTAACTGCAGAGCCAACCTTGGTTTTCGTTCCTACTAGTCCTCATTTAATTGTTGTAGGTCCATGAAAATGAACAGAGTTAGATATGTGGACGAAAAGGGGCCACATGCTAACCTGACAAGCTCAGGGGGGCCTGCGTGGCGGCCTTGCAAACTCAGAGACCTAAAGTAACCACACAGGATGGTCTGACACGAACACTTCCTAACTGAGAGCGAGCCATGGTGGGTCGTCCTGTCCTAGGCTGGTGTCTGCCTTGAGAAAGGTCAGTCCTTACCTGAAGTGAGCCTATTATCTTTTTGCATCTATGATAACATACCTTGAAGATGTCAGAGTGATCCCCCTTTCCCAGACCCCTCAGGGCACAATCTCCCACCAGAGCAGGAGACCGTGGAACCCCTCATTGTTACCTTGTCCCCCACATACCATCTCCATATGCTGTGAATGTTAATTGACAGGTATCCTGTATCCACCAATGTAAAGGAAGTATGTATCTCTCTGTTTTACTCTATCCAGTCCCAGAGATTTCCCTGCCTTGCTTTCTCCGGCCTTCTTTTTCTACCACATAACCCCTTATGTCTTCCCCTTTGACTGCAAGGTATAAAATAAGTGATAAAACTTCCATTCTCTGGAGTATTTTCTCAATCTGTTGAGATTTTGTTTCCCAGAAATTGTCATTAGTTTGACTCAAATAAACTCATAAAAATTCTCCACAGATATGGATATTTCTTATGTCAACAGACTTAATATGCCAAATGAAAACAAAAGATTTTGCAGTCCTTAGAATTGTTAAATAAAAAAACTGCAAACCCAAAATGCCATCACTCGTGCAAAAAGTCCATAATACCAAGCCTAGATCTGATACCTGCTCTAATTGCAGTTTCAACCTCTTCCAGAAATGTAATCTTAATTAACTTTGACCAGCCAGGAATTTTCTGATCAAGCACCAGCGAGGTAATCTGTCACGTAGGCTCTCTCCATTTCCTATAGAAAGAAGACGTAATGTACATATAAAAGTCCTTCCCCCAAAGAAGAGATGTCTTGGCCCCCAAATAATTCCTTGTCTTTTGCTGATAGCTGCCTTGCTCCACCCTTCTCCCTATAAAATCCTCTCATTTTGTACAACTCCTTGGAGCACCCTTCTAGTTGCTAAATGAGATGCTACCAGATTCATTTACTAGGTCTAATTTTGTTTTTTAACAGAATGAAGTAAAGGATTTGTCTTTTGTTCCTGGTCACTGATTCCAGTATGTGTGTGCAGGGGGGAGGAGAATTCTTCACACCACCAAGTAATTCTGCGACACAGCTGGGTGTCCTACAGTTCAGCTCAATTCTGAGATGGCATCAGATCCTACAGTTTAAGGGCTCAGTCCCACAAGACTGCTCCCCACCCCCCCACTTCAGATGCCAGTCATAAGCCCGAGTTATTACCTGTTATTTCTGACCGACCAGCTGCAAATGAAGGGTTCCTACCACCCCCCTCCAACTCAGGATGCCAACTGCAACTCAGACAGGCTATAGATCAGAGGTTCCCACTACCCCCTTCTCGGGGTTGAATAATTTGCTAGAGTGGTCCACAGATCTCAGAAATATTTTACACACTAGCTCACTAGTTTATTACAAAGGATATAACTCAGGAACAGCCAGAGGAAGAGGCTGTGGATGAAAAATGTTAGATGGGCCAGGTACAGAAACTCGGGTGCAGAAACTATGGTACAGAAACACCAGGGCAAGAAACCCCAGATGCCTAGCAAGGGGCGAAACTGGGAAAACTAGAACCTTGTCCTCAGGGTACTTATCCTCCCCTAACATATCGTTGGTCATGCGGTTTAGACCCCCTGAGCGTTCCTCCTTAAAGATAACATCTAGGTCTCAGTTGTAGTTCAGCTCCAGGCCCAGAAAAACAGTGAAACCAGACAAGTGGCCCTGTGGCTGCCTCAGGACCAACTACATTGACTAATGACCCCCTGCTCTGGTGCAGACTAATCAGTGGAGACCACGATCCTGAAAGAGCCCACCTGGGAAGCTGATGAACATTCTATTGAGACCCTCCCCTGAGACCTCGCCTAAGATTCCTGCCTGCAAGAAAGAGAAATACACTTAGGACAAAGGACCCAGTGGGCACTCCCACCCAGGGGAGCATGCCAGCATTTCCATCCTTCTGAGGGGACCCCACAAGACTTGCAGCCGGGGGAGTAATGGGCAGTGGCAGCTCATCCTTGGACTTACCCCCTGAACCTGTCTCCAAGGCCCCTTCTCTCTCTGACTCCTCAGTGGCCAAAGCAGCCCAGCCTGGGCTCCCCTGATGCTTCTATGCCCTTCCTTGTCTCACTGCCCCAAGTCTATTTTTGCTGCCATCATGGACCCAATACCATGTGGCTCAGTGCTGTGTAGCCCTTCCCTTTGGCTATCTCATCCCCTTTTAATAAATTTAGTTTTTCTTTATTCATCCATCTGAGATGGCTATTTAGCCTGCCCGCACACCACTGACCTAAACCTTTCAAAAAGGGGCCACACACTAACCTGACAAGCTTGGGGGAGGCTGGCACGGGAGGCTCTACAAACTCAGGAGTCAGAAATTAATCACATGGGATGGTCTGAACATAAAAACTCCTAACTAAAAGGGGGCCATGGTGGGTACTCATGTCCTAAGCCTGTAGCTTCCTTTACAAAAGTCAATCTTTACCTTACATGAGATAACATACTGTTGACGGAAGAAACATCGAAACCAGGAGAGAACTGTTATGAGTTTATTTGAGCCAAACTGACTACAGTTGCCGGGAAGTAAAATCTCCAGAATGTGAACCACGGAACTCCTCGCTGTCGTCTTGTTCCCTGAATACCGTCTCTGTGCTGTGAGCGTTAGTTACTAACCGAGGGAAAGAAGTATTTGTCTCCATTTTACTGTTTATCTAATCTCAGAGATTCCCCCACTTTGCCTTCTCCCAACCCTTTAATCTCCTAGCACTGGGTGTCATGTCGCCCCCTTACATGCGTCCTCCCCTTTGATTCTGATGTATAAAATAAGATGCAAAACTCCCATTCTCTGGGGCACTTTCTCTGTTCATTGAGATTTTGCTTCCTGGCAATTGTCAGTTTGGTTCAAATAAACTCATAAAAATTCTTTCCAGGTTTGGGCATTTTGGATGTTGACAAGATGCACACAACAAAATATGGGGCGAGGGCTTGGAGCTTCCATGTTCTCCTCAGGAGCCACTCCCTGAATCGCCACATGCTCACCAACCTGGAGCCCTCTGAACCCGTCATTTTGGGTTTGTGTGGAGACTTCATTACATAAGTGTGATTGATTAAACCACTGGCCACTGGCCAGTGAGTCAGCCTCCAGCCACACGCCCCTCCCAGGAGGTCTGGGGGTGACACCGAAAGTTCCAATGCTCTAATCAAGGTTGTTCTCGTGCCAACCAGCCCCCATCCTTAGGTAAGCTCCAAAAGTTACCTCATTAACGTAAAAATGACATCATCACTTAGGAAATTCCAAGGGTTGTAGGATCTCTGTGCCAGAAAGTACCACAGTGCCAGAAACAGGACTGAGACCAAATATGTGTTATTATAAATCACAATTTCACAATTTGAAGTAGGAAAAAGCCCAGTGGGGTTGGTAAGTCATGCTGGCCCCAGAAAAGCCCATCTTCAATAGTCTCTATCATATTTGTGTTGACAGAGTGAAGATTGGTTTCAGCAAAACATTATCAATCACATTAAATTTAAGTCAATTTAATTTGCTTTTTGTGTGTGTGTGTGTGTGTAAATACATTCATTAATTCCCATTTTATATAGTTCGATGAGATAATCTATAAATATAAAAGCACTTTTCTTTCGGATATCACCATGGCCCGTGTACATGCCTAGCAGAGTCGTCTGCAGGCAGCACTCCAAGTCACACTGGGAGGTTTACAGACCTGCATATATGTATTTCATTCAACAGTGGCACTTACGCGCTCAAGGGATCCAGGGCTTTGGAATATATGACTCCTGGGCATGTGGACTAAAAAGAATGTAAGTTTAAATCAACTGAATAATGTAATTTTAAATCAACAACAAAAAGAAACAATCATGAATTAATATCCTAGGGGAAGAAAGTACCACAGTTGACACTTGGTGTCAGAATACTAGAGACAAAATATGTTGAACAACACATGTGGCGCCATGTGCTCTCTCCAACTCCCAGTGGGCAGTCCACCAGCATTAGGGTCATTCATGGTCAACAAAACAGCAGTACTTAAAGAATCGAGATGGCTTAGGATCAAAGGTATGTAGTGGCTGGTATCAAGTTTAAAGAAAAACGGGTTAAATATTTCAATGAAGGAGGACATTGTGGGAAAAATGATTTTTTAAAGTTCCCTTTGCTACATTGATTTTGATCATTTATGTTTTGTGGGAGAAAGAACCCAGGTATTTGGTACCCAAACACGTGCAAACATTGCCTTCTGTTCTGAAATTTCTTCCTCGATACTTCCACTGTTGAGCTGAGCCTTTGACCTGAGGCAGCTTGAAATCTCATTTCTTCAGGAACCAATACGGGAATGTCCTTTGCTGCAGTCAGACCACAAGTCTTGAGTAAGCCGGTGAATGCATTTAAAAGGCCCTAGGTGTACAGTGGCCTAAACTGAAATCTGAGAGGCAGTGCCGGAGCTTAAGGCAGGGTTTTCAGAGGCTATGCAACTGAAAGCCTGAGTGAAGCACACAAAACTCAGTTCTGTCTATTATTTTCAACTAGCACATGATGGCAGCATTCCCTGGTAAGGATAGGAAAGTAGTACCCCAGAAAGGAGAAACACACAAGTCTGTTGTCTCTCAAATTCTAGAAGAAACAGTAGCTTCAGTTGTACGACACTGGTCGAAGGGGTTTTCATCCAGATGAGAAACTCTACCCCTCCTCTCTAGTGGAACAGGCACCAGAGTCCCACAAGTGGCAACTCCCACGTCCTGTAGCTCTGTCATCTGACCTGGGGAGAAGAGCAAGCTGGCACATAGCCTGGACCACTGGAATTCAGGCTAGATGGGCTTTCTCAGGATGTTTTCAGACAGGGGGCACCGGCCCCTGTGAGACGTCAGGCTCGCCTCCAAAACCTCCCGAATAGTTTTACGGAAACAATGGAAGTTGTAGGCTATTAAACCTTTTATTCAAAACGTTCTTTCCTAAGAATGCAGACTAGTGCCCAAAATTCAGTCACTCCCTTTAAGTAGAGGACAGTTGTATTTAACTGCCGTAGCTTCTTTATCATGAGACTTCCACTGCCATCCCCCTTTAACCCGCAGGTGGAAGAGGGGTCAGTCCCAGCCTCAGCCAGGTCCCAGCCACGCTCCTAAGCCTGCAGGCCCATGGCACAGCTGTCTGTTGCCTTGCCGATTTTGCCCACGACATCGAAGAGGAAAAGCTATCTCAATATCTGAATTTGATATAAAAATATTTAATAGGTTTTCCAAGGTTGGCAGTTGTGGGATGAGCTTCACCAACTTATGCTAACGGCTTCAGGTGCTGAATGGTCACCGACACTAGTCAATAAGAGCTTGGGTGGAGTTTTTCCAGCCCAGCACCTGCAAGGTCGTCACTGGCCTTGGGGAGTGTCCCCCTCTGTTTCTGTTTTGTGATCATCAGCTTGGTGACTAGAAACCTGAACGTTCACGTCTGGGTTAGCCCCCTAGGCTTCAGAAACAGTCACGGGAAGTCTTGTTAAAGCCCCGCGCGCTCGGCGGTGCACAGGCTGCGAGTCTCCTGGTCCCCGCAAGATCACCGAGTCAAAAGTTGGGTCAAAAAAGTCCATTTGCCCAGGAAAATCCGCATTTGGCAATTCACAAAAAAGCTACTGGGAATGTCATCTTTATAAATCTTGTTGGTACCTTCCCAAAAGGTCTCGTTGAGAGACGCGTTACGAGACACCCGCTGCTGGACGGAGGACGTGCCGCGCGGGGCGGGGGAGCGGGGGGCGGGGAGCAGAGCGGGTCCTGGAGCCGCAGCCACGTGCAGCCTGGCCCGCAGCCTGGCCCGCAGCCTCGCCCGCAGCCTCGCCCGCAGCCTCGCCCGCAGCCTGGCCCGCAGCCTCGCCCGCCCCCTGCAGGCCCGCCCTAGAGCCCTGTCTCCCTGCCGGCGCAGACGCCGGCCCAGGCCCCTGATTTGCATTTAAACTAGTGAGTTTCGTTTGTATTTAATATTTTTGTTTTTAAGTGTTTAAAACATATAAGCTTTATTCTGTTTTTGTATATATTTAAGTAAAATTATAATAAAAATATGGGTTCGCCCCAGGATTATGGATGTAAAGTTAAAACCGGGGATCGGAGGGGTTAATTTCCCTTGGAAGGCAGACCGCCCCTGCGGTACCCCGCAGTGCCCCCTACGGTGCCCCCCGCCGTGCCCCCCCCCGTGTCCCCCTCGTGCCCCCCGCCGAGCCCCCCCCCCCCCCGCCGTGCCCCCTGCAGAGCCAGGGCGCCCCCTGGCGCTGGCCGGAGCCTGGCGTCCCCGCAGCGCCCAGGCCCTGGGCCCAGGCCCGGCTGCCCCTGGCGGTCTCGCACATCCTCTCTGCAGAGGGAAACTCTCCCCCGCAGTCCTAACAGAGGTTTATTTGGCGGAGAGGTGACGTTGGGAAGCGCGCAGACACTCGGGCCGCGCCGCCGTCCCTTTGGTGAGACGGTTGTCCCGAGGCCTCGGAGAAGCCCCGCGGGAGGGGCCCTGACGGCCGGTGCGGGCGGGGCGGGGCGCAGACCCCGTCGGGGGCGGAGCGAGGGCTCCGGGGGGAGCCTCGTGCGCACAGCCAGCGCGTCTGGGGCGTCCCGGGGGAGGCGCGCGAACCCGTCTGCGGGACGGGAACCCCGGCCCCGCAGACCCCGCCGCGGCCCGGCCTGTGCGGGCCTCGGGAGCCGGGAGGGCGAGGCGGCGGCGGCGCAGAGCTGGGCGGGCCCGGGCGCCGGGACCCGCGGGGCCCCCGCGTGGATTCCGCTGCCTTCAGGGAGGGGCTCCCCAGCCAAGCCACGCGCGGGAGGCTGCTCTGTCTCGTCCTGGCAGTCGGGTGGCGCGTGTGGTGATTTGCCACACGAATTACTTATGAATTCCAAAGGGGGGGCCTCGCGATTAGAGAGGAGACGCTGGACGCCCCTGCCCGAGGGGTCGGATGCGCATCTCCGCGGGAAGCTGCCTCGGGACAGGTCACTGCGCCCCCGGAGCCGACGCGGCCCGACAGGTCCAGGCTGAGACAGCCGCGGGCGGGGGCGAGGCTCGTCTATCAAACGACGGCGGCGGAGTGACAGGGCCCGCAGCGTGAAGGCAGGCCGGGCGCAGTCCCAGCCGAAGGGGGCCGGGACACGGCGGCAAAACGCGCGGCCCGGACCAGGGGAAGGGCGGCTGTGGGACGCCGAGCCGTCTAAAGCGCCGCGGAGCACAGCGCCGCCCCTTCTGCGGCCGGGAGGAGGACGGCCCCGCTCCCGGGGAAGGATCGTCCCCGCTCCCGGGGAAGGATCGTCCCCGCTCCCGGGGAAGGACGGCCCCGCTCCCGGGGAAGGACGGCCCCGCTCCCGGGGGAAGGATCGTCCCCGCTCCCGGGGAAGGACGGCCCCGCTCCCGGGGGAAGGACGGCCCCGCTCCCGGGAGATGGACGGCCCCGCTCCCGGGGAAGGACGGCCCCGCTCCCGGGGAAGGATCGTCCCCGCTCCCGGGGAAGGACGGCCCCGCTCCCGGGGGAAGGACGGCCCCGCTCCCGGGGGAAGGATCGTCCCCGCTCCCGGGGAAGGATCGTCCCCGCTCCCGGGGGAAGGACGGCCCCGCTCCCGGGAGATGGACGGCCCCGCTCCCGGGGAAGGATCGTCCCCGCTCCCGGGGAAGGACGGCCCCGCTCCCGGGAGATGGACGGCCCCGCTCCCGGGGAAGGATGGCCCCGCTCCCGGGAGATGGACGGCCCCGCTCCCGGGGGAAGGACGGCCCCGCTCCCGGGGGAAGGACGGCCCCGCTCCCGGGAAAGGACGGCCCCGCTCCCGGGGGAAGGACGGCCCCGCTCCCGGGGGAAGGATCGTCCCTGCTCCCGGGGAAGGACGGCCCCGCTCCCGGGAGATGGACGGCCCCGCTCCCGGGGAAGGACGGCCCCGCTCCCGAGGGGAAGGACGGCCCCGCTCCCGGGAGATGGACGGCCCCGCTCCCGGGGAAGGACGGCCCCGCTCCCGGGAGATGGACGGCCCCGCTCCCGGGGGAAGGACGACCCCGCTCCCGAGGGAAGGACGGCCCCGCTCCCGGGAAAGGACGGCCCCGCTCCCGGGGAAGGAGCGGAGTCTGAGCTCCCGGGGAAGGACGGCCCCGCTCCCGGGGAAGGAGCGGAGTCTGAGCTCCCGGGGAAGGACGGCCCCGCTCCCGGGGAAGGAGCGGAGCCTGAGCTCCCGGGGAAGGAGCGGAGCCTGAGCTCCCGGGGAAGGAGCGGAGCCTGAGCTCCCGGGGAAGGAGCGGAGCCTGAGCTCCCGGGGAAGGACGGCCCCGCTCCCGGGGATGGACGGCCCCGCTCCCGGGGAAGGACGGCCCCGCTCCCGGGGATGGACGGCCCTGCTCCCGGGAGATGGACGGCCCCGCTCCCGGGGAAGGAGCGGAGCCTGAGCTCCCGGGGAAGGACGGCCTCGCTCCCGGGGAAGGAGCGGAGCCTGAGCTCCCGGGGAAGGACGGCCCCGCTCCCGGGGAAGGAGCGGAGCCTGAGCTCCCGGGGAAGGAGCGGAGCCTGAGCTCCCGCGCGGGGCTCGGAGGCTGCGCGCTGCGCCCTGAACCTGTGGCCTCGCGCTGGGCACACCGTGTCTGTAAGGCGCTGCGCTCAGGCCTGATGTGCCCCCTCAGAGCGAGGGCACGCTCTTACTCGTGCCTGCCTGGAGAGCCACAGTGAGGAAAAGCGACTAAACAAATGTAAAGATGGGTGAATCTGGGAAAAGGGGTACCCAGGAGTTCTTTGTATCATTCTTGCAACTTTTTTATAAATTCGAACTATTGTGAAGTAAAACATTGAAAAGATCAGTCTGAATGATAAACTTAAGCGTGCTGTTAGAAATATAAGTTAGTGGAGGTGCCGCTAGAAGTTTCTGCATCAAAACTGGAGTAAATTTGGGGGAATCACCACGGCAGTCCTCGGCAATCATACCGGACAGGCTCCCGTGGGCAGGCCCTGTCTTCCCTCATCAGTGACAGCTGAAAAATTCTGCTGCGCTTTCTCTCTCTTTTTATGCTTGAAGGTAGAGCTCAAAAAACCTCCCTGCTGCCTCTGAATAGTTTAAATCTAATAAAAACTGAGGAGGCCACAGGACAGAATGGTGTGTGTCCCCTCTTTCCTGTATCTTGGGGACCCCTCTGCGGATCCTTAGTAACCCTGACTGCCAGAGCCCCAGGTGGGTGCCCAGGCGAGAAGTGCAGGGACCTGGCCCAGGCTAGGGGAGCCAGCGCTGCCTGCAAACATGTCAACTACTTGTCCCCTGTACTCCCCGGGTCTACAACCTACATTCACCTATGGGACATACAGATGTGGGCATGCGATCTTGACCATAACTGGTTCTGATCACCGTCTCAGGGCTGACTGAGAAACACGGACACCTTTCATTTTGGATCTCCAGGGTCCCTTCCTGTGGGGAGCTGTCCATTTGATTCATATTGGCCGTGGAATCTGGGGCCCTAGCTCCCATCCACCTGGAGAGCAGGTGGCCCCATCTGAGCAAGCTGTCCTCTCTTCTGGACATCTGAATGTTGGGAGGAACTGAATGCAGCTGAAGCCAAGTTGTTGAGTGGCAGTGTCCCCAAGAAGTGTGTGTGAGGGGGAGTTAATAATTTATGTTTGTTTATACAGAGATTGTGTATAACACAAAGGCAAGATCAGAGTTTCTCACATTTTGCCTCTCCAGGGCCAACAGAATGCCTGGTTTGTAGTAGGTCCTGAGTAGGTGGCTTCCATAGCTTAGCCAGCGAGGCCAGTGCAATCACCTCCCTTGACTGTGCTCTTCCCTCCAATTTCAAGGAGAAAGAGAAATGTTGAAGAATATTTCTTTCAAAAGTAAAACATGAACTTGGGATGGCGAACGCACAATACAGTATACAGGTGATGTATCATGGAGCTGTACACTTGAAACCATATAATTTTATTAACCAGTGTCACTCCAATAAAGTCAATAAAAAAGTAAAAGAAAGAAGTTCATACTCAATAAATCAAATAGACATAAATAAAAATTATTTTTTTAAAAAGAAAAGAAAACATGAAAAACCCAATATTTTGAGTTCTCATCAGGAAGCTGTAATGTAGGAAGCAAAGTGACTTCAAGCTGGATGTTTCTAACCTGCCAACGACAAGCCCTGTGTTTGTAACACACAGTCCTACAGTGACACTGAAAATTAAAAACTACCTGCAAAGTGTGATATGACCCACCCTTTTTTTTTTTTTTTTTTTACACAATATGTTACATCTATATTTTGAGTGCTAAGACAATTACAAATGGATATGCTAAGATAGGTTAATTCTGCTAATTCAAGTAACATTTTGCAGCATGTTAAAGGGTAATCTGCAAGTTTATTCTATTTTTGGAGGAAGCTTTTATATTAAAAAAATATTTTAGTGTCATTTAAGTTACTTTCCATAATTATTCAGGAAGGTAATTCTAGATATGTATATAACCCAGTTATGGGGTGACTAGAGCTGAGGGTTTCCCAGGACTGGGGTTTTCAGTGATAAATCGGGGCCAACCCTGGGCCAGGTGCTCAGAGTTGGTCACCCTACACCCAGGTGGGAGGCTGGGTGGGTGCTGGGTTCCCACTTCTTTGGTCTGTGGACATCTGTTGCCTCTCCCGGTGATTCATGTCAGGATCCTGCCTTGGGGGAAAGTAAGTGGGACAGACCGGTGCCTTAGTCACGCTGAGCTTCCGTATTCCATCTACTGGGCAGTCAGACGGTGAACACAGAAATAGTTGGGATGCTTCAGGGAGAGATAGGTGGTCAGAGGAAAACCAGTGGATGGACAGATGGGTGAGTGGGTGTCGGTTTAGAGGAGGACCCCAGAGAAGGCTCTACTGAGGAGTGGCCTTGGGCTGACACTTGCATAACAGAAAGGGGACAGCAGGGGAGCAGAAAAGGAACTGGGGGACATAGGAGGCCCAGGACTGTGGGACTTGGTGAGGAGTTTGCGTTTATTTTAGATACTATGGGAAACCGCTGGGGGGTGACCTGGTGGGGTTTATGTTTTACTAGGCAGCGTTGGGCAGTTTCATTCCTCACGTGGCTTCATTGGACAGCTGAGGGACAGACAGTTTCAGAGAGCACGCCTTGCCTGAGACATGCCCTTAGCAATGCTCAGGAAATGCCTATTCTTCCAAAGAAATAATGTAGTCCTTCGACACTAACGCCAAGAAAAGCCTGCTCTTCCCGAGAAGGCATCTTCAACTCTCTAGGAGCCGCTGAAGTAGTGTCCTTGGGTGGCCTGAGGAACGTCGGCCCTGGGCAGGAGACACTGAGCTAAACCTGCCTTCTGAAGTCTTTCAGAAATGCCTTTGGGATCTTGTCAGCTTTCCCTCGTATCCCCTGCAATCCTCGCAACAGCCACGGGAGGGCTCGCCCTTCCCTTCTGTGCATAAGCGCTGGTTTCAGAGGCGACTTCTTTTTGCCAGGTTTGCAGGCAGTGGTGTTCTAAGGAAACGTTAACAACCGGCTCTGGAGTGGAGGAAACCCCAGCATGTTTGCCCATCTCGTTGGTGTAAATGCTCCTGTGCCAGGTTTCAAACTCCAGCTGCTCAGCGAGAGAATGCCCGGGTTTCTAGTAGCTAAGCTGCAGCATGTGGCTGATTGCAGGGTGCAGGGATCGGCTGAGCTTGGGCAGACCAGCCACTCTCAGAGACAGGAGACCTGACCAGGAGCCTGTAACTGGAAAAGTGGTACCCGAAATGTGGGCTTTTCTCACCTTTTAATCTAGCAGGTAAAACAGAAAAAAGCAAAACCCGAAACCTAACAGCTGGAAAGTAGAAAATAAAACAACACCTCTTTTAACCCACCTACCAGGAAATACAATGTGTCCTTCCCAGGAGTAAGACCACTGAAGACCTGGGCCATGGGTGCTCCACACGACTTCTAAGGAAACGCTCCGGTTTTTCAACTTGTCATCATTAGCTTATCTCACATTTTGTGTCAGTGGTTCAATATGTAGCTAATCCACTGAAGAACTTCAGCGAATAGAATGTCTAATGCTGATACATTACATATAGTTGGTACTGCAGAGTAAATACAACGTTTTCAGCATGCTTGGTGAAAAGAAAAACCTTTTTAAAAAAATTTTTTAACTTTTTTTTATTGATTTCAGAGAGAGGAAGTGAGAGGGAGGGAGAGATAGAAACCAATGGATCAGCGGCTTGCACGCCTTATTTTATTATATTAAATTAAAAGTGAGCTTTTTTTTTTTTTTTCTGTAAGTATCAGATAAAAGAGATGAAAAAGAGGTAACCCCCATACATAACCCTGTGTCCTGTGTTTCCCTACATCCTATCTCCTCTGTCTGGAGCACAGGACTTCTTCCCCCTCAATGCTCACACTTACTATATGGATCAAATCTGTCTATTCATGGGTCTCAGAGCATAATGTATCTTAAAAGAAAAATCTTTTAATTCTTTGATTTTCCTGTTAATTGGCTGTATGTAAAAGTTAAAACAAAAATAAGAATGGAAATGAAGGGAAGAGTATTGAAACAAAAGGAAAGAAACATAATTCATTTTATTGTTCAAAAAACAGCATAGTGCTTTTGAAAGAAGTCAGCAGAGTGGCACCTGCAGTGCGACTGCGTAATAAAATTGTGGGACGAGTAAGACGGTGGGGCAGCCTGAGGTCACAGTGACTGGTTCAGAGCGCAGGCTCCAGGGCGGGCCCAGAGCAGCAGCCACCCCTCGGAACTCACTAGAAATGCACCTTCTCAGGCCCTCCCCAGACTTGCTGGATGAGAAACTGTGAGGTGGGCCCGCCCAGAAAGTCCTGTTTTAACAAGCCCTCCTGGGAGTCTGACAACGACTGGGGTCTCTGGAAATTTTTCCCCTGAGCCGGTGTTTATTCTACCCTCCTGTGGATTGGCCTGAGGCCCAGGCCTTGCTTTGAAAGGGGGCTTCTTCTACTTACTCTTTTTTAAATATAAAATTTCATTATGGACTAAATCTTACATGCAAAAGACAATATTTAAGGCATATGCAAAGTCAGCGTGAGAACTAGGTGCGCGCTCAGCTCAGGAGCTAGAGCACTCCAGGCCCTTACAGCTCCTGCGCCGCAAGCCAGCTGCTCTCCGAGATGGGCCCTGGGCAGGAGCTATTATTTTAATGTCGTTTTAATTTCTCCAGAGCCTGTGGCATCAGTTAGACTTAAACTGTCTCAGAGATGAACCGTAACTTTAGGTTAGGCCACCACGTCGACATGTGTCCTCATTTGCAGTGTCCTTACCCTAACTTGTGCCCTGAGGCAGTTCCCAGCACCTCTCACTCCTGTAAGCGGCGCGCTGGCGCTGGCCGTAGTGGCTGGCATCAGGGTAGTGGCTGGCATCAGGGTAGTGGCTGGCATCAGGGTAGTGGCTGGAGTCAGGGTGGTGGCTGGCATCAGGGTAGTGGCTGGAGTCAGGGTGGTGGCTGGCCTCAGGGTGGTGGCTGGCCTCGGGCTGCGCGCTCCTTTCAGTTAGCTGCAGTTCCCAGCTGCACGGTGATTACAGTGTCCCCGTCACAACCCCGTGACTCGGCCCCTCCTTTTCCTTCTTCTGTAAAAGTGTCTGGTGCTCAGGCAAGGACGGATTACACTAGCTGCGCGGCATTAAAAGTTAATGCCTCTTTGTTTCATTTTTACCCACACGTCAGGAGTTACTATGGTTACTGAGCGGGCCCGGGTAGTGCCACCGTGCAGATGTGCTGATATATTTTCCCTGGCTCAGTCTCTCAGTTGCTCAGCATTACAGTAGCTAGTTTCCGGGGAAAGCATTTTTTTCTTTCGTAGATTAGCTTGGGGAACTTACCTTTTATTTCGCGCCCTTGATTTAACCAGCTCAGCAGGCACAGAGGCCCTGTCATAGCTGCAGGGGCAGACCAAGGTGACTGGCACAGAGAAAAATTACAGAAATGACAGCCCTTCTCTCCTGTCTGTTTATTTCTTTTCATCAGTGACCGTGTCTTTGCCCGGGTGAGACAGGAGCACATGCTCCAAGTCCTTGCAGACGCAGCGAGAGAAGCGTGTTCCGTGCTGCCGGGTGGTCCAGCTGCGGCCCCGGGCGTGATGCTCCAGAACTCTGTCCCCTCCTCGCTGTTTCCTGCGATTCCTTTTGTTCTTGTGGCCGTGTAAGTGTCGTGACATCAAATTTACCATCTTAAGTATTTTTAAGTACACAGTTCTATGGCTTTAAGTACAAAGAGGGAGGAGTGTTAGGATGGTTTACCTATGGCCCGTTCTGCCCAATAAGCTTTACTTAACATCTTCCGTCCAAGCGTGGTTTTCTCCATAGTTTCGGGCCACTGACCCAAGCAAGCCCCTCTGCAAGCAAAGATAGGCCCCGGCCACTCTGCTTGACCAGGGCTGCACCCGCGAAACATCCTGCTATCCTCCAAGACACCCTGTTACTCTGGCAATTCTTCCCGGCTGGTGGGTGCAGCCCCGGCCAGCATTGTACCCCATCTTAGGCCCCTATGAAAGGAAGCCTAACCTTGCTTTCGGGGCTCACCCTGTACTGCTGGTCTCAGCCCACTGGGAGGAGGTGCTTCCGCAAAATCGTCTAAGCCTCTCACAGCGCTGCTCGGTCTGGCTCCTCTCTGCATTAACCTGACGGTAGATTAGGGAGGCGGGAGGCAGCAAGGCGGGGAGATCTCTGGGGTGGGGTAAAGAGTAAAATGGAGAGACAAATACTTCATTCACATTGGGGGGTACAGGATAGCTAACAATTAACATTCACGGCACATGGAGATGCTATGTGGGGGACAAGGTAACAGTGAGGGGTTCCGGGGTCTCCTGCTCTGGTGGGAGATTGTGCCCTCAGGGGTCTGGGAAAAGGGAATCACTCTTTTTAAATCCCCCAAGGTATGTTATCACAGATGTAAAGAGACCATAGCCAGGCTCAGTGAAGGTAAAGACTGACCTATGTCAAGGCAGATACCAGCGTAGGACAAGACTACCCACCGTGACCGGCTTTTAGTTCGGAAGTTTGAATTTTAGACCATCCTGTGTGGTTACTTCAGGTCTCTGGGTTGGTAAGGTCACCACGCAGGCCCCCCTGAGCTAGTATGTGGCCTCTCTCTCATCCACAGAGTAACTCTGGTCCGGTGAGTGGCCACCTCTGGTTCCATGGGTGTCTTTCCAAGGTCTTTAAAAGCCACAGCTGCGGCACAGACGGCTCCGATCCCTGCCCCGCCTGTTTCCCGGAGTGAGCAGCGGTGAGGCAGAGGCGGAGCGGGCGGCACAGAGCTCTGCGGTAGCTGCCACCCAGTCTTCCCCAAGGAGAAGGGCCCGGCCTGCGAAGCTCTCTTACAGCTGTGCTCACATCTGTGTCTGGGCCCCACTCGTTTCTCTGCTGCCTTTTTTATTGTAGCTATTCCAGGGGGTGGGAAATAGCATCTAATGTTTGTTTTGCCTTGGATTTTCCAAATGATTATATCATCTTTGGAGAAATGTTGATTTAATTATTTTCCCTATTTTTAAAATTGGGTTTTGACATTTTATTATTGAGTTATGAGTTCTTTATATATATTCTCTCTATATTCTCTATGTCGATATCAGACCCTTGTCAGATACATGATTTGAAAATGTTTTCTTCCATTCTGTGAGGTGTCTTTTCACTTTTTTGATAGTGTCTTTCGAAGCACAAGAGTTTTTAATTTTAGGAAAGGTCAACTTGTTTATTTTTCTCAGCATACTTAAGAAACTATTTCCTAATCCCACATCACAAAGATATGCACCTGTGTTTTCTTCTAAGAGTTTTGTAGTCTACCTCTTATATTTAGGTCCTTGATCCATACTGAGAAAATTGTTCATGGTGTGAGGGGGAGTCCAACTTCATTCCTTTATTTGGAAACCTATTTGCCCCAGCAACATTTGTTGAAAAGGCTATTCTTTTCCCCATCGAGTTGTCCTGGGACTCCTGTTAAAAATAAATTAGCTATGAACATATGGTTTTATATCTGGACTGCCAATTTTATTCCATTTATCTGCATTCCAGTATCACACATTTTTAAGTTGGGAGTATGAGTCCTCCACCTTCATGTTCCGTTTTCAAGATTAATTTGGATATCCTGGGTTCTTTTCATTTTCATATGAATTTTAGGATTAGTTTATCAATTTCTGCAACATCAAAAAAAATCACCTGGAATTTTCATAAAGATTGTGTTGAATCTGTGGGCTTGTTTAGGAAGTATCTTCACAATATTAAGTTTCAATCCATGAACATAGGATGTCTTCCTATTTTTTTGGTCTTTACTTTTTTTTCAGTGGTGTTTTGTAGTTTTCAGTGTACAAGTCTTGCACTCTTTTGTTCAATTTATTTCTAAGTATTTATTCTTTTTATGCTATTGTATATGTAATGGTTTTCTTAATTTAATTTTTGACCTTCTCACTTCTAGTGTACAGACTACAACCGAGTTTTCTAAATTGACCCTATATCCTGCAACCTTGCTGAACTTTAATGATTTTTGTGTGGATTCCTTAGTATTTTCTGTATACAAGATCATGTCTTCTGGAAATAGAGATAGTTTTCTTCTTCCTTTCCAGTTTGGTTGCCTTACTTACTTATTTATGACTTACGACTCTGGCTGGAACCTGCAATAGTGTTAACTAGAAAAGCAAGAGCTGAAATCCTCATCTTGCTGACTTTATCCTTTCTCCTCCTTAATTTTTATCACTTCCTATTTTGCAAATAAACCATGTAGCATAAAGGGGAGGGAAAATTAGGTGTGGGGGCTGGAGAAGGGCTGCCAGAAATATGTCTGAACCCCAAGTGACCTACCATCTCTAAGGTAAAAGACACCATTCTGTAGGCAGCATTTTGAATTGTGTGCAGGATGGTGATGTGATTTGCAATGCCGGGTGCAAGAAGAGCACATTGAACTGGCTCAAATTAGAGCCTCCTGTGAGGCAGCACAGCTCCTGCTGCAGGATTGTGAATTTTAAACGACATTGTGTTTACATATTTTTGACCAGGCAGCATATCTACAAGGATGTTAAAACAGACATTCTGCAAGACAACTAGACAACAGATGACAGAACCCTGTGTTTAGAACTGACAGAACACATGGATGTGAGAACCAACTCTTGGACCCCGCGGCCAAGTCAAAGATGTAGCAGGTGGAAGAGGGAGCAGGACAGGGCAGTTTGTGAAGACAGTCCTTTGTTGAGAGCTGAGGTTAAGTGTGAGTCAGCCCCTCCACTCCCATCAACCAGGGTGGGAGCGCAGCTCACAGCTTCCTGAGGTTGGGAGACACGGGGACTGGAGCTTACCCCCAGCCTGGAACTATCAAGAGGCCCTGGGAGCAGGACAGAGAGACTGGAGGAATGGGTCCTCACTCTCGGGGTTGGTCAGAGCCAGAGGGTCCTTCAGAAGAAAGCCAGTGTGGGGTCAGCTTGGGCTTTCTCCACCGAGAGGGAGAGGAGAGATCCCTACTAGATGCTGGTTTTCTAGGGCCCCAGGAAGAGGCTAAAAGGAACTGCAGGATTCAAGGTGCATCTGTCCTGGTCACTGGAACTTAGGAGAGAGGTCCCCAAGAGGTCTCCAAGGTCCATGAGTAAAGAAAAGGTGTATGGAAAGACTTTCGTGATTCAGGTCTTGTGTGCCGCACTCCTGCCTGCTACCCAACGTGCTCTCAGTCATTTCCCTCCATTACTTGGTTCAGGGGATAAAACTCCTTTTAGTGCCTGTTCTTGGAAAAAATAATTGGGAAGTTCAACTGGCTTCTGAGGTTACGATAGTTAAAGCCCCAAGGTGGATTCTGGCCCCTGTGCAGCATGTCTGTTTCCTGTGACTGCTGGGACAAGTTACCTCAAGTTCGGTGGCTTAACAAATACAAACTTATCTTAGAGTCACTTAGGTGAGAATTCCGCACGCGTCTCACAAGCCAAATGAGGTGTGAGCAGGGCTGTCGTCTCTTCTGGGAGCTCTCGGGGGGGACCCGTTTCCTTGCCTCCTCTGGCCCTGGAGGATGCCCGTCTCCTTCGGCTTTGACCTCCTTCCCGCATCTTCAGAGCCAGGGCAGCAGGGTCTTCTCAGTCACACCCACCCTGTCTTCCACCCTCAGTGGGAAATGCTCTCTTTTAAGGGCTCACATGGCTAGAATCGCCCCCACCTGGATAATGCAGGACACTCTCCCCATCTCAAGGTTCACACTTGCCATGTAAGGTAACAGTCCCACATTCTGGGGATCATCTTAGGGGGGTCAGGGGGTGCATAGCTTGCCTGTGAAGTTCTGGACTCCAGCCCAGCCCTGGCACAAGGTGGGACCTCAGGCCAAGGCAGCGGAGTCCTGTCCTCATTTCCTTAGTTGTAAGATGACAATCAGCAGCACGACAATCTCAGTCACACTGAGAGAATTAAAATGCTGAGCCTGAGAGGGCTGCTGGCCAGTGCATGGCCCAGCTCACACTCCACAAACACTCTCGAAGCTGCTGGAATGACATACCAGAGTGCTCTAAGAACTGGACACGCCATTCAGACCTGGGCTATTCTGGTGGCACATTGAACAGCCCCGCTCATGGAGGAGAATCTAGACTTAGGATTTTTAAAAGGGTATTTGTTTTGAAAGCAAGTTGATTTGGGTGAAATGCAGTGACTTCAAAAAGATCAAGTTAATAACCTCACTTTTAGAAAACCCATTAAAACTGTGTGAATAACGGATTTCAGTTTTGCATCTGGTCTGTTAGCTCCATGGGGTGCGGAGTGGGCAGAGCTCCTGCAAGTAGGAGCCTCTTGGGCTTTGGCACTGAGCCACATTCCTAATGGGACAGATTGATGAATAGTAATTGAAACACAGCTTTACCCCCTGCTGTGTGTGTCCCAGAGGCTCCTCTTCAGGGGGAAGCGACAGCTGGCTGTCAGAAGAGCCTAGGATTGCGGGCCAATCATTCACCATGTGGCCACATCTGTCCTGTGTTCATTCAGGATCCGGCTGCTCTCATCTAGACCTTAGGTGTAGGGAAGGGCTGAAAAGAGGGGGCTGCCATGGTGTCCCATCTTTCTGCCCTCATTGTTCTTCAGGTAGCCTCTGATGACAATTTGGTGCCACTGAACGCTTCCAGAAATCACATGGTTTTCTTTGAGATTTAAACATGAGTACACACCCATGCAAACACAGCATGTGTACACTACTACACACTCACACGCACCAATGCCAGGCCTCAGCCCAGAGATGCAGATTTTGTTGGTATAGAGTGGGGCCCCACTATTATTATTTTTGAAAATTAAACATACACACTAAGCCCTTCAAAACCATGGACACACGTTTGTGACGGACACTCCATCAAACCCAGATGTCAAGCAACGTTTTACATTGTTTACAAAGGTTTTTCAGAATCAAATTGGTAGTGAAGTATCCACCGGCTGCGGACCTGCACATGCTCAATGGTGACCCTACACATATAAAGATTAATTTTGGTGGCAGTGGCCCCCAGGAGCCCACTTGACTGTGTGTGTGTTGTCCTTTTGGTGAACTGAGTTATAATGACAGGATTTACTACAGCTTGGAGTTCACTGTGCCCTGACCTTACACTGGCTCCAAGTGGGAACCCCACCTTCTGTGTGGGGCTACACAGCTGCTCGGGGAATCCTGCCCTGTGCCTTCTGGTGGGTTCCTCAGTAGGGAGCCCTGAGGGGTGAGAGGCAGGGGAGGTGGAACAGGCTGCTTGTGTCCCTCTGCTGGTGGCCATGCTCCTGTCAAGGTGGCTCTCTTCACAGGATTCCTTGCCCTGGAACCACAGGGCCCAGGAGTGGTCACAGCTCCATTGTCATTAGCTTCTGTGGCCCCCCTTGCCATATTTTCACACAATCTCTTTATTAAACTCTCCTCCAATGACCTTAGTGGAAAACGTTTTATCGCTTTCCTGCTGGGACTCCGACGGACACCACTGGAAGAAAGGCCGTGGTTGGCTTTGCCTCTGAGACCCGCTTCAGGATGTGTGCCCCAGGATTCCCCACGGGGCTGACGAGGGAACAATTCCACAGTGCTCGTCGTGGCTGTGGCGGGGGTGGGCCGCCAGCATGCTCATCCTGGGGAGATGAGCATTAAAGTGAGGTGGGCCCATGCTCAGAAATACACAGGTGGGGTTAAAACCACGGTGCAGGAGAAACGGAGGGAGAAAGTGCTGAACCTTATGTGGCCTGAAATACCCCCCACAGAAAACACCACTGCAGCAGGACACGTTCGCTGCGGCCCAGTGCATGCTCCTCCAGAGGCGCCAGCGTGGGGCAGGCAGCAGGGCGCGAAGGGGCGAGAGATGCAGAAGGGTGCGTAGAGCAAAGGGAGTTTCTCACGCACACCCATGCTAATCATGCGGCAAACGAAAGGGTGTGATTAACTTAATGCACTTTACCCAAGGTTAAGGAAATGCATTTTATGAAGGTGCACCATCTTGTTACTATTGTTCTGTGGTCGTCCACCAATCGGAAGATGTCTGCCCGGCGGCGCGGCTCAGCGGCTGAGCGTCGCCCTGGGATCCCGGAGACTGAGGTTCGATTCCCGGGCAGGGCACAGGCCCGGGTTGGGGCTCGATCCCCAGCAGGGGGCGTGCAGGAGGCAGCCGATCAGTGACTCTCATCATTGATGTTTCTCTCTCTCCCTTCTTCTCTCTGAAATCAATAAAGATATATTTTTTAAAAAGGAAAAAAAAGAAAAAATATCTGAATGAGGTTCTTAAGAAATATTTCCAATAATTGTATTGCTTTTGTGCTCTACAGAAGACTTGATTTTGCCCAAAGAACCTGGACTTAATTCCTCCACTCTGTGTTATGGTAAAACCTGTGTTACTATGGTTTCTTAAAAAATTTCATTTAGCAGATGGAGTTCCTGAGAGGAAAGTGTCTTATCGGTGCAGACATTTGGAGCAGAGTTAAGGTTAAAATAAACACTTTTCAAAAAGTCCTACCATTTAGAATTATCATGAATTACTGCCAACAGTTTGGTGCTGTATTAATTATTGTGTTAAACATTCTTAATTGATAATTATATCTTGAAAATTAGCAAATTTTCAAGAAAATTAGCAAAAGCATTTAGTTTATAATATCTTTTATTTTATTAATGATATTTTTAATCTTGGAGAATGTTGGATAGAGATAGATAAAATACAGATACTTATTTAGAATTCACTGTGGATAATTATAAACTACCGAAACATTTTGAAAATGTTTAAATGAATCAACAGAGATCATCTAAATCATCACCAGTACTTAAAATCTGTTATCTTTGTATTTTAAACATTGGGAAATTACAAGGTTGGATATAAAGTCAGGGGTTTGTTGTTATTCACAATCTATTCTCCCATGATAGAATAAACTTAGGTAGGCTTGTGGCTGCTCAAAAGAAAGGCTACATTTCCCAGTGTCCCTTGCAGCTACATGTGATCATATGACTGTGTCACCACACAGTTAAGGCTGTTTCACCATCTTCCCTAAGATACAGAAAAACGTAGGAGCACCGAAAAAATATAAAGAAAATGTTGGTGAACATTAAGGGAAAAATCCACAACAATACAGTCATACTAGGGGCTTTTAACACCACACAGTCACCAATGGAAGGATCTTACAGACAAAAAAAACCAACAAGGAAACAACAATCTTAAGTGACACACTAGATCAAATGGATTTAATTGATATTTACAGAACATTTCATCACAAAGCAGCAGAATATATATTTTTCTCAAATGCACATGGAAAATTCTCAAAGATAGACCACATATTAATACACAAAATAAATCTTAACAAATTCAAAAAGATTGAAATCATATCAAGTATCTTCTCTGACCACAATGGTTTGAAGCTAGAAATCAGCTACAATAAAAAAAAAACAACCCCACAAACAAATAAACAAAAAACCCTGGAAAATATTCAAACACATGAAGGCTAAAGAGCATGTTATTAAACAATGACTGGATTAACAATGAGAGCGTGGAAGAAATAAAAATTTACCTGAGCCCTGGCTGGAGAAGCTCAATGGTTAGAGCACTGGCCCACACACTGAAGGGTTGTGGATTTGATTCCTGGTCAAGGGCAAGCAGCTCAGTTGCAGGCTCAACCCCCAGCCCTGGTTGGGGTACGTGGCAGAGGTAACCAGTCCATATGTGTCTCTCACATTGATGTTTCTTTCCCCCCCACTCCCTTCCACTCTGTCTCTAAAAGGCAATGGAAAAAAATGTCCTCAGGTGAGGATTAACAACAACAAAAAATTACCTGGAAACATGAAAATGAACACACAACAACCCACAATCCACGGGACACAGTGAAAGCAGTCCTGAGTGGGAAGTTCGTAGCATTATAGGCCTTCCTCAAGAAGCAAGAAAAATCTCAAATAAATAATATAGCCCTGCACCTAAATGAACTAGAAAAAGAACAACAAGAAAAGCCTAGAGTAAGTAGAAGGAAGGAAATAATAAAGATCAGAGCAAAATTAAATGACATAGAGATTAAAAAAACAATGCAAAAGATTAATTAACCCAAAAGCTTGTTCTTTGAAATGATAAACAAGATTGATGAACCTTTAACCAGACTCATCAAGAAAAAAAGAGCAAGGACTCAAATAAATAAAATGAGAAATGAAAGGAGAAGTAACAACTGACATCACAGAAATACAAAGGATTGTAAGAAAATACTATGAACATCTGTATGCCAACAAACTGGGCAACCTGGGTGAAATGGACAAATTTCTAGAAACATGCAATCATCCAAAACTCTATCAGGAAGAATTAGAAAACCTGAATAGGCAGATAACAACTAATGAAATTGAAGGAGTAATGAAAAATTTAAAAAAAAAACTGCCAACAAACAAAATTCCCAGACGGAATGGCTTCACAGATGAGTTTTACTAAACATTCAAAGAAGAACTAATATCTATCCTTATTCCAAAAAATTCAAGAGGATGGAACACTTCCAAGCTCTTTTTGCAAGGCCAGCATTATCCTAATCCCCAAACCAGATAAAGACACTACAAAGAAAGAAAATTATAGACCAATATCCCTGGTGAACATAGGTGCTAAA
Source organism: Miniopterus schreibersii (assembly GCF_964146895.1). Classification (NCBI taxonomy): domain Eukaryota; kingdom Metazoa; phylum Chordata; class Mammalia; order Chiroptera; family Miniopteridae; genus Miniopterus; species Miniopterus schreibersii. The sequence continues at coordinate 69,041,679 of NC_138111.1, read as the reverse complement.
ATCCTCAACAAAAATATTAGCCAATGAGATCCAGCAATACATTAAGAAGATCATACACCATGATCAAATGGGATTTATTCCAGGGATGCAAGGCTGGTACAATATTTGCAAATCAATAGATGCGATGCATCATATAAACATAATGAAGGACAAAAATCACATGATCATATCAATAGACACAGAAAAAGCATTCAGCAAAATCCAGCACTCATTTGTGAAAAAAACTCTCAGCAAAGTGGAAATAGAGAAATCATATCTCAACATAATACACGCCATATATGACAGACCTACAGCCAATATCATCCTCAATGGGCAAAAGCTAAAACTATTTTCCTTAGGAACATGAACAAGATAGGGGTGTCCACTTTCACCACTCTTATTCAACATAGTACTGGGAGTCCCAGGCCACAGCAATCAGACAAGAAGAAATAAAAGGTATCCAAATTGGAAAGGAGGAAGTAAAACTGTCATTTTTTGCAAATGACATGATACTGTACATAGAAAATCCCAAAGACTCTACAAACCTACTATATCTAATAAATGAATTTTGTAAAGTAGCCAGATACAAAATTAATATTCAGAAATTGGAGGCATTTTTATACATCAGTAACGAACTATTAAAAAGAGAAATTTACTACTGCAACCAAAAAAGTAAGTTACCTAGGAATAAATGTAACAAGGGAGGTAAAAGATCTGTACCCAGAAAATTATCAGGCATTGAAGAAAGAAATAGAGGAAGATACAAATAAGCATATACTGTGTTCATGGGTTGGAAGAATTAATATTAAAATGTCCATGCTGTGCAAAGCTATGCATTGATTCAACACAATTTCTATTAAAATACTAATGACATATTTCACAGATCTAGAACTAATACTCCAAAAACTTATATAGAATCAAAAAAGACTCCAAATAGCCCCAGCAATCTTGAGAAAGAAGAACAAAGTTGGTGGTATCACAATACCTGATATCAAACTATACCACAAGGCCATTGTAATCAAAACAGCCTAGTATTGGCATAAGAACAGCCATATAGGTCAACAGAATATTACAGAGGGCCCAGAAATAAACCCACAACTTTTTAGTCAATTAATATTTGACAAAGGAGGAAAGAACATACAATGGAGTAAAGATGGTCTTTGTAATAAATGGTGTTTGGAAAATTGGACAGGTATATGCAAAAAAATGAAACTAGACTACCAACTTATACCATACACAAGAATAAACTCAAAATGGATAAAAGACTTAATCATAAGTTGCAAAACCATAAAAATCCTAGAAGATATTGGCAGTAAAATCTCAGACATCACTTGTAGCAATATTTTTTATCTTGTCAGGAAACTTTTTAAGAAATTAAAATTAAGAATACTAAAGTGCTAAGTATCAAATAATAAGAAACTAAACACTAAAATTATCTCCACAGATCAATAGTCTTACTGTTCTAACCACTTAAAAGAACAAATAATCTTGTCACTGGACCCTCCTGTGGTTAGGCATGAAACACCCACAAAATAAATAATGCTCTACTAGAAGAAGAAAATTCCCTTTACTTTAAATGTCAGTATTAGGCTTTTAAGGTAGAGGATTTTAACTTCCATTATTCCATACTATTGCAAATGTAAGAATGTCCAAATATGTGGAGAATTTTTATGCAAGTTTGAGTTGATTTGAGCCGAACTGATGACATGCCAGAAAACAAGATCTCAAATGCTCCAGAAAATTACAGTTTTGTGGTTTCTTCTTACATATTTTAGTCCAGGAGGGAACATAAGAAAGATTTCATGAAAGTGGGAGAAAGCAATGTAGTGAATAATTAGATTATGTGCTCCCTTGAGGGTGGTTATGCCTCTGAAGGGTCTGGAAAAGAGGATGACTCCTGACATTTCCAAGGTGTGTTAACCTAGAAGCACAATAACAATGGACAGGGCTTGCTTAAGATGAAGTTAAACCTTTTATAGGCCTGGGGTGTACGTCACCACGACCTTCCCACTTAGGAATTTATGATCAGATTACCTTGTGAAGTTATTTTCGGTCCCTGAATTTGTCAGATGCATTACAGAGCCCCTTTTAAATTCACACTATTTTGACTCACCATTTTTTAATCTTTACTAACACACACATACATATTCATAGATTCATATAACTTACGAAGCTATGATAATTCATAAGGGAAGAAAGCATTTCATAATGTAAACATAGCTGGTCCGATTAGAGAAGGCACCCACGACCTTTCCTCCAGCCAGTGACTGGAAGCAAGTAGGTGGTCAGTGTTCTTGCAGAGTAGCCTCCAGCTAAGTCAGGGCAGCTTCTCTCTCCTGCCCCCACCAGCTTGGTGTGCCAAGCTCAGGAAAGACAATCAGGCAACTGAATCCACCTAAGTGTGTAGCTAGGTGAAATACTTCAAAAACAGGGTGTGTCCTATTCCTAGCTTTAATTCCTGACTTTCCACTTTCCTAGTGCTCAGTAAATTGACACCTCACCAGCCTCCTTCCTCTGGAATTAGCATGGCCTCCCTTGGTTGCACTGCAAGGTTCTCCACTAGAGGACTGGACTTTAGGATGAACAGATGAAGGGGAGCAGTTTGCCACCCCAAAATATGCTTCCTTGGAATATTATTTTAGAGTGGTTAATTTAAAGAAACAGAAGACCTGGGAGAAGCTGTTAAATCCAAGTAAAAGTTCCCCTTAGTAAAGAGCATTTACCTTTGTAAGGGAAATCTCCATCCATTTGTAAGGGTGTTTCCCTCACTGTACCAGGGCTGCCTTCACTATCAATGGAGAAGTCATGGGCTTAAATCTGCCTAACATTTTTATCCTGTTACTATGCTTTTCCTGGTCACTTCCCATATCTGACACCCCACCCCAAAAATCTTCTTTTGTATTTAACTGAAGGTAGTCTTCTACCATTTTGGTCAATCACTCAGAATTCTTGGGTCCTTCCCATGTATCCAGGAGGTATATGTTAGTAAACATTAATTTGTTTTTCTCCTGATAATCTGTCTCCTGTCACTTTGATTATTAGTCCAGCCAGAAGAAACCAGAGGACAGAGGAAAGCTTTTTCTCACTGACACATGACTGCAAAGCACTGCCTCCTGCCCATCCAGCAAACCCAACCCCCACAGTCAACTTTAAATTTTGGTCCATTTTTCAAACCAATGTTTTCTTCTGGTGTAAACATTTAACATTACCCATCTAGTAATCAGAGTTATATATTCTGTAACAAATAAAAGTATATAATGAACCCTGTGCTTTTGCTTCTGGCCCAGTTCTTGTTACAGTTGAACAGCCTGTTCCAGGAGTAAGGAACGTTGACGCTGGCAATAAGACTGCAGATGTCCAGTTGATGCATGTTGAACGATAACATCAGAACAAAAAGAATGAGACTGAGCAAGAACTACACATCACCAGAAATTCCACAGTACCCCTTTTCCCATGATTCCCGTATGTAATCTGGCCAAAGTATCTGAGACGTTAAGATGGGCTTTGGTACAAGAGTCTCACATCTTCTCAGGCGGCTGGCACTTGAATAAGCCTCTTTCCTTCTCACCGGTACCTGTCTCACAAGTGTGGTTTTTGTCTCAGCAGGCAGCCAAACCTGGGTTCAGTTACACTGGATCCCCATGTCTTAACTCCTCTAGTCCGGGGGCTTCAGTAACTGCATGCCGTGTGTCTGAGGGAGGGCTGTATGAGGGCAACTGCAGCCCAATGTATCCTACAAATATACAACAATGTCTATATTTTAACATATTCCAAATACTCAGAATGTAGTTTAAAATACATCAACTCACATCTTTATGACACAGCGACAAAAAACAATTTAGTTGTGACAGATTGCATCAGGAAAAACAAGGTTGTTTTAGTTTTTACTTTCTGTGACTAGTTACCTCCCTTTAAAATGTTGTAAATTTTTCTCATTTGGAAGCTACTTTACACCATTCATGCCACTTAATTATGTTCTTTATTCTCCTAGATTAGACCTATTCTAAATTTGCTTCCTGTTCTTAGAAGAAAGGTTGCCGGAGCCCGCCGGCAGAGTAGAACGGTCCTGAGGAAGGGGTGAGGATGGAGAAAAGACAGACACAAAAAAGGTGGGATCGGGAGGACTGCAGCTCGTAACTGCCGCAGCCCGGAGTTTATTTTCTCAACTCAATATATACAGGCACTGTTGATTGTGCTGAATAGCACCCCGCCCCGCATTTCTTCCCTTTGCCCGATACAAAGTAATTCCTCCAAGATCCTACGAATGCTTTTTCAGAGTAAACACCCTGCCTCCTGCAGGAGCTCAGGCCTTGGAAAGTATCTTTATCTTGGCTTCTAATGGGAACTTTTGGGGAGGATTGAGTCCTTGGCTTGGTATGTGGCTTAACTATCCTTTAACCCTTCAGGCCGGGGCCAGCTTCCTAATTAGCCTTTCCAGAATTTAGTATTGCTTTGGTGCCTCAAGGTCTGGGTCAGGGAGCAGGAGAGCACCTCTGCAGCTCACCCAGGCAGCTCCTCTGTGCCTGGGGCCACAGCAGCTCACCCACATCTCCCCGGGAGCAGGGGAGCACATCCGCAGCTCACCCAGGCACTGTGCCTGGGGCCACAGCAGCTCACCCACATCTCCCCGGGAGCAGGGGAGCACATCCACAGCTCACCCAGGCACTGTGCCTGGGGCCACAGCAGCTCACCCACATCTCCCCGGGAGCAGGGGAGCACATCCGCAGCTCACCCAGGCACTGTGCCTGGGGCCACAGCAGCTCACCCACATCTCCCCGGGAGCAGGGGAGCACATCCGCAGCTCACCCAGGCACTGTGCCTGGGGCCACAGCAGCTCACCCACATCTCCCTGGGAGCAGGGGAGCACATCAGCAGCTCACCCAGGCAGCTCCTCTGTGCCTGGGGCCACAGCAGCTCACCCACATCTCCCTGGGAGCAGGGGAGCACATCAGCAGCTCACCCAGGCAGCTCCTCTGTGCCTGGGGCCACAGCGGCTCACCCACATCTCCCTGGGAGCAGGGGAGCACTTCTGCAGCTCACCCAGGCAGCTCCTCCGTGCCTAGGGCCACAGCGGCTCCCCACAAAAGGTGTCTGCAAAACAATACAGTAATGTTCCTAATGAGAATCTGAATCCCATGGCTCACATCATCAGCAGAAGCCTTTGCTCCCAGGATAGAAAATATCAGAGGTTCCTGGCTGGTTTTACTCAGTGGTTAGAGCATCAGCCCACAGACTGAAGGGTCAAGGGTACATACCTCAGTTTCAGGCTTGATCCCTGGCCCCCTAGGGAAGCATGTAGGAGGCAACCAATTGATGTTTCTCTCTCACATTAATGTTTCTCTCTCCCCCCCCCCCACCTCCACTCTCCCTAAGAAAAATCAATGGAAAAATATCCTTGGGTGAGGGTTAACAACAACAATAACAAAACCAACAACAATCAAAAAAGGAGGCAAGGAGATGTGTTCTGAATACCTTCTCTGAAATACCCTGGGAGGTGTCAGTGTAGTTGGGTGGGCAACTGAGCCCTGAGGTAAGTGGTCCCTGTGGCTCAGGCCAAGTTCAAGCTCAGGGACCAGCCAAGGGGGTCTGTCCTGCCCCCCTCTTACCTCCACCACTGAGGAGAAATATCCATTATCTTATGCACAAAGCTTTTCCAGAAATTCTTACATCTACATACACAAATGTCAAAGCTGTAGCCACACATTCTCAGCAAGCCACATCCAACAGTAGAACAAGACATCGTGGAAGAACACATTTAATCATAGTGCATTTCTGACCCTCCACTCATGACTTCAGGTATTTTTAAAAATGTTTTTATTGACTTCAGAGAGAGAGGAAGGGAGAGAGAGGGAGAAAAACATAGATGGGAGAGAGAAACATCAATTTGTTTCCTCCTGTATGTCCCCAACCAGGGGTTGAGTCCACAACCCGGGCATGTGCCCTGACCCCGAACTGAACCAGTGACCTTCAGGTGCATGGGATTAGACTCAACCAACTCAGCCACACTGGCCAGGGCTAGGCATTTCTTTCCTTCACACTTGGACACATGGTCAACTGGCTTAAACCCCTGGTAGGTAACAGGTCTCATTTTCCCAAGAATGCTCCAGTTTTTAAACCAAAAATTTCATGTCCTTCATAGCCCCTCAGTTCCAGGTAAGCCAGAATAGTTGGCTACCCAACCTAAGTCCAGTAGGTATCTGATTGATGCCAGATTTGAGAACTTCAGAAGGCATACACCAAATTCACAAAAATCATCAATGTTTTCTTCAGCTTCCACTTGGGCTTGCTTTGTCTTGCTTCTTAAAAAAGTGTTGAGGGGACCCAACAAGTGAAAGGTCCTGAATGCCTCATGGTGTTGTAGGCGGTGGGAACAGCACAGGGTGTTAGACTGGTGGGGTCAGACTGGACCGGGTTCAGCAACCTGGGTACTTGAGTTCTGGCTAGGAAAGAATTCAGAGTCAAGACTCAAACTGTAAGAACATTCAGTTATAAAATCACAGAGGTAAAAGAAGTAATTCATAGAAGAAGTGGGCTTAGGAAACAAGTAATAGAGGCAAAGCAAGGGCCCTAGGAGCTTGGGAGTGAGGAAGGTCATGGGGGTGGGGGAGGAGAGGGAGGGAAAGGGAAAGGGAAAAAAGTGGGCGTGCTCTCAGGAGGGAGAGCACACTGTTCCTCCACATGGGGTCCTCTGTTCTAAGGGTTTTAAGGGTGGAGATTTTAGGGGAGGTCCCAGGGGAAGATCTTAATACTGTAAAATATTCAGCAGCTCTCCAGGTGCATCCTTTCAGGGTCTAAGTCTCCACTGATTGATTGGTCGGTGCCAGGGCAGGGGTGTCATTATCCAATGCAGCTGGTACAGAGGTCAGCCGTGGGTGATTTTGTTGCTCTTCTGGGCCAGGAGCTAGAATACAACTGAGGCCTAGATATTATCTCTAGGGAGGAAAGGTCAGGGGGGTCCAAACTGAAAGACCAGCAATATGCTAGGGGAGGAAAGGTCACCCTGGGGATGAGGTCCCACCCTATAATTGTCCATTGCTAGGCACCCAGGGCTTCCCTCTTGGTGACCTTTTGTACCTGGTCCATGGTCCTTGCTCTGCTCACGTCTGTCTAACTGCCTACCACAATGGGCAATTTGGACTTTATCTTATATCCTTTCATATGTCACTGGGTATATTTGATTCTCTAGTCTTGCTTCTTATGAAATTGTGGTTATAACTTAATGAGATCTGTTTTTGTGATTACATCAAAACTTGTATAAAATCAATAGTATTGACTTTGAAAGTAAGCATTAGAAAAACTACATTTTATTTTAATAATTCTTGTGATTTGTGAAAACATTTTTAGAATCAGCTAATTTCTTTTTTCTTCTGTCCCTTCCTTCATTTCTCTCCCCTCTCTTCTTCTCTCTCTCCTTCCTTCCCCTCCTCCCTCACTTATTGAACACCTACCAAGTATTGGGCAAAAGGTATATCAATGTGGTTAACTTTATGTGTCACTTTGGCTAAGCTATGGTACCCAGAGTTTGGTCAAATACCAGCCTAGATGTCACTGTGAAGTTTTTGGTAGATGAGATTAACATTTACATCAGTTGATTTTGAGTAAATAGGATTACCTTATATAAGGTGGGCGGGCCTTATCCAATCAGTTGGAGGCATTAAGAGCAAAGACTGACTTCCCTATAGGCAGAAGGAATTATTCCTCCCCTTGATTGCCAGACCTAAGACTGCAGCATCAGTTTTTCCCTGGGTCTCCAGCCTGCCCTTCAAACTTCAGGCTTAACAGGCCCCACAATCATGTGTGCCAGTTCTTTAAAATAATTCTATATATACACACACACATTCGATTGGTTCTGTCTCTCTGGAAAATCCTGGCTAATACAACAAATAAATTCAATTCCATTAAAAAATATCTGTTGAGCCCGGCCAGTGTGGCTCAGTGTTGAGCATCGACCTAGGATCCAGAAAACCAAGGTTCAATTCCGTCAGGGCACATGCACGGGTTATGGGCTCGATTCCCAGCAGGGGGCATGTAGGAGGCAGCCCAACAATGACTCTCACTATTGATGTTTTTTCTCTCTCTCTCTCTCCCTTCCTCTCTCTGAAATCAATAAAAATATATTAAGAAAACATATCTGTTGACAACTTGCCTTTCTTCTCTGCCATTCCCCTTAGCCAGGAAGGACAGGCATTGATAAGACTTTCCAGACCAGTGTGACTGTGCATTGCAGAAGGGTGTGCAAGGCACCCAAGTGACAACACTGGCTTGATGGTAGCAGAAGGTTTCTTAGAAAAGGTGATAGTAAGGGCTGGGTCCTGACATGAAGCTCAGGTTGGCCGAGAACACCCAGCCATGGCCCATAACCACAGGTGATAAAGCGAATGAAGACTGAGGGAGCCGGGGGGGGGGGGGGGGGGGTGATCTTGGACTTGATGGGATCCCAGTTGACATGCTGGTCAGCAAAGGGCAAGTCCTGGGACTAAGCCTAAGTCCTCGTGAAGTACAGTATAAAAAGGAAGTAGGCAGAAATAAGATGCTCCAGCAAGTCAGGCAGCTGTGGAGGAAGGAGGAATTTCTTCAGGGGGTTTGGGAGTGGAGCTGGCGGGAAAGGGGGTCACAGGCTGGGGTCAGGTTACAGGCCCTGTAAGGTGAGGGGTCTCTCATTCCAGGGTAGCTTTTATCTATTATCTTTTGAGTGGGCTCTTCTCTCTCTCCAGTTCGTAAGAAATCTGGCCATTCTAGCGTTTACTATTATTCCTACTGGGCACAGAATCCACTCAAGTGGGTTTAAGCAAAAAGAGATTCATTACAAGTATTAGTTGGCTTAAAGAAATTCCTGGAGGAACCAAGGGGAAGCGTTAGACTTTCCTGATAGGATTGTGACACCAGCGTCACCATGGACCCTCTCTGGTTCCAGAACCTCGGTCACAGCTGTCCCAGGAGATGCATTCTCCCTACAGTACCTGTCACCACTGCTGTCTCCGACCTGCTGGACGGGACTCAGAGTTTTGGTGACAAGGACTTCTGGGAAATGCAAGCTTAGCTTTCCAGTCACTGCAATGCAGAAAGCCTGCTGGAAGGAGGCTGGGGTTGCGTGAGCCAACCTGCAAGGTCACCCGATCCCACCCACACTGTTCCCGCACACACGTCAGCTCCGGACAACAGCGCTGCTCTCAGCCTGGCACAAGCTCGTGAAGCAGACGACTCGCTCATCCGGTGCACACGTCAGCGATGCCTCCGTCTTCCTTCTCCAGACGGGTGGCACGGGAACATCAGTAACTGGTCTGCCAGCGGCACCAACCAGTCAGAAAGGCCAGGCCCCGAGCGGCAGCAAAGGCCCTCTGAGCCCTTCCTTCATTTGCCGGATTATGGGGGCTCTGAGGCCTCTGTACTAGACTGGGGGTGACTCTGGTGGCAGGGAGGGGACTTGGGGACACTGGAGAGTGGTTTAGAAGTGTTTCCATGTCTCGGCTCACTGGCCAAGAGCCCTGCTCTGTCCTTTAGAATGTTCCGTGCTGGACGCCTCAGCCTGCCAGAGCCCTCTAAGGGGACACAACTCTGGGTGGTCAAAGATGGTGACAACCTTTAAAATTTGTGAATATGGGGCTTTCAAACATACACAAACGTAGAGACAATAGTAGAGTAAGTGCTCATAGATCCTGCACGAGCATCAATAATTATCAACATTCTACTGTTTTACACGCCACTCCTTTTATGTTTCCTGCAGTATTTTAAAGCAGATTCCAGAATACGTGTCATCTTCCATGTAGCTGCCTCAGTCTTTGTATCTAAAGGGGGTGTAACGCATGGTTTGCCCCGGGGCTGCCCGGCCGCTGCCATCTTCAACCATGTGTGAACACCGACCCTCTAGACAAGGAACCCACTCCAGCCAGCATAAGGGCGGGGCATCAGGCAGAGTTCTGCAGGGAGAACCACCCACGGGACCAAGGAGCAGACCCTAGACTGCGCGGTCCCACCTTCCTGGACGAGTGCCCTTCCCCTCGCTCACGTCCATGCTGGGGGTGGGAAGGCATATGCTTAATGCACACGGCTGGGAAGGTTGTTAGGGAGCAGCCCCTGGATGAGCCCTGTGAGCTCCTTCTAACTGTCCTAGAGTCAGCCAAGGCCACAGCCCTTGTCCCTGACTCTGTTTATTATTATTATTATTGTTGTTGTTATTATTAGTATTTATTGTAAACAGTATCAGATGTCCCCTCCCTTTGCCCCCCTCTCCCAGCCCCTGCCCCACTCCAGGCCTTCCCCACACTATTGTCTGTGTACATGGGCTATGCATATACGCAGATATGTTCTTTGGTTAATCTCTTTCTGTCACCTCCACACCCCTCCCCTCTGAGGTCTGTCAGTCTGTTCAAGGCATCCATACTTCTGGACATATTTTGTTCATCAGTTTATTTTGCTTTGTAGATTCACATATAAGAGAGATCATGTGATATTTGTCTTTCTCTGACTGGCTTATTTCACTTAACATAATACTCTCTGGGTCCATCTGTACTGTCCCAAAGGGTGAGAGATCCTTCTTTTTTACAGCTGCATCGTTTTCCATGGTGTGAATGTCCCACAGCTTTTTATCCACTCAGCTACTGATGGGCACTTGGGCTGTTTCCAGATCTTAGCTATTGTAAACTGTGCTGCTATGAACATAGGGGTGCAGATATTCTTTCTGATTAGTGTCTCAGGTTTCTTAGGATATATTCCTAGGAGTGGGATCACTGGGTCAAATGGCAGCTCCATTTTTAATTTTTTAGGAAACTCCATACTGTTCTCCAGAGTGGCTGCATCAGTCTGTGTTCCCACCAAAAGTGCACTGGGACTCCCCTTTCTCCACACCCTCAAGAGCACTTGTCCTTTGTTGATTTGTTGATGGAGCCATTCTGACAGGTGTGAGGTAGAACCTCATTGTGGTTTTAATTTGCATCTCTGATGATCAGCCACGTTGAGCATTTTTTCATATGTCTCTTGGCATCTGTGTGTCCTCTTTGGAGAAGTGTCTATTCGGGTCCTTGGCCCATTTTTAAATTGGATTGTTTGTCTTCCTGGTGTTCAGTTGTATGAGTTATATATTTTGGAAATTAGCCCCTTATCAGATGTATCATTGGCGAATATGTTCTCCCATTCATTGGGCTCCCTTTTCATTTTGTTGTTGGTTTCTTTTGCTGTGAAAAAGCTTTGTAGTTTGATGTAGTCCCATTTGTTTATTGTTTCCTTTGTTTCTCTTGCCCTAGGAGATGTACTGGTGAAAATACTGCTATGTGAGATGTCTGTGACTTTACTGCCTATGTTTTCTTCTAGAATTTTTATGGTTTCGTGACTTACATTTAAGTCTTATATCCATTTGAGTTTATTCTTGTGTATGGAGTAAGTTGGTGGTCTAGTTTCTTTCTTCTTCTTCTTTTTTTTTTTTTGCACGTACCTGTCCAATTTTCCCAGCACCATTTATTGAAGAGACTGTCTTTACTCCATTGTATGCACTTGCCTCCTCTGTCAAATATTAACTGACCATATTGGTGTGGATCAATTTCTGGAGCCTCTGTTCTGTTTCATTGTTCTACATGCCTGTTCTTATGCCAGTACCAGGTTGTTTTGATTACAGTGGCTTTGTAGTATAGTTTGATATCAGGTATTGTGATACCTCCAATCTTGTTCTTGTTTCTTAAGATTGCTGCCGCTATTTGGAGCCTTTTTTGGTTCCATATAAATTTTTGGAATATTTGTCCTATATCTGTTAAATATGCCATTCATATTTTAATAGGGATTGTATTGAATCTGTAGATTGCTTTGAGTAGTATGGACATTTTAATTATGTTAATTATTCCAATCCATGAACACAGTATATGCTTCCACTTGTTTGTATCTTCCTGAATTTGCTTCTCCAATGTCATATAGTTTTCCGAGTACAGGTCTTTCACCTCCTTGATTAAGTTTATTCCCAGGTATCTTATTTTTGTTGTTGTTGCAATGGTAAATGGGATTGTCTTTTTAGTTTCTCTTTCTGAGAGTTCATTATTGGTGTATAAAAATGCTACCAATTTCTGGGTGTTGATTTTGAATCCTGCTACTTTGCTGAATTCATTTATTAAATCTAGTAGTTTTTTTGTGGGGTCTTTAGGGTTTTCTATGTACAATATCATATCATCTGTGAATAATGACAGCTGTATTTCTTCCTTTACAGTTTGGATGCCTTTTATTTCTTCTCCTTGTCTGACCACTGTGTCTAGGACTTCCAGTACTATGTTGAATAAGAGTGGTGAAGGTGGACACCCCTGTCTTGTTCCTGTTTTTAATGGAAATGGTTTTAGTTTTTGCCCATTGAGTACGATGTTGGCTGTAGGTTTGTTGTATATGGCCTATATTATGTTGAGGTATAACCCCTTTATTCTCACTTTGCTGAGAGTTTTTATCAAAAATGGGTGTTGGATTTTATCGAATGCTTTTTCTGCATCTATTGATATGATCATGTGATTTTTGTCCTTCATTATGTTTATGTGATGTATCACGTTTATTGATTTGCAAATATTGTACCAGCCTTGCATCCCCAGAATAAATCCCAGTTGGTCATGGTGTATGATCTTTTCAGTGTATTGCTGGATGTGATTGCTAATATTTTGTTGAGGATTTTAGCATCTCTGTTCATGAGGATACTGGACTGTAATTCTCTTTCTTTGTAGTGTCTTTATCTGGTTTAGGAATTAGGATAATGCTGGCCTTACAAAAAGATCTTGGAAATCTTCCCTCCTCTTGAATTTTTTGGAATAGTTTGAGGAGGTTAGATATTAGTTCTTCTTAGAATGTTTGGTAAAACTTGTCTATGAAGCCATCTGGTCTGGGACTTTTGTTTGCTGGGAGTTTAGGTTTTTTAATTGCTGCTTCAATTTCATTAGTTGTTATCTGCCTATTCAGGTTTTCTGATTCTTCCTGGTAGAGTTTTGGAAGATTGTGTTTCTAGGAATTAGTCCATTTCACCCAGGTTGTCCGGTTTGTTTGCATATAGATGTTCATAGTATTTTCTTACAATCCTTTGTATTTCTGTGATGTCGTTTGGTACTTTGCCTCTTTCATTTCTCATTTCATTTATTTGGGTCCTCTCTCTTTGTCTTTTGATAAGTCTGACTAAAGGTTCATCAATATTGTTTATCTTTTCAAAGTACCAGCTTTTTGGTTTAATTGTTTTTATTTATTTATTTTCCCAGTCTCTATGTCATTTATTTCCACTCTGATCTTTATTATTGCCTTCCTTCTACTTACTCTGGGTTTTTCTTGTTGTTTTGCTTCTAATTTTTTTAATTGTGGGGTTAAATTTTTTATTTGGGCTTTTTCTTGTTTCTTGCTATGAACTTCACTCATAGGACTGTTTTTGCTGTGTCCCATCAATTGTGGGTGGTTGTGTATTCATTTTCATTTGTTTCCAAGAATTTTTAAATTTCTTCCTTGATCTCATTTTTAATCTATTCATTGTTTAATTACGTGCTACTTAGCCTCCATGTGATTGAATGCTTTCTTTTTTTAAAATTGTAGTTGACTTCTAGTTTCATGCTGTTGTGATCCAAGAAGATGCTTGATATAATTTCATTCTTCTGAATTTGTTAAGACTTATTTTTCGTCCTAACATGTGGTCTGTCTTTGAGAATGTCCTGTGTGAACTTGAGAAGGATGTATATTCTGCAGCTTTGGGGTGAAATGTTTTGTAAATGTCAATTAAATCCATCTGATTTAGTGTGTCATTTAAGGCCCTTGTTTCCTTGCTGATTTTTTGTCTCAAAGATCTATCCAGTGAGGTCAGTGGGGTGTTCAGTTCCCCCAGTATGACTGTATTGCTGTCTATCTTTCCCTTAAAGTCCCTCAGGAGTTTAAAAAATATATTTAAGTGCTCCTATATAGGGTGCATATATATTTACCAGGGTTATATCCTCTTGTTGAAATCATCCCTCTAGTATTACGTAGTGACCTTCTTTTTCTTCTGTTGTGTCCTCTGTTTTGAAGTCTATTTTGTCAGCTGTAAGTATTGCTTCCCCTGCTTTTCTTTCATTTCCATTTGCATAGAATATTTTTTCCCATCCCTTCAATTTTTTCAGCCTGTGTGAGCCTTTTGTTCTGAGGTGGGTCTCTTGTAGACAGCATATATATGGGTCATGTTTTCTTACCCACTCAGCTGCCCTATGTCTTTTGATTGGAGTGTTTAATCCATTTACATTTAAGGTTATTATTGATAGGTACTTATCTATTGCCATTTTTACACCTCTATTCATCTCTCTGTCTCTCAATTCCTCCTCCTTGTTTTTCCTTCATTTTACTAATTCTCACCTGAGTATATTTTTCCCATTGAGTTTTAGAAAGAGTGCAAAGTAGAGAGGGGGGGGGAGAGAGAGAGAGTGAGTGAGTGAGAGCACTGATGTGAGAGAGACACATCGATGGGTTGCCTCCTGTTCATGCCCTGACTGGGGCTGCAACCCAGATACCTGTCCTTGACTGGGATCAACCCTTTGACCCTTGGGTGGGCGGGTTAATGTTCTAACCACTGAGCACCACCGGCCTGGGGCTTTTTTTCTTCTTAAAGCAGTCCCTTTAACATTTCTTGCAATGCTGGTTTGGTAGTGATGTACTCCTTTAGCCTTTTTTTTGGTCTTGGAACTGTTTATTTCACCTTCAATTTTATTTATTTAAATTTTTTTTTCAGAGAGAGGAAGGGAGTGGGAGAGAGAGAAACATCAATGAGAGTGAAACATTAATCAGCTGCCTCCTGCATGCCCCCTACTGGGGAATGAGTCCGAAACCCAGGCTTGTGCCCTGACTGGGAATTGAACTGCTGATCTCCTGGTGCATGTGACGACACTCAACCAACTGAGCCACACCAGGTTGGTTCACCTTCAATTTTAAATGATAGCCTTGCTGGATAGATTAGTCCTGGATCCAGGTCCTTGCTTTTTATTACTTTGAATACTTCACGACAATCCCTCTAGCCTCTAGTGTTTCTGTTGGGAAATCAGCTGAGTCTAATGGGAGCACCCTTGTAGGTAACTTTTTCTCTCTCTCTTGTTCCCTTTAAGGTTCTCTGTCTTTAACATTCGTCATTTTAATTATGATGTGTCTTGGTGTTGGTCTCTTTGGGTTCATCTTGATTGGGATTTTCTTTTTTTTAAAATATCTTTATTGATTTCAGAGAGAGGAAAGGAGAAAGAGAGACAGACAAAAACATCAATGATGAGAGAGTCATTGGGGATCGAGCCCGCAACCCGGGCATGTGCCCTGACCGGGAATTGAACCCTGATCACCTGGATCCTAGGTCGACGCTCAACCACTGAGCCACGCCTGGCTGGGCTTGATTGGGACTTTCTTGCTTCCTGGACTTGTGTGACTTTTTCCTTACCAGGTTAGGGAAGTTTTCTGTCATTTTTAAAAACAGGTTCTCTATTCCTTGCTCACTTTCTTTCCCTTCTGGTACCCCTATGATGCAGATGTTGTTATGTATCATGTTGTCCCAAAGTTTGCATTTAATTTCTTTCTTTCTTTCTTTCTTTCTTTCTTTCTTTCTTTCTTTCTTTCTTTCTTTCTTTCTTTCTTTCTTTCTTTCTTTCTTTCTTTCTCCTTCCTTCCTTCCTTCCTTCCTTCCTTCCCTCCCTCCCTCCCTCCCTCCTTCCTTCCTTCCTTCCTTCCTTCCTTCCTTCCCTCTCTCTCTTTCTCTCTCTCTCTCTCTTTCCTTCCCTCCCTGCCCCCTCCCTCCCTTCCTCCCTTCCTTCCTTCCGCTGCTCTGAGTGTTTTTTTCCTACTTTGTATTTCAAATCACAAAAACCAGTCAGATATGAAGGATATCATATTCTTGATGTCAGATATGATATCCTTCATATCTGTTTTTTATTTCATGGTTTCTATTTTCTTTTTTGTACTGTTGTAGTTCCCAGCAATTTTCTTGTAATTCTCACTAAGTTCCTTGAGTATCTTTAGGATAATTACTTTGAACTGTATATCTAATAAATGGCTTGCCTCCATTTCATTTAGAAATTTTCCTGGAGCTTCTTTCTTTACTTACATTTTGGGTTTGCTTCTTTGTCTTCCCATCTTTTCTTGTCCCTTTATATTTGTTTCTATGTATTAGATAGAACTACTATGCATCCCATTCTTTGTAGGTTGGCCTTATGTAGGTAAGTGTCCTGTGCGACCAGTGGTGCAGTCTCTTTGATCTCCTGAGCTGGATGCTCTAGGAATGTACCTTGTGTGAGTTATTAGGGCTCTCCTGTTGTGATTGCTGTTGTCCCATTCATGAGTGAGATCTCTCCTCAGGCTGGCTGACTGTGAGGCTCAATCCTTACTACTTTGTTAGAGCTATTGTGCTGGTGCTGACAGAACAAAACAAAACACAGCAAAACAAGAAACAGAACAAAAACATACAAATGACCCTTACAACAACAACAAAAATACCACAAAAGAAAACAGAATTAGGAAAAAGAAAATAGAACAAGAATAATAAAAGAAAGAAAAGAAAAAATATGAGAAGAAAAAAAGGGGAAATATATGAAAGGAGAGAAGGGAGAGAGAAAAAAAAGTAAGAATAAAGAATAGAAGAAGGGCCCTGGCTGGGTAGCTTAGTTGGTTGGAGCGTATTCCCAATGTGCTGGGGTTGCAGATTCAATCCCTGTTTGGGGTGCATACAAGAAGCAACTGGAGAAAGACAAAAAGATGGGGGTGTAGGTACCCATGCTACCCATTGCCTCCCACAACCACATCAAAGTTACAACTAAAATACAGAACAACCATCATTCAGAACCTCCTGAAATCTAGGTGAGCAGAAGTCCTACAACTAGGGAATTGAAGAAGCACACCAAGACTGGTAGGAAGGGCAGAGATGTGGGGCTGAATCTGGTGGAATCACGGAAACTGGGAACTGGGAATTGGGTGCAGTGGTTTAAAGCTATTATTTAGAACTGAAGGTCAGATAAAGAGCTTCATAGATAAGAAAAAGCTAAAGGAGTTCATCACCAGCAGCCCAGCACTACAGGAAATGTACAAGGGTCTTCTTTAAGAAGAAGCTAATGAACAAAAGAATCTGACAAACTAAATAGACCCAGAGACACTGAAGCATGCAACAGACTGATGTATCTCACAGGGAAGAAGGAAATGGGGTACGGGGTGGGAAGAGATTAAGCAAAGAAGTTATATGTATAACCCATGGACACAGACAAAAATGGGGTGAAAGCCTGGGGAGGGGGTGGGAGCAAGGTGAAGGGGGTTACTAAGGGGAAAAGTGGGACACCTTTCAACAATAAAGATAAATTTAAAAAAAAAAGCAACCAATGACTATAATTAAGTTGAACAAATCGATGTTTCTCTCTTCTTTCCTCTCTCTCAAATTATTAAAAAAAAAAAATAGGAAAAGGAAACCAGTATGAAAGAGAAGAGGAAGGAAAACATTACAAGGAAAAAAGACGAGAAACAAGAAAGGCATAAAAATAAGAAAAGGAAAAAGCAGAGAAAAAGGGAGAAATAAAAGAAAAAATGGAGTAAGAAAGGAAAGGGAAAAATAAGAGACATGAAAGAAAAGAGACAAAAATAACAAAACAATAAAGAAAATAATGCAACAAACACACCAAAAGGTGAAGTGGAGTTTGTCCAGCAGAGTTTCGCGCCCCCTGGGAGCCCCTTTGGAGCCCGCTCTCCCGGTGGCGGAGGCTGGCTGCTGGGTCTGCCATCTCTGGGCCTCCTGGGAGGTCCTTTGGTGCCAGCTACCCTCAGAAACCGTCCACGTTTGGTTGCTGCAACCTTTTCAAAGCTTGGAGGGACCCACAGTTTGCAGCTGCCTCCCCAGGGCTCGCTGCATGGGGGGGGGGGGGGCTGCAGGCTCGTTAGCAGCTTGGTGCCCACGGGCGAGTCAGCAACAGGCACCTGGAGATCGCCCCGCCGCCTCCGCCGTGGCCAGCTGTCGGTCACCGGAGAGGCTCCCCTGAACGGGCTTTTGGCAGAATCGGGGGTGAGACCTCCGGGCCTCCTGCGAGCGGAGGTGCTGCTCAGGGTTCAGGGACAGTGCGGTGCCCGCCCACCCGAGCCACGCGGGGCCGCTCCGGCGCGGCTCCCGACCTCGGCGTGCGGACCCCGTCTGCAGTCGCGTGGGCTCCGCCGCGAGTTTCTTCAGCTCCTGGAGAGGGGGCAGCGCGGGCAGGCTCAGGACGCGGGAGGAACGCGGCCCCGGCCGCCCGACCCCCGCCCCGCCCCGGCCAGTGGGCCCGGCCTCCGCGGGGTCGGGGTGCGGGGCGGGCAGGTGGGGTCCTGGGCGCGGGTACTCGCCTGTCCCCGGCTCCGGGGAAACGCGCTGCTGCCCCAGAGCTGGGCCACCCGCGCATCGCCCCCGTCTCCGCGTCTCCCTCCCGCCTCCCTCCCCAGCCGGCCTGGGCGGCTCGGGTCTGCGCGCCCCCCCCCCCCCCCCCCCGCACCCCCGCCTCCGCCTCCCCTCGTTCCTACCAGGCTCTGGGCGTTTCCGCCCTTCCCAGGTAAACAGCTAGTCTTCAGTTGGGAATCCAGGGCGCATGTTCCCCAATAATTTTTATTTCCAGTTTGGTTCTGGGAGGAGGTGCAAGAAGGCCCCCCGGCTCCGCCGCCATCTGAAAGCCCCCGACTGTGTTTAATCTCTACCCTCACCGGGAAGCCATGCCATGCAGCAGGAGCCCCTTCTTTGCAAAGCAGCACCTTAAATCGCGTTTGTAAAGTAGGTTTAAAATGGTGTCACACTGTGGGTACCCCGCGTCCCTGCCCGGGGATCCCTGCAGCCTGTTCCAAGGGGTTTTCTAGAAACACTAAAAGAAACTTAATTGAAATGAAGCTTCCTGCCAAATGCTATTAAAGCACAAAAAAACTTTTGTTCCTAATTTTAAACCATTCTTTTTCTCCACTGATTATAAGTTCTCATTTTCTTCATAGTATAAAATCTTAATACTACATAATTCTAGTGATTTAGTTATCATCAGAGAATAGTTTCTATAAATTTGTACCATTTTGCTGGTTTTTGTGTGCTGACGTCCCAGGATCTAGTTACTCAGGGAAAAGTCACTGTACAACTTCAAGGTTGTGAATTTTGCACTCTCCCTGCGGTGGACGTGCCCGCAGACCTTTCTTCTGGAAGGGGATCCCCAGTCTGCGCCAGGTAGCACTGGGCAGGGAGGTGAAGCCTGGGCTGGCCAATCAGGCTTTTCTGCAGCTGATGTGGCTCCTGGGAGACAGGCTCCACTCTTCTCTCTGGCTGTCATTCACTGTAGACAGCATCAGCCTACTCTTGCCACAGGCCAGCTTGGCTCTCCGGTGGAGAGAGCCCGCCTGAGATGGATGCCACAGAGGATGGCAGGCCCAACCACAGCGCCCATAGGTCCTGCTGCCCCATGCGAAGCCCTGAGGCCAGCCCCTCCTGGGCCCAGGCTCATGTCCTGGGTTCTCAGCTCTGTGAGCCAATGAATCACTTCCCGTTTGCCTTCCCTAAGCTAGTCATCATTTTTTTTTTTTTAGTTAAACTTTAACAATTTTTCATCTGTTAATATACGCATAACATAAATTTACCATCTTAATAATTTTTAAGCATACAGTTCTGTGACGTTAGGTACATTCGTGTTGTGCAACCATCGCTGCCATTCCTCTCCAGGCTGTTGTAGCCCCAAACTGGAACTCCAGGGCCATTACCCCCTCCCCAGCCTCCCCTCCCCCCTCCCAGAAACCACCATTCACTTCCTGTCTCCATGAGCTTGTTCCAGGGCCTCATATACATGGAATCATGCAGTGTATGTTCTTTCATAATTTGCTTATTTTACTTTGCATAATGTTCTCAGGGTTCATCCACATTGTAGCATGTGTCAGGATTTCCTTCTCTTTTAACCCTCACCCAAGGAGTGGGGATATTTTTTCCGCTGACTATTTTTTAGAGAAAGTGTAAGGGAAGGGGGGAGGGGGAGAGAAAGAAGGGGGAGAGAGAAACATTGATGTGAGAGAGACACATCTATCAGTTGCCTCCAGCACCTGCCCCGACAGGGGTGGGGTAGGGGGGGAGTGGGGTTTGAACCTGCAACTCAGGTCCATGCCCTTGACCGGAATTGAACCCGTGACACTCTAACCACTGGGCCACTCTGGCCAGGGCAGAATTTCCTTCTTTTTAAAGGCTGAGTAATATGGCATTGTATGTATATGCCACATTTTGTTTATCCATTCATCTGTTGATGGACGCTGGGGTTGCTTCCACTTTCTGGCTATTCTGAATGTGTTGTTACCAATATGGGTGTATTACCACATTTTTTACCATAATAGTAGATTCACATACAATTGTGAGAAACAATAAAGAGAGATCACATATGCCCTTCACGGAGTTTTTCCCAGTGGTAACATCTTGCAAAAATTATAGTACAATACCACAGCCAGGATATTAACACTGATATAATCCATTGATTTACCCAGATTTTCTGTTTTACACATACTCATTGGTTGTTCATGTGTGTGGTTAGTTCTATGCAATGTTATCACATATGTAGGTTTTTGTGTCCACCATCACAGTCAAATTTCACCACTGGGATCCCTCGTGCTGTCACATCAGCCTACTTCCCTCTCTCTTTCTCCCTCTTCCCACCGTCCTTAATGACTGGTAACCACTAGTCTAGTCTTCATTTCTATAATTGTGTCAGTTCCAGAATGTTATAAAAATGGAACCATACAGTTATATTCCTTAGGATTGGCTTTTTAGTTTATCATAATTCTCTGAAGATTCATCTAAGTTGTTGCTTGTATCAGTAGTGCATTAAAAAAATAGTTCATTAAAAAAATTCCCACAATACACTACAAGTGCCACAGTATAAGAACACCCAGGCTCTTTTGAGATTTTGGCCATTACTAATAAAGCTGTGATAAATATTTGTATGCACATTTTCATTTCTCTTGGATAAATGCCTGAGACTGTAAGTTAAGGGTCACATAGTGATTGCAAATTTAGTTTTATAAGAAACTGCCTACCTGTTTTCCAGGTACATTTTATATTCCCACCAACAATATGTGAGGGATCAGTTTCTCTGTATCTTTGCCAGCATTTGGAATTGTTACTAATCTTTATTTTGATAGGTGTGTAAAGATATTTCATTAAAGTTTTAATGTGTATTTCTCTGATGACTGATGAAACTGAACATTTTTCATATGCTTATCTGCTATCTGTATGTCCTCTTCTGTGAAGTGTCTGTTCATGTCTTTTGCTCAGTTTCTAATCAAAATTACTTTTTATTGTTGAGTTGTGAGTTGAGTTATATATTCTAGATAGTAGTCCTTGGTTGGATATGTGTTTTGCAAATATTTTCTCCTAGGCTGTAGCTTATCTATCTTCTTAACAGGCCTTTCATAGAGCAAAAAAAAAAATTAATTTAGATGAGGTCAATGTATCACTGTTTTTTTTTTATGGATTGTATATTTGGTATCAAGTCTTCTAAGAACTTTTTGCTTAGTCCTGGATTCCAAAGATTTTGTCTTATTTTTTTTCCTAAAATTTTTATAGGTTTATGATTTACAGTTAAGTTCATGATTTACTTGACCTCATTTTAACTTAATTACCACTTTAAAGGCCCTGCAAATAAGGTCAATTCTAAGGTGTTGGGGGTTAGAACTCCAACATATGGGAAATTCCAAGATGGCAGCAGATTGAGTGGAAGCTACACTGACACTCTCCCAGGACCAAACTGGAATTACAAATAAAACATAGAAAAACCATCCTGAACAATCAACTGCAACTGAAGACTAGCTGTAGAGCACCCTCATAACCAAGGAGGAAAAGTGGAGTCCACATAGAGACTGGTAGGAAGTGAGGAGGCATGAGAGGGCTGGCTGGGCTCCCACAGGCAGCAGCTGAAGTTACGGAGGAATATCTCAGATGTGGGGGGATCCCACTGAGAACTCTGGGGTCTAAACCCCAAGATGGGCTTCCCAGCCCAGAACACCAGAACTGAGAAAGGTGCCCACATAACATCTGGCTGTGAAAAGCAGCATGGTTTCTATTTGCCAGCTGGAAATGCAAGCACTCTCTTAAAGGGCCAATGCACAAAGTTTCATGTGCAGCCACTCACCTTGGGCTCCAGCAGAGGGAGGGCAGAGTGGACTAGAGCTGTGTGAGGAGAACCTAGGGGTGCTGGCTTGGGGAATAGAGCTCAGAGGGTAGCCATCTGGATTCATGTGCTGAGTCATTTCCCCATACAGCAGAGGACATCTTTCTCAAGCAAACATTTACTGTCCAAGCAGCTTTTGCCTGGGGGTGGAGGGGTGGAAGCAATTGCCCCACTTTGTGGAAAACCTCTCACCCCAAAAGACTGAGAGTCCTAGCAGATCTACTTACTACATGGAAACAAATCCAAACAGGCAGCCAAAATGGGGAGACAAAAAGAACAAACCCCAAATTAAAGAACAAAAGAATTCTCCAGAAGAAGAGCTAAATGAAATGGAGATAAGCAGTCTGTCAGATACAGAGTTCAGAATACTGATCATAAGGATGCTCAACAGCATGAGGAAAGAAATGGAAACTATGAAGGAAATTAAGAGTGACATAATAGGAATTTAAAAACACACATGAAACATTGGAAGGAACGAACAGAAGATTAGGAGAAGCTGAAGATTTGAACACCAAATTAGAAGACAGGGTAGAAAAAACCCCACTCAATCAGAAAACCAAAAAGAAAATAAAAAACAGGAGGACAGTTTAAGGGAGCTATGGGACAACATAAAACTTAACAATATTTGCATCATAGGAGTGCCAGAAGGGGAAGAAAGTAAGCAAGGGTTAGAGAACCTGTTTGAAGAAATAATGGCAGAAAACATCCCTAATCTGGTCAAGAAAAAAGTCATACAAGTTCAGGAGGCACAGAGAGTCCCAAGCAAGAAGAACCCAAAGAGGTCCATGCCCAGACACATCATAATTAAAATGCCAAAAATTCAAAACAGAGAGAATCTTAAAGGCAGCAAGAGAAAAGCAATCTGTTACCTACAAAGGAGCTCCCATAAAGCTGTGAGCTGACTTCTCATCAGAAACTCTACAGGCCAGAAGGGAATGGCATGAAGTTTTCAAGGTAATGCAAAACAAGGATCTGAAACCAAGACTACTCTATCCAGCAAGACTATCATTCAAAACAGATGGCAAATAAAAAGCTTCCCAGACATAAAAATGGCTAAAGGAGTTTATCATCACCAAACCAGCATTGCAAGAAATGTTAAAGGGGCTGCTGTAATAAGAAGTTGAAATAGAGAGAGAAAAAAACATTGGCATAAAGAAATAAAATGGCTATAGGTAAGTACCTATCAATAATGACCTTAAATATAGATGGATTAAATGCTCCAATCAAAATACATAGGGTAGCTGAATGGATAAGAAAACATGACCCAAATATACGCTGTCTACAAGAAACCCACCTCAGAACAAAAGACTCGAACAGGCTGAAAAAACCCCACAACTTCTGGAGGCCTTTAAAGGAGAGATGGACAGCAATTGTCACAGTAGGGGACTTTAATACCCCACTGGCTTTACTGGATAGATCTTCCAGACAAAAAATCAACAAGGAAATGGTGACTCTAAATGACATGCTAGATCAGATGGATTAAATTGACATTTACAGAACATTTCCTCCCAAAGCTGCAGAACATACATTCTCCTCAAGTGCATGTGGGACAGTCTCAAAGATAGACCACATGTTAGGACACAAAACAAGTCTCTCCAAGTTCAAGAAGATTGAAATCATATCAAGCATCTTCTCAGACCTTTACACCATATCATACTATGCAGCTGTAAAGAAGGATCGCTTACCCTATGAGACAGCATGGTGGGACCTGGAGAGTATTATGCTAACGAAATAAGCCAGTTGGAGAAATACAAGTATCATGTGATCTTACTCATATGTGAACTCTAATGAACAAAATAAACTGATGAACAAAATAGATCCAGAGACATAGAAGCATGGAACAGACTGAGGGATCTCAGAGGGAAGGCAGGAGTGGGTGGGGAGAGATTAACCTAAGAACTTATATGCATATGTACATCAGTCATGGACACAGACAATAGTGTGGTGAAGGCCTGGAGGAGGGGTGCAGGGGGGAGGGGATCAATGGGGGGAAAGGGGAGACATTTGTAATACTTTCAACAATAAAGATAAATTTTTAAAAATGAAGTAAAAAAAGTACTCCAACATATGAGTTTGGAAGGATATAACAATTGGAAATAGTGATTCCGCTGCTGCTGGTGGCAGGAACAGCACCAGGTGTTACGCTGGAGTGTTAGACCAGACCTGGGTTCAGCAACCTCTGTACTTGAGAGAGAGGGAAACATTGATGTGAGAAACATTGATCAATTGCCTCCCATAAGCACCCGAACCAGGGATTGAACCCCCACCTAGGCATGTGCACTTGTTACTGGTGAGATGACGAGACCTTGGTTCTTGTCTTCTTGAAGGAAAGATTTCAATCAAGAGACAGTGTAGAAAAGCAAGCAAGAATTTATTGACCCCAGGAAAAACAGACTTTGGACAGTGTCCTTGGTTTAGGGAGGATAGGATTTACTAGGTGGCTGCAAACTGCTGTTTAACTATGTCTTAGTTCCCCTGTTCCACTTGTCCTGGGATTTTTCTAGTTTTTACTACTCTGTAACACCCTGGCGGGGAATCAAACTCACAGCCTTTTGGTGCACCAGCTGACACTTCAACCAACTGAGCCACACCAGCCAGGGGTGACACTTTATTCTTTTTTTTAAAAAATATATCTTTATTGGTTTCAGAGAGAGGAAGGGAGAGGGAGAGAGAGAGAGAAACATCAGTGATGAGAGTCATTGCTCGGCTGCCTCCTGCACACCCCTCACTGGGGATGGAGCCCGAAACCCGGGCATGTGCCCTTACCTGGAATCGAACCTCCATCTCCTGGATCCTAGGTCGATGCTCAACCACTGAGCTACACCGGCCGGGCTGCCACTTTATTTTTTATAAAAATTATTTGGTTATTCTTCCATATAAATTTTAGAATTGTTAGGTTTGGATAAAAACTTAAAGTTCCTGAGGGCTCACCCTTCCCCTGCTTGAGAAAGTAACTTTTGGATGAACTCAAACAGCAACCTGTTCCTTGTGCTTGGTAACTTTCCACTCCCGCTCAGAAAAACCATGAGCGCCAAAAAGTTCCTGCCCTACCCCCTGTAAAGGGACTTCCTCCCCAACCACTCCGGGCTGATGTCACTCGGAGCTCAGCCCACCTGTATTCAGATGCCCTAGTAAAATCGCCTTCACCTTCTCATCTGGCCTTGTGTATACCTCCTCAGCAAGCCTAACAAGAATAAGCTTGCTCATGTACACAAAAAAACCTTCCTAGGAATTTGATAGGATTGCATTAAATCTATAGGTCAAGTCGAGAAGTGACACCTTTACCATGTGGGTTGTGGGGGTTCAGAACAAGTCACCCTAAGATGTGCCTCTGTGGTATGAGGATTTTTTTGAGCTAATGGCACTTTAGCTGAGGGCTATAGAGAAATTTCCGCCCCTCCCGTCACTACCTAGAAGAACTTGAACGAGTGGCCTTGCCCACAATAAGAGACTACCAACAGTAGCCTTTCCTGGCCTCCTTACGGGGCAGGGTGAACTACTGACTGAATCCGTGCTCTCCCTGCAGTGACCTTCTGAAGCCCGAGGTGCGTTAGCTCCTCCCAGCTCAGGATGTCTCAGTCACGTGGTTTACCTTTTCCACTGAATCTCTCCTGCATGTGGGGTCTCGGACTGTCTCACGTAAGTGAGATTTCCACATATATGTATTAAATTTGGTTAATTTCTCTTGCTAATCTGTCTCATGTCTGTCTGATTATTAAACCAGCTGAAGGAACCTTGAGGGTAAAGTATCCCCCCAGCCCAGAGTCTTCCAACCCATGAACACGGGCTGTCTCCATTTGTTGAGGTCTTTGATTTTTAAGCTTTTTAGTTTTGAATTCTTTTCTGCCACTTGCAACAGAAAAATATACCATATTTGATTGTAAGTAGTTTAGCAGCATGAGTAGCTTAAGAATATGTGTATATCTATCAATGTATGCATGCTATATTTTTTCTGTTTTTATTAATGGAAAACCTATCCCATTTAACAAATAAATTTACATAATTTAAAGATATTCCTTTTGACAATCTTCTTACAACCCAGTCAATCAAAGTTTAGATGATGAGATTTTAAAATCCTAGTAAAAGATCTTTCTCAGAAGGAAAACCTCACCAATAAATAGGAGACCCCTGCACATCATGAGTGTCCGTTCCGCACGGGATTAATGCACCACAGGATGCATGTGATGAAGTGGACAGCGGTCCTCTCACATCGGACCCTGCTGCTCACCCCCGGGAAGCGCCCTCTGCTCTCTGCTCCTGCCATCAGGTTGGCGCCGACGGCAGGGTCCTGGGGGAGGCTCCAGGCTGGCTGGAGCAACAGGTCCTCCTGGAGGCCATTACCTCTGTGACCGCAGTGCACTGGGCAACACAGACAGCTCGGTGTCCTGCATGCCTGTCACTCCCATTTCCCTCTTCCGGAACTGTGGTGCCTTATTTCTGACACCATATGTGGAGTGTTTTTTGACACTAACCGGTTCTCCAATTCTCACACCAGCTGGGTGTCCCACAATTTAATTCAATTCTGACATTGGCTCTTGGAGGTAGCGCAGACCCCACAGGTCAAGGTCTCAGCCCCACTAGACTGTCCCCACTTCAGATACCTGTCCCAAGGCCCAGGCGTCACCTGTGCTCTGACCCACCGGCTATGATCAAAGACCCCCAGGTTCCTCAGGAAAACACTAGCCTTACATATCTTGGTTACTATAAAGCATACGACTCAGAACAGGCAAACGAAGGAGAGGCCAGGGCCAGGCGCGGGGTGGGGTGCGGAGCTCCCATGCCCTCTTCGGGCACCGCCCTCCCACAACACCCACGTGTTCACTACCCCAGAAGCTCTGCAGACCTTGTTCAAGGGTTTTTACAACCCAACCTCCAGCTGCCCGTGTTCACCTCAGGTCTGGGAAAGTCCCACCCTCTAACCACATGGCTTGTCTTTCCGGTCACCAGGTCACCAACATTATGCTGAAGCTGCCCCGAGACCCCCGGTCACCTTGTTAACATAAACTCAGGACTGCTCGTGGGGCTCTCATGAATAACAAAGGGCACTCCTGACTCTCTGGAAGCTCCAGAGCTTTTAGGAGCTCTGCCTGGAACCCGGGACAAAGACCGAACACTGTGTTATCCCACAGGCACTCGGTTGGAGCAGTGATGTCAGCGTTTCCTTCCGAGCTTTAAGTTTCCCTGGTAACTCGTCTCCTTCCCTCACTTCCAAGCGCTGCTTTCTGCTCTCGCCTCTGCCTGTTTTCTCCTGAGACTGGCAGGAGGCTGGAAGGGTGGGAGGAAGACTGGATAACGAGGACTGTTGTAAGGGGGAGAGAGAAGGTAGATCTGAAGGGTGACACGGTGAGAATTCAGATCACTGTCCACAGCGCAGAGTGTCTGGGAAGCAAGAGGGAGCTGCTCAGAGCCGGAGCCTCTGCGGAGGGAGGCTGCGGGGTGAGGCACTGATTCAGGATCGAATTTTTCAATCTTTGAGGTGTGTTACCTATTTAAAAAAAAAAAATTATATATATATATATATATATATATACATATATATATATATATATATATATATGTCTCCTCTGTGTCTGTCTCAGCAAAATGAGAATATAACCTCTAAATTAATACAGAGGAAAAAGGATCTGAAGAAAACCTCAATTTAATAGAAAGTAGGGTTAACAGACAACTAAATCAGGTAAAAGAAATAACCAAATAGATCTGTAATCACAACAAAGGGGAAAAGATTAAATACATCTAATAAAAGACAGGAATTTTCATTTAGAACAAGAAACCAAGTTTTGAGATAAGAGAGACACCTACAACACAATAGCTAAGAAATGCAGGCGGGGATGCGATCCGCAGCGTTTTCTCACGGCGGCCAAGGTGAAGATGCTGTAGCGGGACACCTTTCCCATGAACGAGGCTCTGAAAAACAATTTTAAGATTAAACACGGCCACTTAGTTAATGATAAAGAAACGCCGATCTTCCCCCGTGGGGCGCACCTGGGGGGCAGCGGGGCGAGCGCGCCTCTTCCAGAGCCAGGAGGCCAGTGGGACGGACTAACCTCAGCAAGGACAGAAGCACCGAGGGAGCAAAGCCAAAAGCAGGGAAGAAAGCTCACTCCCAGGCTCCCATGCGAAACCAGTAATAGTAACTGCTGTTGGGGAAGAAACAGCAGGCCCCAGATGCAGGCCCTGGCGCCCGGCCCCACAACAGCAAAGCAAGGCCCGTCCCTGACCCTCCCGCAGTCCAGCCGCTCCCAGGACACAACCCTTACCCCGTCCCTCCGGAGAGACCAGGTCTGCACTAGTGAGGTGAGGGACCTGACGGACCCCTCCCGTCCCCCGTGAGAAGGTGACCTTGCCCGAGACACGCGCTCTTTGCTAATAACCTGCTTCTTCCACCTTCTACCGACAGAAATCCTCCGTGCTGGACAGATCTTTGGAGCTCCGTTCTGTTTGCTAGGTGATATAACGCAATTAGGCCCTTAAATTTATTCAGCTGAGCTTTGTTTTTAACACTCCTGGCACTTGTGGAGAGCTTGCTGTGTCCTAGGCAGCGTTCTAAATGCTTGACACGACTACCCCCTGCTAATTCAGACCATGAAGAAACTGAGGCCAGGACCTGAATATTTGGTCCAGGATTACTCAGCTTGTAAGAGGCAGAGCGGAACCTGAGCTCATCTGATGTCGGAGCCCAAGCTCTTCTCTGCTTGACCAAAGGGCTGGCAAATTTCTACTATAGAGGGTGTGAAGGTCCGGAAGGAGTCGCCCCAAGATGTGCCTCTGTGGTAGGCAGATTGTTTTGAGCTAAAGGCAACTTTAGCTGCAGGCTCAAGAGAAACCTTTGCTGCCCCCTCCCCACTTAACTGTCTAGAAGAATTTGAGTGAGAGGACTTGCCTTCAAGAGGTTATCACATAACTTCTTTTGATCCAAACTTATGATTACGAAATGTCTGTCTTCCTATCATCCTGCAGGACCCTCTGAAGCCCCGAAGGCCCCTCACCTCGTCCCTGGCTCAGGATGTCTTCTACACCCATGCCCCTTTCCTGTTTCTGACTCTCTCCTGCATGTGGGGTCTTTGACTCTCTCCTGCATGTGGGGTTCCCATGCATATGTATGTATTAAATTTGGTTATTTTTCTCTTGCTAATCTGTCTCATGTCTATTTGATTCCCTGACCAGCGAGAAAACCTTGAGGGTAGAGGAAAGTTTGTTCCATCCCAACAAGGGCCAGGTAGCAAATATTTGGGGTTCTGCAGGCCATGCGATCTCTGTCGTGACTACACAGCCGCAGTTGTAGTTTGGAACACACACTATGTAAATGAGGGGCAGGGCTGTGCTCCAGGAGACCTCTATCTGCAAAAAACAGGCAGGCGGCTGCCCGTGGCCTATGGCTGTGGTTCACCAACTTCTGTACTAAGTGCTGTTGTGGTTGTGCCATTTTTAGCATGTGTAGAGGAGTGATGAAACTGAGCACCTGCCAGGCCACAGGGAAAGGCTGGACACGCCCTGAGGGATCAACGCCACGTTCCCTGACCACGCCCTGACTTTGTGCTGCGTGTGGCCAGTGTGCACGCTCCTGTGCAAGCTTGTGCGGCCACCTGCTCTCATTCCCTTCGCGTGAATACCTAGGGGCGGAGTGTCTGGGTCCACGGGCTATGCCTGCTGGACTGTACTCCGGGGTGGCTGCCTGTCCTCCACCCCTGCCAGCAACAGGGCTGCGCGTTCCAGTTTCTCCATGTCCTCTCCAGCACTTCCTGTGCTTGCTCTTTTTAATTTTAAACATTTGAATAGCTGTGTATGCACATCTCATTGGAGTTTTAATTTGCATTTCCCTAAGGATGAATAATATTGAACATCTTGTTATGTGCTTATTTCCGACTTTTATATTTTCTCCCTTCCCTACCTTTGGGTCTCGATCAGAAGGACTTGGTCCCTCCACTTTTATATTTTCTTTGGTTAAGTGTCAGTTCTAATATTTTGCTCATTTTATATAGGGGTATTTGTTTCTAACCTACAAAGTTATAATAATAATAAAATGGTTGTTATTTGATACCACTAAGTTTTGGGGTGTTCTGTTCTGCAGCAATAGTAAGCAGGTGAGGGTGCAGGCCAATGCAGTGGCTGCCGCGGGCAGGAGCCTGGGGCGCTGGGCCCGGGCCTGGGCAGGGAGGTGCCCTGCCCCACCTGGGAGCTGCAGCAGGAGGAACCTGGCGGGGGCAGTGCCACGGTGCGTGGGAGAGGAGCTGGCATCTGTCAGTCCGGGTCCCAGAAAGGGCAAGGCATCCTGCAACCATTTCTGTCAGGCGAGGACTCTGTGCATTCATTTCCTTTCTGCCGCCGAGCCCAGAGACAGCGTGGGGTGGGGGTGAGCAAGAAGGAGGGGGCTGGGTGGGCTTCCCCGCAGCCCAGCTCCGGAGACCATGGAGCTTCCAAATGAGAATCATCACTTTGAATGACATAAGATTCCTTTTTTTTTTAATTGGACAAGTTTTGGGCCTATATGAGTAAGTCCCCCACTGGGCACATTTTTAAGCAAACAGAATGCAAATAAAGTTGCATTTGTGTTACATGGTAAAATAAAGTTGCATTTGTTTTATGTGAAACTTGTTGTGGCTGTCGTGTGTATTTTATAAACATGGGCAGAACATACATTTTAAAAGGGTGCCTAGCATTCCACACACAAAGGAGCACTGGCAGGTGTTTTCGGTCCATCTGGGGCTCGCAGAGTGATGCCCAGCAGTGACTGTCAGAATGATTTCCCTCTGACAGTTCTCCGTGACTGCCCTCTATGTGCAGTGTTTTTATTTTCACTCGACAGCGCACATCTGCAGTGATGGGATGCAGGCAGACGGTTCCTGTCATCGGGGGAGGGGCGTGCAGACAGGTCAGTGGGTCATTAAAGGGGACTGGGGAAGATGTCCTTAGGGGTGGACAAGCAATTTGAGGAGGCCTCCGAGGAAGACAGGAGGAAGTGACCCAGGTGAGCCCCTGGGAGGCTGGACCCTGAGGCCCTGGGGGGCTGAGTATATTTGGGGAGGTGGTCCCAGGGGCTGCTGCGGAGGTAGCATGGCGGCTGCAGCAGGGCTGCCGCCCTTTTGGAGTGGAGCTTCCAGAGGACTCCCTCCAAACTCCCCCACTGCGCTTCCTCTTTCCTGACCTTCCTTCTGAGAAATCCCTGCTCTGTCTTGTGGGATTAAGGTGAACAGGGCCAACTCAGGCAACGTGGGGACAAGGTGGGTGGGACCAGAAATCCAGGAGATGGAAACCTCAGACGGAGGCCTCGGTGTGTCAGCACAGCCCCCCCCCCGCCCTCTGGGCTGTCCCTCCTGGCAGCATCCTGCTCGCCCCTCTCCTCCCCCGCCCGACATTCCCACCTTTGTGGTTCAAAATCCCAAGGGAAAACTGATGTTTCTTAGGATCCGCATACTTAATTTTGTAATGCATTATCACCATTCCTCAAGCTCTGACTGTTTACTTGTCAAGTACCTAAGGTGTTTAAAATTAATGAAATTTATGGTGCTGGGGGTTCCTACGACAGCAGTCAGAGCAATGCCTGGCACCTTAAATTTCCCCATGCCCTAGCAGCCGTGTGCGCCCACCCTCTGAGCACCCTGGGCACAGGACGTACCTGGGGACTACTGCACAGGTTAACGGTCCACTCAGCAGGCTAACCTACCTGGGAGGCTCAATTTCCATAAAAACCCAATCAAAGTGCGTCTGGGGAACTGGGTGTGTGTCTAAGTGGCGGAGGTTCGCCACTTAAGTGACAAGGACCGGGCGAGTTGGGACCCTTTGAAAACTGGGTGAGCCTTTTTCTGCAAAAGCGAAACTTATCTGATCCTCTGACAGTGAAGGTGGAATGACAAGAGCTGGAACATTTCATAGCCCGCTTTGCACTATCGCACCAGCAGTGACACCTCAAGAAGATAACAGCACAGCAATGAAAAAAAAGTCAAGTCTCTCCAATGCAGTATGGCCTTAATTGGCTGCCATGGGGTGGTGCGTATTAGCAAAGATTAGGAAAAAGAGCACAGACATAGACATTGGCTCCCTCCCCACTCCTGCCCTGCACTGAAGGGTAATTAGTATCCTGAAACCAGTGCACATTTATACACAGGGAGTAATGCAGCCTCGAGCTGGACTAAGCAGGTCAGTTTCTTACAAGTAATTTCACTATCTTGCAGCCTCAGACTTTTTTCTGAGAAGATTTGTAAAACCTATTCAACAATGATTTGAAATGCAAGACAATTGTTTCGTGAATGTATTTAAAAACATGTGCAATATAACAGTGTTAGGATACATTGCAGCAGAGAGCTTTTTGAATTATTTGTAATTTTAAAGAACATTTTCACTTTAATCATGAAGCTAGTTTATTTGAAAGAAAATAAGTGATAGATTAAATAAAATGAGTGTAATTCACATAAAATTGAACCCGTCTGAGTAGAATGTGGAAGCCACATGGCTTCCCTTGCCCGGGCCCTTCCTCTGTGTTTAGGATCAGCATCTATTGAATGGAAATTTCCATTCTTTTCTCTTAATTTTTGTAGCTTTTTTTGTTCATTCATATGCAAGAAGATTGAAAAATTCTTCATCTCACAAAAATCTTTCAAATAAGATAATAGATCATTTTCTAAAATCTGGATAAAAACATTTATAATGTCTTTAAATGTGATATGAAAAAATGTGTTAAATTTTAGCTAACTTTAATTTTTCAATACTACCCTGGCCTAGCCTTCCCCAAAGTGTTCTGCTTCTTTGCAAACACACTTGTGTGTGCAGAGACCTTTATATACAGGTAACCAGAGCACCCTTAAAAATAGAGGCAAAGCACAGATTTTAAAAAGTATTTATTAGGAAATATGTAAGAATTTTTGAAATCCAACACTTGCCTTTCTGGGGTTGGTTTAAGTTTTACTCACAGTGCTTTTAGAAAATACACTGCACCGTGGAAATGTAGTGGTGCCTCCAGTCCTGCAGCTGTGGGTGGCTCAGGTGACCTGTCACCTGCAGAGAGTAGACCGAATATTAGAGCAAATGGTTTGAACCTGCTTCCCATGAAGATGCTTAAGTGAGGTGTAAGGTGTGTTAGGGGAACTAAATCAGGATGACTAAGAACATACGGCCACAAGGGAACCGTGCAAGCAATGAAACGAAAGAACCTAGTCTACAAGTCCCGGAGGCCCCAGCTTCCTCTCGGCCCTACCCGTCCTCTGCGCTGGGACGTACGCACCCCGTGGCCTTTCGCAAGATGGAGGACCGATATTAAAAACAACTTAGGAGAATATTCGCATGATAGAAACAAACAAATACACTTCAAGTATGTGGTGATATTGAAAGCCAGATTCCATACTGAGAACTCGTATGGGTAAAGACCTGTTTTTCCCCTTGAAATTTCATTAGGAGTAACAGGTACTGATGTAGTAACTGAGGGGGCTTAAAGGAGCTGCTAAGCTCAGGACCTGAGCGCGGCGGGCAGGCAGGCGTCAAGGTGCTCAAGGCCCTGCAAAGGCCTCCTCTGGTGAACGCAGGGCGAGAACCAGGGTGCAAAGGCAGGTCCTCGCCACAGGATGCAAGCTTTGGCAGAGGTTGCTCTGGACAAGGTGCCTGGAAACCTGGCTCTTCCTGAGGACAGAGCCCCCGTGAGCTGTCGGCTAATTGCCCACCGCACAAGGGCACCTGGGAGAAGGAGAGATGGGGACTGACACTCAGCCACCCCCTGTTTGCCTGGCCTCGGGTTCTGGCCATCCAGGTGGCCGTTTTTCCAAGTTGCCCTGGCCCAGAGTACTAATACCTCTTTTCCTAATCATCAGTCACGTGGAGTGAGGAATCAACCAAGGCTAAGAGAGGCGAAAATGGGCAGCTAAGACTTGAAAGAGCAGGGGGCCTCTGGGACAGAGGGAACACAGCGGCACCCCTGGAGGGGCCCTGACTCTCCAGGAGCCTCCTGTCCACAGCTCTGCCCCAGCTGGCTGCCCACCTCGCACTCCTTACCCCATCACGACCCTACCCCCCTAAAGATAGGAGGGAAGGCACAGCGGAAATGCTCAAGGTGAGAACAGAGGATGAAGGGCCCGCAGCCTGGGCTGCGGGTGGGCTGCTGCCAGGGGCGCAGGCAGGCACGGTTTCCCTCCCCTGCTAGGTGAAGTTGTCTCGAGTGTTTATTTCTCCACAGATTCCAAGAGCTACATCAGGTGGTGGGGTGAGTGGTGCTCCGTCCACAAGGTATAATTACAGGAACTCCAGGGGCCCGCGGAGGTGGGTCATGCATGGCTGTGCTGTGACTTTGAGGTGGCCACTTTGTAGAGATCAGCCCGCTGATGGCACAGAGGTCCCTGCTGGGCCTCTCCTTTCCTGGTCCTTTGGCCAGAGAGAGTGAGCTTCCCTGCTTTTGTTTTCGTCTAGGACGGTTGGTCCAGCTTGCAGACTTCTTGGGCATCTAGCCTGCGACATGTGGGAAATAAAAAGGAAACCCATGGAACTCCCTGTATTGTCATTCTTCAATCCTGAAGCCCACAGTCAGAGGCTTTCTCTATTCCTGCTTTCAGAGCCCTTTTTCATTGACTGTTGAATTATTTCCCAACTTTTTAGTTGTGTTTAGAAGAGAGGAGCTGGGAAAAGTGAGTCTAGCTCATCCTGTTCCAAAACAGGAAGTCTGCAAGTGATGTTTTAAAAACTTGAATTAATCATTTCAATGATATGTGTCCCATGTTTTTCTAGTTAACGATCTGGAGTTTTTAAAAGATAGTAGATTTCTCAGAATGGCTACCAGGGCTGACCCCGAGGCTCAAGGTAAGCCAGGGGTCGGGTAAGTGTGAGGCCTGGAGCCCCCAGGAGTGCTCGTGGGTGTGATGCATGCTCTGGTTCTAGAAGCGGGGGCTCCCCTGTTTTCTGACATTTCAAGAAAAAGCGGCAGCGAGTGCCTGTGCACATGCTTGTCATTGGTATCGTTTCATCCCTTAACCTTTCCTGCTGTTATTAGCAATGCTTGACTCACAGTAAGCCTCTTACAGAGAGGTCAGATTTTGGTGACTTTCGTTAGTTAGAAAGGCATGGAACTAAATTAATTGGACTCATACTCGTGAAAGTTCTGGGCCAGTCTCAGCCAGGCAGCATACATCCGAAGGGGATGCACTGTGCTGATGGAGGGAAAGATATTCCAAAGTTAACTCAGAAAGGGCCACCAGCAGATTCAGAAAAAGGCCGGCAGGTCAGCAGGCTTTGGAGAGGAGCTGAGGCAGACCGCAGGGGTGGGGCGCGAAACGTGGACTTTTCAGGCCCGCAGGAGTGATGAGAGCCAGAGCGGGAGGTGGGCTGCGCTGGGCAGGCACCTGCTAGGCTTCCCTGGCAGCAGGCCCCTCCCTCATGCTGAAGGTTATAGAATTGAAAAGCTACGTGCAGATGAAGCGCACGCCTGGTTCTGAGCCCCTCAGAGGAAGGCCAGCATCCCAGGAAGGCGGAGGTCCAGGAAGACTTGGGGAGGACAGCGCAGGGAGGCTGGGGCCTGCAGGGTGCACACCAGCTGTGCCATGTCCTGCAGACGATGCTCCAGCGGTTGGGGAGGCCCCCTTGCCTTGTCTGTCTCATGCTGCAGGATGGAAGCGGGGGGCCAGGGCTATGGACAGTTGGCCGCTTGCTTTGTGTGCATGCTCCAAGTCACAAAGCCTCCCAGCAGGGCTGGGACCACTGTTGGCTGACTGAATCAGCTGGGGCAGGTCGCCTGCACAGGACTGCTCGCCGGCCACCTCAGGAGGAGGGCTCCGCTGGACCTCGGTGCCTGCCCGCCGCCTGGACAGTGGTGGTCCAGGGAGAGAGAAATAACGCCGTCTTCTATTCTGCTCTGTAGGGGAGGCCCTTTGGCTTTCCTTCTGAGCATGTGGATTCAACATACAGAAGTCCTGGCTGGGCAGGTTAGGTAGCCTCAGGCCGCATGGATTAAAAGTGAGGGAGAGCCCGGCCGGGCGTGGCTCAGTGGTTGAGCATCGACCTCGAAGCCAGGCGATCAGGGTTCGATTCCCGGTCAGGGCACATGCCCGGGTTGCGGGCTGCAGCCGATCAATGACTCTCTCATCATTGATGTTTCTATCTCTCTCTCTCCCTCTCCTTTCTTCTCTCTGAAGTCAATAAAGATATATTTAAAAAAAAAAAAAAGTGAGGGAGAGAGGAGGCAGCTGGAGGCAGGCCCCGGTGAAAGGTGAAGGCTGCCTCCAAGGGGAGGGTGAGAAACACTGTAATTATGTATGATATACATTATAAATGACTGACTGTCACAGAGGATAGTTAATTCCTTTTTTTTTTTTTGAAATTTTATGAGTTTATTTGAGCCAAAGTGACAATTGCCAGGAAGCAAAATCTCAATGGATTGAGAAAATGCTCCATAGAAGGGTAGTTCTGCACCTTATTTATAGATTACAATAAGGGGAGGCCGCATAAGGAGGCTTCCATGAAATTCATGGTGCAGATTAGGGAGGCGGGAGAAAGCCACGTGGGGAAACCTCTGAGACTGGGTAAAAAGTAAAATGCAGAGACAAATACTTCCTTTACATTGGTGGGCACAGGATGGTTAACAATTACTATTCACAGCACGTGGAGACGGTGCCTGGGGACAAGGTAACAATGAGGGGCTCAGGGGTCCTGTGCTCTGGCAAAAGCATCAGCGAGAGTCAGAGGCCCCAGTTCTCTACGCGGCCCCCTCCCCAGCTGCTTCACACTCACGGGGCTCCTTGGCTTCCGTCAGCCGCGTCTGCTTGGGGCCTTGGAGTCACGGCAGCCCTTTGGGTCTGTGAGAACTCCCTGAGGTAGTCATGGCAAGTAGTGGCTAATTTGGCGTTTCTTTTCAAGGTTGGTGACAGAGGCTGAGAGGGCCCCTCAACACAGCCTTTCTTCCCATCAGGACTTGGTCGCCTCTCTCCTCCGTCAAGTATTTTCCTTTCAGGTAGAAAGGGACAGTGAATTCAAGGGAAATACGCAGACAATTCATTGCCACTCCCACCTATGCCCGTTTTTCTTTTGTAAAATGCACGAACGTTAAGTTGGACCTGAGTCTGGAGGTGACTTCCTTGAGTGGAATTGAGGGGCGACTGCACAGGGACAGGAGAGGCTGAGCTGAGAAGTGAGGCCAGCCCTGATAACGTTGTCACCTCCGGCAGGAACATGCTCAGCAGCATGAAAATCAGAAGTGCCTCCGGAGGATCAGCTTCAGGCAGACTGGGAGGGCCGCTGACCCCGAGGCCAGCCTTTCTTATCCTTACGTGTTGTGGCTGCGGGTGCGGGTCCAGCTGTGGACTGAACGTATGCCTCCCCCAATGGGATTGCGTTTGGAGGTGGGGAAGTAGTTAGGGTTAGATGTGGTCAGGAAGGCGCCCCACCATGGGGTTAGTGCCCTGGAGCTATTCCTCTCTCTCCTTCCTGTGAGGACACGGCCTTCTCCAGGCCTGGGATGCCCTCACCAGCTCCACACCATGCTGGCCTCCAGAATCATGAGGAATAAATGTCTGGTTTGAGCAGGCTGGTGTTGGAGCCGAGACAGCCCCTGGGCAGGAGTTGGGGCGGGGCGGACCCACGGGAGGTGGAGTTCCTTCTGGGCCTGCTTCAGGCCTGGTGCTCGCACCCATCTTGGCATTTCCTCAGCCGCCCAGACTGGCCCCCACCAGCCCGGCCGCCCCTCCTGGCCTCGCCAGCCCAGCCTCAGCTTTCACCAGTGGCCTCGGCGCAGGGCCCCTGGGTGAGATTCCCCAGGGCGGTGAGTGCTGCGTGTGGAGCGGGCCTAGAGCAGCTGGCTGCCGTAGTCTCCCTCCTGTCGGAGCAAGTGGTGGGGAGTTAGAGGCTGGACTCAGCGTGGCGGCTCCTGGGCAGTGGGCGTCAGGCAGCAGAATGGCTCCCGGCTCCCCGCTTTGGGCTGGGCCAGAGGTGCATTGGTTTTCAGTCCTCATTCTGGCCAAGGACAATCCCCTTGGGGCCATTGGAAAGGCCCTCCATGGTGCACAGATCAGGAGCTGAAAAAGTCAATCAGGAAACTTGGGCCACTTCAAGGAATTGCTGCTTACAATGATACAACTTATCCCCAACAAATAAAACCTTCAATAACAATTGGGTTGGTGGGAGATTCTGGATTCCAATCAGGATTCTGATGAAATGTTGCAATCTGTTTGCCAGAAGATGATTTCGGAAACATTCAGAGGGAAACCTCAAAAATATTTTGATTTGCTTCATTTGGGGTTTTCTAAATATTTAATGTTTGAAGCCTTTCAGATTATTGATTCAAAATGATGTTTATTTCCAACAACTTATGTTTGGTTGTATCTGTCATTTATAAACATTCACAAAACCGGTCCCAAGTGCCATTTAGTAGTGTTGGTACTTGTGATTATTGTGTTTTCTTAGAATTCTAGCATTTAATTCACAGGAGGCTGGTGAGAAGGTCTTAAGAGGAAGGCTGCTGTAATCCAAAGGGCACAGAATCTCAGAGGCCATCCCAGAAGTAGCCACACTTCTCCCTCCCACGGGGACGACCTCTGACAGTTTCTGCCAAATTCCCTGTGAGAATACGGAAAAAAAAATGGCCCTAAATTAAATCTCAATATTCCAGCCAGCCCAGCCGCTCAGGCTAACAGCATCTCAAAGTGCAGATAACACGCTGATGCTCACGGGTTCCCCTTAGCAACAGGGTTGCCATGGGAACACATTGTAACCGGCTAAGAGGAGGCAAGCAAGAGCAGGAGTTTGCAGGAATTTCTCATTGAAATAATTACAGTAGTTTTCAGTATGCTTAAGAAATGAATGCGCCATGACTGTTCTTTCTTAATTTTCCTTTTCAAAGCACATTCGTGACAGTCTTGCATCCGATGAGTTTAGCACAAATGCTTACTATTTTAAATCTAAATACTATTGTATTTTTAAAATGCCACTTTTGGGAAATGCTTGGTGATCAATTATTTCTTATAAGATCCAGAGTGTCCTATGCATTTAAATGTTTGTCCAGATATGAAAGTCCCAGGAGGAGCCTGGTTATGTGTGTGAGAGGCAGAAAGGATCTGTGTGAAACTTGTTTTCATTACAAGTGCATTAAAAATTTGATATGACTTCCTGTTAACTGAATGACTATATGCCATTTATGCTTTTGTTCAATATTATTGATGATAAATTATCACTTTTGGGGGCTATGTCAGCACTGTGACTGGGACTGCACCTCCTGAATATCTGATCATGTCAGGAATTCTGGGGCTGCTGCGAGAGATTTTGTTTCTGTGTAGGAAACATCAGGCGCTTCCCTGAATCAGAGCTAAAAGAATAATGAAACGGCATTCAGTAAATTGCTCCTAAAGATTCTTTAGTGAGGGCCTCATTTTTATAAAGTGGCCTTCATTCTGGTATATGTGTTCCTGGTAGAACTTTTAGAGATTATATAAAAGCACAAAGACAAATATAAAGATTCCCAGAATTCTCCCTCAGAGAGCTCGTCAGCGGCTTGGCACCTCCTTTGATGTCTTTATTTTTAGCCATGTGCCTTGTTTTCATTTTAGTGATTATGGTGGGGACAGTAGTTGGTGACATGCATTCAACAGACAAAGCAAAAGAAGCGGGTTCTGAGCGAAGGCGGAAAACCAAAGCACCACCCATACAGGTCATCTGACACACAGAGAGGCTAATTCTGAACTTGAGAAGGGTGGTGCTCCATGGGAGACTGCAGTGCTCACCATGAAAACACCATTTTAAAATCAATGCTGGTGTTAAGTTCTGAAGGCAATTTTCCAGGGACCTTGCCTTGGGAGGTGGTGGCAGGGAGAGCCGCTTGGCTGGGACAGGATTCCCTGCTCCACTGTGCCTGGGTGGGCACCCAGTGAAGAGCCCCACACAGTGCCATTCTAGTTTACTGTCATCATTTTCATCTATTTTGATGTAACTACGTCCAGATCCTCCTAAGGCACAGGACCTTAGACTCAATACATTATGTTAAGACAGTAATGAGTAAAACATCTAAAAATATAACTTTCAGATTATAGCATCATGTTCACACTGTGCAGAAAATACAAATAAATGGAAACCATCGCACATTTAGGGGCCCTGGGTGTGGGGTTTTGTTCGCGGAGTGAGCACAGCACTGCAGAGCCAAACCCAGGACCATGACGGCAGGTGCGCCGGGGCCGAGGGTGCGGGTCCGCAGGCTTCCGGGAGCTCCTGTGGGCTCTGTCATCAGAGCACAGAACACAGAGACCTCGCTCTAGGAACGAGGCCCGCCCTGGCGTCAAGACCTGGTCATCAGGTGGTGATGGCATTTTCACTGGACTCGTCAGCGGCTGGAGCCCTTTCTTCAGGGAGTCTGGAAGCCGGGTGCAGGCCTATGGACATGTTATAGAGAAGGTCAGTTAAACATCACTCTAGGCTGCAAAGAAGATGCTTGAGACAATTTCTTTCTTCTGCATGTCTGCCAGCAGCAGGGCAAGAGAATAGCTCTTAAAAGTTTTTATTGTGGTAAAATATACATACCACAAAATTGGTCATTTAAACCATCTACGTGTACAATTAAGTACATTCATAATGTTCTGTATCCATCCCCACCATCCATTCCGCAAATGTTTTTATCGACCCAAACATAACCTTCAGCCCATTAAACAACAGTTTCTCACTTCGCCCTCTCCCGGCCCCTGGCAGCCACCACTCTACTTTCTTATGCATTTGGCGATGCCAGGGACCTCATATTGTGGGATCATACAGTATTTGCCCTTTTGTGACTGGTTGATTTCATTTAGCATGATGTCCTCTAATTCGTCCATGTTGTAGGATGTGTCAAAATTTTCTTCCTTTTTAAGGTCGAATAGTATTTCTTGTTATCGGTGGAATACCTATTGCTGTGGAAGTGGGCGTCTCTGTGTCCCCACCTATTGCTGGTGGAAGCGGGCTTCTTGCGATGTCACTAGAAAAGGAGTTTTCTGAGACTCACGCGGCAGAATGAATATTTATTTGCATGGAATTAAACCCCTGAGTTTCCAAGGTCCCATCTGCCTCCATCCCAAGGAAAAGGTTCCGTTTCGCCTCCATCGGGGCTAACTAATTACGATGGGGACGCCGCGGTGTGTACACACCGCAGTTTGTTTGGCCACTCGCCAGTTGATGGACACTTGGGCTGCTTCCACCCTTTGGCTGTTGTGATACTGCTGCTATGGGTGTACAATGTCTGTTTGAGTCTCCGCTTTTAGTTATTTTGGATGTACCCAGAAGTGGAACTGCTGGGTCCCTGGTCATTCTATGTTTAATTTTTTGAGGACTTGTCACACTTGTTTCCACGGCAGCCGCACCATTTTACACTCCCCCCGGCACCGGGCGAGGACTCCGGTTCTCCGCACCCTTACCCACGCGGGTCGGTGTCCACCTGTGCTCTTGAGAGCAGCCACCCCGTGGGGGAGGAAGTATTCACAGAGAGGGGCGTGGGACTCGGCGGAGAGCCCACTGCCAGCGCGGCTTCACCGCAGGACCAGCTCTCCCTCCTGCTGGGAGCTGTGCCCGCTGGGTGGGGTGTCCCTCCCCGTCACCTGCCCGCTGGCGAGGCCTCCCCCCTTCTCCTGGCGGGCATCCCCTTCACCTTTTTACCTCGCTCTCCGGAACCAGAGAGGCAGGCAGCAAACCGTAGTTTCTGACGGTTAATCCACACTGGGAATAGAAAGGTGTTTGTATAGAAAAGTATAACTTTCAGGCAAAGACAGAGTGAAAATCCAAAGCCAAATGGGGTGCCCCCTGCAGCACACGGGGATGGAAAGGTCCAGGTCCCAGCCCTCACTGTGACTCATGGCCCCGGGAACGTCTGGTGGAGTAATGACGGGCTTACTCAGCTCCTTAGTGTCTCCTGTGGTCAGTGTGGGCGCCATTTGGTCTCTAATATTGTGAACATTTAGAGAAAGGGACCCCTTGGAGTCTTCTGAGAAAGCTATGCATTGTCAAGCTCAGGTGTCACCCTAGGCAATTGTCCCTGGAAAATTCTAGAAGGGATTTGTCACAACCTCCAGGACCTTCTGGGCTGCAAAGCTCTGTTTTGTTTTGGGAAATGGAAACTGCAGCGGCTTGTGGGGAGTCGCGTACCCAGGCTGGTGCTGGTCCAGGCAGAGAAGGAAAGCGCTGCTGAAAACATTGTCCTATAGCCGCAGAAATAGGGTTCGAGGCACCCCTGGAACAGCGTGCGGCCTCTGCTCGCCTCCGCCTCTGTGCAAGCCTCTGCTGTGGGCTCAGTTGTCCTCCCTCCGTGACAGATTTCAGGGGGACACTGCTCTTCTTCAGGGGTCTTTAAACACCACCGTGATTCGGGCAACCCCAGCCTGGCCTCTCTTCTGCGTCCCAGGTCCCCTGGGCACCTGCACGCGGAGGCCTCAGGGAAACGCACACCCGACTTTGATCTTCTTGCCCTGCCCCTTCTTCCTGCGACTTTCACCTTGGTAAACGCAACAGCTCTCCACCCGTTCATCTTACCCGGCCCGCTTCTGACCCCACAGCACGGGAGGAAACGGCCCCTTCTCCCCTCCTCTGCTGCCCAGTCCAGCCTCAGCGCCACTCCCGGCCCCCTGGCTTCCCCCCGAGTGGTCCCTTCTCCCCGGGCACTCAGAGGGCTGCTCCGGCACGCAGGTGGGAGCCTGGCATGTTCCCGCTCCCACTTCACACTCAGCTGCTTCGACTCTCGGGATAAAGTCCAAGATCAGTGCCCGGCCGCAGGGTTTCCCTCGAGCCGCCCTGCGCCCCGGCCCCCCGCCTCTCTCGCTCAGCTCTCAGGTCAGTACAGTACCTTACCCCCCTGCCCCATGGCTGCCGCCTACCATGCCTTTTCTTCCGCGCTCACCCAGCAGTGCTCGTGGGCTCCGGGCCCAGACACAGTGTCACACCCTCAGAAAGGACGTCGGACACCCAACGTAAGCTCAGCACTGCCTGTTGTCCTCTCGGGCCACTCGCTCCTTCTGTGTTCTTTAGAGCCCGGTTGTAATTTGTAATCACATACTTATTTTTAAATTATTCCCTCTCTTTTGTTAATCAAAATGTGGTGTGCTAGATACACTCTTTCATACCTTGCATTTTTTGAATAATTAATTTGTATTTTTGTCTATGTTTAATTTTTAAATTTTTTGATTAAGTTTTTAGCTTTGGGATAATTGTAGACTCACATACAGTCATAAGAAATAATACTAAGAAATCCCATGGACCCTTCACTCAGTTTCCTCCAGCATAACATCTGCAGAGCTGCAAGAGGCACCTCCACCCATATTAACACCGACACAGAGCATTGCTGGCCCCACAGGACCCCTCAGTGGCCCTTTTGGGGCCACAACCCTCCTCCGGTCCCTCCTCATCCCCTGACAAGTGCTAATTTGCTCTGTTTCTATTACCTTGCCATTTCAAGAACGTTATCTAAGTGGAATCATATACAACGTTAGAGGCTGGCGTTTCCACCCAGCAGTTACCTGGCCGTTCACGGGCTTGTTGTGTAGATCAATAGCTCACCTGTTTTTATTGTCAAGCCTTGTTCCAGGTGTGGATGAACCAAGTCTGCTTAACTACCCACCTGCTGAAGCATATCTGGGTTGTTTCCAGTTTGGGGCCATTATTAAAAATAAAGCTGCTTTAAACATTCAGGTGTAGGGTTTTGGGTACGTAAGTTTTCATTTCTCCTGGAAAAATGCTTGGGGGTGCACAGCTGGGTCATAGAGTTACATTTGCAGTGTTTTAAGAAACTGACCGACTGTTTTCTCAAGGGGCTGTACCGTTTTACACTCTCCCAGCGATGGGCGAGTGGCCCAGTTCCTCACTGCGGTTCTAATTTGCACGTTCCTAATGGCCAATAACGTCAAACATCTTTTCGTGTGTGTGTTTGCCATCTGTATATCTTATTTGGTGAAATGTCTGTGTTTTTTGCCCATTTTCGAATTGTATGGTTTGCTTTTTTACTGTTGAATCTTGTGATTTCTTTATATATTATAGATACTAGTCCTTTGTGGGATATGTGGTTTGCAAATATTTCCTTCTAACTTGGTCTTTCCATGCCCTATTTGTTTAAATGTCAGCTTCCCCTTCCTTCAATATAACTTCTAGGAGGTTCCCGGGGAGTTTCATGAGACAGACTCACATCAGCTTACCCACCACGATATCTCAGCCACCAGAGACGATGCTGGCTGCACCGGGACGGAGGAGCGAATGCAGAAAACGGTAAGATGCGTTTAATGAAGGTTACGTACTTGAAATCACTCTACATATAGTTTTAAAACTGAACTTATTGCTCTGTTTCTGGTTGCAAATATACATGTTATTACAGAAATGAGCTATCGCCTGTGACACTAGTTTGGAGATGGCCATGTCCGTTTGTATATACATACTGCGTGAGATCCATGCGGACAGATGTGGGCCTCTGCAATTCGCTTCTTCACGGATGGACACAAGGCTGAGACCCTGGGGGCAGACACAGAGCACTGTCACTCAGCACAGCGTCAGCCCGTTTGCGGCACCCGGGCGCGGGTGGTGATTGCGCTGCAGGAGCGAAGTGCGAGCTTGGAGGAGCCCTGCTTTTTAACAAGCCTGCTCTTTGCCCCGGGGGTGAGCACCCCCTCCTCCCGCAGTGTGTTTGCTGAGAGAGGGCTGGGCAAAGAGCAGCTGAGGACTTGAAGTCCGGGGACACCTGGAAAGACACGTAGGAGCCAGAGAGAACTGCC
This sequence comes from Miniopterus schreibersii, assembly GCF_964146895.1. NCBI lineage: Eukaryota > Metazoa > Chordata > Mammalia > Chiroptera > Miniopteridae > Miniopterus > Miniopterus schreibersii. Next base: position 68,996,921 of record NC_138111.1, on the reverse strand, counting down.
TCTCTCACCACGTATATGCTGCACAACATTTACATACTCAGGAGCATAGTTTATCATGCTTTGTAACATGTTTTTTTTTCATGTAGCAAAAATTTGTTAACATTTTCTCTGAACTTTACATATTTATAATATGCATTATGTGCACATGTCTATGTATATACTGCTTTAAATGTTTGAGATCAGAGTAGGTAATGTTTTGTAACGTGCTTTTTTATTAAATAAAATGATATTAAACAATGGCTGTCATGATTTTTAAAGATTGTATAATATTATTTCATGTGAATACACTATAGTTTATTTAAGTGAATTTCTATTGTTATAAAATTAAGTTGCAATGAGAATTTTACAGGAAAAATTTCTTGACCATAGATGATTTTAGAATAATATTTTTAAGTCACAAAAGAAGTTACAGAATCTTTGGAAATCTTAATCCTCGCAAATCTTTAAAGAAATAGTGCAGCTTGTCCTGAGTAATTTAAATAATGACAACCTGGCAACAGTGTATTCTAGAATCCTTCTTGCTATGTGATTCCAAAGAATTTTCCAGTCATATTTTTGTGTGTACGTGTTCTTTCTTTTTAAAAAATCCTCACCTGAAGATATGTTTTTATTGATTTTTTAGAGAGAGAGGAAAGGAAAGAGAGAGAAACGTAAATGTGAGAGAGAAACATCGATCGGCTCCTCCTCCCATACTGGCCTGGAGGGGGATTGAATCAGCACCCTAGGAATGTGAGCTGACTGGGAATCGAACCCGAAACCTTCCAGTGTGTGCGATGACGCTCCAACCAACTAAGCCACCTGGCCAGGGATGTGTTATTTTTAAAATTTATTTACTTTCTAACCATTTTTTTTCCAGTGAGAACACTTAAAATCTATCCTCCTAGCGAATTTCAAGTAAACAACACCAAATTGTTAACTACGGTCACATTGGTGTCCATTAGATCTCCAGGAACTGTTCACCCAGCAGAACTGAAACTCTGTACCCGTAACCAACCCCGACTGACCCCCTCATCCCCCAGCCCCTGGCAACCACCAAATCTATTTTGTTTTAGATTCCACGTGTGAGTAAGGTCATGCAGCATTTGTCTTTCTGTGCTTGGCTTATTTCGCTTCGCATGATGTCCTCCTGGGTCATTGTTTTGTCATAAATGGCAGGGCTTCCTTCTTTTTAAGGGCTGAACTGTATGTATATGCACATACACACACACCCCAGTCCTCAGCCAGGCGGCCGGTGGGCGCCCAGGGAAGGCCTGGGTCGCCACCGGCAGTGCCTGTCGCAGCCCTGTGCCAGCGCGGGAGAGATTCAGGCATTGTCCAAGCCTGTGAAGGCCTTGAGATGAAAGTGCTCCCACGGAGGCTGAGGGGTTTGCACACATCGCTGTGGGGAAGGAGGGAGGGAGGGGACTGCTGGTGCTGCCACGTGCCCAGACGGCCACAGGCGGGGCCATGGCCTCCACGCACACCCCTCCGCACGCGGCATTGTGCTCCGCAAAGGGAGGCTACACACTTCGGAAAGGAGAGCAGAGTTTCACATTTCCGAGGGCTCCTCTCTTTGGTGGTAATTATCTCATGGCAGTAACTTCGGACTTGTGAACAAATGGGGGCAAAACCTTCCTGGAGCAAGATGGGGTGGCCACGTGGGGAAGACTGATGGCCCGGTGGCGGTGGGTCCCCTTCCCAGAGAGGACTCATGCCTGCCCCGCTGTTCTGCCTGAAGGCCCTGGATGGCGACCTCCTCTAGTTCTGCTCGGTGACGCTCGGGGGCCACTCAGTCCCGTTGGCAAAGAACCCAGGAAATGGAAGGAGGGCTCGAGCCTGTCCTGCGATTTTTAATACCTGTCTCCTCACCCCGACACTCTTCATGAAGGAAAGAGCAGAAATTCTACAGTTCTCAGTTTAACTCTAAAACTAGGGCTATGAACGTTTGAAAAGAAAGAGAGAGATTGCAGGGAAACTCTGGCATCCAGGAGACACAGGGGAGCAGGGCATCCGGGCCTGTTGGAAGGAGGAGGGCGTGTGTGAAACAAATGCAGGCATCTGTCCATTGCTTTGTAGTTTACACGGCACTTTCACGTTCACTGTCATCATTTAGAAAAAAACGGTTTTGTGGGATAGGAATTATGATTCCTACTCTATGAGTAGAGAGAAGTAAAGTTTGGGATGGCGAAGAGACTGTGACAAGCCACCTGGGAAGTGGCCGGCGCGCCCCAGGATGCTGATACTGTTAAACAATCAGCTTCCTGGAAAACAAACAAACAAACAAACAAACAAACCCAGATCAGCAGTGTTGGCGGGGTCTGTGGTGTCAGTGCTCCACCTCAGCCAATTTCAGGCTAGTTATGGTTTCACAAGGGGCCCACAAAATCCCCGACAATTTCACGCTCGGCTCTTGTGAGCTGATTGCAGCCCCAGCCCGACGTCACTGTGGATGAAGAGCCCGAGCCCATCTTCCTTCTGGCCTGAGGCTTCCTCATGTCCAGGGGACATTTAGGAGTAACTAATAATTTGCACCTGACGGAGCAGCGGGCCGGGCTCGCAGTAAGTGGGAAATGCCGCATTAAACACAACACCCCGGGATGACTGTGTGGCCTCTGGGTGCTAATTCCCACTTACATCCTAAGGTCAGGACTGGCTCATTTCCTTGAGTGTGGTCCTCCCTGAGGGCTGCCCATGACAGTTTGCCGCGTCTACTGGCTCCCGTTGGAGATTGTTGGCCTCTGTGGGCCCAGCTGAATTTTTCAAATCTCTGCAGCCTGGGGAGGTGAAGGAGGGTGGTCCTGGTGAGGCCATCATGCGGGTTTCCTGTCTGCATTGAGCTCTGTCTGGCCCTTAGTGTTTGGGGTTTACGGCTGCGTGGGGAGCATGTTGCCAGGGAGACAGGGTATGTTGCAGAGAGGAGTGGGAGTCCTGCGGCGTCGTGAGCTGGCACTGGCTGCCTGTCCTGCGACTGAGAGGCTTCTGCCACATGAAACCACAGTGGGCGGTAGTGGGTGACGTGAGGGGCAAGTGACCCCTGGCCTGTGGCAACCCTGCTGCGCAGCAAGCTAGAGTTGCACTGGGTGCTGTGGCTCAGCCCTCCGCCCGGGAAATGTCGAGTGTCGCTTCCTCAGGCTTCGATCCTCTCGCACCTGTTTCGGTACGTGACGCCCTTGTCAGGCCCACCTCTGCCACCGCACCGAGAGCACATGGATTTTAATCACTGGGCAGTTACACCGCCAGTTAACCTGAACGCAGTGTTCGGACTCCTGATTACAGGTTACACGTCTGCATGTGTTTCTTCTGAAAAAATAAATAGCATTCCAGTTCTTCTCTCTGACACTACAGAACAGGCCAAAGCCCAGCAGCCGGTGCTGCGGGAACGCAGGGGTCCCCAGGCCCTGGTCTCTGACTGTTGTTTCCGAGGTGCCTAAATGTCTCTCTTCATTTTCTTATCTGCAAAAGTGCAGACAATACTTTCCATCTCATAGGTTTTTGTTGTGGAAATTCATGAGCTGCTCCAAATAAAATGCATCTCTTGGTCTTTGTCACATGCTAAGCACTCCTGAAATGCTGGTCCAAACTCTGACCAAATGGCCACTGGCACTTGACTTGTGCACACGTGTTAAGCACAGAATCTTCACACTGGTCCCCCCCATCCTTCATCAACTCAATCCAGCCACACATCTCTCTCTCTCCCTCCTCTCTAACGTAGCCATCCAAGCCTAGCCTTTTTACAATAGTTCAAAATACTGATTAAAATCCATCCTTAATGCATTCCTCTATATACGCATTTTAAAACTGAAGTGAAAACTTTCAGTTATAAGATAAATATGCCCTGGGGAGGTAGGGTACAGAATGCTGACTATTATTAATAATACTGTCCTGTATATTTGAAAGTTGCCATGAAAGTAGATCTTAAAAGTTCTCATCACAAGGAAAAAATTGTAACTGTGTGGTGATGAACGTTAACTAGACTTATTGTGGTGATCATTTGTATATATATCACATCATGTAGATATGTACATATATCAAATCATTATGCTGTACACTTGGAACTAATATGTTGTATGTCAACTATATCTCAATAAAATTTTTGTAAAAAAGGAAGTGATTTGCCTGGCTTGTGTGGCTCAGTAGTTGAGTATCAACCTAGGATTCTGGAGATCGTGGTTCAAATCTAGGTCATGGCACATGCCCGGGTGGTGGGCTCGATCCCCAGTAGGGGGCATGAAGGAGGCAGCCGATCAATGACTCATCCTTGATGTTTCTTTCTTTTTTTTAAAAATATATCTTTATTGATTCAGAGAGAGGAAAGGAGAGGGAGAGAGAGAGAGAAACATCAATGATGAGAGTCATTGATCGGCTGCCTCCCTGCACGCCCCCAACTGGGGGTCGAGCCCACAACCGGGGCATGTGCTGTGACCCGGAATCGAACTGCGATCTCCAGGATCCTAGGTCGATGCTCAGCCGCTGAGCCACACCTGCTGGGCTCATCATTAATGTTTCTATCTCTCTCCCTCTCCCTTCCTTTCTCTGAAGTCAATAAAGGCATATTAAAAAAATACAATAAAAAGGAAGTGATTTAAATTAATTTGGTTTGAGAATTTGAGGATTTCATAGCATCCCTGGAGAAACTTAGGAGCACTGTGGGCTGTACAAATATAACCATCAGTGCAACTGGAAGGAGAGTGTTGCTTTGGACAAAACATGGACTAAGCACGTCAGAGGTGATTATTATTGCCAGCCAAAGCAAAACCGCACTGTCAGCTGAGAAACAAGCTCACAGGCAGGCTCCTGGTACATGAAGGACCTCTCGTTGGTCCTTGGACTTCTCTTAGAAGATGTGACTTTTGGGCCAGTTTCAACAAGCACATGTGGAAAGCTAGTATTCAGAGTCCCCAAGAAGCCCGAGAGAACCCAGAGGACTGTCACTTGGAAGTAAGGGTATTTCTGGGGCAAAATTTGCTCTGCTCCACAGTTCTCTGCATGTCTGTCCAAGCAATGAGCACTTCTAAGAGGTAAAAACAAGTTTCAAGTAAGTCCCCACTCTTGACCTGGGGCCAAGGAAGGCTCAGGTCAATGACATGCTTTGCAGGCTGTCCCGAGCCCTGATGGCCCGGCAGGAGGGAGGCATGCTTTGCTCTCTGTGTGCTCATCACAGTGGGCCCCACACAGGGCGCCAGGACAAGTGGGTAGCCAGCCCTCAAGGGCACAGCCTCAGGGCAGGTCCGAGTGTCACAGCAGGTTCTGTGAAATTTCACTAGGTGCTTTTCATCAGCCTGCTCATTTCCCAGCTCTCGGCCACTCTCTCCCTGCTTCACTTTTCTGAGAGGGAACATCTGATCGGCTGCTCGGCAAGGGGCAGCCCGTGAATGGGTTCCCTCTGCTCCAGTCAGCTGTTGCCAGGTTGGGGGATGGCATCCTGAGCTGCTCACTGGAGACACCTCAGCGGCTCCTTTGACCTTGAGATGAGGTTAAGTCCCTTCATGCAGTCTGCACGGTCTTTCTGGACTCAGCAGCTTCACCACACACGCCCTCTGCCCAGGCCCAGCTGCGGGACCTGCAGCCCGAGAGGAGGGAAATGTGGCAGGCAGAGGGCGCCTTAAAGGCACCCGAAAGCTTTTTTCTTTCCCCTGATCTCTCTTCCCATGTCTAACAGTGCTTTTATTTTCTACTTAATATTCTAAGGGAAAAAAATTAAACATTAAATTGTCTTAAGTTTTAATGTGTGCAATGCCCATTTTAGATGGAAACACCAGAGCATTGGACCTGTATGCAGAATCTCTACAGGACAGTTTGCATTTCCTGGCTCGTCCTGTCCCGGGAGGGTGCCTGGAGCTGGCTGGCAGAGTGGGACATGGAGATTCAGGGAGGGAAGGAGGAGGAGAGGACCCCAGGCATATAGCCGGCTCAGGGAGAGCTCCCAGCGGGGGACTGCCCACCCATGACTTGGGGTGTCCCTGCATTGGCTCAGCTACAGGGCTGCTGGGTTCCCCACACCAGCTTTGGGACAGGTGTGCTGTGCTCCAGCCAAGGGACAGACTTGGGGGAGTGAGCTCCCATTCTCATGGGAACACTGTGCCAACTGACAGTGGATGGGTGACCCCACCCAGGGGTCTACGGGATCTGGAGTAGGTGAGAGACTCACCCAGATGAGATGTAATCTCCTGCCAGCAGACTACCTAGTCTCCAGTGGTGCAGCCAGCCAGAGGTGGGGGGCTGCTAGCCCGCCATGCCCTACCTGAGATGCCGCCGACATGACCACCTGTGCCCGGCCCCTGCTGGGGTTGGAGGGTGGCAGAGGTCACAGTGTGGGAACAGGGAAGCTGCGTGAGACCCTGGCACAGGGGAGCAGGACACAAGCAGTGGAGAACTGGTCCTGGGGGAGAGCAGGAGGTGGGACTACATGAGCCCCTCCCTGAGCACGCTCCATGTCCCACTTCACTTACAAAACACAAGGCCAAAGATAAAATTAGTAATTTTGACATAGCGACAGTGGACTGGAGCGCTAAAGCCCGAGCACGTGCTACAGCTCTGGTCACTGGCCTGCAGGCCTGCGTGCCTCCCTCTCAACCCTGCGCCACGGCATTTGCGCAAGCATGTGCTCGGTGCTGCTGGGCCAGAGGCTCCTCCACTAATTTAATATGTGAAACCAGCACCACACATGCTTTCAAAAGAAGCTTCATACTTCAAATAGGACTTCTTAAAAATGGGAATAAAAGAGAGCGATGGCTTTACAATGGAGAAGTCCCATGGGCAAGCCTTTCGCAGGTGCTCAGCCTGACTTAGAGACAATGAATCGAACAGGAGGGGACGTCCTAAGGGGAGCAGGCCGCAGCCGCTGAGCGAGGCAGGGACAAAGGACACGAGGTCGGCAGCGAGCTTCCAAATGGCTCAGAAATAGGTTGAGAGGGCAGGGGGCCGTCGGAGACTGCCGAAGGCGAGCAGCCGTGGATCTGGGTGCAGACACAAGGCTGCTCCTGAGCTTGTTCTTCCAAGTCGTCTGTAGGGCTGACCTCGTCCACGGGGAGACGCCGGGGAAGGGAGGTGGAGGACATTTAAGGCAGAGTGGCCTCTGACAAAGTGACGCCCCAGGAGGCAGAGCGGCTTCATGGAGAGGCCATCAGGGGCCCTGACTCCCAGACTCACGAGTCTGCAGACCAGGATGACACACACCCGTCTGTCCTCTTGTCACCAGTCCTCATTCTGGGGGTCATTCTGCCCCAGTTTCACCTGTTTCAGTCCGTTCCACTCTTCCTAAGCTGAGAACCTAGTCCTGCGACATGATGGTTTAACACTCTTCTAGAGGCTTCTGTTTGTTACCCCCTAGCCATCCCTACCCCGACGTGCTCCATCCCCCACCCCGCGCAGTCACCCTGACCACTCCGATTCAAAGCCTGGCTCACAAGGCCTGGTGAACCCCGAATCCCTGGCCTTCTTGTCACTGTCTTGAGGTTGCTTCTGCCCTCCCTCCCTCCCTCCCTCCCTCCCTCCCTCCCTCCCTCCCTCCCTCCCTCCCTCCCTCCCTCCCTCCCTCCCTCCCTCCCTCCCTCCCTCCCTCCCTCCCTCTGGGTCCCTGTGCTCTATGAAACCTCTGTGCATGTACCCAGCGTCCTGCACTGCCCTCACCCCTCCTGCCATCTGTGCCCCAGCTCCTCCTGTGAGGGTCAGCAGTGTGGTTTGCTGCACACACAGTGCCAGACCCGGACTACAGGACGGTATATGGGCAGGACTGGGACTGGGGAATTCACAGAGAGAATTTCGACGTGCACGTCCACTGGCGTGGAGTCCCTGGGCCAGCATGTCTTCTTCCTGCTGGAAAACAGCACGGGTGTCCGAGTGCTTGGCAAGCCGGGCGTTAGGATCAGGCCTGTGGCATCAGCTCTGAAAACATCTCCAGGGAAACAGCTAAGGGGCATGGTCAGGACTCCCCCTTTAAAAAAAATGTTTCTATTGATTTCAGAGAGAGGAAGGGAGACGGAGAGAGAGATAGGAACATCAATGATGAGAGTCATTGCTCGGCTGCCTTCTGCATGCCCCGGACTGGGGATCGAGCCCACAACCTGGGCACGTGCCCTGACCGGGAATCGAACCTCGATCTCCTGGATACTAGGTTGATGCTCAACCAATGAGTCACACCAGCCAGGCCAATTTAATAATTTTTAGTAAATTTACAGGATTGTACAATCATCACCACAATCTAATTCTAAAATATCCCTATCACTGCAAAAAGTCCCTTGTGCCCCTTTACAGTCAGTCCCAATTCCCCACCCCTCCCCCAGCCCTGGCCCCAGGTATCCATTGGCAGGCTTTCCGTCTCAGCAGATTTGCCTAAGCCTTAAGGGAATGATATTTTCTTGACTTCATGGAATATTACTCAGCCATGAAACATATTTGTGGAGATTATATTATAAAATGAAATGTCTCCAAAAATAGGTCCTTTAGGGGAAAAATAAGGAACACAAAATTGTCCCTGCATAAAACTACACATGCATATGGTCAAGGAATTGACAGGAATCCAGAATTTACTCAGCTTTTCTTTTTTTCTTTTTTAAAATATATCTTTATTGATTTCATAGAGAGGAAAGGAGAGGGAGAGAGAGATAGAAACATCCATGAGAGAGTCATGGATCGGCTGCCTCCCGCACACCCCTGACTGGGGATCGAGCCCGCAACCCGGGCATGTGCCCTGACCGGGAATCGAGCCCTGATCGCCTGCTCACCCACTGAGCCACGCCCGGCCGGGCACTCAGCTTTTCTAAATGAATTAATTCTTCAGGATAGGCTGTAATGTATTTTACAAAGGAAATAAGGTTCTTACACATTTTAACTGAGCAACTGTTTCAGTGTGCATAGCCTTCCAGCTGATTTCTTAGAGTGCAAGTCCTTGTGGTTCTCTCCCTTATTCTGAGGTTTGTGCCCTGGGAATTCTCTTTTTGAAAGAACTGTTTTCCTAGTACTGTTTGCTTTCCAGTGTGTCTGTTGTCAGAGTGGATTAAAGTTTTCCCCCCTTTCTCCATCTTCCCCACAGAGGCCAGCAGGCCAATGGCTGCCCCAGAGGCCACTTGGTCCCCTTTATGTGTGTACAGTAGGCGATGTCCTGCCAGCCTTCCCCATGCTGCTGGTGTCTGGTAGCCATGGCAATGGTGCAAAGTGATGGTAGTCGTTGCGTCATCAGTGGCAGGGCTGGAATCAGGGCTCCCTTTTGTGTGTTGTTTTTGTGGGGTGCTGGAGTCAGGCCTGCTGTGCTGTGAATCCTTGCTCTGCCACCTGCTAGTCGGGCAGCTTGGAAAGCCACCTACCTTCTCCCAGCCCAGTGTGCTGCGTGTGATAACAGGACCCACACGGTAAGTTCCTGAAGGCTGGATTGGCCCACGTGCAGGGCTCAGCGCAGGGCCTTGCCTGCCAAGGAGCTGCGAGGACACAGAACGGTGGGTCCCACCCCATTGCCCACGTGGGCATGTGAAGCTGCGTTACCTGGACGGAGTGACAATATTTGAGTCTTAGAAATAAAGAAACAGCACTTGTGGAGAGGCTGGTCTGTGAGCACAGGACCCCCATTCACAGCCAACGGGAGCTGTCCCTGGTGCTGAACCAGGGTCAAGGGCAGTTCAGTCCCCAGGTTTCCCACCATTGGGTGTCCTGTAACAGAGTATTCTTTACCACAGACATTTCTACACCCAGGAGGTGGGCAATAAACACCTGAGGGTCTCTGCAGAAGAACTCCTGCCATCTCGGTCTCAGGACCCTCCTTCAGGCCTGGCACCCACCCCTCCCTTCATGGTCAGCTCTATGTGTGGCTCATGTTTCTTCCTTCGAAATGTCCTGTGCTCTCATTCCCTCTCCCCCCAGTGCTCAGCCATCCCACCCCATCCCACACTGTCTTGCAAAATGAACTGCCTTTCATTCCCACCCTCCTCCCAGGGTGACCCCAGTCTTTCCCCAGCCTTCCGGTGAGGCTGCTCCCCATCTATGCTTCTGTGGCACCTTCTGCTCCCTCCACTTCCCTCAGATGTGCATCCCTGCGGATTCAGGCTGCCACCTCCCTAGGACCTCAAGGCCACCATGTCTCTTTTGATCTTTCTTCAGGGGCCACTTCCATCCCTGTCCTCCCCGACCCACAGCCCATCGCCCACTCCTGGTAGCCGGCCTTCTCTTCTCCCTCCCCCCCCCGCTTGCATTCTTGAAAGAACTCTCCACCGACAGTTTGCCTTCTTCCCACTAGCACATAGACAGAGGGACACTTTTAGGGGCTGCCCCCTTGCTCCTCACCAGAATCCTGCACCTCTGGCTTCCTGTGGGTCTGGACGAAGGGAGGAACCCACAAGGGACTGGAGAGTGGGGAGAGAGAGACTCCCCACTCCTCATCATTGCTTCCACCTCAGTCTCTAACTTTATTTCTCCAAAACTACAGCTCTCCTTGGTAGCTCCTCCTCCAAAACTCCAGCTGGAGTTCCACTGGCTCTAGAGCCAACTGCCTTCCTGTTCCTTCAGCCCTAAACGTGGAATGGCTAGTGGTTCTGGGGAATGCTTGGTGTGTCACAATCATTAAGGTCTCTTCCTTGGAGCCACCTCTTCCTCCTCAACCCCAAATGATCTGCTCCCCAATTCCCCCCTCCCCACCATTGCTCCAGGGCAGTAGCTCCACCCATGCTCGACCCTCGCTCCCTCCTTCCTGCGTCTCCATTTCTCCCATGTTGTTCTGCTCTCTTGCTCTAAACGCACCCCTAACCCTTCCACCACCCGTTCTACACTCTGCTGTACTTCCAGCTGTTTCCCTCTGTCTTCCCTCTTGTTTCATCTAGTCTTCTGGGAAGTATGGTTTTTTTCATTCATTTACCTGTTTCTTGTTCAGTTGGCACCATCCTGTGACCTAAGTGGCACCTCCCACCCTCCTTGTGAAGTGCCCAGTGACTGGTGATCACCATGTCCAAGGGTGATTCTCAGCATGCACTTACTCAAGCTCTCTGGATCGGTGAGGCTGAGTCACACGGCCTGGCCAGCTCCTAATACTGGGTGGTCCTGGCATGTTCTGTAACCCTTCTGATCCTCGATTTCTTTCTGTGCAGGGCGGGATGTAAACTTATCTCATTGGTCATGGGATCTAAAGGAGATGGCACTGCTTGGCACAGGGGGATGCTCAAGCGAAGTAGCTACAATGGCCACTGCTGCTCGTGTTAACATCACCGATTTCCTCGTGAAACCACTGTGTCCCTCCAAAATTCATATACTAAAACCCAACCCCAGTTGGAGATGGGCCTTTGGGAGGTGAGGGGGTCACGAGGATGGAATCAGCGCCTTGTAAGAGACCCCTAAGGCCTTCCTCACCCCTTCTGCAATGTGAGAGCACAGGTTGAAGACAGCGTCTGAGGGCCAGAAGCGGGTTCATGGCAGACGCCCGTTGCGGGAACCCGGATCACGACCTTCCAGCTTCCGCACCTGCAGGAATAAACGTTTGTTGCTGAAGCTGCCCGGCCTGGAGGGTTTTGTTGCGGCAGCACGAACTGAACGGAAGCACGGTGTCCGTCAGACCAGTTTCCGCACGCATCCTCCTGACCCTGACCACGTTTCCCGAGCGCCCACCTGGGAAGCCTGGTGTTTCCTCAGACTCTTTCTTGATGACCCTCCTTCCTACGTTTATCAGTCACTGAGCAGCTCCACTCCACTGGCGCCAACGACCTTCGAGTTCCAGCCTCTAGCCCCGACTGCCCCGCAGCGCGCACATCTCCGGGAGACCGCCCACCCCCCGCAGGCGTTCAGAGCCCCCCTCCTTCCCCCTGCTGCTTGCGCTTTTCGTCTTAAGGGATGAGACTCACTCGGCCTCACTGTCCAAGTCAGAGGCATGGCCTTTCTCTTCGTTCCTCTCCCAGGAGATGAAGAGGGCTCTGCCCAGACTCCACAGCAGGCCACTTGCCCCACTGCCAGGTGTGACATGCAGGTGGTTTCTACTGTCCACGCCTTCGGGGGCTCAGGCAGAGGCCACTTGGCTGGAGGCCCTGCTCCTGGAGCAGCTGAACGTGCGAGGAGCGAGGAGTCTCCCCGCCAGGCTGAGGCACGTGTGGCTTCATACAGCCCCACTTCTCCTTATGCCCCATCTTGTGGCCTCCTCCTGCCTTCCATGGAAGTTGATCCCTAAAAAACCCCTTACACCCTAATCTCTACCTCAGCTCTGTCTCCAGATAAGCCAGCCTGCCCACATTCCCTCTTCCATCCCTGCCGGCCAGATCATTTTACCTTCTCACTGTATCTCGAGCCCATCCCCTCCTTTCCATCTCTCTACTCTGGCCTTCTTTCAAGGCCTCATCATTTTTAACCTGTACCGTTACGTCCCACCTTCTCAACTCCCCAGAGCTGTTCCATGTCACCATCAAGTTATCCAATATAAAATGCAAAGCGGACTGCGTCACATTCTCAAGCCCCTGCAGGCCTTCCCATGCATCTCAAGGGAGTTGTGTGTTATTCTTGGACCCTCCTGGCTGGGGTTTTCTAGCTGCTTGGCCTCCCAACATTTCCTCTAAACAGTCTACATGGGATTCTGGGAAATGCTGGGCTGGCTCAGCCTGAGCTGTTCCCCACACAGCATCTCCTCTTGAGGTTTCCCCTCCTCTGCAGGGAAGGTCCTAGCAAGTCCTCAAAACTACTGAAGTCACCCCTGACATCCTCAGGCCAAGTCAGTGCACTCCTCTCTGGACAGTTTTTTGTGTCTCACACACATTAAAAGGTTCACAGCATTGGACTAGGTTATAATGCTAATTTTAGCCTTCCTGCCTGTCTTGCTAGAATGAAACCTTCTAGGGGCAAAGCATCTTCCCAGGGCCCAGCTCATGGCCCATCCTTAGGAAGCACGGGTGGCCTCTAGAAGTGGGAAAGGCCAGGCATGGGATCCTCCCCAGGGCCTCCAGAAGGAACCAGCCCTGCCTGACCCTGAACTTTACCCCGTGGGACCCATGTTGGACCTCTGACTACAGCACTGGGAGGCAATGCAGCTGTGTCATTTTAAACACTGACTGTGTGGTTAAGGTAGCAATAGAAAACCAGTACACTTTGAAATTAATACATTTAAAAAGAAGACCTACAATGATCTGGAAAGGCTACTGTAAATGACCCAGGCTGCCTGGCTTTCTCGAGTCTCAAGGCTGACTTAACAATGGTTTCCTCTTTTCTGTTTTCTTTGTGTTGCCTGACTATGAAAATTTCGTCTATCATCCATCTCTGTGTTGTCTCAGGCTGATGAGGAGGACTCTGGAGCTTGGGGAATAGTGTCTAAAATAAGCAGGAACACCCCCATGCGGCCCACGGGGCTGTCCGGGGAGGGAGGGCGGGCGGGGCTGGCAGCTACTATTTTGGTGCAGGGCTGCCTTGGGGGGTTTCTTCCTGATAAGTGAGGCTTCCCTGCACGATTGTCCTCTTGGGCTATTAATTGCCCTCTTTGATTATATATTTTCTTATATTTAGTACATTTATATTGCTCTTTATATTTTAAAATGACCAACGCCCTCCATTTGCCTCTCCCCATAAAAGAAATCAATCTCCTGTTGGCTGAAGGGTTAATGCGCAGCTTTGGGTTTTTTCTTCTTGGAGGCTCAGGCGTGCATGCGTGCTCTGTATCCCTTTCACAGAAAGGAGCCAGGGCGAGGTGCCTGGGTTTTGAATGTGCCGTCACCGTGCATTCATAATAAATGCTGCACCGAATGGCACGTTCATGGTGGCTCCGTGATGTAAACGAAAGCTGAATGGAAGCTGGGGGCACAACTCACCTCCAAGAGGGCAGTCCTGTTCACAGCCGCGCCTGACCCTGGCTTTTCATTTTCCTTGAAAAACCAGCGTTTCCTCCCTTGCACGGCGGTGGGGTCCCTTCCTCCCTCCTCTCTGAAAGCAGGCTGGCTTTCTTCCGCTCCTACTTTTTCCCACACTGCTGTTGGAAGAAAGGTCCCGCCTTTGATTGAAATGGAACCTTCCACTATTGAGGAGCCTTTGTTGAATGAGTCATCGCTGCGGCGGCTCATTGGCTGAGGCCCTGGAACCAGGGGATTGCCTGGCAGGGCTGCCAGGCCCGGCTCCATTCACAGAAACGCTGGCTCCCTCGCCAGCCCTTCCATTCACACAAACAGCATTTCATTCACATTTTGCTGTTTTTGTCTAAAGATCAGGGTTTGGGAATGATAGGGCATTTCCGCTTTAGATTTGGGGGGGCTTTGACAGCCATCCCAATCATCTACGGGGTGTGCATGTGCCGTTGCTATGCAAGCAAGGGGAAGGGAAGAGATGAGGGCCTGCGCCTGTCCTCCTAGGCCTGCGTCCTGGGTTGGTGGCCGCTGCTCCCCTGCACTCCTGCGTCCAGCAGCTGGCCCGCCCTGGGTGGCACTGGTTACAGCTGCTCCACAGAGCTCTTGGAGCCTTGGTGCCTCCTGTCCCATGTCTAGTCGTGGGTGTAAGAAGACTCAGGGTGACCTGAAAACGTGTTGGAGGTACATTCATTTGCTTGCACAGAGGCAGCTGGAAACTTGGACAGGGAGCGGGTCATTGTGCTGGGCAGGCTGTGTCAGTGCCCCGCGGTGATGGTGCAGCCACCGTGGCAGGGGCGGGGGCCTGAGCCCAGCAGACCTCCTGGGGGCTGCCAGCGCCCTGCTCTCAGGAAGGAGGCCTGTGCGGTTCCCTTGCAGGCTGGCTCTGGCTCCTGAAAAGAAGGCATTTTCCGGCGGATTTGATGTGTAATGAGAGCAGCTGCATCCCCCCCTTACTGGGGGGCTGCAAGCACAACTGAAGGGACACTGACATGTATTTCTAGCGTCTGCTGGGCATTCTTCCAGAGCCCGAGCACGTTCAGCTGGAGTGAAGCTGCCAGCGCAGCCCCTTCTGGAATGGACCCCGAGCCTGCCGCCCTTCTCCGGAGCTCCCCCTTCTTTCCGGGGAGGTGGGCTCTCAGCTCCCCGGGGGACCCGCCTCTGCAGCCGCGGGAGAGGCCCTGGCGGGCTCTGCGCAGGAGTTCACACGCACTTTTATTTTTATTTTTATGTATTTTGAGGAATTGCATTGCCACAGAGACACCTGTCATGGCTGCTTTGCTGATTTGAAAAGAAACACCCAGGAAGCGGGTATTTTGCGTTCTCTCTCGGCTGTCTGACGGTCGCTGCGGGCTTTCCGAATCAGAATTCCTGCGGACCGGGAGGCCCGCTCCAAGCCTCCGTCACATCGCCGCGCCAGGTACCCAGGGCTCGGGGCCGCGCTGCAGAAAGTTCCCCCGGCCCGGGCCGCGGGCGCACCTGGGGCCAGCGCTGCGGGGGGCGGCGCGGCCGGAGGAGGCACCGGGAGGCGGCGGCCGGAGGAGGCACCGGGAGGCGGCACCGGGCGGCGCGGCCGGAGGAGGCACCGGGCGGCGGGGCGGAGGAGGCACCGGGAGGCGGCACCGGGCGGCGCGGCCGGAGGAGGCACCGGGCGGCGCCGGGAGGAGAACTGATTGGCTCCGGGGCCGCGGGGGGTGCGCGGCTCGCGCTCCCCGCAGGAGGCGGCTCGGGCGCTCCCCAGCCTTTGTTGCGGAGGGTCCCCTCCCGAGTGAGTCACGCAGCCGCCGCGAGCCGGGGCCGAGCCGCCGCGGGGCGCGCACCGCAGGAAACTATGACTTTGGCGGAGCGAGCGAGGCGCCCGCAGCAGCCGGGGCCCGGGTCGGGGCGGCGCGGCCGCGGCGGCCCCGGGCGTTAGCGGCGGGAGGCGGGCCCCCGCCCGCGCCCCGACCCCGCGCCGTCCGGGCGCGGAGCCCGCCCGGGGACGGCGCTCGCCTGCTATGCGCGGCTCCCCGCGCCCGCGCCCGCACCTGCAGCGCCCGGGCGAATGCGGCGAGCCCACGGAGGGGCATGCTTCCACGCACCAAGTACAACCGCTTCAGGAATGACTCGGTGACATCGGTCGATGACCTTCTGCACAACCTGTCGGCGAGCGGCGGCGGCAAGGTCTCGGCGGCGCGCGCGGCCCCCGCGGCGGCCCCCTACCTGCTGCCCGGAGACGCGCTGCGCAGGGCGCCCGACGATGGCCCCGGCAGCCTGGGCCACCTGCTCCACAAGGTGTCCCACCTGAAACTCTCCAGCTCGGGCCTCCGCGGCCTGTCGGCGGCCCGGGGGCGGGCGGGCGCGCGGCTGGCTGGCAGCTGCAGCGCGCCCAGCCTGGCCGCCCCGGACGGCAGCGCGCCCCCCGCGCCCCGCGCCCCGGCCATGCGCGCCGCCGGGAGGGGCCGGCCCCGCGACGAGCCGCCCCGCGCGCCCCCCGCGGGCGACCAGGTGCTGGGGGCCGGAGTCACCTACGTCGTCAAGGTGGGTGCGGGCGTGGGCCCCGGCGGGGAAGCTGGGGGCGCCCTGGGGCCAGGGGCGCGCTCCTCCTGGCAGCGGGGGCCGGGCACCGCGCGCCCGTCGCGAATCCGTTGCGAGGGTTAAAGCCGGTGACCTCGCTCCGTCCCGGCCTCCGGGCCCCAGTCCCCGCGTGCCTGCGCCACCTTCGCCACCGCGCCCTGCCGTGCGTCCGGCGGCGCGCCTCTGGCTCGGCCCCCGCGCCCGGGAGCTGCTCGCCCCCTGCCCGGGGCACTGAACGCGCTGCGGGCACCGGGCAGCCCTGGAGGGGAAGGCGGGCGGTGCCGCCGCTCACGCGGGCTTTGCCCCGGCGGCGGGGTGGGTGCTTCGTTCCCCCACAGCAAGATTTCCAGCTCCTGGTTGCGCAGGCCAAATGCTGCTTTGCTTTACATAAGACAGGCTGTACTTTCTCACCCAGCAAGGTCCTCTCTGCTGGCTGCCTCTCATGATACCTGAAGGTTTCGGTTTGCAGCAGAAGGAGAATTTGGGACTGCCCCCCCCCCTCCAGTTAACCAGATGAAGGGGCCTGAACTGCAGCACCTGGAGTCACAGTCTGGGAAGATTTTTGTCCCCAACACAAAGAATTATAAAACTATGCCCGATGTGGTCTGTAAAATCACTCCCGCATGCCAGTATGTTGTGAAATTTAATTAACAAATACCCAGGACCGACCCGCTGGCTGCCCTGCTCCTCTGCCCTGCCTTCAGGGACCAGGAGCCGAGGCAGCTGGCCGGGGCCTGGTGGATCTCCTCCAGACCAGGGGCCGTCAGGGGCGCTTTGTTTCAGTGTGGTCACCCCATGGCATGTGTCTTATTTAAAAAGAAAGGAGACAAAGATCTATCTCCAGAGTGTTGACCATTGAGGAACGTGCAGGACAGACACCTGGTCTGTACATACTGGCTGCAGATCCAGTTAAAAATTCAGCAAATCACATCCTCAGGTAGAATGCTGTATCTTGGTAATTTTGGAATCAAAATATTAAAAAAACAGTTAACTTTGTGGGTTATCTTTAACTACCCAAAAAGCACTGACAAAGTAATGTGATCATCAGTGTTAAAAATGGGACCTCAAAGGCGGCTTTTTAATTTATCTTCATCTTAGCTCTGAAAATTGATTAATATATTTTACAAAAGGGATGGAGATTAGCATAAAAGATGCACATCTGATTGAATTTGTTATAAAAGAAAATGAATATTCTTCTTGTATTCCTTCTTTAAAATGTATAACCAGGAGCCAAAACCAAACCAAACTCCCGACAACTGAGTTTAAGCAGCGATACCAGAGTGTATCGCTTCCAGCGTGCTAGCATGATTGCTACCTTGACCTTGGCGAAGCTTTCTATACCTGTCGTGTTGAACAAGGAGGGTAGTTTTCAAATGGAGGGGAAATTCTCAAACTTTTGCCTTTAAAGTTTTCCTTTCAAAAATCATTCAACTTGACTTAAGTGCTTTGCTCTTGCTGTGTGAAGAATGAAGGCAGACATCCGGTTCTCAAGGTCAGCTGTGGCTGAGTAATGGTGAGCCACTAAACCAAGTCCGCCCTGCGCCCCTTCTGTTGCTGTAGGTTGTGACACCCCAGCAGCAGCTACTTAAATAGGCGGAGAGCTGGGTCGGCCTTGCGGTGCCTCAACTAAAGGGTTGCATGACCTGGGGTGCATCGCATGGCTGGACAGGACGCTGTGTCGTCACTGGTGCATCCTCAGTGGGGAGCAGTGGAGTCATGTGCGCTTAGGCTCGGGTTGCCCTGGAGAGGTTTGAAACCACAGGGCCAAGCGCAGACTCTCAAGGATGGCTTCTCGTGCGCGTGGTTGGTCTGCGTGACCCCGAGGCCCTCCTGGTGTGCATTTCCACATCGCCCATGCCGAGTCTGAAACCACGAACACGCTTTCTTGAAAAAATCACAAAACTGAAAAAAAAAGCCTTAATTTAGCCCCTTTGCTGGTTTGTGAGTGGTTTTATTGGTGTCCTTGCTTTTAAAGATCTCTGGTAGGTAGAAAGGGGCCGTCTTTCAACTTCGCTGTACCTCAGGTGTAAAACCTGAAGGGCTGGGGTTTGGGAAGAGCTTCTTCTCCTCTTCTTTCTGACTCAGATTTATTTCTAAATTGAGGAAAACCCCCAAACGGTTTTCAGTTTCCTGGAAAATTCAAGTGCTGTGTAAGTATAGATTTCGCTCCTCATAGAAACACCTGCCTACAGACAGTTTTAGGATATTAAACACAGATTTATTATTCAAAAATATTTCAACTTAGTTCAATTATGTGAAAGTGGAAACTGCAAAACACAGCAGTCTGGTGGGTTGTGATCATCTAGCAACATCAGGCCGTTTGAGCAGCAGGTTGTAATTTTAATTAACGAGAGAGAGAAAAGTTTAAAATGGACGAAGTTCCTGAGCAGCAGAATCCAGAGCTCCGAGCACGGTGCTGTGGCTGGTGACATATCTGGTTATGCAAACGAGGAAGGTTGGATACACACAGCTCCAGGTTCGTACTGGTGTTTGGGGCCTCACGGCACCACCTTTGTACCCACCCCACCCCCCACCACACCCGACAAGGGCTTTTTTTTTGGTGACATGAAAGGGAGAGAACAAGAAACTATGTTCTTGACAGAAAAGGAAAATCCAGCAACAAAGAACATGAATAGTTTCATTACAATTCCATTTTGGAATTATTTTTAATTTGGACCTGAGAGGCTGATAGAAATGCAAAGTATTGATCACTCTGCTGCCCACCTTCAAATTCTGTTGCCCAAGAATCCGAGTTGGCTAGGACCCCAAGTGCCCACAGGGCTGCTGCTGGTCTTCAGCAGGTTTCAAAGGCAATATTCAGGTGCACCACCCACACGTCACATGCACACTCACAGGTCCACAGAGCAAGCAGCTTAGGAAGGAGAGAGAGACACGAGTAGCTGGGGGTCAGGTCTTAAGGATGGCCACCGGCAGAGGTAAAAAGCTATCTGAAGACGGGCATGACCTTGAGGTTCAGCCTTGACCTTGCCTGATGCGAGGCAACACTGTGAGCTGCATGTGGGTGAGCGGTCAGTTCTGGGGGTCCCCAAAAGAAGAGCTCCTCCTTACATCACATCACACCACAGATGCAAAACAGAATAAGTGAGCAGGCTTAGGACTGAGCCGCGTGCCAGGGCAGGAAGGCGGAGGCCCGAGTGGAGAGCAGGGCCGGCCGGTGCGCACTGTGTGCGGTCAGTCGTAGCGGGAAGTCGGTCCCGCTGGCGGAGACCCTGGCGCGGCTCCCGCAGGCCCGGGGTGCGCCGCGCTTGCTGCCGCCTGAGCTGCGGGCTGTCCCAGGCGGGCTGAGCAGTCAGACAGCTGCTGAACTAGTTCCTGGTGCGCCGGGGGTCTCCCTTTGCAGCGATGGCCTTGTTTGCACAAGAACTCTTTAAAAATTATTTTGTGTGGGTTTTTTCCATTTGTGAATCTGATGCTATTTAGGGTGGTATAAATTATTCATTTATTTGTAAATGTTCTATTGCTCTTTGTAGATGGTCTTTATGAACTGTACTTACTCTAAAATGTATCCTTCCTTTGTGTTTTTACAGACACTTGCCTCAATGTCTGTGAACATACCTTAAATATTCTTTTTCTTGGCAGCACATTCCTTGGGTAACCGAGCAGACGCCACACTAAACAGTCATCAGCAAAGTTGTCTCAAAGACAACCTTACATAGTAGCATGGCAGGATTGGTTAAAATTTGTTTTAATTCTAGATTAAAAAATTATTCCTTGATTTAAAGGGGAGCTTTAAGAATTGACTTTTTTCTTAAAATTATTGAAAACTCTCATAATATGTATGGCTTACAAGTAAATATTGTCCAAATGGTTTGAAAAATAGTTTGACATTCTTTTGAGATTAATAGACAGAATTATTAATTTGATCTGGAAAAATCGAACACGCACCACACTGTACACACAGCACACGCATACCACACAATACAAACACACCACACAAACATACACGCATCACGCCATACACACTACACAGACACACCACACAATACAACCACACATGCCACACACCACACCATACACACATCACAGATCCACAACACACACACCATACACACCACACACCATGCACATACACACACACACTACACAAACATACACACATCACATACCCACAACACCACCATACACACCCCCCACGCCCCCTACAACCCTATGCCCTCCCCACATTACCCCTGCCACACACACCACACATACACACCACATGTACACACCACACGTACACACCACACGTACACACCACACGTACACACCACACGTACACACCACACGCACAAAGGGAGACAACTTGTGATGACTGATCTGTGGCTATTTTCTTTCTGTTAGAAACCCGTAAATGCCGTGTTTGCAGGAACACCTTATTACATCATCCATTTCTCTTATATTCATGCTTAAGAGAAAGTAATGCTGAAAGATAAGCTGCTGGTGAACGTCAGTCCTGCAGAGCCACTTCCTGCGCCTCCCGCCCACCGTGTTGTCGGTGAGCATGTGCCACAGGGCTGAGCAAGGCGCAATAAACGTCACTGAAGCAAAGCCCTGGTGCTGGGAACCTGGGTGGCAGGTACCTGGAGGGAGAGGACCAGCGGCTGCTTTCTTTGAGCTCAAACATCCCTGCCCCGAACTCCATGGTCCCTGAGAGGAGGGCCCTGGGCTCCCGGAGACACCTCTGGGGCACCCTTGCTGGCATTTTCTCGCACCTCACGTGCGCGGGCAGCTGGAGGGAGCTGAGCGCCTCTGCGGAGCCTCCGGCCCTGGGAGTCCGGGCCCAGCCTGGCCTTGCTGCACAGCTGGTCTGGCCAGGCCACCACCTCCCAGCGGTGTCTGGGGTTTCTCACCACGATTCCAAGCTCTTGCAGGAAAATGTAGAGAAACCTAGAAGCCGGAAGAGGGAGGAGCTGAGGGGTGCAGCAGGGCCTCAGCTTACCATTGGGTCCCCATGCCCTTGGCAATATTGGAATATCAGAAATCCTGAAAGCCAAGGCTTTCTGAGAAAAATGTCCAGCCCTCACTGTGGTAATGCTGCCCACCTTGGATTTGGAGCCACTCTGGAGTGTCGTCCAAATGTGGTGTTTTCCTAAAGTGAATGCCCCTCGAAGGAGCCTTGCCTACTTCCCACTACTGAATGGGCACAAAAAGAAGCAATGATTTCATTCAAACTTCATTTTAGCAAAGTCCATTCACGCTGATTGGCAGTCTGGGCTATGGGTGACATGTTTAATGCTATTGCTGTTTACTTTGCAAATTTTAAACATTAAAGTGGCAAGTGATGCCACTTGCCCAAATAGAAGCTTTCTGTTCAAAACACCTGTGAAAATCAGCACACGGCTCTTGTCCTGTTGAATAACCGGCCCTTGACCAGGTGTCAGCAGAGAACTGCTGCTTAGTCTGTCCACACAGCTCTCAGCAGGAGAGGAGCCTGCCCCCAAGTGTCCTGGGGGGAGGGCATGTGTTGAACAGGCATTTACCCCCAACACTGAATTCCTTCTCTAAGGTGGGGATGGTGAGAGGAACAGCCCGGGGAGGGTGGGACCCATGCAGGGGACCCCCTCCCCTGACCCTAACCGCAGACGCTCACTGTCCACCTTCTCTGCTTTGCATCCCTGCACACTTGCACTGTCAAGCACCTGGCTCTTCAGTAAACCTCCCTTTATGGAATGTAGACATTCATTATGGAAGTTTTTCAAACACATACAACATGCAAAACATACCAACATAAAATTAGCGAGAATGGTCTAACGAGCCCACAGGCACCCAGCACCCAGCTTCAACAGGTGTCAACTTGTGGCCATCGCCACCCCTGCCTGCACCCCTGCCTCCCCAAATTGTGCGGGGCTCAGTGGGGCCTCCTGCTCCCGTGCCCTGACAGAACTCAAGCTTTGATGAATAGGTTGCAGATTGGGCTTAATAGCGCTTCCAAATATGGCAGTGTCACGAGCTTGACCATCCCTGCAGTCAGCTCGGTGGTCCCCAGCATCCCCAGCACTGCTGTGAGGGAGAGGGGCAACCTCTGTGGTTGCTCCTTCTGAGGTGGTGACACTGGACTCCTGGAGACTCTGATGACAGCCTGAGGTGATGGGGGCCGGAGCCTCCCTGCTCAGTCTCCACTGGGCCACCCCACCTCCCCATCCAGGCAGGGCCTCCTCTAGCAACGAGACCATCCTTTCAGAGCGGCTGTTCTCCCAAGTTGTCTTTAACATTAGTGCATTAGCCCAGATAAACAGAACCAATAGCACGTGCATCTGCATAGCAAGAGATTTGATAGAGGGGATTGGCTCACATGGTTATGGAGGCTGGTAAGCCTCAGAGTCTACAGGGTGGGTCTGCAGGCTCAAGACCCAGGAAGAGCCACTATTTCAGTTTGAGTCTGAAGGCAGGAAAAAGCTGAAACCCCAGCTGGAAGACCATTAGGCAGGAAGAATTCTCTTACTTGGGGGAGGGTCAGCCTTATTGTTCTCAGGCCTTCAACTGATTGGGTAAGGCCCACCTACACTGGGGAAGGTAATTTGCTTTGCTCAGTCTATTGATTTAACTCACTGGAAACATCTTCACAGAAACACACAGAATCATGTTTAGTCAAATAGCTGGGCACCTTGTGGCCCAGCCAAGTTGACACATGAAATGAACCATCACAGGTATATTCACAAACTTTCGAAGTCTCATCTAGAGTGACCACTAGTTGACCCCAAACACTTAGGGAGATTCAGAATCCCAGGCAGAATGGAGACAAGGGGTAAGAAGTTAAGAAATAACTGACCTGGAAGAGTCTCAGGTTGCCCCATGGCTCCTGTGGGCGCCAAATGGAGACATATTTAAAAATTTCTCAAACCTTTGTTTAGGGTTTACTTTGGGTGGACATTGAACTAGGGCCCTAGAGCATGAGACAGATGAACTATGACCCTTGTTCGCAAGGAGAGCTGAGGAGCAGGTCTTTCCAGCTGGTGGTGAGGGTTTGTGAGTGGAGGCCCCTGAGCCCTAGGAATGTGGGTGTCACACACGACATTATCACCAAGGTCGGAGCGAGTCACTGTGGGAAATGTAGCCACTGTATGTGTCTATGATACAGAATCTCAACCAGGGACAGAGGCCCCAAGGAGGGAAAACAGATGTTTCTAGATGAAGGTGTGTTACCACTGAAAGGGAACAGCCACAAATTTTTTTTCTAATTTGTAAATAATAATAATAATTTATAGATGCAGTTTTCTCAATTCCAGATTTGCTTTCATGGATTTTTGAAGAAGCATTTTGATGTGTGCTTCTATTTGTTAACCTTGAGCAAATTAGAGAGGAAAGGGCAAGTAAATATTACAAGAAAATGGAAGTAGCCAGCTGGGCCCCTCGCAGGAAGCAGACTTTGAGTGGCCGATCTGAGGTCGGGAGGCAGTGGGTCTGGGCCCGGGCCAGAGGAGCTGCCGTCGAGCACTTGAGCTTGTCCCGAGCCCACATTCTGAGAAGCTTCTGTCTGCTGTCCGTGTCCGCCAGGCCGCCGGAAGCTGGGGCCCCTCCGGGACCACTGGTCCTCACAGGTGGCGGCAGCCTCGGTCGCCTCTGGCTCCTTCTGCCCACCTCGCCGTTTCAAGCCCCCTCTCCCTGGTTGGAGACACTGCTTTAAAGGATTGTTATTTGGGACGCCGTGGTGGCTGCGCTGTCTGAAGAACTGAGCTGTGGTCTTTCCACTGGAAGTAGCAACCCCAGGATGATATTAACCTTGTTTGTAGAGAGTCTTGTTTACCCTCGTGGGAGGAGAAAATAAGATTCATCAAATGATGGCCAGAGGGAGGGCTCCAGTGTCCCAGTGCCGCCGCAGCTCCTGTCCCGCGGCCCCCACTCTCACTCCTGTCTGTTTACCAGCTTGGTTAAGACCCCAGGGCTGGGTGGTGCTGGCAGACGAGTGGCACCTGGCTCTCCGGACAGACCATCGGGATCTGTAGTGCTGTGTAAGTAACCGCTGCCCTCTGCTTCCTAGGGGGACATCCAGTCGGTCACTCAGCTTTGCAGAGCCTTCACTCGGGAGTGTGAGTGATAGTAGAATGCCACAGTGACTAGGATGTGCTGAGTTTTAAGTATTTATTACCTTTTAATTGTATATATCTTATTTGTAGAGACTCTTCCTTAGGAGGCACCTGTGTGGAGAGTCTCCCTTGCTGGTTTTCTGGGGCCCTCTTTTCTTCTCACTTCTGGTTCTGGATTGTTTGTGAACAGTTTTACCTCTCAGTTCCTCTGCTCATTAATTTATTCCTCTGTTAATATGCTAATCAATTATTACAGTTAGTGTCGATTGAATTTATTGAGTAGGCCTGTGCCAGGAGATGGAGATACAGGTGAATTAAACAGGAGTGCTTCCTGCTCTTTTGGTGTCAGTGGGGGAGACAGAGGAGAGAAAAAACTGGGGACCACATTGGTTATGGGATGCAGAAGTCAGGGAGATGCCGAAATGGAACCCCAAGTGACGAGTGGAAGTTATCCAGGAAGATGGGGGGAGCAGATGTACAAATGTGTCAGCGCGTGAGTATGTGTGTTTGGGGTCAATTTCCGGAGGGGAGGTAGAAACAGACTATCCAGTGTGGCTGGCTGAAGGGAATTGAGTTCGAGGGGGGCTGATGGTGGGGAGGTCCTAAGAGGGAGGCCAGTGCCAGGCAAATGCAGTGGGAAGCCACTGGAGATTTTCTGAAAGATTATTCCATCTTCTGAGTGGAGAACAGATTGGAAAGGCAGGAATGAAAATAGAGGCAATTAGGAGGGATGACGGTGGCTTGGACCAGTGTCCTGGGCCGCAGGCCAGTGGCTTGCACTGAGCCCAGGTCTGTATCTCTTACTGTCAGTGCAGCACACCCACCCACTGTTCCACGGGCCCTTCAGCGGGGCATGTCTCAGTGAATTCACGACCTCCCCACCTGTACCCTGCTCCTTAGTCCACGGCGTCGCGGTCCACCCTGTCCCAAATCTGGGGTGCGGAGCCGTCCTGAGAGGGCCTGCCTTCCCTGACCGCGCTCCCCTGCTCGGTCCCCTCTCTTTCCCCCCCCTCAGGGCTTCCCGTCTTTCTGGGCTTCCTTGCCTTGCCTTCCCATTCATACCTTCATAGTTTCTAGCTGCGGTTACCACAGTAGACTAACTGGTCTTCGGGTGATTGCTTTAGGAAGGACTCTTCTTTTTAAATTCGATAAAAAAGTATTATACAGCTTCACTGAAATGTCTCAGTTTCCCCTCAACGCCCCCCCCCATGTGTCTAATTTTCTTCCCTTCATAGAGAGTCCTCGGCTGTTTGCTATTTATATTCCAGATGCACACACACACTTTTGTTTTGTCTGTTTTATCTTTTTTCTCCTTTCTGTTACACAAAGCAAACGTTCTACATGTACTGCTCTGTGACTTGCTCTTTTCACTTGGTATGCCTTGGAGAGCTTTTAAATCAGTACCTATAATTCAGCTGCATGCCTTTTGGCACATGCTTAATATTCAAGTATATGGATGTGCTAAGTTATCCAAACAGTTTTCTCTTGTTAGACAGGTTTCCAGTTTCCAGTTTCTCATAGTTAATAAAATAATGAGTAATCTTCTACATGCATCTTTCTTCCTGGGCAAACATTTTTGCCTATGTGTACAGTAAGTTTTAGCAAATACGAATCCTTTTCTTCTGGCTTTGGCAGGACCTGGAGTGCAATGATAATTCTATTGTGAAGGTCACTTCTTCACATCTGGCTACAGAGTGAGGCCGCTTGTCCTCAGCCATTGAGGAGGACATTTACTGTGATGTACACTTTCACAAGTTAAGAAAAATTTCCTACAACCCTAGTTTTCCAAAAAAAAAAAAAAAAATCTGGAATGGTTGTTGAATTTTTTTCAAGGGTTTTTCAGCATCTAGTGAGATAAATATATATTTTTCACCGTTTTTTTCTGTTAATGGGGTGAGTCATTCATCTTTGTAAAATGCATCTCATCTTTCTAATCAAAAAGCTCTCTGTTGCTTGCTTTCCTTTTGGAATTCAATCCAAACTCTTCATTTTGAGATACAGCCTTTCAGGTTTGTACTTTATTTCTTGCCCCTCAACCCCTAATACTCCACTGATGAAACAGCTTGTTTTCCCCCAAGCCAGTTGCCCCTCTGGCCCTGGCTCCAGTCTCCCTCTCTGGCCCCCTGTCCACCTGTCTTCACCCAGAATACAAACCTGTCAGCTCTCAAGACCAGGAGCTGTTCCCTCTTGTCTCTCTCCTGAGGGCAGAGTTGGTGGTCACTCCGCAAGGTCTCCACGGCTCTGTGAATTCGTCTTTCTTTTCATTGATCCAATTCACACTAAGTGGGAACCTACAGGATGCCCAGCACTGGGGCCCCTGAGAACCCAAGATGAGTTCAGTGGTCCCTCTTTTCAAGGAAAGGATCCTTTAGAGGGGATCCCGTGTGTTATATAAGCCATGCACTGTGGGAAAGGTGGTCGGCCGTCCTCCCCAAGACTTCCCTGGGGAAAGGCCCTGTGACAAGCACTTAAGTTGTAAAGCTACAGGGATAAAGGTGGCCATAGGACACTGGTCAGCAGGGTGACCCGTGGGCCTGTTTGTATAGTGCTGGTCATTAAGAACCTAACTCCAAAGGGGCACCTTTTGAATTCCTTATTTAAGAGCTCCTTGACAATGGTCGTTCCTGTGACTGGCAGGCCTAACACAGCCCGAAGTCTATGGCTGTTCCACAGATTGGCAGCGTCATTAGCAGACCCATGAGTTTTGCTTTTTGATGCCCTTTCTCTTTAAAACTAATTACAGGAGGGTTTCAGTAAGAGAGTCAACTTTAATAAGAGCCATGAGTGAACGTTATTATGTTAAAATATTGTAGAGCCAGATTTCACCAGGACGTTTCCAAACAGAAAGCTAAGCTCCTGAACCCTCCCCCCCCCCCCCCCGTAATGAAAGCGCATGGCTGGAGAAACAGAATGGGGGATACTCTCTGAGGGTAGCAAATGTTCTCTGAGGGCTCAGGGCCTGCCTGTCCTCTGGAAGGTGCTGTAGATTGTGAAGGAGATGTAGGGCGATTTTCCAAAAGGAACTTGCAATCCAGTTGAGCAGGAGAAGTTGCTTCTTTTGAAAAGAAAAAAAATCATGTTCATTGAGGCGCTAGTGCCTGGGTGAGAGACCGTGGAGGGCTGGAGCTATGGGGGAAGGCTTCCCAGGGGGCGGGGTGTTTTCTGGGTCCTGAAAGACTGTCCAGGTCTGGGCAGATGGAGAAAGAATGCTCAAGGCAGGAGAATCAGAGCGAGAATGGCTTTGGGGGTGGGCATGGGCATGGCCTTAGCCAGGGGCCAGGAAAGACAGTCTGCCGCCAACCAGCCCCGGTCAGAGGGAAGCGCTGTCAGCTGCTGTGGGTCAGTAACATGAGCTGTAGCCTCTTAGAGCAGGAAGGTCCTGTTTAGTGGAGGAACCAGCCCCATGCTGGCCTGCGCTGTATCGTACTTGATGACACCACACCATCTGGCTGACGTTTGCAGGAGTGAGCTCCTTCCTCACCAGGTGACAGCCCTTGAGGAGCTGAGGTGTGTTTCCTTCAGGCCTCTCCTCCCCAAGCTAAGCACGTCTTCCTCTGTCAACAGCCTTGTTCTCACCGTCTCCTGGGTTCTCTTATCTGTTTGTACCCTAGTTTGTAAATTGCAATGAAGAGGCTGCCATGTAAAGGATGTGGTGGAATTGGAGTTCTGGCTTGGGATGTGTATATTCCACTTTTAGAGTTTTGTCCTGTCCTAAGAATAATTTGGGCCTTAGTTCATATGCCTACACTCCTGAAAGATGAATTCGTCTTTGTCTAAAGTACAGTTGCTCTTTTTCCCAAAAAGGGATGGTAAGGCTTCCTTTATGGCTTGTTCATTATGAGCTACAAGGCAATGTTGCTGATGATCTTTAGAATCACCTCCACCACCCGTGGCCTTATGGCCACTCAACTACTGTGAGTTTCCAACCATCAGCCTCTGTCATCAAAACTCAGAATTGAAATTGAGAAGGCCAGTGGAATTATAACCCATCAGACATAGTTAATGTCCCACAATAGAACTGTGGAATAAGTTCTGGTCCATTCGTACCACGCAGTAATATGCAGCCATTAAAAATGGTGAATTAGAGTCTTAATATGATTGACTGGAATAGATTTTAGGCATTATTGGGTTAGAAGAGCATGAAGCAGTGTGTGTGTAGTATGAACCTATTCTTTGTAACAGAAACAAGTACAGAAATGCTTATACAGAGCCACAATTATAGTTAGAAATGTCAACAGGCCACTCTACGAAATAAGATATCATGCAGAAAATCAGCAAGAATATACAGAACTGAGAACATAATCAACCAACAAGATCTAGTAGACATACATAGTGTCCCCTGAAGCCAAAGCAGAATACACATTCTTATCAAGTGCCCATGGAACTCCCACCAAGATAGACCATATCTTGAGCCATAAAACAAATCTAACCAAATTTAAAATATAGTTAACTTTTGAACAACACAAGTTTGAGCTGAGTGGGTCCACTTATATGTGATTTTTAAATAAATACTGTAAATGTATTCCTTCTTCCTTATGATTCTCTTAATAACATTTCATTTTCTCAAGCTTTGTTATAAGAATAGAATATATAATATATATAACATTCAAAATATGTGTAATTTACTGTATGTTATGGATAAGGCTTTTTGTTCAACAGTAGGTTATTAAGTTTTGGGGGAGTGAAAAGGTATATGCAGATTTTCAAATGCTTGGGGGGTGCCTCTAATCCTTGTGTTTGAGGATCAACTGTAAGTGAAATTGTACAGAGTGTGTTCTCTGACCACAGTGTATTCAAATTAGAAATCAATAAGGAAAGACAACAGAAAAATCTCCAAACAGCTGGAAATTAAGCAGACTACCTATAAATATTGCATGGGACAAAGGAGACATTTCAGATGAATTAAAAAAATACATATAATTGAATGAAAAGAGACTACAACATACCAACGTACTGGGTGGGGCAAAAGTAGGTTTACAGTTGTGAGTATGAGAAATACAGAGTTTATTCTCGTATTATTATTTATTAATTATTGTATTATTTTCATACGAACAACTGTAAACTTACTTGTGCCCCACCCTGTGTGTGGGATGCAGCTAGAACCGTGCTGAGAGGGAAATTTGTAGCCCCAAATGCTTATTCTGGGAAAGAGAAAAGTTCTCCAACCAGTAATCTAAATGTTTATCTCAAGATACTAAAAAAGAACAAAACCAACCCAAAGCAGGCAGAAGGAGAGAAATAACAAAGATAAAAGCAGAAATCAATGACATGAAACCCAGAAAATCAACAGGAAAAAAATCAGTGAAACAAAAATGAAATTCTTTGGAAAAATCAATATGATGGAGGAACCCAGCAATTCTGACAAAGATAAAAGGAGAGAAGATACGAATCCCCACCAGCAGGAATAAAACAGACACCATCTCAACAGATCCTGTGGCCACGACAGGGCTGAGGCGGCCTGGCCCTGCTCTCAGCCGCTCCAGTCTGGACCATGGCTGGTGGCTGCTGCCTGAGAGTTAGGAGAGCGAGGCAGGGCCTGGGCACAGGGCTGCAGCACTGAGTGGAAGGCAAAGCCAAGCACCCGGATACAGCCTGGATCAATCAGTGGAGGCGCGACGCTGAGACCGGGGCCCCAAGCCCAGTGAGTCTGCAGAGCAAGCGGCAGCTGGACTGGGGACTTTGCTGTTGGCACTAAGCCTGCCAGGGGTTCAGCTGCACAGAGAGGTCGGCTTAGCTCCATCTTCTCCAACACTTGTTTATTTATTTTTTGGGAGGGTGAAGAAAGCCAGTGCTCGAGGGGAGAGAATGCATTTCCTAAGACCAAGCAGCTAGCCTGGCGTCAGAATGAGGACAAGAGTGCACGTCGTGACACTAGAGTAAGGGCAGGTCGGCTTGGCGCCGTTCGCATGTTAGCCGGAGCATGTTCGGCTACAACACCAACATGTGTTTTTGGAACATTTCTTCCCTCGTTCTCTTTGGCTTGAGTAGCAGATGTGGCCGAGTGCATGGCTGTGATTTTCAGATGAAACGAAGCACAGCGCTTTGCTTGGAACTGATCTCCACTCCTGCTTCCTCTCTGACTCAGCTTCCTCGTGGTAAATGAGGCAGATGACACCTGCCACTGGCGAGCACTTGTCAAGGTGTCCCGGCTCTTTTGATGAAAGCCTACACGGCGTTTGTCTTAACACAATGTCGCCTGTGAGATGAAAGGTTAAGAGAACTGCGCACTAGCTGAGGAAACCTGCAGAGGGCTCGGATGTACCAGACGGCCAATCCCTTCCCCGTGTGGCAGTTGAACAAAATCTGACAAAGGAAGTAGGAAACTGAAAGGGGGAGAGTCGTCTCTTTTAGTACCCAACCCATTTATTCCCACAAGCCCCGCAGCACCCCCGCCTTGCACCCCTTGTGCCCACTGCACTGGAAGCGCATTTCTGGCTTCACTCTTCATGACAGATGCCCCAGGTCCTCTGGATGCGGATAAGTCGCTGTAACTCTTAACCTTCCACTTCCCCCGGCTGATGCCTGCTGTGAGGAGGTGCGCCTGGGTGTCACATCCCCTGTCTAGAATGGGGTGACTACAGCACTCTTTATAG
Organism: Miniopterus schreibersii; assembly: GCF_964146895.1. NCBI lineage: Eukaryota > Metazoa > Chordata > Mammalia > Chiroptera > Miniopteridae > Miniopterus > Miniopterus schreibersii. The sequence goes on along the minus strand of NC_138111.1, from coordinate 68,965,985 downwards.
AGTCATCAGGAGCGAAGTGAATGGACATTCGTAGGGCAGTTGGCACAGCAGCTGGCCGGCGGCAGATCCTTACTGAAGGTTTGTGCTTTGTGCCACCTGCTGCCCTCTTGTTGAACCCAGGGCTCACCTCTCCAGTGTCCCATGAGTCAGGGCCAACCTCCACCTTCAGTCAAAGAGGCTGATTATTCATTCGTTTTATTAAAGAATGAGTCCCATCACATCACCAGACCGTGACCCTGACTCTATCATGACTCCTGCGAGTGCTGGTGCAGTGCCGTCCTTGGTGCCACTAAGGCGGACATGGGTTTGGGGCGCAGCAGGAGCAGCGTGGGCCTGTCGTGGAGGGTGAATGACAAGGTAATTACCAGCACCTGGGTTTGAGGCCGTTAGGGAGGGAGAAGCATGGATGTTGGAAACAGACCCTGATGGGGGTGCATGGTGCCCATATGGCCACGGCTTCCGGTGTCAGGGTCAAGAGCTCTCGGGCATGCTGAAGGGGTTGCCAGGGATGCCCTATAGCCAGGGAGGGGACGCTGAGATGTTACAGGACTTCAAACGGCACTCACCAAGATGCCTGCTTCCCTGGGGGGTTGGTTATAAATGATTTCAATTTTTTGATGTTTTTATTTTCCAAATTTTTGTACAATGAACATATAGTATTTTCAGAAAAAGATTAGCATTAAAAATAAAGCAATACTCTTTTATTCTTTTTATTGGGTACACAGTAGACCATACCACCTTAAGTGTTCAATGCAGTGAGCACGTACACACACATCACACCCAAGCAGGCACTCGACTGAGATCTAAAGCACTTTCTCAGGCCACACTAGGCTCCCTCATGCTCCAACCAGTCAGCACCCTCCCAAAGGGATCCACTATTCTGACCTCTGCAACCATTGATTAGTTTATATCCATGGCCTTTTAAGTGAAAAAATACTAAAAATATGGCAAATTAATGGATGGCATCTAGAGTTTTCTTTTTCTCAAATTTATATAAACACTCATAACAAATGTTAACTTTAGCGTCACTAAATCAAGTCATTTTGGAACCTCAAGTTATTTAATAGCAATTCCAGACAGAATTACATGGACTATGTATACGTGGTGGAGACTGGGTGTGGCTGACTTGAAGACTGTAGAAGGTGTTCTTGAACACAAGCCTTTGTGGTAGACTTGCTGAGATGTTGGGCCACAGCCAACTTTAGCAATATTAAAGGACTTTTCAAACCTAAAAGTTATGGAGAAGAATTTTGCTTGAATTTACAGTTGCCACACATTTTATAAGTTGATGACTTTCTAACTCTGATAGCTGGGTAGAGGCGCTTTCATGTGCTCAGGTGCTCAGGTCACCCCTGGGGTTTGGATGAAAGAGCTGGAGTTCAGAGCCCGTCCTTAGCCTTGGGTTCCCATAGGCTGAGTGACAATTCACCAAGTCAGAGGTGAGACTCAGATAGGAGCTTGTTAATAGTGTATTTCACACCCCACATCTTGAACCCTGATTTCCCCAAGAACAATTCATCACATGTGGCCACCTCCCATGGTAGAATCTGAAACTACTCAGGTCACTAGAGATTGTCTCTACTAACAAAATTCTCGAAAGAGAATCATCAACTATTATTGCCAACCCAGAGTTCTGTGCACACTTAATACGGATCCTTTCAGTTCATAATGATCAGTTTTCCTTTATGAAAGCAACACATACTAATTGCAGAAAATGTAGAATATAGAGAAAAGCATAAAGAAGATAATTAAAATAACTTGTAATCACAATCTTCCATGATAACTTTAATTAAAATTTCCATGATATTTTTTATTCCTTATTTTCATGTATCCAAAATTGAGATCAGGCTCAATGATTCTCCAAATCATTAAATATTTTTGGAAGACATGGTTTTTAATGGTTATATAATATTCTGTCCCATTAATGTATTATAATTGTATATTTTAAATATGTAGGCTGTTTCCAATATTTACTATTATAAAAAAATGGAGTATTCAGTTATTCATTCATTTATTCAATAAACTGCACTGAGTGTATACTCTGTGACAGGTCCTGTACAGGTGCTGAGGATACAGTTGGGGATTAAAGAACAGATGTGGGCTTTGCCCTTCTGGAGCTTACATTTTGGTGAGGAGGTCAGAACTGAATAATCCAATAAACTAGTCACATAATTTAAAAACGCAACCATGCCCAGAATAGCCAAGACCATCTTGATAAAGAGGAACAAAATTAGAGGACTCACACTTTCCAATTTCAAAACAGCTGGCCTAAGTGTATAGACCTATTGTGGATGGAAGGGGGCTGCCTGGAAGACCTGACTAGCTCAGGAACAAGTAACCACATGAGAGGTCCTGATAATAAAAGTCCCTAACTGAGCAGGTCATGGTGGGCGGTCATGCCCTAGCTCTATAGGATAGACTAATCTTGGCCTTAAGAAGAAGCCCTGCCCGTTGGTTTTGTGAGTCTAGGATGACATACTGAAAATGTCAGAATGATGTCTTTTCTGGACCTCGGGAGATCACGCCCTGCTTGGGAGGGAATGACCTCAGCGTTCTTCCTTGTTCCCCATTATCCACGCGCCTCTGTAAACCACGTATGTTAAATGTTAACTACCCTGCGCCCACCAACATAAAAGAAGCATGTATTTCGCCATTCGACTTTTTATTCAATCCTAAAGATTCCCCACTTTACTTTGTCCTGCCTCCTTAATCTACCACCAGTGGCTTGCCTGCTACCCTCCTTACGCTTCCTCCTGTGTTCTAATATGTAAGATGAGCTACAAAACCACCGTTTTCTCCAGAGCGTTTTCTCAATCCTTTCAGATTTTGCTCCTGGGTCTGACTCTCAACCCTTGGCTCAAATAAACTCTTTAAACCTTTAAGTTTGGAATTTCTTTCTTTGAGGGTATAGACCATGGAATAGAACAGAGAGACCAGAAATAAACCCATTTATATTCAATGGATTTTTGACAAGAGTCCCAAGACCTTTCAGTGAAGAATTGTGTTTTCACCATATGGTGCTGGGACAACTGAATATCCACAGGGTAACGGATGAACTTGGACTCCTTCTCACATCACAGCAAAATGAAGTAAAAATGGATTAAAGACCTAACTGCAAGAGCCAAAACAGAACTGATTGAATCACATGGGGGCGAGTCTTTGTGACCTCGGATTAGGCAGTGGTTTCTTAGATGTGATACCCAAAGCACAGGCAACAAAAGAAAAAATAGATACATTGAACTTCATCAAAATGAAAACCTTTGTGCTTTAAAGGACACTATCAAGAAAGTGAAAAGACAACCACATAATGGGAGAAAATATTTGCAAGTCATATATCTGATAAGAGACTGGCATCTAGAGTATATATAGAACTATTACAACTCAATAATCCAGAGAAAGATAACTCAGAAATGAGACAAGGATTTGAATGGACATTTCTCCAAAAAAGACATACAGACTGCCAGTCATAACGTGAAGAGATGCTCACATCTTTAGTCATTAGGGAAATGCAAACCCAAAGTGCAACGAGATATTGCCTCACACCCATCAGGATAGATAAAGCAAAAAAGACAGACAATAACAGGTGTCGTTTGTGAGGATGTAGAGGAATCGGATCTCATACATGCTGCTGGGAATATAAAATGCTGCAACTGCTTTGGAAACTGTCTGGAAGGAAGTTCCTCAAAATGTTAAACATGGAGTTAGTACAAGACCCAGCAATTCCACTCCTAGCACTAAACCCACGAGAGCTGAAAACATAGTCCAGACAAAAACTTGTACATGAGTGTTCACGGCAACATTCTTCATAAAAACTCCAAAGTAGAAACAACTCAAATGTCCATCAACTGCTGAATGGATAAACAGAATGTGGCATATCTACAAAAGGGAATAATATTCAGCTGTGAAAAAGGAGTGAAATACCGACACATGCTACAACATGGATGACCCTTAGAAAACCTTATGCTGGGTGAAAGAAGCCACAAAAGGGCATGTTCAGCATGCTTCCATTTTTATAGAATGTCCAGAATTGGCAACTCTGTAGGGACAGAATGTAGCTGGGGGTGGGGAGAAAACCGGTAGTGACTGCTAATGGGCTCTTATCCAGGTTTATTTTGGAGATGGTACAGATATTCTGGAGTTAAATTGTGGTGATGGTTGTGCAATATTGTGAATGCACTAAAAAGGACTGACTTATACACTTCAAAAGGGTGAATTTTTATGGTATGTGAATTATATCTCAATAAAAAATAATTACAAAAATCAGCATGTTGAACAAAACGAACTGGAAGCAAGTGGGACTTGACTGCAGAGAGGACCCGAGGTCTGAATGGAAGCAGCACCTGTGCAGGTGACCAGGGAGGAACGTGTTCTGAGTGTCAGGAGCACAGCGTGGAAGGCCTTAGGGCAGGGTGTGGAGGGGCCATACATAGTCTTATAAGAATATAAAAAGAAATCATATCCTGCAGAGCTGGCAGAGGGAGGCACAGTTTTATGAGAAGCGGGAATGTGTTGTGGATGAACAATGCCTGTTCCCTGCATTAATTATTCAGCGTGATGCCACTAGTGTAAAATCCACACCTCTCCGTATTCCTCACAGGAATCCCATTCTACGGGGGTGGGGGGTGAGCAGAGACTCAGAAAGGTCCCTCGACTGGGCGACCGGCAAACAGGTGGCCAACCATGACGTAGGCCTGTGACCTGGGGCCATGTGAGTGCGGAGCCTGCTCTTGTCCAGCATCAGGCAGGAGGCAGACAGGCGTGCGAGCCCAGTAGGGCTTTGCCATTTGCCAGCCAGGGAAAGTGACAGGCGTCTTTCGTGATTTTACAAGAACAGGAGGCGAGGAGTGAAATCTGAAGTCAGTGGTTTTCCTTGTGCACTGTTACATGTGAGTGCTCGGCACAGAGCCACTAAATGAATGTTGACCGTGTAGGTCGGTCTACTTTGCTTGGTGACAGGCCAGTTGGCGTTCAGGCCTAGAGTGAGGTAGCTGTCCCGTAGGACATGCGTCCGTCTCAAAGCGATCATCAGCCGCCGGGAAACTCGAGGCCGGATTCCACCTGCAGAACGCAGCTGGCCGATCTGCACCTGCGGCGCCAGCTGAACCTCGCCTGGATCCCCTCTGGGTTACTGTTCTAGACGGGGCAGAACTGGCACCTGGTAAACTGAGAGAAGTGTTGAAAGTTATTGCCCAATTTTCTCTTTCTTGAATTTTAAAAACTTATTTTGTATAATTGCATATGTATTTGCTGTAACAATACTGCACTTTGTACCTGCCTTCCTTTACTGGGATCAGCCCTTTTCTTCACTCTCCTTTCACAGGCTGGACGCACTCACTCGGTCTAACATAGCTAAGGGGGGAGCCTGTTTAACAGCGAGATATCCAAGTTCCAGCATAATTTCAGGGTCACAGTCAGAGGGTGTTCAAGCACATTACACATCACAAGCCAGTGCAAATCGGTGCTAGTAAGTGAAATAAAAGTTAATGAAAAATTATGATTCACGAGATTCCAGCGTTATCAGCGGCCGTGTTACAAACTTCCCGGCCCCGGTGCTGGAGGGTGTGGAAAGCACCGTCAGTGCCCTTAGCCCGTGCGAATACACGCTACAAACAGTTGTTTAGTACCCGTTACACGCGAGGCACTGGGACGTGGGGAGGAAGGAAGACGCAGCTCTGCAGATTCTTCTTGGACCAAACGTGGAAACCGGTGCTGGAGGCCCTGCTGGGATCGGATGCCCACAGGGCACCCGCAGCCTTCTGCAGGCCAGCCGGGCTGTTGGGGAGTTGACAGGGAGGAAGCGGATGACAATGACAGAGAGCCTTAAAGGTTGACATTTCCTCTATTTTGAATTTTAGCAACATGACTTTCTTACATTCTCTGTGCCCAGCATCGTGACGTGATAAATCAGTGAAAAAGGGGTTGTGCAGACAGGCGAAGGTCCACGGGACAGGGCTCAGCTCTCACAAGGCCTGGACGTGTCGTTACTCGGGGCAGGGGCACTTCCTCGGACAGGTTTCCCCTGCGTGGAAGCCGAGCGCTCCTGTGCCACCTTTCCCAAGTAGCATGCATGCATTTTAAATTGCCTTTAAATGCACACAACATAACATGTACCATTTTAACTACTTTAAGTGCATACAGTTCAGCGGCATTAAGTACACTCACATTGCTGTGTCTAATTCTTTCTTAAGTAATTGAATACGCCAAAGCTTCTAGAATTTTCTCTTTATTACTGTTGTTCTGACATTACACCAAGACATGAGAGTCTTTCTGTTCATTCATTTTTGGGGTTTTTTTTGGTCTTTTTATTGAATTTGTTGGGGTGACACTGGTTAACAAAATTCTACAAGTTTCAGGGGCACAGCTCTACACCGCACCGTGTGTGTTCACCACCCCCAGCCAATGTTCATTCGTCCTTTTGATCTTGTTTGGCACTTGGCGGGACATCTTGAAGGAGGACTTGGGTCTTCGGTTCTGGGAAAGTTTCTCTGTTACCTCTTCTCTATATTCTTACGTCTGCACTATACCCCGGGGGTGTTGAAATGTCTGGATCCATCTCCCATGTCTCTTACACTTTCTTTAACTCTTCCCAGCTCTTTGTACCTTTGCGCTGTTGGTGTTTGGTGTGGTCAGTTTCCCGGTGTCCACTTGCTCCTTCCACACATTTCCGAAAGTGTGCCCATCTCTAGGAGTGGCCTGGATGACGCTGAGCCAATCACTGTAGTCACTTTTCCTGTAGAGGACTCGTTCTGGAGCCAGGACGAAGCCAGAATGAGGTTCTCCAACTAGAAGCACCTTGGAGAGCTCGTTAAGCCCCACGCCCGGCCCCTGCCCCAGAGTTTCCAGTTCCATCGGTGTGGGGTCTGATGCTGTTTCTGGTCAGAGGCCACACTTGGAGAGCCAGCGCCTTGGAGAGGGGGAAAGCTAAGCTTACTGTGTCACGGGAGGAGTCAGGATTTGAACCGAGACCACAACAGATCAGACCCTTACTCTTGACTTTGATCAGCTGCTTCCAGGGCTATCTTTGTGTGGTGGAATGAAGGGGGGTTGTTACCATTTTTTTAAAAACATACTCATTGGATTTTTAAATATAACATCAACTCATCCTGAAAAGCCTAAAACTATACTTTGTGTGTTCTCCAAAGTGTATGTGTTCCCTGCTTTGGTAATGTTTTGAGGGTTACGTGGGAAGCTCCCTCTGTCTCAGGAAGCGCCTGCCCGAGGCGGGGTCTTCCCGGTGTGAGCCTGGGCTAAGCTCGAACACCCCGCGCTCCCAGGGTGCGGGAGCTCGCACTCCGTTCATTGGACACACAGGCTGGCAAGAACATATCCTTTCCCTGACAGTGGGCATCCACCCAACATGCAAGTAGGGCTAACCAAGCCAAGGAAAGTAAGAAGGAAATACATTTATATTATGGTCGAGGAAAAAAAATCATTTTTGCTTAAAAACTAATAAAGGTTCTGTCTGTGTGCACACAGCAGCCTCCCTTCCCCTCAAACCCCTGGAGGTGGCAGAAGAACGAATCCCTAGTCACAGTGGGACGTAGAAGCGAGCATGTCAGTGGACCAGCCCCATAGGGATCCCTGGACGAAGGCCGCCGGTCAGGAAAGGACGGAGGGGCAGCCCCACGCACCCCGCGCAGCAGGGTGGGCACGGGCTCCCGGGAGAGCGCTGCCACCTTGTAGCACGGAGCTGCCCGGAGCTGCTGAGTGGGCCACTCTGGGACTCCCGCCCGCATGGCCACCCCAGCTGGCCGTCTCCGTGCCAGGCCAGGGCGCATGCCCAGCAAGCGTTCGCGCTTACAACTAACGTGTTGGGACAGTTCCTTCCATCTTGGGAAGACGTGGCTGTGATCATTCTGTATATATAGCTTGGCTTTTCACGGACAACCTTACATTCCTTTCCCCAGTAATTATGCCGTCTTCATGAATGAGTACTGGCGACACAGCGTGTTTGGTGGCTGACCACGCTGAGCACTGTCCCCTGGGGGGTGTCTGGTTAGTTTCTTTGTTGTTACAAATAGCAGTTGACAGAGCACCTTTGTCATGAGTCTTTTTCAGTCGCGATAATTATGACCCAGGCCCGTGTGATCCAGAAGTGAAGTTTTGGGAGCAAAAGAATTGTTTTGAGACTTTTTATATGTGTAGCTGGGTTATTTTCTGTGTAGTGATACGCATTTTAAAAAATGATACTTCTATGATGAGAGTAATGCACTTACTCTTATTGCGCTGATAACAAAAGGACTCTCAGCAGCCCCTCAGCACGCTCCCTGTGGCCCAGGGCCAGGCCTGTCCTTTACCTACCTGATCACACACGCAAGCGCGAATGTGCTTGGATCCGGCAGAGGAAACGTAAGGGAAAAGAAGAAATTTGTCCAGATGATCATTGTCTTAAACGAGAGCTAATATTGCCCTGCCTTTTTAGCATTTGCACATGTATTTTATTATGATTTACCTACCGTTTCTCAGGTTTGTGGAATTCCAAGCTATACCCTCTCTTTCTTCAAATAAAATCCTTCAGGATGGATCCTCAACATGAAAACTCTCATCTGGCCATGGTCCTGAAGACAAACACTAGGGCTCTGAACACCCCAGGGTCCCCAAGGCCCCAGAAAGGGGCCACAGCTCAGGCAGCCCCGGGTTGTTGGGGGCCTGAGGCACAGTGGGGCCGCTCTTTTCTGAAGAGTGAGGATGGACCCGAGCACTGTTTAGCAGTTTACAAAGCACAGCGACACACTAAATAACCAGCAGGGGCTTCCTGGGTCCCGGAGGTCCCAGCAGCGGAGAGTGACTCATTCTGAGGCCCGAGTTAGTTCGGGTTTCGGGGAGAGCTCAGGCCTTCTCTGGCTTCCTGCCTCTGCTGCCTGCGAGGCCTGAACACCAGGCAACTCTCCCGGCTGTTCCTGGGCTCGGGCCTCTCCGTCCCTGACCCGCCGGATCCCCTGGGGACCTTCTGCAGTTCTGGCTTCTGCAACAGTGTGTCTCCCTTCCCCAGACCCTTCCCCCTCTGGACTCCTGATGGGAGCACGGGCCGGCTGCCAGGGCCCTAAGGACAGCCCTGGTGTCACCCACAGGCCACTCCTGGCCGTGCTACCCCATGGCTTAAGGTATCCTTGACCTCTGAGGGCAGCTCGGGGCTCTCCGGGGCGAGGGAAGAGCGTGGGGTCTGTGGAGGGTGACGCAGCTGTGACTAATCCTCCGCCTCTGGTTTTCGGGCTTCCAGCCCTTTCCTCTCCTTTGCAGCTGGCTCCGACCCACAGTTGCAGGGAAAGTCTTTATCAAGACTCTCCCCACGGAACAAAGGCTTTAGTCTCAGCACTGCGGGGGCCATCACTCCTTTCTCATGCACAGAAGGAGCAGCATTTCTCCTTTATTTCTTCCTGCTCTGGATGGGCCGAGTTTTTTTTCAGGGCCTTTGTAAGTTGCAGCTCTTTTCTGATGGCTGATTTCTTGCCTACACACCCCCGTTATTTCTTTGAGCTCTAGAACAAGCTCGCTCAGTTTATTCTGTCAGCGACATTCCCACTGCTGCTACCGGAGCTCTGTCTCCACCCCTAGATGTTTTGCTTCTAACATTCATCATTCAGAAAGCAGATTTCATTCCGTGTTCTTGGGTTATCACCTGTAGGAAAAGCGCTGTTTGCCCAAGTTCTTCCGTTTCCTGGAGAAAACCTTCAGAAACTTGATTGGGATGATTTTATTTTAATATCACAAACTTGGGTTTCAGAGGGTCCCTCTGCCAGTGCTAGGCCATCAGCTTCCTCAGATCTGGGACGTCTTGATGTCCTAACTGGGGCTGTGTGTCCCGGGATTATCACAGGAAACGGGGAGCCAAAAGCCGTAATGTTCTGGGGCCCGCAAGGTAGTCTAGGGCTTGAAGAAATAAAACCTGCTGAGATGTGCCATTTTTAGCTAAGTGTGAACTGTAGCTGAGCCCTCAGCCATGCGCACCAGGTGCCTCTGGGACCATGAACTGAAGTGCAGACGTAGGAGTGTTACTGGGGTCTCCAGCCACGTGTGCCAGGAGCTGTGTGAGACGCTCCACAGGCGGGTTTTATTATCACAGCTCCAGGAAGTGCATCCTGTCATCCCATTTAAGGGAAGCAAGGCTCTGGGAGATTTAAGTTTAAAAAATATCCAAAATTAAGGTTACAACTATTAGATGGAAGAACTGTTGTTGAACTAAAGAGTTTTGTTAGGCTGTGCGCACCAAGCCCAATCAAACATGGACAGGGGTTTGCAGCAAAGAAAGTAAAGGCTTATTTAAGGAAATGGCATCAAATCCAGGGTCACAGGGGAGCTTTTGCTCTGATACTGGCTCCCCTGTGACCCCTTGGGGGTGGGTTACATAGGGGAAAATCATTCATCGTGGCCACTAAGGGAGTTAGGGGGTGTTTGGGGCCGTGGTCTCTACTGATTGGGCGCAGAGGGCAGTGCATGTGGCCCTGACATCAGCTATGGCCCCACTGTCTGGTTTCACAAGGGGCTGGTCAGTGAGGTAGTTTCGCTTCTCTGAGCCAACGCAACTGAGGGCTAGATGTTATCTTTAGTTAGACTCTGTCTCTGTGGTCCACAGACCCCAGGCTTTGTTCCTAAGATGATTTGATGCTGACCAGACCTCACTGTCCTGGGGGCTTCATGATTAAGGGGGCGGACGTGCCAGGGAGAGGAGGCAGGAGAGTCAGGGGCTCCGGGGCTGGACTAGGCCAGTTGGAATCAAAAGGAAAGAAGGAGAAAAGCTGACATGGAAGACATGGCGTCTTTGCTCTGTTCCAGAACCAGGATTTGAACTTGGGTAGCCTGTATACAGCACTGATCGGATAAAGGAAGCTTGGAAAGCTAGACCAGCCTCTGTATAGAAAATCTCAGACTTGAGTGGGCATCTGAACCCCGGGGGACCCTGCAGGAGGTGTGGGATGCATTTCTAACATGCTCCCACATGCTGCTGGTGCTGCTGGACGGAGGCCCGTACCCTGAGACCCACTGACCCACACTCACCCTCATGTGGACGGTACGCCATGTCCCTTCCTCAGTTTCTCAGTCGTTGGCCTTTGCCTGGCTTCGGCACATTGCTCCTGCTGCCCGTGGGTCAGCTCCATAGGCATGATTAGTAACCTGGGAGGTCTCTGAAGGCACTGGGAGACCTGCCCAACTTCTTCCTACCTGAGCACCCTAACAGGTGCAGGTAAGTGTTTATTAGTTGTCACATGAATGATATAGGAGATTTTTACAAATAGTCAACAAATGCTTATATTATTAATAGTTGCAATTTAATAATTACTTGGGTGTTTTAAAGTCATTTAAGAGACTTTTTTTGCCCACCACCAGAAGCCTAGAAGGCAAATTATTCAGTAGGCTAACTATAAAATATTCAAGATTTAACAGACTTTTTTCAGGTCCAGCATGGATAACCACCCCATTTAGGGACCATGCTCGAGAACACATAATTCCAAATGAATTTTAGAAGGTGCCTTAGTAGTCACTGAGGGTAGAAATCACCAGGGTTAACTGTTTATAGATTGTTGTAACTTCCTCTGGCCGGGAAGGTTGGGGCTTGAGGAGCAGCTAACCTTTAATTGAGCAGCTCCCAGAAGCTGCACTGGACCTGTCACTCCTGACAGTAGTTCCAGGCACTTCCAGCACAATCCTCAGGACTGTGTCACACACCCGTCCTTCACTGATTTCTGAGGTGGGGGGATGGACTTCAAAGAAGCCCGCTGAAGGAGTAGCCCACTTGGGAAGCCTGGTTGGTCTTCCTGGCCACCTTGCTCTCTGCTGCATCCTCAGAACAAGGTGTCCCGCCAGAGGATGGCGAAGGGCAGTTCCAGATGCCTTGTGACTAGAGTCACCGGATGTTGGCTGACTTTGTGACCAATTCTGCATCACAGCTCAGACATCCAGTTTTATTAAGCATGGTCCTTCGGTGTAGAAAATATTTTATTTTTTAATATATTGTAGTTGTATAAGTAAAAAATGAACACATTCTTGCTTACAGTGTTTAGACAGTATGGAATTATTCAGAGATAACGTTCCTTCCTCACCACCCCTCCTTCCCGCTGCTCCTCCCAGCAGCACCTGCGTCGTTGCCTCTTCTCTGTGCTCTCCTGTCTCCAAGGGTGGACCCGGTGAAGCGAGCATCCTCGGCCCACAGCCTTGGGTGGTCCCATCCTTAGAATTTGGAATGACACTGTGACTTGCTTTAACAATAAGATGCAGAGGAAGTAATAGTATTTTTGGAGACTCTAAACTTAAATTATTTGAAAAATGGCTACAGTTAGAATCATAGCTTGGATGCGCCCCAAGTGTGTAACCACGATTTACTGATAAATGTGTGAAGAAGGGTTCAGATTTTCCCTCTATACAGGTAGTTAAGTAGTGGATATTTTACATGTGCAATTCCATGCACTTATGCATGGCTCAAGTCCTACAAATAGCATTCCTGGGTCAGAGAGCAATCACTTCTTTCATATCCATAGGTAATTCCAAATACCTTCTGGAAGGTTTCACCAGGTCACGCTCGCTGTGGTCACACGCAGCAGGGCCCATTTTCCTGCTCCCTCACCCAGTCCGACCCTTCTGCTGGGAAAACTGTATCTCTTCCTGGCATTGGTTTTGGTCCCTCTGGTCACTGTCTTCACGGATGCGAGCTGGCCAGCTGTCTTCCTCCCTCTGTGAATCTCCTGCTTGGATTCTTTGCCCCTATTTCCTATCGAGTTCACGGGCCTGTTTCACTTACTGCACTTTCTCAGTCTTTTACTTGCCTTTTCATGTTATTTATGTCATTTGTCTCTTCCTACAAATATTATTAATTTTCATGAGCTCACTACAGCCTTTGAGTTTTAGATCTTGTCACAGAAATACCATTCTCTATTTTCTTGTAATGCTTCCATAATTTTGCCCGTAGCTTTAGCTCTTTAATCCCTTTGGATTTATTTTTGTGCAGAGTGTACGACGCGCGTGTTGGAGAGGAACACGCACTCAGACAACCGTGCCCAGCAGCTGTGGGCAGGGCTGTGTCAACCTTTCTTTTCCTGATGCGCAGCCACTGTACCCTCTCATCTGTCGACGGGCTCGGCTTTGCTTCAGTGACTCCCCGGATTGCTCGCCCTTTCCCCCGGGTCCGCTGCGGCCCCTCGCGAGCCCCGCCTCCGCGTGGATATCACGGAACTTTCCCAGTGCCTTCTCCTTTTTACCTTCTTCATGAACTTATTTGTTCTCAGGGATCTTCTTGTGTGACATAAACTTTGGAATTAATTTTTCAAGATCTGAGGGGAAAAAATCCCATTGGCACTTTCGTTGGCATCGTAATAAAATTGTAGATTAATTTGGGGGAGACTTGATATGTTTTTAGTATCAAATCATTCAACCCAGAAATCACAGTGTGTCTTTCTATATATGCAGGTTTCCTTTTACTTATTCCACCCACATTAAAGCTTTTCTTCAGTTTGGTCGTGCACATTTCTTAAGTGTATTTAATATTTTGTCCTTGTGATTTTGAATGAGCTATTTCCCCCATTATACCCCACCTTCCTTTGCCAGCAGTTGCTTCGTTGGAGGCTGTTTTCCTCCCTGGCTTTGTCTTCTCATGCTGTTGAACACACATGTTTTAGCCCGTGTGGAAGCCCTGGACTTTTCCTGTGCTTGACGTTTCAAGGGTACCGTGATGACTGGACGTTTGGGCCTATTACTGATGTTTTGTTTTATATCTTTCCTTGTCTTCTATTTGTGCATTTTCTGTCCCCCCCCCCTTTTTTTTTTCTGCCTGGGCTATTTAGTTTGGGAGCCAGTCATTCTAATTTTTACGGTGGTTTACAAGTTTTACACATGTATGTAAACTTACATTTTTTTATTGCCAGTTCTGGATCTACCTTCACAAAAAACAGTAGCCTTTAGCATGCTTCCCTTCTCTCCAACCTGTTGTTTATATGTGTCCCCTGCTAGCCACGTCGGGATCCTTCTGAGACTGAATTCCCCAGCATTGTAAAAGCCATACTTAGAGCTGTGCATCGACAATTCCTACTGCATAAGGCACACCCGTGCTCTCTGTGGATTCTTTCCCTATCATTGTTTCTCTGAGTCCCTCCCTCCCTCCCTCCCTCCCTCCCTCCCTCCCTCCCTCCCTCCCTCCCTCCCTCTTTCTTTCTGTATTCATAATTTTTTCTGGAATGACTCTTTCCGAGCATGTCTGTGGGTGGTTAACGTCCCCAGTCCTCACATTGCCCTCCCACTGCAAGGCCGGTTTGGGTGGAATTAAAATTTTTGGCCCGACGCTTGTGTCCCTGAGACTTTCGGCGATGCCTGCACATGCGGAGGCCGCAGGGCGCCCCGCGTAAGAAGCCCGCTCCCCCCCCCCCCCCCCCCCCCCCCCGGCGCTTTCAGGATGTCCCTCCCTTGGTCCTCTTGTGCTGAAGTTAAGTTTCCATCCCATCCAAAAGTACAGCTTTGCCCTTACTTCTTCTGGGAGCTTTAAAAATACAAGCAGTAAACATTCCTTTCACTCTTGAATATTTCTCTCCCTGTATTTTTTCTTTTCTTGTTCTGGACTCCGGTGAGGAGATGCGGGAATTCCTGCCCCTGAGCCCCAGCCCGGCCTTTGCATTTTCTTCCATATTTCAGTCTTGTCGGTGCTGGGGGTTTTCTGAGCTCCATTGTCTAAGCTACATAATTCTTCTGTTTTGAACATCTCTGGAAACCATCGATTGAGTTTTCTGTTAATATCTTAAGTCAGTTTATTTTCTCTCTTTGAGGAAAAACCAGGTAAACATGGGACAGAAAAATCAAACAGTCATTTCCAGTGGTGACCAAAACTTAAAGAAAATATTCCTTAGCCTGGCTGACTGGGCGTGGCTCAGCCGCTGAGCGTCAACCTAGGATCCAGGTGATCGGGGTTCGATTCCCGGTCAGGGCACATGCCCGGGTTGCGGGCTCGATCAATGCCTCTCTCATCATTGATGTTTCTGTCTCTCTCCCTCTCCTTTCTTCTCTGAAATCAATAAAGATATATTTTAAAATAAATAAATAAATAAATATTCCTTGGAATGCATTGAAGAAGAAAAACATAGATATTTATAATAAAGGTCACAAAGTCTTATTAAAGGCCACAGGTGATATTTGAAATGGAGACAGCTCTCTTGGCCGTGGATAAAAAGCTAAATAGCAAACATAAGGGCTTCTTTGGATAACATGACATTTCATTTGGAATCTAGTTTTTGAGGGGCGGGGAACCTCACAAAATGGTTTTAAAGTTCTTAAGGAAAAATACATACGAAAGACATAGGAGTGGACAAATGGAGTGTGACAGAGTGAAGTCCCTGCAGAAGTCGGAGTTTCATGCCCCACAGAGCTGCTCCTCAGTCCGGGGGCAGGATGAAGCACCGCCTCGGGTGCTGATCGGGTGCAGCAGCAGCCACCGGGCACTCTCATGGCAACTACGCCACATTCTAGAGGCAAGCTCGAAAAGATTAGAAAGCTAAATGAAAGATACCAAAATTCTTAGGTAAGTGAATACCCAGATAAATAAATAATAAATAAGTATTGTTAAAATAAAAGTTAGAAAATTGTAAGAATCTGGGGATAGGAGCCCTTCTTAAGCAAGACAGGGCACTGCAAAGCCACGCGGAAGGTGGCGGACACGCGGTCGCAGTGATTGCCACAGTACCCTGTGGGCAGTCTGCTGGGTGAAATGTAGAAGCCATCGAGAGAAAAATGACTCAGTGGAAGGTTAGCACCCCATCGGTCTATAAGAAAACGATGAATAACCTAATAGAAAACTAGGCCAAAAATACGAAGTCACTTAACAGCAAAGGAAGTGCAAAAGGCCAATAAACAAGTGAGAAAAATCACATAATTTTACTAGGTATCAGGAAAGTGCCCATTAAAACAAAAAGAGAAATACTTTGCCTCTGACAGCCAAAGACTCAAAAGATGGATGCTTTACAGTGTTACGAAGGGCAGAGAGCTAACATGCTGGGCGTTGGTGCTGAGGACAAACTGCTACAGACCCTTGGGAGGGTAATTGACCTCAGGGCCTTGGCCGTGGCATTCACGTGGCGCTGTGACAGTGGGGTGTGTGGAGTTGGTCGTGGTCTTCACGTAACTCTGTGACAGCCGGGCGGTTGTATTAGCACAGCTCAGGGACAGTACTGGAGGTATGACTTGGCTGTGACCGTGGTGGTGGTAATTACACCTGAGAAGTTAGTCTACGCATAACTGCTACATTAGTCGTGGGGCTCACCCAGGGTTTCATTAAGGCTGGTGGTAGTGGTCGCAGGTCACATTAATTCTGCGATGTTATCTGTGGTGGAATTCACAATCACCTGTGACATTGGTTGTGGTCCTAGTCATATAACTCTGCAAAGCTGGCGGTGACGGAATTCACGTGGCTCTGCAGTGATCAAGGTGGTGAGATTCATTCAGCTCTGCAGTGTTGGTCATGGCATTTGTTATTCTGTGAAGTGGGTGCAGGTGGGGTGGTGGTGACGGTGTTCACACAACCGCGGTGGTGGGCTGGTGACGGTGTTCACACAACCGCGGTGGTGGGCTGGCGACGGTGTTCTAATGGTGCTATGACATTGATAATGATATTTACATAACTCAGTGGTCATGCTGGTGGTAGAATTTTCAAAACCACATGGTTGGCTATCTATCCTCTTGTCTCTGTGGCATCGGTCACAGTGTCACACAGCCCTGTCACAGTGGTAGTGTAAGCACACAAGCGTACACATCGCCTGTAACTGGTAGTTGCTCTCTCTTGCCGTCAGGACGTCGTCTCCGGTGTTATCCCATGACTCCGGGGCTGGCTGTGATCTTCACACGCCGCGATGGTGGTAGAGGTGGCGTTGCAATAGCCGTGTGATGGAGGTTGTGGCACTGCAGTGTTGGAGGCTGTGTCCACAGATGCTGAGAAACTGATCATGGTGCTCCTATCCCCTGCAACATTAGCTTATTGTGGTGGTGGCCTAACTGTGCAACATCACATACCTCGTGACAGTGGTGATGGTGTAACTCAGATAATGCTCTGACCTGGCCATGGTACCAGCAGGCCTCAGAATGTTACAAGTTCAGTTCCAGGCCGCTGCAATAAGGCAGATATTGCAGTAGAGTGAGTCAAATGAATTTTCGGGTTTCCCAATGTATATAAAAGTTATGTTTACACTATACTGTAGTCTATTAAGTGTGCAATGGCGTTATGTCTAAAAAACAATGCATGTATCTTAATCAAAAAAACTTTATTGCTAAAAAATGCTAGTCATCACCCAAGCCTTCAGCGAATCTTAATCTTTTTGCTGGCGGAGGGTCTTGACTCAGTGTTGATGAAAACAGTTCTGCAAGAGGTGACAAAGCAAGCGCAGTGACGTGAGTTATGCCTGCATTTACACAGCTCTGCGACGATGGTGGCGTCGGCGTCAACGCGTCACTGAGGCCGCGATGGTGCTCATCTAGGCCTGCGACGTTGGCAGGACAGTCAGGTGGGTCTGCCTCCTCAGGCTGATGTTGTTAGTCACAGGGCCCTGCAGTGTGGGTGGGAGTATTTGCATAACTGACGACAGTCACGGTGCTAATGCATCTTTGTGACACTGCGGGTGGCATTCTCCTGGATCTGCCAGGACGGTTGCGGGTCCAAGCGGCTCCGCACCCCACGGTGGTCGTGCCGGCCTTCGGTGACTGATGGGTTGGATGCACTGGTCCTGTAATTGCAGTTTGTCACCATCTTCCCATTACCCAGTGATGGCGGTGGTACTCACGCAGCTCACCCCTGCTGGCGTGGCCTCCAAGTAGCTGTGCCAGGCTGATCGAGGTGTTTGCGACCCTGAGGTCGCTGGTTTTAGTCACATGACCCTGCAGTGGTGCTGGGGCCCGTGTGCCTCCTCAGCAGCGCGGGCCGTGCTCTCATGAACACGAGCGGTGCCGGGGCAGTCGAATGGCTGTGAGGTGGTGGCCCTGGTGGCATTCACCCAATTCTGCGGTGGTCATGGTGCTTACATTCCATAGCTCTGCAGCGGGGGGGTGGGCACACGAATCAAGGCAGCGCCCTTCGCGCCATCCCGTCACTGCCATGGTCACCGCAGTTCTCGGAACGCTCCTGACGTGGCGGACTGGGTGCGCACAGCCCCGCCGCCGGGGCCCTGGGAGCACAAGCTCAGGGCTTGATGTGCACTCAGATAAGTTTTCGATGATCCCACGTGGTGGTGTTAATACACCTGTGACGTCGATGACCGTGGAGCTGCGGTGTCGCTGCGGGCCGCCGGGAGTAGGCACTCAGTGCGGCCGGGTCCCGGCTCTGCCGTCCCTCGGGGCGCTGGCGCTCACGGCGCGGCGCCTGGCGCAGGCCCCGCAGCTCTTGGCCGGCCGTCACAGTGTTCAGGTAACCTGAAGTGGTGCTTGTCACAGTCACACACTTGTGATGGTGGCCACGGAGCGTTCCCCTAGGTCTGCAGCTGTGGGTGTAAAATCGGCATAGCTCCGGAGGTGCTGATGATGGTACTTGCATGTCTTTGAGAGGCAGTGATGCCGCTGTGACGCAACTGTGCTACTTCGGTCGCAGCAATTCCTTCACTTTGGGATGTTGCTGCAGGTGGCATTCACGTAACTCTGGCGTGTTGTGACAGCATTGGGGGTGCCAGCTCATGGCTGCAAGGTGGGCCGTGGTCTTCACGTATCTTGGGGACAGAGGCCGTGGCATCCACACAGCTCGGTAACGGCGCCTGTGGTATTCACAGACCTGCGCTACTATTCGTGGCTTTCATGTGACTTGTGATAGCGTCATGCTGCTAACCTGGTTCTGCCATGTTGATCGTGGTGTTCCTGTAACTCTGCAATGGTGGACGTGGTATTTACAGAAGCCTGCGACTTTGGTGGTGGTGGGAGTTACGCAGCCCTGTGACATGGGTGCCTGTGACATGGGTGCCTGTGACATGGGTGCTGGCATTCAGGAGTCTGCGATGTTGGTCACTGTTATCACACCACTTGCAGTGTTGGTGGTCATCTAATTCACGTGTCCCTGCCATGTTGGTCACGGTATCCACATAGCTGTGATGGTGGTGGCGGCAGGTAAATAGCTCTGTGACGTGACGGTGGCAGTTTCACTGACTGTGCAATGGTCAGAGTAAAAGCCACATTTTTTGGGTAGAGAGACTTAGGTTTAGAGAAGTTTTGCTTAAGGTTACATAACAAGACATTACAGAGCCAGGCTCAAATTCAGATTTTCTGACTAATTCAAATGCAGCCTTTTCTGAATTACACCATGAAGTGTCTTCCTGCTGAGGCTAAATTTAAAGGCATTGGTACAAAACATCTGTACCTTCAAACTCCCCGTGGGCTTCAGAACATAAATATGGTATCTCCACCATTCTAGTTGTTTATCTATAACCTTAGTTGTGTCCATATATTAACACACATTCACACACACACACAATTTTCATGTGAGAAAGTTATAAAAAATTTAACTACAAATGTAGATGTGTAAACTGAACCTCTGAAAATTTATGTTAAATAATGCAGAAAGAAAAGAGCTCTCTGGTAAACGAAAATAAAGCGTCTCTGAGGATAATCTATATTCATAGAATCTAAAAAATATTTTTAAATAATAAAATTTAATATTGGCAAAAATGTTGGTATTTTAGTGTCTTTGTTCTTTTTTTTTAAATTATAAACCTCTAGAAGCCTGGTAAAGGACTAGAAATATGAAGCTGAGATGTTGACGTCTGGGTGGCAATTACGGGCACATATGTGTTTAAGCACTGAATTATCCGTTTAAGCTTTCTGCATTTTATGGCATAAAAGTTACACCTCAACAGGAGTTTTTAAAAATGTATTTCTAAGGAAAATTAAAATATTACAGGTTTCAGAAAAGCTGAGTGTAGTGCCAGTCTAAGCGCTCAGGGTATTTTCTTATGAGCATCAGTTATTGCAGTTATAGAAACAGGACTAAGCGTCACCATGAATGTAAAGTTAACCGTGATTAAGAAATGTGTGCGGCTTCCAGGAATGCCTAGAAGTTGTCAGGAAATGTCTGTTCACCTTAGTTCCCAGGCTCATGATTTACGTTTTTTCCCCTTGCAGTACTTGGGGTGCATTGAAGTTCTACGCTCAATGAGGTCTCTTGACTTCAGTACAAGAACACAAATTACCAGGTAAGCCCTTTCGAAAATGGACCCCTGTGATTTTACTTAAGAAAGCAATGTTTTCAGAGGGTAGCAGCCTAGAAATTTCCAAAGGGAAAGGCTGCCCCTTGAGTGCTGGTGACTGGTGACAGGGAGTCAGGACCCACTGTGTTTTAAGACTTCTACATGCTTACCCATATTTGTGACATGTGTCTCTTAACCTGGCACCCTGAAGGACACTCCCACTTCCAAGCGCTTTTTATGATTAAGCTGTAGACAAACAGAGTGTTTATATTTGTTTCTTTACTAAATGAAACTCTAATACCAGATTGATATTTTAAAATTTGCTAAACTCTGTTCTTTTTAAAAAGAAAATCAAGATGTCAGGAGAGAATTTTCCAACAGTATACACAGAAAATATATTATGGGAGTAATAATTTAAAGAGCAGCCCAGCCCAGCCCAGCCGGTGTTGCTCAGTGGTTGAGCTTTGATCCGTGAACCAGGAGGTGATGGTTCGATTCCGGGTCGGGGCACATGCCTGGCTTTCCAGCTCCATCCCCAGCAGGGGGTGTGCAGGAGGCAGTGGGTAGGTGCCGATGCAGTGATGTTTCTGTCTCTCCTTTTCCTTTCCTCTCTCTCTAAAATCAATAAAAAATATTTTAAAAAATAAAGAGCAAACTAGTTCTTTTAAAGTGTCAGTGACTTTGGACAGGTTTATATATTCTCTATCATCAACTAGATTGTGAACTTGAGGGCCGGTTGTGTATTTAAGCATTGTTGTTATAAAATCCATAGCCTAATACAGTTTATATATTTAGAAAAATGCCAATTCAAGTCATCTTGAACAGGAGAACAGGAAAGCTAGGACTGATTCTGTTAAAAAGCTTTTTCCATGGGTGATTAGCATTGCTTTGTCAGTTGTGAAATCGTTTAATCTGAATTGTGACCTCAGAAAATGCCTCATATTTATTTCATTTAAATCACTGCATTGTATATCTTTGGGTTAGCAAGCCAAAGTCTAGAGACTGAGCTTCAGAAAGCCATTATATGTGGTAATTAACAGCTAAATGTGGACACACCTCAATTCTGTGTTTTAAGCACCACAAGATACCTCTCCCTCAATGAAGAAATTCGTGTTCAAAAGAGTTGATGTTTGTCTTTTCTCTAAAACTGCTCAGGACACACGCACACGGTGGGAACACACCAACATTCCTAATCTACACTAAGGGAAGAATCCATCTCCACATATTTGTAGAAAATGGTTTATGAAAATTGCCAAGGCTAAAGAATGGTATTTTGAAGTGAGAACATTTAAAAGAAAAGTTTGAACATTTGCTCAGTGAGTCATCCTGCCCATGACAAGGCACGTGCGGTGCAGTGTCTGTGGGCAGAGCGCTCTGCCCTGTCCCTGGGGTAGTACTGGAACCTATGACGCTATCCACCTTCTCCTGTGTGGTGGCCATTGTTTTTAAAGAGAATTGTCAACTATTTTTACTGAATTCTCTTTATAGATACTAGAACTTCTGAGACAATTCATGTCATCTCAATTGTCCTGAGATATTCATTGAGCATTTACCGCTGGCTGTGGGCGTGCAGAGTGGTGACCAATGTGGGCTGTCCTTCTTTACTATGCCTTCCAGTTTGGGGAAGAAAGGTGCATATGCAAATGCCTGAGGGGCCTGGGAGGGATACAGCCACATCCTGCTCCTTGGGAGGGGTGATGGGCAGGGGTCAAGTGAACAATCCCAGGGCCCTTTTGGGTGAGGGTCTTAGCACTCTGAGGTAGAACCCAAATGGGTAGATGTGAAAATAACATTGTAGAAAAAAGCCATGGAACCGACCTCCAGTCCCATTCTGTTTAGATTTTAGCAAAGGTGCAGCTATGTAGGAGGCTGAGTAAAGCACCACTCTTGGACACATGGCAGTTGGTGTTGAATTCTGGTTGTATCGGAATTGCTTTGGGTTTATTAGACGTTTTGAAAAGTATTGTTTGCTTGTCTCCACAATACTATCTGTCTCTTGCCTCATTTTTATCACATGACCCATTTTTTATTTTAGTTAATAGCTGGAGACCACTCATAGGAAACAATATGACAAATCAATGTCAGAAAGAAGCCTTTGCGTTTAGGAGAATACCCAGCAATAGTGTCTAGATGTGGCACATGGTGGAGCTTTTAAGGCCTCCATGGTAACAGTGTTAAACATGTCTGGGATTAAACTCCACCACTGTGGCTTTATATACTAAAGGCATTCTTGAAAGGTTGTAGGGAAATATAAAATTGCAATTAAGTTATATTATACAGGTTCTAGGAGAACCTGTTTCTGAAATTTTTTAGCTATACCTTTCATAAAAAAACATTTTTATAGAGCCTAGCCGGCACGGCTCAGTGGTTGAGCATCGACCTATGATCCAGGAGATCGAGGTTCAATTACTGGTCAGGGCACATGCCCTGGTTGCAGGCTCGATCCCCAGTAGGTGGCATGCAGGAGGCAGCCAATCAATGACTCTCCCTCATTATTGATGTTTCTATCACTCTCTCCCTCCCCCTTCCTCTCTCTGAAATCAATAAAGACATATTTAAAAAAAATATTTTTATAAACAAATAAGCAATCTCTACTCACCTGTTCCACTATTTCAGGTTTTGGATATAAGTGTCTTTTGAAGGTTTTGACAGCTGAACCAAGTGTCCTTTTGTCGGGTCAGTTTAATTTTATGCTGTGTCTGAGTTCAGATTGACTGTGGTGCTTGCAACATCAGTACTCATGCATTACTGATTTCTTACTAGTAGATAACTTTAAAAACTACCTGGGAGCTGCCATTGCTGTATGCTTAGTTTCAGCTGTGGCTGTGAAATGCCTTGCACACTAATGCTTTGGGCAGAGGAGCTTGGTGGCTTGTTCACACTAATGGGTGCCTGCTGTGTGGAGGATCTGGCCTATATGTGGAGTCCACCTCTACTAATTTCTACCTCAGTGGCTGTTGTGAGAAGCAGGACAGTTTCTACATCTGTTGCACATAGAACAGGGTCTGGCAAAGAGGCAGCCTTGTTTATGTGTTTGCTCTGCCTCATTGCCTGAGCTTGTATTCAGCACAGTGGGTGCAAGACCCCAGTATTCAAAAAAGAAGGGGTGTTCGTGAGCATGAGAGCAACCGAGGTTGTCTAGATGGTGGTCTCAGCAGCTGCTGCTTTTCTGGGTCAGTCTGTTGGTGGGGTGCAGAGAGGAACTGAGAGAGATGGCATTTGTGAAAGTCTGCCCAGGGGACAGAGATGCACTCCAGAAGAAGAAATAGCTTCTAAAGAAGGAAAGAGCTTTCCAACGTGCCCTTAGTTGCGAAACCCAGTATGACCTTACCCACTAATGTGTCCCCTGTCCAGTGCGGTTTTAGAATGTGGCATAGGGCGCTTCCCCACACCCTGTAGATTCGCAATGACATTGCCCTGTTGCAGGCGATCAGAAATCCCGCCGCCGAGAACCATGGATCTTGGCTATTCTAGTGTTTCTCAAACTTGCCCGTCTGGCTGATGGAAACTGGTTTCATCCCTCCTCACCACCAGCACACTGCATAGGCTGTGAAACCCCTTAGAAACCACGTTCTCCTGCATGGGTTCATACCACGCAGTGCAGCCCCTGAGGGGTGGGAAGGAGGGTCGCAGGTTGGCGCTGCCGTTGGTGGGTGGGGGTCCTAGATCCCGGTGGGGGAGCAGTCAGACACCCCTGCTTTCATCTGAGTTAGGCCACTGGATTTCCACATGATGTTATGTGGCCAACGCTGGAAAACCGCTGCTCCAGTGTCTGGCCTGCCCTGGCCTGAGCCTGACTGTCAGACATCACACCCTGAGAAGCCCTGTCGTGTGACTTCTCTCACTGGAATTGGGGGATGGCTTGCATTTCCAGCGAGATGAGTCAGGGGAAGCAGTGCTATCTGACCTGACTCCTGGAGAGCAGCCGGCTGCCCGCCCTGCAGTGTTAGGAAGCCCCGATGTGCCCTTGGCCACAGCCTTACCTTCTTTCTCCTTTCCTTTGATTTCCTCATCTGCTGATTTTAATTTTATTTATTGTGTTAAATTTTCCCTATTATTGGAAGTCATCTTAAGCCATTTTTAGGACATGGGAGGCTATAGATCTATGCACAACTATGCCCAGAGCTCTAGAGAGGTGGCAAACGCCTGACATGTATTTTGGGTTGTAAACGACTCCACTGACTTCCTGCGCTGCTTGGGTAGCCAGGTACCGGCCAGGCCTGCTTTCCCTCAGGGTTGTGCAGACACCTGGGCTTAGCCACGTGTGGCTTTGCTACACTTTCAGGGTGGGCTCAGCTAGATGTAAATGTTGTCCAGGGCCCAACATAAACCCGCTTTTCCCAAACTGTAGAGAGTGAGCAATTGAATCTAGCTTAAGTACTTTTGTTTTTCTTACTTTGAAAGCTGTCATAGTTTCAATGGGCCCCGAAGACCCTGGCTGGGCCCAGGCCTGCACCGCACCGCCCGTGGGTGTGGTCTCCTCCCCGCCCACCACGCCCAGGGCTCTGCTTCAGAATCTGGTGTTTTGAAACTTCTCCAGGAACATGCATAAAATCCCTTTAGTTTGAAAACTAAAATCAAAACCTGCAAAAGGAAAACATCTTTCTTTGGGAGGCATTTTCCTTTCTTCTTACTCAGCGTACCGGCGGGGTCTCTGGAGGCTTGTTTCTGACGTCGGATGTTGAAGTTCAGAGCAGTGACAATGCCTCTCACGTGACCCCAGCACAGGGCAGAGTGTGAGGAGCACAGGCTCGCCAGCAGCAGGGAGGGACAGTGCTGGCACACCCGAGCCGTCGGCTGATGGTGCACGCAGGGGACTTCGGTTAGAAGGTAGATGTGTGACCATGTGGTGTTGGTCTGACGCTGCTGGGCAGTTGACAGCTATAGGGCCTTGAGTTTGAACAAAATAGAAGCACGCTCTTGGTGATGTGAAGGGAAAGGAGCAGAGGCCGAAGTGGGTGCTGTGGCACGGTGTGCAAGGCGCCTGCCTGGTGGGGTGGCCTGCAGCTGGCCTGTGCGCAGACGGATCCCTCTTCAGCTCTAAGGAGGCCCAGCCAGCTGACCTCGGCACTGCTTCCCCCTGCTGCCCTCCTCTCCTCTCCGAGCGACCTGGAAGGCTTGGTGACTCTTCTCCAGTCTCTTTTGGCTTCAACATTCTATAAATGCTCTAAAAAAGTCCAAGGTAAAAACTTTCACCGCACAACCCCTCAGCTCCATCGCGCCCCGGGCACCTTCATCCGTGTGCCCCCTCCCCCGCACCCCCCCCCCCCCCGTGTGCACCCTCCCCCTCAGCTCTGGCCTTGCACCTCATGCAGGAAGGCCTCCGGAGACAGCGCGCCCTGGTTGGACTTCCTGCAAAAGAGGGGCCAGCAGGCTGGTGGGGGCACCCTGGCCTCTTCCATGTGGCACCCCACAGCCACCAGACAGACCCCTTCGCCATCTGCTACCAACATGACTGTCACACTCCATGTCATCCGAGTTCGCGGGGGATCAGCAGGGCACACTGGAAAGGCCGCATTCACTAACCCGGCATTTCTGTTGTTTATAGAGGTTTCTCACCCAGGGTGCCGCTCGGGCGCACAGCGGGGGGGGGGGGGGGTCGAGGACAGGCAGGTAAGGTGCTGGGCCCCTGGGAGAGTGGCGAGCCGTCCCCAGAATGATACCCTCCACCCGGGGGAGTGACGGAGACACCAGGAGGCGGGAGTCTGGACCCTGGTCAGCTGAGGGTGACTGTTTCTTCTTGGAGACCGTGAACGCGACTCACCCCCTGGGCAGGACTTTGGTTCTGCCGCTTTCTCACTTGCGAGCCCAGGGGAAGCCTTGCGGAAGGGCCACGTGTGACAGCCATCATTTAGGTGGTGGTGAGATGTGGCGCGCACCTGGCACGTGGCAGGACGCAGGCTGACCGGCTTGGGGCCTTGTTCCACAGCCCAGGTTTTTGTATTCCGTTCTGATGGTCCAGCGTGCTTTCCTCATTGCAAAATAAACACCTTGAATGCCGACTTCAGTTCAGCTGCCAGGGAAAAGCAAATCTGTAACAGTCTCCCCTGAGCTGGTGGAGTCCCAGAATTAGAAAGGAGCACAGCTGCATGAGCAGTCTGCCCACCAGCCCCGCCCCCGAGTTTCTGGACAGGGCAGGGTGGCTAACTTGCGGTTTTAAGCTACTGGTTCTTCCTAAATTTACTTGTTCGGGACACATGTTGCAGGCTGAGCCTCTAGTAGCCTGGCAGCTCGGAGGGGCAAGGCCTGGCGGGGAGGGAGTTAGAGTTTTCTCAGTTTAGAATTCTTTCTGAAAACACCAGCTTGCCTACCTGCACAGCATCTGAGCTTTGGTTAGAGCAGGCTCAGCCCTTCAGCTTCATTTCTACATTGTTACTTTGGGCTTTAACACCAACCAGAATAGCTCTGTATCTCCTTCAACCCTGTTTATGTGCAAGAATGCGCTAGACATGGGTGCGTGGATTACAGGTGCCCAGGGGCCACGGCCGGGGTCGAGAGTCAGAAAGCAGTATGATAGGCATTCAGCGCAGGTGAAAAGTACCACGGAAACACAGAAGAGGGACCCTGGGGCCTGGGTGAGCCCGGGAGGACTTCCTGGGAGAGGGAGCATTTAAGCCCAGGGCGATTTCTTTCCCAGCCATGTGGTAGATGGAAGGGAACATCAGACTAAGGCAATTACTCTCACTGGGGCTACTCGGGGAGGGGGCTGGAATGTGGCCAGAGACACTCCTGAAAATACCATAGTTGTCCCCACACAGTTCTGCCCTTTCGACTGGGCAGCAATTCTAATGCCTGCTGAGGGTGGTGGCCTGAGCTAGACCCGGCCACGGAACACAAGCAGTCTGCACCCATCCGAGGTCTGGCCCCAGGGCTGCCTTCAGACACCGGAGGAGGCTTGGGATGTGCAGTCTGCTTCCCCCCAGGCTTCACTTTCTGCTCAGGCTGCATCTGTAGCACAGGGCCCGGCAGGTAGCAAGGAGGGGAATTCTCAGCAGGGACCCCCACACTTGCACTGGCTCAGTCCTTATAGGATGCGCCTCAGAGTTCTCCCATGGAAAGGTGGGGATGCTGGCACGGTTTCCCACGGACTGCCTCCCACTAAGTTAAATTCAGTTACTGATTGTCCTGGGCAGGGACAGATCCCCACTTTGGGGGGCCCTGCACAGGCTGAGCATGCTGGAGAAGCCTCCATCACAGAAGTGGAGGCCAGACTCTGGCCCTGGAGGCAGCATGACCACGTTACCCATAAAGCTCAGAGCAGGTTCTGGGCTTCGAGATGACAGCTGGCTGAAGGCATTCGGCACCAAGCCCTGGCTCCGGGGCCTGTGTAACTGAGTGGAAGTTTTCAGTCACAGCCCCTCTGAACAGCTGTCCCAATCCAGTCCTTGGACAGCAGGATCTTGAGCCCTCACAGCAGAGCCTATGTACACAGTTGGGGCCCTTCACCTAACAGGCGAGTGAGGGGATCCCATGGTGCCAGCTCAGCACCACCCAGTCAATCCCTCCCTAGGGTGGGCTCCTCACCCAAGGAAGAGAGATGGAGCCCCCATTTGAAACCTATTGAGAGTTTTGGGAGTAAGATCTGCCTAGTGCTGGGCCTGCACCTGGCACATAGTAGCTGCTCAGCCAATCTGGATAAGGTTATTATCATGAATTGAAATGTGCAGTTGACTCTTTCCAAATTTTTGTATAGGATAATGGTAATTACTGACTGACATTATTACAGTATCAACCAATTAGATCCAGGGTATTTTTTCTAGCTAAAAGAAAGGTTTGTTTGGTTAATATATACAATGGAAAGTCACTTGGCCGTAGAAAGAACAAAGCCTTACCCTTTGCAACAGCATGGGTGACCTAGGGGTATTGCGCTAAATGAAACAAGTCAGACAGAGAGAGACACGTACCACATGGTCTCACTAAAGGACAATATAAATGAGCAACAACAACAACAAACCAGAAACAGACTCAGATACGGAGAACAGGCTAAGGGTTGCCAGAGGAGGGGGGGACCGGGTGAAAACAGTGAGGGGACTGAGACGTACGGATTGGTAGTGACAGATCAGTCATGCAAAGTGCAGCCCAGGAAATACAGTCAACAGTATTGTAATAACCGTGTGGTCCCAGGAGGGTACTGGAAATATCAGGGAACACTTTCTAAACCATATGATCACCTAACCACTGTGCTGTGCACCTGAAATTTATACAATAATATTGAAAGTAATCTGTAATTGAAAAATGAAATAAATTAGCACCGAATTAAAAAAAGCAAGACTGGTTTGATGCAGCACACTGAAGTTGCTGAGGGGCGAAGTGCTTGGTGAGGTGCTAATTCTCACTTGAGCCAGTGCTGCCCAGTATTTCCTTCTAGTTCCTGCTTTGCCAACTGCTAATATAATAACAGCATTAATATTGAATCCTTGCTATGTCACAGGCATCCACTAAGCATGTCATCCATTCATTGAAGTGTTTA
The DNA here is from genome assembly GCF_964146895.1 of Miniopterus schreibersii. Taxonomy (NCBI): domain Eukaryota; kingdom Metazoa; phylum Chordata; class Mammalia; order Chiroptera; family Miniopteridae; genus Miniopterus; species Miniopterus schreibersii. The sequence goes on along the minus strand of NC_138111.1, from coordinate 68,937,392 downwards.
TCGATTGCATGCCGTGTCCAGTCACTACAGATCTTAGGGACAAGATACTAAGTGAGAGCTTGCCTTCTGTTGAGGGGGGAGAGAGAAAGTGAACACAAACATGCAGGAAAGAAAGCTGTTAGGTGAACCGCATGAGCTTGTCATTTTTGTAGTGAAAAGTGATCAGCTGTCAGCAATCGCGTAGTAGTTTCAGACAGCGATGAGAGCACGTGGGGTCTCTTCTTGGGAACCCTGGGAGGCAGGCTGTGCGCATTTTGGAGACGAGGCAGCTGAGGCTTGGGACGTTTATGCAAACTGTCCGAGGCCACATGGCCGGGCAGTGACAGAGCTGAGGGGTAACGCAGAGCAGCCGGGATGGAGGGTCCGCGAGCACCAACGGCACCGCCCTGCTGCTAGAGGAGGGGCTGCGTCTCCCAGAAGAAAACACCGGCAGTGGGGTCCCTTTTAATTCCTGACTGCCCTCCTGACCACAGCGGAGTGTTGGCCTTGAACAGGGTGCAGAGGGAACGAAAGCAAACGCAGGTCTGTTGAGGCACTTGCCACCGTGGGGCTGAGTGGGGCTGAGACGGTCATCGGAGAGGGGTCAGCTCGGGTGGCCTGGGCTCCGCAGGCTGTGCCGCTCGGTTCTGCCGACCCTGCTCATCCTGGGAATGCCCACCTGCGCCTCAGCAACTCGTCACTGAATTTCACCAGCTAAAAGAGGAAATGTAATAAAAGTGCTCTTAACCAAAATTTCATATGAATAGTTTATAGAGCGGACGAGGCCCCTGTCGCCTCAGCGAGCTGGAAGGGAGCAGGCGAGGCAGAATGGGGAGGGGTGGGCAGGGTGCGATCGCCAGCCCGAGGATAGATGGGACGAGGGGGGATGGGCTGATGGGAGTGAGGTGATGCGGGTGGCTGGGGGCAGGGGGGCTGGGTGAGAAGGACGAGGTGCCATCTCTCTCGCCAAGAGGTCTGGGACAGATCTCTCTTCCTATTCTCTCCTTAAACATCTGAATGAACCAGTCTGACCCTCCTTTCCCCCATCTGGTAGATCAGACATTGTTCTACTTTTCTGTTTCCCCCTCACTTCGAGCCCTGGTCAACTCGGGTCAGGATGGCCCCATCACCATGTCAGGATGATCTGCTGGTGTGGAGATCAGGTGCAAGTTAAGTCACTGTCTCTGCCGACGAGGGCATCTATTGCCCAAGGGCATGAACACTTCCAACTACGGGCCTGTTCCTGGGAACCTGGCTGAGGAGATCTTCCTAGTGACAGTCTCCTCGGCAGGACTGTCAGGATCAACTGGGCATGCGTGCTGGGCAGCAGGCCTAGGGTCCCGCTTGGACTTGGACAGCCAGTTGGCTGCACAGGTGAGCCAGGATCTGGTAGGATGTGTGACAAGGATGGGCCAGGGGGTAGGATGAGTTCAGACGTCATTGAAATGCAGAGGAAGGGGTTAGACACAGTGCCTAAGTTTTAGCAGAGCAAGCCAAGGGCTTTGCAGTCTTACCTGCAAAGCCTCAAGACTGGTTTGTCTGTTTATTTGCTTCTTTGGCAGCCTATTAAGCTGGCTCTGTCTTCTGGTAGAACTTTCTGGTTGTGAAAGAGATCTCAGTCTTTGAAGGCCGAGGTGGCAGGAAACATGCTAATTACCATGATGTTGTTCTGTGGAGATTCTGCCGCAGTGGGTTGGGCAGAATCCCCGAGGTGACTCTGCTAATAGCTCTGGGTGATGGCAACAGGAACAGAAGGTCTTTGTCTTTTCTCTGCCATATCACAGCAGAGGAAAGGACTTCTTGCCTGACCTGAGCTCCACTCTAGAATGAATTCCTTTAAGAACCCAGCAGGCTGGGCAGAAGGGGCCACAGGCTGTGTTCTATCAGTGCTCTAACCCGGGACAGGGTCCCCAAAGATTTAACACACACAGGTCGTCTCACTTTCTGGAACAGCGGTTCTTCAGCTTGGGCATATATCAGAGCCACCTGGAGAGCTTGTTACAGCAGGTGGCCGGGCCCCAGCCCCAGAGTTCCTGATCCAGTGGGTCTGGGGTGAGGGTGAGAATTTGAATTTATATCAGGTTTTGCTGATGCGGCCTGTCCCTGTCCCACCGTTTGAGAAGCAGTGTTCCAGACGTTATATTTTTAACTTCTGAAACCATTTGCAGCTACCATCTATGAAACAGCTTTGAAACTGAGTCCATTAATTTTTTTCAAGGGATCCTACTCATCCAAAAGTTTTAAAAATGGAGAGCATGGATGACTTGGTGGCTTAGGATGGTTTAAATAGAATCCATAAGATGAATACACGGCGTTCACGCCATCCTTTCCTTAAGGACCATCTGGCATGGTGCGTATTTATAATCCTCCCGCCAGACGCACATTTGTGTAAGAATGTACCCCTCTGATTGCTCCTTTTCGGTCTCATTTTCTGAGCTCACTTACCCCCCACCCTCAAACATATCATTTCATAAGGCTCTCTGTCCTCGCGAGGGCAGCCTGGTGTTGCAGGCTCTGGAGTCTGGTTGCCCGGGCCTCTGCTAGGCTGAGCAGCTTTCTAGCTGTGTGACCTCGTGTAAGTAACTTAAGTTCTCTGTGTTTCCGTTTCCCCATCTTTACAACGGGATCACAGTGGCACCTCCTCCCCTCCCTCATAGGGTTGCGAATTGGGTTCATGTCTGAAAGTGTGCTGCCTACCGCATGGGAGGGCTCAAGGCCCGGTAGCTGGCGCTGTTAGTTCCGGTTTTGTTATGCCCTCTGCATGTTGGCAGTGCCACCGCTTTAACGCTTCCGGCGTGTGACTCACACGTCTGCATTTGTACCTTTGCGCCTAAGCCCATCCCCGGGTTCCCAGGAGCCGGCCGGGCCTGTGCCTCCCGCAGACGCTCAGCCGCCCGGCCCGAGCCACCTGCTGTGCCCTGCCTCTGCTCGCTTCCTGCCGGCCGCCCTCGCCTCCACCAGCAGAGGCAGGGCCGGCTCACGTCTTGCGTGTTCGTCATGACGACGCCCGCATCCCCCAAACGCGAAGCCGTGGAGCCCCTCTTTTTCATTTTCCTCCCTGTTCAATGACCAAGGCTCACTGACTTTCTTCTGGAAACCTCCTGTGTAATTTCCCCCCTCCGTCAGTCTCTCTCTCCTCTGACTCCCTTTGTATCTGCTCATCAGTTAATGTGCCTGAAACATGTTTCTCTCCGTGAAGCTTCATTGTCTGTCCGTTACCTGCAGAATACAGTGAACCAAATGATTATTGCATGATCTACTCGACCCGCCTCAGCGTACCTTTCCAAATATATTTCTTATAACTCCCCACTGTGCTTCCTCCGCAGTCACTCTGGCCTCCACTCTCCAATCTCCTGCTCCACTGCCTGCAACTCAAGGCCAAAATTCAGCCACAGAAATATTTGCTTTTCCCTGAACTATAAGACCACTTTGTCTGAATTGCTCTGCAGACTTTTACCACATTACACATTGTTTTAGACTTTTAAAGACACAGACCATATTTTATCTACTCTAAAACACCATCTACTGTAAAAAATGCTTCATTATTTTGTAACCACTAAAAGAACTGCCTATTAAAATATGACACAGCCCTGGCCGGGTGGCGCAGTGGTTAGAGCATTGGCCTGTAAACCAGAGGGTCTCAGGTTTGATTCCCGGTCAGGGGCACGTAGGGTTGCTGGTTCCATCCAATCCCTGCCCCTGGTTGGGGCATGTGTGGGAGGCAACCAGTCAATGTGTCTCTCTCGCATCGATGTTTCTCTCTCTCTCTCTTCTCCCTCTCTTTTTTCTCCCCTCCCTCCTCCTTTCCACTCTCTCTAAAAATAAATGGAAAAAATATCCTGAGGATTAAAAAAAATTAAAAATAAATATGACACGATGCTTTCATATCACTTAGAATCAGTTTTTATATATTGAAAAAGCTATTTTGGACCTCTGCAGACAGATTTATATCATTTTAACATTTGTACATCTGTTAAAAGGAAAATATAAGCAATATGAAAAAGGTATTCCTAAAAATTTCTAATTGAGAACCTGAAAATAGTGAATCATTTCTTGACTCAAAATCATCGCTATCTGTATTTTTTCTTGAGTTTATTGTCCTTTAGGTCCTTTTAAGAGCCTTGGATATCAATGAAGTTGGAATCAGAAAAAGAATAGAGAAAATATTCAAAACCCAAAGGTGGTTTTCAAAAAGATCACTAAAACTGATAAACTGCAAGTGAGACTAAACAAGAAAACAGAGAGAAAAGTCAAATTACCAATTACAAGAGTGAAGGAGGGGACATTACTACAGATACTACAGGCACTGAAAGGGTAACAAGGAATATTTTAAACAATTTTATGCCAATAAACTGGATAATTTAGATGAAATGGACAAATTCCTTGAAAGATAGAATTGCCAAAGTGGTTTTAAATATATATATAATATGAATAGGTCTATATCTATTAGAGAGATTAAATTTATAGTAAAACATACAAAACCAAGCCAAAATCTTCATATAGAGAAAACTCTAGGGCCACAAAGTTCCATTGGTGAATTCTACCAAACATTTAAGGGTGAAATAACAGCAATTATCTACAGTCTTGTCCAGGAATTAGAAGGGAACACTTCCTGGTACTTTCTGGTTCATTTCATGAGACCAGCATTATCCTGATACCAAAACCAGACAAAAAGTTATATAAAAATTCAATAGATGCAGAAAAACCTTTGACAAAATTTGACTTATGTTCATGATAGAAACTCTCAGCATACTAGGAATAAAAGGAAGCATCCCTAATCTGATAACAGGACATCTATAAAAAACCTAAAGCCAACAGTATAGTTAATGGTTAAAAAACTGAACACTTTCCCTCTAATATGAGGTCCCAGGCGAGGATGTCCACTTTCACAACTCTTATTTAGCACTGTACGAGCCATCTCCATGTGGTAAGAGAAGGAAAAAAGGTAAAAGCCATACAAATTGGGCAGACAAAAATAAAACTTCTATTTGCAGATAACATAATCATCTATATAGAAAATTGAAGACTCTACCTAAAAGCTACTAAAACTAACAAATTTAGCAAGGTTGCAGAATACAATTGATACAAATATCAATTGTGTTTTTATATACAGTACTAGTAAAGATCAATTAGAAAATGAAACTTTAAAAGGATCATTTACAATAGCATAAAACCATGAAATTCTTAGTGTTGAATTTAATGTGTGAGACTTATATGAAAAAACTACTAAACATTGAGAGAAATTAAAAATCTCTAAATAAATGAAGAAATATACTATGCTTATGGGTTAAAGGATTCAGCATTGTTAAAATGTCAAATCCTTTCAAATTGATCTATAGATTTAATACAATTCCAATCAAAGTCCCAGTATACTTTCCGTGGAAATGGACGTTATGATTCTTCAGTGTATATAGAATAATCAAAGACCTAGAATAGCTAAAACAATTTTGAAAAAGCAATACAAAGAGAACTCACACTGTAAAGCTGGAGTAATCAGTATAGCGTGGTGTGAGCAAGGACACGCGAACAGATGTGTAGACTCGGGAAACACACCCATGCAGACGTGATACGTAAGAGCCCGTTTATGTGGACACAGGTGCAGAACCAGCACACCCTCCTGGCGGCCCGTGTCCTTGCCCATGTTCCTTCTCCACCCCCTCGGGTGGAGGGGGCTGCAGGGCAGCCGGTGACAGTGACGGCGGGGCGGGGCTGTTGTCAGGGCAGCCTGTATGCTGGCGGAGGCTCCCTGAGTGTGCACTGGGGGCAGGGCAGGCACTTCAGCAATTTTAACCGAGCCCACCTTCCTTGGACACCGTTCCCTTGTGTAAATGGCGAATCCACGGGCGGCTCCTGGGAGAACACATACAACTCTTACTGCTGGTGGCTGGGGACTGCAGACCCGGTCCTGCGTGGGACACAAAAATAGTCTCTCCGTCAGGCTGCTCAGCCTTTCCATCACTGATGCTTGGGGCCAGATCTCGCTTTGTTATGGGGACTGTTCCTTGCGTTTAGGACCTTTAGCAGCCCCCTAACCAGATGTCCCCCTAGCATGTGACAACCAAACTGTCTTCAGATGTTACCCAACGTCCCAGGGGTTGGCTCGGGGGCTCTGTGTTAATCTACACTCCTGACAGCGGATTCCACTTCACTATCAAAGTCATATGTACACGCTCACTAGGGAAATTCTAGAAAACAAAGTATGAAAAAGGGATGGGAGGTTTTCCCTTAATTTTTCACATGTTTGCGATCACACACGTTTTGGGTCCTCCATTTGTTCTTAAATGTAGTATTAAGTAATCAGATTCGTGTATTAATTTAACTTTGCTATGTGTGTGTATTATCTCTAGGTCACTCCCTCCAATCTATTTACTTAACCTTCCTGGAAATGAACCCGGCCTTTCACTCGTGGCAGGAGCTGAGTCAGAGCGCAGACCTCACTTGGGGTGGGTGGGGTGGGGTTTCCAAGTTTCTAGAACTATGGACACAGGAATCACCTCCTGCCCACTTATCAGCAGGGAGCAGTTTCTGTGTTTGGCTAAATTCTCATTTTCACCCGAGTGCGACACTCATCTGTGTTCAACATTAGTGCACGCGGTAGAGTGAGCCTGGTCCTCTGAAACCTGGCTGCCTAAATGTATGTTACTTCTTTCTCAGCTGCGGTTTGTTTTCATCCGAGGCAGGGCTTTCCGACCCGTGGCCAGACTCCCACAAAGCCTTTTCATAGCTGCAGAGCACAGGTTGTGCTGGGGGCGTCCCACGAGAAGCATGTTGTCATTTAGGTTTGAAAGGGCCTTAGCTGAATCATTTATAGTCTCAGGCAGGAACTGTATTATTATAGGCATAAAATGCATCGAAAAATGATGATTCATTTGACAGGAAATACTGAATGCTTAATTATGCTTGGAATAAAGGAAGAGATTCATCAGTATGAATGTGTCAGGCAGCGGCCGGGTGGTTCAGCCGCGGGTGGGAGACGTGCCGGGGCTGCTGCCAGGGCCCGACTGTGTGCACAGCGCCGGTGTCTGGCTCGGGTGCCAACAGGTGGCTTTTCTTAAATTATTTTGGCTTCTACCTCACTGCTACTTTTGATTATGGTAAAATATTCATAACATAAAGTTTATCATTTTAACCGTTTTTAAGCACACAGCTTAGTGGTAGGAAGCACATTTACACTGTCTTTTAGCCATTGCCACCCTCTGTCTCCAGAACCGTTCCCGTGAGCACCAGCTCCCCACCACGCCCTCCCCCAGCTGCTGGCACCCACCACTCTACTTCCCCTGAGCTTGATTACTCCGGGTGAGAGGAATCACACGGGATCTGACTTTTGAGACCGGCTTATTTAGCACGATGTCCTCTGGGTGCGCCATGCTTCGGCCTGTGTCAGGATTTCCTTCCTTCCTACGGCTGAGTCATAGGCCCTCGCCTGCCTGGCCCACCTTTCACTTACCCACTCGTCTGGTCCAAGCGCCCGGGTATGCCCTGGAAGTGGAGCCGCTGGATCACGCGGCTGTTCCAGCTTTACGCTCCTGAGAGGCCACCACACCGTGTCCCTCAGCAGCTGCACCACTTGACATTCCCGCCAGCAGTTCACAGGGGCTCCAGTTTCTCCACATTCTCACCAGTACTGCCCTTTTTTATATATATTGGCTATCCTTTAATAGCCATGAGTGTGACCCGGTATCTCTTGTAGCTTTAACAGGAACGATCATTTGCACTTGTATTGTGCTTTTCTTTTTTACCCCAAAGTTTGTTGAATGTGAGTTTGCAGTTGACCTTGCGGGTGGTGGTATTTGCTGTGGCTCCAATGCTGGGTTCCAGTGTGAGCACATCTGTCTCCCAGGGCACAGGGCTTACCTTGCAAACTAGATCCGGGCCCACCCCCACCTCCCAGCCGTGTGGCCCGACAGGCTCCTTTACCTCTGGGCTTAGGTTCTAGCACATAAAATACAGGCATAATGATTCCTGCCCTACTCAAAGATTAATTCCCTCAAAGTCATAGAACAGGGCCAGGAACTCAGCACACACTTCGTGAACATTAACTGTGGCTCTTACTTTACTTTTACAGTCTTCCCACCTTGGCGAGGACACGCCAGCCTGCCAGGCAGGGTCATATTCTGTGCGCTTCTGGGGAGTGCCTGGTGGGTCCTTTTGCCTCCCCGCCCACCCGAGAGGACTGCTCCCCACAGGGCTCAAGCGCACATGACACCCCTCAGCATGTGCCAGCAACGCTTCCTCCACTAGTCTCTCCTTAAAAGCACCACCTCCGGCTCCCGGGTCGCTCTCGTCTGCAGTTACGGCGGCTCTGCCTGGCAGCAGTGACATCTCCAGCCTGCGGGCGGGGTTCTCCATCAGTTGCTGCTGTGTCTACAGAGGAGTCCCTTGAGGTGTAACGCACCTGGGGGAGCGACAGATGCCGGGTGCCCAGCTTGCTGGAATTCACACACGCATGACCGAGGAGGGGTCACCGGCAACTACCTCCAAGCCCGGGTCGCTCCCTGGGCCCCCCAAGCCAGTACATCACCCCGTCCTGGCTCTTGGGCGCTTCCCCCGGGCCCGCGAGTGTCCTGGGCCTGCCCCGCCCTTCTCATCACTTGCCCGGGCTGCCCGGTGGGTGCCCTGCCTCACGGCTGCCTCACCCCTGGGCCTGCCCAGCCTGCGCAGCACCCAGAAGCTGCGCCCGCTCCCGGGTGTGGCTCCCCACCCCTTGTGCGCAGATGGGTCAGAGGGAGGCTGTTTCCTGTTTGATTAGAGAGAGCTTTGTGTGTGTAACTACACGTTTCCCCTCACGCCATCGAGGTCCGAGTTACAGGAGCAGAGCCCGCCCGCTGCAGGTGTGCAGTGTGAGGGCCGTTGATGATTGTTCGCAGTCATTTCATTGCCACCAAGAAGACAGATCATCCCTATAGCCTCCAGCCCCCAGTTCCCTTGTGCCTTCTGCAGTCCGCAGCGGTGCTCAGATCTGCCCCAGGCAACCACAGTACCTTTTGGAAATATAACTTTGCCTTTTCTAGAATTTCACGTAAATGGACTCACACTGAATGAGGCCTTTTGTGCCCGGCTTCTTCCACTCAGCACATGCTCCAAGGGTCACCATACTGGTGTGTGTCATCGCTGGTAGGGATGCAGACTGGCACAGAACTTTAGAAAACAGCTGGACAGCTTTTTTTTTTTTTTTATAAAGTTAAATACAATTTGACCATACAACCCATCAATAAAAAGCTATGTCACGGTATGTCAAAGTTCATAGCAGCATTATTCATAACAGACCCAAGAAACAATCCAATCATCGACCAACCACGGAGCTGCCCACACCACACACACAACACACATACAAATATCACACACGCCAACATGTACACACCACACACTACACATACACACATCACACTACACACACCACACAACATACCCCACAATACACACACCATATACCAAACATCAAACACGCCACACACACCTACCACCCCCATATACTACACACGTACATACCACGCACACCACATACACACAACCCCCTTTCTTTTTGTTAAAACTGGGAATGCTACCACACCCATGACATCATAATTTGGCTTCTTTGTGAACAGATCAGTAGATTTGGACAATTTCTTAAATTTTAGAAAAAAATTTATCTTTGTTGTTGAAAGTATTACAGATGTCCCACTTTTTCCCCTTTCACCTCTTCTACCCTGCAGCCCCCTGTCACTCCCCAGGCCTTCACCACACTATTGTCTGTGTCCGTGGTTTATGCATATATGCATATAAGTTCTTTGGTTAATCTCTCCTTCCCACCTTCCCTCCAAGATTCATCGGTTTTTTCCATGCTTCTGTGTCTCTGGATCTATTTTGTTCATTAGTTTATTTTGTTCTTTAGATTCCACATATGAATGAGATCATGTGATGCTTGTCTTTCTCTGACTGGCTTATTTCGCTCAGCATAATACTCTCCAGGTCCCTCCATGCTGTGCCAAAGGGTAAGGGACCCTTCTTTTTTATAGCTGCATAGTATTCCATGGTGTAAATGTCCCACAGCTTTTTATCCACTCATCTACTGATGGGCACTTGGGCTGCTTCCAGATCTTAGCTACTGTAAATTGTGCTGCTATGAACATAGGGGTGCATAAGTTCTTTGTGATTGGTGTTTGAGGTTTCTTAGGATATCGTCCTAGAAGTGAGAACACTGGGTCAAATGGCAGTTCCATAGTTAATTTTTTGAGGAAATTCCACACTGTTTTCCATAGTGGCTGTACCAGTCTACATTCCCACCAGCAGTGCACTAGGGCTCCCTTTTCCTCACATAACTTGTAGAGAGTTGTTTTGTGTCCTAACATGTGGTCTATCTTTGAGAATCTCCATGTGCACTTGAGAAGAAAGTATATTCTACAGCTTTGGGGTGAAATGTTCTGTAAATGTTAAATCCATCTGATCTATTGTGTCATTTAGAGTCACTGGTTCCTTGTTGGCTTTTTGTCTGGAAGATCTATCCAGTGAGATCAGTGGGATGTTAAAGGCCCTTACTATGACTGTATTGCTATTGATCTCTCCCTTAAAGTCCTCCAGAGGTTTGTTTTATATATTTAGGTGCTCCTATATTGGATGCATACATGTCTACCAGGGTTATATCCTCTTGCTGGATATATGTAGTGAACTTTCTTGTCTCTGATTATGGTCTTCATTTTGAAGTCTATGTTGTTAGATATGAGTATTGCTACCTCAGCTTTTTTTTTTTTCATTCCATTTGCATGGAAAATTTTTTCCATCCCTTCACTCTCATCCTGTGTGAGTCTTTTGTTCTGAGGTGGGTCTCCTGTAGACAGCATATATTTGGGTCATGTTTTCTTATCCATTCAGCTACCCTATGTCTTCTGATTGAAGCATTTAATCCATTTACATTTAAGGTTATTATTGATTGGTACTTATTTATTGCCATTTTAATTCTTTATGCCTATGTTTCTCTATTTCCTCTATTTCTTATTATTATTACGTTAGTCCATTTAACATTTCTTGCAATGATGGTTTAGTGGTGATAAACTTCTTTAGCACCACCCCCCCCCCCTTTTTTTGTCTGGGAAGCTCTTTATATCACCATCAATTTTGGATGATAGCCTTGCTGGATAGAGTAGTCTTGGTTTCAGATCCTTGTTTTGCATTACCTTTAACACTTCATGCCATTCCCTTCTGGCCTATAGAGTTTCTGATGAGAAGTCAGCTCACAGCCTTATGGGAGCTCCTTTGTAGGTAACAGATTGCTTTTCTCTTGCTGCCTTTAAGATTCTCTCTTTGTTTTGAATTTTTGGCATTTTAATTATGATGTGTCTGGGCGTGGACCTCTTTGGGTCCTTCTTGCTTGGGACTCTCTGTGCCTCCTGAACTTGTGTGACTTTTTCCTTCACCAGGTTAGGGACATTTTTTGCCATTATTTCTTCGAACAGGTTCTCTATGGCTCATTCACTTTCTTTACCTTCTTGTACTCCCATGATGCAATATTGTTACTTTTCATGTTGTTCCACAGCTCCCTTAAGCATCCTCCTGTGTTTTAATTGTTTTTTCTTTTTGGCTTTCTGATCGAGGGTTTCTTTTTTCTACCCTGTCTTCTAATTTGCTGATCCAATCCTCAGCTTCCTCTAATCTGCTGTTTATTCCTTCCTGAGTATTCCCTATTTCTTCTATGTCCTTCTTCATAGTTTCCATATCTTTTCTCATGCTGTTGAGCATCCTTATGTTCAGTATCCTGAACTCTATATCTGATAGTTTGCTCATCTCCATTTCCTTTGTCTCTTCTGGAGAATTCTCTTATTCTTTCATTTGGGACTTGTTTTTTCTCTCCCCATTTTGGCTGCCTGTTTGGATTTGTTTCTATGTACTAGGTAGATCTGCTAGGACTCCCAGTCTTTTTGGAGGGTCTCTGGTGCAGGCCAATGTCAGACGCAGTTTTTGACTGGCCTTGAGTACTCTGTTTGCAGCTATCAGTGATCCATAGCTTGTTGCTTCCTTTGCTGGGGCCGAGTGTGTTAGGAAAGGACCCAGTTACACACCAAGGTTTGCTTTTCCTAGCTCTGGGTCTAGAAGCAGATCAGGCAAATACTCAAAGCATCCAGACATCTGCCTGTGCCTGAAGTGTGATTGTTTTTCTCAATCACTTAATGAGCCTCAGGCTGTAGACCACAGCAAAGCATCAGCTCCACAGTGTGGGGTGAAAGGTTTTCCAACAGGATGGGGCAATTGTTCTCCACCCAGGCAAAAGCTGCCTGGATGGTAAAGGTCTGCCTGAGATTGATGTCTGCTGCAGTCTGGGGGAATGACTCAGCACAGGAATAACTCCATCCCCAGGGCCCCCCACCCTGGATTCTCCTTACACAGCACCAGTCCACTCTGCCCAAGGTGAGTGGCTGCACATGAAATTTTGTGTACTGGCCCTTTAAAAGGGTGCCTGTATTTCCAGCCATCTCCCCCTAGCAGAAAGAAAGCCTGGCTGTTTTTCACAGCCAGATGTTATGTGGGCCCCTTTCTCAGTTCTGGTGCTTTGGTCATGGGAGATATCCCTCTGTCTTGAGGCTTTTTATCTCTCTTAGGCCTGCAGGAAATCTAGGAGACGTCTCAGGAAAGGGTCTTAACAGTATGTTCATTAGCTTTCCTGGTGTGTCCTTCAATATGTTAATTAATCAAAATGAGCATATAGAAGGGTCAGGGTTATTCTCTGGTTAGGTTCATTTTTAAAGAACATCATTGAAAAGGGACCGGGCTGAGGCGGGCCTGCCCCCAGGACAGTCTGGAATGTGCAAACCATTTGCTTCTAAGTGTCCTTGGTTAGGGAAGATAAAACCTTACTCAAATTGTTTGGTCTTATTTAATTATTTTGTCTCAGTTTCCCTTATTCCACTTGCCTAGGAATTTCCCTAGCTTCTTACTTCCTGCCTCATTCCCCGGCCTCTGCCACATCTCACAACGTACAGCTTTTCCCTCCTTGTCAGTCCACACAGCCGGTCTCACCTTCTCATGTGCGCTGTGTGGGTGGTACTGAGCCCACGGCGGAGCTGGCTCTTCTTGTCTGTCCTCATGCCCGTAGGGTCTGGACTGCTGGGCACACACTCAGCCCCTAGGAGGTAAGGGCTTGTGCCCACCCATCATGCGTGTTTATAGGATGGTGTGTGGACCCAATGATGTGCTGGGCAGCTTTTGAAGTCAGGGCAGGGGTGTTGGTCATTCTCGTGAGAGGTGTAGCTCCGGGACTGTGCCCAGTGTCATCCAGCAGCACCAGCTGCCCACAGGACCTTGCTGCCCCTGATCGTGTGGGCTTTGGCGATGGGGCAAGATCTCACACCCGGGCTGGGTACCCTCATTCTGGTGTGACTGTTTCCTTGCTTATGGGGGCTGATGGTAGTGTGGCCCTATCACCATGGGCACTGGATGGGAAAGGTCTAGCTTTGTTGCCTGAGAGTTTAATTCTTACTTAATTCCACTAATGTGATGTGATTCTGGGAAGGGTTCAGTACCTTCTCTGAGTTTAATTTCTTTTATCTTACTTTATTTCCCCCAAAAGGGAAAGAATGGCATCTGCCCCTCAGGGATGGGGGTAGGGAGAAAAGGGTCCTGGAGATGCACAGCAGGACTCAGCTGTGCCTCACTTTCGGGGGCTGGGTCACCGTGTGTGTGTGTGTGTGTGTGTGTGTGTGTGTGTGTGTGTGTGTGTGAAAATGAGTGTGAGAGTGTGTATAAATGAGTGTGTGATACTGAAAGAGAGAGAGAGAGAGAGAGCGAGAGCGGGCGCTCCCCTGCTACAGCATAGAGTCTGCTTTCAGGGATCCCAGAGACCCTCCCGCCAGTCCCTTGAGTGCTGCCCCTTAACTCCAGGGTTACCTTTCCATGCAGCAACCACCCAGTGACTTCTAATGTTTCACTTGTCCCCTCTTGGCCCTTCTCCTCCCCAAACTCAGTCTGGGGACGCTGCTTTCACATCCCCCCCAAACAGATAAGTTTGGGCAGTAGGTCAGGCGTGAGGCCTCAGGGCCTAGGGCAAGTGCTGCAGACAGAGCCGCCTTAGGAGCAGGAGCCCTGTCCTGTCTCAGTAAACGCCGCCGGCGGGGCCACAGCAAGGCTCTGAGACGGCATCAAACCCCAGCAAGAATCACCGCGTTTTCTCTCTTGCCTTGCAGATGTGTGCACTGAAGGGCACCTTCTGTGGGACCTGCCACCCTCCCGCCTCTCCCCACCCCCGGGCTGCTGTCCCGCATCTGGACTGTCCAGCTCTCAGCCCGGCCAGGCCTCACTGGTGACCTCTGCCCGCTCTGCTCCCTCCTTTCAGGGTGACTTCTGTTTACCCCAACAGGCCTGTCCATGGTCCTTTTGACTGATGGTGCTGTAGCTCTTTGCCTGATATTAAACACATTTTTGAAGAAACCCGTGTCCATGGATATTTATTTCTAGGAGTTTGTGCTTTGGCATCTTGTATTGTACGTTGCTCGTCTTACATGGTTAGTTTATATAATAAGCTATAGTTGCCTTGGTAATGAAATGGTGACAGGGAGGACACTGTTGGACCAGTGAGTGGACCTCTGGCTCCCCCCCCTCCTCTGACTGCTGGGCTCTGGGGGCTCCTCCTGGCGACCCCCAGCCGCCCCCGCAGCTGCCCCGCGAGGGGAGCCCGGGCTCCACGCAGCCTCCCAGCGCCGCGCGGTGTCAGTGTATTTGCTCTGATTCGCCTCAGAGTTTTGCACTAAGACCCTCCTCCCGCCAGGGGCCAGAGCTGGAGAGACTCGTGTGCGGGGGGTGGTCCTCGCCCTCAGGAATCGGAAACGTAGCTGCCGCCTTTGCGGAGAGGGGCCCGGTCCCCCTGCCACGGGCTTGCCCTCTTCGGATTCCCCTTGACTGTAAAACAGGATTTCTTTCCATTCCGCTTCACCACCGACTCCCTGAGGGAGCGTGCTGGGCAGCTGAGTGCCTGGAGCCACTCCACGCGTGCGCCCGTGTCCGTGGCTGGGGCTGGTGTGCCCGTGTCCGTGGCTGTGTCCGTGGCTGTGTGCACCCGTGTCTGTGTGCGTGGCTGGGGGGTCTGTGTGCGCTGTGGAACCCCGTGGCGGTGAGGAGCACCCGGTCACCCTGGCAGCCTCTTAACATGGTCTCTTGCTCGTAAGAGTACAAATAAAGCTGTTAATACACACCCAAAAGAGGACTTTCCAATAGCTATGTTCACACATCAACCTATTTTCCTAGAATTCCCTAGAGACCATATGTTTCTTGGGACCATATGCCTGTAAATGAAAGAGATTAAGGTCAATGTGAACAGATACTGCATCTGGAGCCAGAATTAGCCACCAAGACCACACTTCTCTCTCTGCCTCTGCCCCGCTTTCTGTTATAGGTGCACATGTATAAAGTTTCAATGCACAGGGATGTAATTATATGTAATCCATCAAGTCCCTGTGTCTCCATCAGTCCAGGCTCTCTGTGCGGTTCTGAAGGAAGGTGTGTACTTGCCGTTTGACCTGAGTACTGATGAAGGCGTGGATGGCTACTCCGTGTGCGCCCAGGGCAGGCACTGTTAACGCTGGGAGGCTCTGTGGGTTCACAGAGAATCTCTCTTCAGTTTCTCACAGAGATCCCACGATGCAGGTGTGATTGTTAACCCCACACAGGCTGCGCTCAGGTGGGGGAGCAGAATTCACAGGTGCACCCGCACTGCCACCCTGGGAATCCCTGTGGGCGCAGGGAACCAGGGGGTCTCCCTGGGGAAGGAGCACGTGTGCTTCCTGCCGAGGCCTTGGGTGGAGGGATTTGGGAGGCATTTCTGTACCTGTAACGTCTGAGGGCTGAGGGAGCCGGGTCCTTATTTTGGAAAGTCAGTGTGTGTCTTTGGGAGATGGGTCCGGCGGTACCTTCTGTGGGTTTGTGTCCCAAGAAGCCTTGTGTGAAGCTGATTTAAACAGAGCAAGTCCTGCCTCGCCTCCCACGGGCCACACCATCCACTCTCCATGCTATTCTGGCCCATCGTGACCTTGGATCTCCTGGGCAGTTTGCTGACTGAACTGATTTCACATCAGGTTCCTTAAATCTTCTCTTAATGAAAGCTGGAAGGTGGGAGGTAGCTCGTGCAGTGGTGATCAAGAACCTCTCGACTTCAGATTTAGAAAGAAAACATTGACCAAAATAAGGAATCTACGATGAGGGACTTTTCTAGGACTCCCCAAACCCCCCAATCCTAAACTGTTGCCAAATTCCTGAGTGGATGCTGCCAACTGAGGGTCGTTGGCGCCAGTTCACCACCAACAGGAATCCCCAACTTGGGGAGCAGTGAAGTAGGAAACTTTACTCAGTGCAAACAGCTCAATTGCGAAAACAGCACTGCTGGGAGGCAGTTCTGGTGCCAGCCTCTCTCCAGCAAGACCGCTCTGCCCCGCGCTGGTGCGCGTTGTGCTGGGCTGGTCTGCTCTGGTCCCACCAGGCCCGCCAGGCTCCAGCTCAGCTGGGCACAGTCATCAGCTTCCCAGGGAAGGGAAAGGGAGCTCTCAGAGCCAGAGGGGAGCCAGCTTTGGACAAAAGGCCCCAGCCCTGGCCCCTGATCGGTCCGTCATCACTCAAATAAGGACTCCAAATTCTCGAAGTTTGATTGGTCCAAAAGGCATTGTTCTGATTGGCCAGTGTCGAGCTGCCCAGGTTGGCTGCAGCTGCACCGCTCTGCTGGGATGCGAGAGCCCATCCTGTTGGTCCAGCAGGACTCCAGGACACCTTTCTGTTGGCCGAGCAGGACTCCAGGACACCTTTCTGTTGGCCGAGCAGGACTCCAGGACACCTTTCTGTTGGCCGAGCAGGACTCCAGGACACCTTTCTGTTGGCCGAGCAGGACTCCAGGACACCTTTCTGTTGGCCGAGCAGGACTCCAGGACACCTTTCTGTTGGCCGAGCAGAACTCCAGGACACCTTTCTGTTGGCCGAGCAGGACTCCAGGACACCTTTCTGTTGGCCGAGCAGGACTCCAGGACACCTTTCTGTTGGCCGAGCAGGACTCCAGGACACCTTTCTGTTGGCCGAGCAGGACTCCAGGACACCTTTCTGTTGGCCGAACAGGACTCCAGGACACCTTTCTGTTGGTCCAACAGGACTCCAGGACACCTTTCTGTTGGCTGAGCAGGACTCCAGGACACCTTTCTGTCGGCTGAGCAGGACTCCAGGACACCTTTCTAAGGGCCTCAGCGGGCAGGACACAGTGTGGGCAGGCAGTTCAGTGCAGGCCTCTCCCTGAAGTGCAGTTTGCATGAGAAGCCCCTGTGTAGAAAAAGCTGCTAGACTTTTTATTTTATTTTTATTTGAGCCCAGTTAGTCACCAGGAGCCCTTCTTAGTAGGTGTTTCCTCAGGGCTCACAAAGCTGAATATTTGATACCTGAACAGAGTCACTTGAAAGGCAAATAGTGGCCTGAATTTTAGGTTTATATTTTTCAGTTTGGATCTGTGAAGAGCAAGCCTAAGGGCTGGGGCACAATTTAATCTCACTATATAGGAATTTAATCTGAGTTGTGCAAAGAAACAACAAAAAAATATGACCATTTTCATTTGTGCGGTGGCACCATATATCATGTGGTTCACAGTCTTTTTGGGCCCGCATTGGTGCAGTAGGTGATGGTCTGCCTTTTTTGATCTCATCTATTTAGAAGTCTAGACATGAGAGAGGATGGAGCCTGTGAAGTGACCCCTCTCTCCACCCGCCCTTGAGTCCTGCCTATTTTTCCTGGTCAGAAAATGGAGCCCCTGGAAATGGACTATGTTGGAAGCAGAAGCCAACAAGGAGAAATGAAACCTACACATCCCCTCCATCCCAGGTGACAAGAGTGTCCCCTCACCATTGGTCCGTGGGCCAGCCAGCAGCAGGGCTCTCTTTTTGTTCATTACAGACAAGCTCTGTTTACCTCCCCTCTGGCTCTTTTCTCCTCGGATGTAACAAACCCAGAGTCTGGAGCCTGTGCACAGCAGAGATGGAGGAACCGACTTTTCTTTTCCTTGAGGATTTTTAAATAAAATATTTCAGGAATGTTCCCCAACACAGAGTTAATCGTGGAAAGATCATACTCTTTCCCACTCTCCCTTTCCCTGAAAATTAAAGGAAACCTGTTAGGCCTCCTATTTTGTATTCTTTTAAGCTGGTTTGTCAGGTGCAGCCACAAGAGGAAACACAAGAGAGGGCAGGGCAGGGCAGGATAGGGCAGGATAGGGCAGGATAGGGCAGGGTAAGCCAGGGTAAGATGGGGCAGAGTAGGCCAGGATAGGACAGGGCAGGGGAGGCCAGGGGAGGAAAGGGCAGGATAGGGCAGGGTAGGGTAGGCCAGGCCAGGGGAGAGCAGAGCAGGGTGAGCAGTTTAGGACTGGGTAGGATGAATAATGCCTTTGGGCTCTGGGCTCTAAGTGTGGCCCCTAATTCCCGCATGATGAAGGCGGAGGAATGTTGCCTGCTGGGAGCATCGGTCAGCAAGAGAAGGCTGGCTCTGTCAGAGGCCTGCTCTGGGCCCTTTGCATCTCTAAGAATGGCTAACCCCTGAGGGGTGGTCTCTCTCCAGCTAGAAAGGTTTCTAAAACCTCAAAACATGATGATAATACAGAAAATAATTACAGCAACATGTCTGTGTGGCACAGGCCTGTCAAACAGGGCTGCTTTGGAAATCCCGTTGTCTGAACTTATTTTTAGCTGCATCTCTTGAGTCCTGCATCTATAGCTGCGGGATCCTAAAGGGAAAGATTTCCCTGGGAGATGCAGGGGCAGGTGTGCCCTAGGTGTCCAAGCAGCCTGGCTAACGGGCACCACAGTGACTTAGCTGCCATTTTGCAAAGAAAAGTGAACATAGAAGACTGAGGGGAGACCAGGTGTTTGGTCCAGGTTTATGTGATTCCGTGGAGACTAGCGCAAAAAGCGACTACGGCCGAGGTCCGCCTTGAGCTCCCCAGGACCCAGTCCTCCCCGCAGAGAGCACTGCAGCAGCACTCCGCCCACGGCCTCCAGTCCTCCCGCAGGCCCTCTGGGCGCAGTCTGTGTGCCCTAAAGTCTGTGCGCACAGGGGCCCGGCAGCTCACTCTCTTCCGTCTGCCTGCTCCGGCAGCCTCATCAGGTTCAGATTTGCTCCCGCTGCTCTGTGCGGCCAGGCCCTGTTTTCAGGGCTGAGCACTGATCAACATGGTCTGTTTAACCACTCACGGCGGGTTTGGGGCATCGTGGTCCCTGCTTTCTGGTGCCATGGTCCCCATTTTGCCCACCTTCAAACTCCTGGTGGATCAGCATTGGTGTCAAGGATTTCAAAGGCCTCTAAGACTAGTCCTGTCCTGGTGGCCATGCGTGGGAACACATGGATGGGCTCCCAGAGGTCCACGGGCTGGAGTTCAGAAAGAGCTCCATCTCCAAGGACCTCCCTCTGGACCTGGCTTTAGAGCTGTGGGCTCACGGTCTCATCCCACAACCTGGGCTCCCTGGCTCAGGCACATTACTAAACTTCTCTGTGCCCCATTTTCTCAACTAGAAAACCAGCACAAGTGGGCCAGCCTTCCAGGGAGTGCGGGGGTTAATAAGGCCATGACTGGGGAGCACACAGCACAGGCCATGGAGGCTGTCAGCCCGCGGGACCCCCTTTGGTTTTCGGGTCGGGTTTGCTTGCTTGTCTTGTATCCCTGCTTTGCTGTAAGGAAGCAGGAGTCAGTGGAATTGGGCCTTTAATGCTGGTGGTGTTTGCTCTTAGAAGATGCATCTCTCCAGAAAGATAAGTGATGCTTAAATCCGTCAGTGAGGAGAGGTGCACAGGGTGTCCCAGGTCTGTGGATCCCACGTTGCTGGGGCACCTTTCCCGCACCGGGTCATGGTCAGCCCCTCGGTGGAGCTCTGGTGGTGGCTCCCTGCGGCTGACTGGGCCCATCCTGATTGCCTGAGAACATGGCTCACTTATAAAACTGCGCCTGCCTGAAGGAGCCATTATGAGGGTGCTTTCCTCCCTTTGACTGGAGTTTCAGCATCATGAGGCAGTCAAGTTGGGAGCAGAAGACTTTTTCCAACCTAACAGAATTTTAAAGGGGAAAAGAAAATTCATAGAAAGTGTTTGAAAGAATAAAGCAAGTCCCTGATATGTCAGAGACATTGTGACACCACCTGTGACCTTGAGCAAACTTTAAAAATTTGTTATTTAAACAGTGAGGAAGGAGTATTAGCTTCAATATTGCCTCAGTTGGCACTTACTCTGTAGTCCATGCATTCTTAGCAGTCCCAGAAGTTTATCTGTCATTTATGAGGTAACTTTCAGCACAGATAAGGAACCTCTTTTCCAGTTTCTTAATTTTTTTTTATTATGTGAACTTATATGATACTATCTTTTGCATCTGTTTTGTAATAATTAACCAGTGTTTATTGACGCTGACTGTGTCCGCGTGTCGGGGGCATCCTGCAGGTGCCAAGGCTGTGGCAGGACAGTGGCAGGGTGGTGAGCGCTTGGGAAGCTGCTCCGGCATCTCACTGACTCCTCAAGCGGCGCACGGGTTTCAACACTCGAGGCTCCGTCTATGCTCACGGCACCTGCTGCTAGAAGATTTAAGTGGTTCCGACCCATTTCGGTAAAATTACCTTTCAGAAATAAAGTTTAACGTATTTTCAATACCTGACATTAATGTTAAAGTCTGTTTTGCCGAATGGTTGCTTACACAGGGACCTTTAGATTGCAGGTGCCCGGAGAGTGCCACCTGTTGGCCGTGGACGACACAGGGAAGAAGCCATTTGCTCCAATGTCCCTCCAGACGCTCTGGGCCCCTGGTGCCCTCTCATCCCAAATGGCAGGCTCTGACTCTATCCTGTGGGGTGTCAGGCATTGCCCACCTGTGTCTTGTGGCTTCAGGATGGAGAT
This sequence comes from Miniopterus schreibersii, assembly GCF_964146895.1. Classification (NCBI taxonomy): domain Eukaryota; kingdom Metazoa; phylum Chordata; class Mammalia; order Chiroptera; family Miniopteridae; genus Miniopterus; species Miniopterus schreibersii. Next base: position 68,916,557 of record NC_138111.1, on the reverse strand, counting down.
AATGACCCACTTCATGTGTCCTTGGGAAGGGAGAGAGGCTGTCCCACCATGAGAGTGAGCATCGATGACGCCACTCAGTGTTACATCCTTGGTTAGGCAGGCCTTCAGGCGTCTCCAAATGGGCCTCTTTCTATTGTCACTGTCATCACTGGAGCCTGGACTCATCCCCCGCCCTCTGTTTTCCAGCCTCCCTGTGTCCAGCGCACAGCTGCTGAAATGAAGTCCATTCACTTCTATTTCTATCGTGTCAGCCTTCCTTACAGGGCCTGTGCTTTGCCCTCACCAGGCAATCCCTGAATGCTTTTCAGACTCAGGTCTGAATTCCTAACTGCTCCACGTGTTTTTCACATCTCTGCAATCTGGCCCCAGTTTGCCATTTCCTGGCATACCCGCTGCCCCAGAGGCCCTCCTCCCACTCCCGCCACCGTGTCATGCTCCTGTGTGGTCCCAGTTCCGCCTTGCATTTTCTCATGAGGTCTTCTTCCACCACCCTGGGTCTTCAGCTCCTTTTCCCCTGACTGAAGGACGGAATTGCACTCGGGTAATTAACAGTCCACGACGCACTATGTCTGTGGTCTTCTCCAGACGCTCCGCATGCTGTCGGTCTCCTCTGTCGCTCTGCAGGTTGCTTGAGAACACAGACTGTCCTGTTGTCTTGTTTTCTCATGGTAGACAGGGCTGTGATGGATTTGGGGTGGGGATGACACAGGAAGATCAAGGACAGCTCCTGGGGGTGGGGCAGGGGGACCCGTGGACCTTGGTCCTGTTTTCTGCCATGAGAAGACTGGGAGGAGTGTTTTTGGTGGAGACAATCTAGGCTGGTTGGAAAGCGTTCAGTCTGGGAGGGCTTTAAGACAGTGAAGTGGAGCTGTCAGTCGGGGGTGTGATTGTCTGAGGCCTGGTACTCTGGGGAATAAAGACAAGTGAGCATTTGTAGGTGAGACACCTCAGGATGGGAGTGGTGGAGGTCTCTACCAGTGAAATGGGACTGAAGTCCAATGGGGAATGGCCCCGGCGGTCCTGAGGCTCATGCCACCCACGTAGGGCTGGGGAAGACGAGATGAGGCCGGGAATCTACTCTGCTGCTGTTTACCCAGAGAGAAGGTATAACAATACGAGGCTGGGAATTGTGGAGAGGATTTCTTTGGTGAGGGTCCCGTGCCCTGTAATCTCTACCCCAAACTTCAGACAGAGGGAGGGTGCTCAGGGGATCACTCAGACTCTAGTGCAGACAGAGGGAGGGTGCTCAGGGGATCACCCAGACTCTAGTGCAGACAGAGGGAGAGTGCTCAGGGGATCACCCAGACTCTAGTGCAGACAGAGGGAGGGTGCTCAGGGGATCACTCAGACTCTAGTGCAGACAGAGGGAGGGTGCTCAGGAGATCACTCAGACTCTAGTGCAGACAGAGGGAGGGTGCTCAGGGGATCACCCAGACTCTAGTGCAGACAGAGGGAGGGTGCTCAGGGGATCACTCAGACTCTAGTGCAGACAGAGGGAGGGTGCTCAGGGGATCACTCAGACTCTAGTGCAGACAGAGGGAGGGTGCTCAGGGGATCACTCAGACTCTAGTGCAGACAGAGGGAGGGTGCTCAGGGGATCACCCAGACTCTAGTGCAGACAGAGGGAGGGTGCTCAGGGGATCACTCAGACTTTAGCATGTGCCACCCACAGTCTGGGGGCCTAGTGGACCAATGGCCTCACTGCGGTGAAGTCTGAAGCAGAATTGGGTGTGTTTGGGGAGAAATTGCCTCCTGCTTGCATCCAGGCAGAGATTCCAAGGGCACCCTCTGTGGGCCATGAGCCCATTGGATCCACCCAGGAGGGCTTTGTGCTAGATACTGGGGCTGTGTCAACAGCAAGAGGCCGGAGCTGCCCCTCAGTGTGGACACTGGGAAGGAACCAGGTGTGGCACAGAGAAGCAAGGAGAGTGCCTGTGAGACAAGTGCTGCAAACCCCAGCCAGGCCCCAGGGCCCGGCCCCGGGGCTGGAGGTGCCTCCTGTGCCGGACCTCTCCTTCCGGTATCCCACCCCACCCCGGCCAAGTGTCAGACCCCGCAGCTGGAGGTGGGAGACACATCCTTCTGAGGCCACAGGGAGGTCTCTGCCCCAGGCTGCTCAGAAGGAGGGAGGTTTCCGCTGTTGTGCTGGGACCCAGCATGTTTATAGTGAAAATAGGGAAATGAAGAACACTGTAGGTGGTGAAGGACATTTTCTTGTCTGCGAGTGAATGTTCTGGGTGAGCTCTGCACAGCTTAGAGGCTGTGGCACGGAGAAGGCGAAACACTGGCCAGAGCCCCCAGGAGGCAGAGGGCGGCAGAGGAGCACGGGGCCAAAAGCCAGGAAGCGTGTCACGGGAGCGAGGACAGCAGGTCGCCCTTGATTTGATGCCATCGAGGCTGTCGGTGCTCCTTCAGGGGCAGCTTGTGAGAACTAGAGCAGCGGGGAGGGGGCTGAGGAGAACAGGGGACCCGAGTGGGCAGAGGGCACCATCGGCTGCACTGTGCCGGCCCATTTATGGAGGTTCCATTAGTCCCTGAACTGGCCCTGTGATCGACCTCGATTGTCCCCACCAGTCTTCCGGGGACCTCGCTGCAAGCAGTGGTGGTGCCGGCGGGGCCCAAGCTTGTCTGCGGGTGTACTTAGAAGGTCTACGGGAAGCGGAGCTGCTGCACCAGAGGAGCTGTGCGTTCTCCTGTTGTTGGGACCTGACCAACCTGCCCCCGCGGAGACGGTGCCGCATCGCCTCCTCACGCATGTAGTCTTAGCAAGCATGAATACTTGGCTGTGAAAAGAGGGCTTTTAGTGTAGGCTTTAATTTGTGTATTTATGATGAGTGAAGCTGAGCACCTTTTCATATTTTTAAGAACCTTTTGTATCTTCTGTGAGCTCTTTTTTCATGCTTTTCTCCTATTTCCATTAAGTTTTGATGTTTTCCTGACTGATTTTTATCAGAGCAAGGATCTCTTTAAGAAATGTTACCTTTTTTTCCTTGTGTATAAAGTGTTATTTTCATGCTGTTGTGTCGGTATATTCTTCTGTGGTTTCTGGATTTTGTATCATCTTTTCACTCAAAGATTAAAAAATGTCCTCCCAGTTTTATTTTAGTACTTTTACAGTTTCATTACAAATAAATTTGTGATCTATGTAGAATTTATTTGCATATGAAGCACAAGATAGGACCCCCACCTCCTTTCCCTTGGATAACTGCCAGTCACTCAAATGCCCCTGACTGGACCCCTCTGTCCCCCTCCTGACAGTGTTACCACATGTGCTTCTGTAGGGGAGGAAAAACATTTTTGCTTTGCCCTCCTACGTGCTCTGGGTTAGGCCCTGCAGAGCCGACAGAAGGCAGGTTGACAGTGATAATGCAGCCGGTGCACGTGAGCCAGGGCGACAGTGATGAGGCGCTGAGAGCGTTTAGAACTTAGGCTCCTATACGGCTTGACCAAAGAGCCACCGATCTGCACAGAGGAGACAGGACAGAGGAGGGGCGCGCGGGCGTGTGGGCAGCGGGCCGTGGGAAGGTGGGCGTGGGGGGGGCCCGCGGAAGGTGAGGGCTCCTGCAAGGTTTCCCCTGCGGACCCCTCTGCTTTCTCGGGGCTGGTCCGGGTCTAGGGCTTCCTGGTAGAGAGCAGGGGTGCGCCTCCACAAATTTATGTCCTGCTTTTAGGCAAATAGGGGAGATCACAGGGCTTCCTTGAATCTGCTGCTTCTCAGTTGCCTTCAGCTTAAAATAATCTTTATGCCAAAGCGGCCTGTTTGAGGGTGACCAGCTCCGATCCCCTTTGCCACATGCATCTGTCCTTCTCGCCGGCCCATGAAATTGATCCCACTTTGCTGTCATGTTTGTTTGCTGCCCCTCCCTCCCTCAGTCTAATCTCATGAGTGCGGAAATCACCAAAGTCCTTTTTTAATTGTTTGAGTCTGTGCAGAGTGTGTGTGTGTGTGTCTTGTTGGCAGCAATGAGATGGACGAGTGAGGAGAAAGATGGTGCTACAGGATTTCAAAGATCCCAGTTACAAAATCCTACGTTCCAATGAAAATGTTACGAGAGGTGAGCGGTCCTGGCTCTAACGATGATCATTTTAGCTGAGTAGAGGAAGATGGTGATATCATGAAAACTGGGGGTCAGCATTGGGGATTACTTTCAGATAATTGTGACGGTGCCAAATAGTTCATCTTCTATTGACTGAGCTCGGAGCTCATGGTTTGGCTTAACAAAATGGGATTGTACTGAACAGAATGTTAAGGAGCAATCTCTATTATTAAAAACAGGGCAAAATTGCTACCTGAGACTCACACAGGGATTAAATGGAATTACACAGAGCTAAATAATTATTGCTAAATGAACAAACTGAAACAGCACTGCTCACCAAAATGCAGGTACTACACAGTAAGGAGGGACCCTGAGAATTGTGAGTTTAAAATTAGACTTCAGAGTTAAAGTTACTAATTTCATTCATCTAACCACTGCAATTACTAATATTTACATCCCATTTCTATTTCAGATAGAAATAGATACCATCAGTCTGATTAAAATGAGAACCACACACATATGCTATCATTTGAACATTGGCAACAAATCTACACCAATGAGAAGGGAGAGCATTTAGGGGGTTCTTAGGGCTTCCTGACTCCATGCGCTCTGAGTAGTTTCCCGAATTTCTTATGTTTGCACATTTTATAAGGACAAAAGACTGAGTTTCTCGCTCTGCCCTGAAATGCTTGCCTGCCTCCCTGTGGGAGGACTAGTTCTGCAGAACGTGTTTATTATTCTCAGGGTCTTCTCCACAATCCTGTTCTTAATGATCCCTTGCTGTTTCCACCTCCCTCTCCCAGGCACATTAGTAGCCAGCCCACCGCCCAAGCCCTGTGGTGGCCTGACTAGCTTAGACTTTGGAGGGCCTCTAACCTGAATCAAATTTTTCTGGGAAACTGTCACCCAAGACTGTCATCCCCCTTCTTATCTTTCATGTCTGTGGATGGAAAAAGAAACCGGATGCTTATGAAGGGTATGTAAGAAATGACTTACGGGTGACTTGCTATCATAAAATGTTTTTCCAGCCTGCTGGGACCATGAGAGAATTAGCTGCTTTGCTTAGCTAAATACATCACTTAATATACCGAGTACAGCAGAGAGATGCACCGAGTTTTAAAGACGGAAGCAGGGGCAATGCAGGTACTGGGGTTTGTGCAGCTGTTTAAGGGGACAGCTTGACCTTCAATAGGAATTTACTTTTAGAAAGTACTTGGGATGGTTATTTTCATGGAACCACAGTAAGAATATTATTATAAAATAAATGGCTAAATATAAACTTTAAAGTCACTTATTTATTTTAAGTAAATTTTTTCTGAGTCATGGTGATTCATAGTCTAGGGTTTTCATGGTCTCTGAACTTTTAGAATAGTATTTCTTTCTCCGCTCTCTACAGTAAATTTAAAGGCACATGTAAAGCTTATCTTTATAGTCTCTTTCCTAATTTGACAAGGTCGTATTTCTCTTCAAAGCAATGCACTGTGATGGTGACTTTTTCTGGATGATAGAAGATACTTTCGAGACATGTGCAGCTGAGAAAGCTGGTGGGCTCCAGAGGACACACTGCCTTCTGTGTCGCTGGGTGTGCCTGAGCCCGGTTTACGTCTCTGTGCTCTTACTATTTTGTCTTTCCCCGAGTGAGAGTGGGAGTGGGTGTGGGAGTGGGCATGGGAGTGGGAGTGTGAGGCTCACCCCGCCTCCTTCTAGCTCTTAACTTCAGCCGATGTGCCGTCATTTATCTCTGAGGCTGAGTCACCAGTTGAGCTGCCGGGGCCGCTTCCCCCTTCACCCGAGGCCCGGCCTCCAGCGTGTGGACAGCAGCAGCCCCCTCCGGTCTCCCTTTTTTTCCCTGTTAATCTGCAGCCAAGGATATTTTTTCCATTGATTTTTAGACAGAGTGGGAGGGAGGGAGGGAGGGAGGGAGGGAGGGAGGGAGGGAGGGAGGGAGGGAGGGAGGGGAAGAGAGAAAGGGAGGGAGAAACATCCATGTGAGAGACACACATCAATTGGTTGTCTCCCATATACACCCCGACTGGGACCGGGATAGAACCTGCAACCCAGGAACGTGCCCTTGACCAGGAATCGAATGTGCAGCCTTCAGTGCGTGGGCCGGTGTTCTAACCACTGCTCCACACTGCCAGGGCTGGCCCGCTTTTGCACATTTCCCCTCTGCTTCTGTGCTCTTCTGCCCCGGGCAGACCTGGGGGTCAGACTCCTCCTGCAGCCTGTCCTCCTGTCAGGTCCCCTCAATACCTAGGACGCTCACTGCCTTCTTCAGAACAGCGTCCGAGCCACCAGCAGCAGGGTAGACAGAGAAGACAGGCACGTCTGCCGTCCTGGGGTTCATGGGGCTCTTATATCCAATGAGTGTGGAGAGAAAGGTGAAGTTATTTTGAAAGAACTGACATTGGCTACAGATAGAGGGGGGTGAGAGAAGGCACGGTGGGGACAGCTCTGGGACAGGTGCAGAGTCCTCTGGGTTTGTCGTGGCAACAGTCGGAAAGTTCACGCGTGAGCAGCGTGTGGTGGAGTCTGGCAGTCGGCTGTTCTCTCCAAATAAGAGCTGAAACAGTCACCAACATTGACCCAAAGCTTGCGCACGCATTCAAGAATGGGAGCAGCGTTAGTAGGGTTTGGCCCGGGGCACTTACCTCTTTCTCCCACCCGACGGCCTGCTGCCGTTTAATCCCGGACGTCTCAGACCCTCTCTCTTGTCACCGGGAGTAACACTCAGAGGACCGCATTTCTTTCTCTCCCATTCTGACTCACTCAGAAGGCTCTCGATCAATGCGGTGCTTGGCTGAGAGTCGGCCCTGTGCCATCGCTGTGAACAGAACGTCCAGAGAGAACATTTCAGGGAACCGAGTCTCTGAAACGGAATCTTAATCAAACATAAGACAAAACAGAAACTGAAGCAACGGGTGGCACTGACACACACACAGCACACGTTAGGATGCAGCCACCGGAAAGAACTGGGCCACTGCCAGTGAGGTCCAAGATAATCTGATTGTGTTTTGCTTAGAGGAGGAGCTGGGGGCCTCCTGAGCTGGCAGGTCCACTTTCCTTACGCAGGCGATGGTCCCCCCAGGTTTACATAACCCACAGGGCGTCTGGGTTATGTGATCCTGACTGACATGATAACATGGATCTCTCTTCCTGTCCCTCAGGGAAGCCATCAGCCGCGTTTGCGAAGCTGTCCCAGGCACCAAGGGAGCCCTCAGGAAGAGAAAGGTACTGTCCTCTCGGCTCTGGTCTAACTGTGTCTCCTCTGCTCCTTTGCTCTGTGTCACCACTCACCACCTTTAATTACACACGTGGTTCGGTTCTCTTCCCAAGGTCTGGCGTTTGTCACTTTTTCTTTTTGGCCCAGGGAGAACCAAAAAGCATCCCTTGTTTAAAGAGGGAACTTGCAAGGGCTCTTGTCACTTTTAAAAACAGAAAGGGCTTAGATTCCCTTTCTCTGGTTGACGAGGACAGTTGGCTATTGCTGCCAACCCAAATTCAATACCCTGGTTACTCACTGTGGGCCTAAATGTGAAGACAATGATGACAACCACCTTGTAAAACAGGGCCAGGCATTCTTCTAAGCCTAGAGTCACTGATCCACTTCATTAGAACAATTCTCTGCCCTCAGCGGTGTGCTGGTAAAAATTTAACGGCTGTCTTTCAAGGGTGGGGGACTGAGAAGCGCTAATTTGTAGCAGTGCCAGTTTCTGTGGTGTAAATACTTCCACCTTGGCCAGTGTCAAGCTCTAACGTGTCCCTAAATGGAGTTGGGAGAGATGTGCTGACCCATTATACAGTATCTCCACCACACAGGTGACCCGGGTACAATGACACAAATAGCCTGAACTGCACAGATAATAGTTCATGCAGCAAAAATGAGGATGTGATGAGTTTTGAGTATTTATTGTTCTTTTAAATGTAATTTATTTAATTTCAAGTTTTCATAATTAACTTTTAATAGCAGCTGTTTTTAATGACCAGCTCATAATATTCCTATACATTTCATAATTGTCTCTCATTAGCTAGCACAAGCAGCTCTAGAGCATTGTTGGGTATCTCTGGGTATACAGAGATAAAAACTGAGGCACGGAGAGGAGAGCCCATGATGCAAGTAGGTGGTGAGGCCAAGCTCCGGCCCAGACTGCTTGGCTCTAGGGCTGGAGCTTGGCCAGTCCCTGTACTCGACTTTTTCATCTTGAGGTATTTGGACCAAAATGAAAAAAAACCAAACTGAATTAAGAGGAAGTTCAGGAAAACTCTTTACTTAAGTGTCTGTAAACACAAAACTAAATACCCACCATCAGGGCTTCTCTGTGCCTGGTTTGAATGTGGGAGTATTCCTCTGTGTGTGGCTCTGAATTTGCCCTGAGGCTAAGGTTTGGGGCAGCCTGTGAGTCATTTCTGTCTTCCCAGCTTGGGGACATTTGTGACCAAAAGGGCAACTGAGTTTCAGGCAGAGAACTTTGGATGACGCTCAGATGTGCTGGCCTGTGTTCCCAGTCATTTCACAGGGGACATGGGAAACCAAGCGTTACTCCAGAATCTTGAGTATGGGAACTAGGAGGGTGTCTGAGAACAGAGCCAGGTGGCATCTGACCCGCAAGTCTTGGGGTACCCTCCTGGTTCTCTGGGTGCAAGTGATTGAAAGGATGCTGGCTGCTAGGCTCCACCCCCAGGTATACTCAATCAGGGCCCAGGCTGCTTTATCTTTGAATAGCTCTGGCAGGAGATTCACAAGCTATGCCGCTGGGTTAAGAACTAGGCTTGATTAGCATATCAAAGGGGGGGGGTGTTCTTACCTGAAGAGGAAGGTTGGGGGATTAGCAATGGAGAGAGACAAGTGCCCATGCAGGCACCCAGAGTGGAGGTGCCTGGCTGGACAATGCCTCCCATCAGTCCCTGTGCCAAGAATGTTTCTTATGGGCTGATGGATGCACCAGTTAGAGCCAACGGAGTCTGTCCATTCTGTGTTGGCTCCAGGCGCGTTGTATTTCCAGTTGGACCATCCATGTGCGCCCTGACCGGAGGATGTGCCGGCCAAAGCATTCGTGTTCCATTCCTTCAGCAAAGAGCATTCTCAAGACTCGGAGGGGATTGCTCATAGGCCCCTGAGCTGGGCTGGTTTAGTCTGGCCCTGACTAGTGTGGCTCTTGGTGGGATGAAGCTGGTTTCTGAGTCTGCGAAGCTGCAGGCCCTGGCCTGTGGCCCCTTCCCCAGGCTTAGGAGTCACACCGTGAGACGCATCCTGATGTGCGCTGCCTGGAACACTGATCCCGCCTTCCGCTCGTCTTGGTGTGTGCACAGATATTTTACATTCCCACATTGTGCATTCTAGGATCTTCGTGTTAGTGTCAACGCCCCCCTCCCCACCTTATTCAAAGCAGTTTTCTTCATGTGCCTGATGCGGGTGGGAAGGTGGAGGCTTAGGGGTGTAGGAGAGGAACAACAGAGTGGCCCCGACAGTGTGGTCTCCAGTGACTCAAAAGCTAAAATAATGCTGCTTGATTTCACAGCCTCCAAACAAAATGCTGTCCAGCATCTTGGGCAAGAGTAACCTCCAGTTTGCAGGAATGAGCATCTCCCTGACCATATCCACTGCCAGCCTGAACCTGCGGACCCCGGACTCAAAACAGGTCTGTAGGCGCTCAGGCCCCTGCCCTGCTTAGGGCCCCCACACGACGGGTGTCCCATGCGCTTCCCACTTCCAGCTTTACCAGGTCTGTGTGGAGCACATGTGTGTAAAACCTTCATGAGTCTGCAAACTTTGATTGGTTACTTTGAAGGGTCACCAACAGGATGATAGATGGAATTGGTTCTCTTTAATTCTTTTATAAATTATTTTTTTGAGGGTAATGCATGAAGTCATTGATTTACTTACAAAGAGGTGTTCGTATGTGTAAGTCTCCTCTTAATGTCCTTGCCCTTTTCGTTTTCTCTTACACCATATTCCATTGGTTCACCAGTCCACATTTTATTATCTTTGAAATGAATGGCATGTCGTGGTTTAATTGACATTATTCCTTTTCTCAGCCGGTCGTTATTTTGGAGCCTCTCACATTTGATAGTGGTTAGGGCTCAGGTGACACGGTGCATCCATGGCCCCCACATGCCAGGAGTTTGCTGCTGAGGGAGGCAGCCCAGCGATGGTGTTAACTGAGGTGGATTCCGTGTAGGGTGGTTGGGCCTCTCCTCAGTGCCTACCTTTCAGGTTTCTCTGGTCTTTAGCTCCTTCAGCTACAAAAACGGTTATATGATATCATTATACAGCCTGATTGATCATTCCCTGGAAGGCCTTACTTCCAATGTTGCTGGTGGAAATGAGGTCCTTGCGGCGTCGCAAGAAAAGCACTTCAGGGATCACGCATTGGGAGGATGAGGGATAGTGGTAAGATTTATTGGGGCAGAAATAAAAGACTGCCCCCAGGTTCCCGGCGTCTCATCGCCGTCCGTCCCGCTGTGGAAGCCTTGTCTTCGTCAACCCAGGAGGAAGGCCAGGGCCCAGCATCAGCAGGACTAGTTCAGTCCAGTCCAGGCCAAGCTGAGCCCAGCCCCGTCTCCGCCCCCACTCCACTAGCCTAGTCTTCGTTCCCAGGTGTGCCTCTTCCCCAGGGATGCTTGTCAAAAATAAAAATAAAAAAATAAAATAATAAAATAAAATAAAATAAAAAGGTGGGATCTGGAGAGTATTATGCTAAATGAAATAAACCAGTGAGAGAAAGACAAGTATTACATGATCTCACTCATATGTGGAATCTAATGAACAAAATAAACTGATGAACAGAATAGGTCCAGAGACACAGAAGCGTGGAACAGACTGAGGGGCCTCAGAGGGAAGGCGGGGGTGGGGGAGGGGTGGGAGAGATCAGTCAAAGGACTTCTGTGCATAAATGCATAACCCATGGACACAGACAATAGCACAGTAGGCTCGGGGCAGGGGGCAGGTGCAGGTGGAAGGGGTCAAAGGGGGAAGAAAGGGGACATATGTAATACTCTGAACAATAAAGATAAATTTAAAAATGAGTAAATAAATTAGAGGCACTTGTTTAACATCATGGCTCAAATGTGCATGTGAGCAGCTGCCCTGGATACCAGCGGGTGAACATGCTGTAACCGGAAGGCCTTGGCCGCTGTGCTCAGCCTGGGCCTGCGCCGCTGGCAGTGTGAGCTGAAATCAGACGCATCCACACTGCGCAGGACGGTCAGGCCACGGCCCTATGGGCGACACACTCCCCTCACTGCAGATGGGCAACAGAAAGGCAGTGCCCGCTCCCCTCTGCAGGGCTCTCAGGGAGAAGAAAGATGAAACAGCCTCCGAGCGAAGACGCGGGCTTGCCGTTAGTCAGCTCTCCCTTTCAGTTCTCTCAGCCAAAGGGGTGCCATACGCTCACCCAGTGACGGTGATGCATTGTGTACACCAAATATGATTTCCTTTTCCCCCGAAATCTTGGTGTCCACTTTGATTTCCAAACCCCAGTTTTAGCACTGCTTTGTAAACAAAAATTAAGTAAGCAAAACTTAATTTTAGAAGTCATAGTTTATCATCATTTGGGGACTGCTGTGTCCTCATACAAGAGCAGGACTTTGGAGAGCTGCAAAAGGCAACTATTGGTTTGATCCACCTGGGTTTGGGCACAGGCTACAGAGCTGGGCTCGCCTTTATTCACTTACCGTTTACCTTTGAGCAGTGCCAAGGTTAGGGGTGCTGACCCCTGTGCGCTCCAAAATCCGTGGATAACTTTGGACTCCCCCTCAGACTTAACTACTATATGCTCAGGTGTTTTTTTAGATCCTGAGTAGTTTTGCATGTCCCCAAAACTGAAGCAGGCATTTAAAAACATCTTATTTTATCTTACAATTCATTTATAGTTTTCCTTCAGGTTTTACAGGAGCATGGTTGGAAAAATCCCCCGGATGGTAGGATTCTGTACATTCTGACTGCCCACCAGCCAGGGCCTGAGGGGGCTGAGCAAAAATAAACCTGATGATGTTGGGAGGGAGACAGGAGTACTGTTCTCACCCCCAGAAATTTACTTCAATGTCATTACATTGCCTTTAAAAAGATAAAAGTAGCGTGGAAAATTTATATAGCTTTTTAAATTTAGTGCAGCTTCTAATTTACTCAGCGTCTGCTAAATTCCACGGTACCCTGAAGTTTATAATGCTAATGGAAATTTCCCATTTAGAAATGAACTTGGAATGTCCTCACTTGTTTTTAAATTGATAAATTACAAGAGTGCCTGAGATGGCACCGATTTTGATCTTCGATGCAGGTTTTCCAATTTATGTGCACATAACATAAGTGGGCTGAAGTGGGGACAGCCACTCCCTCCACTAAGCTATGGGGTCCATGTCGAAGACCCCATATGTCTCTGGAAACAGACACTACATGGTTGAAATGTCTTGGTGAGTGGGTGAGACATTTTCCTCCTCAGAGGCGTTGTCATCAAGACCCCGTGTTCGGTCACAGCCCTGCCCATTACTAGCTGAAGTACTTGGAGCAACCTCTTGGCCCTACTGGGCCTCAGGCTCCCCATCTGTGGAATGGGATCTCAGCAGCTCCTACGTCATGGGGCTACCGTGGAGCTTAAATGAGCTCATTCTGGCAAAGCTGCTAGATGAGCAGCTGACATGCTATGAAATTCGAGAAGGGTTACCTATTGTTATTACTTTTATAGTTGTTATTTTCATTGGGTACCAATTTTACCAATTTTAGGGAAAGCTTGTTGATTCGTATTGCCTGTCAACAGTTGGTTTTCCAAGACCCGGGAAGGGTACTAACGGCGCATCTCGTTTCTTGTCTTGGGCCCGGCAGATCATAGCGAATCACCACATGCAGTCCATCTCCTTCGCCTCCGGGGGGGACCCGGTAAGTGCCTCGGGGTCGTTTCCTCTCGTCTTGCTGGGAATGGCTGGGAAGGGGCCCTGTGATGCCAGCTGTTTTCCCTCCTGACTGCATAAGCTTTTCAAACTTTCATTTCATTAGCTGAGAGCTGTCAACATCCCTGAAGCACTGGTTTTCCTAGGAGGTAAGGAAAGAGCCCCCAGGGCCTCGGAGTTGCCAGGCGTGGCCTCCCGACTCTGCCCTGCTTTGCCCGTTTCTATTCGGCCTCACGGGGCCCTCTGTGCTTGTATTTTAAGGCTGCTTGAAGGCTGTGAATTTACTTCACTTAGTTTATTCATAAATATTTGAAATTGGCGTTTTTCCCCTCTCCAAATTTAATACTGCAGTCTTTTTTTCTTTTTCTTTTAACATATCTATTGATTTCAGAGAGAGGAAGGGAGAGGGACAGAGAGAGATCGAAACATCCATGATGAGAGTCATTGATCGGCTGCCTCCTGCACGCCCCCGACTGGGGATGGAGCCTGCAACCCGGGCATGTGCCCTGACCGGGAATCGAACCCCGATCGCCTGGATCCTAGGTCGACGCTCAACCGCTGAGCCACGCTGGCCGGGCATTACTGGAGTCTTTTACTGGCTCGTTTAGCCAACAGGGAAGGCGTCGCAGACAGAGCAGAATGAGGGTGTCCGGTCTCTGCGCTGCTTATTTATGAAGAGGGCGCAATAACAAGGGCACTCGCTCCCCGTGCTGGGTCAGGACGCGACGCCCCGATGCCAGCGTCACTTTCAGGGTCGGGAGAGGCGGACTCGGGCCCACGCCTGCACGCTCGCCGCCGCTCACAGCGGCCGGGCCAGCCCTTCCAAGAAGCCCAGGCAGGAAGTCGGTCCGGGGACGGAGAGCAGGGGCCAGGGAGAAAGCACGTGCCCCTCTTTCCAGCCGTGGAGGGGAGGAAAGGCCCCCCCCAATGTTATCACGTCGCTTCCCATTGGTCTGTAAGGTTCTCAGCAGTCCAGGGAAACATCTAAGAATTAGGACAACAGAGTGAGTTTTTCTTGGAGCTTAATTTACTCAATTAAGAAAAATGTTCACTATCCTGGGAAGATGTCCTTTTGCTGTTAATTTTTTTTTTATAATAAAAGAATGGTGGCTTATAGTGGTATTTTTATTATAATTGTTGTTTTGTATTATTTTGCCAAATTATCAGTAGGTGATGCTCAGATTTTAAATAAAATTTACTGGTCCAAGGTCGCCTGAGTAATTGGTGGATATATTACTCCTGTCCCCAGGCAGCGACCTTGTCTGTCTCTAGCCCAGGAAGGGAATTTTTTCCATGGCCGTGTTTATCTTAAAGACCTTCCCTCCCAGGCTCCTTCCACCTGGGTGACCTGATTGTAGAACTGCTGTTGGCACATTGGAAGCCAGATCGAAGGAGCGATTTCCACTGCTGGCTCCAGTCTCTACATCCCCAAAGGGCAGTGTGGCCGTGATCTTGGCACGGAGTGTCTTAGCTACAGGACAGCAGCACCCTCCTCCCCTCCCCCAGCTGCTCCAGTCCTGGGGGAGGCATCGCCACATGCGTCACCCCAGCATCGCTCCTGCCCTGAGAGCTCAGCTGCAGTGAGGGGCCTGGGCGTCTCCCCACCTCACCCTTGAGCCAAGGGCACTGTCAAGAGGAGGGATCTGTCCACCCTGCAGATGGTTCTTTGCCCTTAAACCTCTGCTTGATTGTCACAGGGTGACCAGACCACCATTTATCCATCTCACTTAGTGAATGTTGGCCCTTTATCACACTTAGGGTCATGTTTTCAGTTCTCTTATGATGGCTTCTTCTTTGCCCTCCCCTCCCCTCCCCTCCCCTCCCCTCCCCTCCCCTCCCCTCCCCTCCCCTCCCCTCCCCTCCCCTCCCCTCCCCTCCCCTCCCCTCCCCTCCCCTCCCCTCCCCTCCCCTCCCCTCCCCTCCCCTCCCCTCCCCTCCCCTCCCCTCCCCTCCCCTCCCCTCCCCTCCCCTCCCTTCCTTTACTGTCTCATGGTTTAATTTCTTTTGTTTCATTGTAAAGTGAAAGGCCTCACTGAGTTGTATATTTAGAGGGGAGAAGTCTTTCGTGATCAAACCCGCCCCAGGTGCGCGCTGGTCCAGGTGCGCGCGTCCACGGCTCTCTGCCTGCAGGGCACAGGTGCGGTGCTGCCCTGATGCTTGCACCCGCACCTGTGTCTGGCTCTAATGAACTTGCTTGCCCAATGCGATGCTCAGAACCATAGCTTCTTAAATCTGGAAGGTGACCCAGTTTGAAAAATAAGCAGGCATGTTGCACTCCTGCACTGACGGCTCCCCCAGGAACTTGTCTCCAACCTTGTCTTCATGACGGCATCGCGAGTGGAGATGCAGAGGCCTGGCAAACACGAAGCCACAACGTTGTCCTGTGTTAAAATTACTTTTTCTCCAAGATGCACAGAGATCTGTGAACTTTTCTCAGTTTTCCCTATCACCTCTTCATTAAAAAGGGGGAGCATTCAGGGACCCTGAAAGTAGTTCATAAGCTTTTATGTTCTTTCTGATTTTTTCTGGTACAGAAAATGTCACCCTGGGAAGCCCGGTTACTTTCCACTTCCCCTGCGACGAGTCCAAGCACACATCGCATTGCCCATGAATTCCATACCAACTTGGCTTGTAGTCATTACAGTTGGTGGGTGTTTTAAATAAAACCAACCATTCTAGGCTCTGTCCATTGTTCTGCTGCCAAGTGTATACCTACTAATTGCTCTGTGCCTCAGTTTACCAGGTAAGAAAATAGTATTTTGAAATATCAAATAAGGCAGATTAGAAAACACTGTTAATCCCGCCAAGAGAAAAGGCACATTGACTATAACCTACTATTATTAGCAGTGTTAAAAGACCACCAAAGAATGCCGGGATAATGGCCAGGCCCAGAGAGCCTCGGAGGGTGAGGTCAGAACAGGCAGAGTGCAGGACTCAGTAGCCCCCTCTCTGGATCGTGTGCTCACTGTGTGATGTCAAGAACATTGTTTTGAAGAGCAATACACTCCCCCGCTGTGCCAAAAAAAATTAATACTGGCATCAGAAAAGCTATGTCCCAGCTTGGCCATTGACCATCAGAGTGACAGGGACACATCACACCTGAGCAGAGTCGATTGGAATAAGAATTAAAAAGAATTTTCTTGTGTTACCCACATATGTACAAAAATAAAGTACAGACTCCCATGTTATACTTTTTACTGAACTGTAAACCTCAATCCAACTTGGAAGTTTACTAATAAACACAGTAAAGCCAATAACATTCAAGGTGGCATTAAGGAGTCTGCTCTCAGTCTGAAGCCAGCACTGGCCACCACGGTCACTCAGCATGTTTTGAGGTCAGTGTCTTTCATCAGTGCCAGGTGACTCAGTTCTTCCACTGATTTCTTCTATCCAAGCAAACACTTAGTTTTACATCATTATGTATAAATGTGTCATTAATTTGCTTCTGGTGGAGCAAAGGCATCTCGTCTCTTCTGACTAGATGATGGTTCTTTTCTACCTAATTTTTTAAAAACCTGGTACCCATAACTTTGGAAACCCGACTAAAACTCTTGGCACTAAAACTGCATGCAGAACATGACGACAGGGTGGTCATTCAAATGATCCCAAATATTCTTGTATTAATTTTTAAGATTATATGGAAATGAAAATAAAAAATTAAAAGGAAATTCTGGTGACATCTCAAATGCAGGGGAATATACCTGCCCAACCTTAGGTTCCATGGATCTCAGTTTGAGAAACACCAGTGCTCCCTGAGGAACCTTCTGACGTTAACATCTCCCGAGTCCAGGAAGAGGGTCTCAGATCACAAGCTACAGCCTTAGTTTTGCTAGTAGCTTCAGAGTCTTACCACACCTTCCCTGACGGAAACGAGCAGCCAGGTGGACGGTTGGACTGTCTCCTCCCTTTCCCAGTCCAGCCTGTGACTATCCCAGCGGACGGTGCGCCGCGTGGGAAGATCAAACACTTAGCTGGACTGCACCCTGGAGAAAGCCCCAGGGCCACAGCCCACTGAGTGACATGTTGGAGGAGTGTCGCCCCCCCCTTACACTGTCTTAGAGGAGCTCCAGGGCCAATGCCGTCTGGAAGGTGCCTTCACCGCCCACCGCCCCGCAGGGGTGCTCAGTAGCCACTGTGGCCCACCCACAGGCACCTCCCTCTTCCCGTCCGCTGGAGGGTTTTCCGGGGCTGCTGTAGAGAGAGGGCACCTACCAGAGCAGGCGCTCGCCGCGGAGGCTCTTCCAGATGCTGAAACTGGGCTAACCCGTGGCCCCGGGCCCTTGGAAGCAGCAGCGCTCAGGAGCCATCTGCACTCAGGATAGGCCTTGTCCAGCTGCCCAGCTTGACACCGGGTGTTAACTCAGATGTTTCTCTCAGCTCAGCCCCTTTCACCGAAACCACCCTGAGATACTTTTAATGTTGAAAATATCAACTTTGCAGAGAAATCTTTTCCGCTTTCATGAATTAAGAGAGTTATTGGTTCTGTGACTGTTTAGAAACTAAAACCCACGTGGTCACCTCGGCCCACTTCTGAGGCCGTAGAGTCTGTGCCCTGATTAGACGAGGCGGCAGGTGAGGGGGCTCAGGTTCCCTGTGTAGAGATTGAGCTCATATGTTCAAACCACCTTAAAAGAATTAAAATCAGGGTGTGTGCAGGGTGGAAGGGATCAATGGGGAAAATTAGGGGATATCTGTGATACTTTCAACAATAAAGATAAATTTAAAAAAGAATTAAAATCACTACTAATGCCCAAGAAGAAAAAAGCCACGCATGTCACCCACCATGAGGATCGTGTGCAACTGACCTTGGAGCACCCACTGCTGAGTTTCTTCTGGGCCAGTGGGTCTCAGGGAGGCCCCGGACCAGCAGCAGCAGCACCTGGGACTGGTCAAAAGTGCACATCTGTGGCCTCACCTCAGACCCACCGAGTGGGACACCCTGGTGGAACTTAGCAATCTGTGTTTTAAACCTGCGTAGGATTCTGACGCCAGCTCCAGTGTGTGGACCACTGTTGACAGACGGACCAGAGTGGCTCTCAGCCCTGGGTCACCCTGGAGTCGTGGGGGAGCTTTTAAACATCCCCGGTCCTCAGGCCTCACACCCAATTCAGCTAAATCAGATTACCTGGGAGCGGGGGCTCGGTAATTTCAAAGCCTCAGTGATCCAATGTGCTGGGAATCGGTGCCCTTCACATCCTTGCTGCTCAAAGTGTGGGCTGGGGCGGCAGCAGGGTGTGCGAGCTGCTGGGGGGACAGCGCAGGCCCTGCCCTGGACCCCCGGCCCCCGGCCCACCCCCAGTCAGCATCTGCATTTCACAGGATCCCTGTGGCTCATGCTGCGGTAGAGTTTGAGCAGGTCGCCTCGTGGGCTGTGTTTGGGCAGCATGGCTTTCCTCAGCTGCTCTGTGCACTGCGGTTAGTGATGTGGCATCTCGTCTTTTTTTGACAGGACACGACAGACTACGTTGCGTACGTAGCCAAGGACCCTGTTAATCGCAGAGGTAAGCGATGCTTGACTCTTGTCGTCCCTCCTCGAGTCCAGCCAGGCTTGACACCAGGTGTTAACTCAGATGTTTCTCTCAGCTCAGCCCCTTTCACCGAAACCAGCCCGGGTCACACCGCAGTGTTCATGATCACTGAGGTCTGCAGGGGGCCCACCTGCTGGTCTGTGAGCTTCAGATGCACGCCTGGGTCCGGCCCCGATTGCTGGGAGCACCGGCCCAGCTCAGAGCAGCTCCACTCGCCCTGAAAGTGGCCCCATTACCCACGGAAGACCGCACATCGCCCGGGCCCCGGACACGCAGCTCCTGGGTGCCCACTGCTGACCGAGTCTCTCCGAGAGGCCTCACACCGCCCTGCACACCTGAAGGCCAGTGCCCAAGTCTAGGCGCGGTCGCCTCATGCCCCTCAAAGCTACCCGAGCTGGAGTGGGGTCCGAGGCATTCAAGTACTTTCCATCCTTGTGGGCCCGTTACTCCCAGACTCTCTGCTCACCACTGCCCTGCTTTTATCACTTACAAAACCAAAGCCCCACTCGCAAGCCTGTGGGTGGCCGACGAAGCGTGTGCTGCCCTTGAAGGCCAGGCAGCTCTGCGCGCCACCCAACCCCCGTTCAGGACTCATTGAAAACAGTGCCAACACTTCCCTCTACTACCCACCGCTTCCCTACTCTGCCCACCCTCCACCCAGGTACCAACTGCTACGTTTTCCTAGTGTGCAGACTTTTTAATTCATATACTTACACGTTTTCTTTTTAAATTTCAATGCAAATGAGCTTCAAATCTTAGCATTCTGTTTTGTCCCCCCGCCCCCACATTATATCTTGGACATATTTTCAAGACAGCTTAGAGAGATCAGGTGACCTGACCCACAATGGGGCTTTTCCAAGACCTGCCCTCAGGTCCACAGAGCCCCAGGGGCCCCCGTGGTCTTCCCGGCAATGTTATGTGGCCCCCCTAAAGAAGCATGTGTGGAGAAACAGTGTTAGATAATCGAAATACATCAAGGCACCTTGCAAATTACTGTGCAGGCCGGCTTGAAAATGTGCATTCCCATGTAAGGGTGTGGGGTGATTTTCCATCGAGCCTCTTCCAGCCCTGGGTTAGTGAGCAGTGGTTTGGGGGCTGCCTTTTCTTTCTTGGGAATGAAGGTGAGATCTTACAGTGTGGCTGTCATTCCCCTCCAGGGGTGCTGAGCTCCCCTAGAAGCCGCCACTGGGGGCCTGGGGGAAGGGGATTTCATAGATGAGGTGCTCTCATGCAGAGAACACATTGTCACACTGTCCCTCCTCGACCAGAGGTGGATAAATACCAAGTTTTAGGGTAGACGGGAAGGGAACAAGGTAGTCTTGATGAGTTGAGAACTGTCCCCAGCACCCCTTGGGGACACGCTCTAGCCGACTACCTCTTGAACCTGAAGCAGCTCTTATGTAACGTGCAGATAACCAGTGCTTGTCTGGGTGCGAGGGCAGACGATGGCCGTTCAGCAAAGCTCCTTCTTCCTGTTAGAGGCTGTATGTTTAGTTTGCTGGGGCTACTGTCCAGATACTACAAGCGGGTGCCTTGAAACAACAGGAATCATTGTCTCGTAGTGCTAGAGGCCAGAGACCTGAGGCCAAGGTGCTGGCAGGGCCACGCTCCCTCTAAGGCCCGTGGGGAGAATGCTTCCTGCCTCTTCTAGCTGCCAGGTGTGTGCCAGCCATCCTGGGCATCCCGGGCTGTGGGTGCCTCACTGCGATCCTCAGGCCTCACATGGCCGGTGCCAAGGGGGCCTGTCTGTGTGTGGACATCTTATAAGGACACCAGTTACACTGGATCAGGCCCACCCATCCAGCCAGACCTCCTCTCAACTAGTTATGTCTACAGCCCCCTATTTCTAAATGAGGCCACATCTTTATATAACCTATAATCGCGGTCACATCCCTGTTCAGGCACCCTTTGGACCTGGCTGTGGAAAGTCATATCCTGTACGCAGCTGGCGCTAACCTACCGGGACAGAAGCCAGCGTGTTCAGCCTGAGCAGTTTCTAACACATTCTGCAGCTTCCCCCAAGATTATATGAGGAACAAGGACCTTGGGGAACGGCTTGAGCAGGAACCCCGGGCGTGGGACCGTTTCCTTTAGGGGCCGCACTTGCCTACTCTGGGCCCCTGCAACAGCACAGGGTTGTTTCAACAAAAACTCAGGGCTGCCCTGGCCTTGGATAGTTGTGGGCCCCAGGAGGCGACTTTCTGGGAAAGGTCTTCAATACTCTGATCTCACTGGGGGCAAACAACACAGCACCTCCTCTGACTTCCTTCCTTAAACAAAACCTTCCTGTACGGTGGGTGGAAGCACTGGTTTACTTGTTGCTTTTTAAACTGGGAGGCTAATTTCCATCTCCTAACGTTGGGCAGGAGGTTAGTTTTCCTCTGAGCGGACATTAAGGTTTCTCCACACTTGGCTGTTGTCAGCAGGGATTGTACAAACCAGCCAGGCCTTGGACTTAGACGTCCTGTGGTGGAGACTGACCATTCTGTCTCACCTGGGCCTCTGGCTGAGAGCCAGACTCTTGCGCTCCCCAGCTGCTGCACCTCTGCACTCACAGCCCCTCACACTTGACAGGCCACAGATCTGTCTTCCCTCCCTCCACCCAGCATGTCCTAGTCTCATCACTGTGTCCCAGGACCTGAGTGAGCTCAGTCCTGCTCTGACCTGTCTCATTGCCCACCATGCCTCCCACCTCCAGCTCCATGGACGGCTGGCTCTTCCTTGAACACCAAGCCAGCACCTGCCTCAGGGCCTTTGCACCTGCTATGCCCTTGACTGCAACTTACCCCCACATGGCTCCCTCCCTGACTTCCTTCAAGCTTCCTCTCCAATGTCACCTTACACCACTACCAAAGGGCCAGTGCCCTGTGTTTGTTTGGGGCCATGTTGTAGGTTTTACATCATTTTGAGTCTTGACTGTGCATGTGTCTCTCATCTAGTCTTCTTGCTCAGGAATGATGCCTCTGACTTTGTCTTTTCCTCGTGGGGATGAAACAAACAACCCCAATGTTCCTCTTGGTGAGGGCCTCCTCACTTCTCACACACACCAGGGCACGCAGGCCAGGCTAGAAGACAGTGGCTTTTGGCTGAAGCCCATTGCAGTGCTCTGAGAAAATAACAGGCCCAGTGCGGCTGGCAGCCCAGGGTTGGCTTGGGATTTGGAGTGAGTTTCTGGAACACAGAGAGGGCATTTCACAGAAGGAGCCTCACACCCAGCCAGCAGATGCTGTTTTCTCAGTCCACTGAGGACGTGCCAGGTAGCAGAGCCCAGAGTCGTCCTGCCAGCCTTGGGCACTTGCAACTGACAGGGCTCGGCCCCTGCCCAGCGAGGGTGCTGCCACCCGGAGCTCTGCAGCTTGCGATGTCCTGAGAGCTTTGCTTGACCAGGACGCTGTCCAGGCCTGCTGTCCCCGGTGTGTGGAGGACGGGTGGTGCTGTGGAGTTGAGCGGCCCCTCTGCCGAAACCTGATTCTTCACTCACCCTGTTAAAGGCTAGGGCTCGGTTTTTCTCCTCAAAAGAAAGATGGGATGCATTTCTTGGCCCCTCCCTGGTCTCCTTTCTGGTTCTCCAAAGGGTGCCAGCCAGGCCCCTTGGGGCTGCCGATGCTGCAGGGGGTGTGTGTCTGGAAGCGCAGGGTGTGGGGAGCCAGGTGTCCTTCCTCTCCTTCCCTTCAGCCGGAAAGACACGTCCATTCCTATCTGTTAACCCACAACCGGCAGCTCTCATAGCTCTTTCACGTGGGCTTGTTTGGTGCCTACCCGGATTGATACTTAAAAACTACTATCAATAGTCAATAACCAAAAATCAGCTGGGACATCATCTCCTGGGCCCGATCCCGTGGCCATAGTGCGTCCAAGGAGGGCATGGCAGTCCACAGCCAGTGCGGCCCGCTTCCCCCGAGGGCGCCCCCTCCAGCCTGGGGGTGGGCGAAACTGAGGACGGGCCTGGCAGCTGCGGTCCAGTGAGCTCCGCTGGCTTTGAGCACAGAGAAGCAGCATCTTGCTGGAAGTCGCCAGACTTCAAAGGCAGCAATGTCTCCGTCCCTTTCTGCTCAGCTTCCACCTTAAGGAGCCCTCTTCCCCTGTGTCCTGAGTTCTCCTGCAGCCAGAGCACAGTTCGGGGTCCCTGGTGCCTGCGAGCAGCACCCTTGGAGAAAGGCCGCCTCCTCACTGCTGGCACCCGCCGCACTCCCCAAGGAGCCTCCCCGAAATACAGTTGCCCCCTGACGGTGGGCAAGACAAAGGTGGTGTGGACACGCATCTGTTCTTTTCCCCAGGGACAGTTCTCTGTCCCGTCAGTGACTGACGGCGCCATGCTGTCACGGTGGCGGTGGAGAGGCTGGCTCCCCCGTGGAAGCGAGGATGGTCACTATCTTGTAGAGCAGAGCTGGACCTCTCTTGCTTTTCCGCAGGCGACCCTCCTTTTTCTGAAGGTTTCACATGGATTGTGCTGCAGCCTGGTCGCAGGACAGAGTGTCCTTGAGGGATGACCAGCACCTGCCACAAAGGGATTACTTTTTGATTTTAGAGAGAGTAGGCTGTTAAGGAATGCATCCAATGGTGACACGGATTGAGCTGCAGGTAGAGCCTCCAGACATATTATGAAGGACACACCCCCCTTTGGCCCCCTTTTCTCACTGGGGCTGACAGGCTTCACCCTCAGGAGGGCTTCTGTGCGGGAGCCTGGGCAACTCCAGAGTCTGTCTCTAATGGGCATGGTCTCTGGCTCCCACAGCTTGTCACATTCTGGAATGCTGTGACGGGCTGGCACAGGATGTCATCGGCTCCATTGGACAAGCCTTTGAGCTCCGATTTAAGCAGTATTTGCAGTGTCCTTCCAAGATCCCTGTTCTCCACGACCGGTGAGTAGTGCTACTGTTTGCAGTGGCCTTTCTGCAATGTATCACCTGTCCTCCTAAAAAATGCTCAAAAGGGGAAAACCATAAAACCGCCTCCTTGAGGTGTCCCTGTCCAGGGCTTCCTGGGCTCCGAGACACCCGGTGGTGCTGGGCCCTGGCTGAGGAAACCGGCAGATGGAAGCCAGCATATGGACGATGCTCTGAATGTTTAGAAAAACTTTTTTTTTTTTCTTGAAACTATAGCGACAGTAGCCAAGGTTACAGAAAAGCATTGTAATATGTTTTTTCTCTGTTTCTTGTGCAACCATGTGATGTTTCCACATGTCACTTCCTTGGGTCTGCATCACAAAAGGTTCTGCACGACCCATTGTCCTTGTCATCGTGGTTGACCAATGTCCTGACTCAGAGGCTCCTCTGGGAGGCCCTGGGTCTGGAGTGACCCGCATCGGTCCTGCTATATCGGCCTGTGTAGCTTGGAAACTCAGTGTGGCCCTGGTCACGGCCTTTAACCAGTCTGGGTCTCAGCAGCTTTCTCTGTAAAATAAGAATAGTGCCTTGGCAGTACTGTTATTTTAAGTGTTAAATAAAATAGTAAATGTGAACAGAAATTGTGAGATATTTAATTTATTATAAAAAATGTTCAGAATCTACCATTGAATTTCCTTAGGACATAGGATATCCCATACAGCATAAAGTGTTAAAAAGAGTAATGCAGGGCTTGGCGGTCATTCAATAGTCTGTCCTTGACTGAACTTTCATGATAAAGCCTATTACCATGGTGTGTTCACTGTAAGTAAAACTTTATTTTATTTCTCCCAGATTTACTTTGCATGTTTTTTCCAACTTCTACAGCCACACTCTGTGACTTAGTCATGGACGCAGTGTCTATCTTTGTCTTCATTATTATGAAGATTTTTGTCATCTGTATGAAGTCTTCACCTTTCTTGAAAGAGACTTTTAATTTTTTCTCTCATCCACTGGAAAGCTCTAAGACATTCTTTTTGGAGGTTCCTGTGAAGGCTCCATGTTTTCCCCAGTTGACAGAAGCCATCACAAGCTCAGATGAGCTGTGTGTAAGAAGAGTTAGAGTTAGAAAGTGACAGAGACCCACATGTCCTTTGCAGGGGAATGAGTGAACAATTCTACACATAGTCTATGGATAAACGCATGTATATAAAAGCCTGTGGGAATATTATACACCAACTCTCGCATATCCGAGGGTGAGCTGGGTGGAGAGTGGGCTTTAACTTTATTTGTCAGGTGTATTTTCTCCCTAACATTTTATAATGAAAAGGTGCTAATATACAAAAAATGTTTACAGTGGACACCTTTATACTCATCATCTAGATTCTACCATTAACATTTTACTGTTAACCCTTTGCGGCAGTATTAAATTTGGACATGGGTGTCGTGCTGGTCGGAATTAATTTCCATTGAAAGAGCAGTGATACATAACATGCAAGATTATGAAGGATAAACAAGATTTATGAACTGATACATGAATGAATAAAGTTAAGATTCGTACGGTTCCTTGCTGTGGTGGCTGAGAGCAGACATACGACCGGAATGGTAAAAAAGCTTTGGTGGCTGAGAGTAGACAAATGACCGCAAAGGGTTAACTTCACATATCTATCCATCCAAAGTAAGTTTGACAAATTTTTTTCCTTTAAGAAAAAAGGAAGCAAATATAGCAAAATGTTCACACTGTTTAATCTCAGTGGTGGATGCGTAGGTATCTTTTATGTTAATTATTATGGTTTTCTGTACTTTTGAAATGTTATATAAAAGTCAAATAAACACTATTAAACCAATATGTACAAAAATAGGTGGGTGGAGTTAACTGAACTACCATGCTTCCCTGCAAATATATTTAAGGCACAAAGTCCTTTATATGTTTCTGTATAATAAAGTTTGAAGAAATTTGTGGAAATTTAATTTTGTATACCTTCATTCTCTATTTCTTCATGGTGATATGTATTAGCATCTAGTGTCCTTTCATTTCGGCCTGAAGTACTTCCTTTAATATTAATTGGAGGGCAGATCTGCTAGTGATGAACTTTTTCAGTATTTATCTGGAAATGTCTTATTTCTGTTTCATTTTGGAAGAATAGTTTTACTGGATATAGAGTGCCTTGGTAGACAGTCTTTTTCTTTCCGTACATACATATGCCATCCCACTGCTTTCTGGCCTTCATTGTTTCTGATAAGAAGTCAGCTGTTAATATTACTGAGGATCCTTTGTCCAAAATCTGAGTTTCCGCAGGGACAGTTTCTATCAATTGCTTTTTATCTTTGTGTTTCTTTGCATGTCTCATAATTTTGTTGTTGAAACTAGAGATTTTAAATAATATAATGTGGCAACTCTGGAAATCAGATTTCTCTCCTCCTCGGGATTTGTTGTTGCTGTTTTTTGTTCTAATAAGTTTTCTAAACTGAATCCATGAAGTCTCTGTTTTTAGTCAGATATGACCACTGGCAACTCTGCTCAGTTCAATTATTAGAAAGCTAGTGATTAGAAAGAGATTTCCTTAAATTCCTGGAATCATTAAGTCTCCCAGTCTTTGCTGAGGGGCTGTCCTTGCGTGGGGGATACCCCTTCTACACTCAGCCAGGTAATTGGCAATTCTGCCTTAGCTTTCACTTCCTTTTTGTGCATAGCTTCAAGGTAAGCCAGAGGTGAAACTAGGGGCTTTTTACATCTTTCCTGAGCAGGAATACACCCTTGGACATGAAAAGAGCCCTATGAATATATGTGGCCTTCTAGATTTCTGGAAATATGTTGAAGCTTATCAAAATTCCCGTGGACATCCATTTTATAGTTTTTCTTTTAAAGTTTTTGATTAGCCTACTCTTTGCCCCAAATGTTATCTACTGCCTT
This sequence comes from Miniopterus schreibersii, assembly GCF_964146895.1. Taxonomy (NCBI): domain Eukaryota; kingdom Metazoa; phylum Chordata; class Mammalia; order Chiroptera; family Miniopteridae; genus Miniopterus; species Miniopterus schreibersii. The sequence continues at coordinate 68,890,372 of NC_138111.1, read as the reverse complement.
GGGGAGCCATGTTGTTAAACAATTGCCTCTGATTGTTTTTCACAAATGTCCCAGGAGAAGAGGAATTTTTTTTCCCCTGGGCAAGTTCTGAATCAGGTGAAATAAAGACAACCTTAGGAGTGACCTCTTCTAAGGAATAACTAGACAGTGTATATACTGATTGTTCTCTAGGAATGGGGCTGTTTTGCCCCTTCCCATGGCTATCATGCTACTAGTTTTCATTGTGATTGTGTGCTGTTTGTTTTCAAGACCGCTGTGGAGATGGGAATAGGGTAAGTTAAAATGCAAAATAAACACTCCCTAGGTTGTTGCAAGCTTCTGGTTAATTTCCAGGGTTTTAAATAGTTGATCCTGAAAAAAAAATTTTTTAAACCTGTTATATTGTTGTTTTCATGGAAGAGGAAATTTTCAGAGGTTCTTTCTCTGCCATTTTCCCTGATGTCACTAATCTTTACTTTTTAGTTGATTTTGCTTTGGATAAATTTTATAATTTACTAAAATGTGTGTCTGTGCCTTGAGGATCTAGTTTTCTTTACATATAAACTTTTTCTTTCCTAATTAAAATGTACTTTTAAAAAATGATTTTTTCCTGTTTCAAATATGATTGGAATTTGCAAAGGGTAGAGCTGTGAATAAGGCAGAGATATTTTACTAAACTGTGACAGGCACCTCTTACAGACACCAGAGAGGTGTTATTGGACAGCTTCCTGAGTGAACAGGAGAGGGCTGTTCCCAACCTCAGTTCTTGTCTTCTCATATAAATGATTTTATATGAGAGACCTTGATTGCTTTGTGATAAAATGAATTTATTAAAACATTAAAGCAAGTGAATAAAAAAATTGAAGCATACACATTTATCAGCGAAGCAAGGTTAACAAATCTATACATCTGGCGTATGAAGCACAGATGGGCTCTCAGCTAATCTGAAGAGGAAGTGGGATGGGGGGTTTCTGCCTTATATATCCTCTTGTCTATAAGTTTAAAAAAAAATTCCTCTGCCAGATATCCTGATACAGGTTAACTCTTTGTTATGGTTTTCCCACAATTTATGAGAAGTACCTGGTAACTTTATCTTGACAAACCCAAGACCACTGACTATACTGTTTAAACAATGGGCACCCTTCTTTTCCCTTCCTCCCTGCTGTTTTAACCACTTCAGGATGACTCACACTAAGTAGTCTCTCTGATTAGTTTGAATTAAGATTCCTCCTCTCCCCCTTCCCTTCCCCCTCCTCTTCTGTGTTCTTTTGTTGGGAGAGGTTTTAACCGTTTGCTCTCAAGATAAGGTCCCTCTACAAGTGTCCTGCAAAGCTTTTTGGCTTTAATTTTCCTGCCTCAGTTTCCCTATTTCTCCTGCCCAGAAACTTTCCTAGCTTCTTACTATCCTATAACAAAACCACTCATGTGCTTTTTATATATGCCTGAGACCTGCATGGTTGAGAGGACATTGGCCAATTTCACTTTTCTGGAGTGACAGGTATTAACATTAGATCTGTCGGTTTTTACTACAAGCTCAACTTTTGCCTAAAGCTCTTGAAAATTCTCTTTTAACAGAATGCAGAGTCTGGATGACCCATGGACTGAAGAGGAGGGAGATGGCTCAGACCATCCATACTACAACAGCATTCCAAACAAGACACCTCCTCCAGGGGGGTTTGTTGATGCCCGACTGAAAGCCAGACCCCATGCCCCTGACACAGCCCAAGTTAGTTTTATACCTTTTTCTTTGGATGCTGGCTAACTGAACTTTATTTCCTTTTATCTTTCTCAACTTTATTTTCAAGTTGGTGTTCTGTCCAGTCTTTGACAGAATAACTCACACGCTTTCCCCCCTTGGATTTCACAAAGCAGACAAATAGGGGAGGTTTTGTTTTAACATTACAAGTAATTAATCAAGTACCTTGGAACTGTATTGTGATTCCTGAGCTAGGAGTCTGGGGGGCCCCTTCTCCATTCTAGGACAAATTTCATTGTACTGCAATCTTAATGAGGAGAAGAGAGAGTGCAAGACTTTTAAGAAGCCTGGGTACTTCAGGTCCTCTGAAAAGACAGTGGACGTAGGCTTTTTAAATGGTGAGAATTTTATGAGTTTTTCTATTTTAGCTATTTTCCCTCCAATTCACAATTCTAGTAAAGCAATTGTTTCCTAGAGTTATGGTATCTCTATAGAGGGTTTTTTGATGTCATCTACTTTTGTGAATAATAATGACACTACTAATAGTGTCAAAGTAACATTGAAATCAAGTGCCAGTAGCCCTGACCCTGAGAAGGAACCACTGGGTGGACTTGCCCAGGCGTGTCAGGTGGGCAGTGTGTTCTGATACACGGACACTCTGACAAATTTATTTCATGGCACGTTGAGTGATGCAGCTGTGTGGAGAAGGGCTCCATTCATGCTCACACTTGGGTGGAGGGGGGCTGGGTAGTTTTTGGAGATGCAGTCTCTTCCTAACACCCACACAAACTTATTTCCTAAACCTTAACGCCAGCCGTGAGTCATGAAGGGAAAATTGCATGTAATTAGAGATGCAGTCGCCTGGCCACTGATGTCCCTTCCACTGTACTGTGGCTTTTGGGGATGGGGAAAGAAGAACATAATTTTTTTCTCTTTGTGTTAATAGTTTTCAGGAAAAGAGCAAACTTATTACCAGGGAAGACACCTAGGAGACCCATTTGGCGAAGACTGGCAGCAAACACCTGTCAGGCAAGGTAATGAAGGCAGCAAACATGAAAAACACAAATGCAGTGCTGCCGTCTGGTCCTCCGCCATCCTTAAGAAACTACTGATTTGCTTTATATGCTTATATAGATGAGTTTGCATTTTCTAGAATTTTATATACACATAATTTATACATTATGCATTCCTTTTTATCTGACTTCTTTTCACTCAACAAAATTATTTTTAGACTCACTCCTGTTGCTGCGTGTATCCATAGTTTTTCCTTTTTCCTGATGACTAGTATTCTATTGTATGAATATCCTACACTGTGTTTACTTGTTGATTGATATTTGTTTCCAATTTGTGGGCCTTACATATAAAGTTGGTTTGAACATTCCTGTTAAAAAACAAAACAAAACAAAACAAAAACAAAAGTAATGTCTCCCCAGTGGTAGTTCGTCTCCTATGGAGTGGCAGGAAAACTTCCTGGAAAAGTCTGCTGAGGGTGGGGCTGCAGACTCTCCACTGGATCATAGAAATATATAAATTAATGGCTGCGGGGGTGCCACACACCAGCCGATGGCTCCCCGGCAGCAGAACCAGCTCATGTCCTCCAGCACTTACTGTTCTCAAGCACCCTGGAGACTTCCTTCTGGCAGGAGGACTGAAGAACTGACCTCTCAAAGGCACCTCCACCCACTTCCAATGGGAGCTGGCTGGAAGACGCAAGTGTGTTCCATGCTGCCCCTAAGCTCCCCAGCGGGCTGAACCCCAGTTGTTCCTCACAGGCACTAGTAGTAGCTTTCTCTTCCTGCTCTTCCCATCACCTCCTCTCCAGGGTCAACTTCAGGAGAATGAGAGTGACACCTACCAGGCAGAGATGGCTCCAGGGGTGCGTCCCCCACGGGCCCTGGGTACATTTAGAGGATGCTGCCGCCTCTTATCAAATCAATGAGCATGCTCCCTCATCCCACATCCCACATCCCACATCCCACACCCCTCATCCCACATCCCACACCCCTCATCCCACATCCCACACCCCACACCCCACATCCCACACCCCTCATCCCACATCCCACACCCCACACCCCACATCCCACACCCCTCATCCCACATCCCACACCCCACACCCCACATCCCACATCCCACATCCCACATCCCACATTAAAAGTAACTCACACATGACTAATAACTAACTGCTACCGTAAGTCTTGATTCTGCAGACAGTTCTATACACACATATGTGTATATATGAGTGTATTTTGTGTATTTTAAAGGTTTCTTTTAATTTTAAACTTTACCCCTCCTCAAATACTTCCTTCAATAGCTCCAGGGCTCTGACTACTAACTCTACAGGGTCTAAAGGAGATGGAGTTACAAATGAGTTAAGATCCAATATATATATATATTTCTTCATTTAATGTTAAGGCTTTTCCCTTATTGTAGCCATTTGTGCTGGGCGTAAATGACAATCATTTTTTAACATTATGTTTTTCAATTACAATTGACATTCAATGTTATTTTATATTACTTTCAGGTGTACAGAATAGTGGTTCAACAATTACATAATTTACAAAGAGATCCCTTTAATAAGTCTAGTACCCACCTGGCACCATACATAGTTATTACAATATTATTGACTTCATATCCTATGCTATACTTAATATCCCCATGACTATTTTGTAACTACCAAATTGCTCTTCTTAATCCCTTCTCTGTTTTCACCCAGCCCCACAACTCCCATCTCCTCTGGCAAACATCAGTCTGTTCTTTGTATCTATGAGTCTGTTCCTGTTTTGATCTTTAGATTCCACATATTAGTGAAGTATTTGTCTTTCTCTGTCTGACTTATTTCACTCAGCATAATAGTTTCTAGATCCATCCAGCAGTTTCAAATGGTAAGATTTCATTTTTTATGGCTGAGTAATATTCCATTATATATATATATTCCATTATATATATATTATATATATATACAATATAGATATATAATATATGTATATTATATATAACTTTTTTTTTGGTTAATCTTCCCTTGAGCATATTTTTTCCATTGATTTCTAGAGAGAGTGAAAGGGAGGGAGCAGGGGTGAGACAGAGAGAGAGACATCAATGTGAGAGAGACACCGATTGATTGTCTCCTTACATGCCCCTACCAGAGTGAGGATGAACCTGCAACCCAGGTACGTGCCCTTGGCCAGGAATCAAACCTGAGACCCTTCTGTGCATGAGCCAATGCTCTAACTACTGAGCACACTGGCCAGGGCTATACCTTAACTTTTTTATCCACTCATCTATTGATGAGCACTTGGTTTGCTTCCATATCTTGGTTATCATAAATTACCCTGCAATGAACATAGGGGTGCATATGTATTTTCAAATTAGCACTTTGGATTTCTTCAGTTAAATAACCAGAAGTGGAACTGCTGGGTCATAAGGTAGTTCTATTTTTTATTTTTTGAGGAACCTCTGTACTGTTTTCAATAGAGGCTGCACCAGTCTGCATTCCCACCAGCAGTACAATTTTTTCCACACCCTCACCAGCTCTTGTTTCTTGATTTGTTGATGGAGCCATTCTGACAAGTGTGAGGTAGTATCTCATTGTGGTTTTAATTCGCATCTCTCTGATGATTAGTGACATTGAGCATCTTTTCATATGTCTATTGGCCTTCGGTGTGTCCTCTTTGGAGAAGTGTCTATTTAGGCATTCTGCCCATTTTTTAATTGAATGGTTTGGTTTTTGGTGTTGAGTTGTACGAATTCTTTATAAATTTTGGCTATTAAGCCCTTATCAGATGTATCATTGGAAAATATCTTCTCCCATTCAGTAGGTTGTCTTTTTGTTTTGTTCATGAATTTCTTTCTGTGCAAAACCTTTTCCCATGTGTTTATTTTTTCTTTTGTTTCCCTCTCCCAAGGAGATATATCAGAAAAAAATATTACTAAGAGCAGTGTCAAAGAGTTTTTTGCTAATGTTTTCTTCTAGAAGTTTTATGGTTTTGAGTCTTATTTAAATTTTTAACTCATTTTGAATTTATTCTTGTATGTGGTGTAAAAAGATGATCTAGTTTCATTTTTTTACGTGTATCTCTCCAATTTTCCCAGCATCATTTACTGAATAGATTCTTTATCTCTTTGCATGTTCTTGTCTCCTTTGTCATATGCATTGACCATATAAGTGTGGGTTTATTTCTGGGCTCTCTATTCTGTTCCATTGATGTATATGTCTGTTTTTATGCCAGTATCATGCTCTTTTGATAACTATGGCCTTGTGGTATAGTTTGATATCAGGTAGCACGATACTTCCAACTCTCTTTCTCAAGATTGCTGTGGCTATACAGGGTCTTTTGTGGTTCCATATAAATTTCAGGATATTTTGGTTCTAGTTCTGTGAAAAATGTGATTGCTATTTTGATAAGTATTGCATTGAATCTATGATTGCTTTAGGTAGAATAGACATTTTAACAATGTTATTTTTTCCTATCCGTGATCATGGTACATGCTTGCATTTATTTGTACCTAATTCAAATTCTTTCTTCAATGTCTTATAATTTTCCAAGTATAGGATTTTTACCTCCTTGGTTAAATTTATTCCTAAGTATTTTATTTTGTTTTTGATGCAATTGTAAATGGCATTGTTTTCTTAGTTTCTGATGGTTCATTATTGGTATATAAAATGCAAGTGATTTCTGAATATTAATTTTGTATCCTGCTACTTTACTGAATTTTTTTATCAGTTCTAGTAGGTTTTTGGTAGAATCTTTAGGGTCCTCTATATGGAGTAACATGTCATCTGCAAATAGTGACAGTTTTACTTCTTCCTTTTAAATTTGGATACCTTTTATTTCTTTTTCTTGTCTGATTGCTGTGGCTAGGACTTCCAATACTATGTTAAATAAAAGTAATGAAAGTGGGCAACCCTCTCTTGTTCCTGATCTTGAGGAAGACCCTTTTAGCTTTTCCCTGTTGGGTATGATGTTGGCTGTGGGTTTGTCATATATGGCCTCTATTATGTTGAGGTATGCTCCCTCTATTTCCACTTTGCTGAGAGTTTTTGTCACAAATTGATACTGGATTTTGTCAAATGCCTTTTCTGTGTGTATTGATATGATCATATGATTTTTATTCTTCATTTTGTTTATGTGATATATTATGTTAATTGATTTGCAGATATTGTACCAAACATTGTATCCCAGGAATAAATCCCACTTAATCTTTTAATGTATTGCTGAATTTGCTTTGTTAATATTTTGTTGAGAATTTTTGCACCTATATTCATCAGGGATATAGGCTTATAATTTTCTTCTTTTGTAATGTCTGTCTGGTTTTAGAATCAGAATAATGCTGGCCTCATAAAATGAGCTTAGAGCCTTCTCCCCATTGAATTTTTTGAAATAGTTTGAAAAGATTAGGCGTTAATTCTTCTTTGAATGTTTGGTAAAATTCACCTCTAAAGCCATCAGTCTAGGACTTCTGTTTGTTAAGAATTTTGATCACTGATTTGATTTTGTTGGTAGTAGTTAGTTGGTGTAGATTTTCTGTTTCTTCTTGATTCAGTCTTGGAAATTTTTATGTTTTTAAGAATTCATACATTTTTTCCAGGTTGTCCAAATTGTTGGTATATAACTGTTCATAGTATGTTCTGTAATCCCTTATATTTCTATGGCATCTGTTATCACTTATCCTCTTTCATTTCTGATTTTATTTACTTGGGTCCTCTCTCTTTTTTCTTTATGAGTCTGGTGAAAGGTTTATCAGTCTGGTTTATCTTTTTAAGGAGCCAGCTCTTGGTTTCATCGATCTTTAGTATTGTTTTTTTAGACCCTATTTTGTCTATTTCCAATATGGTTTTTATTATTTTCTTCCTTCTACTCACGTTGAGCTTTGCTTGTTGTTCTTCTAGTTCCTTTAGGTGTAAGATTAGATTGTTTATTTGAGATTTTTTTGCTTCTTGAGTTAGGCCTGTATTGCTATAAATTTCCCTCTTAGGACTACTTTTGCTACATCCCATAGACTTTGGGTTGTTGTGTTTTCACTTTCATTTGTCTCCAGGTATCTTTTTATTTCCTCCTTGATCTCATTGTTAGCCCATTTATTGTTTAGTAACATGTTATTTAACCTCCATGTGTTTGTGTGTTTTTCAATTTTTTTCTTGTAATTGATTTCTTGTTTCTTACCATTGTGGTCAGAAAAGGTACTCGATAGGATTTCAGTCTTCTTAAATTTATTGAGACTTGTTTTGTTGCCTAACATGTGGTCTATCCTTCAAATTGTTTCATGTCCACTTGAAAAGAATGTATATTCTGCTGCTTTGGAGAGAAATGGTCTAAAAAATCATTTAAATCCATCTGGTCTAATGTGTCATTGAAGGCCACTGTTTCCTTGTTGCTTTTCAACCTGGAAGATATTTGCATTTATGTCAATGGGGTGTTAAAGTCCCCTACTGTGACTGTATTATTGTCAATCTCCCTTTATGTCCATTAAGATTTTATTTATATTTTTAGGTGCATAATTGTTTACAAAGGTTATGTCCTTTTGTTGGATTGATCCCTTTATCATTACATAATGACAATACATTTTTAAAATTCCCTCCCTGTGAGAGAATTTCACATGTTGCTTGCCCCAGCTAAAAAATGACCCATCCATGCTGGGCTGGTCAATTGAACATAAAGCTTGGTAAAGCCACCACATAGCTTTACATCACAATAGGATGGAAATAGTAAGTCAAAGTCGTAACTTTGTCAGAGGCACTTATTTACTATGTTTTCATCTTTGTTCCACAGACATTTTAAAAAAGGTATTTATATAACACATATGTACCTCGGCATATAAGGAGACACATTATTTATATTAGATATTTACTTTATTGAAAAATATGTTAGGTTTATTTAAAAATGAAGTCTCTTTTTGTATATTAGTTACTCTGGCCAGATCAAGAACAGACAGTGTAAGAGGTTCATCAGGGCTGAAATGAGCCTTATGTAAGTTCCTGACCTAGAATTTGGGAGTCATTACTCTTAATAAATTTCAAGTTCTCATTTGAAAGCAATAATTATCTTTTTTCATCAAACAAATAAGAATGTTTCTTATTAATTTGCTAGCAGCGATTCCCCTAACTAAATGAACTACCAGCGCCCATAGAGTGTGAAGGGTGACCTTTCTCTGGAGATGTGAACACCAAAAGGCCATCTTGAGAATATATAGTGTCCCCAAAAATGTATACACACACTTTGAATAACTATAGAGGCAGTGTTTATTAAAATACATTTCATTTTCAAAAATGAGCTATCAGCAGTTTAAGTGTATATACGTTTTTTGGGGAACCCTGTATATGTGTAAATGTGTTAGAGACTGGGATCCCATAGAAAGAATTAGACAGTGACCCAAGCAGGCGTGATTGGGCAACACCCTTCAACTCTCTTGAGGTGACAACCGCAGGAACCACAAGCTCCGCTTGGGCAGCCTTGGGCCAGCTGGGAAGTACATACAGTCCTGCCTGGGGGGGGGACCTCAATCACACGCCCATGCTGGACCTCCTGCATGGAGCCAGGGGCTGCGAGGCTGGCTCTGTTTTATAAGAAAAGATGCCTCAGTTCATTAGGTAGTAACTTTCTAAAATGGGGTAGCAGCACCCAGGTTGCTTTACTAGGGGGGAGTTAATTTACAAAGCATTCACTTACACTTAAAAGAAACAAAGGACAAGTCAGTTAAGGCTGTCGCTCTTCTGCTTGGTTGTTTGACCCGAGGGCCTTTGAACAGGGAGGAGCCGACCAAGGCTTGGCCTGCTCCACTCACCTGCCGGGTCACGGGCGGTCTCGGTGAGGTGCTAACCACCATGGCCCCCACTGTCATGGGCTGACAACCGCGTTTTGACCTGAAGGTGTGGAGTGTGTCCTAGCCAGGATACAACAAAGCACGTGATTGGGTCAGAGGAGGTTTAAACTGTGGGCAGCTGCAAGAATTTTCTTGTGGCTGACCTGGAGGACGGGCTCTGTGAAGCTGGGCGGGGCGTCCCGTAAGCGCGTGGCCTGCGTTAGCATCGGGAGAAGAAAGAGCGCTCGCTTTGTGTTGCAGGGCCGGTGGACACGTACAGCAGGCCAGAGGGGAAGGGGCACGCGGCCCCTGCGGGAGAGGCCCCCACCTACGTGAACGCCCCGCGCTTCCCGCCGCAGGCCGGGGCTGCTGCGGGGCGCAGCGCGGAGAGCAGCCCGAGGAAGGACCTCTTTGACATGAGTGGGTTTCCGTTCGCCTTTGGTTTCCTTGTCTTTTGAGGTTGCTTTCTACACTGATTTTATTAGGAATTTGTGCAATTACTGCATTTTCTGCCGGCTGGGTTTGATGAACGGTGCTGGCTGGCTGCACGTTCCTGGGTTATGGTTGGGCTTTCCAAGGCTTTGAACTCTGGCCAGCCTCTGCTTTGGGATTCCATCTGTCTTTTGTCCAAAGACAAAGTAATTTCCCCCTTTTTTGGGCATTGACTTACCGCTTGAAGATCTACACGTGTATTGAGACAAACAATATACATAAATAAATGCACTCATTTATTTCTTTACTTAAATATTAATTGGCTATTGTGTACCAAGTCCTGTCCTAGTTGCTAAGGATGCCACAGTAAAATGGCATGGCCACTGTCCCCACAGAGCTCTCAGTCTGCTGAGCAAGACCAACATCTAAGCGAGAACTTGCCACGAACCCCTCCCGTGTGCACACGCATTCCTCTCATTCCTCTCGTATTCTCTCTCTTTCTTGGCCACCACAAATCCTCCCCTCCTCTACTGAACACTGAGCATGTCAGATACTATTCCACTCACTGGGGAGATGCAGGAAAACAAAACAGGCGAAGTCTCTATTCCCGTGGAGCCGCAGTACTACTGTGTATTAGCAGGTAGAAACGAGCATTGATGGAAAACGGACAAGACCAAGCGAGACAGGAAACCACTTAGATAGTGATGCGGTGGCATGTGACCAAGGCCTTTCTGTTTGTTGTAAACGTCAGGAAAATGAAATCATCCCTGAACCGATGAACGGAAATGGAAACTCTTGTTAAGGAATTTTGAAAGAAGTTCCCAAGCTCACAAGCGCTTTCTATCCCAAAATTTCTATTTCAAATTCCTTGAGAAATTAAAGGCTAAAGAGGGACGGAGATTAACATTTAACAACTTTCTACCACGTGCTAGGCACTTATTATTTCATTTGATTTTTGCAGCGATACTACAGGTAGAGGTTATTACAGTCATGTGCCACAGAACGACGTTTGGGTCAACTCCAGACCACATTTATGGCGGTCCCCCGAGATTACGATGCAGCTGAAAAATCCCTGTTGCTAGCGATGTCACTGGTGTCTCAGCGCAGCACACTGCTCATGTGTTTGCGGTGGTGCCGTGCACACAAGCTCACTGTGCTGCCAGGTGTCCACGTTTGTGTGAGTCACTCTACAATGTTCATAAAATGACAAAATCCCTAACGACACATTTCTTAGAAAGTTTCTCCATCAGGAAAAGCCACGTGACTGTATTATTATTACTATTACTATTATTAGCCTTATTTTACAGAGGAGAAAACAGAGAACCCTAGAGGTTAGGGAACTTCACTGCCTGTAAAAGGCAACCTTGCTGGCTGACACCTGCTGTCCGCGGTACTGGGTGCGAGTGAGGACAGGGCTGAGTGCTTTATGATGAGGCGGCCCCACGACAGCAAGAGACCGTTCCTCCTCGGCCGCTGTGGGTTCACAGACGCTGACTCCATTCTGACCTACAAAGATCACCCGACCAGAACTGAAGAACCTCAGTGCTTGGGGGCACCTTAAAGATGATCTGGTCCAATCCCTTCACTTGAAATAACGTGGAAACGGCTTAGGAGGTGTGAAGTGACTTTCCCAAGATGCAGAGCAAACTGGTGGCTCTCCGAGCCTCTGCTCCAGGTGTGACGATGTCTCACAGCTGCAGCTTAGCAGCTGCATTTGTGGTCAGAAAGCTTTTCTGCTCACTTTAGTCAGTTTATCAGTGGTTCCTGGACCCAGAGCCTGAGAGAGTTAGATTGGCCTTGGGTTTCAGATGGGAAAAATGAGAACAGAGCCAGCATGTTCTCATCCACTGATTTCTATTCCTGCTCCCGAAATTAGAGAAGAGGAGACAAAAAGAAGAAAGGGCCCTGGGATGCTAGTGTCTATTGAAAAATATGAATAAGCACTATTTCTTCTTTATTTTGGACCACTAGAGCTAAATAATGATGGTGATGATGGTAGTGGCGATGGTGATGATGGTGGTGGTGATGGTGGTGATGGTGGCGATGGTGGTGGTGGTGGTGATGATGGTGGCGGTGATGGTGGCGATGGTGGCGATGGTGGTGGTGATGGTGGCGATGGTGGCGATGGTGATGATGGTGGCGTGATGGCGGTGATGGTGGCGATGGTGGTGATGGTGGTGATGGTGGCGGTGATGGTGGTGATGGTGGCGATGGTGGTGGTGATGGTGGTGATGGTGATGATGATGGTGGTGGTGGTGGTGGTGGTGGTGGTGGTGATGATGGTGGCGGTGGTGGTGGTGGTGATGATGGTGGCGGTGATGGTGGTGATGGTGGCGATGGTGGTGGCGATGGTGGCGATGGTGGCGATGGTGATGATGGTGGCGTGATGGCGGTGATGGTGGCGATGGTGGCGATGATGGTGGTGATGGTGGTGGCGGTGGCGATGGTGGTGATGGTGTTGGCGATGGTGGCGGTGTTGGTGATGGTGGCGATGGTGGCGGTGATGGTGGTGATCGTGGCGATGGTGGTGGTGATGGTGGTGATAGTGATGATGGTGGTGGTGATGGTGGTGATAGTGGCGATGGTGGTGATGGTGGTGATGGTGATGATGGTGGTGGTGATGGTGGAGATGGTGGTGGTGGTGGTGGTGATAGTGATGATGGTGGTGGTGATGGTGGTAGTGATGGTGGTGGTGGTGGTGGTGGTGGTGGTCATGGTGGTGGTGGTGGTGGTGGTAGTGATGATGATAAATGGTGGTGACAATGGGATAATGGTGATGATGGTGGTGGTGATGATGGTGGTGGTGCAGAAACAATAAAATACAAATTTTCAACTACTCCAGGTAATCAGGGAAAAGGTAAAATATAAAAGTAAACTTTTAATCAATAGTTTTACCTTCTTTTTCACCTCAGAATTATAAATGATTTCATGAGTATCAAAATGACCCAATTTTGGCTTCATTTGTTCTTGCAGTGCTTGCACTGACTGGCTTGGCAGTGTGTCCCAGATGAGCACTATAGTGCCAGACACTTGTGCAACGGCCCACGCATTGCTCAGAGAGCCTTTGTACAATTACTCATTTGAAATGAAACACTGAGATTTAATCAGACAGGCCTGCTGATTTGGTTGCCGCTGATACTTGTTGATGTTAGAGCAGGAGTCTCACTGCGACAGGGGCCCTGCAGTGAGGGGTGTCCTGAAGGGCCTGAAGTCAAGCTTACACTCAGACACGCTCACAAGAGCCTTTTCCACAGGGAAGGTCAAGGGGAGGTAGGGCTCCTACCCTGGGGCAAGGCACACAAAAGGTACCCAATTAAACGTCAGTTTTATTCTCTTTTAAAAAATTCACCCCATGCAAAGATTTTGAAATAAACATTTGATGGGTTAGGTTTAAGTTTTGCACAAGATCAAAATCTTGCAACTTGTCTTTCCTTTGTGTACCTCCTTTGGTTGGCAGAGAATGTATTTGTTAGAGGCTGGCCAATGTTCCAGAGAAAGCAGATGGCTTGTAACAAGCATGGCCTGCTGCGGGCAGGGGCGGGGGCAAGGGGCAGGGGGCAGGGGGCAGGGGGAGGGGCCTGGGGGCAGCGGGCGGGGGGCAGTGGGCAGCGGGCAGCGGGCAGCGGGCAGCGGGCATGCGAAACGGAAGCCATTCCAAGCAGCTGGGCCAAGCGTGTGCTTGAGGGCCTGGCGCGAAGCACAGCGCCCGGCTGCCCTGGGGAGCAGGCTTCTCAGGAGTCACCCCAAGGCTCGGGCTGTGCTTTCAAACGCTTGTTAGGAGAGTCTTGTCTTATCACCAGCCGGTCATTTGTCTCGAGCTCTGTCTCCTGGTAGAACTGCCTTTGGCCGCATCCCTCACACTGTGCTGTTTGTCATCTGCTCCTCCTGGCCCTGCTGCGGGCAGAACCCTTTGAAGATGCTCTGAGGAAGCGGCCGGCGGGCCCCGAGCTGAGCGAGGCGGCCTCGGTGGAGCCCATCAGCCCCGCGCCCCGAGCCCCCGCCGCCCGGGCGCTGGAGGAGCTGCGCGCCGAGCCCTGGTTCCGTGGCGAGCTGAGCAGGAGGGAGGCCGAGGGGCTGCTGAAGCGCGACGGGGACTTCCTGGTGCGGGAGAGCGCGGCCAACCCCGGCGCCTTCGTCCTCACGGGCAGGCACGGCGGCCAGGCCAAGCACCTGCTGCTCGTGGACCCCGAAGGCACGGTGAGTCCCCCGGGCGCGGGGCGGGCTGGGGTCCCTCCCGGGCCGGAGCCGGGCGGGGCTAGTGCTTCCAGGCCCCGCTGGGCCGGGCGCTCGGGGCCAGGGCCCCGCAGCCTGGAAAACCCGGGAAGTCACCAGGGCCCAGGCCGAGAGCCTGAACTCTTCTTCAAAACAGACGTCTTGGTTTTCCTGGGAAGCTTTCCCCGCGTCCACTCGCAGGGGCAGGGATGCCAGGCTCTCGGGTCTCCGCTTCCCGCCCGACGTCTGCAGGAGCCGAGCCGCAGGCCGCCCCTCGCAGGCCGTAGACGGCTGAGCAGCGAGGGCAGCCCTGTCCGCCTCCCGCCGGCAGTCACGCAGGACACGCGGGCTCGGCCCACGGCTGCGTCTCAGCACTTCCGTGGGCCTGACTAAACTGCCCACCGCCCGGTCAGTAGATGCACGTGACCTCACTGGGCACAGTCCAGGAACTGCTAAGCTTAGCGAATGTAATTACACGAACCCGGCCGCTGAGTAGATTCCGGGATTGTTGTTTCAAATCTGCCCGGTGACGACGGGCAGCAGGCGCGCTGGCCAGCGGGCGGTGGGCACTGCACCCGGGCTGACGGCAGGGCGAGGCGCAGCCTCCAGCTGCGGCCAACACGGCCTGGCTGTGGGTTCGGGGAGCGGCGGTGCCCCTGAGGTGACGCGTTTCCTCAGGGGTCTCGACCGAGTGACCCGCGCACCCCGGCTCTCCAGGCATCTGTGTCTACACCGCCCTTCCCGGGCCTGGGCGGCCACCCGTGAGAACATGCATACTGTCCGCCTTCCCTTCTTTCATTGTGGGGGTTTAAAAACACATGCACATTGCGGAAAACATGTATTTTGTGTCTGTGCACTTTAGGATTTGCAAACATGGTGCTGTTTCACAAATCCCATCTCATTCTTTGTGGGTTTTGTTTGTTGGGGGGAATCCCTTTCATCCACTTTGTACTTCAGGTCTTGCCCCCCTCCGGGGTAAGCGCTACAGCTTTCCTTTGCCCCTCGGCACGTGCCGCTGAGGTCCGTCAGTGGTGCCTCGTGTACACCGAAGGTAACTCGGGGGGCTGCCTGGGCACTTGCTGGGCTCTCACGAGGAGCCGAGGCACCGGGGGCACTACCAGCCCCTGTGCACGTTTCCCTCTGTACCCGGGACAGTGTCCCTGGGCATGTTCCAGGAGTGGAGAGCTCGTGGTCACAGCATACACGTGCCTTTGATTTCACTGCAGTTGCATTTGCGTCCAGAATGGCTGGCCTGCCTCCGCGCCCAGCAGAGCACGAGGGGTCCCGTGTGCCCCCTTCCACGACACCATCCCCCTGGTTTTGCTCCCCTGGTGGCACTGAGGACTGAAGGGGGCCCCGCTGTGGGCAGTGCCCTTCTTGGACTGCGCTTCATCCGCAGCTTCCTCCTGACGTGTGTGTTTCCGACCCCCCCCTCCCCAACACGCTTCTCTTCTAGTCTCCTAACCGGGCATTTTTGCTGAGTTCCTTGGTCACAGAATTTCCATATGATCTCCCCCACTT
This sequence comes from Miniopterus schreibersii, assembly GCF_964146895.1. NCBI lineage: Eukaryota > Metazoa > Chordata > Mammalia > Chiroptera > Miniopteridae > Miniopterus > Miniopterus schreibersii. The sequence goes on along the minus strand of NC_138111.1, from coordinate 68,874,735 downwards.
TCCCGCCTATTGGGTAACTTTGTCAGAGACACTGCAGCAAATAGAAGTATTTCTTTGGAATGTAGCCAATCCATCAATTTCCTCCTGTACGGTTTATGTTTTGAATTTTAAAAGATTTTCTCAGCTACAAATCACAGATATATTGTATTCCTCTATATTTTCTCCTATTAGCTTTATAGCTTTATCTTCTGCATTCATGACTAAAGTTATGTTTGAAAATGATTTAAGATAGAGATCCAACATTTTAAAAAATCTCCATGTAATGAGCCAATTATTGTAGTCACCCTCCGCCAAAAATGCATCTTTCTCTGTGGTGCCGATGCCCCCCTGTGACGAACTCAGTTCCCGGTGTCACGGGTCCACGTCTGCACGGCCGGCCCTGTTCCCTGATGGTCTGTCTTACTTTTTGCGTGGGCACCGCCCTGTGCTGGTCACCGCCTCGGAAACTGGCTTAGCCTCTGCTGGTGGGCGTCCTTCCTCCCGAAGCTCCTGCTTATGAGTTGTCTCCCTATTCTGAGATCCCTATTCTTCTTTGCTAATTTATTGTTTAACCACCCCCCCCAACCCCGACTGTAATCTCCATGAGGGTAGTAGTCTTGCTCACTTCGGTATCTGCCTGCACCTAGAATAGAGCCTGACACATAGTAGATATTCAACAAGCCTTAGACAAGTGAGTGCATAGATTAACCTCGGGACTTCTCAGGAATTGAGAGCCCAAGAAGATGACGTGGGGTGCTAAGGGTCACGAGCTATAAGGCAGATGTAGAATCTCAAATAAGGGTTTTTTCAAAAAAAATTTATCTTTATTATTGAAAGTATTACAGATGTCCCCTTTCCCCCCATTGACCCCCGCTCCCGCCCCCGCCCCTGGCCTTCCCTGCAGTATTGTCTGTCCATGGGCTATGCATATAAGCTTTGCGTTAGCCTCTTCCAGCTCCCCCGGCCCCTTCCCTCTGAAATAGGTCAGTGTGTTCCATGCTTCTATGTCTCTGGATCTTTTTTGTTTGTCAGTTTATATTGTTCATTAGGTTCCACATATGAGTGAGATCATGTGATACTTGTCTTTCTCTGCCTGGCTTATTACACTTAGCATAATACTCTCCAGTCCCTCCATGCTGTCCCTAAGGGTAGGAGATCCTTCTTCTTTACAGCTGCGTAGTATTCCATGGTGTGAATGTCCCACAGCTTTTTATCCACTCAGCTACTGATGGGCACTTGGGCTGTTTCCAGATCTTAGCTATTGTAAACTGTGCTGCTATGAACACAGGGGAGCATATATTCTTTCTGATTAGTGTTTTAGGATTCTTAGGATATAGTCCCAGAAGTGGGATCACTGGGTCAAATGGCAGCTCCATTTTTAATTTTTTGAGGAAACTCCACACTGTTTTCCACAGTGGCTGGACCATTACTGGGGTTCCTTTTCCCCACATCCAAGAGACATATGAAAAAATGCTCGATGTCACTAATCATCAGAGAGATGCAAATTAAAATGACAATGAGGTACCACCTCACAGCTGCAGGAATGGTATCATCCACAATCAACAAGCAAATCAGGTTTTTCTAAACAGAATCAGCCCAGAGTTCTTTCCATTTGCATAAGCTCTCTGTTAATTCAGTTGTTTTTATCCAGAGAAAACAGGAGAGAAAATACCTAAGCAATTCAGTGAGAATATACATCTTTCAGTTGAAAATTTTAGGTATTTTAAAAAAATTAAAAATTAACATTTAGCTAAATTATACCATCTTATAGTCCAAAGATTATTAATTTTTTTGTTCACTCAGTTCATATAGACAAACATATGCTATAAAGAGATATGTACTACTAGTAACATATTATACATTCACACAGCAGTTTCCAGGTAACGTAGATGGTAAAGAGGAAATGGGCTGTGGTGATGTGTTTAATCAAGGTGTCCATGCCAGCCCCACGCTGTGCCGTGTACACAGCTAAGAAATTTGTAAGTCACACCTATTAGTAACTTCTTTTGGGGCTTCTTGCTGGATCTAATGATCTAGTTCAGTTGATCCTCTGGGGGCCAGCTTTAGCTGAAAAGGAAAATGGAAATGAAAGACTAATTAAAAATGAGATGTTGCTTCCTTGCTGTGAGGACACCAAAATACACGAGGAACACATTCTCTTCAATATTTATTCATCTGCTTTTCATGGTAATTAGTTAGGCTCCGACTGTAAAGGGGTAGACTTAGCAGAGCAGCTCACTCCGAGAAGTAAGGATGCAAACAGCTGGCTCTGCATCTAAAATTCTTAAATTCATTGCCAAGTGGAACCTGTGTGCCTTCCACTGAATGAGCTGCTGCTGCCAGGGCTTGGGTGTGGCGGGCACCTGAGCCCTGGGCACCTGAGTCCCGGGCTGACCTCTCTTGCTGCAGTGTGCTTCACATAAGAAAGTCAGTGCCTGCCCTCCTCCTGCAGAGGTCACGGCCAGGAGGGGCCGACTCTCTGCAAGCCATCGTGTGCCTTGGAAAACCCTCGAGGCCACAGAAGACCTCAGCCAGGCCACAAAGCAGGCTGTGAGTGGAGGGAGTTGTGGGGCTCAGGTCTGGGTGGGCAGTGGGGCAGGAGAGACCCTCCCCACATTGTAGACTCCCTGGCATCTTCTTCCAGGCTCTGGAACTTAGGGGGAATGTCAAGGTGCCTGAGCAAAGCCTGAGGCTATGAGGTTCCTGGATGGCTTCAGCTAGGAACAAGGATCTGCCAGGGCTTGGGGTGGGGACAGAGGTCCCAGCTGAGGAGGAGACCCAGGTCTGCCCAGATTGCTAGATGCCCTCCTGGCCTCCATCACTGGCACTGTGCCTTTGTTCTGAACAAGTCTGTTCAATAGGAATTACCGTGCCAGTTTGGTCACTGTCACTTGTGGCCTTGGATAAGTCATGTGACCTGTCACCTTGCCATCAAGTGAGGGTGGTCTCCCAGTCCAGCTTCTCACAGCCCCGGGAGCAAGATGGGGCCCCTGGTGTGCTCTGGGCCTGCCGCTTTCTGCCTCATTCACGGGATGTGCGTTCGGTGCCGTAGCTACAGGGCTGTTGCGTGGCTTAGAAGGAACTGCTTGGGGAGGGCAGTGCCCGGCGTGCTGAAGGAAAGCGCATTTCTAATTCCCCGCCCCGTATCCTGATGGCCACAAGAGGGCGCCAGAGGCACACGCCTCCACCCTAGGGTGCCGGCGGAGCCTCACCTGTGAGGGCTGAGACCCAGAGCACCCCGCCCCCAGGGGCCTGGGGGCCCACAGGCCTGAGGGGTGCCACTGCTCATGCCCTCTTGGCTCCTCTTCACTGTTCACTCTGTGCTCATGGATGTTTGCGAAGGTGTCAGGTTAGCTTTGCCCGACGAATGTGCCCACCTTGGACTGGCATCCTGGGCCTGGCTCCTTGCTGTGTGAGCCATTGGGGGGTCCTCTAGGCTTGCAGGTCACTGGCGCACACAGCTCTGGGGACAAATCGAGTGCACTGGTCCCAGCTCTCCTCCTTTAGCAGCCGAATTAGGGCTTTCTGCAGTTTTCTGAGCAGTAACTGACCCTGGTGGCCTCAGAGGTGAGCCCGCGGTGGTCACTAGCAGGCCAGAGTGGGTTTTCCTGGGCTGAGAGTGCTCCATTTGGAGACACTATGCTCTGTCCCACCCAGCTGCACAGGCCCTAAAAGGTCATCTTGGAGGTGGATTCCTTGTGTTTGTCACACTTTCCTTACAAATCTGAGTTCCAAAGGGCTGGCCCACCCGCCTGGCGTCTGGGAGGGAAGCACAAGCAAATGGGATGTGATTGTGCAAGGTCTGCCCAGGCCTGCGACTTGGCCCTCCTGTCCCTGCCCCTTGGATACCCAGCCCCCGCACCTCCCAGGCCCCACCACATCACCGCGATGCTCACGGGCCCCACTTCCACCTTCCACCTTCCACCACTGGGCTCACCAGGGTAGAAAGCGCAGCCTGGACACCAGGCACCCAATGCCCCTTCCGACAGATGTCCGCGCTTTGCTTACTCAACCTTGATGGAGCAAAGGTCCAGAATAAATGTAGGGGTGGCAGTGAGGGGAGCTCAGAGATGTCACTTGGTCTCTCTTGTGTCCTCCAAGCCCTAAACCTGGACATTCTAGTCCAAAAACAGGTTCTGAGCTTGACCCCACCCCTGCCTCCCCGGTGGACACTGAGGGGGTGATGCCAGCTGACCACACACCTGTGCAGCTGAGCATGCATTTCTGTCCCTGCCTGGGAAGAAGTATACTTTCTTTCTTTTTCTTTCTTAAAATATGTATTTATTGATTTTAGAGAGACAGGAAGGGACAAGCAGAGAGATAGAAGCATCAATGAGAGAGAAACGTCCATCGGCTGCCTCTTGCAGGCCCCTACCATGGATTGAGCCCACAACCCAGGCAGGTGCCCTGACTGGGCATTGGTCCGGTGACCTCTTGGTTCCTGGGTCAGGGCCTCTTGGTTCCTGATGCTCAACCACTGAGCCACACCGGCCAAGCAGAAGTTACCTTCATTAAGCTGCTGTAGGACCTTGGGAACTTCTGCCTTAAAAAGGTAACACACTTTTAGGAATAATGGTTTACAAAAATCAAACCAAAATAGAAATTCCTTGCCATGAACAACTTTGGGAACCCCAGGTGGCCTTGTTTAAAGACGTTGCCTTCTCTCCTTTATGAAACTACATTTAGCCTGTCTCCCCCCTGCTCGCCTGCAAAGCCTTAGCCCACCCAACACTATCAACTTGAATATTTAGTCTACTCTTCGAAAAAAAAGACTTTATTTTTAGAGAAGTTTTATGTTCAGAGCAAAATTCAGAGGACGGTGCAGAGATTTCCCACATGCCCTCTGCCTGCTTCCACTCATGCCCGCACGGCGCCCCCATCAGCTTCCCCCAGATGGTACATTTGCTACAGTCAGCGAACCTGCACTGACACAGCATCGCCCAGAGTCCAGAGTTTACTTAGGGCCACTCTTGGTGTTGGGCACTCCGTGGGTTTGGACATGTAGCCACCATTATTGTATCGTGCAAAATAGTCTCCCTGCCCTGAAAATCATCCTCTCTGCTCCGCCTATTCGTCCCCCTCGCCCTTGACACCACTGATCTTTTACCGTCTCCATAGTTTTACCTTTTCCAGGTGTATAGTTGGAATCACACAGTATGTAGACTTTTCAGACTGGCTTGTTTCACTTAGTAATGTGCATTCAAGGTTCCTCCACCCTTTTCATGGCCTCATAGCTCCATATCTTTTTAGCGCTGGATAATATCCCCTTGTCTGGCTGGGCCCCAGTTTATTTACCGTTCGTGCACTGAAGGACACCTTGGCAGCTTCCAGCTTTTGGCTGTTATGACTAAAGCTGCTATAAACATTCGTGTGCAGGTTTTTGTGTGGACATACGTCTTCAACTCCTTTGGGTAAACACCAAGGAGAGCGATCGCCACATCATATGATAAGATTGTATGTTTCGTTTTGTAAAAAACTATCAGAGTGTCTTCCAGGGCGGCTGTTCCGTTCTGCATCCCCGGCAGTGAACGAGAGGTCCTGCGGCTCCCGTGCTCAGTGGCATTTGCTGCGGTCAGTGTCTGGAGTTTGGCCGATGTAATAGGTGTGTGGTGGTGTCTCATTGGCTTAATTTGCATTTCCCCGATGACAGAGGACTTGCAGCATCTTTTCATATGCTTATTTGCCATCCAGATGTCTTTGCTGAGTTGTCTGTTAAGGTCTTTGGCCCATTTTTAAATGGTTGTTGTTGTTGTTTTTATTGTTGGCTGTAAGAGTTCTTTGTATATTTTGGATACCAGCTCTTTATCAGATGTGTCTTTTGCAGATATATTCTCCCAGTCTGTAGCTTGCCTTTTCATTCTCTTGACAGTGTCATTTGCAGAGCAGTTTTTAATGTTAATGAAGTCCAGCCTATTATTTCCTTCACGAATTGTGTCCTTAATGTCATATTGAAAAAGTCATCACCAAAGCCATAGTCATCTAGTTTTTTCCTATGTTATCTTGTAAGAATTTCACAGTTTTGTGTTTTACATTTAGGCCTCTCATCCATTTTGAGTTCATTTTTGTGAAAGGTGTAAGGTCAGTGTCTAGATTCATTTTTTTACATGTTATGTCCAGTTGCTCCAGCACCAAGAGAAGATGGTTTTCGCTTCATTGTATCATCTTCACGCCTTCATCAAAGATCAATGACTATATTTATGGGGTGCGTTTTTGGGCTATTTTGTTCCATTCCCCTGTCTTTACCCTGTGGGTCTGATGGACACATTAATGGACTTTCAAATGTTGAACCAGCCTTGCATACTCAGAATACATCTCATTTGTTCATGGTGTATAATTCTTTCTAGACATTGTTGGATTCAATTTGCTAATGTTTTGTTGAGGATTTTTGCATCTGTGTTCATAAGAGATATTGGCCAGTAGTTTTCTTGTACTGGCTAGCTCTGCGCTTGATATTAGGGTAACATTGGCCTCATCAAATGAGCATTCCTTCTGCTTCTACCTTCTAAATGAGATTGTAGAGAATTGGTACAATTTCTGCTTTAAATGTTTGGTAGACTATTCTAGTGAACCCATTTGGCCTCTGTGTTTTCTGCGTTTGAAGATTATTAATTATTGATTCAATTTCTTTAATAGATATAGGCTTATTCAGATTGTCTATTTCCTGCTCTAGGAGTTTGGCAGTTGGTCTTTCAAGGAATTGGTTCGTTTTATCTGAGTTACCGAATTTTGTTTGGGCCTAGATTTGTTTACAATATTCCTTTACTATCCTTTTAATGTCCCTGAGATCTACAGTGATGACCCTTCTTTCCATTTCTGATATTAATAATTTGTGTCCTTTCTTTTTCTTGGTTTGCTTGGTTAAAGGCTTATTGATTTTATCTTTTTTTAAAAACTGGCTTCATGGATCATTAGTTTTCTCTATTGATTTCTCATTTTGATTTCGTTGATTTCTGCTCTAAGTTTTATTATTTATTTCTTCTATTTACCTTGGACTTAATTTGCTTTTCTTTTTCTAGCTTCCTAGGGTGGAATCTTAGATTACTCCTTCAAGTCTTTCTTCTTTCCCACTATATCATATTTAGTCTGGTCCCCTATCTTCACGGTGGCCTCCTCATTGCTGTGCAGAGCCTCACACAGTTGTCTGGGAGACACTCCGTGTGTCACAGCTGCAGCGGAATCCTTTCAGGTATCTGGAGAGGTTTGCCTTAGGTTTGTCTGGGCTGCGGAGTGTTTCTAACCAGCCATGGCACTGTGGGCACATGGGCACAGAGCTCTGTGGGTTGCAGGTCCTCTGGGCAGGAGCCAGGCCCGGGTTTCAGTGAGTATTTATGGGAATGAAGTGAACTCGCTAGTTCTTTAGATGGTAAATCGATGACTTTCCTCTTTTGTGTGTCTTTGTGTACCTGTGTGTTTGTGTTAGACAAACCATGTACTCCTAAACACTGGTCAGTGGCCCTCAGTTTGGGTGGCAAGTTGGAATCACGGGTGCAGCAGAAAACACATTTGTGCTCAGGCCCCACCTCCAGTTCCTGATGGAGTCTGCCTGGGTGCGGGGTTAGCGAAGCTCCTCAGGTAATTTTGACATGAGCCCAGGTTGAGACCGCTGTCCCTGACCCTTTCCTGTCATCAATCCCCGTTACCCCAGACGTGCATGAGTGTTATTTGTTAAGAAGTGGGGGGAAGAAGTCAATGTCAAGGCAGCACGCTCACAACACTAGGCTCAAGCTGAGCTCCTGGGGGCTCCCGGCTTCCAAGGAAGGGGCCTGCCCGCGCCACTCAGGTGGTCCTTCTGCGCCGGGCATTCTAAGGAGCTCCAGGAAGACTAAACAACCTCCATGGGAAGATGCCAGAAAGTCCTGTAAAAAGATTCCTTTCTGACCGTGTCCATGAGTTTACATCTTTACTGAGGCATAATGCAAGAGTCAGGGCTCCCTGGCCTGGGTGGTCTCTTCTCTCTGGAGCACACAGAGATGGGTGGGGAGGGGCCTGCCTCAGAACTGGATCCCAGGAGAGGAAAACGTGCTGCGTCATTTCAGTTTCTGCTATTGCCTTTGGCTGATACTTGGTAGAGCCCAGAGCAGGGCCCTGGACAAGGGTTCCTGTGCACACCTGGAGCATAGCTTTGGGGTGGAAGCGAGATGGGTGGCTCAAAGCCCAGAGAGCAGTGTCCCATTGGTGAGATGATGGTGGTGGTGGGGGGGAGACAAGAGTGACTACCCTAGGGAAGGGGGGTGCAATTAAGAACTTGGGGAAAGGAGAATGTTAGGTCAACAGGAGAATAGACAAGCCCCTGGAGTCCCTGAGCGAGGGGTGAGAGACAGCTCGTTGCCATAAGGGAGGGAGAGGCTCCCAGCAATAAGGTGGAGAGAGAGGTCGGGGCACCCAGGCATCCCAGACCCACCACAAGGGCCATCTAAGGGCCTGGAAGGGGAATGGGTGTAGCCAGGCACCTGCCCCCTGCCCCATCTCCAACTCCCTCTCAGAGAAGCAGGCCCCAGGGGGCTATGTCCAAAGCATGTTGGGAGATTGATCCTGGCCAGGCCTCCTGCTGCCTTCTTCAAGTGTGGTCTGTACCCGAGTGTACCAGCTCAGTGTGTGTGGGGGGGGGGGGGCAAGGACTGCCATGCAAAGGCCTGCAGGTGGGAGGGGCATGGGAGCCTGCAGGCCCGTGATGGTGCAGGACAGCAGACAGAGGTCTCTGTGATGGGTCCCATGAGGAAGCCTGGCAGGGGGCAGGGAGCTCACTGTGGCACCTGGTTGCAGAAGGTGGGGCGGCTGCGGCTCAGTCCTGGAGGGGGGGACGGATGAGCAGACAGAATGACAGGCCAGCAGCAGTGACCAGGGTCTGTGCAGATACCATCTCTGAGAGCACGGGGAGCCCCAGGCTCCCAGGAACTGATCCTCCAGTTCAGATGGTCTGGCTGGCACCGGGCAGGGCCTGCTCTGTCATTTATGCCTGTGGGCGACCCTGACCTTCCCTCCGTGCCCTTCACAGATCCGAACCAGGGACAGGATCTTCGACAGCATCAGCCACCTCATCAACCACCACCTGGAGAACAGGCTGCCCATCGTCTCGGCCGGGAGCGAGCTCTGCCTCCAGCAGCCCGTGGAGCGGAACCCGTGACCAGCCGGCCGCCCCTGGACACTGCACCATGGACAGGAGGACTCGGGTCTCCCCGTGGATGGGCATCGGCTACAGCACCTCGGCAGCTGCCCACAGGCTCGGAGCCTCGCTCTGAAGCCCCAGGAGGAAAGCGTTCGTAACGTGCAGGTTCCAAAACTTGTTCTGATTTCTCGTGTGCATAGTAGGGTGTACATACCTATACAGCCTGTACAAATGACCCTCTATATTTCTATTTTTTAAGACTAAGAAAGAGGTAAGACTAATGTTCTGTGTTGTATGTTTTTAATGAGAAAAGTTTGACTGTAGTTGTCTGGGCAAAACTTTAATTCAACTGATCATTCCACTGGGAAAGTCCACCAGGAAGGGATGACCCGAAGTTTCCTATCAAGCACAACACGGGGAGCGGAAGCAAGCGGGAGAGTCGGTAACTGGCACAGCGCTGAGAGAGCATCAGGCAGGAGGCCTCCCCGGAGGCCCGGCCCGCGTGCAGGGCAGTGTGACCGCCGGCTCTGACGGTGTCCCTCCTCCAGATGCCGCCGGGCTGTCTGCATCACGCCTGTGCGCACAGGTGTCCAGCACCTGGGGGCGTCACCTCAGCTGTGTCCGGTCGTGCTGAGCACAGGGACGCTCTCCCCAGGATTCCGGTTGTCCAGGGGTTCTTGGGGATGCATTTAGCTGGCAAATATGGCACAGAAGAAGCCTCACTAATGAATATCTTGACTGGCAAATGCTCCCCTTGTTTCTATCTGTGTAATGATAAATGAGCAACTGTGGAGGGGTAGCTGGACAGAGCCTTGATGGATGTCCTTGGGGCCGATCAGTTCATTCCAGACTGCTCCAGGAGCTTCTGGTGAAACTGCCCCCACCCCTTACATTCAGTAGGAGGAAAGCACGTGTACAAACTGTACGTGCTCAGAGCTCTGTGCTGGAGGCCTCAGCACCAGCCGACCCTTCCTCCTGGGTCCGTGTTCGCCTGGAGCTGGGGACTTCCGAGAGTCAATGTCAGTTTCCGCTTCTGGAGTGACTGGTGGGTGAGGTGACTGGTTGTCTCTTTAGCAGGTTTCCCTGTCGCTCCCTGAAAAGGCATGTGCGCCACGCAGAGTGGAGTGTGGCTCCCTTGGTTCAGGTAAAACACTGAGTTCCAGATGGATTTTCTGGTGTTGGGAAGTTGTCAATGTTTATGACCTTAAAATGTATCTGGGATGAGATTACCGTGTGATTGGGCAGGTGCCTTTTAGAAGGCCGAGGATTCATGTGTGTGCTGGCACCTCCTAGCCGGGCTGCGACACTGGCCCTGGCCCTGTGACCCCCCAAAGTGTGCCCACCTCCTGGATCAATGCCACTCAAAGGCGCTCACCATGCGCTGAGACTTGAATCGTGATAACTTTGGTGCTTCAAGACTGAGGAGCCGAGGAGAGATTTTAAAAATTCTAATAAGCACTATTTCTGCAAAATTCCTAAGTGTGTGGACCCACATTTCCACTTTTGGGGATTTGTGGCCAGGATGGGAGAATGGGAGATAGCTGATGGGCAAGGACGGGTTGGAGCAGGTCCAAGGCTTCTTGTGTAGCCTTCTTTGGAGTTCTTGGTCTTTGAGGGTCTAGTGCATCCAAGTTGATAGTAGCTTCAATCTTCTAGAATGTTCCGCAGTGGATCTGAACTAATCAGGCTATCCTGCCGCTTCCTGGAATGGCTCTGGTTTCAGGGGCAGTGTAAATGCCTGGCCCCAAGTCACCTGGCAGCAGTGGGGGCTGAGGGGGATGTGGGCAGCAGCTGGCCCTGCCTCAGGCCCTGCCTCAGGCCCTGCCTCTTGGCCTATGACAACGCAGACTCCAGGGTGCTGGGGGGACCTGCCCTGCGCTCCCCTCCGGGAGGCCTGCAGCCCTGCGGGCGCACATGTGTGTCTGAGCTCCGTGAGGAAGCAGGAGCCTTCTCTGTGTGTGGTGTGCACACATATAAAAACAGACGGGATGGCTCTCCTTTCCACAGCCTCTCGGGCCCCACTTGCAAGGCCAAGAGCTAGCGTGACAGGGAAAGATCGAGTGGAGTGAAGGTTAGGGACCATGAGCACCGAGCATTTGACCTGCTCTGCTTTCCTCTTGCACCTGCAGCCTGAGTGGCTGCGGGCTCTGAAGTCAGTGTTTATCTCAGCGATAAGCAACATATAGATGATGTTTTTTGCATGAGAATCAATTTAGAAAATTAAAAGTATTTGGGGATCAAATTTTGTTCAACATGAATTCAAAATATGCATTCCAAAGCTCAGGTTATGAGCCCAGGGAGCAGGCCTGAGGCACGAGGATGCAGGGTTTCCCTCGGCCCCCTCCACTTGTAAAGCATGGTAGAGCTCACGTGAGTCAGCTCATCTCTTCCCTCAGGCTCCTGCCATGGGCATAACTGTGAGCCTCACTCACAGGCAGGGAAACTGAGGCTCCAACTTGCTCCCAGCCTTGCCGTTGGTGGGCGGCAGAGCTGTTCTGCTCATTCCTGGTTTCCCCAGCTCTGCTGAGCTTGGGGGCACGACTTGGAGGCCGATATGATGGGGCCTCCTCCCTCTCCAGACTGAGTCCCTCCTCCAGCAGCTTCTCCCACTGTGTCCCTGCCTGGCAGAGGGGGTGGAGCAGCACTGGGCGGTAAGCATGTACCCTGCTCCACGGCCCGATGCCCAGGACACGTCCTGCGGCCACACACAGCCACCCTGGGCCCCTGGAACACATTCCGGGCCTGCTGCCCCTCCCATGGGCCCCTGGCCACTCGACACAGGTCCCCTGGGTGTGCTGGGAGCATAGGGTGGTCCCGCAGGCCTCTGGGGCCCCACTCACTCCCCCTCCCACTGGGACCAGCCTGTAGGAATTCCCTGTGCTTCAGATGACACTCTGGTCCTGCTGGGAGCTGTGGGACCCCCTAGGAAGCTACGCAGCTCTGGTTTGTCAGCTTGGATGCTTGACTAAGGGAGAGCCTGAGTGGCCCGGTGGACAGTCGGATAAACGAGGCACTGAGACAACTGCCAGTCTGCATCCTGCACTTAAGCTACCACTTCTGGCCTTTTAAAAATTATTATTTGAGAGGCCAAAGGACTGGCTCACACTCAGCCTTGACCCATTTCAGCAGCAATTCTAAGGCTGTCTCGGTGTCAAGCTGACCGACAAAGATCCAACTGGGAGATACGTGGTGTCTTGAGGGTTCTCTGGTGGAGAGGGTCACCACCGATAGTTTCCGATGGGGACAGAAAGTGACAAGCTATGGAAGGAAGGGCAGGCCTGGGGGAGGGGGAGGGGATGCAGCAGCAATGTGTGTGGCCCCCAGAAAGACCCCCAGGCTCGACACTGTGGACATGTTTTCTGACTCCACGCCTGTCCTGGGGTCCTGAAGTTTTCCCTCAGGTGGGCTCAGATGCTGGGTGGCTCCTTTATATAAGCAGTGCTTTAAACCGATGGCCCTGTCCTGTTTCCCTGAAATCAGTCACTACCTGAAGGCCAGTCCTGTTTCCTTGGATCGCAGGGTCCCCGGGCAATGCCAGCAGCTTGGCTCTGCACACGAGGCCGCGGGCCTGGCGCTAGTTGCTGTTTGTGAGCCGGGGCTGCCCCGCTGCGCCGCAGGGCTGTGCCGTCCCCAGTGAGGACCGTGGGTGTGGAGATTTAGCACAAGCATGAAGGACGGTGTTGCTCCAGCTGCGTCACTTCTCTCACTGGCCCGGGGTGTCCGGATGCCACACGCCTTCCCGTGAGTGCCGACCACCCTGACTGGGGATGCGGAGAACGGCGGGAACACTGTAAATAGGTAACTGCAGGACACAGACAAATCTTGGCCTTGGGTTTCAGAATTATCCTCTGGTTCTGTAGTGAAACTTATAAAATTGGTTCTGAGAAAGAGAAGTGGGAAAACGACTTTGCTGGACTGTCGTTCTCCCCAGAGGACCATGGGCAAGGGGGCGTCATGGGACAGTGCAGCTGGAGGGACCCACTTTTCAGAGAGGGAACTGGAACCAGGAGACTGTGGGAGGCGGTCACTGGCTGAATCCAGGACAGAGAGCGCAGGACTTATTAGGGTCCTTCAGGGCTTGAGTAAAGCTCACCCTGGGGGGACATGGCGGATAGTTCTTCCATCCTTGGGCTTACGTTTACCCATCTTTTTTCCAAAATGCATAAAGGCTTGCAGGAGTCGTCACATGGACACTCCGGAAATGTTTCCATGCCTCTGTGTAGTTTGGGGAGCCTTCAGCAGCAGACCCTGAGAGAGGATCTGCGTGGATGTGGTGTCTCTGGGTGGTGACCCAGGGGTGGGGGAGGGAAGGAAACTGACAAGAACACACACAGGCAGGCAGATCACCAGGGTGCAGACAATTAACTGCATGGGGACTGCCGGGGGCAGGGCTGGGCACGCCTCAGAGCTGAGCCACTGGACAGGGGGGCTGGGCACTCGCCCAGGCATCTGGCACCCCACACCTGTGCTCACCCCCCGGCTCGGAAGTCCTCTGGCAGAGAGGCAGGAGCTCCTGCTAGGCAGGCTTGAGGTGGGACGCAGCCATCAGAGCCACCAGGGGCCCTCCCGAGAGCTCCTGACTAGTAGGTTCAGATGGGGCCTGAGAATTTGCATTTCTAATAAATTGTGAGTGATGCTGGTGGGCAGTCTAGACTTTGAGAACCACCGTCAGGTGTGAGTTGCCAGCCCTTACATATCCCTTATTGATGGCTTTCTTCCTCTGTGATTATACAGAGTCAGGCAAAAGCAGGTTTACAGTTGTTCGTATGGAAATTAATGCAATTAATAAATAATACAAGAACAAACTCTGCTGCACATGCTCACAACTGCAGACCTGCTTTGCCCCCTGCGGCTCTTGCCACTCCACGTCATGGATCCCGGGGTCTGTGCTGGGAGTTTGCAAGGGGAGGATTCCTCAGCATTTAGAACTCCATGCAGTCACTGCTGGGAGACAAAATGCCATCAACCAGCCACCATCTATTTATAATGGGCTTTATGCATATTTATAAGTTTGCAAGCAACCTAATGCAGTTTTAAAACTGGCACAGTTTATAGCAGCCGGAAAAACTGTCATGTGAGAACTTGGAATGCCGGTCACATGTGTGTGTACATACACAGACACACACCTGCGCTGGTCATCGCGTACGTGCACACACATGCACACACACACACACACGCCTGCGCTGATCACGATGGTCGCGTGTCTGCCCGTGTGCCCACGAGGGTGGCTCTACAACCCGCAGAGGGGAGAAGGGAGCATTCGTCCTGTGGTCACCCAGCAGTGCGCACCTGTGGGTGGCCAGGGTGGCAGACGGGTCCTCGGCGCGGTGCCAGGGCCGGCGAGCGCTGCTCTCCTCCAGCAGCTGGTGTCTGGCACACTTCTCAGGGTTTCCAACCACCTTCTCTCGGTCTCGTCCGCACACTGTTCACATGCGGCGGGCCCTGCGCTGGCTCCGGGATAGAGACGTGAATGACGGGAGTGCCCGTGTCGCTTCTTTTCCTTCCCGAGTTCACAGGGCTGATGAACCTCTTAGGCCCCTAAATCACAGGGCTCCCTCCCGGGGGCTGGAAGAGCCACTTTCATGTGGGAAATGAAATCTCAAAGGCTCCGCTCTGTTGAATCACCTTGAAACGCTGTAGGTAGAAAAATGTGCACGTGGGAGCGCACACTGTGGTCCTAGGGTTCAAGGGGGCCCAGTCACACCTGGGACGTATCCCCATGACCAGGGCTTCTGCCACCGAATCAGGTGACAATGAACAAAGCAAAAGTGAATGGGAAAGTCCATCCCTAAAACCGAATTACCTGTAACTGTGTGCTGGTTGCAGATGGAATGTCCTCTGTTCATTTGACTTTTGAATATAACTTGTTCTAGAATAAATATTGTAAAATTAAGTATGTGAATGTCCTTTGTATTCAGATTTAAACAAGAATTAAACATTTGATCTTCAAATCCAAGGATTAGGTGAGAACTCCACATAAATTTAATGCGTAACGATAAGATTTATTACTTTTTAGAAAAGCATTTGGATGACAAATTATACATGTTGATAAATATTATTTAAAAATTTTGTGTTTGGTTTTCCATTAACTTTTGTGACATACAAGAGTTACTGTAAAGTTCTCTGTCTGGGCCGACGGCCCCTCCGCCACCTTCTTCTTTGGTACTGTGACAAGACTGCAGAGCAGGCCCCTGGAACCGAGGGCTGGACACACTGACTGCGGGCTCTGCACCGCCACTCCACGAACAACGCGAGCACCAGGTTACCTGGCCGACATTCGGGAGCGTCGGCGACACAGCGGGGAAGAACTTGGCTTCAGTGCCCTCCTCACCTTCCGAGGATCCACGTTACTCCTTCAGGAAACGACGTGGCTCCAGCTGCAGGCCCTCGGTGACGCACCCGGCACGTCCCTGTGCCTCTGGGGTCGCCGGTGGAGGGCTGCTCGGCCCCAAGGGTCGTTGTTGTGTCCAGGGGGAGGCTGCGCCCATGTAGGCAATGCTGCACTTGTCACTGGTTATCAGAGAATGTGCCTTCATTTTCAGAATAGTGGTGTGTGCATTTCTATGTGGCAAACCCTTGGCTATCTGACGCAGCTACTCAAACACTGGATCGAGGGTTTGCGCTCCCAGAGACAACTTAAAAGCATGGACTTGTAACTTAGAAGTTTTCTATAAAATACACCTTGTTACATTCCGTGAAAAGCTCTCTGCCAGCTCAGAAGAACCATGGGTCGGGGTTGAGATAACAGCTGTTTTCTACACCGTCCGTTGTTTAAATGATTGTCCTTGTAACTGTGGCCAATAAAGAAAATCATGAAAAGCCTCTCATTTGGAGAGTGGATCTTGTGTTGCCTCAAAAGAGGGGAAGGAATCTGAAACCTTCCCCAGAAAGCAGGTCCTCTCAGGCTTCTCCAGGAGCTTCTCCAAACCCAACACAACCAAGCGCTGCCTGCTGGCCCGGGGCGTGGGGTGAAAGCGGCTCTGGGCACACGCGTGCCCGAGGGGCCTCCTGTGAACGGACTGGCTGTGGGCAGAATCCGAGGTGGCGCAGGCTTGGTGCCCGGCTGTGCTGGGGAGATTCCTCCGTGACTTCTGCCATCACACTAGTTATGCCGAATGCTGGCCTCGGTCTCTGCAAAACACAGGACACACACACACACACTCACACACACACACACACTCACACACAGACTTACTGTTCGTGAGGGAGGAGGCTGGGGAAAGGGCCAGCTCTGACCTCTTCTCCCTTTGGCAAATGGGGCAGAACCAACACCCCATCTCTTGGCCCTGCCTTGACTGGCACGGCCCTCACCTCCGCCCTGCTCAAGGGCAGCCCACGGACCTTCAGCAGCCGCCTATCAAAGCTGGAGCGGCCCTCTCCACCTCACCTCGCGGAACACGAGATGCACCGATGGGGAAGTGCAGGGTGGAGGGGTTACCAGGGCCCTGGGGGCTTAATTCCTGAAGGGACACTTGTCCCAGGTGAGCGGCCAAGCTGCCACCTTGCATACCTGCAGGGGTGGCCCTGGCGCACCCCACATGGACTCCCAACAACGGTTCGTACAAAAACTTTGGTTTTATTTTTTTAACACAAGTATATGAGACGTAATGCTGGTTACTAACCGAATGAGGCCTAGTGGGAGGTCTCCCCATGGCTCTGAAACTGTCAGCTTCTACGTCCCCAGCTGCACAGCTAGGGGTGCCCGCGTTGCGTTAAAGTTGATAATTTTTTGCACATATCAAATGAGCACAAGTACTTTTTTGAGTATTTTTCATTCAGTTGCTTGAACACTTTGTGTTATTTCAAAGGGAAGTTGTGGCTACAGTGCCAAGTGTCATTAATATTAGTCCCCGAGATCAGGGCCCCCAAAGCAACTCGGAGCTATGACAGAAATTTCTGAAGTCACGTCACGACTAAGTGAAATGTAAAACCTGACATTCGGCCCTCTGATGCATTTTCTTCACCCAGTACCATAATGCTTAACTTGCTAGAAATGCCCTGGGTTTTCTCAGGTTGTGCGGAAAAGATGCTCCTTTTAAGTGACATAAAGAAGGTGGCAAAAATTGCCACTGATGAGTCTCTCCTTACAAAAAGGATTTATGTCATCAGTAATAACAATGAACAAAGTCTCTGGTCAGTGCATGGAGATGCCCCAGGACCCACGGGAATGTCCCTTAGTGACAGGAGCTGGCATCAGCTAAAACAGGGGTCAGTTTCTTTGCAGAAAAGTTACTGCATTAACACTACTCTAGTCTTTACTCAGGTAACATTCTCACTGGAACTAAGGACTTCAGGGGCGCTCGTGGGAGGCTTCCCCGAGTCAGAATCCTTTTGAAGGTTGTTTGCTTTGTTTTTACACAGAGCTCCACGCGTCAGCCATGTGCTGCGAGAGCTGCGCGGCCGGTTTCTCTCCGCCAGCCCGCAGACAGAATCCTCGGGGAAGCCGCCCGCGCCCGCGCGTGACCCCTGATGAGGCAGACACAGGGCCGGCCTATGCTGAAAATCCGGTTACGACGGTACATCTTTGAAGGGAGCACAAGCCACCAGCTCACGTTCCCTCTCCTGACAATGAAGCTGCTCGGACAGTGCCTGCCAGGCCGGCTTCCCGGTGGCCATGCCACTGCGCCTGGCCCAGCTCCTCGGCTGTGACAACACCGGGGTTACTGACTTGCGCTTTCCTGGGGCAGAATGGAACTGAACACAGGGGCTAAGTGCTGTCTTGTAAACCTGTCCTAACTCAGCAGGAATTTTCCATTGAACAGGTGGCTGCTTCCGGCAACTTGGAAAGATGAGCCTGGCCAGGGGTCTGTCCTTGCTTCTCCCGAGTGGGTTCATTTCTTAGTTGGTCCGGGGCTCAAGATCCTGGAAGACCTTGGACAACTTTTCCATGATTTGGGGAAACTTGTGAATAATCATGTAATTTGGCTACTTTGGCTCCGGGTGTCCTTAAAACTGTGCAGAGACACCTGACAGGTCCTCCGGGTCCTGTACCCACAGAACTTGGTTGTTCTCACCAGGATCCTCCAGACACTGATCTGCATGTCTCAGGACTGTGAGAGTCGGACCCATACTCTGGGACCAGCCTTGACACGGCCTTTTTGAGAATGTTGGCATTCAAAACCTGCTCTGCTCCAGACTTCACGTCCGCCTGAGACTGGGACTGGTGTCGCCTTGTTCCCAGTCATGTCCTGAGAGCTGGGGGTTTGGTCAGAACGCGCTCCTGCTGCCCGTGAGCTGCGCTGGGTGCTTCGGCTCCGGCACGCGCCCAGAGCAGACACCTGAAACCCCAGCGTCCTGCACCGTGTAAGCGACGGTGGGACTCAGGGGAGGCCACCTGGGAGCTGCACTGACCGCAGCAGCTTGGGACATTTGGAAGGCTTGGAGCCCGAAACGGACAAGAAACACTGTCTACACTGAAATGGGTTGGGGAGTCCTTGAGTCCCAGCCTTAAGAGACGCCACACTCGGCAGGCCGATGGCAGAACAGATTTCTCGAGTCTCAGCTCTGGCAAAGCCCCGGTGATGCCCACGGTAAATGAGGTTGTGGTCACAGGGCCGGGTGCTCCTCCCATAGAGATGTCGGACCCTGCTCCTCGAGGCTGGCCCTCACTTGCAGAGGGTCCCGTTGTGCAGGGTCTTGTTTCTGTCAGTGATGCAGGGTGAGCTGACCGCTCGGGGCACGTCTTCCTTGCTCTTCGGGGAGGGGCTGCTGTTGTTGCTGACGCTGGACTTGCTCTTGCTCGGATCAAGAGCGAGCTGGATGGGCAAGGAGCGGGCGCCCTGGGCCCTGACCAGGCAGTTGCAGACCAGGCGGAAGAAGGCGCGCCGCATCTCCTTGCTGGCCAGCGTGTAGATGACGGGGTTCATGGCGGAGTTGAGCACCGCCAGCACGATGAACCACTTGTCCCTGAACAGGACTGCGCACTCCTTCACTCTGCAGGCCACGTCGGCGAGGAAGAGAATGAAGAGTGGGGACCAGCAGGCGATGAACACGCTCACCACGATCACCACGGTTCGCAGCAGGGCCATGGACCGCTCCGAGTTGTTGGGGCTGGCCACCCTGCGGCTGCTGGACTTCACCAGGCAGTAGATGCGGGCGTACAGGATCACGATGGTTGCCAGGATGGCGGTGAAGATGCTAATGCAGAACGCGATGTACTTCTTGGAATAGAGGGGCAGGATGGTGGAGCAGTCGGGGAGGTTTTGCAGGCAGTTCCAGCCCAGAATGGGTAAGGCGCCCAGAGAGAATGCGATGAGCCAGCACATCCCGATCAGGAGGAAGACACGGTGCTTCTTGTTGGCGTCGTAGGGCCTCATCTTGATCATGGTCAGGTGGCGCTCGATGGCGATGGCCAGCAAGCTGCAGGTGGACGCCCCGAGGGCCACGAACATGCTGCCTTCCCTCAGGAACCACACCGTGGGGGACAGGCTCAGCGTCTTCTTGCCCGACATCAGAATGTTGACCGTGTAGGCGATGCCGGCCAGCAGGTCACAAAGAGCCAGGTTGCCGATGAAAAAGTACATGCGGTTGTGAAATTTGTTGTTTTTCCAGATGGCAATCAGAACCATCAGGTTCTCCAGGACAATGAAGCTGCAGATGACCAAGAACAGCACAGTGGTGAGGGTGCGGCCCTCGGGGGCATCCTTCAGCCTGCCGGCCAGCTTGCCCACATAGCTATAATGTTCGTACAGAGTCCCGTTCCCAGGGAAGGGCCTGGGGCTTGGCGTGAGGACGTTGGACATCACTTGGAATTCACAGATGGCCAGCCCCAAATCCACCAGAGGGCGCCTTGGGAACGTCCATGTCTAGCAGAGACAGGCTCAGGCTTCAGTAGTGATCCTGGCCAGGCTCCCGCGGGGGTGTTGAGCATGGGCTCCTGCAAAGAGAAAACGGAGGGGCCAGTGATGAGATCACACCACCTAAGAGCATGGGTGACAGCAGAGCTGGAGAAAGGCGCCAAATATGCTGAAGCACTTGGATGGCTGGTCCTCACGGGCTCAGAGAGGGTCTCTCAGCACAGGCCAGGCTCCTGAGGTGCTTGGTGTCTGCAGTTGCCAGGAGGGGGTTTCGAAGCAGAAGCCATGGTCATTCACTCCTGTCACCATGATGCACAGGCCCAAAGAAAATGTCCCTCTGGAAATGCTACCAATTAATTCCGACCTACCTGCTGCACGGGAGCTGACAAACCATTATCAGTCACCAAGAGAAGGGCTCTCTGGGAGTCTTGGGGTGACATCACAGGATATGCCCACACTTCCCCGACTGCCTTCCCTGGAACTAACCAGGGCTAAGGACAGAAATCAGACCAGATGGCCCTTAGGTCTGCAGGGCAGAAAGCCCTGACACCGGCCACGCTGCCACTTAAGGAGGGACAGCGAAGGAACACGAAACCACTTCACTAGTGAGTGTGGGGCTGGGGGGAAGGAATACAAACCTGTAGAAGAACCAGTTTTCACTGAGGCTAAAGGGAGAAAGAGAGAGCCCGCGGGCT
The DNA here is from genome assembly GCF_964146895.1 of Miniopterus schreibersii. Lineage (NCBI taxonomy): Eukaryota > Metazoa > Chordata > Mammalia > Chiroptera > Miniopteridae > Miniopterus > Miniopterus schreibersii. The sequence goes on along the minus strand of NC_138111.1, from coordinate 68,854,159 downwards.
CTGAGTTGGCCTAAAATTCAAAGGCCTGAATATCAGCTTTAACTGTCTAAACCCCCAAACTAACCCAGTGCATGTGAGCCCGGAAATACTAACGCAGCACGTGTGAGCCCAGAGAAACAACCCACTAGTGAGACTAGTGAGACAGTGAAGGTGGGTGAGCCAGGCCCTGGATGGTCCTGAATTTTAACCCTTCCCTCACCCAACCCCCACCCTGCCTGCGGCCTCCTGTGATGTCGAGGGTGAAGCTGACCCAACTCTGAAGGTAGAAAGGGCTTTTGGTGGACTCACTGACTTTAAATTTAAATTATTTGAATATATAAATGTCTAAGATCAATTGACGTTAATTTAAAACAGCCCACTATGAGTATCCAGTGAAGGTTTTTTGTACTTTTAGCATTTAATTCACAACCCTAGATTTGGATTGGGGCAAATGGACCACTCTTCAATGATTTGGGGCTATGTGTTTTGGGGTGTGATGGGATCTGAAGGCCTTGTCTACCCACTGAACTCATTCCCAGGTACGAATCGAGGCCCAGACAGGCCTCAGTCCCTGGAAGGACCCAGCGGTCAATTTGGGAAGCTACTCTGCAGAGCAGAAGCAGAGGAGACCCCAGCCAAGATCCCCTGCCCATGGGGCCCTCCAGGGAACTGCCTTCCTGCCCCTCAGGTGCTGGTCCCAGGGCCCTGAGGATTCTGTGAAGCCCTCCCTGCCTTCATTTGTCTGGGGGACTCTGAGATTGGTCAAAGGTGGCCCTGCTGCTTCGTCCAGCATCCAGGAGCTTCATGTGCTCCTTGTTCTGGAAACCCTGTGGGCCCTGGCACCCGAGGAGATGCCTGGGCCCTGCCTGGAACTGCCCCTACCCTTCCCTGGCCCCACCATGACAGCTGTCTAAGGCCACGGAGGGCTTGGAGGTCAGCCTGACCACCAAGTGTGGCAGAAACCTTTTCTAACTTCAGAAGGAAGCTGCAGGCCAGTTCTGAGGCTGGACTGGCGATGAAGGCCTGGAGGGGACAACCGCCGAGTCTCCTCCATCGCTGCCTCCCCTGTGCCCAGGGTCACCTTGCTGCCTTGGGCATAAGGCAAGGCTGCCCCGTGCCCCCTCCCCCAACTTGGACTGAGGCGCGTCGAGGACAACAGACCTCTCTTGGTTCTTTCAGAGGCAGCAGGGACAGGTCCCCTCGGCGGGCAGCTTTCCCACCAGCCCCCGACCACTCTTGTCTGTGCCCCATTCTTACTTCAGTCTTGTCAGTCCTTCAAGCCTAAGTCAAATGCTACCTGCTCTGTGGCATTTTCTCAAACCAGCCCAGCCCCTGGTGCTTTTCCCTGAGACTGCACACCACTTTTACACAAACTGCAAGCTGTGTTTTTAAGAGTAGAAACGGTGGCAGCAGCTGGCAGGCTCTGAGCCCTTGCCTGAAGTGCCCTGTCTAACCTCACACTGCCACCACGAGCTCACAGCCTCAGGATCCGGCGCCCGCGGGGCCCCGTACCTGTGCACACCTTTGCCTTTATTGCTGCCGCTTTGAATTCGTCATCTGTGAGCGGTCAACGGGGAATCCACACCCCCATTGCTGGACACCAGCCACAAGCACTGAGTGAGAGCTCACACTGCCCACACGGAGGATGCTGGCAACACCACAAGTGTCCTTGTCCATGGAAAAGGCCCAGCACCGCAGCACGGAAGGGAAACGGGCACTGCTCCCCTGAGAGTCATAAAGCAGCAGCGGCCTGAGTGTGGCTCCTTCCCCCAAAGCTGGGCTGAGGGCCTCCAGGCACACCCCACACTGGGCCACCTCCTGCAGTTGGGCTCAGAATGCCTCTTGCACATGTGCTTCCCCCTCAGGGGCTTCCATGCCAGGAGCTGAAGACGGCATGTATGTGGTTAACACGATGCCTGGGATAACTGACTTAGCACCGGGTCTGAAGGACCATAAACCATCAGTGAGGACTGTATGTGAATTAATTCCCACCGGTGAGGGAGAAGGCGCTTCAGGCATGTGCATCGGAAAGGGTTCTGAGACTGCTGTACATCTGAAGCTTGTGCCTCAGTTTCCCCCATGATAACTCCATGCCATTTTATGTACCTCATGGCTCCCTCTGGACGCCCGAGACCCCTCTGACTGTGTCATGAAGCCAGAGAGAGGGAAGTGAGGCCCCTTAAACCTGCCAGATCTGGGTTCTCCAAGACAAAGAGCAGAGGGCAACAGGCCACGGCTCTGCAGACTGAGAGCTTTTTCTTTCCCCTGCACGCGGAGAGTTTTGATAAAATTGAGCAGAGCGGAAAAAACCCAGAAAACAATAAAAAGTAGTAAAAAGCAATAAGACCACAATAAAAACAGTATAAGATGTGCCAGGGACCCATTAAAACCTTGAATTCTGAGGGTGAACATATTTTCCCATTAATGCCTGATTTATCATTTTCCTTAATTAAATATTCATTGCTCAAGGCGCAGTTTTTAAATGGTTTATTGATTTTTAGAGAGAGAGGAAGGAAGGGAGAGGGAGAGAGAGAAAGAAACATCAACGTGAGAGCCTAACATTAATAGGTGCCTCCTACATGCCCCATACCTTGGGGGGTGCTCGACCCCGGCATGTGCCCTGACCAGGAACTGAACTCGGTGACCCCTTTGTGCCTGGGGCAATGCCCAAGCAGCTGAGCCACACCAGCCAGGGCAAGGAGCATATTTTTTCAAGAACATTTTTTTGTTAAATGCGAGTCCCTACATTTTGCATAATTGGAAGCTATCCAGTTGTCTTTGGAATTTAAAAGCATATTTTCTTTGGATTATCTGCATTAAGAAGTAGACCCATCCTGAGAGCCGAGTGCTGGCTAAAGGCCAGACTGATTTTATATTTGTCTGACCATTGCTGTGCAGGGTCAAAAGCATCTCGAGGAAGGCCAACTGCCAGCTGTCTCAGCCCACAAAGACCTGTCCCGACCCAACACCCCTGAGGCTGGCAGCTCAGGTGCCCCCGAAGCCCTTCTAGTCACTGGCCACTCCCAGATGGGACCACTGTCTGGGCTTGTCATCCCCTGGTGCAGCCTGATGCTGACCTTCACATGAAGGGCCTGCAGGATACCCTAGTGCCTGGGCCCTCCTCGGGAGAGGATGCTCCTGCCAGTCGTGCATGTGGACACTGAGTGGAGAGATGCACTGTTTATGGTTTGTGGACACGGGTGGTTTTTCTGTGTTCTGGGTGCCCACGTCCTGTGAGAGCAGGTGCCTGTATGTCAGCGGCACCTCTGATGTGCAAGCATACCGTGTTGGTACCGTGTGGTCTCTGATGCAGAGGGTCCTGAGGAGGTTTACCAGGTTGGCCAGCGTCCTGCAACTGGGTGTGAGGGGCGGGGGGGGGGAAGTCCCCCGGACTGCTCACATTTTGCTTCATTTTAAAAGATTAGTGCCTGGGGCTGGCAGGGACACTGTACAAGTTCGATCACTGTTTAAATTCCACCTGAACACTTAAAGCGCGATGCTGAGAAAAGTGTGCAGCTAGTCTCCTACATCCTCAGAAAGTTCTGCATGTTGTAATAGATACACAGGCTCCCTGGCAGTGGTCTCCCAATGACCAGAGTCCAACAGCACTGCACCCTCGAGTGGGCCTGGCCTATGTCCATCTGTAGAGCCTGGACCCCTCACACCCTCACAGTCCTAACGATTCACTTTCTCTACACGTCAATTTGGAAAATAAACAATCTATAAAAAGAAGAAAAAAAAAAGTACAGAAATAGTTCCACAAAGTCTGAGGTCTCTCTCTCGGCAAAAAAGAAAACCACAACAGGATAGTAAGAAATTTCTCCTGGTTGAATACAGGATGCAGTGTTTCTAATAGGCATCGTCTCCCAGGGAAATCAATTAGTTCACCCTCTAAACTAAATTAAAACACCAAGCATTTGCCAACAAGCAAAATTTCTTGGAACACAAGAGTTTTTTCTTTCAAAAGGAAATAATGAGTTGGCCATTTCACAGCCCCAGCGAATTCTTTGCCAGTGTTTCCCCTGGCTTCGGATTTCTCAGGTGACCCCTCTGCTTTCAGAAAGAGTTCACAGCAAGAGGCTTCGCGCACACACTGCTTCGCACGCTCGCCCTTTGCTCCAGGCCAGCAGCAGAGCTTCCAGCGAGAACACGAGACCACTGTCCACATGAACCAGGTAGGTTTCATGTGAGTGCTCGCCCCGGGCCCCCGGGCCTGTCCACAGGAAGACAGCTGCTTTTGATGCACAAGACCTTACTCTTTGCTTCTCAAGGTTTTCAAAACTTCTCTAAGGTTTTCAAAACTTCTCTTCCCTGCTCGCTCCAAGTGAGGGCACAGGACTGAATTCCTACCAAGACTTCACAGGACCAAGGGGGGGACAGGGACTGAGCTCCCTGAGGCAGCTAAAGGTATATGCAAATAAGAGGCCTTCTGCCCAAGGAGACCTACGAGTAGGGTCCCTCACACCCTTTCCCAAAGCAGTGCTCCCACTTGGTGACATGGCATGGCCACCAAGCACTGCACCTCGCAGGGGCCATATCTGGTCTCCCATCTGCCTTCTGAATGTACACAGGAGGAAACTGAGGCTGCGTGGGAGGGTGGCCACTGTCCTTAGTGGCACAGCTTGGAAGAGGCCAAACTTGGCTGGGTGTCTGTGCCCAGTACACCACGTTAATCTAAACTTTTCTGGAGGTGACCACCTTTCCACGTGTTCTTCACCTCGATGGTGACCAGAGCGCACCCCTCCCCCCCCCCGCATGCTTTGGAGCCAAATTGCCTCTTAGCCACTAAGCCAGCAAAATCCTGGAATGGGCTTCCCTGAAATATGCAGAGAGCTCTGCCTCCAGGGAAATGGAGTAGCATTGTCAGGCCAAAGAGCCTCATCACCTGACCAGGACGCCCACTGCAGCTCATGGTGCCCATGCGACGCCAGACCCACCCACTGGGTGCCACAGTCTCCACCAAGCAATCTCATCCCGGATTTGACCCAGCTGGCCTGTGTCTGGGCTCTTACAGACAAAGCTTCAGTTCCTCAAACACAGAATAAAGCAAAACATCAAGGAGACTTGATGTCCAGTCGCTGCAACAATGTAACTGAAATGTTCTATTAACTGACACTAGATAGGATTCCACTTGGTATCTCGTATTATCTCCAAAAACTAACGGAAAATCTCTTAAGGCAGTTACTTCAGCAGAAAATATATGGCAAAGGAATAATATGAAATAATATGAATAATAATATGAAATAACTCCAAAACTGAGAAAAGAAGTAGGAAGCCAAGCGTGAGGAAACGGGCTGCAGGCCCCAGCACTCCGGTTGGGTGCTGGCTCCCGCCTGGGGCTCCCTGAGATGCCTGGTCAGCTGAGTCAGCACTCAAGGCAGGGTCTCAAGCCCTGGCAGACAAAATGGGGTTCTACAAGATGGTACCCCAATTTTCAAGAGTATGACATGCTCAAGTTCTCATTTGCTGGTAATAAAAACATGCGTACATTGTAGGCACTGAATCTTCGGGAGATGGAAGAGATGCCATGGAATCAAAAGTGTGTCATTATTCCCGGGGCCGGAGAACCAGTCCCGCACTTTGAGAAAGCCGCTGGTCCATGTGCAGGCTCCTCACAGGACAGAGTTTCTCCTACCCGGTCGCTGTACGAAGTCAGGAGAGCCATGCACGAAAGGAAACTCACAAACACAAGAGGAGGGCGGCATTTCTAAGATGAAAGCCGCCGTGACACACCGGGTCTATGTCTCGGGGGGCTCTGCATCCTAGATCTCCTGGGTCAGGACAAGCGGCCGGACCAGCAGGTCCAGCCTGGACATTTGGTGACTGAGAAAACCCAACCTGCGGCTCGATGACAACGAAAATCATTCATACTGGCCTCAAGCTCTGCATCGATTCCGTGAGAGATGGTACAGACCCTGGCACTTCCACCCCTCCCTGAGCACCCCCCCAGCGCCTCCACCGCCACCTCGCCACCAGCGGCCTCCGCGGGGCCTCCTGGCTGCTCAGACCTGCAGAACCTCGCCCTGCCCTTGAGCTTTCTAGGAATTACGTTTTTCTTAGTCATGCCTGCAAGATTTTTATCAGTGAAGAAAATAATGCTGGAAAGGTGAAGTGTGAACATGTGATTGTGTACAGCGTCTGCAGCCTCCCGTGTCCAGAGATCCCTAATTCCCGGCGTGCTCAGAGCTCCGCGGGGCACCGCGCGCGGGCGCACTTGCGGTTCAGACGGTCCTCGCGGAGCCCTGCGCCACGCTGCGGCCCCATCCTCACAGCAACCGGGCGCTTCTACAAAACTCTAACAAGAGGTCCCTCTTTTACATCTAAACAGAAAAACACCACAACGAAATATGTCATTGGGAGTGCCCAGTGCCAGAGGGAGACAGACAGACAGACAGCGACCAGAGGGGGCCGCGCCGGCGGGCTCCCCGCAGCGCCCGGGCCCGGGGCCCCGGGGCCCCTCCCAGGTGGACCCCGCCGGGACCGCAGCAGCTCCTTTTCCGTGGGCGCCGCACTGCCGCACCCCGACTCCGCCGTCCAGCCCCAGTGCCGACAGCCCTGATGGCCTTGTTTGAGAAATAAAAAGAAAAAAGGAATTTTGTGGCGAATGTAACTGTTCAAAATGACTTTACCAGGAGAATGACCACAACCACACTTCCCGAGTCCCCAGGCCCGCGTTCTGGGGGCGCGCCTAACTTTTTCATTGTCCAAGGTAAACGACCGACCGACGGAACTTCCCCAAGAAAAGCCAATTCTCGTCCACGCAGGTTCCCGAGCAGCAGCGGGGTCCAGGGGCTCCGAGGGCAGCCGTGGGGAAGCGCCCCCCGCCCCCCGCGCGGCGCGGCCCGGGGCGCAGGGCTGGGGGGAGGGGGGCTCGGTGCGCTCCTCCGCCCAGGCCACTGTCTCCCCAGGACCCGCTGGAATTCCGTGAGGAAAGTGGGCCCCCACCCACCCCGGCGTCCGCGACCCCGGCCCCGCCGGCTCACCTCCGTCCGCGCGGCGCGCTCGGGCCGCCGGCATCCTGGGGCGCGGTCCCCGCTCAGATGCAAGCCGGCTGGGACCCGGGACAGCCGCGGGCTCAGGGGCTCCCACGCCGGCCTGGAGGGCTCGTCCTGCGGGCACGCTCAGCGCCGGGTCCCTGTCGCGTGTCCCCGGGACGGCTCCCTCTGCCTCTGCCAGCACCAGCCCGGAGGAAACTTTTGCAGCGTCCCCGGGGCGGGGCCCGCGCTCCGCAATCCCGCCTCCAGCCCCCGCCTCCCGCCCCGCCTCCTCCCCCTGCGCCTCGCCCCCAGCTTCCCGGTCCCTCCTCCCCACCCCCCACCCCACTCGCCCACCTCCCTGCCCCTGCGCCCAGCTTTCCTGTCCCTCCTCCCCACCCCCCACCCCACGCGCCCACCCCCCTCCTCCTGCGCCCAGCGTCCCGGTCCCTCCTCCCCACCCCCCACCCCACTCGCCCACCTCCCTCCCCCTGCGCCCAGCTTTCCTGTCCCTCCTCCCCACCCCCCACCCCACGCGCCCACCTCCCTCCCCCTGCGCCCAGCTTTCCTGTCCCTCCTCCCCCTCCCCACCCCACGCGCCCGCCTCCCGGCGCCCCGTCTGCGGCTCCCCACCGCAGCCCTCTCCCGCCGCCCCTAGACCCCTTCGCCCCGCTTCCCGCCTTCAGCTTCCAGCCCCGTCTCCCCGCCCCTCTTGCCCCCAGTTCCCCACCTCTCCAAGTCCCCCGCGTCCCCCGCGCCCCCCCAGTGCTCTTGGGGCCGGTTCGCCTTCTGCCCCAGCCCCAGGTCGACCTCCGGACCTTGCGCTTGTCAGGCTAGTTCCAGGCGCCCGCCCCGGGACCCGAAGACCCAGTGGGGACAGGTCCGAACCGGGTCCGGAGCTGGGCTTGGGCCGGGCGCGCTGAAGGTGAGTTCGGGCCGGTATTCCTGTTACCGGCCATTATCCTCGTGGCGATCGCGGTCATTCCCGTTTGAAACCGACCGACCCTCGGTGATGCGGTCGCGTCGGGCAGACGGGGCCTAGCGCCCGCCGCGTGCCTCCCTTTCGAGCCCCGCATCACCCACCCGCCCCGGACACGAGAGCCCCGCAGCCCGGAACGTGCAGCGCGGGTCTCGGCGACCCCTCTGCCCCGCTCGGGTCGTCTCTGTTGCGATTAAGATGCTCCTTGCGAAGCGCTTCAGAAAGAATCCCCAGGGAGGCGACAACGGACCTTTGTGAAGGCCCTGGATCGAGGGGGCACAGCAGCCTCCCTAGGGCTTGGGGGGGGGGGGGGGAGAAGGAAGCGGGAGACCGGTTATCCAAAGCAAGGCTGTGCCTTCCTGAGCTGACAAGACTGGAGCCGCAGGCGTCCTAGAGCGAGGTGGGGAAGCTTGGGGAAGGGCCTCCCTCAGATACCTGCCCCTCATGTGCCCTCTCGCTTCCAGAGAAGGAGCCCCCAGAGCAGCAGGAGCCCCCACAGCAGCCTTCCCCTGGAGCTGGGAGCAGATGCTTATTAGGGGTGGGTTTGAGCCCTGATGGGCACCTGTCTCATAATGGAACAGTACAGACTGCTGGCCCCTCTGCTGGCCTCAGTAGTCCCCCTTGAGAAACCCAAGAGGTTGGTGGTTCGAGACCTCTGGGCTGCTCTTGGGGCTCAGTGGAGAGCGGTGGGTCCTGTCCCTGTTGCTGTTAATCCACCCTGCCTGTGCTGCTGTGAGCCCCTCAGCGTCTGGCCTTGCAGACTCACTAGAGTGCCTTGTACAAGTTCTGAGAAGCCATTTCTGTCCCAAATTTCAAGTGGGACCGAATGTGTCTCATTTTCCACTTCTACAGCATCGAGTCAAGAAAGGGAAGGAGGGACTGGCCTCCTGGCCCACTTGCCATCACCAGGGCAGCCGATCATGTGCTAGCCACTGTCCTGCAGACTCCAGAAGCCCTAAAAATAGTGGGGCTCCTTACCACAGGCATCCTAAAAGAGACCGGATTTGACAAGGTGGCATTCCTGAAACTCGTCTTTTGACAAGACTCCTTTCCCCCAAAGATTCCCAGTCCTGGGAAGCTCCCCCACCACACACAGTCCAGTCCTCTCACTGCCCCAGTGCCCCCCCCCTGAAGCTCAGACACTGGATCCTGCCCAAGCCCCTCCCCACCCCTGGAGACCATGTTCTGTCACTGCTCCTCAGAAGGCCAGCCCTCCCAGAGTCTGTGGATGCAAGTCTCCGCCTCTGCACCCTTTCCTAACAGGAAGAATGCCAGCCCACCAATGCAGACAGAATGGGAGAGATAGCAAGTGCCCATCCTGCAGCCCTCGGGGAAACAGGCAGATCGAGTAGATTTAATGCACACAGAGGTGGAGGTGTCCAGCGCTGGCCGGCCACACAGAGCTAACTGTGAAGGAAAACATTCTTCATTTTCAATGGCGACACCTGGCTTCCAGCACCTTAATGGGATCAAGTATGTAACGGGATCAAGTATAAGTGTGTAACAGGAGCCACGATACTGGATCAGCCTGACAGCACCATGCCGTGGAATCCAGCACACAATAGCACCGACGCTGCGGTCCTGCTAAAAACGCTTAATTTGAATCAGAGGCCATGCGTGGAGCCTGCACTTCCCGCTTAGGGATGAAGAGGGGGGTAGAGCAGCCAGGCGACCCACACCGGGCAGAAGCAGTCCTGACAGTGGCCGTTCTGTAGTCAGTTGGCCAGGTCTCAAAAAAGTCAATGTCAGAAAAAGGGTGAGAATAGTACAAAAACAACTAAAACGATGCAACATTCGTAACAAGCATGAGCCTGATCGCACCCGGGTCACTGACCATGGTGAGAGACAAGCCGGAGGCCGTTCCAGGGTGACGGAGTATGAATGATGTGACAGGCATTGCTGATGTTACAAGGTGTGACAGCACAGTGCTTCTCTGGGAGAACAGCCTTGTTTTTAGGATATTCCTGCTCAACTGCTGGAGGGTGAAATATGTTGATGTCTGAAACTTGTTTATAAATTATTCTGCAAAATCAATATATACACATAAAGCTGATCTGACAAAATGTTAGCAATCTGGGTGGTGGATATGGGGAGGAAGTTGTACAATGTGTTCCCCTTCTTCATATGTTTAAAAAAAATTCATCATAAAAATTGGAGAAAACTAAAATGTCCGGTGCTAAATAACTTCAGTATTTTTCCACCTCTGAACTTGGGCTATCAACTCAAATCTAGGCTTATGGGAATAAAATAAAAAGATAGTATGATTTATGTCCATCTGTATACTTTTGAAAGGCACATGGCCCCAAACTTGAATATCATTTGAACAAGTATATTATATATTTATTTGAAATTTTTCAAAAAGAAAATGCATTCGCTTTCCCAACACTAGGGCCTGCAGCCTGGCACACAGGTGCCCAGAGATTAGAGGACAGCCAGTTGTAAGACTCTCACTACCAGGGAGGCTTTCCCAGCAGAGCCTGGCATGCAGAAGTGGATTGCAGGAGCCAGTGGCCTGGAATGCGCCTACTGTGATACGCCTACTTCCTCCCACCCTCCCAGCCTCTGCCTCTGGACCCCAGGATACTTTTTGCAGTCCGTGGGTCAGAATTAATCTGCACCATGCCTATTCTTAGCTCTGCTTTAGCTCTTATCTTGAGTAAACGTGCATGCTGTCTTTTTTGATTTTCAGAGACGCTCTTCAAGCGTGCACTCAGGACAATGTGGTGAGTTCGCAGCCTGTGGAGGGAGCTCTCTGCAGGGTGGGGTTGGGTCGGGGAGCCACAGGGAAGGGTACCTGGCTGAAGGGAGCCCCCGGAACCCCCGGGCAGTGCTGCGACTCAGGTGTGGTTCTCTGACAGATCACCCTGAGGGAAGTCGGTCACGCAGCACTGGAGAGAAATAAGTTTACATATTGATCTGGATATGGATTTGCAAAATGAAACTTGGCCTCTTGTACAAAAACCTGTCTAGACTCTAATGAAGTCTCTGACTCGCTACCCGAGCTCCCTCACAGTAAACATTCATTTGTTCACAGAGACACCTACCGAAGCCAAACTTCCCGACTTTGCGACTTCGTGATACTACATCGTCTGTCCACATCTTTGTGCCTCGTGCACCCCCTTTCTCCACCCTTAATGTCAGCCAGGAACCAACAGAAATACCAAGAATTGTTCTATTTACATTTCATATTTTGTAAGGATGTTTATAATATTCAGGCACCTAACTAGTGTATTTGTGTTCATGTGTAACTGTATGTAGTGCATGTGTATGTGTGTGTATGTGTAAAAGTGTATACATGTGCATTTGCACTTGCATATGTGTGTTTGTGTGTGCATGTCTTATGCACATGAGTATATGTACATATGTGTGGATGTGGATGCATGTGTGCCTATGCGTGTTTCTGGGTACGTGTGTGGGAGTGCGTGGGTGTTTGGGTGTGGCGGCCGCTGCACAGGGACTGTACTTTTGTGAGGGTGGTGTGCCCAACCTTCCATAGAACATAAGCACCGGGACAAAGTAAATGTTTGGGCTTCTGCTCCTGGTTCTTGGCCCAGACCTAAAACTGTTCAGGATTGGGGCAGGAGGGGAGAGGGGCTGGAGTCAGTCACCGACGGCCGGTGATTTCATCAGCGATGCCTACATACTGAGCCCCCACAGACACGCCTAAACCCCAGGGTGTAGGGGGATTCCGGGCTGGTGAGCGCATCTGTGTGCTGCAGGGGACACACCCAGAGGCCTGCAGGCTCTGGGCCTGCTCGGCCCACACCTGGCCCTACGCGTCTGTTCCATTTGACTGTCTCCGAGTCGTATCCTGTAAAATAAACCAGTAACGCAAGTAAAGTGTTTCCGTGGGTCTGAGTTGTTTTAACACGTGACCAGACCTGGGGAGGGTCGAGGAACCTCCCAGGCTGCAGTGGGCCGAGAGGAAACTGGACTCAGCTGGGGCGGTGCGGGGGAGGAGCGTGCTCGTGGGTGTGTGCACGCGCGTGGGTTTTCTGCGGAACCCGCATACTCTGGAAGCAAGAGGAGAAAGAATGGCCGGGCAGCCCTCGAGCTCTCCAGGACACGGACGGAGGACAGTCGTCTGAGGGCCGCTGCCTGCCCGAATCCCTCTGCCCGGAGCTCAGTCTCCAGCGGCCCCGCGCCCGAGCTGTTGTCCCGAGGGTGCTGCGCCGCCGGCGGCCGCCTGGGAACCGAGGGGGTGGCCGGGCGCGGCGCCGTCTGCAGGAGCCGCTTCCACGCGCCGTCTGCGGCCGCAACGCTCCGCCGGCCCCTCCGCCCGTCCCGCGGCCCCGGCCCCGCCGGCCCCCCCGGCCCCCCCGCCCGTCCCGCGGCCCCGGCCCCCCCGGCCCCCCCGCCCGTCCCGCGGCCCCGGCCCCGCCGGCCCCCCCGGCCCCCCCGCCCGTCCCGCGGCCCCGGCCCCGCCGGCCCCCCCGGCCCCCCCGCCCGTCCCGCGGCCCCGGCCCCGCCGGCCCCCCCGCCCGTCCCGCGGCCCCGGCCCCGCCGGCCCCCCCGGCCCCCCCGCCCGTCCCGCGGCCCCGGCCCCGCCGGCCCCCCCGGCCCCCCCGCCCGTCCCGCGGCCCCGGCCCCGCCGGCCCCCCCGCCCGTCCCGCGGCCCCGGCCCCGCCGGCCCCCCCGGCCCCCCCGCCCGTCCCGCGGCCCCGGCCCCGCCGGCCCCCCCGGCCCCCCCGCCCGTCCCGCGGCCCCGGCCCCGCCGGCCCCCCCGCCCGTCCCGCGGCCGCCCGCGCTCCGCCCCGACCGGTTCCGCGCCCTCCCCCGCCCCTGGCGTTCGGACGAGTTTCTGCAACTTTGTGGAACAACTTCGCCTTTTCTCGCCTGCGGGAGGGTTTCCTGGGGCGAGGGGGCGGAGATAAAATCGCAGTAATCCCGGGCTTGCTCACTCCTCCAACCTCGGGGGCCGGCGGGTTTCAGGCAGAAAAGACGGGCGGCGCCTTGCGGGGAGGGAGCTGCGCGCCTCAGCCCTGACCCGCTGCTCCCTCCTGCGGGGTGGCGCCGTTCAGGGCCTTCAGCAGCACCGCTCCGCAGTCCTCACTAGCAGCGACCCTGTGAGATCAGCAGCAATACACCGCATTTTCCAGATGAGAAAACTGAGGCCCAGCGGTGATTGTACACTTGCCCGATGTCACACAGCTGGTAAGTGGCAGAGTTGGAGAGTTTAGTACCTTTGGAGGTTGTTGATCTATTTTAGCTCTTTGGAGACTGCAACCCTCCTGAAAGACACTGGGCTAAATTTTATGCGTGGATGACCAATACCGGGGTCACCTGCGGAGAGGCCCAGGGCCCAGCTCCATTGACCTCACCTGTCTGGAGCCGGAGGGCAGAAAGGGGAGGAGAATGGACGCCCCCCGCTGACCCTCACTCTTGCCAGTCCCCCCATCTGCTCTTGGTTCTGGACTGCGTGTAGCTGGTTTGGGAGAGCTGCGTGGGAGGTGCCCAGATCCCTACCCCACAGTCCTTGTCAAGCCCCTTGACGGCCAGCAGGTTAGAACTGTGCTGAGAAGTGGGGAATCTTGATTTCACTATCATTCCCAATTAATAAAGAAACTGTTGAACTCCCGAGCTCAGCATCTACAGCTGGAGGACGGCACATTGTACCATAGTCAATGGGTAATATGCTAACTAGGCATTTCAGCGGGTCACAGAAATTCTGTAACTTGATGCAAACACACACATGAAAAGTGTTTTCTTTTACATTAACTGAATGGAAACCATGCACAAGCCTTTCTTCTTGATTAAAAAGTGTTTTAAAAACCTGAGTTTAGAAAAGGAAACATGTCTTAAATTAATAATCTAAGCTCTTGCCTTAAGGGCCAAGAAAAAAACGAATAAAATAAACCCAAAGCAAGCAGAAGAAAGGATGCAAGAAACATAAGAGCAGAAATTAATTAAATTAAAATAGGGAAATAATCAATGAGAAGAAAGGTGCTTCTTTGAAAGAGCAATAAGTTGACAAACCTCTAGGCAGACTGGCAGAGAAAAAAAGGGAAAAACACAACTTGCTAGTGTCAGGCACTAAACAGGCCCTCGGTTCCCTCCCTGGCGCTGCAGAGGGTAGTAAAAAACCAGGAACAGCTCCTCACACAGACATCTGACAGCTTAAATGCAATGGACCAATCCTTGAAAAGCACAAACTATGACAATCCTTTCAATATGGGAGAAACAGCTGGAATGGGAAGTGGAGTTCATGGGTTCGCAAAAAGTAAATCTCCAGGCCCAGGTGGTGTCGCTGAAAAATTCCACCCAGCCATGTAGAAACAAATTAGCACCAATTCTACATAACCTCTTTCAGAAAATAGAATTGCCTCCCAAATCACGTTATAAAGCAAGAATTACCTTCTACCCAAACCAGACAAAGATGGTAGAAAAAAAAGACTACAGACCAATATTTCTCATAAATATAGGCACATACATTCCTAACAAGACATTAACAAGTAGAACTCAATACATTCAAATAATTATTACCATGACCAAGTTGGGTTTATTCCAGTAATGAAATGCTGTTTTAATATTAAAAAACCAAGCAATATAATCCATCATACTAATAGCCTACAAAAGGAGAACCATATAATCACATCAATTGATGTAAAAAAAAGTATTTAACAAAATTCGTGTCCGTTCATGATAAAATTCTCTGAAAACTAGGATTAGAGTGAACTTTCCTCAACTTGACAAAGAGCATCTGTGAAGATCCTACAACTAGCATCTTGCTTGGTGGTGAAAGACTGGATGCTTCTCCTAAGGTTGGGAACAAGACAAGGCTGCCCATATTCACCACTCCTGTTCAGCACAGTACTGGAAGTCCCATCTAGCACAATAAAGAAAAGGAAGGAAATAAAAGGAATACCCCTCAGAAAGGAAGAAAAAAAACTGCTCCAATTTGCAGATAGCATGATTGTCCTCATAAAAATCCTACAGAATTTTCTAAAAAAGAAAAACCAAAAAACAAATAAAAGCTCCTAGAACTAATAAGCAAGGTTACAGGACATATTATCAACATACAAAAAGCAATTGTATTTCTATATACTTATAATCACTAAAAAAATTCTTAGGTGTAAATCTAACAAATACGCACAGGACTTGTGTGCTGAAAACTATAAAGTGCTCAAGAGACAAATCAAAGGTCTCAATAAATGGAGAGACGTACTGTGTTCATGGGTTAGAAGGCTCAAAATAATAAAGCAGTCGTTCTCCAAAATTTTTATGTGTGTGTGTGTGTGTGTGTGTGTGTTTAACACAATTCCTAACAAAATCCCAACAAATTTTTGGTATGAACAGACAAAATTATTCTAAATTTATATAAATAAGCAAAGTAAATAGCATCACTAGAATAATTCTAAAAACAAAGAATAAAATAGGAAGACTCACTTTACCAAATTTCAAGATTTATAATATAGCTACATCAGTCAATGGTGGTACTGGCAGAAAGAGAGACACAGCTCAATGGAACAGAATAGAGAACACAGAAATAGCCCCACATGGGTATCAATTGATATTTGATATAAGTGCAAAAGCAATTCAATGAAGGAATGATTGTCTTTTCAACAAATGGTGCTGGAGCAATTGATATCCAAAAGCAAAAAAAAAAAAAAAAGTGCCTTGACCTAAACCTCACACCTGATACAAAAGCTAATTCAAAGTGGACCACATATTTAAATGTAAAGTGTAAAACTGTAAAATATTGAAGGATAACAGAGGAAGGAGAAGTCCTTTGGGGCCTGGGGCCGTGTGAAGAGCCCTTAGACATGACAGCAAGGCGTGATCTATAAAAGAGAAAGACCAATAAATTAGACCTCATTAAAATGAAAACTTTGGCTCTGCAAAAGACCCAGTTAAGAGGAGGCAAAGACAAACTACACACTGGAAGAAAGTATTTGCAAACTATGCATCTGATAAAGGACTCATATCTAGAGTATATGAAGAGCTCTCAAAACTCAGCATTTAAAAATAATGTCAGGGCACATGCCCTGGTTGCGGGCTGGATCCCCAGTCGGGGGAGTGCAGGAGGCAGCCGATAATGACTCTCTCATCACTGATATTTCTATTTCTCTCTCTGCCTCTCCTTTCCTCTCTCTGAAATCAATAAAGATATGTTTAAAAATATATATATATTCAAACAGAAAATGGGCGAAAGTCATGGAGAAGAATGTGGAGGGAAAATGGGCACGCGACTAGCCCTTAGGAAAAGAAAGTTAAGGCCACATGAGCTTTCACTACATACCTATGAGAACAGCCGAAAAAATGCCCCAATACTAAAGGCTGGTGGGGGGCGGAGAACTGGACCAGTCGGTGGGAAGGTAAAGCGGCACGACCGCTGTGGGAAACAGCCTGACGCTTTCCTGAAATATTAAGCACGCAGTCCCGTGCGACTGGCAGTCCCTCCTGGGCATTAACCCCGGTGGAGTTAAAGCTCTGTCCACAGAAAGCCTGGTTACAACTGTTCACAGCAACTTTGCTTGTAATCAACAAAACTGGAAACAACCCAAACATTCCTCAGCGGACTGTGAACGGTTAATGATAGCACATCCATACCAAAGAATTTACTCAGCAATGAAGAGGAAGCACTGCTCATGCATGTGCGTGAAATAAGCCAGGCTCTCCAGCTCACGCACTGCGTGAGTCCATTTATACACCGCAATGGGGATGCGAACAGTGAGTGGAGGCCGGGGTCAGGCATGGGGGCAGCTGGTGAGCGGGGTGGGTGTGGATAGAAGAGTATCATGAGAGGGATCTTCCTGGAGACGAACAGGTCTTTGTGGTAATAAAAACATCAAAACAGCCCGGCCGGGCGTGGCTCAGCGGTTGAACGTCGACCTAGGATCCAGGCGACCCAGGTGATCGGGGTTCGATTCCTGGTCAGGGCACATGCCCGGTTGCGGGCTTGATCAATGACTCTCTCATCATTGATGTTTCTATCTCTCTCTCTCCTTCTCCTTTCCTCTCTCTGAAATCAATAAAGATATATTTAAAAAACAAAAACATCAAAGCAAATTTTATAGCTACAGAGAAAATACGGTACCAATAAAACAGGAACAATCCGAGGAATAGCCTGGGGTGGGGGTGGGAGAGGAGACACATCTATAAAACTTTTAAAAATGCATTGATTGGATGGGGTTGGGAGATAAAGTAAAAGAAAAATTTTTTTTAATCACCCCCTGGTAATTAGAGTAAGAAGACAAAGAGAGATTACATATGGGGATAAAAGAGAATAAAATTATAGAATAAATTCCAGGAATTCAACATTCAGAGTGAGGACAGAGAAAATGGAGGAAGGAGCCCACCCTGACTCCCCCTCTGACTCCCTTGCCCCCTCCTCTATGCCAGTCAACAGGGAATGAAACGACTGTCTCCCAGGCCCTGGAGCTCCCGAAGGCTTCAGGTGGTAGCTTCAGGGCTGCAGGCCTCTAAGTAGTAAAGGCAACCAGAGGTCCCAGACCCCTAGCTCCTGGGCTATGTAGCCTCGGGATCTTGCAAAGTCGGATAAAAGCAGAGGTAAACCACAGGGCAGGAGATAAACCTGCCTGCAAGGCCAGCCTGCTGCCTGGAGCCGCACCGGTATCCCGGAGAGCAAGCTCGCTAACTTGCTTCCCGAAGAGCACAGCAAATTCCCACTCAGTAAAAGCCGCGGGAAATGTTCCAGGGCTTCGCGGAATCTCGTGTTCTCACGGGTACTTCAAGATAAACAAAGGGGCCGGAAAGAGCGAACAGTGTTTGAAGCGTTAGGATTTTACTTTTGGAGGCTCAGGTCAAGCCAGAGGAGGGTCGTAGGTCAACCAGGAGGACACACTCCAGCCTTGAATTCTGGGTGATCTGAAAAGCAGAGTCAAGGCTGCGAGTGACATGAGAACCTGCAAGAAGGCAGGGGCCGGCTTCGGGTGCTCTTCCCTGAGCACCCAGAGCCTGCAGCTCCACGGCTCCCTCCAGCCTCCCCAGTCAGGGTGGGGCCCCAGGACTTGCTGGCTCAAGGGTTTTAAGTGCTGTGAGCTCTACTGTGTTGTCCAGAAAGAGGGTATCTCAGGAAAACCCATTCCCCACTCAGACCACAAGCTTAAGAAGTAACAAGTTCGTGGGACTTCTGGGTGGGGCCTTTCGGTCCTCCCCATTCTTTATGAGAGTCACCTGGTTCTTTCAGCCGGGACCCCACACCCCAGTTCTTGTGTGTGGTCCTTAGAACACATTTACCCTTCATGTTTCCCACTGGAACATGGACATCACGTGTTAAATCTTTTATTGGAAAAAAACGGACATGCTGATTTTTAATTATTTAAAAATTTAACTTTTATTTTGAAATAATTGTAGATTCATAGGAATCGGCAAAGCTGGCGCAGAGAGGTCCTATGAAGCCTTCGTCCAGTTCTCCTAATGGTTACGTCTGACTTCACCCAGCACAGTACTCCAGCCAGGAGGCCGGCATGACTGCGTGTACTTCTGTGCTGTTGTACAGCTTGTGGGTTCCGTAACCACCACCAGGCTGTGCTCTGAGAGCAGGTGGGAGGGGCGTCGAGGCTCAGTCCCTGGGGTTCTCCTGAGTCAGCCCAGTGCGCAGGCCCTGAGCCCCCCAGGGTTCCCATGGTCAGCACCCTCTGCAAGTCCAAGCTGCGGCCTCTCCCACTTTGCTCAGGCAGCTCCCGCCCCTTCATCCAGGTTTCCTCTCCAAAAAGTCTTCTGGAGGGTGTCTTTCCCTGATGTCTCCAGTCCTCTCCTTTGTCCCTTGTCCTCCAGACCTTGTAAATTTGTTGCCACTCTAGTGGGGTTTTAGGAAGGAGAGGCGGCAAATGTGATCAGTGCAGCCTCAACTGTAGAGCCCATTGGCATCTAAACAGGGAAATCATTCTCATTTTAAACAATAACAGCAACAAAACCATCCTCCAACAGCTTCCTCCTGCCACCTTTCCTCTCTTTCCTAAAAAGCTGCTACTTCTTCTCTCTCCCCGGTTAGTTTGAATCCACTCCTCCAACCAAAACATCTCTTGCTAAGATTACCAAGGGCCTTCATGTCACTAAACCCAAACCCCTTTTCCTTCCTGTGGCCCCTCAGCCGACGGTCAGTGCTGACCACACTCTCTGGCAGTCTTCCCGGGGCACCCACCTCTCCTCCTCTCGGGTATTCCCTTGTCCCCCTGCAGATACCTCGGGCTGTCAAGAGACGGACCCTTACCCATGGACACAGACGGCAGCGTGGTGGCGGCCAGAGGGAAGGGGGGTGGGGATGGGGGAGGTGGGCAAAGGGGGGCATCGGGACACTGTGATAGTGTCAACAATAAAAATAAAGTTAATTTAAAAACAGAGGCTGAGCCTTGGCTTTCCTCATGGCTGGACCTGGGCCTTCTCATTTTTAATCTCCATAGTGAGCATACAGGAACACAGTTTAACTCCCTCTAATTCTCCCTTCGCACTGCAGCCTAAAGAATCTTTTCAAAATACAAATGTGGCCGGCCGGGCGCGGCTCAGCGGTTGAGCATCGGCCTGTGATCCAGGAGATCGAGGTTTGGGTCCAGGTCAGGACACATGCCCAGGTTGCGGGCTCGATGCCCAGGTTGCGGGCTCGATGCCCAGCAGGGGGCGTGCAGGAGGCAGCGGATCAATGACTCTCTCATCATTGATGTTTCTCTCTCCCTCTCCCTTCCTCTCTCTGACATCAATAAAGATCTATTTTTAAAAAAACAAAAAACACAACAAATGTGATTACATCTCTTCACCCCCTCCTGGCCCCTCAGCTCCCGAGGCAGAGTCTGCACTCTCTCGTGGCCTCGCGCCCTGTGCATTCGGGCTCCAGCTCACGCCCGTCACGCGCACAGTCTCCCCGCTCTCTCCTCTTCACCTGTGGCAGCCTCCTCCTGCCGTGCTGCTGCCTCCCACGGGCCTGTGCACCGGCTGGGCCCCCTTCCGTGTTTCCTGTCCCCCTCATCTCATGAGACCCTACACACGCCTTGGCTGCCAGGTGAAGGGGCCCCTCCTACAAGACGTCCTCCTTGATGTACCTCATTCGCTCCCTCTTGCCTATTGAAGGAACAAACCCTCCCCTAACCCCCAGCCCATCCCCCCCACCCCCCGCTCCCCTAACCCCCAGCCCACCCCGCCTGGATTCCTCAGCTGCCTCCAGACCCTGGGCTTGCACCTCTGGTGCATTGGAGCAACACATCCTGGGGGTTTTGCAACGCAGAGTGGAAGGTGTTCTCTTCTCCCACGCAGTGGAAACACAATTTCCATTCACTCTCGTAGCCTGCCACAAAAGTGTGCAGCTTCTGATCCCCTGTTTATTGAGGGGGGTGGGATTTCTATGTTTTCCAGGAAGTGATATTTTTATTTTTTATTTCACATAAGTCACACTCACATGTAATGGCAGTGTGCGTTCAGGATGGAGAGTATTTTGGGTCTCACCCTGGAGCCCCGGGGAGCCCGTGGGGATCCTGACACCCCACAGCTGGGCCTGTCGCTTACCTGGGGTGAAGCCCCAGAGGCACAGAGGAGCTCTGCTTTAATTTACAGCCTTCCAGGGTCAAGAGGGTTTATTCACCAAATCAAATGTTTGACAGTTGACTGTTTAATATAAACAATATTTGGGAAAACGACTGCCGGGGGGGATCCGCACTTGGAACCAGTGCTCTTGGAAAACAGCCTGCCCTTTGGACAGATTCCAAACTGAAGGTGGGGGAGACGTGGGCTCAGCAAGTCTGCGATCCTGAAGCTCAACGTCACCCTGAGAAAGGCGTGGGATGTGCATGTATGTCTTAGTGTCTGCATGTGTATCTCTGTGTGTGCATGTGTGTGCATGTGCGTGCATGTGTGCCTGCATGTACGTGTTTGCATATGTGTCAAGCACATGTGGAGCAGAGGTGCCAGGTCCAGACAACTCTGTCCTCCACAGGTCACGTTTGAGCGACCGCCCTGTTGCCTCCTTGCTTAACAGCTGTCTCAGATCCCAGTGTTTCTGACAATGATTTTTGAATGTTTTATGCCAATTACCACATTGGTCTCTGATATGTTCACCCCAGTTTCTATTAACCGTGCTCAAGACAAATTGAGATGAAACCTGTCTTGTTTTCTTCCCCACTCTCAATCTTACGTGATTTGGATTACAATGAAGCAAAGTGTTGTCTGTGTTGACCTAGAGTTTTTAAATACTCCAGCCAGCATTCATGTCACACCCGCCTGTGTTTGCAGGACAGTAGCCGGGCTTACGGAGTTGAAGACGGGGCCCGCTCGCCCCTGTGAGCATCGGCTCACACTCTTGTCCCTGTGAACTGGCTCCTTCAGAGACATACCCGGCTGCACCCTGTCAGGGAGGGAGTAAATGCCCGGGCCTCTAAAAGAACTAGAAAAGAGGTCTTGGGCAAAGATGCATTCCCGCTCACTCCTCTCCCTCCCGCTCATCCGGTGTGGTGCCCAGAACTGGCCTCAGGGACCCAGGGAATAGAAGCAAACATCTGCCCTCTCCTCTAGAAGGGGGAGGATCAGTGACAGAAGGTGGCAGAGCTGCTCTCACCGAGGAGCACAGCAGGCCAAGGGTGCAGGGGGCGGGGCTGCCAGCCTGCCTGGCAGGCACAGGCTTCCAGAAGGGGCACATGACACCCACCTTACAGGAGAGGGCTGGGTGGGGTGCCAAGCCCAGAGAGCATGTGCCATTCAGGGAGACAGGGTGTCTAGTAGCCCTCCACGCCTTTGGGGTTCTGAGAACCTAACAGGAAAATAGCCAAGGCCAGGGCCTAATCGAGGCTCCTGTGATATGAAGGTAATTTACTTTTATAGCTACCTCTTTAAACATCCAAGGAGATTTCTCTCAGCAGGGCCCTGATAATTGCTCCAAAATGATAGCTGGTGGCAAGCAGCCGAGGGCGCATGGAAGCCGCCACCCCCAGTGCAGGTGTCTGAGCGCCGAGGGCCCCGCAGCCAAGAGGGTCGGCAGAACGCTGTGGGGTGGCCGTAACGGGAGCCAGGGAGACTGGCTGGGCAGAGGTCAGCTGGCTGTGGGACACGGGCCGGGTGCCCCGATCAGGGGCTGCAGTGGGCCCAGAGCACATACGCCTTAGCAGGAATGTGCCAGGGCTCAGATGCCCTAATTAGGGTAAAAACTTTGGCTCTGAAGTGGGGTACAGGCAAGTGTGTCACAAGAAACCACAGGCCCTGAGTGAAGAGGAAGAGCTGTGGCCGCACCCTGGCCAGTTGGGCTCAGTGGTTAGAGCACCGGCCCACTGACTGAAGGGTCCTGGGTTCGATTCTGGCCAAGGGCACGTAACCTCAGTTGCAGACTCAATCCCTGGTCCCTGTCGGGGAGCATGTGGGAGAACCAATCGATGTCTCTCTCTTTCTCTTCCATTCTCTCTGAAAAGCAATGGAAAAAAATATATCCTTGGGTGAGGATTACAAATAAAAAGAGCTGTGGCCAGGTGACAGATGGGGGTGTCCACCACTATGGGCTTGGCTGTGTGGGGTCTGGTGGCAGACCCCTGGGTGGCCCCTGGGAAGGAGCAGGGGTCTGGGCCCCACTCAGTGCCCCTCCTTGGGGCAGAGGGAAGGAGGCTGCCTCCGCTCCCAGCTGGATGGGCTGCCAGACTGAGACCTGAGGCTCCCGGCCGGCCTGGGCCAGGCAGGATGTGGTCGGCTGTGACGAGCCGGGTACGTGGGAGCCAAGGCCAGGCTGCCCACTGCAGCTTTGGGCCTTGGGTGACTCACAAACCCCTCAGGTGTTCCCGAGGTGGGCCAGCAGGGAAGTGGAGGAAGCCCTAGGTTGGTGGTTTGAGGAAATCCGCTCTTCATAACCACTGGGGGGAATGTCTTGCTTTATTGGCCTTGACTTTCAGTGAAGGAGGAATTGTTATTGGCAGTGACTGGGAACAATATTTTATTCATGTTAAAAATTATCACAAAAGAGTGTTTTCTGATGACGCTATGAACACAGCTACTCTTGTTTCAAGTTTTCAGGCACTTATTATTTTTTTAGCAAGAGAAAATAACCACATTTAACACGTACATATGTATGGGAAGCCCACATACGTGAGAGTCAGAGACCCCACATGCAGAGAGGGTCAGACACAGAAAGGGGGCAAGAGCGTAGAAGACATCCTGAGCCAGGGACGAGGTGAGGTGACTGGGGGCTTCAGAGGGTCCTTGAGGGATGGTAAGAAGACAGACATTTAGTAAAGAGATTTGCCCTGCCCTGCACATAGCAGGGAGCAGTCAAAGTTTCTCTTGAGCCTGAAGCTAAAATTACTTTTAGCTCAAAGTAATCTGCATACCACTGAGGCCTACCTTGGGGTGGGTCATTCTGAACCCCCACAGCTCCCTCTTCTGAAACTTCCCTGGCATCCAAAACCTGGGCTGAAGGTCATTCTATCATCTAACCTGGCTCAGAACTGAGAAAGTTCAGCTCAGTTAAATAGTTGTCTCATCTCAGGAGGCAGTGATGCTGGTGGGCTCCCAAAGCTAAGCCTATGAAGCAAACAACCAAGAATTTAACAGGAGGTGAAGGGGCCACAGTTTTGCCACCCTGCAGCTGCCTTTTGGGGATATTGACTTTACGCTATTTATTAAGAAACAAGGCTCAGAAAGAAATGTTGACCCTGCCCCCTTTCCTGCCCAAGAGACTCAGAAAGAGAAACCTGTTTCAGGAAGGAGAGCTTGGGACGGATGCTGCCTCGGCCTAATTTGGATTAAGCCTGGTAAACAAGACGGCGTTGGGCAGGGGCTCGTCAGGTTTCTGTCACCAAGCGATGGTTTGCCTGCCATGTGTGTTCCTCTCTTCCTACACCACCTGTCAGTCAGCCCTTCTCACTTCTGAACTCTAACATCCCCCTCGCCTTTCTCCTCTGTCCAAAAATATCTTATACATCCAATTTTGCCTTGTCTTTGGAATTTTCATGGATTTATCATGTCTTTGTGAATTCCCATGTACATATATTAAACTTTGATTTTCTCCTGCTAATCTATCTCTGTTAATTTGATAATTAGCCGAGCAAGAAGACTTAAGAGATAGGAGGAAAAGTATGAATATTTTCTTAGCCCCCATAGAGGCATCTCTATGGAAACAAAAGAAAAACAAAGGTTTCTGGGTTCTGAAGGCAGGCCGTCAGGAAGGTTTCTAGGCGTCTGTCTCCAGTCGCCCTCAGGTGGAGTGAGGGCAGTCAGCGGCCGTCTGGCAGAGCCTCCTGCCTGCAGTTGAACGTCTCTGGCGATGTGTCTGCAGCAGGCATGAAGAGTGGCCATAGATGAGCGGCTCTGGGGGCTTCTCTGACGTCTGCAGCAGGTTGTCCCACGTTAGCCTGCATGGCCTTGGGAAACGGGCAGTTCCAGTTCCCAATGTTTCCAAGGCAATGGGTGGTAAAATAAAAATGCTAGATTGCAGGTTTGCAGCCAAATATTTAAGAAAACTAGAAAAATTCAGGATACAGTCCAGCTTATTGGGAGAAATTTTTTTTTTAAACTTAAAAGACAATGAATCTAATATCCCCAAAGGTATTAAGAAGGCTAAAAAAAAAAGTAATGCGTTTCCTCCCACCTTCTAAGTTCTTCTAGCTGAGCTAATAGCCATATTAACAGGGACAGATTAACAGGAGAAAATCAAAGTTTTAATACGCACACATGGGAATTCACATAAGCATGAAAATTCCAAAGACAGTGAGGCAACATTGCGTATATAAGGCATTTTTGGACAAAGGAGAAAAGGAAGGGACCGGGTATTAGATTCAAGAAGTGAGAATGGGAGATACACAGGCAGCTGAGAAACAGCAGCGCATACATGCAGGAATATTCTTACCAGGCAACGCACAGAGGGACGCAGAGGGTATCTAGCTAACAGGCTTGGAGCCTTCCTGTTAGGGGAAGATGCTTAAGGTGATGAAGCCAAGGCCCCCTTCCTAAAGCAGGTTTCTCTAAATCTCTTGGGCAGGAAAGGAGGGAGGGTCAAAGGTTCTTTCTGAGTCTTGTTTCTTAATAAACAGCTTAAAATCAATATTCCTAAGGGCAGCTTCATTGTAGCTAGACTTTGGCTCCCTTCAGTCCTACCTTTGAAATTTTAAATAAGTTTTGCATTCCAGTAGCTAAATTGGTAGACTGCTCCATATTTCATTGATTCAATCATTCAGTCCTGAGAGCAAGTCAGCCCAGTTAGTCTGTAGACTCTCGTTTCAGCAGGCGGTGAAGTGAGGCCTGCATTGTTCAGGCAAGCAATCAGGTATTTGTTTATTTATTTATTTATATTTTATTTTTTTAACCTCACCTGAGGATAGTTTTTCCATTGCTTTTCAGAGGGAGTGGAAGAGAGAGGGAGGAACATCGATGTGAGAGAGACACGTCCATTTGTTGCCTGCTGCACGTGCCCTGACTCGGGCCAGGGACGGAGCCTGCACCTGAGGGCCGTGCCCTTGGCCCGAACCGAACCTGGGACCCTTCAGTCCACGGGCCGAAGCTCTAACCACTGAGAAAACCAGCCAGGGCAAGCAATCAGGTATTTAATAAGAGGTGTGGCTCTGAAAACAAGAGAGAAAAACAAAGTTAATGGTGAATTCCCTGTGTGGTTTACACAGCAGCACACTGGGATTGTTTAAGCATAAGTTGTTGTGATTTCCTTGAGGTTTATGTCATGTTGTCGCAGAAAAAAAAGTTTTAGTTCTCAATAATTCCAAGTCAAAGGGTGGGAGAAAAATGAAACATTAGTTTGGAGGGTTATAGCCAAATAATTAAGAAAACTAGAAATATTCAGGATCCAGTCCAGTTTCTAGGTTTAAAAACATCAAATTTTAAAAACAATCAACAACTAGAATCTAATATCCACAATTGTGTATTATAGTTTCTGTTGAAACATAATCCCTCTCCCTAAAATCATCCTCAGTTTTATAAACAACAGCTAAATTAACACCAATTTGTTTAATTTACTGTATAAGTCTAGTTTCAATAAATTTGGCCTGATTATTTGCGTAGATAAAACAAGAATAGCAATAAATCATATAGGCTGTTTTCAAATCTGCTTTGCTGGAATTTTATAGGAAATCTCCAGATTGAACTTTAATTGGCTTCATGAGTCTAAGAAGCCAAGCCACATAGTTACCATCAGCCTTTGCCTGCAATGCCTATAGACTTGGGTGAATTCTTCAGGTTCTCAAGCTCCCCCCAAATGTCTTGAGGTTCTTCCTTTGCCATCTCTCAGGAAAGCATCTTTCATTCCTTACCTGGAAAGACTGCTGTAAACCACGTAAGCAGGGTCCAAGGCTGTTTTCTAAGGGGCTTTTATTGGCCTCC
The DNA here is from genome assembly GCF_964146895.1 of Miniopterus schreibersii. Lineage (NCBI taxonomy): Eukaryota > Metazoa > Chordata > Mammalia > Chiroptera > Miniopteridae > Miniopterus > Miniopterus schreibersii. Next base: position 68,827,975 of record NC_138111.1, on the reverse strand, counting down.
AAAGTCAATCTTAATTCCTTAAAACTTTTTGGTGACATCAAAGTCTATACATGTTTCTTTCAAACATGATATTTTAGTCAAATCCTTTGTAAGAATATCAGTTTTCAATTCTGCCCTGTTATAAATAGAACGGATTCTTACTGAATTTATGCAAACAACCATATTGCCATGAAAATAATACTACTCAGTAAGAGTTTCCAGATTCTACAGAGATCAAGTAGAGAGAAAAACCCAAATGTTTCATTATTGCTTACAAATATATAATTTACCAAATTGCTCCAAGATCAACAAATTTTGTTATATCTGGAAAACAAAACAAAAAATTTAAATCAGCAATAGTTCAAATAAAAGTTATAAAAATTAAAACCATCCTCTGTTCATTCAGTCCCATGTAATTAATTCTGGTTTATCTTGATCCTTTGCCAGCATTTCCATGAATTCAGTTATTCCTTAGAGTTCTATAAATCTTCATATAGTTGAAAGTTATGATCTAAAAGTTTATTCTCAGAAAACTCTACTTTAGAATAAGACAGTCCTTTTCATGGATCTTTCTGAAGATAAAACATGTTTTCAAAAGCATCAGAGTAAAATAATGACTGTAAACAACAAAACTTAAAATGACACAGTTATATATATGATTATAATACAATTAACAGAGAACTTCGCCTTTTTATAACATTTTAAGGTAACAATTAGAACTACAAATGAAAATTTGTCATGACTTTGTCAACTCTTAGAAATTTTTACATAATCTCTAGAACATTTTAGTATTAATATATGCATACAAATACAGCGTAAGTATTATTTTTTTATTTGACAAAGCTCTCCATGTAACTTAAACATATCAAATAAGTCTCATTAGTTTAAAATTTACCTTCTGTAAGGAGAGAGAACAGATCTTTAAGGTGCTCCATGAGCTCACTGGAATAACTTGAAGACATTCACAGGTTAAGAAAACGTCTCCTTTTAAAGTTTGAACCCCGGGAAGGCTATCAAACATATTTGATCAAAAAGATCATATATCATTATGAAACAATATTCAGTTATCTATTTACACAAAGTGACAATGACAGGTATGGAGCATAAATACTGGTTCGCTATTGTCAGCCAAACTTTAGCTCTCGGGGTCAAGAAGATTCTTCCCTTAAGGAAGGAAGGACCTGAGGAAGACAATAAGGCAGGACTATTTCAATAAAACATGAAGTCTTTGCTTTCTAGGTAGAAAACTCTTCATAACATCTTGTCTGGAGCAGAACAATAAATACGGGAAAAACTTTCCTTTTAACAGAGTGAAAAAGAGCCAAACTCTGGTCTTGCATCAGCTAACTTTGGATATTTAAGCTCACTTACTTAATTACCCATATCCCCATCTTATTCCACATAACCACATGTAAAGCTTCTTTTATGTGAAATTTTCCTTCTTGGTATTTCTGCTCACTGACCGCGCAGCCTCCCTGCGCCCTTCACTTTGCCGCCCGCAGCTCATTCCCGCAACAGCTGCGGGGCGAGCGGCTGGCTCCTTCACGGGCCGGCTCCCTCCCTTGTGCTTTCCAGTCCCGAGGACACACAGCTTTTTCTTTCTTACTTAGAATCTTAACTCCTAGAAACCCTAATCTCTAGCCACAAAAGTAATTAGCATTCTTTCATTGTCAAGTACATTTACAATTTTTAAGAAACATATATGTTAATAAATTATAAGACATTTATTAACAGATCCAAATTTATCTTTTAATCTCTGTAATAAGAAGGCCAAAGTAGGTAAACTTAGATTAATCTAATAATGTTTCAGAATTTTATTTTATTTTATTTTGAAATATCTAGATATTCCGTAATTTTTATCATTTAACTTAGTAAAAATCTAAATTTCAAGTTACCAAAAGATTTTGGAAAATGATACTTAAACATATATATTCTTATATATGTTATTTATATTATTATATTATATTATATTATATTATATTATATTATATTATATTATATATTATATTATATTTATTATATTATTATATTATAATATTATATTATATTATATTATATATGCTTATATATGATATATTATGTAATGTATTATATCATATATCATATAATATATATTATATATCACATATCATATAATATATATTATGTTATATATCATATAAGATAATTATTATTGAAAAGTTTTACCTGAAACCTTTTATTTTAGTTATAGCTATTTATTAGTTCTTATTAACTCTACGAGATTTCAAAGTTTATTATTATCAAGCAACTTTCTGAACAATTTTTGCAACAAAGATAATGTGAACTTATTTCTGTAAATCCAGGTAAAGCAAAAAATACCATATTTAATGTTAATAATTTTAAAAGACATGTTTATTTAACCCAACCAAGCTTATAGCAGTTTTAATATTAAATATATTTCCAGATCATCTGATCCTGAAAAGTACTGGAGTTAGGTTATGTTATACTTTTAATTCCTGTAAGTCAATCAAATATTACAACCTAGTAATATCATGCAGAGGTAGAAAACACCATACTGTGTATGAACACGGACAAACACAGATGTCACGAACAGTCACACCCATAACCAGAATCACCAATTACTACAGAGAAGACACAGATTTTCTCTCTGGCCTTGACCATGTTAAGCACGCTGGGAAGGAGTGGGGTGGGTAGGCCCGGGAAACCAGCCCCTTGTGGTTTTTAAGTGCCCCGTCTTTGTTTCTTTTTTCCTGTCAGACTTTAAAAAATAAATTTCTAATTTTTTCAAATTTCTGATCAGTTATTTAGTCCTTTGAAACCTGTTCAAATAATCAAATTCTAATAATCTTGTATCTCAATGACCTTTAAAACTTTCCACCTTGGGGAATCACTAACTTTCCCTTCTGTCTCTGTTGAATGCTCTTGTTAATTAATTTAACGTCTGAATCAGCATCTATAAGGTCCAAAAAGCGAAATAGCAAATTCAAAAGGCTTAAGACTATTGATATTCCTTGGGCCTTCTTCTTTTCCTTCTTAAGTGCCGGGCAATTGTATTTCCAATGTCCTGATTTTTCACAATATCTGCGGGTATCTGAAGGTGAGCAGGAGAGGGGTCGGAACAGACTTTCACTTTTATTCTGATTTCTGTCCTCCTGTTTTATTAAGGGCTTGTCTTAATGGCTACTTACTGCACCACTATGAGAGCTCTCTAAAAATTTTCAATTTAGACGTTTTCCAATTCAAGGTACCCATCACCTGGCCAGTGATGGTAGGACTTTATTAATGCCTCAAATAGCTTTTATGGTCTAACTAGGAAGCGAAATGCTCCCATAAAGAGTACAAAGGATGAGCAATCACAGATCCAACAGTTTACTTGCAGAATTAGCCTAGGAAAGATGGGGAGCCCTGTCTTTCAACAGCTATTCCAAACCACCAGGAATCACGGGCTCCCCTTGAACGGAGTAAGGTTTAGGACCCCGAAGCTTGGGTGCACAGTCTGTCCGGCTGCCCGCCGGCTGCCCCCTCCAGCTGGTGGACATAATAACCAGCTCTGGGAAGGAACAATCAGTAGAAACCCAGAGACTCAAAACTAGTCTTTACCAGAGTTGTGTTTGCCCAAGAGATTAGTTTCACTAATATTTTCTCCTGCCAATTGACGTTAAAAGAGAGAAAAAACTCTCACCGCTTCCAACTTCCACCAAACGCTGCAGACCAGAACCTGGGGAAGCCGCGTGGCCAGGCCGTCGGGCCTCTCAGCTGCTCAGTCCAGGGGGCCCGCCAGTGGGTTCTCCTGGCTTGACTTGACAAATCGTTGGGGCAAAAAAAGTAATACTTTTCCTCCCACCTTCTGAGCTCTTCTAGCTGAGCCAATAATCAAATTAACAGAGACAGATTAACAGGAGAAAATCAAAGTTTTCATACACGCACATGGGAAAATCACATAAGCATGAACATTCCAAAGACAGTGAGGCAACATTGCGTATGTAAGACATTTTTGGACAAAGGAGAAAAGGAAGGGACAGGGTATTAGATTCAAGAAGTGAGAATGGGAGATTTACGTGTAGTTCAGAAAGAGGAGGACATACATGGCAGGAATATTCTTGCTAGGCGACTCAGAAACAATGGGACAGAGGGGTATCTAGCTAACATGCTTGGAGTCTTCCTGCTAGGGTGAAGACTTTTTAAATTTACTTTATTTTTCAATTACAGCTCACATTCAATATTATTTTGCATTAGTCTCAGGTGTAAAGGGTGAAGATGCCTAAAGTGATGAAGCCAAAGCTCCCTTCTAAAGCAGGTTTCTCTGTCTCAATCTCTTGGGCAGGAAAGTGGGAGGGACAAAGGTTCTCTCTGAGTCTTGTTTCTTAATAAACAGCTTGAAATCATGACCCCATAGGGAAGCTTCAGTGTGTCAAGACTTTGGTTCCCTTCAGTATATTATGGTTTATATAAAAATAAGCTTTCTTTCTAAAATCAGCCCATTTTTACCAAAGTCAGCCAAATTAAGACAAAGTTATTTGCAAAACAAGTCCAGTTGTAATAAGTTTGATCTGAGTATTTGTACAAGTCCAGCAATAGTAGTAATTAACGACATGGGTTCTTTTAAATCTGCTTCACTGGGGTTTCTAAGGAGAAATTTTCAATACTTAAGTAAATCCAATTACATGGGCCCAATGACAGATTGGCTTTTGGAGATGGTTCGTCTTCCATACTGATTGAATGTCTGAGATCAGTGGCATCTAACCATCTAGGTTCAGATCTCTCTGTTTGTAGCAAGTGTTTATAGGTATCAGAGAAACTCTTAATTTAAAAAATCCTGTCAATTATTTTGCAAGTAAACTGAAAAATAACTCCTTAATTTATAGATTTGAAAGGTCATAATTTACTTTTCTTAAATAAGGTTTCTTAAATCAAGGTTTTACTTGTTTAAGTAAACAAAAAACCCCTTACCAACAGAAAAATTCCTGAAGTCGCCCATCTCTTCCTAGCGACTGGCAGCATAGATCCAAGCAGGAGAGCAAGGGAACAGGGCGAAAAGAAAGACTGTGCCACTTCAGGCCTCCGGAGATGTCACACCTCTAAAAACGCAGAGGTCGCCTGGATGCGGGCAGCCCGCTCAGCTCAGCGCTCCAAGCAGAGCCGGGCAGGAGCCTTGGAGGGCCTGTGTCTGCACTCACAGGCTGTTTATCTGACGGATTCAGACAGAAGAAAATAATGTCACAAGTCACCTTGTAGAATTTGAATATATTCACCGGAGGCATCGAGTCAGTCGACCTGAGAAAGGCCACTTATTGCAGTCAGTCTGGGAACACCTCATATGCTGACTCCCTGTGAGGGTGACCCCGTGGGACTTAACCCATCATGGATCCTCCCCCAAAGCCCCGAGACTTTTTGCTTCTTGCCCACAGCTCTCATAGGGAGGGGTGGCATTTGGGGCTACGCAGTCTGGCTCCCTGGGAGCCCCGGCAAAGCTCCAGTCCACCTCTCATTTTTAGGAAAGTCCTTTCCAAGTTCTGTCTTGTGTTTCAGAAACTCAACATAAGTTTATAGAAAACTTGAGTTTGTAAAACACCTGTGCCTTTCACTTAGTCTTAGACTTCTTACCTTGGATTTTATTTAAATTTTTCCTTAGCTTTATTCTGCCTTGGACTAAAAACATGGGTGCCCAATGCTTTGGAGGGCCTGGTGAGGGAGCTGCACCTCTTGCCTGCCTGCTTGAAACTGTTCCACACACTTCTTTTCACTCTCAAACCTTTGATTAGATCCACTGCTGTTAAGAATTTAGAAATTTCTGTAGGTAAATAAATGTTCAGAAACGCACACCATTATCACATAATTGTACCCATCTCATTGAGTTCAATGATGCATATTTAATAATATCTGTAAAAACAATGAGTTGAATTTTCAAAATATTAAGCAGTTAATTCCCAGTAGCTGAGGTCCACACTGTGAGTCTTCAGGGCGGTTTTCCTGGGCACCGTCTCCTGATGGGCACACCTGCAGGGGGCAGGCTCTGCTGAGGGCTCCACTGCGCGAGGGAACCCCTTTTATAAGCAGCCTCCACAGGTGCAGACCTTCCCCTTAGTCCCGGGGCAAGGTCCCGCCAAGCCCAGGCTGCCTGCGATGTGCTCACTGCTGCGACCGAAGCCCGAGACTGCGAGGGTGACAGTGAGAGCAGCTGGGCCGGGGTTACAGGCAGTTTCGACTACAGCTTCGGGCCTCTTTACCGTGTGGCCTGCAGGACGTTTCCTTATAAGAGGTCCGCCTTCTTCACCCCGAGCTCAGCCCGTTTGAGCTGCTGTGATGTCTCATCCGTTTTCCCTGAGCAAGCACCACATGGAGCTGGAGCTCGTCAGCCTGAGGGGAGCGAGGGGGGCCGGGGCCGCAGGAGTGGGCGCCGAGGGACGGCGGGGGGACAAGGCCGCCAGGCGCAGTGAATGGTGGGATCTAGGTGGGTGCGTATGAGTGCTCACATAAAAATCTTTCAGCTTTCCTGTTTATTTGAGAAATTTGCAACAAACTATCGGGATGAAAAGGCACAGGCGGGTGGGCGGATGGCTGAAGACCTTTTGAACGCCCAGGACTCTGGTTTTTCTCCCCGAGCTACTGACGAGCAGCTTGCTTCCAGCCAGGCCGCCGTGGGTAGGAGTCCCCGCAGCTGGATGTGGGTCCTCTCTGGCAGGGGTCTAATTCCCTGCCACTTCACTTCCCAGCTGTCTGCATCGATACTGAGGGCAGAGTGCCTTTTCAAATATTATTTTGAAGTGAATTAGCGAACTGGCTCTCACAGCGCATTTCTAATGTTGGCACAGTAGGCAGGGTCAGCAGAAACAAAGTAACGCCCCTCTTTTTCTGCCACTTGGATGTTGCAGACCCCAGGTCTTTCCTTGTGTTACAAGTACAGGGGTACCTTGGTTTTCTAATGTACTCCGTTCTGGAAGACCGTTCGAGTTCTGAAACGTTGGAAAACCGAGGGATCCCAGCCGACAGCGAGGCCTCAGGATCTTGCCCTCAGCAGAAGCCATGTGGCCTGTTCGACTTCCGAGGGGTGTTCGAGAACCGAAGCGTTTCCTTTGGGGTTTCCGGGGTTCGTAACCCGCAATGCTCATCAACGCAGGCTTTGGAAGACCGAGGCACCACTGTATCTCTTGCAGGTTATCAGGCCTCAGGCTCTGGGAACATAAAGCTGAGCGAGGAGATCGCTGCTCTTCAGGGGTCTGCGTGGTGATGGCTACAGTGCAATAAGAATGCCGCCGAGGAGCCGTCTGCTCAGAAGCCCTCAGCCCCCCTCTGCTGGGGGAGGTCAGCTGGGCACCCAGCCGGAAGCCCGCAGCTCCCTCCTGCAAAGCTCCAGAGAGGCCCAGTCTCTGACCTGGAAAAGGGCTGGGGAGTCAATGCCTGTGATGACCCCTCACCAAGGATTACCATCTTCCTTTCTCCATGGGAGACAGTGCTGAAGGGTCTCCCCAGCCTCAGGAAGGTCGCCTGCAGGACTGAGCCCCAGGTACCCACAGCACCTCAACCCCACGCTCTTCACCGGGCCTGCACCCCTCTCCCCAAATAAGTGCTTCCTGCAATCATCTCCAAATGAACTGAAACCAAACTTTACCGCAGCATCTGTGCTGGGATGGACCAAACTAAGACACAAACTCTAACAGCCTGGAGCCAGGTGGGGTCAAAGGTCTGGGGCTCCATCTAGCAGGCGGGGTGGGGCTGGGGCTGGGGCTGGGGCTAGGGCAAGGGCTTGCTCTGGAGATCTTTCTAATTGGATCACTCAAAAACAAATTTTTCAAACAACAAAGAATGGTAGGGCAGGGTTCTTGTCCTTGGACTACTGACATTTGGCTCCAGATAATTCTTTTGTGTGGGGCTGTCCTGTGCACTGCTGGATGTTGGGCAGCACCCCTGGCCTCCACGCATTAGATGCCAGTAGCAGCCCTTCCTCCCAGTTGTGACAACCAAAATGCAGTGGGATGTATGTCCCACATCTTCTTTATCCAATAATCTAAAGGACACCTCAGGTGTCTCCATGTCCTAGCTCCTTGAGTAATGCTGCAGTGAACATGGGGGTGCACATATCTTTGTGAATAAATGCTTTCAAAATTTTTCAGGTAGAAACCCAGAGGAGGAGTTGCTGGGTCTCATGGTAGCTCTATTCTTAATTTTTTGAGGAACTTCCAGACTGCTTTCCACGGTGGCTGCTCCAGTCTCCATTCCCATCCTCAGTGAGTGAGGGTTTCCTTCCTCCACGGCCTCTCCAACACATTACCTGTCTTGTTGACAGCAGCCACTCTAACAGGTGTGAGGTGGTATCTCATGTAGTGTTGACTTGCATTTCCCTAAGACCTAGTGAGGTTGGACATCTTCTCATGTATCTATTGGCTGTTTGTATGTCTTCTTGGGAGAGGTGTCTGTTCAGGTCCTCTGCCCATTTTTTAATTGGATTGTTTGGGGTTTTTTGGTGTTGCTTTGTATGAGTTCTTTATATATTTTGGACAATAGCCCCATGTCAGAGGTGTTGTTTGCAAGTATCTTTTCCTGTCCCATTGGTTACCTTTTTGTTTTGTTGGCAGTTTACTGCTCAGCCGTAAGAAAGGATGAAATACTGCCATTTGCAGCAACATGGATGGGCCTTGAGAATATCATGATAAATGAAACAAGTGAGACAGAAAAACTTAAGAGCCATGTGATTTCGCTCATCTGTGGGACATAAAACTGAAAGCAACAAATGACCAAACAGGAAGAGCAAACAAAACCTCGTAGACTCAGACAGCAATACGGTGGTCACCAGAGGGAGAGGGGAGGGGCGGGAGGAGTAAAAGATAAAGGGGGCCACATGCTTGGTGACGGATGATGACTTAACTCGGGCGGTGGGCACACAACGCAGTATACAGATCTTCCGTCATAGAAATGTGCACTTGAAACCTAATAGAATTTTATTAACCAATGTCACCCTAATAAGTTTAATAATAAAAAAATGCAGCCCTGGCCCATGTGGCTCAGTGGTTAGAGTGTTAGCTTGTGCACCAAAGGGTCATGGGTTCGATTCCTGGTCAAGGGCACCTACCAGGGTTACAGGTTTGATCCCCGACCCTGGTGGGGTGTGTGCCAGAGGCAACCCATTGATGTGTGCATGTCTCTCTCTCTCCCCTCCACTTTCTCTAAAAAAAATAATAATAATGGAAAAAATATTCTTGAGTAAGGATTAACAACAACAGAAGTAATAATAACAATGCAGTAGGAACCTGATGTAGAGCTTCTGAAGGAGTTTTAAATAACCTGTAAAGTGTGTGTGCGCTCAAAGATGGTATCGTCGGGGCTGTAACAGTGCCGGCCCAGGTGCCCACCCCGCTGATGGGCAGCTCTGTACTGCACAAGAACGTGTCATGGCTCCTGGCTGCCCGCTGACCCCCACAAACACGGGGCTGCAAACTTACAGGGATACCTTAGAAAAGCCAAACGGGGGAGGGGTGAGCTGAGCTGCCCCAAATCTCTCTTAAAGCAGGCTCCCTCCACTCACCTCTCTCACTAGTTTTGGAAGCCTGGCCTTGGCCCTGGCCTTCCCCTGGTTGCAGGCCTTTTGGCCACTTCAAGGCCATCCCGTGAGCTTCCACATGGGCTGGGCCAGGCCCTGGGGTGGGTGATCGGTGTGGGTCCTGGTAGTGTCCATCCAGGCTGCCTCAAGGAAAGTTGGGGGACAGGCCTAGTGAAGGCTCTGAATGAAATCGTGCTGAACAGTCTCCTGCTCTCAACCCCAGTCTGGCACAGACCTGGGTCCAGCCCATCCTGGGACCCCAGGGGCAGCTGGATGTTTCCACACAGCAGGCGGTGCCCCCCGGGAGCAGCCCTCCCCAGAGGATGTCCATGTTCATGGAGGGGCGCCGCATACAGAGACTTGGGAGACGAAGAGAGCAGTGTCCTCCCCCTGGAGTGTCAGATTCAGGGTGGAGTATGAGGCAGGCAGACCACAGTGCAGAAGATGTCAGTGCCTCTGCCGGCTGCCCTGAGGCCCAGCCCTCCTCAGCTGCCCTGTGGTCTGTCTCCAGCTAAGCTTTGCCTGTGAGCATTCCCCACTCCGTACGCCCAGCCTTGGGTCTAAGAAGCCGGTTCTCAGAGTGGCCATGGATGTTGGCTGACTGGTGGAGGCCCCAGGTATGGAGCCTGGGGGTGCAGAGAGGATGTGCCCCGGCTCTGCAGCCTTTACATCCACAAGGACAAGGCTTACTCGGGCTGCATCTCACACCTGTGTGCTGAAGGCCAGTGGGGAGCTAAGTGCAGCTCCTGGGGCTCGGGCTCCAAAACTTTGGACTTGGTGGTCTCAGGAAGCAGCTTCTCATTTTTATTTCTAATAAGTGTCCCCAGGTGGTCCATGGGCAATGCTCTGACAAGCAAGAGCATCTTGAATTCCCCTGTGGTGAGAACAGAATGGGTGTTTAATTGTGGGGTTTCACCCACAAGCTGGAGAGAAGGCAAGCTGGAGGAGGGGCTGCCACAAGCACTCTGTGGCAGATGCGAGCAGGTCTCAGCAGAGGGCAGATTAAGGCTCTGACACTGAGACGGACTGAGCCAGGAGCCCCGCCTGCATGCCACCTGGCCGCCGCAGCAGCCCCCGCTCCGGTGAGGTGGCCGCAGGGGTGGCTGTGGCTGAGCTGAGTCAGCCACCATTTCTCAGCATCCTGCTGACCACACCTTTGGGAACAGAGCTCTCCAGGGGCTGCTGAATTGAAAAGATCCAAAATCCTCTTGGGAGAAGGGCAGAAATTGGGTCTGAGTTCATTCTAACCCAGATTCCCTGCCTGTGACTCCAGAAAGCATTTGAGCACGCTCACACTGGCTGCACCAAGTGCGGGAGCGTTGGCGCTTTTGGAAGGTGAACTTGATTTCTCTGAGGAATTCATATGTACGTTTGAAAATATACATATATGTAAATTCATGTATACATTTCAAAAATTAGGCCTTTGTGCTATAAATAGCTTGATTCGAGACTCCTGTTCCCCAGTTTTCTGTGCAACTTTGGGGGACCCTGGTCTGTCTCCAAGTGCATGGCCGTGGGCAGGTGGAGCCAGAGAGGCCCCGCAGCCTGACCGGACAGTGGCGCCCAGTCCCCCGCCGGAGCAGGTACAGAGTGTGCGGTTCTCCTTGGGAAAGTCTGCTCGGCCTGCAGGCCTGGCCCAGCAGCTGGGCACGGGCATTGCGGAGTAGCTCGGTCTGAAAATTAACAGAGCTGTCCCCAGGGTCAGGTTGCAGATGTGGGCGAGGAAGGAAGCCTGTCTGGGCAGCCGTCCTGGGTCTGGGCTCTGAATGAGGGTGGGTCCGAGGAGCGGTCCCCGGCCCTGCAGACACTGGGCTCTCCGGCTGGGCCACCCGTCTCCTCCCAGAACCTGCGCACACGGGACACGCAGTGGCCTCGGCACCCCGCATCTTTTATTTTTTTCAACTTAGTTTCCTTTCTACACCCTCAAGGTGCTTCTTTGACTAACTTCTTTGATGAGGATGCTGATGTTTTTTGTTTAATTCTGTGTTTCTCTCTAAGTGCTTTGGGGAGTCAGTGCCTCAGAGCTGTCCTGGAAGCCCCCCGCCCCATCCCACCCCCCCACAGAGCGGGCCCCTGACCACAGACTGCAGCACAGCAGCGGGCGTCGTCGTAGCTAAATAGGTGCAGGTGCCCCGACCCTCTCCGAGGATAATTCCCCATCGGGTGGAATTGCTGAGGCAGACGGTGTGACATGCTGGGTCGCCTCAGGAGGTCCTGCCTTTAAATTCCGCTCTCACTGTCCCGCTCGGGGCCCTCCAGGGACCAGCCTGGCTCTGGAAGCACTGCCTTCAGCGGCTGGCTTCGGCTGGCTCGGTGCCCATCCGTCCGCTCAGCAAGAGGAAGGGCTCGGGGCGGCGGGGAGCGGGCCACATTGCTGAGCGATCGGAGCGCCAGGCCTCCTATTTCACGCCGCTCTTTTCTCCGTAGCCTCGCACGCCCCAGGCTTTGATGGTCTGCCTTCTTGGTTTGTTTGTTTTTTAATGGATTTTAAAGTTTGGAGGTAATTTTAAATTTCGAGAAGAGTCGAGAAGAGTACAGAGAATTCTCATCTTCCCAGTTCCCTGATGCTGATCCTAGGCAGCCACAAGACATTTGTCAAAACTAAGAAAGCGGCGTGGGTGCCGCCCACTCACGGCAGGGGCTGTGCGGATGCCCCTGCTGTCCCGTGAGGCGCGTCTGCCCCGGACCCCCCCGGGCTCCACACTCCCCGGGGCGCCGCAGCTTCTAGTCTCCCCTGTTTCCGTGGCTTTGGCGGCTCTGAAGGGCGCTGATCGGGTCTTCTGTAGAACGGCCCTCGGCTTGAGTTGGCCTGATGCTTTCTCATGGTTACTCTGGGGTTATGGGTTCCTGAGAGACGGTCACAGCACCCCCATCACCTCATCTCGGGGTGCATGCCATCAGACGCCCCTGGACCTCCCAGTGAGGCGGGTCTGGCGCAGGGTCTACAGGCCTCTCAGTAACTTAGAAGCCGGCGCTGAGTCCAGCTTATGCCCAGGGGAGGGAAGCAGGGCCCATCTCCTGGGGGCTGATCAAGAATCCGTGGACAGAGTGGGTGCGGCGTGGAAGGGGTCAATGAGGGGAAAAGGGGACATCTGTAAAATCTCAAACAATAAAAAAATAATAATTTAAAAAAAATTTTAAAAACAGAAGAATTTGTGGACATATGTTAAAACCAGCACGGTAATTAATTAATAAACATCTTGTGGTAGGTGCTTTGAGGCTATGCCAGTATCCTGCGCCTTTTCAGTCTCCCCACTAATTAATTATAGATCACCGTGGACCTGCCTGAGCTATGATTATCGTGGGTTCTCATGATTTGCTCTGCCTCGAAGGCCCTTACATTTGTTATTTGGGATTCTTGAAGGAAGACTTGTCCTGTTTCCCCACTTATTTATTTTTCAACCCTTTATTTATACCAGTGTGTACTCACAGATATTTATTTTCTTCTCAGGGTTGCAATTTAATATTTTCCTTATTTACTTTGTTGCTCAATTTGTTCCAGCCCTGACCATTGGGAGTTTTCCCAGGTTGGATCCTGATGCTCTTTCGAAAGGCCCCAACTTGTTATCTTTTCATTCTTTTTTTGAGCACTTTTAAAATTTTCTGGCACAATAAGATGTTCCTGGCTCAGCTTGTATTTTCCTTGCCCCTGTCCTAGAATCTGCCATTTCTCTGGGGAGTTGTGGTTCCATTTTTTTGGAAATTGGAGTTTAGAAACTAAGATATGGGACCCGCATCTGCTTGTAGCTCCCTGGGTGTCACTGCTGAGACCCTCGTCGTGGACGAAGCTGGTGACCGTGTGTGAGATGCTGACCCTTGCATGCACAAAATCTACATTTATGGGGATCTGTGTTAAAACACACGAGTTCATGCCGATGTCCAGTTTTATTCCATCATCGGTCTATCATTTTTGTACTTAGATTAGAATAGGGAATTTAAAAATACGATTTTAATATATTATTGTTTCTCACAAATCCTTCCGTTTCAACCTTGGTTTTCTAAAGTCAAACAAAGACCGAACCACCACACAGATCCATGCCTTTCATCAGCGGCAGGTGGGAGCTTCAGGCCACAGGCGCACACAGGCGAGACGCATTCGGGTCCTGGTTTTCCTCGAAGCCTGACTCGGTCTTTGTGCTTCCAGGCTGGTGGAGACTTGGCTCCCAGGCAGTCATGGACTCTATTGTTCTGCCAGGATGGCACCGCGTGGGTGTTCATGTGATGGCAGGGGCCTCCTGGCTGCAATCCATCCTGGTAACTGCCACTGTCCTCTCTGTCTTAGCTGGTCATGGCCTGGTGAACCTGGGAGCTCTCTGCCTCACCCACCAGTGGGAAACAGGCACTGTGGCCAAGCTCAGAGCCACAGAGCTTGGAAGCCATTCCTCTCCCGTCTTCCTCCCTCCTCTGGGTCCCTTCTTTCTACTCCCAACCCTCCCCCCATCTCCCATCTACCCAGTTTTCCACAAAGCCTCTTGGGATAGTCTCTTTCATATACTCAGGCCTTAGAAAAACAAAGGCCGGCAAAGGGAGTCTTGCTGGCACCTCTGCTTTGGGCCAAACTACCCCTGGGAACAGCCTGGCCACCTTCATGGAAGAGGACAGTGAGAAACACGGGTAGGGAAGAAAAAGGCAAATTGTGTCAATACTCTGTACTTCCGTAAGCGCTCTGCCCCAGGTTTTGCTAGTGTTCCCAGGTTTGTCTCGATCCGCTCTGGCAGTGTCTCCTATGTTACCGAGGACTGACAGGGGCTGTCTGTGAGTCTGGGTTTTGTCCCCTGAATGGCTGATCTTCCAGATATTCTGGTGACCTGTTCATTGGTCTCAATAATAAAGTTCCCTTTTTTGTGTTTGTTCTTTTAGGATTCATATTCTTGCCTCCTACACATCTGAATTTTGTGGAGAATTTTTAAGTTTATGTTCTTGGTTTTTCACGTTACCCTAGCATATCCTTTTCATAAGAAAATTGTTGTTGCTTCATTAGTTTAAAACTCAGCTGATTTGCATGCAAAAGTTTTTTAGGGAGAAATCTGTTAATTTCTTCTAGAAGAATTCATCTGAGGTAGTATAGGGGAAGAAAAGGAGAGTTGGAAACAAAGAAATGACTCTTGTGTAAATAGCATTCTGCTGGAATGCTTGGAGCTACAAATCACAGAGAGCCCAAATCACATGCTTGAAACAGTAGGGATGGGGTTCAGGTAGGGGTTGATCCAGAAGCTCTGTAATGGCACCAAGAACCCAGAATACAGGGTGTGGAGTTTCTTTTACATCTTGTTCTTGATAATATTTTCTGAAGGTATGGGTCCTTAGGAATAATATTATTAGAGGATAGCTTGATGACTTCATCTTGCTTTATTTGTAAATTCCACATTAAACATAATTCTCCCACCAGTTGGGAACGCTCCTGCCAGCATTCTTTTTACAGGTTTTGCGAGGCAGGGTGGCTGGAATGGAAGAATCCCTTCAGACTTGGAACCACACTGAGCCGGAGCTAGGAGGGGCCTGTCCCCGCGCTGCTGGGCACGCACGCTTCTTGTTTCTCCCTGTCCAGGCCTCTCCCTCTCCCGCCCTCCTGGGGAACCCGCAGGGAAATGATGGGCATTCCCAGGACAGCAGAATTACTCAACTGCGCGTTGCTGTCACAAGAAAGAGAAAACTATCCCCTGTTCAATAACCTTGTGAAAATAGGCACTGTTCCGCCCAAGACGTGTCCACTCCTACACCACGCGAGCTCAGAGCATTTCCACGCTTCACGAGAGGCTATTCTCAAAGGCAGCGCCAACAAAAATGCTCGCGCGCCACAAGTAAATAAAACCTGAAAGGACGCCCTTTTTTATGGAGAAAAGCCCCTGGGGCAAAGCCTTGCCTGACACATCCTTGCTAACTGCCTGGCTTGCCTGAGAGGGTGAAGGACGCTGAGTCTGTGGCAAGACAACGGCAGCTTTTTTTACTTGCCAAGAGCTCCACTCACTGTCCTGAAGTTTGTGCTGATCAGCCCTCGCTTCCCGATGACTTGTTTAGATGCCTAAGCTGGGGATTGTTTCACTTTGCTTGGTTTTGAACTTAATGAAAGGATTCCACACGGTGTGTATCCCATGCCCCGGGACTTGCTCCTGGTGTTCTGTGCACACTTTGTCACAGGCGTGCAGAGCTGTGGCTCAGTCGCATGGGTGGCTGCTTGGCGTCCTACTTCCTACAGATGGCAAAACATTCCTCTCTCCCTCCATTGATGGACTCCCCATGTCTCAGAGTCCTAGGACATCCACACTTTTGTGTGGGGTCTCTGGGGCACATCTGGAGGGGTTTTTCTTGGATAAGCACTTGGGAACAGAGTTGCTGAGTCACATGCACATAGCTAACAATGTTTACGAGATAGTGGTCAGTTCATTTCCAAAGTGGCCACTCCGGCCTGCACCCCCAGGACTGTGTCCGAGAACCTTCCATCCACAGCCATCGCCATTGCTGGGGTTCCCAGGCTCCTTATTCTCTGCCAATCAAATGTGAGTATGTTGGTATCACATTGTGGTCTTAATTTGCATTTTATAAGTGACAACTTCTAATTTTCTGACACCAACTGAGTGTCCAACCATTCAACTCAATTCAATCCTGACATTATATTCCCAGAATTAGAGCAGGCCCCTCAGGTTAAGGGCTCAGTCCAGCAAGATTGTCCCCACTTCTGGCACCAGCTGCAAATGGAGGGCCAGGCCAGCCATACTTTTGCTCAGCCAACTGCAAATTTGGGGGCTCCCACAAACCCTTGAGGTTTGATAATTTGTTAGAATGAATCACAGAACTCAGGAAAACAGTTTACTTACTGGTTTACTGTAAAGGATACAAATGAAAAGCCAATCAGAAGAGGCTCAGGCAAGGTATGTGGGGATGGGGAGCTTGCACAACCTCTCCAGGCAGCCACCCTTCCAGCACCTCCAGTTCACCTACCTGGGGGTTCCCCAAACCCATTGCTTAGGGTTTTTATCAAGGTTTCATTACATAGGCATAACTGATTAAATCATTGGTCTTTGATGATTGAAATCAATCTCCAGCCCCTCCCCTCCCCAGAAGTTGGGGAGTAGGGCTGAAAGTTGCACCCCACTAATCAGGTCTGGTCTTTCTGGACAGCAGTCTCATCCTGACACACCCCTAGTTGCCAGTCACCTCATTAGCGTGCAAGTAACACTCTTATCACCCCTGAGGTTCCGAGGGTTTTCGGAGCTGTGTACCAAAAGCTGGGAACAAAGACCAACTATATTTTCTGATTACACCGCAGACATTCAGTTTCATATGCTATTGACTGTGTCTTTGAAATATCTCTTCATTTATTTTGCCCATTTTCTTATCAGATTGTTTGTCATTTGGTCAGATTTTCTTCATCCTATTCTTACACTTACACATTGGAATTTTTATAAAATACTTTCAATTCTACTTCCTGATTTCAACATTTATCATTGAATCTTTGTTTATTAATAACCATAAAAGCATTAAATAATTGTTTCTCCAAAATGTTCCAGTCACCTATTTCCTTTTTCCAAGCACCAATATGAAACTGTCAAAACACGGCCCCTCTCCTCACTGTATCCCTCCTGCCCCTAATTTAGGTCCCAGTTTGGAGGAGTTTAAAACTTGTCGCTCTAGGCCACCACTAGATTTTAAGATACAGTTGTCTCTTTACTTTAAACCATTCTCAGTGCCCATATCCCCAAACTCAGGCGCATTATCACATCACTGGCCTTGACCTGGCAGATCTGCTGCGTCTCCCCACCCACGGCCGGCTGGCTGTCCTACCCCGCCGTGGTGGGAGATCCACCCTCCAGCTGGACTCTTCCTCCAGGATTCCCTTCGGCAAGGCCACCACACCACGGCCCTGTCAGGCTTGGCTGGAGGCAGAGGAGCAGGGGTTTTTATGTCTTTGGTGGGATGGGGAAGAAGACTGTTGTCTCCTGCCCTTGGAGACACTGAGCCATCAGCCCCAACATGTGCCTGCGCCAGGGGCACAACCTTTCCTGGAAGACCAGCCTGAGCAGAGCCCGCCTTCTGGGTAGTAGCCCCCAAACTTCCCCGTGACCGCATTTCCGCCCTTGGTTCTCCCAAGAAGGGTGGCAGCAACCCACGTGCTTCTGCGCCTTGGCTGGCCTCTGACCGTTTCTTTCCATCCTTTGTGATGTCTGCTTCACCTGAACGTCTAGATTTCTATCACCTCTCCAGACTCAGGTGATTCCCCTCAGGGGTGGACAGCTACAATTCACGGACTTGCCTGCTGGCACCTGACAGTTTCTGGAAATGAGGTTGCATGAATGTTTTCCAGCGGTTGGGTTACTGGAAGTCTTACTTCTTTCTACAAATGTAAGCCTTTTTCTAGCATAAGACAGAAATTTAGTGAACCCAGTTATAGCTGCTGTAATTTAGCAATAATCCCAAATAAGATGATTAAAAGAAAACCATAGCCTACTTATTTGCCAAGAACTTTTTATTAAATGTAACTATTTTCTAAACTCTGTTAAAGTCATATCTGCATTTAATGTCTCACATTAAGCAGTTACTTCATCCTGAATATATATTTTTTTGGTCATAATTTGGGGATACATTGTTCTGAGTAGAGGTTCTTCAGGTCAGAAGCTGGACCACGGTGCTTCCCAACCCTCCTGTGCTCTGAGCAGGAGGAAAGAGGACCTGCAGCTCCCTGGGGCCCCTGCTGCACCCGTGCTCCACCCTAGTCCCCATGAGCTTACCAAGAAAAGGCAGAGGCTTCCACGGATGCGCGCCCGCAGCCTTCCTCCTGCTGGGTGGTGGCCCAGATGGGAGAAATCTTCAGGGGAGACATTTTTCCCACATTTTTCTGCAGCCGCTTTTTCATTCTCATTAGAATGGCAATCAGAACACAAACCACACTTGTCTTAGTCTGCTGTTGCCATACAACAAATTACCGCACATTGACTGGTTTTCAACAAACACACACAGAGGACTTCTACAATGGCTGAGAAAGGAGCTCCATGTACCCCTCTCCAACAAAACCACAGTTTCAACTGGTGAAATACTTTTTAGAAAACAACAATCATTTAAAGACTCTGAGGACTGTCCTAAGGCCATAGAGCAAATGGTGAAACATTTATTTAAGAAAATGTATTAAATCTCATAAAGAAGAGAGTCTGTGGCATTTGAGACACAACCTGCTCCATTAATTCTCCCCCAACAGCTTTGTGTGATTGAAGCTCTATCACAGGCATATGCAAGAATTTGGGGCTCCCTTTCCCCCAGATCCTAGTCTGTGGTTAGTATGGTCCATCTTGGAATGAGTAAGCTGTAGCATTTCTCATCCTCCATCTCTGTTACAAAAGCTTTGTTTCAGGCATACACAGACAGAAGCCCAGGTCTCTCTTCTCCCACTCGTGGGGTGAACGTTCTGCTTCAGGTGTGACAGGGGCCCCAATCACCCTCTGCCCAGATCTCTTGTGAGGTGGAAGTGCCATGCTTGAAGGAACACCAGAGAAGGCCAGGGACTGCCACCCCTCCCAGGCCCACTTCTAAAGTGGGGGTGTTACTCCCAGAGAAGCGGGGCAGCCCCAGCTCTGCTGCAGTGATGCAGAGGTTTCGTCGAGAAGACAGGCAAACCATAAGGTAGCTCTGCATCTCTGACGATGTGGAACAGAAAATCTATGCTTGAGGGTTTTGGGGAAAATGGTACCCATCTTGGTGAAGAGAGCAATTATGAGGAGGGTGGTAACTCCAAGATACAGCAAAATGAACAGAACTGCAGAGAAATGTGGGACACCATTAAACATAGCAATATACAAGTAAAGAGAGTACCAGAAAGAGAAGGAAACAGAATAGACAAAATATGAAGCAGTGATGGCTGAAAACTTCCCAAGTTTGATGAAAAACATTTTTCTATATATCCAAGAAGCAGAAAAAAAACACCTCTAAGTAGGATAAACACAAAGAGATACACACTCAGACACACACACATCACAGTAAAAAAATGTTGGAAAAAAGAGAAAAATCTTGAAAGCAACAAGAGAAAAATGGCTCATCGTGTACAAGGGAATCCCAATAAAATTAATCGCTGATGTCTCAGCAGAAAGGATGGTGGTCAGAAAGCAGTGGGAAAACATTATCCAAATGCCAAAATAAAAAACTCAAACTACCAAACCAGGATCTCATACTCAGCAAAAACTATCCTTCAGAAATGAAGGAGAAATAAGGCATTACCCCTTAAGCAGAAACAGAAAATTCACTGCTTGAAGATCCACCTTAGAAAAAATACTAAAGGAAGTTCTTTAGGCTGAAAACAAGAGATAACAGACAATAATTAAAATCTTCATGAAAAACAAAATATGCCATTAAAGGTAAACATGCAGTTAATTATAAAAGACAGCAAATTTTTCATTTTTTTCTCCCTTTTTCTCAAAATTGATTTGAAAAGCAATTGTATAAATCACTGTACATATTATATAAGTATATATAACTTGTAAGGTTGGATCTGTAACATAAAATGCAACATTTTTTGAAGATAACAGCAAAAGGGAGGTGGTTGAACCAATCTTACATGGGAAGTTCTAAAATATACACTTGTTCATTTTTTTCTAATCTTTCAAAATTATTTAAAATAATAATTGTGGCAATGTATTGTTGAGTTTGTAACAGACAGACATAATATATATAATAGTAACACAAATATATATATTTGATATATAAATATACCTATGGATATGTATATTTCACTGGAATTAAACTGACAATCTGAAGTAGATTATGATATATTAAGATACATATTATAAACTCTAGAACAACCACTAAGAAATTTAATAATAGTGAAAAAAATAACCAAAGGGATTAAAATGTTATACTAGAAAATATTCACTAAATGCAAAAAAAGGAGGAGCAGAGGAACAAAAAAGCATGAGGTACATTAAAAAAATAATATAAAATTGCTGGTGTATTGAACAATGAATCACAGGCAGAGAAGGTTCAGGTGGATAAAAAAAGATCAACTAATATGCTGTGAACAGGAGCACTTTAGATTCAAACGTTCAGACAGGCTGAAAGAAAAAGAATGGAGAAGTACGGGTGTCCCCCCAAATGTGTACCCACTTTAACAGCTGATAGCTCAATTGGTGTTTCTTTCTTTTCAGATTCAGCCCATTGGAATTAATAATTATTCAAAGTGTGTATACATTTTTGGGACACTCTGTATATGTCTTAAAAACAATAACTTTAAGAGAAGTGGAATGGTTATGGTAATATACCCCAAATAAACTTAAAAACAAAAAATATTACTAAGATAAAGTGGGACATTTTATAATGATAAAAGGGTAAATCCATCAGGAAGACATAACAATTAAAAACATACATGCATATGACAATAGAACTCTAAAATACGAGAAGCACTCAGAGAAGATCGGGGTGCGAGGAGGGGTGAAGGGGGCGGTGTCCCGAGAGCCATCTCCACACGCCACCCATCCCACATGTCTCCCTTCTCTCCTCTGACAGATAGTTTTTTTCCTGAACTGAGCAATTTATGTTTGAACTGGATTTTCTGCAAAAAACGTGTGAAAAGGCCAACCTATTTCTCTTTCCTCCACTCTCTCCCTCTCCTCGTTAAGCTCTTACTTTCAACATTTTAAGCCTCCAGCTGAGGTGGACTAGTTTTCAGAGCTACACCCCAACCCCTCCTTAACAGCTGACTGGAAATGCTTAGGATTTTAAGCATTTTGGAGTGAAAGTACCTGCTGAGAGACTAGTGCATTTAAAATTTTAGGAGCTGGGGGGAAACGGGTACCCATGAAAGCATTCCCATCGTGCGCTCCAGTAACCTCCCCAAAGCCTTTTAACGGCTCCTTGTAATTAATTTGGAAAGGTTTTTATGGGAGTCATTTCAAATTTATGGAGACAGGAATGGCCGTGTTAGTTTCGGCAAAATTACGGAAACCCATGTTCTGTGCCTTTTCTCACACACAGCACCTCCTCCCTCACCCCAACCCGCAGTCCACAGTTCCCTCTGGTTCTCCTGCCCCTGCACACTCCCTTACACCCCCTCTACACACCCCCTTTACACACTCCCTACACCCCCTTACACCCCCTTACACCCCCTTACACACACCCTCTACACACCCCCTTTACACACTCCCTACACCCCCTTACACCCCCTTACACACCCTTACACACCCCCTCTACACACCCCCTTTACACACTCTTACACCCCCTTACACACCCTTACACACCCTTACACACTCCCTACACCCCCTTACACCCCCTTACACACACCCTCTACACACCCCCTTTACACACCCCCTTACACCCCCTTACACACACCCTCTACACACACCCTTTACACACTCTTACACCCCCTTACACACCCTTACACACCCTTACACACTCCCTACACCCCCTTACACCCCCTTACACACACCCTCTACACACCCCCTTTACACACCCCCTTACACCCCCTTACACACACCCTCTACACACACCCTTTACACACTCCCTACACCCCCTTACACCCCCTTACACACCCTTACACACTCCCTACACCCCCTTACACACACCCTCTACACACACCCTTTACACACTCCCTACACACCCTTACACACACCCTCTACACACACCCTTTACACACTCCCTACACACCCTTACACACCCTTACACCCCCTTACACAACCCTCTACACACACCCTCTACAGTCTCTACACAGAGTCTCTACACACTTTCTACAGCCCCTTACACCCCCTTACACACCCTTACACACCCCTCTGTAAACACCCTCTACATACGCCTTCTACACACCTCCTGTGCACACAGCTTTATACTTTCTCCCGCACACCCTCTCCACATCCCCTGTACACACACATCTGCACACACCCACTACAGATTCCCTTTGCACACAGCCCTCTGCACTGTGTCTGCGGACATCCTCTGCGCCCATGCCCGCGCCCTGCCTGCGCTCGTCCCTCACGCTCTGAGCCAGCAGCGCTTTGTCCGGCCCACTGGCTGGTCTCTCCGGCCGAGCTCATGGGACTCGCAGCTGTGGGATCGCAGGTGCTACGGGTTTAACCTGCGCATCAGATCAGCGCTCGGCTGGGACGAGAGCGAAAGGAAATGCTTTCCGAAGCTCCTGTCCCCGTGCCGCTGCTGGACACGAACAGACCCGGGCCAGCTGCCCGCCCCCGCCCCCGGGGACGCTGGCACGGGGACCGCCTGGCCCCATCTGCACTGTCCACAGCGGGGCCTTTCTTCCTCGGCCGAGGGAAAATCTGAGAGAGGACTTGAAACTGGGTCCAGATGTCTCCAGGAATAATATCTCACTTGGAGGCCATGGCCTTTTGGCCAAGGGCCCCGCAGGATGCGAGGGACATCTGGGCAGCAGCCGAGCTCCTGCTGCTGGGAGGCTCTGCTGGAGGAGCGACCCCTCGGGTCACCAGCGCTGTTCACGAGCCTCTCGCCCAGAAAAGAGCTGAGCTGCTGGGTGCGGGGGAAACCGGGAGGGGCACGTGGGAGGGGGTCTCTGGGCCGGGGCGTGGGTGCTGGTCAGATGCAGCCTGGGATTTGCTAACTAAAGAATCTCCTCTCCATAGAGAAGACGTGAGACGGCAATGGAGCCAATGAGCCAGCTGACCTCTTCCCAGCAGAAGAAGGAAGTTGTCAGGCTTCGGCTGCAGCCCCCACCGCCCGGAGGGCCAGAGGATGCTCACAGTCTAAGAGTGAACCCCTCACCTGCGTCCCTGAGGCCACCTCCCGCGCCTTTCCCCAGGGGGCTCGGGTGAGGCCCCTCCCGCAGAGCACACGCTCAGCCGTTGCAGCCAAACCTCGCCCAAACGTCTCCACAGCGTGCTTGCCAAGGGCAACTCGAGGTTTTATATCTTGAGTGTTTTAAAGGATTCTATTAACCAAGATATTACTGACCTTGACAAAAATTGGCTCAAACCTGAAACAAAAATAGAGACTGGGTTAAGGAAGCTCTGAGTACGGCTTACCCACGGTTCCGAGGCCAGCTGCTGGTGCTGCAGGAAGGGCTGGGAGGATGCTACTGGTCCATTTCCCTAGAACCAGGGAGGGGCCCCACTCTCTGAGGGCCCTGAGACTTCTGGGCTGGGGGTCCAGGGCCTGACCTGTAGCCCACGTGGCACTTATTGGCTCTGGTTTCTTGGGAACGAGCCCGCAGTTCCTTAGGGTGTGAGTCTCCCGTGAGTGACAGCACCTACGTGTTCTCTGTAAACTCAGATGCCTCCCATTGAGACTGTGCAGCACCCCAAGCAGCCGTCAGCCCGGGAGGACACTGCAGGGCACCTGGCTGTGGTCCGGAGAGCGCTTTTCAGAAACACAAGCCTGGGGCTCCACCAGGTGAGGACTCAGCCGGGGTGCGGGGGAGAGAGCAGAGCAGTCCGGACTTCTCCCTCGCTTCCCCTCTGCTCGCAATGCACCGGTGACACCGCGAGCTCGGAGGGTGGCTTCCCAGGCCACACGCTAGCTCCCCCCAGCACCGCGAGCTCAGCAAAGCCATAGCACCTGGGTGGCATCTGGGGCCAGCATTCCACTCTGGTGACAGACCAGGACGCACGTGGTTAACTCCTCAGGCCCAGCCAACAGCAGTGAGAAAAACAGGCCCAGAGAGGCCCAGCCTGGCCTCTGTTCCTGGTCTGTGAGAAGTGTTGGGTTT
Source organism: Miniopterus schreibersii (assembly GCF_964146895.1). Lineage (NCBI taxonomy): Eukaryota > Metazoa > Chordata > Mammalia > Chiroptera > Miniopteridae > Miniopterus > Miniopterus schreibersii. Next base: position 68,803,832 of record NC_138111.1, on the reverse strand, counting down.
CAGACACCCAGGGTCTTGACCCTGAGGGTGAAGAAATCCGTCATCTGCAAATCACGGAGAAGTGAGAAGCGAAAAGAAAAATCGGAAGGAGCGAAATGTCTGGGGGAGTGGAAAGGAACACGCGGCTATGACGCCCTGGGCTCTATTGGAGACGCAGAACCGTATTTTAAAACCAGCCAGAAATACACAGAGGGAAGGAAGCTGGTTAGCCACACAGGATCCGGCGGGGGGGCGGGCTCGCCTCCTGCGCTCTGAAGCTGGGGCTCCAGGGAGGGTGACGGCTGTCCCGCAGGCCAAGGAGGGGAGCTTGAACCAGCCAGTCTCCCCGCGTCACTTCTGGTCACCAATGAGAGGCTCCACAGTCTTGTCACCACACCGCAGTGTATCTACGTGTATAATTCAGAGAGGGGGGCGTGCAAAGTGACAAAAAAAGAACAAAAAGAAAGAAAATACCCATCCTGCTCTGAATTTTAGTAACTAGTGCTTTGTCAGAACAAGTAAAAATTGAACTTATAAATCGAAGAGAAGGAAAAGACAGGAAAGTCCAAGGGCAGAAAGGGTCTGTGATTAGAGAAAAGCCCCAGCGCAAAGCAAAGCCACTGGAAGAAGGAAAGGGGACTATCTAAAGGAAGGGGAAGCGTGCTGGAGGGCCTTCCACCGCAGCTAAACACTGGGAAAAAAGAAGCTCTTTTTATACATTTTCATTTGGGAGGTTATCTGGACACTGAGATGTGAGGCATGCATGACAAGTGGCCCTCTGCTCCCTGCCCCGCCCCAGGAGGTATCATTTGTACATACAAAAAAATCATCGACCCACATTTGACAAAGTGTACTTGAAATAAAATGTCAGTTTTCCGTTCTTTTATTGGGCAAACAAAGTTAGGGGTTCTCAGAGAGTTCCACTCTGTGATCTGAGGTACAAGATGGAAAAACCCTATATTATTCGTCAATTTATCAGGTTCAAGTGACACAACTGGTCAGAAGATGAAGGTTCTAATTTTTAAAAAATTTTCTCAGGTAAAAGGTGGTGAAGCAGGTGTGAGACGGATAAAAAGCAGAGGTGAAAGTGACTGACTGGTTCGTGAACTAGGAAGCTGCTGGACTCTTGCTTTTGAATTTTCTAGGCTATAAAATTGCAGGGAAGCCTCAGAGGTGAAGGTGCAGGACCCTCAAAGATGTCTGTCCCCAAGTTACTGATGGCCTCGCATCCAAGTAAGTGCTTGTGGTCTGTGCAGAGGGTCCAAGCGGGCTTCCGGTGGACTGGGCTGAGCCACCCCAGAGGGCCGCAGTGCCTGAGTCACGCAGCGTCTCTGCCCAACCCTGGCCCCACCTTCCTGGTGTTGTGGGCTGAACTGTGTCCCCTCCCCCAAATTCACACGCTGAGTCCTGATCCTCAGTGTCTTAGAAAGTGTCCTTGGGTGATGTATAGGAGCTACCCAAGGACGCGGATCCTGAGAGGCCTGCTGGCTGTGGCCACCAGCCCAGGAGGCCATTCATATTCATATCTCTCTCTCCATCTTTGTGCCACAAAGAGTGGACACGGGGTAGGGATTGGTCACTGTCCCAGGAGGAAGAAAAGGGGACACGCTGTGTGTTTCAATCCCAGCCTCTGCCTCCAAGTGTCAGGGTGTCAAAGGCTCTTTTTCTAGCTTGTTGTTTGGAAGATGGGTCTCAACTTGTTAATAGTTGTACGTGTGGCTAGTTTCCTTGGCCGGACAACATACATGGTCATTTTGCTGATTTCTTCTACATGATGTAATTTTTAAAAAGTTTGTTGTCTGGTCTAGAAGCCCCTGCGCCTTGAAAGACTGTTCACATGAGAATGAGAGTTCAGTGGCATCCTGTGTGGGGACAGCAAGCAGCACCTTCCCACAGTGGGCCCCCCCCCCCGTGTTCACTGACAGTCCGAGGGCTGGGGTGCAGGAGACTTGGACTGATGTCTGCCTTTGCCTCCTGCCCTGGTGCCTTTGAACTTCCCCTTCCAACTAAGGGAGGGGAGGAAGCAAGAAGACACAGGGAGGGCCAGGATTTTCCAGCCTTCTCCTGGGGAGAGCACCTTGGGGATGGGGTGGGGGGCCTGCTGGAACAGACCATGAGGAGGGGCAGCCCTCTGGCCAACTGTCCTTCAGACTCGGGGCTTTATTCACCCCAGAGCCTGTGGAAGGGAATGGGGCTCCCACTGGGCCGAGCGTGGCTCAGTCCAAATCTCTCAGGTTGTGTCTAAAACTTGCATCACTGTGAACTCTAATTGCGCAGTGCAGTTAAGTGTGAATTCCCAAGGCTCTGCCTCCTCAAATTCAGTTATTTGAAGTCTTTCTTTAAGGTGTGAAAATTATTGAACACTGAGGGTTTGCTTCAAGTTTTTACATTAAAATCAATTATACATATGCAAAAAAGCAGAATATAACTAATTACACGTGCGGTGACACCCTTCACACATACACAGTTGACAGAGCTTGTGGTGGGGATGACAGAGCTTTCTTAGTGGCATTTGGTAATTTTTCTACAAAGCACATGTATACCTGTCATTTCATTTTAAGTAAACAACAATCTCTAAGGCCTAAGACCAAATTCTACTTGCAGAGCAAAGTAGGACCCTCGTCACCTGCAGGGGACCATCGGCCAACTCCAGCCTCCCCTCCACGGGGCTCAGGGCATCTGCCTTAGGAGGGATTTTATGTGCTGGAGTGTAAGCTATTTTTAGGTAAGCAAAACTGCAGGAAGTAGATGATCCTGGAATTGCCAACTTCACCCTCTTTGGACGAAGGCAAGACGTAAACCTGGGCTTGCTTTTCCCCAGGCCGACCCCCGTCTCTGCCCCCAGCATCCAGCAATGGGCTTCTCACTTCTGCTTGAGAGGCTGGGATTCAAGTCCTGCTCTGCCAGTTGTGGCAGCTCTAGGCTCACTTTGTTCTGAGTGGGGCAGCAGGACCCAAAGAGAGACCTGATTGAGTGGTTGCGGATGGTTTGAAGGGCTGGGTCCTGAGGCTCTAGTGGGGCGGAATATAAGGTAGAAAAGAGTCCTTTTCACGATGCTTTCTGCCGGCCATACACCCCGCACCCCGCAGAGCTCAGCCTCTCCTGCACACCTTTCCCCTTCTGACTGGTCCTGGCAGGAGTGGGGCCCTCACAGAGACACTGACGGGAGGCTGGTGGCCTCTGGAATCTTCCAGGTATGCCCTGGCCCATCTGCCTTCTCTGCCACGTTGGGCCATGAGGCCGGCGGAGTAGGGGGCTGGCCCCTGACCAGCTCTGGAGGCCCAAGAGCAAAGAAAAACAAACATTTCCCCTGTTTAAACCACTGTTTTACCCAGGAATGGGGAGCGGGGCAGTGCGAGGTGGGTTTCTGTCATGCACAGCCAAAGAGCATTAAACGCTTCAACATGGGTTACTATGCAATTATGTCACTGAGACACAGACGTTCCCAAGGTGGCGGATCGCGGGACCACTCCCCCTGCTCTGCCTTCCTCTTGGGGTGTGTTTGCGACTCCGTCACTCGCTGGAATCTTGGCCCAAGTGTGAGCAGAGAGGATGGTGCAGCAGTTGGGTCGGTTGAGTTGCCACTAGAGCTGCTATTTGATTTCTCACAGAAGGTTTGGGAAAAGGAATGCTGGCAAGAATCTGATTTCTGAATTGTCAATGTGTTTTCAGCTCTAAACAGGTGCAGAGAATATACTGTTTAAAAGATACTCACAAACCATCCATTTCAAGCACACAAATGTAAAGAACCGGTACAGGAAACCCCACGGACCCAAACGCAGCTCCGATGATTGCCCACATTTGCCTCTTGCTCCGTTTATACGGTGGTTCTCCGGGTGTGAGCCCAGCACCAGCGGCGCCTGGAACTTGCTAGAAATGCGAGTCTAGGTCCTACCCCAGCCCTATGGGGTGGGAAGTGCGGGCCCAGCAGCCTGTGTTGAATGTATGTCCCTCTGGGGGACGTGGTCCTTGCCTAGTGTGAGAAGCACACATCTGTGCCCCCAGGTTTGTTGGCTTGTTTGTGTTTGTTGAAGTTTAGTAGAGAAAATAACCAACTGCAGGTGTCTTGACTGCTAGGTCCTTCCCGAGCATCTCTGAAGCAGACGGACCCCATTCTTTCATGTAACGGATGTGTCATGGCCTCTAATTGTTTTCATGGGAATTGGAACCCAACCGTTCTGTTCTGTAATATCATCTAGTGCTAAGCGCATATTCAGACTTTCTTGATTAACTATAAAATGCCCTTTTACGTTTGGCTTTTAAAATCCAAATCTAAACACGGGCTATACAGTGGATGCAATGGTTAGGCGACTCAATTGTCTTTTACTCTAAAAGCATCTCTCTTCTCTATTTATTTATCTGCTTATTTGATTTTGTTTAGAGGAAGCATGCTGTTTGTCCTGCAGAATGTCCCACCTGTTCAGGTTTTTAAATTTCCATGCTTCTGTGTGCACAGCTACGTGGCAAATGTTTCTGGGGAAGCACAGCCAAACATTGCAGCCTCTGTGAGCTTCAGACAATAAGCCACGTCCTGACCTTCCCTGCTCTCCGCCTGGCAGGCGACCCCTCTAGTCTAAGTGGCACCGTGACCGGTATTATTTCTGCACTGGCCAAAAGCTAAGGCTGGAGGTGGGGAGTGGGCTGGTGAGGAGACTGATAGAGGAGCAGGGGTACTTGGCACATAGTAGGTGCTCTGTCTTAGTGGAGCTTGAACAAATAAGTAAAACAAAAGGACCGATCGTCTGCGCCTCGGGTCCCCAGAGGCAACACTGTGCCCCACTGCTGACTTTGTCAGGGACCCCCCAGCGAACATGACCCGGTGGAAACCCAGGGGTGGCTCCGGGTGGGGAGGGGCTGTGGGCCCGGCGTGTGCCAGCTGGGCCAGTGCGATGAAGCAGAGGGGGGCACCAGGAACTCGCCTTGGTCTCCGCTGGGGTCCAAAATGAAAGACACTCGGCGGCTTCTCACCAAGGGATCTAGCAGTTGCACTCCTTGGTATTTACCCGAAGGAGCTGGAATCTTATATCGACACCAAAACCCGCGTGCGGTGTTTATAGTCGCGTTATTTATAATCCCCAAGCTTGAAGGCAACCGGCCTGACCTCCAGGGGTGAATGGATAAGCTGGTGCATCCTGACAACAGGGTATTTATTATCCGGCACTGAAAAGAAATGAGCTGTTAAAACGTGAAAAGCCAGGGAGGACACTTAAACGCATCTTGCTAAGGGAACGAAGCCAGGCTGGAGAGGGCGCATCAGTATGGTTCCACCCGTGTGACATGCTGGACAAGACAAAACTACGGAAACAATGAAGCCGAGCGGCTGCGAGGGGGTGGGGTGCGAGACGGGTTAATAGCCGGAGCGCCGGGACTTTTAGGGCAGTGAATTGGGGGGTCCGTGTCCTCACACACTTGTCCAACACCGAGAGTGACCCTCAGGTGAACTCTGGCCTCTGGGTGACGACGATGTGTCAGTGCAGCCCCTTTCTGTGGACACGCGGGTCTGTGCATGTTCTCAAGGTGTTTTCGTTTTTTCTTTAAGCAACATGAGTGTATTTGATGTTTATTTCACAACAGTGTGTTTGTCAGGTCGCTGTGAACAGAAACAAAATAGCAGGTGTGAAAGTGCCTTTAGATCTTCAGAAGAAACCACCCTGTAAACCCAAGTCATTATTCCTAATGAAGTGATTCGGGACGTCAGCTCCTCTCCGCCCACCTCATCAATTAAAAAAGCCTCTGTTCTTTCCCTTCCCGACACTCACCCGCACCTCTCGGCTTCCAGCTTCTCTAGAGAAAATAAGTAACTGGTTTCGGTTATTGATGGGACAGAGTTTATATTTGTGCCCACAGGATCTCAGAGACCCTAATTTTAAGCACTCTATCTTCCCAGCTAGAAACAGAGGCTCCCTGGGACCCAGACCCACACTCCCCTTTCCTCAAGATTTAGCAGCACCGGCACCTCAACTCTGCAAACTGCATGAATTCCCTGTATTGAGCTCTCTCGGTACAATTGGAATGTTTCTCCAAAAATACTGAACCAGATTTTTTTATCTAATCATTGTTATTTTATAACTTTTAAACAGTCTAGCTATGAAGTAATTTCTAATATTTCAGGGTATATGATGGGACATGAATCACTGCAGCCTTGGAAATTGTGGCCGTGGGATCGGGGTCTAGTGGGGGTGTTAGAGACCCACTCGGGGACCCACTCAGGTGACGCGTCCTGGACTCTGTCCCCGTGGCTCAGCCAAGCAGCGGGCCCTCCTCACGGCGGAGTGGCCGGCTCACTGCGGTCGGAGCCCCGGCCCAGAGGCAGCAGGGAGCGCGGAGGGGCGGGAGGCGAGCTTGCTGAGCAGGCCTTTCCTCGGGAAAGTGGGGATGCGAGTGCCTTCCTTTTGGACTTGGCTAGAGAACCTGACAGGCGTCAGGGCTGGGTGGAGCCTGAGGCCACTCCTGAACGCAGCTTCTCTGCCAGGGACAGGAGGGCTGGAACCACGCGCAAGAGCTTCCTACAGTCCAGCCTGTGACTGCAGGTGAGGCCAAGGTCACTCTGAAACCGGGCCGCTTAGGTGTGTGTCGCCCAAGGAGCACGCTGCCGAGGGCTTTGGGAAGGTGACCTGCGAGGCCCGGGGTCACGCCCACGTGCTCACAGCTTAACCTCAGTTTTGTCAGCAGCGCTCAACCGAACGCCTCCAGTTCTCAAAGTTCTTTGAATCCTGAGAAGCCACAAGCCTCCCATTTCCCTTGTATATTTGTGACACCTGATACAGATCTCTGAGAATAGTTATTTTGAAACTGTAGGCTTTTTTGTGTTTCTATTATCATTATTCTCTGTTTATCCTTTATTTATGGCAACCTGATAACCCATCCAGGTTAATTTGGCAGCCTAATGGCTCCTTCCAACGCCACATTCTTACCATCCTTTCACTTTGTAAAGTAAGATGACGTTTTTACTTTGAAATGGAAATTTATCTCCATTTGTAACATGGAGCAACAGGCTAAAAAAACAAACAAACAGAAGACAACAACTCAGGTCACCTTTTCAGTGGGCTGTCCAATTGTTGCTGTGCCTTGCCTTGTAACGAAAAGGCTGTGATTTCTCCGTCACGTTGCTTTGAAAGTTGGTCCAAATCAGTTGTCTGTACAGTGTGACTACATTTCTGGACTCTGTTCCATTCCCTTGATTGTTTTGGTATGTGTTTTTAACAAATTTATACTGTCTTGATTACTGTATTCTCACTGTAATCTGGAAATCAGATAGTGTTAGCTTTCTAAATTTATTCTTATTTTTAAATGTAGTTTCGGCTATTGTAAGTATTTTGCATTTCTGTATGAATTTTAGATTTAATTATAAAATGTTATAAAAGACTGCTGCAATTTCTATCGGGATTGCATCGATTCTATAGGTCAATTTGTGGTGAATTGACATCTTAACACTATTGTCGTTCCACCCATGAACCCACAGTATATTTCTTCATTTATTTAGGTCTTCAATTCTTCTTAATAACATTTTGTATGGTTCTTTCACTTCTTTTGACAGACTAATCATTAAATATCTCATATTTTATGCTAAAGCAAATGGTATTATTAAATTTTCAGTGTCCAATTGTTTGATGTAAGCACACAGAAATAAAATAGGTTTCTGTATATCGATGTCTTGTATTCTGGAAACTTGCTATACTCATTTGCTAGTTCTGCTAGCTTTTTTTGTAGATGCCATAAGATTTCTACATAGATGATCATGTCACATGCAAATAAGGACAATTTTACTGTTTTCTTCCCAACACGAATACCTTTAGCTTCTTTTTCCTGCCTGTTTGTATTGGCTGGAACCTACAGTACCATGTCGAATAGAAGTGTGTTGTTTTTGATCTCAGAAAGAAGGCATCGGTCTTTTACTAGTAAGTATCATGTCATCTGTGGAGGTTTGGTAAATGCCTTTCTAATATTTGTTTCATCTTAAGTATATGTTGGATTTTATCAAATGCATTTTCTGTGTGGATTGAGGTGTTGATATTGATATTTCTTTTCCAATTTGCTAATATGGTGAATTACATTGATTAGTTTCTGAATGTTAATCGAACCGTGCATTCTGGGGATAAACTCCACTTAGACAAAATGTCTTTTGCTTTTAATACATTGTCAGCTACATTAGCTAAATTTTTTTTGAGCATTTTTCATCTGTATCTATGAGAGATATTGGTCTGTACTGTCTTTTCTTTAATATCATGTCTGGTTTTAGAGTCAGCACCGTCCATGCTGGTCTCAGGATGAGTTGGGAAGGAACCTGTCCTTTTTAATCTTCTGAAAAAATTTTTGTAGAATTGTAAATTTTTTCTTCTTTAAATATTTCATAGAATTCACCAGTGAACCACCTGGAGCAGAGTTTGTGTGAGTGTTGTGAGAAAACAAATTAAACTTCTTTATTTTGGGGTTATTCAGTTTACCTATGTTTTCTTGAGTGAACATTAGTAGTTTGTGTCTTTCAAAGACTTTGTCCATTTCATTTAGTACTCAAATTAATTGGCATGACATTGTTCATAATATTCCCCTATTGTCCTATTGAAACCGGGCAACAATGGGTCCGGGCTGCCTGTCACCACTTGAGCCAGTTAAGCCGAGACAGGGTTGAATCATAAATGAGCATTTATTCCAACATTGCCGGCAAATTGGGAGAGCAATAATGTTCATCCATGAAAATCTGCTCTGCCCCCCCCCCCCCCAAGCCAGCTGCCTATATTGGGTAGAAGGTCAGAGATTACATGGGAAAGTAGGAATTACAGGCACAGGGAAGCAGGCAAGGTGGGCTGAGGGTCTCAAAGGGCTGGTGCCTCTGGGATTCCATCCTTTCGGGAACAGGCTGTGAATCTCAGAAAAAGCGAATGGACCACATTCCAAGTGTAATTCCCATGTCCCGGGGCTACAACTCTTAGCCCAGTTAGAAAGTGCTTTTTCTAGTTAGAACAGAACAATCACAGTTAACAGAACATGATCAATATTTCTTATAACTATAGCTAACAATCAGTCTACAGAGCATGGTCAACATCTCTGCCCCTAACACTATTATCTTTTGATTCTGAGGTGATATCACTTTTCTCTCTTTTGATTTTGATAACTTGTGACTTCTCTCTTCTTCCCCACCCCCATCAATCTTACCTAATGTCTGTAAATTTGATCAGTCTTCTTAAAGAAACAGTTTTTGATGGTATTGATTTTTTTCTATTGTCTTTCTGCTTTCTGTTTCATTAATTTCCACTCTGATCTTTGTTACTTCATTTCTTCTGCTTACTTTGGGGTTTGTTAACTTAAGAAACATTCAAACCTATGAAGAATTTTTGTGAGTTTATTTGAGCCAAACTGTCAACACATGCTGGGAAGCAGAATCTCAGTAGATTAAGAATATGCTCCGGAGGATGGCAGTTTTGCACCCTGCTTTATAGCTTAGAGTCAAAGGAGGAGACCTAAGTGGGTTCCATGAAATTCACTGGGGATAGATTAAGGAGGTGGGGGAGAATCTCTGGGATTGGATAAAAATTAAAATGATAGACACATACTTCAGGATAGTTAAGAGTCAACAATGAACATGATAACAATCAGGGCATTTAGTCTTGCAGAGGGGTGCCTGTGCTGTGAAGGAATTGAAGGGTCCAGAAAAAGGAAAATTACTGTTTTGCAAAGGCCTGTTAATCAGGTTTGTTATCTCAGATGCGGCAAGACCACAGGCTCAGTTAAGGTGAAGATTTTCCTTTGTTAGGGGAAAACACAGTCTTAGGACATGACTACCCACCACAAACTGCTTTTAGTTAAAAAGGTTTTCATTTCAGACCATCCTTTGTGGTTACTTTAGGTGTCTGAGTTTGCAAGGCTGCCACGCAGGCCTCCCCCGAGCTGGTCAGGTTAGTCTGTGATTCCTTTTCGTCCACAGTTTCTTGTGATTGGGCTTCAATCAGCTTCCTGAATCTGTGAGCTTATAGGTTTCATGAAATTTGGTAAATTTTTGGTCATTATGTCATCAAGTATTTATCCTGTCACTACCCTGTTTATCAGGGACTCCATTTACCTATTTATTTGCAACTTGAAATTTTCCTACAGAACTGATCATCTGTTCATTTCAAAATTATTGTTTTCTCTGTGTTTTATTCTTCATGAAAAATAAGATTGTCTAGCCCTGCTGATAGAAACAGGCTCTATTCTTGGACGTGATGAGTGCTTTGGGCACTACTCCCTCCAATCCTCTCTGGTGGCTCTTCCCTGGCCTCAGGCATTTCCTCACACAGCCATGGCATTGAATACTCAGCTGAAGCCTGGCGGGGAAGCAGGGTTCGCCCCCTGTGCATTTCCCTTCCCCAGGACTCTGTCCCCCAGCCCCACCTCCTCCACTTGGGAGCTTGTTGGGCTCTCCCTGGATGGCTCCTTCCTGAGCCCCAGCCTGAAAGCTCTATCCCATCCATAGGCTGGGGCGATTGATTGTTGGGCTCGTTTCATTTGTTTCCTATCTCTCAGGGATTACTGTCTTTCGTTGCCCAATGTCCAGTGTCTGGAAAACAATTATTTCATATATATTTTTAGTTATGTGTGTATGTGTGTGTGAGGGGGTGAAATCTGGTATCTGTTATTTTATCTTGATTAGAAACTTGTGTCTTCTCAACACTTCTATTTGAAAACCTGGATAAAACAGATAATTTCTTAGGAATATATAATTTACTTAAACAGACTTGAAAAATATAGACTGACTACCAGAGAGGAAATAGAAAAGGTTTCCAGTTAAAGCTCCAGAAATCACTAAGTTCAGTTGTTTTCCCAAGGAATTCTACCAAACCTACACAGAACAATTGCAATGCGATTAAGTGGTCCTGTCCTAGAGCTTAGAAAAAGGACTGCTTCCAAGTCATTGAAACAAAGATGGCACAAGAGAAACTTACAGACCAATGTCACTTAGGAATATTGATTTAAAAGTAATAAATAAAACATTACTAAATAAAACCTGCAACAAATAAACATAACTATTCACCATGACCAAGCATGTTAGTTATTCCAGGAATCTAATGACAGGAAATTATTAATATGGTTAATATGTTAGAGAAGCTAAGTTGAAAAAGTGTGTGCTTATTTTCAAGGATGTTGAAAGGCATTCAATAAAATGTAATACCCATTCATGATAAAAAACAAAACAAAAAACACCTGCTTAATAAAATAGAAATATATATATAGCTATATATGCTACATTAGTAAAAAAACATATACCTATTTTAGCCTCAAGGCAATAGTATCTTTTTTGTTGGAAAGTACTTCTATTAAATTAAAAGACAATAATACCCACTGTTATCATTATTATTTGGATTTTTTTGGAAGTACCAGTCAATGCAATTAGAACTACTAGTAAAAACTGGAGGTAAAAAAATTGAAAAAATGGAAATAAAATTGTGGCTAGTTTTAGATAACATACAAATTATATTTTATGTATTAATTCATTATAGCTGGAAAATCAGAATATTTTCTGAAAAAATTATTTTAAACAATAAGAGAATTCAATAACATGGCTTAGTTCAAAATTGATAGATACAGTTTTACAACCTTTGTGTATAAAAGCAGCAATTAATTGGAAGAGCAAAATGGAAGAAAAGAACCCACCTAGAATATAAGGTAAAATAATGACTACTAAAAATGTGGAGAATCTGTAAGAAAAACTGTGAAGTTCTTTTGAAGACCATGAAAAAACACCCACCTGTGCAAGTGGGAAGGCCGCCTATAGAGCTGATCAGAAGGCTCAACATTGCAAAGATGCTAGTTTCCTCCTAAGTTAAATTTTAACATTACTTGGAATCCAATAAAAATATTCTTAAAATATTTTTTTTACAACTAGGCAAAATAAACATCAGAGAAGAAAATTATATGAAAAACAAAAACGATGAATGACAACCAACCTATTCGAAGTTCAAACATATCACGAAGCTTCAGTCATTAAAAGGGCTTGGTGTTGGTGCAAAAATTTATGGATCAACGCCCCAGAATAGAATGTCCAGAGAGCTTCACGGGCTAGAGAAAACTCACTAGATTATAGAACTGGGATTCATCAGTGGGGAAAAAGATGGATTATTCAACAAATGCTTTTGGACAAATGGGGGCGTCTGGAAAACATAAAACTCTATCCATACCTCACAGTTTACACTGGAATTCTAGGTAGGTCAAATATTTTAATTTTTGTTCTTAAAATATGAGAAGAGATGGCCTAACATGTAAGGAGCTTGGAAGACACTATTCCCATCCTCACACCAAGAAAAAAGCTGAAAAACTGAAAACAACAACCTTTGTAAAATCCATCAGAGAATTAAGGTCACAGGACAGACCACCACCCTGAAAGCTAGAGAGACAGGCAGATACAAAGAATCACAGCTGACATGGAGCAGGTGCCACCCAGAAACCATGCCAGAGCCAGCAGCAGGCACAGATTTGCTCTTCAAGGGTAACTGATAAATTGTTGGAGCTTGAGGTTGGACTAGCTTGAGAGAAAAGCTCCTGAGGCTGGGCCTGGTGGGGATGGAGTGGGGGAACGACTTCTCGAGTTATAATTCTAGGAGGCCCATCGGGTTCTCAGGGTGGAGATCAGAGGAGAGTGGAAAAGTAACCATCCTGTTCTTCACAGAGGAAATATTTCACCAGAGCTTAACCAACTTGGGTTTTTCCTGAGCCTCACACCCAGGGAAAGGAAACACCCAGCTCCAGGGCCCTCCAGCCTTTCGCGTGGGAGAAGGGAACTCCGCACCCGGGCCTCATCTAGCCTCCTGACCCGCCGAACAGGGGGCGAGGGGAAGGTCGCAGCCCAAGGGCACAGGCTCACTAAAAGGCTAAGACTAATCTAATCACAGGGCTGAAGAGCACTGGCTGCCCCCCACCTCTCACCACCTCATTACCGAAGGCCTATTTACCACAGTTCTTTTTACCTAGTAAAAAGTCCTGTTTCCAACAAAAAATTACAAGGCATGCTACAAGGCCAAAACAGACTTTAAAGAGACAAATTAACCATTAGAACAAGGTTCAGACATGGCAGGGAGATTGGGACGATCATAAATTTATTAGGGATTTAAAAGAAGTATAATTAATACACTGAGGACTTTAATAGAAAACGTAGACAACATGTAAAACAGAAGAATAATGTAAACAGAGAGAAGGAAATTCTAAGAAAGACTCAAAAATAAATGATAGAAATAAAAAAAATAGCTAAAATGAAGAATGCCTTTGATGGGGATATTCGTTGACTGGAATGCCTGAGGAAAGAATATCTGAAATTGAGGATCTGTCAATAATAACTTCCCAAACTGAAAAGAAAAGAGAAGGGACTGGAAAAAACTGCAAAATAACCAAGAACTGCAGGACAATTACCAGAAGAAAAAGGGAGAAAACTAACAGAATAAATATTTTAAAGCAATAATGACTATTTTACAAAATGAATTTCAGACACCAAATCACAGATTCAGGAAGCTCAAAAAACACTAAGGACAAATGCCAAAAAATTGACACTTACGTATATCATATTTAAAAACAAAGAAAAAACCTTGAAAAACTTCAGAGTTAAAAAGAAAACTTACCTTACTTATTGAGGAGCAAGGATAAGAATTATATTGGACTTCTCTTTAAAAAGCATGCAAGAAGAAATATAGTGAAATATTTATAGTGTTGAACAAAACAATCTCATTGACCTAAATGTTTGTAGCCAGGGAAATTATCCTTCAAAAATGAAGGAGGACTTCCAGTACTACGTTGAATAAGAGGGTGAAAGTGGACACCCTTGTCTTGTTCCTGTTTTAAGGGAAATGGTTTTAGTTTTTCCCATTGAGTATGATGTTGGCTGTAGGTGTGTCATAATGGCCTTTATTATGTTGAGGTATGATCCCTCTATTCCCACTTTGCTGAGAGTTTTTGTCAGAAATGGGTGCTGGATTTTGTCGAATGTTTTTTCTGCATCTATTGATATGATCATATGATTTTTGTCCTTCATTTTGTTTATGTGATGTATCACATTTACTGACTTGCAGATGTTGTACCAGCCTTGCATCCCTGGAATAAATCCCACTTGGTCATGGTGTATGATCTTTTTAACGTATCCCTGGATCCGGTTTGCTAATATTTTGTTGAGGATTTTAGCATCTATGTTCATTAGGGATATTGGCCTGTAATTTTCTTTCTTTGCTGTGTCTTTATCTGGTTTTGGGATTAGGATGATCCTGGCCTCATAAAAAAAGCTTGGGAGACTTCCCTCCTCTTGAATTTTTTGGAATAGTTTGAGGAGAATAGGTGTTAATTCTTTGAATGTTTGGTAAAACTCGCCTGTAACTCCATCTGGCCCAGGACTTTTGTTTGCTGGGAGTTTTTTGATTACTGCTTCAATTTCATTAGTTGTTATCGGCCTATTCAGGTGTTTTGATTCTTCCTGATTCAGCTTTGGAAGGTTGTATGCTTCTAGGAATTTGTCCATTTCCCCCATGTTGTCCAATTTGTTGGCATATAGTTGCTCATAGTATTTTCTTACAATCCTTTGTATTTCTGTTGGGTCAGTTGTTATATCGCTTCTTTCATTTCTGGTTTTATTTATTTGGGTCCAATTTATAGATTCAGTGCAATTGCTATTAAAATACCGACAGCATATTTCACAGAACTAGAACAAACATTTCAAAAATTTATATGGAATCAAAAAAGACCCCAAATAGCTGCAGCCATCTTGAGAAGAAAGAACAGAGTGGGAGGGATCACATTACCGGATATCAAATTGTACTACAAAGCCATTGTAATCAAAACCTGTGATATTGGTACAGCAACAGGCATATAAAGATCAATGGAACAGAACAGAGACCCCAGAAATAGACCCACAACATTATGGTCAGTTAAGATTTGACAAAGGAGGCAAGAGTATCCAATGAAGTAAAGACAGTCTCTTCAATCAATGGTGCTGGGAAAATTGATCAGGTACATGCATAAAAATGAAACTAGACCACCAACTTTCACCATACATGGGAATAAACTCAAAATGGATAAAAGATTTAAATGTAAGACGTGAAACCATAAAAATCCTGGAAGAAAACATAGGCAGGAAAGTCACAGACATCCCACGTAGTGGACTTTTCACTGATACATCTCCTAGGGCAAGAGAAACAAAGGAAAAAATAAACATATGGGACTCTATCAAACTAAAAAGCTTCTGCACAGCAAAAGAAAACAGCCTCAAAATACAAAGGAACCCCACGGTCTGGGAAAACATATTTGCCAAGGATGAATCTGATAAGGGGC
Organism: Miniopterus schreibersii; assembly: GCF_964146895.1. Taxonomy (NCBI): domain Eukaryota; kingdom Metazoa; phylum Chordata; class Mammalia; order Chiroptera; family Miniopteridae; genus Miniopterus; species Miniopterus schreibersii. The sequence goes on along the minus strand of NC_138111.1, from coordinate 68,788,574 downwards.
TAATTTCCAAAGTGTACAAAGAACTCATAGCACTCAGCAAGAGGAAGGCAAACGACCCAATTAAGAAACGGGCAAAGGACCTGCATAGACACTTCTCCAAAGAGGACATACGGATGGCCCAGAGACACATGAGAAAATGCTCGATGTCACTAATCATCAGAGATGCAAATTAAAACCACAATGAGGTGTCACTTCACACCTGTCAGAATGTCCACCATCAACAAATCAACAAACAACATGTGCTGGCGAGGGTGTGGGGAAACGGGCAGCCACTGTGGAAAACAGTGTGGAGGGTCCTCAAAAAATTAAAAATGGAGCTGCCTTTTGACCCAGTGATCCCACTTCTGGGAATATATGCTAAAAATCCTGAAACACTAATCAGAAAGAATATATGCTCCCCGATGTTCATAGCAGCACAGTTTACAATAGCTAAGATCTGGAAACAGCCCAAGTGCCCCTCAGTAGCTGAGTGGATAAAAAGCTGTGGGACATTCACACCATGGAATACTACGTAGCTGTAAAGAAGAAGGATCTCTTATCCTTTGGGACAGTATGGAGGGACCTGGAGAGTATTATGCTGAGTGAAATAAGCCAGGCAGAGGAAGACAAACATCACATGATCTCGCTTATACGTGGAATCTAAAGAACTTAATAAACTGATGAACAGAATAGACTCAATGACGTGGAAGCATGGATCAGACTGACGAATGTCAGAGGAAGGGAGGAGGGCGGGTGAGTGAGTGAAGGGACAGAGATTGACCAAAGAACTTATATGCATCTATGCACAGCCCAAGGACACCGGCAACAGTGGGGAGAGGGACTGGGGAGGGGTGGGACCGGGTGGGATGAGTCACTGGGGAGCAAAAGCGACATCTGTAATAGTTTAAACAAAAATAAAATTTAAATTTAAATTTTTTTAAAAATGAAGGAGGAATAAAGAAAATTTGAAGAAATGTATCGCCAGTCAACCTGCTTTGCAAGATAGACTTAAAAGTAGTTTTCGGAGAGGTGGGAAATGGTAAAGGTCAGAAACTTGGGTGCACAGGAAGGAGGTTACACCAGCTTCAGACAAAGCTCCGGTCAGAGGGAGGAAGCTGCCAGGTACAAAGGGGAGCATCACAGTGAAAAAGGGGCCAGGTCTCCAAGAAGACATAGGAGTCCTTAAGGTGTACGCACTTAACAACAGAGTTTCAAAATACATGAGACAAAAACTAGTAGAACTTCAAGAAGAAATAGGTAAACTCAGTTTTACAGTGGAAACGTTAAGGGCTCCCCCCGGGCCTGACAGAGTCAGCGGGCAGATAATCAGTGAGGCCACCACTGAGCTGAGTGCCAGGAGCAATCAACAGTGTCTGGTTGACACCGATGGGCCACTTCATCCAGCAACAGGAACACGTTCCTCTGAGCCACACAAACACTCACTGAGGCCGATATCAGTCTGGGCCGTAGAACAATGTTAACAAACCCGAAAGAGTTGAAATCATACAATGTCTGCTTTCAGACCACGATAAAATTAAATTAGAAATCAGTAACAGAAAGGTAGCTGGAAAATTCCCCAAATACTTGGCTTTAAACAACACACTTTTAAATAATACACAGAGCAAGAAGAAGTCTCAAGAGACATTTTATAATATTTTGAACTAAATGAAAATAAAGATACAAGTTCCCATAATTTGTGGGATGCAGCAAAAGCGGTGCTTAGAGAGTATCACATTGAATGCATTTTTTTAAATCTTTAAAAACCCCACCAACACTTAAGCTTCCACATTAGGAAACATGAAAACAAGAGAAGCAAATTATACCCAAAGCAAGCAAAAGAAAATAAATAATACAATTTAGAGCAGAAATCAGTGATAAACATCTAGCCAAGTTAAAGAAAAGAGAAGACACAGTAATATCACGAATGAAAAAGGGGCCGTCACTGATCACGTGGACTTTAGAAGAACACGAATATTGTGATCATTCTTTGTCCATAAATTTGATAACCCAGACAAAATGGACCAATTCCTTGAAAGACATAACCTTCCGAAACCCACACAAGCAGAAATAGCTGCCCTGGCCGGTTTTGTTCAGTGGTTAGTGTGAGCCCGCAGGCTGAAGGGCCCGGGTTCGATTCCGGCCCAGGGCACATACCTCGGTGGCAGGCTCAGTCCCCGGCCCTCGTCCGGGGGAGTGTGGAGGCCACCAACCGATGTTTCTCTCTCTCTCTCTCTCTCTCTCTCTCTCTGCCCCTTCTAGTCTCTCTGAAAAGCAAGGAGAAGGGGGAAAAAAGAAATAGATGACTAAATGGGCCCATGTCTATTAAATAAACTGAAGCAATAATAAATAATCTCCAGAAAGGTTATTACCGGGGCATGAAGCCCAGGTGGGTTCACAGGTAAATTCTGCCGAACACTCAAGGAAGAAATTTTCCCTGTTCCCTATAATCTATTCCAGAAATTAGAAGCGGAGGGAATGTTTCCGCTCTCATTCTAGAGGCCAGAATTATCCTAATATTAAACCCACCAAAGACATAACAACAACAAAAAACCTGCAGAGCAACAGTCTCATGAACATAGATGCAAAAATCTTCAACTAAATAATATCAAGTTGAATTCAACAATGTAGAAAAAGAATTGTACATTATGACCGAGTGGGATTTATTCCAGGCTCGCGAGGCAGGTTTGCTGTTCGCACATCAATCACATCAACAAGCTAAGGAAGAAAAATTTCATGATCATATGAATAGGTGCAAAGAAATATACGACAAACTTCAACACCCACTTATGATAAAAATTCTCAGCAAACCAAGAAGAGAGAAGAATGCAACTTGATAAAGGACATCTGTTAAAAAGAAAATACCCCACAGCTAACATCGCTCTTAATAAGGAGAAACTAGGTGCTTTCCCCTCAAATGAGGAACCATTCAAGAATGCTCCCTGTCACCCTCCTAGTCTGTACTGCACCGGAGGCCTAGGTAATGCAACAGGACAAAAAATACAAGGACAGAAAAGTTATACAGATTGGGAGAAGGCAGAAATAGAACTGCCTTTGTTCATAGATAATGATTTTCTGTGTAAAAAAATCTCAAAGAAGCAAAAACAAGCAAATTAAAAAAACAAAACCCCCCAAATTTTGAAACTAATAGGAGATTGTAGAAACTAATAGGATATTGCAACGTTGCAGGATACAAGGTTAAATTACAAAAGTCAATTGCTTTCCTATATACCAGCAATGAACAATTGGAATTTGAAATAAAAAACACAACACCATTTGCATTAACAAATGAAAAAATAAAACAGTTATAAATCTAACAGAATATGTACAAGATTTACATGATGAATGCTATAAAACTCTGATGAAAGAAATCAAAAAAGTAAATAAATGGAGAAATGTTCCCTATTCGCAGATAGGAAGACTCAGTATTGTTAAGATAATTCTTTAACTTGATCCACAGATTCTATGCAATCCCAACCCAAATCCCAATGAGTGACTTTGTGGATGTCAATACACCCATTGTAATTTTTTATGTAAAGGCAATTTTTTATGTAAAGGCAATACATTTTTTATGTATTGGCAGAGACAATACAATATTGAAGGAGAGCAAAGTTGGAGGACTGACAGACTACCTGGCTTTAAGTCTTACTTTAAAGCTATAATAGTCAAGACAGTGTGTACTGGTAAAAGGACAAATAGTCAGTGAATGAGGATAGAAAGCCCAGAAATAGACCCACACGAGTATAGTCATCTGTTCTTTGACAAGGAGCGAAGACTAGGAGAAAGGACAGGCTTTTAAACAAATGATCTTGGAACAACTGGACATATACACATAAAAAATTACCTAGACACCGACCTTAAATCCTTCACACAAGTTTACTTAAAATGGGCCATAGGTCTAAATGTAAAATGCAAAACTCCTAGAATATAACATAGGGGGAAATCTAGGTAAATCTGGGTTTGGTGATGATTCTTTAGACATAGCACCAAAGGCATGATCCATGAAAGAAACTTGATAAATTAAACATCATTAAAAGAAAATCATCTGCTTTGCACAAGATGCTGCTAAGAGAATGAGATGACTAGAAGACAGAAAATCTTTGTAAAACACATAATTAAGATTAGTTATACAAAATATAATAGAACTCTAAAATTCAACAAGAAAATAATAATAAAAATTTAAAAACAGGCAAAAGATGTAAACAGACACCCCACCAAGGAAGAAACACAGATGGCAAATAAGCATATGAAAATATGCTCCACTTCACATATCCTTGGGAATTACAAGGTAAAGCAATAACAAGACGCACTGCCCCTGTTCGGGTGCTGAAATGCGGAGCGCTGGCAAGGCCACTGTGCAGCAGGAGCTCACCCTCATTGCTGCCGGGAATGCTCAACGGTGCAGCCGCTTTGGGAGACAATTAGTTCTCCTTGGTGCTTATTCCCATGAGTTGAAAACATGTCCGCACAAAAACCTGCGCACAGATGTTTACAGTAGGTTTAGTGGTAACTGCCCAAACTTGGAAGCAACAAAATGTCCTTCAGTAGGTGAATGGAGAAATAAACTGTGGTCCATCCCAAAATGGAATATTATTCAGCCCTGAAAAATACCGACCTATGAAGGCATGAAAACACTCGGAGGAAACGTAAATGCACATTACTAAGTGAAAGACGCCCATCTGAAAAGGCCGGATACTGTATGATTCCAACTTACAACATTGTGGAAAAGGCAAATCTACGGAGACAGTAAAGGGATCAGTGGTCGCCACGGGTTTAGAGAGGAAGGATGAGTAGTCAGAGCACAGAGGGTTTTTAGGGCAGTGAAACTGTTCTGTGTGATACTCCAATGGTAGATCACAGGTCCTTCTGCATTTGTCCAAACTCGTGGAATATACAACAGCAAGAGTCAGCCTAAAGTAAACTGTGGACTGAGTGACCGTAACAAATGTACCGTCTGGTGAGGGGTGTGGATGGTCAGGGAGGGTCTCTGCATGTGTGGGGGGGGCAGGAGGGGATGGGAAATCTCTCTGCTTTCCTCCCCAATTTTCTGAGAACCTAAAACTGTTTTTAAAAATAGTCTAATAAGAAAGCAAAAATACTGGAAGAAGAATTGAGGAATTTCTGAAGAGTTATCTTAGAATACAGCAAGTGTGACCAAAGAATCCAGAGCTCATCATAAACCTGACAACATACAGATTTTAAAAATTGCACATGACACCCGTGGATGAGGTGCGTGGAGCGCGGCGTCAACAGCCCAGGGTCAAGGTGAATGTTGCCCCGAGGGAGCGGCACATAGTCAGCGGAGCACTGCTGCTCTTCTAAAAGAATTAGGAACCTCTTTGCTTACTGTTAAGGAACAATCTTGAGGGTATGCTTTTAAAAAGCAAAATGAGAGCATTTCTACTAAATCGTGAGGCCTGCTCTGTCACATTAACCGGCACCTGCCCTTTAACCCCCCTCTCCAGCCCCATGTCCGGCAGGAGGGTTGTCATTTGCCTGGCTGGTGGCCATTTGACACACGCTGGGCCTGGCTCCTCATTAATGTCCTGGTGTGGCTCTGACCCTGCTGTTCTCTTCATGAAACCACATGTGCATTTTAAAAACAACTGAGTTACTTTAAAAGGTATTATCTGGAACCACCTCTTTTAACCCATATAACATCTTTTTTAAGTTAGAATAATTATTTTTTCATGTCTGACACCAGTGGTGGTTTAACGTAGTTATTGTTCACAGTTTCTCAAACAAGAGCTACAAGGTATCATACATGCGATATCAAGGTTTAAGATCATTTGCAAAATAAAATAATATTTACTGGCAGCTATTAATGTAAATCAGAATTCATGTTCAGAAATGAATATTCTTCCTTTTTTTAATCCACACCCAAGTACATGTTTTTATCGATTTTTAGAAAGAGAGGAAGGAAGAAAGAGAGAGAGAGAAACATCTATTGGTTGCCTCCTGTATGAGCTTTGATTGGGAATCGACCGGGCAACCTGAGCATGTGTCCTGTCCGGGAACTGAACCCGCTACTTTTTGGTGCAAGAGATGAGGCTCAGCTAACTAAGCCATCTGGCCAGGACGATGAATATTCTCGTAAACTTCCAAATTGGCTGGCACATTTCTAACCTTTAAGTTTTTTTTGTTAATCCTCACGCAGGGATATTTTTTTCATTGATTTTTTTTTTTAGAGAAAGTGGAAGGGAAAGAGAGAGAAACAATATGAGAGAGAAACATCGATATGAGAGAGACACATGGATTGGTTGCCTCCCACACATGCCCCTACTGGGGCTGGGGGATCAAGCCTGCCACCAAGGTACGTGCCCTTCACCAGGAATTGAACCCAGGACCCTTCAGTTCTCAGGCCGAAGCTCTAACCACTGAGCAAAACAGGCCAGGGTGAAACTTTTTTCTTTCTAGTGATGGCCACGATGCCATGCACCCTACATTGGTTTTGCAAAGCCTGTCTTTTGGACGCTAGGCCGGAATGCTGCATTTCTCCACAGGACGCTCTCGCTTGCCCTATAAAGTGACTGTTTCTTGGTGCACGCGTACCCGCTGCCCGGGGACATGGAGATCTACGCTTCCCGGTGCACCTTGTTGCCTGAGGCCGAGGCGAGAATGCCAGGAAGCCTCTGCAATTTTGTAACCGAGATCTATCCAGGAGCCTGTGAAATAGTCACACAGTGGGAATCAAACTCTGATTTATGCCGGGTTCAGCGTCACGCCAGCGCCATCGCTCTGTGCGCTCACAGGGCCCCAGCTGCCTCCAGCGAGCCTGCCTGAGGTGCACCCGACGGCCACTGGGAACAGGGCTGGGCGTGGGGTGGGGTTTCCCAGAGTAAAGGTGCGCCCCGCCCGCTGCCCTCTGGGGCTGCCCTACGGTTACCACCTGGCGGTGCTGCGTTGCGTTTCGCGGCAAGCGAGGGCCGGTGCTGATGCGCTATTATTAACCAAAGCCCGCCGTTTACACTGAGGCCCGCCCTTGGCGTTGTGCACCCTGCGGGTCTGACAGGTGCACGGGCACGTCCCCGCTGCTATCGTCCCGCACAGAAGCGTTTCGCCGCCCTGAGCCCTCTTTGCTCTGTCTGCTCACCCAGGCCCAGCCCCGGCCCCGGACGCCACAGGCCTTTCTGCTGCCTCCATAGCTTTGCCTTCTCCAGGGTGATGGAGTCGCGATCGTACAAAATGAAGCTCCCTTTGGCGCTGTGCAGTCCGACACTGTTACAGATCTGCCTCCTCTTTTTATTAATAGCACAATTTTTTCCTGACTATAAAAGCAATGCATGCTTATCAAAGAAAATGCAGAACATAAGAGAAAGTTAAGATAAAACCATGACCTCAAAACAAGAGGAAGGATGCAAAACTGTACGTAAAGAACCCCAACGTTGTAGAAGAACCAGAGCAGTTCTAGGGATAGAACAAAGAGCTGAGTGGCATGTCCTGGGCCTCAGCAGCCAGGAGGTGGAAGGGGGTGCTCCAGGTTCCCCTTTCACCTGAACTACGGTGGCTCAGGGCCTTCCCTGTGGGGGAGGCATCCACCAGGATTGCCTCATTTCCCCCACTTGTTCTGGGCGGGTCCATGAGCACTAGTGTGTCCTCAGGAAGGAGGCCCCACAGTTCCCTGGCCTGGTCAAGGCCTGGCACCACTCCCCACCCCACCCTGCAGCACCCTTGAGGGGCGGCTGACTAAGGTGCTGTGGCCTCCCTCTAACGCTAGCCCAGATTCCTCCCAGACCAAATGAAACTTTCCTGCCCGTGGCCCCTGCAAGTGAATGCCCGGAGGGCAGGGACCCCAGCTGCCGCCCCGCACCTGTGGGTGCTGAGCTTACAGTTAATGACAGCATTCCTGTTTTCTCTCTTTCCAGGTTTTCTGAACTTTCTACAATCCACATTTAAAATCACAATAAAAAACAAATCAAGACTCAAGAAGCCTTAGCCAGCTGCATTTATTTAGCGAGATGGTTGGTGAAAAGTTCGCATTTCAGAAATTTTTTATTATTTATGCAGCTCTGTAAAAACCCCACTGAGGGTTTAGGAAAAGCAGTTTATAAAACTTCTATTCACCCGGAAGCTTCTCTACCCTGCAGGGCTCTCAGAAGCAGTCTGAGTGGCATTGGCACTAGGCCCTGCCTGGTGTCCTGCCGAGTTCCAGGGAAATCACAAAGGGGTACTCCTCTCCTCCCCCACATCTTTCACAGCGGAAGCCACCTGAGCTGGACCCAGAATGCCTTGTGACGGCAAAGCCAGCTCTGTGTTCAAGGCAGACTGGAGGCTGCTTGTCTGTGTTCAGGCCAGAGAGCTGACTTTGGGAATGACGGGGACACACGCTCTTCCCTCCAGCAGTCACAGAGATAGTGGGCATGGGACCACCTTCCATGCGCTTAGACTGCCACAACACACCACCCTCTCTTCCAGGACTTTCAAACCAGCCCACATAGTAAGGGCTTTAGACGGGGGAGGGCCTGCATTTGTTCTCTCATGTAGCCTTCATGACGACTGTGCCCGCTGGGTTGTTTCCTTTTCACGCATAAGAAAACTGGAAGCTTTGACAAGGTCAGTGATTTGGCCAGAACCGCAGTGTGGGTGGAGTGAGGGTTCAGGCGGGACCTGAGTTTTCCTGGGCAATGACATAAGTGTGGGGACTGCAGCAGATTACTCGGCGGTTCCCTGTCCCTCGGACCACTTGTGGCTTGCAGGGAATGACTCATGGGGATTTTACCGTTTCTGAGTGGGGAAGCGTCTCAGCCACACACTCAGGTGAGGAGGGGTCTGCTGCCTGTGGCTTGTGGCTGGTGCAACGAGCGGGCTCTCACATACCCTACTTGGGCATCACAGGCCACTTGTCCAATTCACGGTGCCCCAAACTAACGTGGCTCTGCTCCGTGGCTCCTTCCCAGCTGGTGACTGCGCTGCCATCAACTGTGGGGTGACTGAGGGTCACCCCTGTATGACGGGACTGCAGGCCATGCTCCAAACGAAGGCCTGTGGGAACCCTGCTTCTCAGCTTTAACCACGTGTCTTATCCCAGCAACACGGCGGCCAGCAGACCTCCTTCCTGAGTGTCTTTTGAGTGTGTCCCAGAAAACCCTGAGACATCCTGCCAACACAGGACCACAGCATTCCCAACCCATCTGGGCGCCAGAATAGCATGCGAGCTAGGAGGTGCTTCGGAGCAGCCAAAGCTGCTTTAAAGAGCTTCCTCAAAGGTTTTGTATCTAAGCCCTGGGGTGCTCACGGTGGGCTCCCATCAGGATGGGTGATACTGACATTCTCCTGGAACATTCACCAATACGTGGGGCCGGGCACTGGGGCAGGTCGTCAAAGCGCCTCATCTTCCTGCCCCTTAGCCACACGAGTTTATCCTTGTGAGTCTCTGGGGGACATCCCCATGCTCCTCCTGCCCAGGGGCTGGCACACCTGCCCACAGCTGCTTCCTCAGACCTGTCCGCCGTGACCTCCCCGGGCTCAGCTCACCATCTGCAGAGTTGGCAACCCCGAGAAGGCTGGCTGCCGGGTCTCGACAGGAGGATGGGAGCTCGAAGAGTGCTTTCACCCTATCAATTGTTTACCATCTATTTAAAGGCTTGGGGGACTTCTCCAGCCATCTCACATGTGATATGCTTTTTTCTAAATATATCTTTATTGATTTCAGAGAGAGGAAGGGAGGAGAGAGATGGAAACATCAATGATGAGAGAGTCATTGATGGGCTGCCTCCTGCACACCCCCCACTGGGAATCGAGCCCGCAGCCCAGGCATGTGCCCTAACCGGGAATCGAACCCCGATCGCCTGGATCCTAGGTCGGTTCTCAACCGCTGAGCCACGCCCAGCCGGGCGTGTGATATACTTTCATGGGTCATTCTGTAGAAGCATTTTCTCTCTGTTCACAAACACTGCACTATGAGAACACAAATACTACAGTTTGCTCCTCCAGGCAGGTCCGGGTTATGCACGTAGACGAGAGTGCAGAAAACAAAAACCTTCGCAGGGAGAGGCACATGGGCTTAAGTAAAGGCCAGACCTCTGTCTCCCAGGAGCATTTGCAAGCCACAGGCGTCCTTGGGCTGCCTTTGTATTTGCATATTGAAGTCCCGCGTCCCCGATGTAGTGTTTGGTGCGTTTGCTCTGCAGATGCCAGGACGTGTGAGCACATCTTTTGCAATGAGAACAAACACTGAGGTATTCAAACCTTTGAGGGATTTAGTCATACTTCTTGGGAAACATTAAAAACATTTCTAAGCTGAATGCTCAAGCTTCTCCACGCTCAGATGTCTTCAGGGGCGGGAGTGAGGCGTTTCTCTCAAAACGTGCGCTGGGCGGCTCAGGGCCGGAGCGTCAGCTCCCTGCAGCAGCGCCGTCCTGGGTGAGAGCCGCCCGCGGGAGAGGGGAGCGTCTGGCTGGGCTGGGGGGAGGGCTGTGCGCCAGGGCAGGACTTGGAGGGCATTAGGGAAGGAGGGTTGGGAGGCGCGACTCAGCTGGAGGGGCCTGTGTCCACCCTGGCTGCAGCCTCTGAGTTGTGTGGCTTTGGGTTGATGGTTTAATCTCTCCATTGATCAGTGCCCACGTCTGTAGAGCTACAACAACAACAAAGTAATTTTGCAGTCGGTACACCACTGGGAGGGTGAAGTAGGGTATGTGTTTAGATCACTTAGTGTGGCAAGTGACCATGAACCGGAACCTGCAACTCATTGATGGGCTGGTTGTGCAACCTTTCTGAGCCCCGTTTCCTCAATTGAGAGCCAGGAGTCACAGTTGGAAATACCGCATGTGCAGTGTCTGGACATAGGGGTCATCCCTTTATCACCATCACCATCCCCTCCTCTATGACAAAGATTTGCTCGTGTCCCTGTGGTGTTCCTCATTTATGGGACTAGGAAACTCGGGTTTGGAAGGGCCCCGGTGAGAGGGCTCCCCACGTGCTAAGAGAGGAACTTCTGACTCTAACAAGATCGCCCCAACTCTGGGCCTCTTCCCACCACTTCACTCCACAAAGCAGTGACCTTGCTTCTAAAAACCAGAGCATGTTAGGGCCAGTGGCTGTCTCTGAGACGACTCAGAGGAGGGCGACACCGTTCTGGTAAGAAATCAGGAGATGCTTGCAGCAGTGGCAGCCTTCTTGACCTGAATATGCCTCTAAGGCGACCACTTAAAAGACGGCAACTTAGTTCCAGATAGGGTTTTCTTGAGGGGGAGGTCATAATCTATTTCACTGCTGGGGAAACAGCAGAGAGAATGAGTGAGTTGGGGGTAAGTCATGATGAGGCATTTAAGGAAAGAGAAGGATGTGACCCCTGAGAGGCATTTCAGTGAGGAACACAGGGCTTCAAGCCTGAGAGGCGGAGGAGTGGCCAAGGTAGGAGGCTGGCACTGGGTAGACCTGGGGGCAAAGCTTGAGGAAAGATCAATGGCTGAAGCTCATGGTTGGGAGGTGTATCAGTCAGCTCAGGCTGCCTAACAAACACACCGTGGGCAGCTTAGACAATAGGAGCTATTGTCTCACAGTCTGGGGCTGGACAACCATCTTCTCCCAGTGTCCTAACAAGGTCATCTCTAGTCTGTATCTGTGTCCTAACCTACTCTTCTTACGAGGACACCAGTCATGTTGGATTAGGGCCCATCCATATGACCTCATTTTACCTTAGTCACCTCTGTAAGGACCACATCTCCAACTACAGTCACATTCTGAGGTGCTGGGGGTCAGAACTTCAGCATGTAGATTTTGGGAACACAACTCAGCCCATTACAGAAGGCGAGCTTGAGTCATGGTCCTGCCACTTCCTGAGACAGGGAAGTGAAAGGGGGAGGGTGGGACCAAGGGCAGACACGCCGTGGTGCCCTGATTCCCGCTGCCCTGCTTTCCACCAGCTTCTTGTTTGGGTCTCATGCCCACCTGGAAGCCCTGTGTCCTGCTCCGTGGTGGGGCTCCCTGGTGACAGCTGGGTCCAGTGTCTGAGGAGCACTCACCGATCCCAGTGGCCAGGTGTTTCTGTTCTCTGGCTGCTTATTTGCTTGTTTACGAGGACTGGGAGGAAGGGAGGGGGGTTCCATTTTTTTTTTAACAGATCTGTGTAGAGGGCAGAGGCCACACCCGCTCGGTTGAGAGCTCGGGTTGAGGCCATAGCTGCTGCTGGGGCCGAGTCATTGAGCAGATAATTTACCCCTGCGCCAGGAGGCAGATGGGGACTTTAACTTGGACATGTTATTTTAGATGCCTTTTAGCAGCCATAATAAACAGTTTGCTACTCCACATGGCCTCCCTCTTTGTCCCTGGGCTGGGAGAGGAGTGACGAGGTTTAGGGAGCCACATGCAGGGCTGGAGAGTGTGTGTGCCCCCCACGTCTGAGCGGCACGTTCCCTGAGTGTGCACTCCCAGGTCACTGGCCCCACATCAGGAGGGAAAAACAAGCAGCTCCCTGCCAGCAGCCGCCGGGGTGCTGCGCCCAGGAGATGGTGGGCAACCCTGTCACACCCACTTCTCTGCTCCCAGATGCAGGGGCCCCCCTCTCAGACTCAGTTGCCTGTCTGGGACCTGGGGGTGGCCGGGAGCACCGATGCTGACCATGTTATCAGTTCCGGGGAAGCTTGCCTCTTAGGCTGGAAGCACACCCTCCAGGACTTCAGAGGGCAAGCTCCCCTCACCCTCCCCCCCCGGGCCGCAGGGCGCAGGGGAGCTGGCTCTGTCTGGCGCGGGGCTGAATACCCTGGTCTGGTTCCTGAGACCCCGGAGCTGGTCTCAGACAATCAAAGCTCCTCTACTTCTGGGTTTCCTGCTGGTACCTCTGCTGAAGTGCACGGTCACTCTCCTTGGGGTCCCCTGCAGCAACCCGAGCCTTGGGCAGTCCAGTGGTCCCTTCATCACCTCCCACCCCTCAGCCAGGGCATCCAGGAACCCTGGGTCATCTGCAGTCCACAGGTGCCTTCAAGAGGCCAGGCAATCATCTCAGGTCTATCTTTCTAGACCCCTTCTCCGCTCCTGCGGCTCTGCCACCCTTAGACATCCTGGGCGAGGCAGGAAAGCTGTCCCCCAGCACACCTGGGCTCCTACTAGAGTGTCTTTCACAACCCACCGTTGTGTTGAGAATGGACAGGGCTCTGGGCCACTTTGCAAAGACTCAGGGAATGTCTCCACCTCTCTGTCTTCCTTCCCTGCTCTAAAAGGACACCCGTTCTTGTCTGGTGGGAACGTCCTTTTACTTCCTTTCCCCTAGGACATCTCCATCTCCTGTTCCATCCCTTCTTCTGGGAGATAAACTTCATTCTTTTGTTCCTGATGACAGAGGAGTATAGGGTTAAAGAAAAACCGATTGTAGAGAAAGAACATCAGGAAATATCATTAAAATATCATTTCCATTAGTATTATACTCAAGAAGATAGCAACATGGTTTGTTATTGCAGAGAAGTCAGTTCTACACTATAATTAATCCATTATAATCATTTGATGATGAAAAATTCCTTCAGTTGCAAGACAGAAATTTATACTGTCTTTGGGACAAGATGTAAAAGACCCTCACTCTTTTGCTCAGGCTAAATCAGAGGCCAAAGATTAGAGAATCTTTCTCTTTCTGGTGAGTTGGTCTGAGTCAGGACTTGGCACCTCAGTAAGAGTATAATTTGAGTTAAGAATGTATTTCCAGCCCGGCCGGGCGTGGCTCAGTGGTTGAGCATCGACCTGGGATCCAGGCGATCGGGGTTTGATTCCCGGTCAGGGCACATGCCCGGGTTGCGGGCTCGATCAATGACTCTCTCATCATTGATGTTTCTGTCTCTCTCTCTCCCTCTCCTTTCCTCTCTCTCTGAAATCAATAAAGATACATTTAAAAAATAAAAATAAAAAGAATGTATTTCCAAACTTTCCTTCTATTTAATACCTGGACTGTCACTGAGATCAAAGAAGACTGATTAGTATTCAGTGAGCAAAACCATGAGTTTAAAACAGGCAAGCTTTATAAATAGACAAACTTTACTTTCTGAAATTCATTAGGGGCTTTTAAAAGTAGAGTATAGAAAGAGGAACCCTCAAAATCAAGATGTAAATAGGTGCCGACTTGAGGCACGTTTCCAACCTGAATCACAGGTGGGGGGCAAAGGTGTGTCCGGAGCTAAAATTTGCCAGACTCCTGGCCGAGAACTTGAGGTGGATTAGGCTTCACTTATAGATTCTGAGTTGATGATACAGATAAAGAAAGAGTTTCTTACACAAATTAATGTTATATCCAAGGCGTGGAAATAATGTTTAGCCTCTGTGAGCAAAACTGCTTAGGTATTTGAAATAATCTGTAAACAAATTAAATAATTTGCCTAATAAAGTAATGTTTATGTATAATTAAAACAGATCCCCTGAGAAGGAATCTATCTTATCCACTTGGTTATCTCTAAACACACATTGTTTTTATGTCAATGATTGAATTCAAGCAACAAGTTATCAAAATTACTTGTCATTAACCAATTAGTATATTAAGAAAGTTCAAACTATAATGAAAGAACATGGAGAATGCTGTGTTCCAATATTTCATTGGAAAAAAAGATTACCTTGATGGTGTAATTGATCCAAAGAAAGACATATGCTGTTTAAAACTTTCTTTGTGAAAATTACATCACTTCATTTGTTTCTCTATAATGAACAGATGTATCTCTTGGATATAGTATTGATTAAATCACCCTACATGGGCCAGGGAGTGGGGTTGTTTCCAAAATTGACCAAGAATTCTGCTTCTTTATGGTGGATTGAGCTCCTAACAAACTCCTGCAGATAACAACTATACACTTTGTATAAAATACCAAAAACAAACAAATAAACAAACAAAAACCACAAAAAGCAATTACCTGAAGTGTCTGGGGGGGATTAGAAGACAAATAACTTTTTTTTTTAAATCAGAAAAAAAATTTGAGGAAACATTTCTCAAAAGTGGAGATATGGTGGCCGACAAGGACACGAAGAGATGCTCAAGATCATTGGTCACCAGGGAGCTGCCAATCAAAGTCAGGCTGAGATGCTGCCCCTCGCTCACTGGGGTGACGAGAGAAAAGTCCGTCCACGCCAAGCACTAGCAACGATGGTGGCCAACAGACCCGTGCAACCACTCTGGGAAACTGTGAATTTCTTAAGGATTTAACTACACAGTGACTACATAACCCAGCCATTCCATTAGTAGGTATCTGTCCATGAGAAATGTCCACACAACCATGTATAAAATGTTCAAAGCAGCTTTCTTCATAATATCCTAAAGCTGGGACCAGGCACAGTCCGCCCACAGGTGGGTGGATAAAACGAGGTGTGCCCACAGAGCATGAAATGCTCAGCGTGACAAGGACAGTCCGCCTTCTGATAGGTGCCTGAGTATGGGTGGACCTCAAAGTCATTGTGCTGAGTGAAAGAAGCCAGTTAACAAGAGGCTGCATACTATATATACTTTCCTTATATAAAATCCTAGGAGGTGCAAACTGACTTTCAGTGACAAAAAGCAGGTCGGCATTGCCTGGGTGGGGGTAGAGGGGGGGTGGACAGCAATGGGGCAGGAGGAATCAATGCGGGTGGGGGTGGGGGTGGGGGTGGGGGGTGGGAGTGCTCTGGCCTGTTCACTTAGTGTGCAGCTGTCAAAATCCCTGGACTGTAGACTTTGCTGTGTGCAGGATGTTGTATATAAAGTGTACTCCCTCCATAAAGTTGATTTTTAAAATTGTTCTAGGCTCCTGTTTAACCAAGAGAATCAAAAGCATTAGGAAACCTGTTGGTTTTTTAGGTGCATTGGAGATTGGAGACTTCTCTGAGTCAATGGCTTATGAGCACTGGAACTGGCGACATTATTTTTAGGGCCTCTCCAGATGTAGAGTGAAAATCCACCTGGTGTCTCTAGGATGCAGACAATACCTCAGGCCATCCACAGGCCTCAGCCTCTGTGTGAGCTGAGAGAGACAGGAGACACAGGTTTACTCTAAAAAGTAAGCTCCTTTCCCCCAGAAGAGAATAGTTCCTTGGAACAGCATTCAGCCTCGGAGGAGACTGGCCACTGTTGGCAGATGCCCACAGGCACCTGGGCTCTCGGCCACCATGACGACGTCTCCCTCCTGCCCAGCAACGCTGCCCTCACAGGCAGTTTCCAGCTTGCACTCTGGTTGCTCCTGCCCCAAAAGAGAGTTCATTACAGGGTGATCCTCCGTCTACTCTACATCCAGCCCTTTGTTGTGACAAAACGGGAACCTTTGCAGGAGACAACTGTCTTGAGCTGGGACAGTTGGGTGTGACTGTAGCTGCCCCCACGCAGACACGCAGCAAGGCCCAGGTGGGCAGATGGTGGCGCCCACCCCGAAGGCCCTTCATTGTTTCTGTGTCACCTCCGAAAACAAACAGCACATTAATTGGAAAAATACTTGCTATTATCCAGTTCATAATAAAATAAAGTAAGGACAGATTTGAGGTTCATATTTTCTACTTAATTCCTTAGTCCTGTGTCATCCGTAAGGTGACAGCCCCAATGCATGTGTATCATATTAAAAGGATGGAAATTGTAACTGGCACCCCAGAGAGCCTTGCTCGCACACGCGCGCACGCACACACACACACACACACACACACACAGCATAGAAAGAGAAAAAAGCTCTCTTTAGCCATAAGCCAGCCACCGAGCTGCTAGGCCTTCCCGAATGAGCTCTGCTCTGCTCTGCTCTTGCCTGGGTTCTCTCTCTCCCTCTCCCCCTCTCCCCCTCTCTCCCTCTTTCAACACCCCACCCCCTATCTCGTGTCTCTCCTCTCTGTCTCTGTTTCTGTCTGTCTCTGTCTCTCATGCTCACTCTCTGGGAGCTATAGGTCCCCTCCAGTCACCGGCGGCTCAGACGGGCTGGGGAGGAAAGTAATGAAGGGTCACCGAGGACTTGGAGCAGAACCAGCTCTGAGAGACCGAATCCCAGGCCCTGAGAATGCCACATTGTATGGGATCAAGGCTGGGGACAAGAAATTGGGGCTGACATTTGAAAGGGTCGATGGGGGTGAGACTGGGGCAAGGAAAGTGCAAAGAGACAGTTTCCATACTTTTTCTGATTTGCTTGACTTAAACAAATTATCTTTAAAAAAGAATAAAGAGGAAGAGGCTTGGATGTATAGCAACTAACTAACTTCTGAGTCCCTTTAACTTACAGAGAGGGGGTGGGACCAGGCAGCTCTGACGGCACAGCCAGCACTGGGACTGGGACCGGCAGGGGCAGTGACCTGGAGACATTCCGTTTCCCACATCAGAGTGGAATTCACATTCATTCAGGAGGCTGAGGAATTTCCCTGCCTCTCCTTTGGCCTCATGAATTTTCTGGCTGAGACTATCTCTGAGCAGATGCAAATGTCAACAGTGAGGAAATCTGGTTGAGAAAGAAAAGCAGCCTTTGTATCCAGTGCAGTTTAAAAAAAACAAATTCCTGATTTTACGGGCAAGACTGCACTTTAATCAAAATCCCAGGCTGGGGCCAGGCTGGGGGTTGGGTGGAGTGGGCTCTTCATTCAAAAGGGTCTCATTTGGTGGCGCCACTAAGGCCCAAGAAGGGGAACGAATAGACCTCACGCAGGTTGTCCCCAGGATGAGGGGCAGGAGGCAGGGTGAAGCTCAGTCCCAGTCCCGCCTCCTGAGGGGACAGCGATGAACCGTGGAGACGGGAAGGAGACTTGTCTGAGCTCCAACTTGCAACTGGGCAAAGAGAACAGCAGGGCTGCCTGTCCTGTGCCGGTGCGCCCCGGGCTGCCCCGCGACGCCCGGCGCCAGGCTGCAGCCGGGTCTGGGCTCTCAGCGGCCTCCGCTGCTAAGTCCCCTGCGATCTGAGCAGGTTCCGGCTTCTCACGTGGTCATGACCACTGCGGTCTGGGATCCAGCCGAGGGAGGAGGAATACGTGTTTCAAAGTCATGACTATGGACACGCGTTCCCGCAGCCCCTGCTCTGGGAGGCGCCCTGTGAAGGCCGCCGAGGATGTGCGTGGTCCCCGCCCTGGCTGCCAGGCTTCTGGTTGGAGAGCGCACCGGCTTCTAAAACCAGGGCTGGACATCTTAGAGCAGGAGGAGCAGCTCGTGTCCACCAGCAAGGGGACTGCTGCCCCGGCAATGGCCGGGCCCAGAGCAAGCCCCAGGGAAGGTGCCCGCGAGCTCAGACAGGCCCCTCATGCCTCTTCCTTCTCACAGCGAGCCGGTGTCTGTATTGGCTCTTAGCTCGATTTGGCGCAGAGGAGGGAGCCTTGCCTGGCTTCTGAAGGCCAAGCAAAGGTCTTTCTGCTCAGGAGGAGCAGCAGGTGCTGGCTGCAGGCAGGCTGTCGTGCCAGCAGTCCGTCTGGTGACACAACACAGAGGTGAAGGCTGTATCTTGCCTCAGGGATGGTATTCCCCCTCTAAACTCCGTGTTTTTAAATACGGAGACTTCCATGCATTTCGAGTGCTGGACAGGATGGTTGTAAGTTATTGTGGACAGAGGTCTATTTTTTTCACAAATCCCGGCCTTTCAGCTCTGACCAGCTCTCAGGCAAAGCCAGCCAGAAGTCTGTCTCCACTCCACCCTTCAATTAGGAAAACTTTACTACCCAAGAATCTTTGTCTGCCCATACAGTTCTGTTAGCAAATGGTTTTCCAGGTAACTGAGGCTGGCCAGAGTTTTAGGACTTAAATGTTGCTTCTGCAGCAGAAGAGTATGGAGCAGAGCCATGAGCTCCTAATGCGCAGAGGCGATTTCTCACTTCAGTTTAGTTTTGTTCAAATCAACAGTAATTTCTTTAAAAAAACACCACAAACTCACACACTGTTATTTAAAAAAAAATTCTCCAGTCCCTAGATTGGGACTTAGAGGTCCTGTCTCCTGAGCAGGCATCTGTTGTGGAAACTGATTTCCCATCAGCTTGGGAAGCGGACCCTCTGTCAGCTTCAGTGTTCCTCCTGCACACAGACCACATGCCGTCTTCATTGGTCCTGGGCACAGGTGAACTCCCGGGATGGCTGGTGTGATACATGTTCCTAACCCTCCAGGATCACTAACAATTCAAGCCCATGGATCAGGTCCCTCATTCCCCTTCATCAACTGCTGCGTGCTGGCATTTAAGAGAAGCAATGGGAAGAGAAACTTCAACGCAGGATCTTCCCATTGAAATAACCAAAATTGCGATGATAGCTCTGAGCAGGTGTGTGCACTTGACAGGTACACAATACAGATAAATGAGGGTTCACACGCTCACGGGCACTGTGGCCCAGAAGGCAGAGTGGCACAGGCTGGCCCGAGCCCTCCCCATGCTGGCGCTAAGTGAGGCTCACAGCTCAACGCGAAGCCTCCTTTCTTTCCCTTTCCGTGAAGTGTAATTTTTAAACAGCTGAATGCTTGACTCACACTCTTACAAATCGAAGGTGTGTCAAAGATTTATTTAACTCGTCAAAGAGAAAACTAATGGGCAACTATGGCAAAGCTGGTCCAAAGAGGACATGAGGAAGTACGAGCACGCACACAATTCGATGGGGAAGATGCAACTTTGGGTGTGTAATTTCTAACACACACAGATTGTTTTCACCTCTTGCTGACAAAAATCATTGGTAATTCATCAGTCTTGTATTTAATTAACATCTAACTTTACGAAGTCTGGCAGACATAATAGCAAACAGCAAGTCTGCCAGCTACTACTTCCCAGAACATCAAATGACTCTTAGGTGGGCTTATTGGACACGGTTGAATAATGACATTTACCACTTTTGCCATCTTTCCTCTTTTTTGATGTTTTTTATTCTTAACCCAAGCATACAGGATACATCTGGACTCTTAGACTGCTCGAGAAGCATGACCTAAGGCAGAGCAAAGTAAAATGACCCATCATCTTAGCTCACTTAGGATTCACCATCAACGAAACGATGGTCACATAGCTCTCCCAAACCCTTGGATTTATTCCACATCAAAAACAACCATTCTCCCGAATCTAAGAACGTATAATAAAATCATGCTTTGTAAGGGCATTTCTCCTACTGTGCGTATTTGCATAACATAAGCCACTTATTAAGGAAACTTGTGCTTAATATATGGTTATAACTGCACATTATTAGAACCCATTACCTGAGTCTGGAGAAAAGGGAGATGAGAACACAGGCCCCTTACTTGAATGGTCCTGTGCTTTGGGTATTAGAACAATGGACGAAAGCTTGGCTGAGGAGGGTCAGAAGCTGCTTGCTAAGGGCAGTGCTGGTGGTCCCTGGAAAAGAAATCTTGCTCCTGGGTGGGAGGCATTCGGTGGTGTGCTTTCACTTATCAAAGACGTCCCTTATCAAGTTGAGGAAGCTCCCTTCTCTTCCCAGATTGTGCTGTATTTTGCCCTGCACGGATGTTGCATTCTGCTTAAATGCTTTTTCTGTGTCAAATTTATTGCTCTTTTCAAAAACCAACTCTGTTTAATGATAGTCTTATGGTTTACTGTTCTCAATTGAATTAATTTGTTATCTTTTTAAAAATTTATCTTTATTGTTGAAAGAATTACAGATGTCCCCTTTTTTCCCCATTGACCCCTCCCCCTACACCCCTCCCCCAGGCCTTCCCCACACTATTGGGTTATTATGCACATAACTTCTTTGGTTAATCTCTCCCCACCTATGTCCTTAGCCTTGTATTTCCTTCCTTCTGCTTGCTTTGAGTTTATTTGGCTCTTCTGTATTTTTGAGGCAGGAGACAATTCCTCTTTTCTAATGTGTGCATTTAGTGCTATAACATTTTCTCTCACCGTGGCTTTAACTGATTAACACTGATTTTTTGATATGTTGCATTTTTCACTTTCACTCAGTTCTATGTATTCTTTTATTTTCCTTCAAACTTCCTCTTTGACAATAAAGTATTTTGCTTAGTTTCCAAGTGTTTGAAGATTTTATTGTCTTTCTGTTACTGATACCTAGTTTGATTCTCTATTGACAGAAAACACACTATAATTTCAGTATTTTTATATTTCTCAAGGTTTGTTTTATGGTCGAGGATATGATCTGCCTGAGTATATGCTCCATGGATGCTTGAGTAAAATGCGTTTTTGGGTGGAGTGTCTTATAATGTCAATTAGATACTGTTGATTGATGGTGTTGTTGAATTCCTCTATGCTTTTGCTGATTTTATGTCTAGTATTAATTGTTAAAAGCGAGGTGTTGAAGTCTCTAATTATAATTGTGGGTTTTTCCATTTCTCCTTTCAGGTTTTTTAAAAATTTTAAACGTCTTTTAATTAATGTTTTACCTTCACATATTTTCCTGCTGTCTTGCTTAGTGCATACACATTGAATATTGCCGTGTTCTTGGTGACTGACCCTTTTATCATTATATAATATCCCTCTCTGTCTCTGGTAATTTTATTTACTCTAAAGTTGACTTTGTCTGATATTGATATAGCCACTTGTTTTTTTTAAAATTAATGTTGCATAATGTATTTCTTTACCCTTTACTTTCACCCAGACTATAATTTTATTTGTCGTGAGTTTCTGTAGACAGCACGAGTCGGGTTTTTAAATCCACTCCTTCAATTTCTGTTTTTAAATTGGCGTAAACCATTTACATTAATTATAATTTCTGATACATTAGGGCTTAAATCAGCCATTTTTTTTTTTTTTTGGTTTGTTTTCTTTGTTCCTTCTGTTTTTGTTTCCCTGTTTTCTGTTTCCTACAAGTACCAAAAAAAAAAAAAAAAAAAATGGATGCCCGGCCGGGTGTGGCTTAGCGGTTGAGGATCCAGGCGATCGGGGTTCGATTCCTGGTCAGGGCACATGCCCCGGTTGCGGGCTCGATCAATGACTCTCATCACTGATGTTTCTCTCTCTCTCCCTCTCCTTTCCTCTCTCTGAAATCAATAAAGATATATTTAAAAAAAAAAAATGGACAACAGTACACATTTACTAATTTGTGCTAATAAATTTAAAGGTTGATTACACAGATGATTTTCTAGGAAAATATAAATTATAAAATTTGACTTAATAAAAGATTAAAACAAAATCTAAAAAGATCAACAAAAGCAAAAGAAATTGTAAAAATTCTCAGTGTTATTTCCCAAATTCTTTCCTGCTTTCAAAGAAAATATAATTCTGATAATATTTATATTGTTTGGAGCCTATGGGAAGAGAGGAAGCTTCCAAATTTATTTAATAAAACTGACATAATAATGGTTTCAATACTTAACAAAGAGAACAGAAAAAAATACCAAACAAAGAATTTGGAATATTCATATCCCCATTTAACACATAAAGAACTGACGGCTTAGAAATATTAAGAAATTAGCCCGGGCCTGCGCCTCAACGCTCAGAGCGGCCTGCGCAGGGAGGGGTCCCCGGCTGGGTCCCCAGTCAAGGGCACATAAATGGGGTGCCCCTCGCTCCCCACCTGCAGTCAGGCCGAGGGTGGGAGGCAACCCTCAGTGTGTCCCCCACATCCATGTCTCTCTTTCTCTCCCCGCTCCTCCCACTTGCTATGAAAAGCAATGGAAAAATATCCTGTGAGGATAAACAGAAACAAGAAAACAGAACAAAAAGAAATTAGTCCCAAGTCGCGTGTCCGGTTAGAAATAAAGTGGGGCTTTGATCCAGGTAAAGCAATTGCCCAGCCTCACTCTCAGCTGCCGTCAAGCGGTAGAAAACGCGGGCGTTCACGGTGCGGCCCCAGAAGACAAGACGCCCACTCGGCCCTCTCTTTACTCCCATGAATCCCAAACACTTCGCCGAAGCTGTCACATAGGGAGAAAAGAAGACTAAAGAGAAAGGGAGAAGATAGCGGGACCGGAACTCACGGCCGTGGCTTCGCGCCTGGGGAAGCGGGGCCACCCTGCAGGCCCCGGAGGGAGCGGGAGCCAGGCCGGCGGCGGGCGGGGCCGGGACTCCGCCGGGAAGGGCCGCGGGCCCCCCGCCCCTCGCGAGCTGCCCGCTGCTGCGCCGCCGGCTGGGGCAGGGAGGGGGATGCGGCGGGGCGTCCGCCTGAACAGCGCTGTCTCCACGAGGTGCAAGTCACGTAGGAAAACGGAGGACGTCTCCCTCCACAGAGGCCCACGCGGTAGGCGAGGCGGCCGGATGTCGGCGAGGGGCGCGGAGGGAACCAGACGCTAGGACGCCTAGGAACCGGGGCGCTGACGCCAACGTCGGGCTGCTTCACCGGGAAGCTACAGCCCCCACACTCCCCGGGGACCCCTGCACCTCCCCCCTGAGGCCCTGACCCCCAAAGCGCAGGAAGAATCATCGCGGGGCGGAGCAAAAACGGGGAAAGTCCCCTTCCGGTGCATGCGCAGGAGGAGCCAAGATGGCGCAGGGGGAGGGGCCTCTACGTGAGGCATGCGCAGTAGGAACCAAGAGGAACCACAAGGGGCGGAGCCTGGCCTGGGAAAAGGATCGGATTGGGTGAGGGACGGGGACCCCCCCCCCAGGATCCGCTAACAGACAGGCTGGGGGAGAGCCCCACGGCGGCCCTGAAGGACTGGAGAGTTGGTGGTTTGGAGCGCGCCTGGTCCTTCCCAAGCCCTAGAACGGGTAGGGCCGGCTGGACGGAGCGCCGCCCTCCGCTCTGCGTGCCCCGCTCGCCCGCGCTTGGTGGCCTCCGTCAGGCCCGGCGCCCCGCGCGGGCGGCGAGGGCGAGCCTGGGTGCAGCCGCGCTCGCCGGGCGGGCACTCAGCCCGCAGCACGGACGGTCCGACGCTGGCCTTTCTCCTGGGCTCGATGAAGACGAGGCTGGGTTTTCTCCACGGCGGGTGGACGGATAGATCGGGGGCCTGGGTGCAGCCGTTTACGTCAACCGCCGGAAGAATCTTCCCACCAAATGGCTTCCTCCGGCGCGTGGCCCTGGAGACGCTTTCATCGGCTCCAAGAAAGGCCCGGTCCCACCAGCAACGAGACAATAAGGAAAAGATGAACAATCCTGTTGAAATCCTGCAAAGGACTTGAACAAGCAGCTCACAGAAAGGAAGCTCATTAGCATTAATATATGAATGGAGGGTCAGCCTCATCACAAGTTTAAGAAATGCAATCCAAATGATGATGGGATGCCATTTCTTACCGGATTAAAAGTTTGATGTTATTTAGCGCTGGCAAGAGTGCGAGCTTGTTCAATGTATCTTACAGAAACACAGTATTGGCGTGATTGCGCGGACACACACAGGCACACTGATGTGGTAAGTATGTTGATTTCAGGAGCTATTACGTAGCATTATTTCCTTTAGATATAAAGCTTTTCTAGGTAGCTTTCTGAAATAAAAGTGAATGCAAGCTGCCTGTGTTTCCCTGAGAAAGGTGCGTATGCTTTAAAATGATTCCTCATTTGCTTCTGTTACAATCTGTTGATGACTGTACCAAAGGTTGGTGATTCCCAGCTTCTTTGGTGCAAACAGAAAACCACCAGTGCTTCCGGGTCAGGGAGAGGACACTCATTTATTTCTGGGAAAAGAAAGGCGCTGCATTTTGTAACTGCTTACTCAGGGACCACAGGCACAAGAATGCCTTTGTCACACTCTTCATGGGTATCCGGCAGCCCTGTGTGGTCCTGGTGCCTGGGAATGAAACAGACTCAGGCAGGCGAAAGCAAAGGACCAGCAAATTTGTAACGGGCTGGTGCTCAGAAGCAAAGCCCTGAGTTTTTTCTGTAGAGAGAACTCCTACAGCCCGACTTTGTTAGCAACATAATCTGAGAGATCTGACTCCGGTTGAGAGGCCTGCCTCCCCCCATTAAAATATGTAGGGAAACAAGAGAACTCTGCATATGTAGGGAAAGTAAATATGTTTTCCCTTTGGTTATCTCTCTAAAGAAAACTGAAATGTGAAATGCAGTAACTGTAGTCTGTAGAAGAGTTCAAAATAGGGGCCTATCATGTGCTAGAACTTGGTTTTGTTTAGACAGTAAATAAATACTAATCAATATAAATGACAGATGTCTCAGGGTAGTGCTATTGGTCAAAGCAGAGGTCTCGAGTCTAAAACAGATCCTACCGTATTTTCCAACAAGCGAATTCCTGCTTACAATGAGCCTTTACTGCTGCTCCAGGTGGTCCTTTCAATCAGCACAGGACAACAACTGGGCTTCTTTGATTCTTTATAAAGAGTCATTCAATTCTGAACAAAACTCCAGGATTGTGTCCCACATGTGAGGGATTCTTTCCTCAGGCACGGAAACCACCATCACCTGGATGCATGGAGATAAATTATTATTATCATCAAGAACTCCATTTTTTTATATACACTAATTGTTTACAGACGGTAAGCTGTGACTGTGAGAGCGCCATCTACCTGAGGATGCAAATGTGGAGCATTGTGAGATGAAAATATCTGGAACCTGTGTAATACAGTGAACACTTGGCCTCTCTAACTCCATCGTGGCCGATCCTGCTTTGTTCCCACGGCCTCAGGCTAACAGCTCCTGCTTAGTCTTGCACATAAACATGCTAATCATTAGAGGAATTCTGCTTTCAGTTTGAGTTTTACAAAAACAGCCCCTCCTATTTTCCCTTCCTTAACATAAAAGAAGCCAGAACCCTATACTTTTGGAGGATGAATTTGAGGCACTTTTATGTCTCCCATCTTCTCAGTTGGCTCCTTCTCAGCCAATAAACCTTTCCTTACTCCAGACTCTGACGTTTTCAGTGTAGCTGTTCAAAGTGTCAGCACATGGGCTTTGGACAGGCAATACCCAAACAAACCTGGGCTATCCTCCCCCTGTTTTTAGGACAGTCTCCCTGAGCACCCAACCCCTCACTAGCACTCAACTACCCAACTCCAGAGTCCTGGTGCTTAATGCTGGCCTCTAACCCAGGCTGCTTCTAAGGAGCAGCAAGAAGAGAGCAGAGCACCCAGAAACCCTCTTTCGACACTTCTGTCTCAAGATCCCATTGCTTTATCCCTTCCCCTCACCCACAAGTGGCCCAGCCTCCTCCACTCTGCACAGGACCTGTGACCGCCCAGTCTCAACTGGCACCTTCAACCCACCGTGTCTCATTTTCTCCTGGAGGAGCCCCTATTTCATTTATTTGCCAAACAGAAACCTGATGGTGAGGAATAAACACAGTGTGTCCCATAGAGGTGGGGAAGGGAAAAGGTTATACATATAAGTAATTTAATTTTCCCTTGTCAAAAAATAAAGAGTTTCTTGCCTCCTTTTAATTTTTAAAATATGTTTATATTGATATTAGAGAGAGGAAGGGAGAGGAATAGAGAGAGAAACGTCGATGAGAGCATGTGCCCTGACCGAGAATCGAACCGGGAACCTCCTGATTCATGGGTCGATGCTCACCCACTGAGCCACACCTGCAGGGCATGCCTCCCTTTAATTTTTGAGCACTTACTCCAGGGCAGGTACTTGGGAGGCAGCCGTGAATAAAACACACTTCCGATCCTTGAGGAGCTTACTGTTTCCAGCGTTGACAATTCGGAAGAACTTCTGTAGGGCAGAAAGAAAAGAAACTAGTTGGTCTAAATGAAGTTGGGTTCTGTCCCACTCAGCAGCCCCTTACTTTTCATTGTTCTGAAGAGCATACATCTTGGTGAGTGTTCTATGAAGACAATTCTATTTGAAGTCACTGCTCGGTCTTTGAAAAGTTTCCCACCAAGAGACTCTACTGTGGCCATCTTAGGAGCACCTCTGGAGTTTCTTTTAGAAGCCTTTGCCTTCACCTGAAGACCAAGATCTGTGTGCTCCTACCTTGAGCTTTATGTGCGATGCTATGGCATTGTTTCCCAGGGATTGAGATTATAAATTACCTGTAAATCAGCCAACAGATGGTAAATTCTAGGGAATTTCTTCTTCCTTCTATGACTTTCCAACAGACAAAAATTTTCCAAACAAAAATGTATCTTCTCATCTGTTAGTAAACTTTTGGCTTATAAAAAGAATCTTAAGATTTCACACAAACAATTAATCAAGGTCTGGTGCTCATAACACTTGAACTTCCACTGTCCCTTTTTAAATATGATTCATAAGGACCGATGCCCAGAACATTTCTTTAGCAGTTGTCATGTGGTCACTGGTGCACTTACACATTTTGCAGATCAGGAAGCATGAGTGAGCGGCAGGGAAGAGGCCTAGGCAGGAGGCATCATGAGATCACAGCTGCGTGTTGCTCACCACTGTATCCCCAGCTCTCAGAAGGGACTGGCACGCATGATGTGTTCAGGAATTATCTTTTTTTAACACATGAATAAATGAGAGAAACGGAATCTGGCATTTCTACTTTGTTTCCTTGCTTTTTGTAATCCCAACACACTCCATGCCAAGATAAATCCTTTCAGGTGCTAAAGGAAAAATACGATTTCTGTTCCTCTTACAGAGCTTCTTAGACACTGCCATTGATGACATGGGCTGGTGTGGAGAAACTTCTGCAGAATGCATTGCATGCAGAATGCAGTGGCTCAGCCCCAAATATCATGGGTTAGCATTGGCAGGTTTCATTCCAGAGGAGAGTATGAAAAGCTCTGCAGACCTGCTCTGTAACAACCTTAACTGGTGAAAAGTATTTTAAAAACTCAACCATTTAAAGATAATTTTTTTTTAAAAATCTAAAAAAATAAAAGAATTACTTTAAAATAAAATAAAATTTGCCTTAAAAGATAAAGTCTCTGGAAATTGTCCTAAGGGCATTCAGAAAATGAAGAAATATTTATTCAAGAAAACAAACCAGATTTTGGTAAGAACAGCAAGAGTCTGAGAGCACCACAGTCTGCTCTCTCCCCACTCACGGATCAGCTTTTGGAAAGCATGCCAGAACACAGGGATCCATCCCCTGTCTTCCAGTCAAAAACTATGGTGTTTTCCTGGGCTAGGGAGGGGGGCAGGTCACTAGCATTACTCATCTCCCTGTAGCTCTGTGCTTCAGATACTTAGTTCTAGGTGAGTGTAGCTAAGAAGTCACTAGCTTCATTCCCCAGCCCACCCTCCACATATAGGCTGAAGGTTCTACTCCAAGCAGGACAGACAATACTGAGATTCTTATTACCCTCATAACAGCTTGCTATTAGGGCAAAGGTTCCATGCAGGCAAGGGCAAGTGGAGGAAACTACAGGCC
This sequence comes from Miniopterus schreibersii, assembly GCF_964146895.1. Lineage (NCBI taxonomy): Eukaryota > Metazoa > Chordata > Mammalia > Chiroptera > Miniopteridae > Miniopterus > Miniopterus schreibersii. The sequence goes on along the minus strand of NC_138111.1, from coordinate 68,760,612 downwards.
ACCACCCCCAGCCAGTGCCCTGCCTGTAAACCAGTTCCAGGTCAGTGAAGAAAAGGCAGGATATAAGAACAGAGAATTCCAACACTCTTCAAAGAAACCGACTTATTTGGAACAGTGTGGGGGGAAATTCAAGCCTAAGTTGGAAATACAATGGAGATTTTGACAATAAGCAATGAAGAGGAGGCTGGTAGCTTCATGAGAGCAAGAAGCTAACCCATAGTCATCTAAGTTACAGGGAATAAGAAAGAGATGGCGATTGAAAGCTCTCCTAGAGAGCTGGCCTCAAAAATTATCCCTTCAAGGAACCTAAATTGAAATAGTTTGGAATATTTTTGAAAACAGTAGAGCGATCAGCTGATAATTTGACAATGACAGTTATTAGCATAATAACTGGGATAAAACCAACAGAGAAATACCATTTAAAAGAGACAGGAGAGAAAGATAGTCAGAGACCTGCTAAAACCACTGCCATCCCAGATTGACTGTGCAAGTCTGAGACAGGGCCCTTGGAGAAGTGATGTCATAGTCATCATACCACAGTAAAAATAGATTTTAATAAAATACTCCAGCCATATAATTAAACAAATAAGCAACCAAATAGAAACAACAAGATCCAGTAGATGAGGGAGATCAATATCCAGAATTGTGATAACATATTACCCACATTTTGAATTTTCAACAAAAAAATTACAAGACATGCAAAGAAACAGGAAATGTGACCTGTGCACAGGAAAAATAATTAAGCAACCTAAATGTCAAATTAGCAGATAAACCTGTACAGATTGGCCTACCTTGAATTTTACAGAGAAATGGAATTGTATAATATGTAGACCATTGTAACTGGTTTCTTTCACTTAGCGTAATATTTTCAAGGTGTATGTGTGTTGTAACGTGTATTTATACTTCATTATATATTCTTTTACACAATTTTTTCTTAAATAAGTTGACAGAAAAAAAGAATATGCATTCATACTATCTTTTATGATTACATAATTACTTTTAAAGACTAATGATAAACATATATAAAGAAATAATGGAAAGTATGGTAACAATGTATCACCAAATAAAGAACAAAGGGATCAAAAGATCGAATTAAGAGATAGACACTAAAGCCCTGGCCAGTGTGGCTCAGTTGGTTGGGCATCATCTTATGCACTAAAAGGTTGCCAGTTTGATTCCAAGTCAGGGCACATGCCCGAGCTGTAGGCTCAATCCCCGGTAGGGAACGTGCAAGAGGCAGCTGATTGATGTTTTTCTCTCACATCGAAGTTTCTCCCTCTCCCTCTCCCTCTCCCTCTCCCTCTCCCTCCCCCTCTCCCTCTCCCTCCCCCTCCCCTCCCCCTCCCCTCCCCCTCCCCTCCCCCTCTACCTTCTTTCTCTAAAAATCAATTAAAAAAATCTTTAAGATAAAAAAGAGAGAGAGAAACTAGAAAAAAGAACTTAATGTAAATTCTGAAACTGACATGAACACATCACTAGAGGGACTCAACAATAAATTTGAAATGACAGAAGAAAGGATCAGTGAACTTGAAGATATATTGGTAGATATTATGTAATCAATCTGAAGAACAGAGAGAGCAAAGAAGCAAGGAAGATAAACAGAGCCTCAAAGAAATGTGGAACACCATTAAGCACACCAATGTATGTATAGTAGAGGAGAGAAAGGGGCATAGAAAATATTCGAAGAAGTAATGGCTGAAAATGTTTCAAAACTGATAAAAAACAATGTTCATATCATTGCACTATTGGGCCTGCAGCTTAGAGAAATGTAATATATTTTTCTCTATTTAAGTAAGTTTTTCATACCTCTGGGGAGTAGCACTCAGGAGCTGGGACAGAAGGAAGTGTCACTTTTCATTCTATTTTTTAAATGCTTTTGGAAATGTTTACCAAGTGCAAGTATTCTTTTTTATAATGAAATAGTATGAGATTATGTGAAAATATTTCTGTGGAAAATATATTGTGCAAAATAATATACATGGTATTATGTAGCTATATAAAAGTCATCAAGTAAAATATGCCAAAATGATTTTGAAATGCAGAGGAACTTGAACTGGGTAAATAAAATGTGTTCAAAAATAAGTAAGTAAATAAATATTTTTCAATTAAAGTTGACATACACTATATTAGGTTGAGGTGTACAACATAGTGATTAGAAATTTATATAATTTCTGACGTGATCATCTCAATAATTCTAGCACCCATCTGACACCATACATAGTTATAATATTATTGACTCTATTCCTTATGCTGTACTTTACTTCCCTGTGACTATTTATAACTGGCAATTTGCACACCTTAATCCCTCTCCTTTTTAGCCCATCTTCCCACCTCCCTTTCACCTGGCAATCATCAAAATCTTCTCTGTATCTAGGTTTGTTTCTGTTCTATTTGTTTGTTGATTTTGCTTTTTAGATTCCACATACAAGTGAAATCATATGATATTTGTCTTTTTCTGTTTGACATATTTCACTTATAATACCCTCTAGGTCCATCTATGTTTTTGCATGTGACAAAATATCATTTTTTTCATGGCTGAGTAATATTTCTTTATATATATGTACCGCCACTTTTTTATCCATTTGTCTGTAAATGGAAACTTAGGGTTTTTCTTCCACATTTTGGCTATTGTGTGTAATGCTGCCATGAACATAGGGATGCATATGTCTTTTTGCATTTATCCGGAGAAATACCCAGGAGTGGAATTGCTGGGTCCTTCTTTGTCTCTTGTTATAGCCTTTGTTTTATAGTCTATTTTGTCTGATATAAGTATTGCTACTTTACCTGTTGTTTTAGTTTCCATTTTCATGAAATATCTTTTTCTATCTCTTTACTTTCAGTCTGTGTGTGTCTTTTGATCTGAAGTAAGTCTCTTATAGGCAGCATACATATGGGTCTTGTTTTGTTGTTCATTCAGCCACCTGTGTCTTTTGATTGAAACATTTAATACAAATTACATTTAGAGTAATTATTGATAAGCACACAGTTATTGCTATTTTATTATTCATATTTTTATTATTGTCTTCTTTTTCTTAAAGAAGTCCTTTTAACATTTTTTGTAATACTGGTTTGGTGGTGATGAACTCCTTTAGTTTTTTTTCTTGTCTGGAATGCTTTTTATCTATTCTTTGATTCTGAATAATAGCCTTGCTGAGTAGAGTAATCTTGGTTGTAGGTCCTCGCTTTTCATCACTTTGAATATTTTGTGTCAATCCCTTCTGACCTGCAGTGCTTTTGTTAAGAAATCAGCTGACAGTCTTAGAGCTCCCTTGTACATAACTATGCTTTTCTTTTACAGCTTTTCAGATTCTCTCTTTTTAAACTTTATCATTTTAATTACATTGTATCTTGTTGTGGGCCCTTTTGGATTCATCCTGTATTATATGCTCTGTGCTTCCTGGACTTGCATGTCTATTTCCTTCGCCAGGTTAGGGAAGTTTTTATTTCTTCGCATAGGTTTTTAATTCCTTGCTCTCTTTCTTTTCTCCTTCTGGTACTTCTATGATGCAAATGTTGTTATGCTTGATGTTGTCTCAGAGGCCCTTTAAACTATCTTCATTTTTTAAATTCTTTTTTGTTTTTGCTGTTCTGATTGGGTATTTTCTTCTACCTTGTCTTCCAAATCATGGATTCAATCCTCTCTTTTGTCTGATCTCTGTTTATTCCCTCTAATGTTTTGTATTCTTCATTTCTGTTTGTGGGTTTTTTTTTTATGTTTTCTATCTCTGTTTTTATATTCCCTATCTCTTTATTAAAGTTCTCATTGAGTTCATCTACTCTTTCTCTAAGTTAATTGAGCATCCTCATAACCAGTGTTTTGAACTCTGCATCTGGTAGATTGCTTGTCTCTATTTTGTGTAGTTGGTTTTTTTCCCCTGGAGTTTTGTTCTGTTTTTTCATTTGGGACATGTTTCTTTATCTCTTCATTTTGGCTGCCTCCCTGTGTGTGTTTCTGTGTATTAGGTAGATCTCCTAAGTCTCCCAATCTAGGTAGAGTTTCCTTATGTAGTAGGTGTCCTGTGGGGCCCAGTGGCACAGTCTCCCTGATCACTTGAGCTAAGTGCTCCAGGTGTGTCCCTTGTGCATGATGTGTGTGCCTTCCTATTGTTGTTAAGCCTTAATTGCTGTTGGCACTTCATTGGAAGGGATTGACCCTCAGGGTGATTCTCTGTGAGGACTGGTCATGACTACAGAGGAGCTATTATTCAGAGGCTGATCCCATGGAGCAGGATTTGCAGGGATACTGGTGCCTGTGGCATCCTCCCATTGTGTGTGTTGTTTCTTGGAGGTTAGGCGGTGCTCTGGTATCCTGGCCTTCTGTCAACCCAGCCTTTGGGGAACTAGACGTGCCCTGTGCTGACTCACCTCAGCCAGTGGCACCACCACCCAGCACCATGCTCAGAGCAAACATCTGCATGGTCCCTTCCCCCTTTCCGAAGGTCCATCATTGAGTCCTACAAATGACACTCTTAAAACCCAACCCAACTCTATCTCAGTATCTTCATTTCAACCATACTGGTCAAGTCCCCGAACTATTGAGTCACCTTGTCCTGACCTCCTGGTGTTGGATAATTCATTCTCTATGTAGCAGCCAGGATGGACGTTTGGAAGCATGACTCGGTGGCCATGGCTCCCCATTCAATGCCTAACATACATAGAATAAGGTACATTCTCCCTGCTGTTTTCTCAGCAGCAGACACTGGCTCCACCCACTTTCTTGAGCTCATCTCCTCCTTGCTCCCCTGTTCTCATCAAGCTTCGACCTCACAGGGGGATTTTTTTGGAGCCTCACTGCCAGCACTAGCATGGCTCCTCCTTCTACCTCTAAACCTCATCTCCTGTACATGTGGCTGTGTCCTGGTTGGCATTTGGGGTTCAGTGTAAATGTTACCTCCACTCCCTAATCTCCCTGGACAAAGCAGCCACCCAGACCTGCTCTACCTGGCTGTAATTTGATTCCTTGGATAGCACTAATCAGTATATGATATCATGCTCTCACAGGTATGGGTCTATGGGCTGACATGTGACTGTCCACTGCCACTAAGTGCAGCTCCAGATGCAAGGGCTTGTGCTGATTGTCTGCACCTTTGTATCTCCAGAGTCCAGACAGGGCCTGGCATGCAGTGCCTCAGATCTATCTGTTGGATGATGCTAAATGAAACTCACACATTTCTCCCAGGTTATAAGAACATGGAGTTGAGCTGGGGACCCTCTGCTTGAGGTCTGCTGGGTAAAAGACAATCTAGGTGCATGGCTCTAGGGCCCTTCTCTTTCCCAGACATCTACGACTCTCTGAACAGAAACTGATTTTTTATTTTTTCTAGAATGTGGGTGAAGCAATGACATTCACTGAGGTGGTATATTGATTAAACACCAGTTCTGTGTTTGCACATTCTTAGACAGAATCTTTGTCTGGTCTGGAAGGCAGACTATAAAGTAATTGTGAGACCATGTGGTAGGAGCCAGTTTTGGAGGTTCAGAAAGTAAATAAGGTGAGGGGATCCTAGGCAGGTGAGTCATGCCAAGCAGATGCGTTCACAGGGGCACTGTGCAGACATTATTCTTTGGGGCTGCCTGTGGCTTGTAGGGGCTGGCTGGGCAGAAGATGTGGGCCTGACCAGTGAGGCCCTCAACCCAGCATGAGGGGCTTATGCCAGGAGTGATCCTTACAGGGCCCATGCTGGTCCTGCTCTTCTGGGTCTCTTCCTGCTGAGATGTGTCCACAGGGCCAAGAGGATGTGACTACCTGGGGCTTGCATTCCTCCTTCTAGATCATGGGATACCCTAAATATCCCTGTCTGAACATCCCAAGCTCACTTCCACTAGGTCTCTTCCTGAGAGCTTATCGCTGCTCCGGCATGAACTTCTGGGCCTGCGGGGAGCCTGAGCACATGGGTGTGCAGAGATGGAGGTACAAGCTGGTATGTGTGTCCACAGAGATGGAGGTACAGGCTGGCATGTCCTTATGCATGTGCACAAGTGCTTGGGTCAGAGTCTCCTTTGGACTGGGACCTGGGTTGGGACCAGGGCTTTAAAATATTTAGACATATGATATGTGGACCACCGTTATCTCCTGCACTGTCATACAGACCTGGTCCCTGATGTAACGAGCCACATAGAATACTCGGATTTTACCTGGGTTGGCAAGTGCCTGAAGGGCTTGGGTGAGGGAGTTAAAGATCAGATGTGAATTTCCAATGTGTCCCTGTGATGTGTAGATGAACGAAAAATGATGGGTTAGAGGCCACGGTGACGGAGCCGTGGAAGAGTGGCCTCACTTGCACTGGACTTTGAGGTGGACTTGGCCAAGTTACTTACCTCTCTAAGTCTCATTTCCCACCACCGTGAATAGAGTAAAACATGCAGAGTCATCTGAAATGTACGTTCATTCCGTCGTGAGGAACAAGTCTGACTGTGGGAGCCCCTGATGCAGCTCTGAGAACTTTCCTAGGGTGGGTCTCCTCTCCTACCTGAGCGGAGGTGGCCCATTCAGGAAATGCACCATCCCTGAGCTTCGCCTTAGCCCGCTGGTGTGGGCATGTGCACATCCTGAGCCCTGGACCTTCCCGGGGAGCCTGAGAGCCTCTGCAGCACACGAGCATCTGCATCGGTGCTCCGTGGGGCCCCGGTCCTGCCCGGGGGAGCTGCAGCGTTTCATCTGGCAGCCCTGCCCAGATGATGCTGTTTTAATGGTTTTTGCAGAAGGTCAGTCCCCTTCTGAGAATCTGAGAGCCTTCAGTGCAGGATTCAAGACTTCCTCAAAAGATGATGGGAATAACTGTCTCTGGATTTCCCCTAGGAATTTAGGGGGGATATTTTTTCTCTTACTGAATTTTTAAAAAAAGAAAGACATTGCAGCCTGTGTTGTGCTTGGAGAGGAGAGAGGACTCCAGACGGTCTTTGTTCTCTCTTCCAATGCAGCCAGTACAGCCTCCTTCGGGCTGTTCTCGGGCTGGTGCTTAGTGTGAGGAGAGACCTCAGCCTCCCGTCTATGCGGGAAATGGCGCTGTGTGACTTTGCTCCCTCAGTGGCCATGTGGCCCAGTGGGTAAGGGCAAATGACCTTTCCAAGTAAACAACATAAAACATTTATTTAGTGTTTATTGTGTGTTTGACATTTCATTCTTGTGCCTGTGGGAACTTACTTGCTCAGGGCCCCAGTCTCCTCATCTGCACAGTGAGCAAGAGAACCAAGCCCTTAATTTGTGAGAATTAAGTGAATCACAGAAAAATAAGTTTGTGTAGTCGAATAGTCAGTGAGCACTAAATAAATGCTTTGTTTTCCCCGTGTGGACCCACTAGCTCAGACCAGCTGCGTTTGCAGGGCTGGCAGCCCCTTTTCTCTCCTGTTGGCTGCCAGCCTCCTTGGCAGCACAGACATGACTGTTGAGTGACAAGTGGGCACTGAGGGTCCCTGACAGAGAGTGCTGATGACAGTGAAGAGATGGTGACCAACCGGGCTGAGCACGTACATGAAGTCCTCCTCTTGTGACTATGGCCCCTGGAATGGCCATCTTTTGCCAGGTAGTGTGCTGGGCCTGCTTCTATTATCGACTCAAATATTTGTTGCACCTACTCTAGGCATCGGGCCCGGTTCCAGGTGCAAGGGAGACTGCAGAGGACAGAACGTGCATCCCCCATCCACCCAGAAGCAGGGGGCACCGATGAGCGTTCACTCTTTGTGACAGCCCCACTTCAACCGGAGTCGCCAAGACAGGAGGCACCCAGTGGGTCCCGAGGAGATGTAGTGCTGGCTTTGACCTGCAGGTGTGGGTGTGAACTCAGCAATGCTAACCTCAGGGTCTACAGGCCTGCAAGTCCCTTTCTGAGCCACGGTGGCAGGAAGGCAAAAACACCTCTTCAAATCCTAAGCTCAGCATAGCAGAATCTCAACAAATGAGACTTTTAAAGACGACAACCAAGTCACATAATAACTGCCATGCGGTGTGGTCGCCTCATCAGTGATGCAGGGGAGATGGCCAGGACCCACGAGTCCTCCTCCTGTGGTCATCCATTCGTGGTAACAGGGAAGAGCAGTGTGGGCTTTTAGTGGCTGATCCCGTGGCGAGCTCATCAGAATGTTCTGAGTGGACTAGAGATAGGTGGTAACCGAGTCCTTGCACACAGAGTCACAGGAGAAGGGACTCTGCTTGGCTAGGACCAAGCGTGCCTAGAGGGGCGCACGCAGGCTCAGCCTATCCACGCCTGGAGTGCTCCCTCCCTCCTAGTTCTCGTGGACACTATGTTTCCGTGTCTTATTACCTGACACTTTTAGGGGAACTTGAGGAGTGTACGCTCATGATCCTGGGCGCTGTTTCCACACTGCAGATGGGAGGTGTGGCCCTGTTGTGCACGCGTGTGGCCGGATGGAGAACACAGTGCTTCTGCAGTTACTGCCTCCATTCGTCCTCCTGACAGCCTGCTGAGCCACGGAGACCAGGTGCTGGTAGAACCCCTCAGAGGTGCACGGAGCCTCGGCGCCTGCCTGGGCGAGGGCTGGGTTTCAGGTCAGTGGACCCCAATGTCGTAGCCCAGCAGTGACTTGGGTTTTGTGACTACTATTCATATAACAGATTGGAAAATGCTAATAAAATAGCTAATAATCATGGCTACTATTTATTGCCTCTGTGCCAGGCTGTGCCATAGGCTCTGAGGCTTTTATCACATCTGAACAGGCATCAGAAAGTTGAGTCGATTACTAAAGACCACACCAGCCCTAAGAAACCTGGATTTGATCCAGTGCGCAAGAGCCCATGATGCCGAAATTCCCTGATGGGCCGTGGATTTTAGTGGGAGCCAGTGATGAGTGAGGTGGCTACTCCCTCACCCTGTCAGCCCAGAGTTCGCATGAACGATGCTGTGATCTGCTTCCGCAGAGACTCGGGCCGCGTTGAGTCAGCTGGTGGACACGCTGGCTAATGGCCCTGCGGGTCCTGCATGTGTGGGTGGCTCTGGGCTGGTGATGAGTCCTCCGGGGCTTGAACTTAATAAGAGTTGCCGGGATCTGCATTTCATCAGTACTTTACAAAAAATCTGACAGTAAGTTTAAAAGGAAGTGGTTTTGCTGAGTATTTTGAAGTACCAAGGGAATGAAATATTTCATTTTGATATTTTAAAAAATTTTTGCCTGTCGTTTTATAAAAGCAGCACATTTATGCCCCAGGTTTCTCGTGTGTTACTTTCTGTCCCTAGGGGAATTTTCCTTCATCCGGCCTCTTGGATAATATTCTAGGATGACAGCAGTCACGGACAGTCCCTGAAATCCCTTGGAAAGGCGGAAAGAAGGAGGAAACGCCCACTGCTGGGTGCAGGCCTTGCCGTCCTCCGTCTCTTCCCTGTTAGTTCCTACCTCACAGCTCTGCCTTCAGAGCCCCACTTGTCTCTTCCTGTCCCACTCAGCCAGAGGTCCCTGGCCCACAGGGTGCCCACATGCAGATTAGGGAGCTGTCCCCCACGTCATAAAGCAATGCAAACCCACATCCCCTGCCTCCAGAAGGCCTTTTTCCATGACGTGGCATCTCGGTGACTTCACACCCTGGACTTGCCCGACTTGCCTCCATCTGAGCAAGAAAGTCGAAGTGATGCTTGTCCAGTTCCCTCTGCTCTCAAGAAGGTTCCCTTGCTCGGGTGAGCCGGTCTTTCCCCTGAGCTGTGAGCCCCTCCTCTCCCTCTCTGCCTCCCCGCCCGTTTCTCTGAAACTATCCTGTCGCCACCTCCAGTGGCCCTCCACCCACAGCACATGCATTTCCCGGCCGATTCCACTTGTGCTGTGGCCCGTCTCCTCCCAGTCGCAGCCACACTTCCTCCACGCCTGCACCTGCTCATCACACCTGCACCCCCTCACGCTGTCTCCCCGCAGGGGGACCCTCACCCTACGCAGGGAGCCTGGTGCGGCCAGGGCCCTGTCCTTGCCTCCTGCTCTCCTCCATTCACCCTCCCCGGCGAGCATGACTTGTTGAGACTCCTGTTACTCAGGATGGGGAACAGTTGCCCCTCCGGGCCTCCGCCTCTGCCAGGCGCAGAGCCCACCCCTGGGCTGCCAGGGCCTGCCCCGGCCCTGCCCCCCACTCCATTCACCTGCTCACTGTCTGCCAGAGTCGGAATCTGCACAACGCAGACTCCTCACTCTTCTCCCAGGACCACCGGCCCATCGCTTCTCCCAGGCGCCGGGCAGGGCCTCCGGCAGCCTCCCAGCCCTGCTCACACCCCTCAGACCCTCACCCGCCTCCTGCCGAAGGAAACGTGGGGCACCCACGTGCTGGACAGGAGGTTGGGCGGCCGCTTGGGCTGCTGCTGTATGGCCACCTCCGGGCCGTGGACCCTGCACGTGCTCTGCACACCCCAGCTTGGCCATGGCACCCTGCATCTGTGCTGCCCACGACGGCACCCCAGTTCGTCCATCTGTCCACTGAGAACAGTCTCATTTGTCCTGAAAAAGCCCCTAGAGCCCGGCTCCTCCTCGCTGGGTTCTGTTTCCTCTGCTTTCAGAGCTGCCTGGCTGCAGCAGTCACAGCCCGAGCTACAGCAGCTACAGCCGTGAAATCCCAGAAGTTCACCTGTGGGACTGGCCTGCTCTACTCACTCCAACCTCAGGTGGACCTGTCCCCTGTCCTCTGCATCCCACGGAGCCTGCAAACGCCAGGAAACACCGACAAACATCAGGCAATGTTTGCTGGGCAACGGAGCTACAGTGTTTTACAGCTACACCACTGTGGCATCTCCTTGCCAGCCTCCCTAACGGTCTCTGCTGTGGCCGCCGCCCTCCTAAGGGCCGCAACTCAGAGCAGCAAGGTCTTGAAAGGGCTGCGGCTGTTTAACATCACTGGGCCTCTGGCCTCTCCACCCCCTCCCCACCCCCACCAGGGGTCCACGCCCCTTGGGCAGACTGGCAGCGGGGGAACCAGTTATTTCCTTCTTAGATTGCAGCTCCCAAATCCTTATTTTGCCAACATATACTTTTCTGAAAAACAAACAGCGTAGCCACAGTGTAACCTAACCAGTGTTTGTGCAATTCTTTGCTCTTCTCTGCAGTCCATACAGAACACAGAGTGTGTTGGAGCCCCGACTGCTGCTTTTGACTGGGGACCCCACCTTCCTTTCAGGAGGTGGGGGTGAGTGTGGGCCTGAGAGAGTGCTCACAGCTTCCTGCCCCTGACTCCCTGGTCTTCCTGGAAAAGCCCAATTTGTTTTGTTGTGTAGTGGTTTCGTAATTGTATGGTTTTTATTGTGTACACATTGCAAGGTCTCACCCTACAGCCCCTCTTTCCAAGGACTGTGGTCTCCCTGAGGACCCTTCCCTGAGGTACAGCAGGGAGGAGCCCCTCAGAGCTGGGCCTGCTGCACTGGGAAAGCACAGGGCCCCAGCACCCTGAATCTGAGGTTCTGCCGCCCCTCCTTGTTCCCCAGTGGCTCAGAGAAGGAGCTGGTTTTCTGGCCTCAAGGCCCCCCACTCACCTGTGCCTCTCTGATCTCCCTGTCCTGGTTGTCAGATAGGTGTGGGGGTCCACAGCCTGGGGACTGGCCCCTCCTCCTCCCATTGAACCGAGGATCTAGGGGCCTGGCCCCCAGTAGCCCTCACTGACCCTAGAGACCACCGTGCCATCCCCACACTCAAGGCCACTCCCTTGGTGACCCTGTCCAGACAGACCTTCAGCCACCACATCCTGTCCAAGTCCTGTGGATGCAGGGACCTCCTGTGCCTCGGGGTGCTGAGGAGGGCGGCAGGGCTCCTCTGCCGAGACGGAGCGGAGCCCTGCGGGGCCAGGATGGGCAGCACAGCTGGCGAAAAGGTTGGTGTTCAGCTGTTACCATTTTCGCTTCTACCATCAAATGACCTAAAAAACTCTCAGAAGGGTAAGTGATTGTATTTACCCAGTTTTTCTCTTTCTTATTTCCTGGTGCCCCAAGATCCCTCCTCTGTTGCTGCATTCGATAGTTCTTTAAGGGCAGCCCTCTCCCCACCGATGTGAAAGCCCCAGGGCGCCTGCAGGTAGCCACCTGCGAGCCATGCTGCTCCGGAAGGCCCGGCACAGCTCTTGGGGTCCGGAGCTGCGCCCTCTGCCGTCCCTGCCTCCTCCAGCAGCCTGCCTGCTCTGAGGTCCTCACTGCACCCAGACCCCCACGCGCCCACCCCACTGAGTGCCGAGGGCCTGCTCCCTGTCTACACCCCAGAGGTGGCCTGTCCCACTCAGCAACTCCAGCCTGGCTGCACTAGCGAGCTCCTCAGCGTGTGGTGGCCAAACCACACGTTCTCTGAGGTCTGAACTCCTTCCATTTTGCCCTTCCTTGGGGTTCTCTTCAGGCTTAGGGCACCATAGAGGTTTCTGTATCCCATAGTTATTATTTTATCATAGTTACTGATTCTTGTATGAAACTTCTGTTCAACTAACTGCTTGGTTTCTATCTCCTGTTCGGACCCAGACTGTTGCATAGACGTGAAGGATTGTTGACACACGTACAGACGGGCTCCATTGGAAGAAGGGCAGCTGTTCAACAGGGGAGCTGTGGTAGATGAAAAGTGGACAGTGACATAACCCCACGTGGACTGGGAGAAAACACGTGCAAACCTCGCAACCATCAAAGGACAGATATCTGGAGAATATATAGAGCTCTCAAAACCCAGCAGCTATCTAACTGAAAATGGGCTAAAGATATTAATGGACATTTCACTGAAAAAGAGATTCAGTCAGAAAATAGGCACATGAGCGATGGTCAACGTCACTAGCCACCAAGGAAGACAGAGGGAAGCCACCCGGGCTGTTGCTGCAGAGCCAGCGCCACAGCAGACACAGCAGCGCCCACGAGGATGCAGGGAGCTGGCCCACTCGGGTGTTCCCGGTGCGAGTGGAAAACGGGCTGGCTGCCCTGGAAAACAGACTGGCATTTAGCCGAAACATGGAAAGAACCAAAATGTCCTTCTGTGGGTGAATGGTTAGGCAAACAGATGCCTCCTTCTCATGGACCGTCACAGCGATAAGCAAGAAGAAATGGTAGTTGACACAACTTTGGATGGATGGAGCGGGAATTATGCTGCACAGAAAAGCCAGTCCTGGAAGGTCACAGGCTCTGTGATCCCATGGTCCCATTTGTATAGCATCCTTAAATGACAGGATTAGAGACCGAGGATGGATTGGTGTGCCCGGGGGAGTGAGGGGGTGGGAGGAAGGCGGGGGTGGGTCTGAAAAGGCCACATGCAGAATGGACGCTTTTAGGGTCTTGACTGTGGTGGTGGATACATGATCCTGCTTAGGATAAAAGTGCATGGAACTAGACACACACACACACTCACACACACATCATGTGATCTGTGATGGCGACATCTGAATAAATGGGTAGATTGCATCAAGGTCAGTTTCCTGTTCTAGTGGCCATCCTGTTATAGTTTTGTAAGATGTGATACAGGGGGAAACTGAGTAAAGTTACACAGGATCTTTCTGTGTCACCCCTGACAACTACGTGTGAGTCTATGTTTATCTCAAAAAAAAAAATTTAGTTTAAAAAGTCTCCCATGGCCTGGCCAGCATGGCTCAGTGATTGAACAGCAACCTATGAACCAGGAGATAGCGGTTCGAATCCCGGTCAGGGCACATGCCCAGGTTGCGGGCTCGATCTGCAGGTGGGGGCGTGCAGGAGGCAGCCGATCAATGACTCTCTCATCATTGAAGTTTCTCTCTCTCTCTCCCTCTCCCTTCCTCTTTCTGAAATCAATAAAGATTTTTTTTTTTTAAATTCTCCCATGACCTCTCATCACCTTAGGTTGGATCGAGCCTTTTAATGCTCACTTAGCGAGCATTGCTGGTACTTATTCACGAATAGGAAAACTGCTGGGAGCTTGGGATACACAGGCGTGTTACATGCAAACTACAACACAGATGATAAAATTGGGCCCAGATATGATGATAAAGGTGCACAGAGAGCACTCTGGAGGAACAGAAAGGGGCATCAGTCTTACTGAGAAGACATCATCTTAACGCTCTACCGGGGGAGGGTCCGTCATTGGTTGTTGGTAGGACCCAGTTCCTTGCAGGCTATTGGCCCGAGGACCTAACTTCTTGCCATCGGGCCCCTCCGACATGGCAGCTCACTCATTAGAACGTGCCAGTTGGGAGGCAGGAGGGAGTCTGACAGCTGCGCTGTATTCTGTCTCTTAGAAGCAAGTTATTAGGTTCAGCCCAGACTCAGGATGAACATGAGGGCAGGGCTGTCGGGCACTGTCTCAGAAGCGGCCTCCCTGCCCTTTGCAGCAGCATTTTGAGGGACATGGAGGAGCAGGCACAGTGGTGTCCCAGATGATGGGACCACTGTGTGGTTGGGGGAAGCTTCACCGGGGAAGGTGGGTGTGCAGGCAGGTGCCTGTATCTTTGTGTGCCAGGACCCAGGAATGGAGGGGACAGGAAAGGAATAAGAAATGGCCCTGGAAAGTGGGCCAGTGAGGGGACAGGACCACAGCACTCGGCTGAGGATTTGGGCTCCATCAGCATGAACTTCTTAAGTAACAAAGCCTTGTGGGTGCAGCCTGAGCCCTTTCAATGACCCGCATGCTGAGTCTGAGGAGGCCGTGTGGTGTGGTACGAACAAAGTAGCTTTCTGAACATGAGTGAAAACAGGTGCAAGGAGGCAGGAGGGGGAGCTGCCAGCAAACCACCAGCCAGCGTGTGGCAAGGGCAGGCAGGCCACCAAGCCCAGGTGAGAGAGCACCTGCAGGCAGGAGGGCAGGAGTGAGCGTGCACAGCCTGGTGAGCATGCCGGGATGCCTTCCTGAGCCTCGCAGCATGGGGTCCCCCCTTCACGGCTGGAAGACATTTCCATTCACACCACACTCCTCCTCACTCAGCTGTGGGGATCTGTTCCATGCCCGCTCTGGCACGCTGGCTGGTGCTGCGAACAGTGCCCATGCTGAGGACAAACGTGGTGTGTGAGGCCCCCTGAGCCACACAACCTCTAGATGTCCCTGTGTTAGGACTGCTTTCCACACTCCTGACCCAACTAGGGACCTGACTGGGTCACAGGCATCTCTGTGACTCCAGAATTGTGGTGCATGTTGGCACAAGGCAAAGCATCAAATAAATGGGGACATAAACCATAAAGCAAACAGGGGACAGGATCAAAGAAAGCTGGCAGGAAACAGGAGAAAGGCGGAAGGAATGGGGGGCTGGAAGGCGGAGGGGGAAGATGTGTTGGGGCTAGTCATCTCCTCAGGGCCAGCCGGGCTGGGCCCTTCTTGTTCTTGATACACATGAAAAGACAATATTCAATCTGAAATCATACGCTCCATTTCAGTCTTCACGATTGTACAATCTGTCCACCCTATGGCAGATCAACCCCACAGTCCTGTTGGGGATGGGAAACTGATGCACTGAACAGAGACACCCGGGTTCTAAATGTTGGAGCACAGACACCAACACTTTTCTGCTGCAGGAAACACAAATAGAATTTAATTCACATAACCTGACATCTTCAACACCTTTCTGTATCATTTAATCTCTCCAATGTCATTTTTAATGGCCTTTGGGGATCCTGTTACTACAAATATACCAAAGCTTTCACAGTGGATCTCTTGTTTTTGGACTTTTACATTGTTTCTCCCTTGATTGTCTATTGTATTATAGGTATGTTCGTGTCACCATTATGAGCATACACTATCTGCCAGTTAAGAAGGGGAAGATGAGGGTTTTCAAGATGGTGGTGGACTGAGTGGAAGCTACACTGACACTCTCTCAGGACCAAACTGGAATTACAACTAAAATATAGAAAAACCGTCCTGAATAATCAATTGAAGACGAGCTGGGGAGCACCCTCATAACCAAGGAGGAAAAGTGGACACCACACAGAGGCTGGTAGGAAGTGCGGAGGAGCGAGAGGGCTGGCCGGGCTCCCACAGGCAGCAGCTGAAGGTCTGGAGGGATATCTCAGCTGTGGGGGGTTCCCACTGAGAACTCTGGAGTCTAAATCCCAAGCTGAGCTTCCCGGCCCAGAGCACCAGACCTGAAAAATATGCCCACATAACATCTGGCTGTGAAAAGCAGCCGGGCTTTCTGTCTGCCAGGGAAAGGCAGCTGGAAATGCAGGAGCCCTTTTAAATGGCCAATGCACAAAGTTTATTGTGCAGCCAAACACCTTGGGCTCCAGCAGAGGGAGGGCAGAGTGGACTGGATGTGTGTGAGGAGAACCTAAGGTTATGGGCTCTGGAGACAGAGCTCAGAGGGCACCTCTCTGGATTCCTGTGCTCAGTCATTCCCCCAGACTGCAAAGGACATCTTTCTGAGGCAGACACTTACCTTACAAGGAGCTTTTCGTTGTGGGGAGGGGAGGAGAAATTGCCCAACCCTACTGGAAAACCTCTCACCCTATCCCATGGAATTTCTACAGCCTGAGACTCATTAAGAGAATCAGATTAATCAGCCTATAGGCAGAGGCAGACCTCAGAGTGTTTTGAGTCTTTGACTAATCTGCTTCTGGACCTGGGCCTTTAAAAAGCAGACTTTGCTGTGCATCTTAGTCCTGTCCAAACCCACCCAGCCCCAACAGAGGGGACCTCAAGCTATGAGTTGTTGATAGCCCCAAACACGATACTCAAGGCCAGTCACAAACAATGTCTGACATTGGCCTGCACCAGAGACCTTCCAAAAAACCGAGAGTCCTAGCAGATCTACCTAATACATAGAAGCAAACCCAAACAGGTACCCAAATGGGGAGGCAAAAAAAACAAGTCCCAAATAAAAGAACAGGAGAATCTCCAGATGAAGAGCTCAATGAAATGGAAATAAGCAATCTATTGGATATAGAGTTCAGAATACTGATTGTAAGGATGCTCAACAGCATGAAAAAAGATATGGAAACTATGAAGGAAATGAAGAATGACATAGCAGAAATAAAGAATACAGTGGAAGGAATAAACAGCGGATGAAAGAAAGCTGAGGATAGGATCAGTGAATTAGAAGACAGGGTAGAAAAAAAACATTCAGAGACCCAAAAAGAAAAAACAATTAAAAAACAGAAGAGCAGTTTAAGGGAGCTTTGGGACAACATGAAACTTAACAATATTTGCACCATAGAAGTGACAGAGGACGTCACAGGTAAGCAAGGGTTAGAGAACCTGTTTGAAGAAATAATGGCAGAAAACTTCCCTAACCTAGTCAAGGAAAAAGTCACACAAGTTTAGGAGGCACAGAGAGTCCCAGGTAAGAAGAATCCAAAGAGGTCCATGCCCAGACACATTATAATTAAAATGCCAAAAACCGAAGACAGAGAGAATCTTAAAGGCAGCTACAGAAAAGCAATTTGTTACCTACAAAGGAGCTCCCATAAGGCTGTCAGCTGACTTCTCATCAGAAACTCTACAGGCCAGAAGGGAATGGCATGAAGTATTCAAGGTAATGCAAAACAAGGATCTGAAACCAAGACTACTCTATCCAGCAAGGCTATCATTCAAAATAGATGGTGAAATAAAGAGCTTCCCAGACAAAAAAAGGCTAAAGGAGTTTATCATCACCAAACCAGCACTGCAGGAAATGTTAAAGGGACTGCTGTAATTAGAAGTTGAAATAGAGAGAAGGAGAAACATAGGCATAAAGAATTAAAATGGCAATAGACAAGTATCAATAATAACCTTAAATGTAAATGGATTAAATGTTCCAATCAAAAGACATAGAGTGGCTGAGTGGATAAGGAAATATGACCCAAATATATGCTGTCTACAAGAAACCCACCTCAAAAAAAAACAAAACAAAACAAAACAAAACTCACTCAGGGTGAGAGTGAAGGGATGGAAAAATTTTTCCCATGCAAATGGAAATTAAAAAAAGCTGAGTAGTAATACTCATATCTCACAAAACAGACTTCACAATGAAGACCATAATGAGAGACAAGAAAGCTCACTACATAATACTGAAGGGATCTATCCAACAAGAGGATATAATCCTGGTAAACATATATGTACCAAAAGTAAGAGCACCTAAATTTATTTTAAAAAAACTTCTGGAGGACGTTTAGGGAGAGATTTACAGCAATACAGTCTTATTAGGGGGACTTTAACAGCCCACTGACTTCACTGGATAGGTCTTCCAGACAAAAACTCAACAAGAATATACTGACCCTAAATGACACCCTAGATCAGATGAATTCAGTTGACATCTACAGAACATTCCACCCCAAAGCTGCAGAATATACATTCTTCTCAAGTGAACATGGAACATTCTCAAAGATAGATCACATGTTAGGACACAAACACATCTCTACAAGTTCAAGAAGACTGAAATCATGTCAAGCATCATCTCAGACCACAATGGCATGAAATTAGAAATCAACTAGAATAAAAAACACTGAAAACATTCAAACACATGGAGGTTAAATAGCATGTTATTAAATAATGAATGGGTTACCAAAAAAAATCAAGGAAAAAATTAAAAACTTTCTGGAAACAAATGAAAATGAACACACAACAACCCCAAATCTATGGAACACATGGAAAGCAGTCCTGAGAGGGAAGCTGATAGCACTACCGACCTACCTCAAAAAACAAAAACTTCTAATAAATTCTCTAACCCTAACACTTAAAGACTTAGAAAGAGAACAGCAAGAAAAGCCTAGAGTAAGAAGAAGGAAGGATATAGCAGAAGATCAGAGAAGAAATAAATGACATAGAGACTAAAACAACAATACAAAAGATCAATGAAACCAAGAGCTGCTTCTTACAAGATTGGTGAACCTTTAGCCAGACTCATCAAAAAACAGAGAGACAACCCAAATAAACAAAATCAGAAACAAAAGAGGTGAGATAACAACTGACCCAACAGAAATACAAAGGATTATAAGGAAATATTATGAACATCTATATGCTAACACACTGGACAACCTGGATGAAATGAACAAATTCCTAGAAAAATACAACCTTCCAAAGCTCAGTCAGGAAGAGTGAGAAAACCTGAATAGGCCGATAACTGCTGATGAAGTTGAAGCAGTGATCAAAAAGTTCCCAGCACACAAAAGCCCTGACCAAATGGCTTCACAGGGGAGTTTAACCAAACATTCAAAAAAGAACTAACAGCTATCCTCCTCAAACAATTTTGAAAAATACCAGAGGAAGGAACACTTCCTAACTCTTTTTACAAGGCCAGCATTAACCTAATTCCAAAACCAGATAAAGACACTACAAAGAAAGAGAATTACAGGCCAATATCCCTGATGAACATAGACGCTAAAATCCTCAACAAAGTATTAGCAAATTGGGTCCAGAAATATATTAAAAAGATCATATGCCAGGACCAAAGGGAATTCATCCCAGGGATGCAAGGCTGGTACAATATTCACAAATCAATAAACGTGATACATCACATAAATAAATTGAAAGACAAAAATCACATGATCTTATCAATAGATGCAGAAAAAGCATTCTATAAATTCCAACACTCATTTTTTATAAAAACTCTCAGCAAAATGGGACTAAAAGGGATCATACTTCAACATAATAAAGGCCATATATGACAAACCTACAGCCAACATCATACTCAACAGTCAAAAACTTAAACCATTTCCCCTAAGAACAGGAACAAGACAGGGATATCCCCTTTCACCACTCTTATTCAACATAGTACCTGAAGTCCTAGACACAGTGATTAGACAAGAAGAAAACATAAAAGGCATCCAAACTGGAAAGGAGGATGCAAAACTGTCATTATTTGCAGATGGCATGATACTGTACATAGAAAATCTTAAAGACTCCACCAAGAAAACTAGTAGATTTAATAAATGAATTCAGCAAGGTAGCAGGATACAAAATTAACACCCAGAAATTGATGGCATTTTTATATACCAATAATGAACTCTCAGGAAGAGAAACTAAAAAAACAACCCCATTTACCATTGCAAGCAAAAAATTAAGATACTTATGAATAAACTTAACAAAGGAGGTAAAAGACTTGTACTCAGAAAACTACAGGACAGCCTGGCCAGGCGTGGCTCAGAGGTTGAGTATCGACCTAGGATCCAGGCAATCAGGGATCAATTCCCGGTTAGGGCACATGCTCATGTTGCAGGCTCGATCCTCAGTCGGGGGCATGCAGAAAACAGCCGATCAATGGCTCTCTCATCATTGATGTTTCTATCTCTCTCTCTCCCTCTCCTTTCCTCTCTCTGAAATGAATAAAGATATACTTAAAAAAAACCCACAAAACTACAGGACACTGAAAAAAGGGATAGAGGAAGATATAAACAAGTGGAAGAATATACCATGTTCATGGATTGGAAGAATTAACATCATAAAAATGTCCATACTACCCCAAGCAATCTATAGATTTAAAGCAATTCCTATTAAAATACCAACAGCATATTTCACAGATCTAGAACAAACACTTCAAAACTTTATATGGAACCAAAAAATACCCTGAATAGCCATGGCAATCTTGAGAAATAAGAACAAAGTTGGAGTGATCACAATACCAGATATCAAGTTATACTACAAAGCCACTGAACCAAAACAGTCTGGCACTGACACAAGAACAGACATATAGATCAGTAGAACAGATCAGAGACCCCAGAAATCCAGCCAAGCCATTATGCTCAATTAATATTTGACGCAGGAAGCAAGAACATACAATGGAGTAAAGACAGTCTCTTCAATAAATGGTGATGGAAAAATTGGACAGATACATGCAAAAAAATGAAACTAGACCACAAAACTAACACCATCCACAAGAATAAACTCAAAATGGATAAAAGACTTAAATGTAAGATGCGAAACCATAAAAATCCTAGAAGAAAACATAGGCAGCAAAATCTCAGACATTTCTCATAGCAATATGTTTGCCGATACATCTCCTACGGCAAGAGAAACAAAGGAGAAAATAAACAAATGGGACTGCATCAAACTAAAAAGCTTCTGCATAGCAAAAGAAACCATCAAATAAAACAAAAAAGGAGCCCATCGTATGGGAGAACATATTTGCCAATGATACATCTGATAAAGGGTTAATATCCAAAATATATAAGAAACTCATACAACTGAACAAAAAGAAGACAAACAATCCAGTTAAGAAATGGGCAAAAGAGACATATGAGAAAACGCTCAACGTCACTAATCATCAGAGATGCAAATTAAAATCACAATGAGGTACCACCTCACACCTGCCAGAATGGCTCCATCAACAAATCAACAAATGAGAAGTGCTGGCGAGGTTATAGAGAAAAGGAAACCCCAGGACACTGCTGGTGGGAATGCAGACTGGTGCAACCACTATGGAAAACAGTATGGAGTTTCCTCCAAAAATTTAAAATGGAACTGCCATTTGACCCAGTGATCCCACTTCTAGGAATATATCCTAAGAAACCTGGAAAGCCAATCAGAAAGAATATGTGCACCCCTATGTTCATAGCAGTGCAGTTTATAATAGCTAAGATCTGGAAACAGCCCAAGTGCCCATCAGTAGATGAGTGGATACAAAGCTGTGGGACATTTACACCAGCTATGAAAAAGAAGGATCTCTTACCCTTTGGGACAGCAGGGAGGGACCTGGGGAGTATTATGCTAATTAACATAAGTCAGTCTGGGAAAGACAAACATCACATGACCTTACTCATATGTGGAATCTAAGGAACAAAATAAACTGATGAACAAAATGGATCCAGAGGCACAGAAGTGTGGAACAGACTGAGGGATCTCAGAGGGAAGGTGGAGGTGGGGGAGTAGGTGGGTAGAGATTAATCAAAGAACAGCCCTGGATGGACCGATGTGCAGATGGCCGGTGGACACGGGACTCGAGCCTGCTCAGAGCGCAGCCCAGCTCAGCAGGAAGCCCATCTGAATTCCTGCGAGGAGAGAGCTAACCATGGCCAGGTGGTGGCAGTTTCCTCAGGATACCCCTCAGAGGGGGGCTGTCCAGGGGTCTGCGGAGGCCCCTCCGAGGGGTCTCATCAGAATTCCTTCCAGGCCTGAGTGCAGGACCCTGAGCTCCGTGGGCGGGGTGCCAGGTCAGACAGGGCAGACTCCAGGTGAACGGGCCAGGCGGAAGCAGAGGCGGAGACGGAGGCGCCCCCCACTCCTCCCCAAAGCCCTCCGGGCCTTAAAGGCAGATGGGCACCCTAACTTCTCCTGTAGCTTCCTGGGGACCAGGATAAGGTTAGCAAAGGCAGCCAACTTCTGCCTGAGAAAAATCAGCAGAGAGCCGGGAACAGAGAAGCAGCAGGCGGCCTCCCAGGCAGGCGCAGGCCCTGTGCTGAGCATGGACCAGCTTTGTGCTCTGCTGTCACCACCTCAAAACCCATATTAGTTTTGAACAGGAGGCGCCACTCACACTTTGCGCTGGACTCACAAGCTCTGCAGCTGCTCCTAAGAAGCGCAGGAAAAAGGAGGCCCTTCAGTCCCAGGCAGCGGGCTCAGCCCTCCCAGGGGCGGGCCCTCACCCGCGGAGCGCGTGCCTGAGCTACTCTCCCACTTTCCTCTCCGCCACCTGCCCTCATTGCTTCTTCACTTCCTCCATCTGTGTTTCTTTCTCTACCTTGTTCCTGACCTTCTTGACTCTCCTTGCAACTCGGGGCGAGCACCTTGCACGTGCCCCTGAACGCGAGTCCGTGTTTGAGACGGAGCATTGACAAATGCCTCTCAGCCCTCACAGGAAGAGGGGAAGGTGATGTCCTTTCTTTCCATAGGGCCACTGACCAAATGACTCTCGTTGTTTTGATCAGGGGCCCAAAGCCCTTGAAAATGAATGCGGGTTTCAAGAGATAGAGAAGGCAGTGCCATCTTATGGGCAAAGGAGCTACACAGACACTTTTCCATAGAAGACATACAAATGGCTACTGGTCCCCAGCCACCGGAGGCCAGGGTTGGTACCCCATTCAGCTCTTTGGTCTCTGTGCTCCCTTTCAGGGTGGACGGATGTGCTCAGGGTGCCTTGTTAGTGGGAGAAGACAGAATTAGGGAGAAAGAATCTTGTATAAATATCTGCTCTGCAACAAGCCATCCCAGAACTCAGTGGCTTAAAACGATTGTTTCCTATTTCTGTGGCTTGACTGCAGCTTCTCTGCTGGTCTCGCTCGGAATGGCTCATACATTCAGCTGCAGGTGTCATTGTCATTTTCTACTGTCCTCTCCCATTGGGCCAGGGTGGGATCTGGGTTTTCTTAGGGTACCTAAAAAAATACTTTATAATGTCACAATATATCCATCTAGCTAAAATTGAAGTGCATTCTACCACCACTCAGTTACTCATTTACCAAACAGCTGCTGGAGAGCCAGGAACTGGTGGAGGCTGGCTGCCTGGGCGGCCCTGAGCTCTCCAAGCCCCCATGAGACGCACTCAGATCAGGACCAGCTATGCCAGGGCCATGCTTCGGTGGAGGCGCTGCGAACGCACAGAAAAGGAGGCCGGATCCTGCCTGGGCGGCTCAGGAAGATTTAAGAGGAGGGTATGTTGAGTGTTGAAAGAGGTTCGTGGCGCTGCCAGAGGGACACTGCGGGAGGGACATCCGCGGGGACAGAGGGTAAAGGTGAAGACAGCGATGGGTGCCAAAACGTGTCTGGTTTAGGAGACATCAAGAAGTACTTCCTACCAAAAACAGTTTCCTACTTCCCGAAGCACGGGTTACCGCCCCAAACAAGGTCACTTTTCATAATAACGAGAGGAGAAAATTCAGTGAACCAAGCTCTGAAACACAGGCTCTGTCCAAGAATAAGTTTCCTCTGTGTGTATG
This sequence comes from Miniopterus schreibersii, assembly GCF_964146895.1. NCBI lineage: Eukaryota > Metazoa > Chordata > Mammalia > Chiroptera > Miniopteridae > Miniopterus > Miniopterus schreibersii. Next base: position 68,736,928 of record NC_138111.1, on the reverse strand, counting down.
CATGTGGGCGGGCGGTGGGGAGGCGCCAGGGAGGGCGAAGGGATGTCATCGAACTGAGGCCTAACGTTCGTTATCAGAGGCCTAGTTTCACCCAAATTACCTGAAATTCTCAGGCCGTCCAGGTCTGGGACAAGGATTCCACGATGTCTCAGTGTCCCGGTCCCCCGCTGACTGTACCCTCTGCCACTCTTAGACCCCACCCTCGGGCCCCTCACCCTAGGACACGGCCCCCCATCAGGGTCCCCTCACCCTTGGTCAGGGTCCCCTCACACTTAGACAGAGTCCCCTCTGTCAGGGCCCCTCACCCTTGGGCAAAGCCTCCACCTTCAAGATGTCCTCATTTTTGGACAAGGCCCTCACCCTTGGGGCTCTCTCATCCCATCTGTCCTCAGAGTTTTCCATCTCAAATGACTGCTGTCCCTCCAATCGTCTTATCTGTATCCCAGGTTCATGGGGAAGACAGGAGGAAGGACAAAGGATGACGCAGCAACAGGGTGGGTTTTTAAGGGACCCTCCTGGATGCCCCACTGCCTGTGTCCCTCCGTAGCGCACTGTGTAGACCTGGCTGCTCGACCACTCCTGGCTGCAGCGCAGGGTGGAAAGTCCCATTTTACAGCCTGGAAACTAACACGGCCGATAAATCAGCCCCTTGTTAAAGCCCAAAGGAAGGACAATGCTGGGTAGCAGCCAGCTGTTTCTCCACCGCAGGCCGCTGGGAAAGCTGGGAGAAAGGTTAAGAGGGTGGATGCCTAGGGCCTCAGCACTCGGCGAACTGCCCTGCTTGTCTCTGTTGGGAGGCCACACTGGGAGAGGTGTGCGGAGCCTGCGGGCAAAGGCTGGCAAACCGCACTCAGGGGCCTTTTGTAATCAGATCCCTTTCCTACAGGGTAGGAAGGGTGGGCTGTGCTGTGTGACTGTGGATCTTGTTGAACTGACACAGCACCTCTAGTCCTCTGACGCTTGCACAGAGGGGTTGTGGAGGTGGCTGTGGGGAGCCGCCGTTCCCCCAGATCTGGCTTGTGGCTGCCCTTACAGAGCTTCCGAGGGAGCCAGGAGTGGAAAAACCCCCATGTCACACTCGTGTTTCACCACCATGCTCTGGGTAATTAAAGTGACTAAGTGACACAAGACTATTTTTCAAGATCCATAAAATTCATCCTATCTCCCCGAATCCATAGCACAGCAGCAAGCGAGCTAATTAGGGCCCATTTATCTTCATTCGATTCACTGTTTTCTGGTGTGGCTCCCAAATCAGCAGCTTCTCAAATGCGTTGTGGAAGCTTGCTGTGTTTGGATCTTGATGTTGTTTGGAGACTGGGTAATAAAAATGCAAAATGAGCTGTCTTTGCTAACAAAGAAAAATGAGTGTGATCGCGGAGGGGAAACTGCGTTCGGGTCCTGTTCCTGGCAGTTCATACAAGTTCATGGTGGTTGTTGACTTAAGAGTGTGTGGAGATGAAGCTGACGGGCCAGGCTGGCTCATATTTGAACTTTCTTAAATCTTATCTTTTCAAACTGGGGCGAGTCAAGCAGGAGCCCCATGACTTGGGGTTTGAGTGGCAGTGAGTTTGAACTGCTCAGGGCCAGGGGGTTGTGTCCCTGAGGGCAGGAGCATCCACGCTGGCGAGCTCCCAGCCTAGGCACGGCCGCCTGCCTCACTGCCCTTCCTGAGGCCCGTGGGCGCTGGCAGCTGTCCTGCTCAGGAGGTGGCCTCGCCGTGGGGCCAGAGCCATGGTCACAGATCTCCAGGGACAAGCACGCTGGTGCGAGACTCGCCTCCTCTCCCCATATTCTTCCAAGAATAACAACTCCTTATCCGAACTCCCGGCCAATGCTGTCTCTTGGGTTGTGGAGACATGGAAAGAACAACAACTTCCCACTTAGGGGAGAAATTTTGCCATTTGAGCCTAAAAACAATGAGATTTGTGAAAAACGAGGTGTATGACTGTGAACCGTCCCAGGAAGTGTGGCTGAAAAGGGAAATCTGTGTGAGGATCATGGCCACTGCAACCATGTCTCAGAAATATCGTGAACTAATAAAACCTGGAGAAACAGTGAGGCCAGCAGATCATGACGTGACTGCCAGAGAAAAGGCCATTTGTTACTCACCGTTCCCAAGGGGAGTGGACATGCCACACCACGCAGGGCCACACGGAGAGGCACCAGCGTCTGTCAGGAGGCAGGGGAAGGGGAAGGTGCCAAGGCCCTTTACTGTGGTTCCCACGGGAAGGAATGGGTGAGGCCGGGTGAGCAGGCTCGGGATTGACCAGTTTGAGCAATTTCAGTGGGCTCTGGGGTACAGGGGCTGTCCTAGTTGTCTGGTATCTGGCCCTGGGGTGACTAAGGAGGGGGACAGTGACCCAAGTTGAGAGCTGATAGCGGGGGTGGGTGCAGTGTGCGCTCTGGGTCGGCTGGCTTGTGTTTGAAGAGCACCGTGCTGGCAGGTGAGTTGCTTTATTCTCTCTAAGCTTGGCTCACCCTGGCAGGCGCAGTCCCTCCAGGCTCAACAAGCCCCCAGCTGTCAAAGCATCATAATACAGCAATAAAATGTCTTTAATACAACCCAGCCTGGGCAGTGAGGTAGTGGGGTGGGGAAGGTTGCCTTATGAAGCTGTGTTTAGTGGAGCAGACACGAGGACTGGCTTAGAGCCTATAAGTCTACTAGGGGGATGAATGCCTAGGTGCTTCGCTTACAGTACAAGCCCCTGACGCTGGGAAGCAGTGCCCTTGGGGGCTTCTGCAAAGGCATTTTGCCAGTGGACACTCCAGAGGCAGGCTGGGCCTCTAGCGAGGGCACTTAGCCCCCACCTGCAGGCCAGGGTGAAGGGGCCAGTAGGCTCCTGATAGAAGGTGTGCCTGCCACCAACTGCTTGCTCCCGAGAGCCTGAGTCATTGCACGTGATTCCTGGAGATGCTACGCAGGTTCATGAGCAAAGCTTTGGGAGACACACTGGGTGGAAGAAGTCATGCCCGGAGTATCTGCAGCCTTCCCTGGACTCACACCCTTGTGGCCTTGCTAATGGCCTGTCAGGCCAGCCGACCTCTCTGTAGACTCAAAGGAGCAAAGTCAAGTGAGCTCCTGCCCTTTATTCTCCTGGACTCGTTCATCACGTTAGGTAGAAACTCAGACTGTGGGATGAACAGGTGATGGAGGACAGCCTTCTCCTGCCCTGGCACTCCCACAGACTGGGCATTTCCTCCTTCCAGCCGGCATTCCTCCCTTCACGGGCTCGATGCCCTGTGGCTTTGTGCCCGCTTGGTTCTTAGATGATTGGCTCTGAGAGCATTGCCTTGGGAGCACCCAGCGTGTCCCGGGAAGGGGGCAGTGGGCTGCGTGGTGGCACCTCACCTGCTGCGGCTCCTTAGCTGCTCTGTCCCTCACTGTCGCACCTGACTCAGCAGTTCTCTGTGTTGAACAGCCCAGAGGGGTTGTCCCTGATACACGTGAGGAAGGGAGTCTCCAACTCTCTGATGCCAAGTCACGAACTGCGATTGTGGTGCTTCCATCACAGCCACGGGAGCGGAGGGCTGTGAGCTACAGTGTAATGTCCAGGATGCGGGACCCAGTGTAGCCACACTCACGTCTTAAATATGAAGAAAATGTATTGATTTCTACAACTCAAAGGCCCAACGGCAGGGCTGGCTTCAGGCAGAACTGACTCAAGGGCTGAAATGTGTGCCCAGTTCTCACGGGCCGTCCCAGAGCTGCCGTTCCCTTGGTCATCTCAAATGGCACTAGCAGCTTCCTGCTGCCACCTTCCAACAGGGAAAGAATCTGCTCCCCTAGCAACCGCAGGGCTGGCCCTCGAGTGCGCTTGAACCTACCTGGATAGGCTCAGGACGTGTGACTACCCCGAACCAGTCCGTGTGAGTTTTCCCTCGATGGGCTGAAGCACTCGCGGCTGCTCTTGGAGGGCGGGGTCAAGGTAGGTCAGTCCCTCCAGGCCCCAGGCCCAGGCCCCAGACAGCAGAGGCTCTGCCAGAGGGAGCAGGAGGAAACGCGCTGCTTCTTGCTCTTGGACGTGGGATGCTCTAATCGCGCCTTTCGACTTAGTGGGCCGGGAGACGTTCCTCAGCTGCACCATTCAGGGCCCAGAGATGTGTGATGCAATGGAGCTTACCCGAGAGAATTCAGCGGTGTTGGGCGGAGGCTGAGCCGATGCGCCCAGTGACTTCTGCTTCCTCCATCAGCACACACCTCCTCCCAGTGCCCACATCCCCTTCAAACAGTGTGTCCGATTCTCCCCTGCCCTTTGGCGATGACTCTGATTTCCTGGAAAACAGCCTGTGGCATGCTCAGGGCAATTATTGTGCACAGTAGAGAGGCCAAAAAAAAAAAAGTTGAGTTTTCTAGAAAAGGTTCCTAAAATAATCTGATGAGAGGCAATCTTTGTAAAGCTGTGTTTTTTTGCCATAAAATAATAAAATAAATAAAAGGAAACAAGGTAACCAAAAGTTTGTTGTTCCCAGTGGAGATTCTGAGAGTGGCACAGCTAAAAGTGGAAAGGGAAAGGGCTAGAAATACAAGCCCGTGACCATAATCACTCATGTTCTTGGGCACAGGTTTGGTGAGAAATGCAGCTCCTGTACCACATGAGACCCTTTGGTTCTGTTCTGTTGCTGTCACTTTATGGGTTCGTGTTTTTCAGGCCAGTTATGACATATGTATTTATTCTGCCCAAATGCAGTGCCCACAGTGAGAACACATGACCACCATGTGGTCCGCTGTGCCTTTCCTTCCCTAAGAAGATGAAGTGAGAAGAAATCTGGCTCCTTTCCACTCAACTACTCTTTTCTTAAACACACACACACAGAGCTCTGAAGTAGGCCTCTGAGTAAAAGCTACCACAGCCAATCACTATTTTAAAATACCCACACAGGCAAGGCCTACAGAAGCACCGTCACGAGGAACACGGAGAGTTAATACCTACGGCTCTGTTTCTTAGAGACCATGCATCCAGCAGAGCCTGTATACTACACTGAAGAAACCAGGCAGCTAAGTGGTCATGTTCTCGAAGGTCTTATTCATGGAACTGGGGCTGAATTTATTCTCATCAACCTCCTGGTAACCAACAGCTCTTCTCTTAAATGTCCCCTCACTATGTCCCCAATAAGATTGCACTTACACCAATCTAGCAGCGACTTTCCATGAAAACAAATGTTCTCAAGGTAAGATCACGGACTCTTCTGGCAATGTCCTCACTTAGCAGGCCTGGCCAATCCCTGCCGAGACGGTGCTGTGATGGCTCAGCGGCAGCCCTAAACTCACTCTAACTCCCTGTGCAAGGCCTGTCCCTACCCTGGCACCCGGCTCCCCGGGATGTGTGAGCTCCCTGACAGAGCAAATAAGAAATCTAACGTTGTCAACTAGGCGCGTCTCTGTTGGTCGTTAGCTGATAGACACTGACATCAATTATGAATTCTTATAACATTTACAAAATACAAATGTACAAAGTTGTAGAAAAATAAAATTACAATCATACTTCATCTTGTTTCTAGAGGGGAAAAAACCTCAGGTACTTTCAGTTTTCTTCATATTTATCTGATGCTGATGAATATACTTTCTAATTTTCTTTTTAATTAAGAAACATTTCAAACCCAACTAATACAGGTAATGTTATACCAGAGGCTCTCACACCTACCACCAGAAATAAAATATTAAAGATGAGGCTAAAATCCCCTTGTCATCTTCTTGCCCCCGTCTTGCATCAGAGGTCACCCCTGGGTCAAATTAGGTTCCTATGTTCTGTGAAAGTTGCTATGGATAAGTGGATCTAAAAATAAGGTAAATTATTGCTTTCGGTACTTTTTAAATATGCAGAATTGACATTACGCTTCATGGGCTCTTTGGTCATATGCCCTTTTCTTGAATTATTATGATTTTTTGCTATTTAATCTTATATGTAGGACTAGCTCATTTAGTTTAACTGCTCTGTAATATCCTATTGTATGAATAAACCATTTGTTCATCCATTCCTATGTGAGAGATAGTTAGTTGCTTCTAAAATCTTCAGTTACAAATAATACTGAACAAAAACAACCTTACCTGTGTTGCCCTGTGCTCACCAGAAAGTGGGGTTTTGGGGTCAGAGGTCATGTATAATCGCACTGGTAAGGTGCTCCCTTCAGTTCCCTCCCCCGGCCGGCCATGCAGGGTCTGTCTTCGGTGGCAGTAATGGCCACCCAACCCAGCTCCCTTTTCTCTGGAACATAACAAAGGGTTTGATCTTGAATCATGTGGTTCCACAGCAGCCCCCTGATCTCCTGTTGCCCAGTCCCCAGGTAGAGCTCTGCATGCTCCGGGGTCAGTCCTCCTGTCCTTCCCCTGATTCTGCCAGCACACTGCTCTCCGCAGGAAGGCCTTCAGCTTAAAATACTTGGATTGTTTTCTGTCTCCTACCGTGAACTCTGACCACACATTCCCACCAGCAATGCTTGGGAGCTTTCTGTTCATCCTTGGTATCAGAGGGCTGCTTTGTGCCAGTCTGAAGGGTGGAAAATGGTCCTAAGTGCTGCTTTCATTTTCATGCTGGGTATCTTTCCATTTTTATAGACCACTTGGATCTTTTCCTCTTTAATATATACATATATATATGTGTGTGTATATATATGATTTTGTGTATTATATTAATCAGGCTAATTAACCCTACATACTATAACAAATAACCCTAAATCTTAGTGACATCATAAAAGATTGATTTTGCTCACTGCATGTGTGATATGATCTGCAGTCTTTGCTCTACTGAGTGACTCAAGCATCTTAGGATTCTTTGCTTTTAGCCCTGGGGACAGCGGAGAGAGAAAAAATGTGGGTGATGATGTTAGATGTTTCAGGAGCCAGGCCTGGAAGGGGCAGCCACATTCCAATGGCCAGAATTCGGTCACACGATCAACCTAACTTCAAGTCTGAGAAATGCTAAGGTTGTGTGGATCCAGGTGAGTGCTAACAGTCTTTCTAAATTCTGCTCCCATGGTCACAAACTGTCCAGTTACCCCTCTCTGCCCGTACATGGAATATTCTCATATCCCCCCAAGGAGACCATGCACAATGCCATCAAGCTCGGAGTCCAGGTGATGCTCGTCCCCCTCCCCCAGAACCAGAGGGGAAATAACTCTACAGACTAACATGCGGGGCCGCCTTCCTCCCCCCGTAGGCCCTACAGCAGCAGGGAAGTGGGGAGGAAGCCTGCAGTCAGACCTGGTTCAGAAGAGGAGAGAAAGGAAGACGCATTGCAGTCATTGGACCAAAGTTATGATGTGTTCCCGCCGGACAGCCCCTAGGAAGGTGCCCTGCCCGCGGAGTGAAGTTATCATTTTTGAGGAAGAGCTCTCTGCTCCGCTGGGTTTGATGATATGACATCTAGGAAGCCCTTCCTGTCCATTTCACTGGCCACACATGAAACGTGTGGGAGGAATGTGGACACTCACCGTGGGCGTGGACGGTCTCTGAAGCCTGCATCTTGTTCTCAGGACTGTTCTAGGCATCTGCTGCTAGAAGGATAGTAGTTTAAAAGCCAAGCAAATATTCTTTATTTAGCTTACAAATTGGCAATATGGGCAGGGTGCAGTGGTGCCAACTGGGGTGGCTCAACTGGAGCTGAAGGACCCTCTTCCAAAGGGCTCAGTCACAAGGCTGTCAGGCTGGCTGTCCCCGGCAGGTCTCTCCCGGGCTCCCTCACAGCGTGGTGACTGGGTTCCCAGGGAAAATATCCCACAGGAACCAGGTATAAGACGTATCCCCCTCTATGGCAGAGCCATGGAGATCCCATAATGGCAGTTCCACCACAGTCCCAGGCCCAGAGTCCAGGGGAAGGACCTGAGACCCTGTCCCTTGATGACGGGTGGCTGATCACACTGAAAAAGCGTGTGTGGGGTTGGAGGTAGTGGCGGGCCGTTTGGAAACTGCAATCTGCCACAGAGGCCCAAACAGTCCACTTTTTCGTTGCTGCCATTATAGCCCCCATTAATGTTTCTTTGGCAACATGATTTCCTCAAAAGCTGCATAGGCTTCTTGTCTATTCCTTCCATTCATGTCCTAGCCCCAGTAACTATACCCATAGTTGTTTTTCTTCCCTGACTGTAAATGCATGTCTTCTTTTTTACTGTTTTCTAGACCAACTGCCTCCTGCTCTCAACTTCCTGGAGGCTTTCTTGGGACTCTTGGGCTTCTGTGGGAGGCCAGTGCCTCGGCCTCATATCACTGTCTAGAGAAGCTTACCTTGCTGCTGTTGGCCAAGGGTTTGAAAGTCCATTGCTTATTGCTTTTGATCTAGAAGCCCTTGGCTTTTCTAACCCTGAGCGACTGGAGTTTGTGGATGTGCTCTGCCTCTTTCATCTTTCCTTGTAAACGGCTCAGTTTTCTCTTGAGGTGTCTTATCTTGGAGCACCTTCCAAATGTGGACGGTACACACATTGAACCTTTGTAATTCTTCTCCTCAAGCTGTGGGCTCAGTCAGGCACGAGACCTGCTTCCCAATGATCACAGCAACAGCTTTACCAAATATTTACCAGATCGTAGTGTAGATTTCCATGTTTCCAGGCTCCAGTGTTATTTACTTGCCTTCTGCCACCAAAACAAAGGTAATGTCAGAGATCTCAGATTTTCATGTTCGAGCACCCACCCGGCACTAATTTCTGAAGAATAAAAATAATTAGCTCCGGGTGCTCTGACAACTCAAATATCTTGGTGGCTTAGCGTAACAAATATTTATTTCCTGCTCACATCCTAGTGTGGTGTGGATCTAGCCCAGACCATAGCTCTTCTCCACGTGGGCCCAGGGATTGGTGCCTTTCACTGCTCCCCATCCTGGAGGCCTTCACTCCAGCCGTGAAGGTGAGAAGACAGAGCCCGTGGAGATGAGATGAGATATCTCAGAGGCTAGGCCCACGATGACAGACACCTCTTAGCTCAGATGTCGCTGGTCACGTTTAACCATGTGGCCAGCCTGAGAAGGAGGGCTGATGACTAGAGAGAGGGCTGGATATGAATAGGTGATCCTTCCTCCAACATGGACTCCTTATTTCCTTCTCATCAATGAGGAGGAAGTATTCATATTTTTTCAGTAATCCAGTCAGTTATAGCATTACCAACATCCTTCCCAAACCCAAGCCTGTCCACTGGAGCTCCTTGAGCATACTTCGTAATTTAGAAGTTTTAACTTAGTTGAATTTAGTACTTTTATCTTTTCATGGTTATGCTTTTGATGCTTGTCTATAAATGAAAGTTAGAGTCAATCCTAAGAGTTCTAAGAGTTCTCATTCCAAAGAAAGAATTCATTTTTCTGCTTTCTCTTTTTACTGTATCTACATGAGATGATGGATGCTAACTACACTTATTGCAGTAATCATTTCACAATACATGTAAGTCAAACTATTGTGAGGTACATCTCAAAACTGCACAGTGAAGTGTGTCAGTTTTATATCAACAAAGCTGGGAGAAAAGAATAATACTGCTATTTATCCTGATTTACAGGGAAATGGCTTAGTCTCTCAGCTTCCTATCCAAGATATTACCTGCTAGAACCCAAATTTGAACACTGTTCTACTGGACTTCAAACAAACTATAATCTGTTTATGCTCTACTCCCTTTCCTCGAGTCTTTAGAATAACTTTCATTCAATGATTTTTTTAAGAAAGGGAATCCTTTTCTACCCTGAAATCTTAAGATACCTTGCTTGTTCCCTCGTAGGTCTTTCCATCACCATTTTCTGTGTGCAGAGCTTTGGGCCTGGGTTTTGTATTTGCAGCCCACGGACGGCCAGGGCTCTCCCTTCCCGGCATGGGAACACCACGTCGCACCCAGCATGCTCCCAAACAGAACGGCCCTCTTTCCGACCTCTCGCTTTGTACCATTTTCCTGTTTAGTTATGTATTGAAAACAATATTTGTTACTGTATATTTCTAGGTAGTAGTTTTATAAACTTATATAGTTTACCTTATTGCCTGCACAAGAGGGTCACATATTTGTTATTTGTTTTTAGAATAAAGATTGTCATTTTTATTGATCTATGCTGTTCTTCAAAAATTATTTTTATTAGCTGAGTATAATTCATCTGGTGGATCCAGCAGGATTTGCTTCAGCACTCCTTTCGGTGAGTGTTTATCCTGTCCTTTTTTATAAGTTACTGTCTAATCTTTGCTGATTCCCTGGGCTCCCCCATCCCAGGGTTTTAAGAGCTTTATTAGACGACAAAGCTGCTAGGACTCTTATCTTTCTACTCAGAGAGCAGTGTGCCTGGGAGGTGCTCCCCGCTGCTCAGCATCCCGGGTACATTTATTGGGGTTCCCTAAGGCTCCCACCACCCTCCTTTCTCTCTTTTCTTCTGATCTCCTTACATGTCCTTCATCTATCCCTTAACTTCAATAAGCTCAACTTTACAAAGAAGGTGTATTTGTACCTATTTTTCTACATATGGTCATTTTACACTTTTACCATAAACCGTCTTTGCAAGGCAAAGCTGTGCTCTGTGCGGCCTGGGCAGGCACACGCCCACTGGGCCCTGCTTTGGTTGCAGCGGCGCACTGAGCGGGGCTCTGGGGGCGGGGGTGGGGTGGGCGCCCCGCGCTGATGGCCTCGCTCCTTTCCCACCGGCACAGTGGCTGGTCTGGTTCTTTTTTGCTCTCACTTGCAGCATTACTTTGCCAAAACCAGAACAAAAAGAATGAACAGAAACAAATGTCTTACAAAGGGGAACAAAGAATAATGCTTACCTTTAAAAGCTTAAAACCAGAGCAATGTAAAATATTAAACCGGGGGGGGGGGGGAATGCTCTGTCCTGTCAAGTGTTTCTCCACTTTAGAGTGGGAAGTGTTTAAGTGGGGAGAAGTCAGAAAGACTGCTGAGTCTGCTGCTGGCACTCCGAATTAACTTGGCTTCTAAGATGGGGTATCTCCTGCCTGGGAAGCTGGGGAGACTTGGGCCACCCTGGACGTAGAGCCACAGTGGATGGATGGGCCAACCTCCCCCATGGCCAGGGTAATGCAATGCCTGCGTGGAAAGACTCAGCCTAAGGAAGCAACCTAAGAACACATGTAAGTAGGAAAGAGCTGGGATACCCAAGGACATAGTCGCCAAGGCTTTTTAGTCACATGCTAAAACATTGAGGCAATCAACAATATTACCTATTTCGGAAGAGAAAGCCTTTGGTTGTAACAGATAAACCCTAGTAAAGTTGATTCAGTTGAAAAATGGGTAATCCTGGACAGGGAAGTGCAGCAGCTGTGTAGTTTCTGGTGGGCAGGTCTGACATCTGCCGGGACACCGGGACCGAAGCTGCTGGTATCTCTGCTCTGTCCCCCCAGGGCGCGGCTGACCCAGAGCAGGCGCCCTGCAGGATGCCGCATCGTAGGCCACCATGGCTGTCACTGAGAAAGAACACGTGGTGGCGTGGAAAAACACTAGAGATGATCGGAGAAAGGGTCTGAGAATCAAAGCCCACATACGTGTCAGACTCACCTCCAACAAAACAAGTCTGCTTCAGAAAATGTGGGCAGAGATGGACCCAAAATGTTAACAATGGCCAAGTTAGATTTTCTTTGTGTTTCCTACTTTTCAGTATTTTTGAAATTTTCTTTAGGGAAGTTCAAAATGAAAGAATCTCATTTTAAAAGATAAAATTAAGAAGGAGTTAGGATGCCGGGCCTCCCTGGGAAGTTCTTGGAGAGCAAGCCCTGCCCGGCTGTGGTGCTGGAGGCCGTGTCGCTGTGCCTCCCGACTCAGCACCGAGTGGCTCGTCTCCATTGGCTGGATGTTTCCACTATAGTAAACCTGAGAGTGTAGAGTATGCTGAAGGCTAACTAATTCTTTGACTAACTGATAACTATTTCATCAGGATTCTATTTCTTCTTGAATTTCTTCACTTCCCTTTTAATAATTTATTTCAAAATAGATCAGACTTATAGAAAAGTTTCCAGAATAGTATAAAAAATTCCCATATCTCCTACAATGGTTTGTGTTCCCACATTTTCCCTATCATACCTTCTCTCTACCTACCTGTGATCATTAAATCATTAGTCTTTTTTGGAACTATTTGTGAGCAAGTCAAGAAACCCCTAAATATCACAGTGTGTTTTCCCCCAAAGAAACTCTCATGCACAAACACTGTACAACCCCCAAATCAAGAAATCAATACTGACACAACATGAGCATCCAACCCATAGATCCCATTCAGATGCTGCCAACTTTCCCAGTATGGTCCATGACTCTGCCCAGAACTGTGCATTACACGTAGTTGCCATGTCTTTTCAGTTTCCTTCAGTCTGGAAGAGTCACTCACTCTTCCACCCCTTGTGTTCTAGATAATTATAGAAAGAATGAGGTGTGACAGCCAGGCCAGGCCTCTACCACAGGGGCGATGCTCTGCTCAGCGCCCACCGAGCCAGCTCTTCTCACCACTGCAGGGTGTCGCCTTGATGATCTTGGTGTCTGCCAGGCCTCTCCACTGCAAAGTCACCATTACCTCTTGTAATTGATTAGTATTTTGTGGAAGATGATCTGAGACTACAACTCATATCCTTTTCCCACCATGTTCCACCCAAGACACAGCATCAGTAATGACTCCTGCCCAAATCACCCTTGACGATGATTTCCAAGTGGTAGTGTCCCGATTCCACCATTCCTCTTACATGGTTAGTCAGCACTCTATTCCAGGGAAGAACTTCCCTTTCCCCCCACTTCCTCACTTATATCTGGTGGACTCCTGGATACCTATTTTCTCAATGGCTTGTAACCTATTACTATCATTTATAGTGATGCTCGAATTGTCAAGGTGTGGCTAGTAAAGAATTTGATCTCAAGCCTATATCCTTTAGACAGAAGAGCAAGAAAGCTCTACAAAACCCTTCAGAAATTTCATTCTTTTCTCTAAAAATCAACCAAAAAAGTACTGTCACATCATAGATGATCAATTCTTTAGCATTCTTTAATTTTCCAGAAAAAAAGCTTGTTTGAAATGGGATTTGGGGCTAATAAACCACTGAATTTTCTGGCTTACACAGTAACCAAAACTGACTTCTCATTAATGTAAGATCCCGAGGACTGGAGATCTGGAATTTCCTGTTAAAGACCCCCTCCTCTGGTAGACCAGCTGTCCACTCATAAGTAACCTGCCTGATGTGGCCTGTAGGCCACTGAAGGCCATGTTGGAGCGCACAGCCAACCCTGATGTTGCTGACATACACTGTTTTATTGCTGGGACACTCTCAGGAGATCCCACTCCTTCCCACCCCCTTGTCCTTGCTGCCTGTAGGACCTGGCAGAGTGCGTGGGCAGCAGTCTCCTATCAAAGGCTGTTCCCTATCACTTAATAAACTTTAAAATGACAGAACGGGCTACCTGCAAATAGACTTGCTGTCAAAATAGCATTAATCAAGGCTTGAATCAGTTAACTGATTCCACAGTCTTGTGAAGAGACAGAGGCAAAGCCCAGATGGAGGGAAAGAGCAGAACAAAACGAAGACAACAGATGAACAGACGTAAACAACGTAAAACAAAATGTTGGAAACATTTTCAGCCCTTCCCCGACATGCTGTGGGTCAGGAAGCCCCAGTCACCAGCCAGCTCTGGGAATAGTGGGAACTTGCCCACTCCCTGAAAAGCACTGGTTTCTTACTGGACAAATGAAAAGTAAAGCCCAAGTCAGAGGCTTGGCTGATGATGGTGAAGCTTGGTGCCTGGGATACAGACCAGAAGCCCACAGACAGACACTTCATATTGCCAGCTTGGGTTAAAGCACAGAATTTTCAATGATCTTTAGGAAGACCAGGGCAAGTCCTGAAACTCTCATATGGACTAAATCCATACACATTCTTTTTTTAAAAAAACAACAACAAATGTTTAATAAGTTTGAGCAGGGCCTCTCCTGTTCTATTATTGGATTTCCATTATTAAATATTTCATTATTAAATGGGGCCCCTCCGCAGCCACACTCCAACTCCATCATTTGTCTGTAAGACGCGCTGCCATTAGCCCCGAGCTCTGGCACCTGCTGGCGTGGCGCGGCCACCCAGAACCCAGCCGAAGAGCTGTGCTTCCCTAAGCACTGAGTGCTACTCCCAGCTCACGCTGAAGCCAAGTGAAGTCCGCTGCTCAGAGGCGTCCACTTCTCTGAAAGGGCATTGGCTAATGCCACTTGGAGATAAAAGCCAACAACAGTAAGGACAGGGCTTCACTGGACTTTCCAAAGAAGTCTGACCTCACTAAAAGGAGGTCAGACCAAAGGTCACAAGACAGAGGGAGAGAAAACACACCAAAACACACAACTGGGGTTTAGGTTCAGATTTTTAAATGCAGCTCAGACACGCAAATTAACTCGGGGGGAGATAGAGAATCTTGCCACTGTTGTTCTGTTTGGATGGACGCATGATCCATGGCAACAGGCTGGAACGTCTCCTAAGGGGCCAGTCCGCGGTCAGCCTGGCTGGAGGGAGCAGAGGCAGGCAGCCCTCGGGCTAGCACAGGAGCCTTGTTGAACCGAGCAGCTGCTTCCAAGTATTGAGGAGCTGAGGCAAAAGTTAGACAGTACCCAGAAGTACCGGGGTGATCCCATGGCTGGCTTTCTCAGAACACCCCGTTTCTCCCCTGCCCTGGAGCAGTAGTAACAGTACCATGTTTACCCGGAGCTCCGGGCACCAGGTGGGCAGTGAGCCCGCAAGGACCGGAGCCACAATGCCCTGGCAGTCGCCTGCTGAGGGCCAGCTGGGCGAGTCGGCGACTTCCCTGCAGGCTACGTGCCAGGTGCCTGTTCAGGCCGTTCTCAGAGGAGGCCCCTTTGCGTCGTCTCTGAGCCACAGGGCTTCTTTTCCTGATTTCAATGGTTGGTGTCTTTTTCTTCCTTTTGTTTCTTAGGAAAGATCTGGAGGGAGGGAGAAAGGACATACCTGTAATTGTGCTTTACCTGTATTGTTATTGACTTGTTTGATTTTAAGCATCTTGGTGAGTCTCTTCCTGGTGCCCAGTGTGTCCATTGGAGAGTGAGCTCACTGCAGGCGGGTGATGCCTGCGCTTCCCTCCTGGTGACAGCCGGGCTCAGGCACAGAGCCTCGAGTGGCGGTGGGCTGACCAGGTAATCATGCACCTGTACAGATGCTCAGGAATCCTCCTAGCAGTGATTTTCGTGACGTCTGCCCAGGCACTATGTCTCCCCTCGCCCCCACATCCCAGGACTTCCAGTAGCATGCGGAACACGCCCAGCTGTCTCGGTACAAGGTTATACTCTACCACCAGCCAAACAGCCTGCAGGAGCGCCCTTTTGTACCTCCAGGCCCCTGCAGCTTTGGGCTTTGTGGGCCACTTGCTCCCTGCCCTCTGGGAATCCGTGAGTAGTGCGATTGCCCCTGGCTCCTGGTGACTTGCTCTTCAGTCGCTGGCTTCACATTCCCTGCCCTGCAGGAGGGCGATGTCACTTCAGGTTCTCCATGGCCATCATTTCCTCTTTTTCCATTTGGGAAAGAGGTCAGTTCCTGTCCCTAGTTTCCTCTGAGGATTCCTCTTTCCACGGTCCTGTAACCCCAGGACCTGCAGGGGGTCCCAGGGCTGGTGGCACGAGACAGGACACTCTCCTTGCTGCCAAGTCCTGTTTCTCCAAGCGCCTCCTGGCTGCACTTCTCCCGTGGCAGGGCTCCCAATACCTCACCCCTACTTCCTGAGCTATAGCACCCCGGTTTTCTGGGGCCAGCATCAAGCCCAACTCAAAGCGATATTTCCAGATAAGAGTGGCCACATCTAAGTGCCCAAGAAGATATAAGTGGAAGCTTCCAGGCTGTGTCCTGCCACATAACCTTTGTCCCCTGCCCTTTGCCCCCTTCCTTTCCTGAGGGTGTGTGGACACAGTGTGTTCAGGTGCCTCGTGCTCACCATCAACGTTCTGAAGCCACGTGGTTACGTGGGGCAACTTCGCCCAGACCTCGTGTTATGTGAGAGAAAAACAAACTGTGCCATTCAAGGTTGCATTTGAGTCTGTTGCTGGGGTATGAGTGAGCATCTAGGAGGCACAAGCCATGGTCCATGCTGGCCTGCGCCTGGTCACTGAGGACCAGCCCACCTCGGGGGCACATATGTCCCACTTCAGACTTATTCTGGAATAGCCTGGGTCACTTGTTCTTGCCACCTGGGCAGTTCCTGACCCGTGGTGCTCTGGGGCTCCGTGCCCACTCTTGTGAAGTTGCAGGAACTGCTGGATCCTCTCTGCGCCCTGAGAGCAGTGTGGGGCCGCGCCCTCCTGTGAGGGCAGCTCAGGCAGGCGGTGCAGGACCCACAGCTGGGAGTCTGCAGGTTGGCATAAGGTGTCTGGCTTCCCTCCCGGCAGCCACTCCCTGTTACTACCAGTGACTTCTTGGAGCACCAACTTTCTAGGGGACAGAGCTTAAAATTGAATGTATGTGCTGCCTGACGCCTGGAAAATCGGCCTCCAGTAGTCTAACCGTGAGTTCCCTTCACCTCTCTGCTGGGAGCTTGAGGACAGCTCGCTGCAGGCCTGGTGCACGGAAAGTGTGGCAACTTCTGCTTTCAGCTGGAACATAAGAGCCTTCTGCAGCCTCCCCTGGGGGCGAGAGAAGTGCTGAAAGAACACCCAGTGTGCAGAGCTGGGGAGGGGCCCGGCTGTGAAAGGGGCCACGTTTCAGCTCTGCTCCCCTCCTGTTTGGGAGGGAAGTAGTATGTGAAAAGTCACCGGCTGTCTCCTGTGCCTTAGACAGTTGACGACTTGATGGTTTCCGAGCTTCAGAGACACTTTTTGTTGTAAAAGGCAGGCACAGGCTTGGCTTGTGATTCTCACCATCCAGGTCACCCTCTGTTGTGTCAGCAGAGCGTCAACTGCATTCCTAGTCATCCCTTTGTCCCCAAGTCTAATTTGAAAGACACAGGCGCAAAGGTGCTGGAATCTGTGGTGCAGCCCAGCGCAGATGCCTCCTGTGGGTGGAGCAAGAGGGTCACAGGGAAGCACGCTGCTCACGGCCGGGCCCTCGGGCCTCTCTGCTCGCACCTGTCACCACACAGCTGGCCTCTCCCCAACGCCACTGAATCCAGACCCAGAACTCTGGTCATCTTCAGAACACAGTGAGCACCTCCCTGAGCATGTTGTTGGGAGGGAGAGGAGGGGGTTGTTCTTGGACGTAACACAGCAAACAGCACACATACCCGTCACATGCCAAATACACATACCCCTCGGTTCTTCCCCCGCACCCTCCCTGCTGCTGCGTTGCCGCCTCTCGGCCTCCTCCTTCGCCCTCACGGTTTCTAGAACCACCTCTACCTTCCCGATCAGTGTGGTCCTGATCCTCCCTCCCCTGCCCCCACTGTGCCTCGGCCGTGAACACGCGTGATTGACCTGTCCTCGGAGCCCAGCGGCAGCCCAGCCATCTACCCTGGTTTCTGGGGACACCTCCCAGCTCCTGGGCAGCTCAGCCCAGCATCCATGTGACAACAGGGAAGCCACAGGAGCGGGGGAGGCGGGCCCTGCTCTGAGCAAACGCCAGGCCTGCTTTCCTTCCCGACACACGGCTGGCCGTGCCCGAGGCTTTCAGCCCCAGCGCTGTCCTGCAGGCCCGTCGCCCTCCCGCGCCAGCAGCCAGGCCCAGAGCCTTTCGCATGACTGTCCCGTCTTCCTCTTCCGCTTGCCTTGCTGCTGCCTTGGCCCCTCAACCGTCCCCTCTCAGTCTGCACAGTTTCCATCTGTCCTCATTTCTTTTCTTTCTTTTGAAAACATTCCAGATAAGGTCCACCGCGACGTGTGTGGCAGCCCTGTCCTCAGGCCACCCAGCTTCAGCCGGGGCTGCAGGGTCATTTTTCAACAGCCTAGCAGAGCTCCTGAGACATCACCCAGCCCCTGGTGCCCGGAGGCACCGCCCTGCTCAGCAGTGGGCTACAGCAGGGGGCTGGGATGAAGGAAGTCCCTGCTCATCAGAAGGATCATCCAAAGATGTGCGACACAGCCATCGGACAGTCCTGAGGATAAGAGGCGGGCGCACCGCCACCAGCCCTTAAGGGTGAGGCTGAGGGATGGGCGAAGACACTGCTGCAGGTCAGGAGCCCTGCCCCGGTGGCCTCTGGACAGAGGCCTTCCTCTTAGCACTGAAGTGCCCATGAAAAAACAATAGCATGGCCACCCACTCTGTGAGCCCCAGGAGCATGGGAAGTGGAGTGGTTTCACCACAAGTGTGTGTCCAGGTCCCCAAGAGTGCTGGTCCTCTGGGTGTTGAGTCTCAGCACCACTGAAATCGCCAGAAACACAGCTCTTGTAGGACACCCGCTCTGTGAGATGCAGCCTCAGGTCCACGTGCAACTCACAGGAATACCTGGGACGGGTGAGACGCTGTCGGGGACAAAGTCTCATCTGGATGCAAAGTCTGAAGGAGCAAAATCTAAACTGAAAGCCACTCGAGGGACTACGTTAGCTGCTGACTCAACAAATACATGCAGAGAAAGTGCAAGAGAGACCTTTCGATTAGCAACACAAGAGCCTCATTTGGATTTTAATTTGACAAACTATAAAAATATCATGGATGAGACAACTGGAGAAGTTTGAATACTGACTAGATGTTGATGGTATTGAGGAATTTGTGGTAACTTTTAAATGCATTAACAGTACTTTGATTATGTTTTTTAAAAACAGTCTTTACATTTATTTTTTAATCCTCACCTGAGGATATCATTTACTGATTTTTTAGAGAGACAGGAAAGGAGAGAGAGAGAGAGAGACATTGATCAGTTGTCTCCTGTACATGCCCCATGGGCACTGAGCCCACAACCTGGGTATGTGCCCGGACCGAGAACCAACTCCTCAGCCTTTTGTTGCACAGGGCGATGCCCAACCAACTGAGCCACCCCTGCCAGGGATACATTTTAAATACATAGTTTTCTATATATACACCTGTGCACACTCACACACATACACACATATCCATGTACTCATACACTTACACTCTCACATGCTCTCTGGACACACTCAGACACAAGGACACATGCTTCCATGTGCACACACACACGTTCTCACACACACGTACACACTTGCTCTCTTTCACACACTAACACACTCAGATGCTCAAAAACATTCACACACATTCATAAACTCACACGCCCTCTTTCACATTTTTACACATTCACACACACGCTTTCCCTCACATATACGCACTCTTACAGCCACGTGCTCACACTCAGCCACACTCTTGCTCGCACACACACCACCGGCCGTCTCCCGTAAGCAAGGCTGAAGCCCTGCGGGCAGAGGCCACTCCACAGGCTCGAGGACAGGCCTGCTGGGCCTCGGCCCCGCTGTGAGCAGCCAGCCCCCCCGACCCCGCCACTGCCCTGCTCCCCAGCTTGTCCGGGCTCAGCGGGCCAGGCAGGAGGTCCTAGAGGAAATTTCAAGAACAGGAAATGACTGTCCATCGATTGAACTTGCCTTCTGGGTTTTTTGGCTGCTCCTCTTCTTACCTTCCGGTCTCAGATTTTGCCTCCTGGGATCTGTGCGGAGTATTTTCTGCAGTGACCTCACTTTCATGTCAGGCTCAGAGGGCTGTGGCCCAAAATACTAGAGGAGAAACAGTGAGAAAGCACACAAGGGCCTCGGATCGGCTGTGGTGTTATTAAAAGACAGCCTCGCCCTGCCGGGTAGCTCAGGTGGTTAGAATGTCCATACACCAAGGTTGTGGGTTCGATCCCCAGTCACGGCACATACGAGACTCAACCAATGAATCACAAATAAGTGGAACAACAAATTGATGTTTCTCTTCCCCCCCTTCCTCTCTCTCTGCCTAAAATCAATCAATAAATAAACTTTTTTTAAATAAAAAAAATTTAAAAGCCTTAAACCCCTGACAGAATGAGAGACACAGGGAGAGAGCACAGAGCAGGAGTGCCCCTGGCTGCAGCAAACCTGCCTCGGGAGATGGGGCGTAGCTGCCACGCTGGGGGCAGGAGCCCGGCTTGAAGGAGCGCGGGCCACGTGAGTCAGCTGGCGGAGGGTGTGCGGGGGGTCCACGCCTGAGGAAACCTGCACCGCTAGTCTTGCTCCCAAATCTCCAGGAAGAAGAAAGGGCAAAAGAAAAAGGGGCACCTTAAGAATACTACACAAAGTAGGAATTTTCTTTCTGTACAATTATAGTAAAAATTACTTTAAAAAAATAAGTTCTTGAATCAAGAAACCCAGGGATTTTCCCTGATGCTTTGTCAACTGCGTGGTGCCCCCCAGACACTTACACCCCCGGGCACACGCACCAGCGCCCTTTCTCCCGTCCACGCGCCTCTGCGCTTCCCAGGGCCCCGGCGCTCTGCCCACTTCTTTCCCAACATGAGGTGTCCCCAGCGGTCACACCTTCCTTTGCCCATTCACTCTGGTGCGCTTTTCCTGTCCCAGCCCTGCAGCAGCTAAGGAGAGCTCCTGAGACCCCCCACAGGTGCCGCTGGAACGAAGGGAGCCCCTGCTCGTCGGAAGAGGGATCACCCGAAGACTTGCCTCGCTGATGACCGAGGACCACTAGCCATCGGGACAGGCGGTGAGGATGAGGGGGGGCGCCATCATCCCGGTGTGTCCCGCTGCAGGCAGCACCCAGGACGCGCCCGGGAGAATGGTTGCAAGTGGGTGGAGGACAGAGGAGCCCAGTGGCGAGAGGCTGAAGTGGAGCGTGTAACACGTGCACATGAAACTGCCAGTGAGCTGTCATGCTTACCGTTGACACACACACATGTATGGTGTATATGCATGTAGTGTGCACACATATACGTGTATCTAACACACAGCCATTCTCTCAAAGGTACGCACAGAACACCTGGCCATGTCCCCTACGCCCCACCAGCTCCTCAGCTGACCCAGGTCCCTCCTCGGCCACACGAGGTAGGCAGGTCCCGGCAGTGTGGAAGGTGACCCGGCAACATTCAGACCCACCCCAAGCCCCTCGCGGGGACGTCAGCCAACAAGGACCCACTAGGACACTGCCCACCATGCCCACCGTGGAAGGCCTGCGAGGACGGGGTCTCTCCCTCCTTCACCAGGTGGGACCTTGCTCTCTGCTTCTTCTGGCTGCTTTGGGTGACGTCCAAGGGGAGACATGAGGAAACGAAGGCTTCACCAGTAACACCTGCTCCGTCCGTCTGTCGGGCTGTGCCGTGCACATGCACCTGCTGAAGGCGAGCTGGGCTTCCAGGCTGCACCCGTCTGCTTGCTTTTCAGGGGTTATTAACAGGCCACCCTCTCTCACGCGTGTGCATGCTTGCGTGTCCACACGTGCCTTTCTCAGCCACCAGGGCGATTTCTAGCTTATAAACTGCTAAGCAATGCTACCATCCTATTGTTTCTTTAAATTCTTTTTAAACATCTTCCTTGCACACACAGTGAGTGCAGGAGAGAAATCTGGCTTTAGGAAAAGTTCCCCCTAAGGTTTCTTCAAGACCTCCTATTCCTCAGGAAAGCTTTCCACATTTCCCCGCAGTTCCCATGCTCCCACTGTTCTGCAGCTACCAGCACTCCATTGCACCGTCAGGAAAGCAGGGCTCCTGTCGCCTTCTGTTCACAAACTTCAACAATTTCCTTTCTTCCAGAAATGAGTCCCCAGCTTCCATTCTGCCCCCACCCCGGCCCCAGGAGCTACCTCATTCCATCTCCCAGGACCCCTGCAGGGCACCCTCCTCAGCCCAGCGTCAAGGGTGCACACAGCGTGTGGGTGCACCTTTCCTTCTGCCCCATCTGCCCTGGCCCTTCTCACGGGCCCTCCTCCCAGGGTCCTCGCCCTGACACCCCGAGCCAGGCAGCTCCGTGAAGACACCTGGTCTCCCCAGGCTCAGAGGCCACACTAGGAGCAGGTGACTAACTTTAGAGAGCAGCCCTGGGATGCAGCCATATCAAACCCAAAAACCCTGTAGCATATAATACATAGTTTCTCACGTGTCTTATGACTTAAACATCATATAAATATAGGCATTTATTTGAAATTATATATTATTTTGTATTTTGTATTGTTCTGTTACATAAATACTATTATTTAGACAAAACAGCAATAGACTAGTTAACAGTGGCAATTAATACTTACTAGTAGGTCTGATTAAACAAATAATATGTGTGAGAAAAAGAAGGATATCTTATAGTGTTTTTCCTGTCCTCTGATACAGCAATTTGTTTTTGCTCTTTTTAATTCTTTGTTGAAGATTTAAATTTTATAGGCTACATTATCATGTTTTCTTAAGATTCACAAATAAAAGACTTTAAAAAAAAAAATTCAACCGATACTACTTATAGTTTATTTTCAAAAACCATGATGCCTTTCTTTCTGCCCCTCCCTAGGAGGGTAGTTTCCCTCCGTCGGCTCCCCCCTCCGGACAGCCCACGGCCTGGGGACCTGCTTTCCCCTGTGGAGTGACAGCGCTGAGTACCTCCAGGCGAATTCCGCTGGGCTTGCAGCTCTGCCCTCAGCAAGCCCACGTCACCGTGATTTCTGATCTCTGTCTTTATCATAACGATCACTGTGTAACTGCTGCGTAAAATTACCCCAAGTTGCTGGCTTCAAAGAACAGGGCACATCCTACAGCTCTGCAGTCAGAAGTCTGGGGCAGCACAGCAGGTCCTCTGCTCTGGTCTCGGAGGGCTGAACTCGGGGGTCAGCTGGGTCTGCGTGCGGCCGGGGCTCTGGGGCCTCTTCCATGCCGTTGCCTTCCCACTCTTTCCACGGGTCCTCCAGCTGGCTGTCCTCAGGCCTCAGGTGGCTTCACAGTGATAAGCTGGTAGCTGTTGGTGGTTTCAGCTTTCTAAAGCAGGAAGGTTCCATTGTCAAGAACGCTCATCAAGCAAGAAATCTCTGTTGCAATACATATTGGGCCAAGACTTTGCTCCTGAGATGGAAGTTTAAACAGATAGTCAATCAAGTATGCAGCCTGCCAAAGGCTTGCTGAGTCTTTTCTCCAACCAGACACCCAAAGGCTTAACAGTAAGAGGTCACCTCCTTTTGTAAGTGACAAAAAATTACTTTAGGAGGGAAAATTCTTCAAAAGGGTCACATTTATTTATTTCTGTTTTTTTCTATGCACAGAATATAGGATTGGGGTAATTACATCAGGGAGGGAGAAGCACAAGGAAGACCCCTCCTTTCCATGGGGGAAGGCCACATGGGGAGACCAGAATAACTGAAGGGATTCTCTGGTTGCACACAGCCCCTCAGTCTGTAAATGGCCCTCCCCAACCCTCCCTCCTGGCTTCCTCATGGGCCCCACTGAAAATCAAGCACTGGGAACCCAAGCTTTCTGTTTAGAGCCACCATATGCCTTTGGAGCACTGAAGTACACGTAGGTGAAGAGCTGATGATTGAACAATTCAGCCCCTAAGAGACCCGCCTGCGAGAAGCGCCTGCATGTTGCAGCAAATGGGGATCTGTCTGTCAAGTAAATGGGTGACACTTAAACAGCCATTAATTGGTTGTGCTCATGACTACATATAATCCCCCAAATTCCCTGGAAATGAATAAGTATGGTAGGATTGATATTTCCACGACACAGTCCATTTCAGCCCTAGCCAAACTCACAACTCACTCATCCCCCTGTCTGCAAAAGCCTTGCGTTAGCAACACAGAGGTGCAGAGATGAGGAAGGTTTTACACAAGCTCTACAGTCATAATTTTCAAGGAACTGGTCATCTTTATCCTAGTGGGGGTGAATCTACTTACAAAATATTTCACTGATCTCTCAAAACAAGCCTTTCGTTGTTATGGAGATTGGTACATTTCATTCCCGAACTGCTTTGCAAGGCTTGATATGCATTTGATCTCTCTTGATAATCTGAAGTCAATTTGGTGAAAATCATGAGGCGATGACTCTTTTTATTCTCAGTGGTTTACTCCCAGGCAATTTTCTTGATTTGGATTTCAGTACAGCAAAAACCATGGAGAGACTGCTATGTCCCAGACATCGGGCCTGTGAGACGGCTACAGAGGCTTAGGACTGACATTGTCCCTTTGACACAAGGGTATTGGAAGTAAGTAAGGGTGTCCTGAAAACAAGTAATTCTCACACTGCATTTGGTGCTCTGGAGACCTGGATAAGGGAGCAATTATTTCTGCTTAAAGAGGAGTTAGAGAAAGTGCCACAGAAAGGTCTTGTATAGAGTGAAGGTGGTGGGTGAGGAGAAACTCTGCTAAATTATCATTGAGGGGAAAAATGAAATTAAAAATAGCATGTTCTGATTGAGCCAAGAAGGCATCGCCCAGCACGCTGTGGCTTTAGGTTGTCGCTCTCCTGCCAGTGTCCTGCGCTGCCCGGGGCTGGGGCATCTCGACCCGCCTGTGCCCTTGCCGCTGGTGATCTGGCATGGGCTGGGAGACAGCTGTGGTAATCCCGTAAGCATGGGTGCTATCAAAAAAATGGTTAAGCAGAAAATACCTGGAATTTATGTCTTATCTCTAGAGATTGGGGAAACCCTGATAGAGGATGTGGAGATCAGCTTCTTCTTGAATGTCAATTGCCCAGTAATGTCAGTGTGTCACATTCTTGCTAAGGATCCTAAATTGCAGCAAGGCTACAATGCTATGGGACTCTCCCAGGGAGGCCAATTTCTGAGGGCAGTGGCTCAGAGATGTCCCTCACCTCCCATGATCATTCTGATCTCAATTGGGGGACAACATCAAGGTGTTTTTGGACTCCCTCGGTGCCCAGGAGAGAGCTCTCACATCTGTGACTTGATTAGAAAAACACTGAATGCTGGGGCTTACAACAAAGCTATCCAAGAACGCCTGGTGCAAGCAGAACAGGGCATGACCCCGTAAAGGAGGACATGTACCGGAACCACAGCATCTTCTTGGCAGATAGTAATCAGGAGAGAGGTGTCAATGAGTCCTGCAAGAAAAACCTGATGGCCCCGAAGAGGTTTGTGATGGTGAAATTTCTCAATGATTCTGTTGTGGGCTCTGTGGATTCTGAGCGGTTTGGATTTTACAGAAGTGGCCAAGGCAAGGAAACCATTCCCTTACAGAAGACCACTCTATACACACAGGACCCCCTGGGGCTGAAAGAAATGGACAATGCAGGACAACTAGTATCCCTGACTGCAGAAGGGGACCATGTTCAACTGTCTGAAGAATGGTTTTATGCCCACATCATAAAGGTTCCTTGAGTGAAACCTCTGCAATTTGCACCAGAGCTCAGGGAGCCCCCAGCACTTCCAGTGAGCTGTCCCCTCCATGCCCAAGCCTGAGCAGATCCAGCTTGCAACTAACCCTTCTCTCTAGTCCTCATCTAGCATGCCCCGCTCGGAAAGGCCTAAGGTCCAAACCTTATCCTTTGCCTCATCCTGTCAGCACATGGTGTTGAATGCAAGCTGAATTAGTTACTAACCACGGAGATTATTTCACAACCATTTGAGGTAGTCAGGCTGTCTTAGGAAACAGGCTGCTGCAAGTCAGGGCCAGAGCTATGCCCAGGCCCAGAAGAGACGGCACAAACTAAAACAATGACATAGATTCTAGGGGCAAACATAGATTCTTTCTCGCATAAATCTAGCCCCATTCCAAGCCAAGAGGCCAATACCCAGGCCTGAGGTATTCCCATAAATGCTTCCTCGGTTTTGCTGGTGGAGCCTTAACCGGAGCTTGGAAGAGTATCGCTTGGATGTTGCTGCGTCATGAGCTGCCCTCCTCTCTGAGTATGTTGTCTGCGTGGTGTCTTAGCAATTATTAGACAGATTCCGCTAGCACACCATCTTGCTTCAGTTGCACCCTGTCTCCTCAGATAGTGATAAGTCAGTTGCTCTGTCACAAAAGGAGGGAAGTAACACCCAGTTGGATTGCTTAAGGCAGGAAGTGTACATATTACTTAACTTAAATGGGGTGGGGGGAGTGAAGAAAAATGTAGAAATGGAAATAAAAAGTGAGGAGGTAGGTGGCTGCTTCTTTCCATTCCATCCTTGGTTGCTTTTTCTTAATATGACGAATGGTCTGGATTCTAAAGTCACTTTGTTACTGGCATTAGCAGAGAATGGGAGGAAGAATGTGAAAAGATCAGGCTAATTTCCATCACAAAAAATGATATTTACCAGTACTCTCCAAACTTGTTTCTAATGTGTTCTGTGAATAAAAATGTTTGCTCAAAAAGCTTAGGGAATATTGCACACCCCTCTTCTCCTCTTGGAGATCAACCCATACCCCATATTAGGATATTAAGAATGAGAATTCCTGTTATGGTAAAGAAAACTAACCTTAATCTACCCCATCCCACACTATTTGCGTACGAATGTGTTAAACCCCACTCCCCCGCCCGTGAAAACTTATCAACACTGTTTTGGAAGACTTGTGCAGATGCCAGTTTGGGGAAATGATCAGCTATGCATGAGAGAAGTGCCTTGTTAGTGTTATAAAGTTTATACCCTTTATGGTTTTTCCTTCACCTCTCAAGCCTTATTTTTCAACTAAAAGATGAGGCTTCAGGGCAAGAAGTGGAGTGATGTAAAAAGAATAGTATGAGGTTGTATAAAATAAATAGGAGCCGGACCGGGCGTGGCAGAGCAGTTGAGCGTCGACCTGGGATCCAGGCGATCAGGGTTCGATTCCCGGTCAGGGCACATGCCCGGTTGTGGGCTTGATCAATGACTCTCTCATCATTGATGTTTCTGTCTCTCTCTCTCTCTCTCCCTCTCCTTTCCTCTCTCTGAAATCAATAAAGATATATTTTAAAAATAAATAAATAAATAAATAAATAATAGGAGCTTCTAAAAAAAAAACAAAAACAAAAAACATGTTCTTCCTTGGCCAGTGTTGCTCAGTAGTTAGAACATTGGCCCTTGCACCTAAAGGTAGTGGGTTGGATTCCTGGTAAAGGGCATGTACCTGGGTTTCAGGTTGGTTCCCAGGCTCTGGGCAGGGTGCATTCAGGAGGCAACCAATCGATGTGTCTCTCTCACATCAATCTCTCTCTCTCTGTCTGCCTCCCCCCTTCCACTCTATCTAAAAAACAATGGAAAAATATCCTTGGGTGAGGAATTTAAAAAATAGCATGTTCTATTTACATAGGATAAATAAATAAGGGCAGGAGGGGAAACTGTTGCTCTAAATGAAGATGTGAATTATGGCTTTCATACCTCTTTAGACATCCACCGCTCTGTTTATGAATGAAATTCACTCATCAGTGCAAAATGTGGTCAACTGGAAGCCCCATTTCCTTAACTTACATGGAAAGAGCTACAATCAGAATCTGAGACTCCTTGCCCCAGAAAAATTACCCATTTAAGGGTAACTTTATTTTCAGGAGATTTTAAATCACAAATTCAATCCCTTAGTTGTTACAGGACTATTCAGATTATCTATGTCATCTCGGTTGAGTCCCAGTAGTGTGGTTTTTGAATAATTGATTCATTTCTTTTAAGTTATCAAATGTAATAAGCATAAAGTTATTCATAGTATTCTTTTAATGACTTCAGGACCTGTAGTGACATATTTCATTCCTGACATTGAATGATTTGTGTCTTCTCTTTTTATTTTTGTTAATCTTGCTACTAGAAGTCCTGGAGCATGGAGGTGAGGAGAGACATAGTGCCTGGCATATGTCATGAAAATCACTACTGAGAGGATTCCTGAACATCTGTACAGATGGAGGTGTTGCATGATTAATCAGTCAGCCCACCGCCATCTGAGGGCTCTGTGCCTGGGGTTCTGTCATCACCAGGAGGGAAGCCCAGGACATGACCTGCCTGCAGCGAGCTCACACTCCAACTGAATGATGCGTAGAAATGAAAACAGAAAACATCAAACCCACCTAGAATGCAATTAGAAAAGCACCAAAAGGGGAATTTATAGCAATAAATGCTTACATCAGAAATGGGGAAAGATGCCAAAACAATAATTTAAGATCCTACTTCAAGAAACTAAAAAAAAAGAGAAAGATAAACCCAAAACAGAAGGAAGGAAACAATAAAGTTACTTTGAAATTGAGAATAGATGAATAATAAAGAAAATTTATAAAACAAAATCTGGTTCCTTAAAAAAATCAATAAAATTGATAAATCTCTAGCAAGATTAACAAAAATAAAAAGAGAAGAACAAATCATTCAATGTCAAGAATGAAATATGTCATCTAGCCCTTCAACCCTCCCCACCCCCCACTGATAACTGTCAGTTTGTTCTCTAAAAGTCTGTTTCTATTTTGTTTGTTGGTTTATTTTGTTCATTAGATTCCACATATGAGTGAAATGATATGGTACTTGTCTGTCTCTGGCTGGCTTATTTCACTTAGCATAATACTCTCCAGGTCCCTCCTGCTGTCCCAAAGGGTACGAGATTCTTCCTCTTTACAGCTGCATAGTATTCCATGGTGTGAATGTCCCACAGCTTTTTATCCACTTATCCACTGATGGGCACTTGGGCTGTTTCCAGATCTTAGCTATTGTAAATTGTGCTGCTATGAACATAGGGGTGCATATATTCTTTCTGCTTAGTATTTCAGGATTCTTAGGATATATTCCTAGAAGCAAAATAGCTGTATCAAAAGACAGTTACATTTTTAATTTTTTGAGGAAACTCCATACTGTTTTCCATAGTGGCTGCACCTGTCTGCATTCCCACCAGCAGTGAACCAGGTTCCCCTTTCTCCACACCCTCGCCAGCACTTGTGTTCATTGATTTGTTGATGGTAGACATTCTGACAGGTGTGAGGTGATATTTTATTGTGGTTTTAATTTGCATCTCTCCGATGATTAGTGATGTTGAGCATCTTTCCATACGTCTATTGGCCATCTGTATGTCCTTTTTGAAAAGTGTCTATTCAAGTCCTTTGTGCATTTTTTAATTGGATTGTTTGTTTTCTTGGTGTTGAGTTGTGTAAGTTCTTTATATATTTTGGAAATTAACCCTTTATCAGATGTATCATTGGCAAACACGTTCTCCCATTCAGAGGGTTGCCTTTTCATTTTGTTGATGGGTTTCTTTTGTTATGCAAAATATTTTTAGTTTGATGTAGTCCCATTTATTTATTTTTTTCCTTTGTTTCCCTTGGCCAAGGAGATATATAGGGAAAAATATTGTTACTGGAAATGTCTGAGGTATTACTTCCTATGTTTTCTTCTAGTATTTTTATGGTTTCATGACTTATATTTAAGCCTTTAATCCATTTTTAGTTTATTCTTGTGTATGGTGTAAGTTGGTGGTCTAGTTTCATTTTTTTGTATGTATCTGTCCAATTTTCCCAACACCATTTATTGAAGTGACTGCCTTTACCCCATTGTATATCCTTGCCTCATTTGTCAAATATTAATTGACCATAAAGACATAAGTTTATTTCTAAGCTTTCTGTTCTGTTTCATTGACCTATATCCCTGTTCTTATGCCAGTACCATGCTGTTTTTATTACTACAGGCTTGTAATATAGTTTGATATCAGGTAGCATAATACCTCCAACTTCGTTCTTCTTTCTCAAGATTGCTGTGGTTATTTGGGATCTTTTGTGGTTCCATATAAATTTTAGGAATACTTGTTGTAGTTCTGTAAAATACACCATTGGTATCTTGATAGGGATTGCGTTGAATCTGTAGATTGCTTTGGGTGGTATGGACAATAGTTAATTCTTCAAATCCATGAACATGGTATATTCTTCCACTTGTTTGTATCTTCCTCTATCTCTTTTTTCAATGTCCTATAGTTTTCTGAGTATAGGTGTTTTACCTCCTTGGTTAAGTTTATTCCAGGGCATCTTATTTTGTTGTTGTTGCCATGATAAATGGGATTTTTTTTTCTTTCTGAGAGTTCATTATTGGTGTTTTAAAATGCTATTGCCCTAGCCAGTTTAGCTCAGTAGTTAGAGCATCCATCAGAGGACTGAAGGGTCTTAAGTTCAATTCCAGTCAAGGGCACGTACCTTGGTTATAGGCTCGATCCCCAGCCCCTGTTGGGGGCGAGTCCAGGAGGCAACCAATCAATGTGTCTCTCTCACATCGATGTTTCTCTCTCTCTTTCTCTCCCTTACACTCTCTTAAAAGCAATGAAAAAACTATCCTCAGGTGAGGATTTAAAAAAATGCTATCAATTTCTGTATGTTAATTTTGTGTTTTGCTACTTTGCTGATTTCATTTATTAAATCTAGAAGTTTTTTGGTGGAGTCTTTAGGGTTTTCTATTACAATATCATGTCATCTGTGAAAAATGACAGTTTTACTTTCTCCTTTCCAAATTGCCTTTTATTTTTCATTCTTTTATGATTGCTGTGGCTAGGACTTCCACAGCATAAGAGTGGTGAAAGTGGTGAATAAGAGTGGTGAAAGTGGACACCCTTTCCTTGTTCCTGATCTTAACGGAAACATTTGTAGTTTTTTTTCCATTGAGTATGATGCTGGCTGTGGGTTTCTCATATATGACCTTTATTATGTTGAAGTATGTTCCCTCTATTCCCACTTTGCTGAGAGTTTTTATCACAAATGGGTGCTGGATTTTGTTGAATGCTTTTTCTGCATCTATTTATATGCTCATGTGATTTTTATCCTTCATTTTGTTTATATGATGTATCACATTTATTGATTTATGAATATTGTATCAGCCTTGCATCCCTGGAATAAATCCCACTTTGTCATGGTGGGTCATATTTTATAATCCACTCTACCAATCTCTGCTTTTTATTTTAATTGCCCCAAACAGCAAGGTCTGTTGCAGTTCTTTGCAGTGGAATGTTTAATGCCCCCATTGAGGCTGCCCTGGGGTTTCAGGAAATGCCAAGGCCACCTCGTGCTGATTAATGCCATTTATAATCCAGTTCAGAAATGCAACTTAACACTTTCCATCTGCTTTGGATTTGGAGCTGCAAGCTTGAAACTTCATGGTAATGACTTCTTTGTCCAACCCCCATGCCTCTCTCTGAGGGGACCTTCTCCAGCACCACCAGATGGAATTCACCTCTTCTCTTTATTTTCCCAGGGAATGGAGCCTGGGATGTCTGAACTCAGATTTCATCCTAAATCTGGAACTCATTTTATACAATGAGGCTTTCTACTATTTAACCCTTGAGTGTTGGTTCTCACACAGCATCATCCACAGCCAACACTATGAAGAGGCTTCTGGACACTTGCAAGGTATTCCAAGGAAAAGCGGGTGTCTGAAAGACACTTAATTTGCTCACACCCATCAAGACCCCACGGAAGTGTCCCTGATCCATGAAGGTTGCCTTGTCCTGTCCTCTGAAACTTTGTATATTCATTTATTCCACTTGGTTTGGTACTTAAAATTAAGAATCATCCATTAAAGTCTAGGTTCTTAGTACTCTTTTAGGTATGAAGGTTGTAAAAGGGGATTATGAGATGGAAAGAGTCTGTTTGCAGTATCCTTGTGTTCCCCGACAGTCCAGATGAATAATAAGCATTCACATTATTCAGTAGCTGTAGTGAGCTCTGGGCAGAAGGTAGAATGGGGTAAGGTTTCACAATATTCTTTTAATATCCCCTAGTGCTCTTATGACAGACCATGCAGAGTACAGGCATGCTCTGAACATCGAGTCACTTGCTAAGAATCATCTGGGTCAGTGTATATGGAAGGTCCCATCTGGGTGTCTTATAACTCAGCCCCCACCCCAAGGTAGGACAGAGCTCCAAGTCTTCCCTGCCTGCATGTTCTGCTGTGGCCTAAAGTGGACATAAGATGGAGTCAAGAGGCTGGATACAGGTCATGAATGCTTTACACTGATGCTCATCTATTCAGTTCCCAAAAGAAAACTACATGCCCTGACTGGCAGAAATATGGAAAGAAAATAACTAGATGGAGTAATCAGATCAACAAGTGTGTGGCCAAGTTAACAGAACCTGGCCCTCAGAGGTGAGAGTCAGAGAGCCTAAGGGGACAGTGGGAGGAAAGCTCCTGTTCTACTCACTTTCCATCTAGACCAAACACAGGCACACAATGAACACCAGACCCTAGTTCCTCAAAACTGGAGCAGAACATCATTCTTGTTTTGATGGTTAAAGAGAAAAATTGGACTGAAGTTAAATCTTATAAAGAATGTGGTAGGAGAAGATTAAAGATGGTGGCAGACTGAGTGGAAGTTACACTGGCCCTCTCCTGAGACCAAACTAGATTTACAACTAAAATATAGAAAAACTATCCTGAATAATCAACTGCAACTTAAGACGAGCTGGAGAGCACCCTCATAACCAAGGAGGAAAAGGGGAGACCACATAGAGAATGGTAGGAAGTGCAGAGGTGGGAGAGGACTGGCCAGGCTCCCACAGACAGTAGCTGAATGTCCAGAGGAATATCTCAGCTGTGGGGGTTTCCCACTGAAGACTCTGGGGCCTCAACCCCAAGCTGGGCTTCCCAACCCAGAGCACCAGAACTGAGAAAGGTGCTCACATAACAGCTGGCTATGAAAAGCATCAGGGTTTCTGTAGGCCAGGGAGAGGCAGCTGGAAATGCAGGCACCCTTTTAAAGAGCCAACTTACAAAGTTTTATGTGCAGCACCTCACCTTGGACTCCAGAAGAGGAAGGGCAGAGTGGATTGGAGCTGTGTGAGGAGAATCTAAGGTTGTGAGCTCTGTAGATAGACTTTAGAGGGCACCCGTCTGGATTCTTGTGACGAGTCATTACCCCCATACTGCAGAGGACATCTTTCCTAGGCAGACAATTTTTGGCTTTTGCCTTAGGGGGAAAGCAATTTTCCCACCCTGCTGGAAAACCTCTTGCCCTACTCAGAAGAATTTCTACAGCCTAAGGCGCATTAAGAGAATCAAATTAATCAGCCTGCAAGCAGAGGCAGACCTCAGAGTGCTTTGGGTCTTTGCCTGATCTGCTTCTGGGCCCGGGCCTTTATTTTTTATTTTTTATTTTTTTTAAATATATCTTTTTTATTGATTTCAGAGAGAGGAAAGGAGAGGGAAAGAGAGAGACAGACACATCAATGATGAGAGAGTCATTGATCAAGCCCGCAACCAGGGCATGTGCCCTGACCTGGAATCGAACCCCGATCGCCGGGATCCTAGGTTGACACTCAACCGCTGAGCCACCCCCAGCCGGGCTGGACCCTGGCCTTTAAAAAGCAGACTTTGCTGTGCATCTTGGTCCTGTCCAAACCCACCCAGCCCCAACAGAGGGGACCTCAAGATATGAGTTGTTGATAGCCCCAAACACGATACTCAAGGCCAGTCACAAACAATGTCTGACATTGGCCTACACCAGAGACCTTCCAAAAAACCGAGAGTCCTAGCAGATCTACCTAATACATAGAAGCAAACCCAAACAGGTACCCAAATGGGGAGGCAAAAAAAACAAGTCCCAAATAAAAGAACAGGAGAATTTCTCCAGATGAAGAGCTCAATGAAATGGAAATAAGCAATCTATTGGATATAGAGTTCAGAATACTGATTGTAAGGATGCTCAACAGCATAAAAAAAGATATGGAAACTATGAAGGAAATGAAGAATGACATAGCAGAAATAAAGAATACAGTGGAAGGAATAAACAGCAGATGAAAGAAAGCTGAGGATAGGATCAGTGAATTAGAAGACAGGGTAGAAAAAACACGCTCAGAGACCCAAAAAGAAAAAACAATTAAAAAACAGGAGGACAGTTTAAGGGAGCTTTGGGACAACATGAAACTTAACAATATTTGCATCATAAAAGTGACAGAGGAAGTCGCAGGTAAGGAAGGGTTAGAGAACATGTTTGAAGAAATAATGGCAGAAAACTTCCCTAACCTGGTCAAGGAAAAAGTCACACAAGTTTAGGGGGCACAGAGAGTCCCAGGAAAGAAGAATCCAAAGAGGCCCACGCCCAGACACATTATAATTAAAATGCCAAAAACTGAAGACAGAGAGAATCTTAAAGGCAGCTACAGAAAAGCAATCTGTTACCTACAAAGGAGCTCCCATAAGGCTGTCAGCTGACTTCTCATCAGAAACTCTACAGGCCAGAAGGGAATGGCATGAAGTATTCAAGGTAATGCAAAACAAGGATATGAAACCAAGACTACTCTATCCAGCAAGGCTATCATTCAAAATAGATGGTGAAATAAAGAGCTTCTTAGACCAAAAAAAAAAAAAAAAAAAGGCTAAAGGAGTTTATCATCACCAAACCATCATTGCAGGAAATGTTAAAAGAACTGCTGTAATAAGAAATAGAAGGAGAAACATAGGCATTAAGAATTAAAATGGCAATAAATAAGGACCTATCAATAATAACTTTAAGGACTTTAACGGAGAGATCAACAGTAATACAGTCATAGTCATGGACTTAAACACCCCGCTGACTTCACTGGATAGATCTTCCAGACAAAAAGTCAACACAGAAACAGTGACTCTAA
The DNA here is from genome assembly GCF_964146895.1 of Miniopterus schreibersii. Taxonomy (NCBI): domain Eukaryota; kingdom Metazoa; phylum Chordata; class Mammalia; order Chiroptera; family Miniopteridae; genus Miniopterus; species Miniopterus schreibersii. The sequence continues at coordinate 68,702,697 of NC_138111.1, read as the reverse complement.
ATGTCACACTAGATCAGATGGATTTAATTGATATTTACAGAATATTTCACCACAAAGCTGCAGAATATACAATCTCCTCAAGTGCACATGGAACATTCTCAAAGCTAGACCACATGTTAGGACACAGAACAAGTCACTACAAGTTCAAGGAGATTGAAATTTAATCATCTGAGATCACAATGGCATAAAATTAGAAATCAACTACAGTAAAAACACTCAAAAACATTCATACACATGGAGGCTAAGTAGCATGTTATTAAACAATGAATAGGTTACCAATAAGATCAAGAAAGAAATCAAAAACTTCCTGGAAACAATTGAAAATGAACACACAACAACCCCAAGTCTATGGGACACAGTGAAAGCAGTCCTAAGAGGGAGTTCATGGCACTACAGGCATACCTCAAAAAACAAGAAAAATTTTTAGTAAACTAACCCTACCACTAAAAGAATTAGAAAGCTCCCCTGTGAGGTTGTCTGGACCAGGGCTTTTATTTGCTGGGAGTTTTTTCATTGCTGCTTCGATTTCATCAGTTGTTATTGGCCTAGTCAGGTTTTCTGATTCTTCCAGATTCAATTTTACATGATCTCACTCATATGTGGAATCTAATAAACAGAACAGACTCAGAAACAAACTAGATCCAGAGACATAGATGCATAGAACAGACTGAGGGATCTCAGAAGAAAGGCCGGTGTGGGGGAGTGGGTGGGGAGAGATTAATCAAAGAACTTATATGCACATAGGCATAACCCATGGACACAGAGAGTAATGGAGTAAAGGCCTGGGGGGCACAGGTGGGGTGGAGGGGATCAATGGGGGACCAAAAGGGAAGACATCTGTAATACTTTCAACAATAATGATAAAAGAAAAAAAGAATACGCTGGGAGGTGCTACCTTGTAAACTTAAGCCACATACTGGAAAAGGGTCCATGCGGACAAGGTTTAATAGATTTCACTCTCAGCCATCAATCCATCCATTCAGTGTGTTTTTTTAAAAATTGTTCCACTCTGGGGGCACAGCCCAGTGCTTCAAATGTCAGCCACTTGACCCCTGCTTCAGGTGGGTGTCCTAGGTGCACCCACCCCCTCTGTCAGATGGGTCTGAGCCCTGTGTGAGCTGGAGAAGCGGGCTGAGTGCTGGTAGCACTGACCACAGGCTGAGCTTTCACTCTGGCATCAGCCATCCCCAGACAGCCACCCCACCAACATGTTGCCCACAGTGGGGAAAGTCACCCTTCCTCCAAACTGTGGTCTCAGGGTGAGACCCTGTCCTTGAGGGGATCGGCCCAGGGGGCATAGTCATGAGACCTCTTGTCTGCATTTTAGGGTCTAAAGTCTTCCCGAAGGGGACAGTCACTGACAAAACCTACCTCAAAGAAATGTATTTCCACATGTATAGTCATAAATAAAATGACATTAAAACATTTTTTTAAAGTCATATATACAGTCTTTTCAGCAAATGGTGCTGAAACAATTGGACATCCATAGGCAAAAAAAAAAAAATTAACCTTGATTTCAACCTCACACATTTTACAAAGTCAACTCAAAAATAGACCATAGATTGACATGTAAAACGTAAAGCTATAAAACTTTCTAAAAAGAACGTAGGAGAAGATCTTGGGAGCCCAGGGTTGGTGAATAGACTTGACATTGAAAGCAGGACCCATCAAAGAAAGAAAACCAGTAGTTTTCACCTCATCAACACGGAAGACTTGGTGTGAGCGAGCCCAGGGAAAGGGGTTGAGAAGACGATATTTCATGAGTGTATCGTCTCTCACAGCAGCTGAAATAAAAACTACCAAATGCCGGTAAGGAGGGGGGATACTGGTTCTCTCAAACTTGGCTGGTGTGAATGTAAAAGGGATGGCCACCCTGGAAAACAGCATGGCAGTTTCTTAAAAACCTAAACACACACCTACCATACAACTTACCAATCCTACTCCTAGTGTTGATCCCAGGGAAATAAAAATTAATCTCCACACTGAAAGCTCAACATGAATATTCATAGCAGCTTTGGTTGTGACAGCCCCAAACTAGAAACAGCCTCGAGAGGCCCTGGGTGAACAAGTGTGGTGCATCCGGCCACGGGTACTGCGGGCACTAGAAAGAAATGGGCTGTTGCTACGCAAGGTGGAGGGATCTCAAGGCCATTGTGCTGGGCAAAGCATCACATGCTGTTTAAAAGCATTTTCAAAATGACAAAACTATGGCGATGGAAAGCAGGTTGGTGGTGTGGGGATGGTGTGGTGGGATGGGTGGGCGCAGTGAGAGAGGCAGCAGGAGGGAGGTCTTTGGTGACAGAGCAGCCTGTGCCCAGTGGCGGTGGTGCTGCAGAAATCACGGGGCAATGAGACGATGCAGCGTCGCACGCATGCACTGTGCCAGCGGCAGCTTCCTGGCTGTGACACCGTCCAGCGTGCTACAAAAGGTTTCGTAAGATATAACCTTTGAGGGAGGTGAGGTGAAGGGTCCATGGGCATCTCTGCACTGTTTTTGTAACTTCCTGTGAACCTATAATTATTTCAAAGTTAAAAGTTTTCCCCCCAAATCCTCTATCCCATGAATTTCATTGAAATGATTTTATCTGTTCTAAAAATGACTACAAATTGTTGAATTAGGCTCCTTGTGGTGTTTTACAACTTGTCTAAGACATGAAGCTCTGAGTTTAGAGGGCAGGCTGCCTACTTTCCCCATTCCTGTATTTGTTGGAATTGCTTTGCCAGGATTACTGTTTGAATCAGTGTCAAGATTTTATGGGCGTTGGTTTCCCCTATGATCTGGCGCACCGTTCCTACAGACCTCAGAGCTGCCCCAGGGGTCTGGCATCCTCCCCCCCACCGGCCAAGCCTGGCAGGTAGTGGGGTGCCACACCTGACCACACACAAGTTAGGCCAGCATGGCATGGAAGCGGGGTTGGCGGTGTCTGCCCACCTCTGCTGGCACCACCTGCCCACCTCTGCTGGCACCACCTGCCCTTCTCTGCTGGCACCACCTGCCCCCCTCTGCTGGCACTGTGCACACAGGCACAGGGGCCGGAGAGTCCAGACCACAGGCTGTCTCCGTGGGTGAGGAAGTCTGTGGGGCAGGACCTTCTTCTCCCTCACGTTCTGCTGAAACAGCTCCCCAATATTTCCTTGAGTGGAGAACCAGGCACTTTCCTCCCCTCAGGGCCCACATACCAGGGCAAAGGATAAGGTGGGTGGGGGCTCCTTGGCCTTCCAAGCAGAGTCCCAAGCTGGGTGTGCAGTGGGTGCGGAGGTGAGAGAGGGTGTGAGCATTTAGGGAGGGCCTGGGGCTGCTTCTTTCACGTGGCAAATCAAGTCATTAGGCATGACTGTCTGCACAAGGCAAAGGAAAGTGCTGGCATTTTCCCTTTTAGGAAAGGAACGCGGAAATGAGGGCTCTTCTGGCTCGAGCGGTCCTCGCCGGTGAGAGCTCTGCTTCACGCCTGGGGAAGCTGGCACTAGGGCGTCACTCTGCACCGTGGCTCTGGGCTGCCTGCTACACGAGGTCTCCAGCCCTCGTTCCTGGAAAGCCGAGTAAGGCTCCGCTCCTCTGGTCTGGCAGATGTACTGCGTTCCTGGATATTAGGGTTGTGCATTGATATTTTATAGCAGATTCAGGAATAAGAAAATGCTTCTAAGGCAAAGATACAGGAAGGCCAAATAAAGAGCGGGAGATTGTGTTGTTCTCTGCGTGTTTGTGCTGAGTTATATCTGACACCCAGAGTCAGGCACAGGATGGAAGCGGCAGGAAGGGGCCCACCATTCAGATGCTGACCCTGCGCAGTCCTGCCTATGAGGCGCTCTGGCCCATGGGTGCCACGCTCTCTGTAGCTCTACCAGGCAGCTCTCGCCTGCCCCCGAGGACTGCAGACGCCACCTGGCACTCAGACCCCCAGGGGACTAACTCAGCCAGTTCCTGGCCTGTCCAGCCTCGGGACCCAGGCCACCCTGCTTCTATGCATCTGCTGCCTGCCAGTTGACAGTACCCGAGTCAGACTTGCAGCCTGGATAACCATGTGCTCCCACGTTCACCTGGAGCCAGTGGCTGTTTCACCATAACCCTGCTTTCCATTTCCCAGCAAGGGATGGGGCCTGCAGGAGACACATGCATTCACTGTCACAGGCCTGGTTCCCAGGCACTTCCAAGGTCCCTTTTCCGTGTTTGGATTTCTGTCCCTGCGTGGGAATATTTCAGCACTCTGGCTTGGGAGGAAAACCTGACCTGTAATTATGGAAACCAAGAATGTAAACGTTCCATTAATACTGCCCCAGATAAACCACCTACTCTTTGGACTAACAGTATTTGGCAAAGAATGCGGTGGGATGGAGGCAGCGTCTGGGGTCTTCCCACATGAAATCCCGGGCTCTTCTCACAGCCGCAGCCTTGCTTTCCCTCGTGGCTAAAAATCCTGGAGCTCAGGGATTGCAGAAGTTTCTGGGCCTAGTTTTGCGCTCACTGAAGTCTCCATCCAGTGTCATCCTCCTTGCACTTCAAAGGTTTCCGACAGTCCCGCTCTGCTCCCAAACCAGCAGCTCCCCAAAGTGTTTACTGAAGAAGAAAAGTGAATCAGGAAACAGCTGCTTGAAGGCCCAGAGCGTGTCCCCTGGGGTCACCCTTGGCCATCTGTGTCTCCTCTTACGGCTAATCTCCCCAGTTCTCAGAGAAACAGCCCATTAACTCAGACAGCTGGGAAAATGACGGAAACCATCTTTTTTAAAAACGTTCTTATTTTGCAATGTTTACATTTCCCGATCCAGGGGACTTAAGAGCGTTGACCTTTTACCAGCCATCCCAGTCCAAAGGCATGGTGCTGGGAACTCGAGTGGGCCTCGCTCGGCCTGCACAGCCCCCAGGCCGCTCCACAGCCAGCCAGCTGAAGCCAGGGCTGCGTGCGGAGGCAGCGGCTGGATTTTCGTGTTAGGTTAGGGTTTATAATTTAGGTGCAATGATGCCTGAGGGCTGGTCCGGTTTGCTTGCAGCATAACTTCCTGGCCGAGTGTCATAGAATCTGGAGATGGGGCTCCAGCACCCCCACCACAGGTGTTTCTTTGCCTGGCACCATCTAAAGCAGGTGGGCCTGGGGTCCTGAGGACACTCTGGTTGTGAGAGGCCGTCCCTCACCTGGGAAGCATGTGTCTTTCATGAGGCTCCTTCATTCATCTCAGACGCCCTGAAGCCTCCATGCAGGCGGGGGCGGTCCCATAGGCAGAGCCCTGTAATAAATCTGTTCTCTCCTGGCTCGGGTCAGCTACTCTCCTTCAGTTCCCAGATGCACTGAGGTCTCTCTTTAGAAAAATAAATACAGAACAGGATGCTGGGTCACGGAGACTCTGACTGAGTATGAAAAATAATAAACTTTTAAGGAAAGTTCTCTTTTCCCTTTCAAAGAAAACCAGGAAGGTGGACCCACAAGTTTTAACGTGATAATTTTCACTTCTTGTTTGGTTTCCATGTGGAGGGCTGTCTCTGTGTCTGTCCTCAGCGAGGACAGGCATTTTGATTCAGAAATGAATCATGTCCAACATGTTGTCTCTTGACATTAATGCTACTTTTCATATGTTAACGATTTTAAAGTCTGGTTGATTTGTTTTAAAGAAAGCTGGATATTTATTTCTAAAAGACAGTATTTTCATCTGAATGTTGGCACATGAGGGACAATTAGACATAAGGCAGAAAGTCGTGCATGACTGACTCAGTGGCTCCTACAAGTAGACTCCTGAGGTCAGGGGCTGTGTGGGGGCTGTGGCCTCCTTGCCGTGGGAACCGGGTCTTGTTTATCTCTGTCTCCTGCCGGTGGCTGTCCTTTGAAGGAGCAGCTCCAGCCACTGGCCACAGCAGGCCTTTCTGCAGTGCAACTCTTAGCACACCCTGCCAGACAGACGAGGCTTTCACCCTAGGCATTGGAAACGCACACGGGACAGGCTTCAGAGGCCCATGGTAATGGCCCTGAATCTCGGCTCCAAGCGTTTAATGAAAACAAACCTCTGAAAGTGGTTCTTAATGAAAGAGGGGCCTTGGGTTCCAGGACATGGAAATTAAGAGCCAAACATACTTCGAGAATTTGCTGCATTTTGGGAGGGGACTAAAAAGGAGAACCATAGAATTTTATAACCAGAAAGGGATGTATAAACTATCCTCTCTTTCTAAAGACAAAAGACAGAGCATCTGAAGCTCTAGGAGCCCAGCACAGGAATGTTGGGGCCCCGGGAAAGAGGACCCTGGGGGTTAAGTCTTCATTCTGCAGGGCAAGCTAAAGGAGAGGAAGCGCTAAGCACAGGAAACGGGATCATTTGAGGCAGCTTGCATTTCACAAAAATGTCCAGAGTGGCACCTCCAGTCCCCTCCCACTCAAGCTTCCAGAACCTCTCAGCTCCCAGGACTAGGTGAGGCCAAGGCCAGGGAAGCAGGAAGCTGGTGTCTAAAGGACACAGAGTTTCAGTTTGGGGAGATGAAGTGGGTTCTGGAGAAGTTGATGGTGATGATTGTACAACGGTGTGAATATACTTAATGCCACTGAGTTCATTCTCTCTCCCCCCTCCTCTCTCTCTCTCTCTTTCTGCCAGTCTCTCTCTTTCTCCTTCCCTCCTTCCCTCCCTCTACTCCTCCCTCCCTCCCTCCCTCCCTCCTTCTTTCCCTCTCAACATTGAGAACTCAGCCCGCAGGCATGAGGAAGCACAGGGCACATGCCAGATGTTCTGACCTGGCCAACAGCCCAGCATCTTGATGTCCACCCCAGCCTCCTCCAGTGGCCTGAGCTGTGCTGAAGAGGCAGAGACCAGTTTTCCCTTCCTGTCCAGTATCCAGAGGGCAGGACCATGGGCTGAATGAGGTTGTTGGTGTTCGCAGCCCCTGAGTTTTCTGTGATCTTTCTTACCACCACCAACGCTGGTACACCGTTGATTAGTCCTCGGTGAACATCTGTCGGGGACTCACTAGCCTCATGCTGCACATGTGTTGGGGACACAGTAACAAAGTAATATAAGACAGGGGTGGCCCTGACCCTCACTGGGAGGGAGAGTTCTCTGAAGGGTGCCGAGCAGAGAACTATTGGTGCACTTCTGGACTGGGCTTCTCCTGGGGGCCTGGCCATCTCCTTGGAGCTAGGATATCAAGAGGGAATGATTAAATAACACTAGCTTTAAAATATAATTTAATTTGAGATGTGTACAAGGCCCAAAGCACTGTGCATGCATGTACCAGGGGTCTAGGAGGAAAGTCCTAAAGAGGTGACCTTTGACCTCAGACCTGAGCATGAGCTGGACGAAGGAAGAGGGTTGGGGGGTGCAGTCACAGGCCCCCATCTCTATCAGAGGGTGAGGGGACACGGGAGTGAGCTTTGGCATTAGGCGTCCTCCCCCCACAGCTGCCTCACAATCTTCCTCAGGGACTGCAGCTCAGGGCGATGGGTGCTGTGGTGAGTGGGACCGAGGTGGAGGCTCCGGGGGCCAGTCCGGGCCAGACAGGGTGGGAAGAAGGCTCAGGGTCAGGTCGGGAGGGCTTTGAAAGTTGGACTATTGCGGGGGTGGGGGGGTGGAAAAGGGCATAGAGGGGGAAAATGGTGATGGAAAAAATAAAATAAAATATAAAATAAAATAATAAAATTTAAAAGTTGGACTAAGAGGTTTCAATGTCCATCCACAGGCAAATGCTTTGTGTTTCTGGGCTGTTCCTTCTGCAGCCTGTCAGCCCCTCTTGCCGTTAGAAGATCCTGGGGTGGAAGTGGGAGTTCCAGCCAGAGAAGGCGGGATGCCCTCCAGACTCAGCAGGCCCCTTCCCAGCCTCAGCCTACGGCCCACAGCTGCTCTGTCCCAGCTGAGCCTCCTGACCTGTCCCCAGCTGGCTGCACCAAGCAGCTGCCAGCCTCTGTGCCCTGGCCCATGTGGGCACCCCATGGCAGGGTCCCCAGCCGGACTCACTAAGCCATCTGTTAGAAAGGTGCACAGAGCACATGCTGTCCAGAATGTCGTTATTGGCCACCACCCGTTTTCCCGGCATCACACTAAAATTAGGGGTTTATGTCTGACTGAGTCCACCCTGCATCCTCGAAGGCTGAACCTGTGTCTCAGCCATTGTCACCCATGCAGCACCTGGCAGGGCAGTCTGACCAAGGAGGTGAGCACCCACAGGAGTCACCACGTACAGCATGGTGCCTTTCACACTGGTCAGCATGGTCACCGGAGAGGGAAGGCTCAGAGCTGCTGGACCTCAGGAAAGGGCCATTTCAGACGCCTGAAAGGTCAGCCTGAGAGCATTTCCTGGATGTCCAGATGCAGGACTCTTCTCTTCTAAATTCTGACATCCCCAGAATTTCATCTCAGGCTGGTCCCTTGTGGTGCAAATCCTGAGGAAGCGGCTGCAGTGCGAGTTCGATGCCACGTTGTTTGCCACAAACAAGATGCCGAGGCCACCTGCGTGCGAGGGAAGGGAGCAGATTCCACCTCTCAATGAGGGGAACGGAAAGGATCTGCGAACAATCTGAAAGTCACCATATTGCCCATGTCAAATGTTGCTAATTAATAATGGCAGAGCAGGGACCCCACTTCAGAATCCTTCTCAACACAGCACTCTAACCAGCCACTGGCCACCGACTGGAATTAACACCGCAGCTGAGACCCATCTGACACTCGTGGCTCTGTGCCAAGGGTCCAGGACAGGGCCAGGAATGACTCTCTACACGCCCATAATAAAACCAGAACTATATGAACAGTGTATTGGTTTTTCACAGACACATTTATCTACTTACAGATTATGCACCCTTTTGAGATTATGTACCTCCTAAAATTGGGGGTATAAAAATAAACCTCCCTTTCTCAGGAATTGAAGATGACCATAAGAATCAGTTTGGCTGTTTGAATCTCCCTTTACAATACTGCTGACCTTTGTTACCTAAGCATCCCTAGGTCACCGTTTGACGGTAGACATGGGTTGTATGTCAAGTATATCTCAATAAAACTGGAAAGCAGTTTATTTCATGCTCACCCATGAAATTCAGAAGTCCTGACCCACTGTCCTTGGTCATTTACTGGTGGTTACATCGGGACTGCTATGAAACGTGACTGAGCACCACGTGGCACAAACACTGCCTTAAACTCTTCTCCAGGGGCTCCCTTTGAAGGCCCGCATGCATGCCCTTGGACACGCTTCCCTGCCTGAGTCCTGGGTCAGGCCTCAGTGTTGTTTTCTCTCTCTCTTCTCCCTGGTTGGTCCTGCAGGCTAAGCCAGTGGAAGAACCTTATGCTTTGAGTAAAATCAGAAGGTGTTTCCTGTGAAGACCACCAAACACTCCAGCCTGAGCGCCGGCTCCCGGAGGGATCGGTGGAGAAACGGGCCCAGCAAAACTAGGAAGTGGGCTCCTAGGCGGAGCTGACCACAGTGACGCAACATAGAATGTGACATGCAAACGTAGAAAGTAAACACAATGATGCCTTGAAAAAAGATAACATTGACAGTATCTGGATACAAAACAACACGGCTGGGCTTAAGCAACTGCTTTGTCCACTGTCTCTTCCTTTGCTGGCCAGAGAAATAACTGGCCGTTGTACTCAGGATGGGGTGGGTCCAAGCTAATGAAGGAAATTTGTGCTTCTTTTAATGCAAATCTTTGGAAGTTTTGGAAAGGCTAGAGAATGCAGAGAATTTTGAAGCTTACAGAATAGAGACAGAGAGAGAAAGGGTCAGGAGGCAGGACAATGGGCGAGATGCATGGGTTGAAGGACACCTTTCACCAAAGCTGCAGGTAGATCAAGGGGAAGACAGCTGGGCGGAGGCTCTGGCTGACCCACCTGCCTGTTCCCTGCGAGGGGAGCTTTCCTGAGTCTCACTATCTCACATCACTCGTCCTCAGAACACCAGAGCAACACAGCCAAGCCCCACCCCTGGGCAGGCCAGCGGGGACACTGTGATGACGACTGTGAGCCATCGGCCAGGAAGAGAAAAGCACGGGCCCTTCCAGCTCTCGGATTTCCAACCACAGTGACAGGCTGTGTCCTCCGCCTCAGAGCAGCGGGGGCTCAGCTGCCGAGTCCACCCAGCTGCTGAGGGCAAAAGGGGTGCTGGACGCGGGGGCTGGGGGCTGCTCACATTGGACGATCAGCTGACCTCACTGCCTTCAGCTCTCTCCCTCTAAACTAAGGGATGGGGGCAAAGTTGCCTTCCCACTCTGACCCGGGAAAGAGAAAGAACCTGCCTTTCTTTTCTCTTAGCTGTGCGGTGTTTGCAAGCATGGCAGGCACTGCTCACCCCACCTGCCTCACAACAAGTGCTGGGACTGTGTCCTGCAAATGACTTCAGGCACACAATGTCTTATCATGACTCTTAGATGGAAGTCATTTCTTAAGTTTTAAAAATCAGTGGGGGCCCGGCTGGGCATGGCTCAGAGGTTGAGCATCGACCTAGGATCCAAGAGATCGCCGTTTAATTCCCAGTCAGGGCACATGCCCTGGTTGTGGGTTCGAATTCCAGTCGGAGGCATGCAGGAGGCAGCCAATCAATGACTCTCATCATTGATGTTTCTATCTCTCTCTCTCCCTTCCTTTCTCTGAAATCAATAAAGATACATTTTTTTAAATAAATAAAAAATAAAATAATATAAAAATCAGCGTGGGGCACAGTTGGTTCCTGGCTCTGCCTGCTGGAGCTCGGCTCTGGGCACACCTTCCCTGAGGACCAACCAAAAGGCCGCCCTTTGCCCCTTTGCCTTGTTCCCTCTTGGCTCTAGAAGCTGCAAAGCCCTGAGACTCAGCAGCTTCCTTCTTCCCACACAGCTAATTGCTAGAGGACTCTGGTGTATTTATTTTAAGAGTTGCTTTCAGAAGACAGAGGGCTTCTCCTCCATCTCACAAAACGCACATCACAGAGAATAAACTGACAGGGGCTGTCCTACTGCTGTGTAATTGTTGCCCTGGGCATGGAGGAAATGAGTGGCCAGGCTAACAGGTAGCCAGTTTGGGAGTAGCCGAAAACCCTGTCCCTACAGGGAAATTACACTGTAGCACAAAACCAGAGGCTGCCTTTCTTTAAGATCCAGGCAAAGCCACAGAGTGGACGGAAACACAGCAGTGTAACTCCCTGCAATGAAAGGCGCCGAGTCCTGCCTGGGCCTCCCCAAGGCTGCGAGGCTGCTTGGAATCAGGCTGCCTTCCAGACCTTCAACGCCCATCCCTTCATTTAGGGGAGGGAGCTGAAGGCCATGAGGCTTCGCCACAGTGGCTGCGTTTGTGTAGGGACAGGACTGCCCATGACAGGGAGCAGGGAGGTTTCTTTCCCTCTGTGGCTCTCTAGGTCAGGATCACCACACAGGGGATAAAATCAGAGTGAAACTCCAGGAGAAAATATCTCCAGACAGGCCAGGGGCACTGTTTGTGTGAGTGTAAGTGAGGGTGGGAGTGGGGATCTGTAGGGTTTTAATCCTTTTAAAAAGCAAAACACTCACAGTGCTGTGGTCAGAAGCTCGTGGCCATGGTCCAGCCTTCCACAGAGCCTGGTGCGGCAGGACACAGGTCTCCTCCCGGGACAGGGCCACGCAGGAATCCTGCTTTGCCCTTCCTTCACTGTGGAATAGGGGACTGTGCTTTTAGGAGACTCGGCCCTTTAGTTAGATTTCCGGGAAATTGATACTAGGAAATGTTTGATGGTTGTGCCCAGAGAGGGGATATGGAGGTTTCTGTTGGGGAAAGAATTAACACCCAACCCAGCAGCACTGGGAGAAAACGAAACCCACCTCTCAAAATCCAAGGGCCAGAGTCAGGCCAGGGGCTGCAGGCTGCCCCCCTTCACGCCCTCTGCTGTGGAAGCCTTTCCCAGCCTCCCAGTTAGGAGGCGTTTCCCATCGCACTCCCTTGGAGCCCCTGTACCCCCCTTCAGAGAGGAACTGTGCAGTCAACTACCGTCACTCCCATTCTGGATGTGGCACGAGAGTCAGCTCATGCCTGATTTGTTTGTTGCCAGATTCCCTGTGCCAGGAACTTGTGTTCATAGAATAGGTGGTGGATGGGGGTGGATGAGTGCGTGGGGGCTGGGAGGTGAGGGGGGGAGGTGAGTGTGTGGCGGGTGGGTGGATGGGTGGATGAGTGATCGGGTGGGTGGATGGGTGGATGAGTGATCGGGTGGGTGGATGGGTGGATGAGTGATTGGCTGGGTGGATGGGTGGATGAGTGATTGGGTGGGTGGATGGGTGGATGAGTGATCGGGTGGGTGGATGGGTGGATGAGTGCAAGGGGGGATGGATGGGTGGATAAGTGAGGGGAGGGTGGGGGGGTGGATGGAGGGGTGGGTGGATGGGTGGATGAGTGAGCTGGTAGGTGGATGGGTGGATGAGTGAGCTGGTAGGTGGATGGGTGGATGAGTGATCGGCTGGGTAGATGGGTGGATGAGTGAAGGGAGTGTGGGGGGTGGATGGAGGGGTGGGTGTGTGGGTGGGTGGATGGGTGAGTGTGTGGGTGGGATGGGTAGGTGAGTGGGCAGATGGACAGACAGACAGACAGGTAGATAGGTGGGAGGATGGATGAGGCCACAGAATCTCTGAAGCATTTCGTTCTCTAACCTGAGCTAAGCTCACCGCTCTCCGTAAGCAGACCCGCTATTGGAAGCTGGGCTCAGTTGTGTCTGACCTGCTCGAAAGCAGCGAAAACGGATGGACGCATTAGCAGACGGGCGCATTCCTGCCCCAGCCGCACAGATGGGAACAGAGCTCTGTCCCTTGGGAGGGCACTGCCTCGGGCTGTCAGGCAGCCTTCTGTACCCCGTCTGCGGAGCTTACACAGAACAAAGTCTGGGCTGTCTCAATCGGTCCTCCTCACCCTATAAACCATACGTGTATTTATGTAACACTTCAGGCCTAATGGAGACCAGATGTGACCGATGGTGGCTGGGCCGCCCTGGAATGCTGAACCGCCAGGCTGACCCTCCTTTACGGCTGCTCAGGCTCAGCAATCTCTTTCAAACCTTAGGTCTGAGCCTCGATATGCAGCCATTAACTTCATTTTTCTGTGAAACGGAAACATCTGGCGATTTCTACTTGATTTGTTAGAATTACGTTCTGTACAATTTCTATTATCAGTCAGGGCAGTGCAGTATGAAGACACCGGCAGGGACGCAAGCAAGCCAGGGACACAGCTGGGTGGCCTTGGGCCAGCTGGTACTCTCTGGGACCTGTTTTCCAATTATAATTTTAAGAGTTGTCATTTATTAAACACTGCTTTGTTCTAGGCACCCTACCCTTTGCTGAGTAAAAGGTATATATTATTGCCACAACTATTTCCTTTCTCAGAAGGGCAAATAGCTACACAGAAAAGGCTTCCAGTTTCAAGGCTAGATTCTGACTCTAAAACTCCACCTCTTCTCATTTCCAGGAAGTTCTCTGTCCTCTCCTCCGAGGAGTGTGTGGGTGGGGACGCCGCAGAATGTGCACAGACCTCTGTTAGGGCTCGTGATGCCAGCCAGCGCATTCCAGACGCCGGACGGCCTCAGGAAAGAGCCCTGCTGACTCTTCACTCCGGTGTCCCCAAGTTAACTGGTCCCCAGGTGCATTTGTCCTCTGCAACTCCTATTAATGTCTTGAAGAACATGGAGAGACATTCACACAAAAAAGTGTCTGTTGAGTACCTATTCTGTGCCCGCAAGAGGGCCCTTGTCCCTCTGCTCAGGGAGCTTCCACCCTAGTGACAGGCGGCCCTGCCTGGTCCCCTGTTTGATGCTTGCCTTCTGTTCACAGAAAGTTCTTCCCTTCCGCCTGCTTTTCTCACTCGGGGCACGAACTTACAATGTACAGACATGTGCTTGCAACATATAGACACGTGCTTACAGTGTGCAAACATGCTCTTACAGCATATGTACTGCTGCTGCTTTGCAAAGGTGACTGCAAACTCCCCAGGATGGCAGGTGGAGTCAGCCACCCCATTCCTGAAGGGAATGCAACCTGCTGCTGTTGTTCAAAGCCTCGTTCCCTGAAACGGCCAGACCTGAACTCAGCAGCAACATTTGCCAAGTGCAATTGCTCCATCGAATAGAAAAGTATATAAAACATAACAATTAAGGTTTTGCAAAGGTTTTAAGAAAAATTAAATTGCCGCCCAGCCAAGCGTGGCTCAGCGGTTGAGCATCGGCTTAGGATCCAGGCGATCAGGGTTCGATTCCCGGTCAGGGCACATGCCCGGGTTGCAGGCTGCAGCAGATCAATGACTCTCTCATCATTGATGTTTCTATCTCTCTCTCTCCCTCTCCCTTCCTCTCTCTGAAATCAATAAAGATATTTAAAAAAAAAAAAAATTAAATTGCCAAGATTCCAATCAGTCTGCAAAACCTGCCCTGAAGAGCCTCCTGTTTCAGTCACCCTGCCATCTGCCATCCCAGCTTCCTCCTGCAGTAGGATCCTGTGATGTAGATGCCAAGCTCTGGAGCAGAGCCAGCCCTGGTCCCCACCACACTCCGAGTGCTTTTGGGCAAGTCGTTTCTACTCCCCTTTAGGACACCTCCCCTCAGAATGCGGGAACCACCGCAACAGATGGGAGGAGCTGCGGAGCAGGACCGTGAGAGTTTGGGGCGCTGAGCTGGGTGAGCAGTCTACATGTAATGCCCCACTGAATGTGAGCCCAGCTTCTGGTTCCTCTGGTCCAGCCAAAGGCCCACAGGGTGTCCTGAGAGTCCCGAGACACCTCCTGCAGTAAGTGCTCTCTGCCAGCTGCATGCAGCCCACACCAGGAGGGACAGAGACTGCCATGTACTCCACCATCACCCCCAGAGCTCCATGGGGTCTGTGACCTTAATACCAGCAGCGACAAGCTCAGCACACAGTTCTGTTTCCTTCCTAAGACACATGCAAATTTGGAAACAGAGGCTGGCCTCCTTGTGTCCATGTGGCTGTTTGCAAACAGTAAAACACATGCAACTCTGGAGCTTCACCCAGACCTGCAAAGTCCTCGCTGCACGCAAGCAGCACCCGCACTTGCCACTGCCCCTGGCCTTTCTTTTTTAAAAAAAAACTTTAGCCCTAGCCAGTTTGGCTCAGTGGTTAGAACATCGGCCTGTGGACTGAAGGGTCCCAGGTTTGAATCACGGCAAGGGCACTTACCTTCCTTGCAGGCTTGATCCCAGGGCACATGTGGGAGGCAACCAATGGATATGTCTCTCTCACATGGATGTGTGTCTCTCTCTTCCCCTCTCTCTGTCTCCCCCTTCAGCTCTCTCTGAACAGCAGAAAAAATATCCTTGGGTGAGGATTTTAAAACAACAACAACAAAAAATGTTTATTGCTGTTTTAAATTGCCTAAACTCAAACACAAAGCTGCTTTGCCCAGACAGAATTTATAACTAGTAATTTCCTACTAGTTAAGAGTCTATTTTTTTTTACTTTCATTATTCTCTGGGACATTTTGGAAAAGTATGCAAAACCAAGTGTGTTATTTTATTGACTTGAACATAAATTCAGATCTGCCGGATGGAATTTTGAAACTAACGGATGACCACATGGGTGTGTCTCCTACTCAATCCAATCTAACGTCCTTTTCATTTAAACTTAGTTTTACTCTGATAATAAAAATTATCCATGTTTGGTAAATAAAATGTGAAGAATATGGAAAGTACTAATTAAAAGAACAGAAATCACTCATGGCAACCTCAACTTGTCATTTTTTTCTAAAAGAAATCATTGTTCTTGAAAGAGACCCCTGAAGCGCCATGAAGCCATGTCTGTGTCATCTGCGACATCCATGAGGTTGGCATTTGAATGGTTTTTGGCACTAAAACTGTGTTTCTGATCATGAAAGAGGAAACGTGAACAATTTTATATGAATTTGATACCATAGCCAAATTGCTACCTTCACTGTGCCAGGTCCCAGAAAACTACCAGCTTCGGGTGGCTGAACCTATTTTAACAAAAGCTCCACTCACCCCAGTGCCCAGCGTGGAAAGCTGCCCCACAGCTCCTATCCTGCAGATGCAGATGTCAAAATCAGGTTGAAAGGACCAACAGAACAGCGTTGCTCAGGGAGGCAGACACTCGACTTTCTCGCAGCCCTGATGCCATCTTTCCCGGCACCAACGGAAAGAGCCTCTTGCTGCCAGGCGCTCCATTCTCATGCTCCAGGTATTCTGATTGTTGCAAACACATTTTACTTGAAATTATGATATTGCTCTATGTATATCTGTGTCCTCCGCCTGCCGTAAGTTAAAGCAGGGGGCAATGATTTTTCTTGTACAAGCAAGCTCCATTGCTGGCACTTAGATCAGTGTGGATAAGAAACATGCAATGAACACTTTTGAGAAGCTAAACTCAGTCATAAATATCCATTACAACCTGCAGCACTGCAGTCACACCCCAGGTATCCCACTGTATCAGTTAGCTCTGCTGCTGTAACAAACACCACAGCCTCGATGGCCTAAACAACAGATCCTTATGTTCTCACAGTCCTGGAGGCTGGAAGTCCAAACCAAGGTGCTGGCAGCACTGGTTTCTCCTGAGGCCTCTCTCCTTGGCTTGCAGATGGTCATCTTCTCCCCATGTCCTCACATGGGCATCCCCGTGTCTGTGTCGTAACCTCTTCTTATAAGGACACCAGTCAGATTGGATTAAGATCCTCATAATGACCTCATTTAACCTTAATTACCTCTTTAAAGGCCTTATCTCCAAACAGTTTCATTCTGAGGTACTTCAGGTTAGGGCTTCAACATTTTGGGGACACAACTGAGCTATAACACCATCCCTGCCAATGACACTGTCCCGCATGGCCCTGCAGGCTGCCACTGTCCCTGTGGAGGTGAGACTGTTGTGGAGCCAAGGAGATTTACACTCCATCCCTCCTTTGCATGAGCAATGTGTTCACAAGGTCATGCTTCCCTAAGATTTGACAGCTCTCCTGGCTTTCCTTGCTCACTGCCCTTGGGTTGGGAGGGTGGCCCAGCAGCTGCAAGCAGGGATCCAGCCAAAGGGAAGTGATTTGGGAGAGTGCTTAATTGGAGCTTTGGGGGTATATTTTTGTGGTTTTAGTCACTTCCGTGTATGGTTAACTTATTGCTACGCATTCAAGCGTAGAAATGACTTTCTAGAGTGTCCCCACCACACTGTGTCAAGCCCCCGGTGTCTTGACAAGAGGTGGGATCCTTCCCTGCAGTGCTAGGAGGGAGCAGCTGAGAATAAGAAAGGCCTGAAAGGTGCGGAGCCTGAAGCTGGGCTCTGGAAAGCTCCCAGCTGTTACACTTCCCAACTGTAAGCGGTTCCCTCTGATGCCTCATCAAAAGAGAAGTGCTCTCTCATCAGGAAAATGTTTAAGATGCAGTACATTTTATCACAAATCCAACATACATTTTCTCCCATTTTGATAAAAACCACATGCAGTGGAACTTACCACAACTGTTTTGTAGGGCAAAAAGCAGGAGCAGTTACAAAAAAAGCTGGTACATCTATCTGCCAAGTCGCATTTTACCCACCCTGCCAAATTACAGATCCTATGAGTCCTATCGCTGGGAAGCAGACAGTTCCAGGTGACACAGGCACATTCCACCAATGCAGTAAAACTCCTGAAATATTTCAGAAGAGTGTCAACTTATTAAAACTATGCTATTTTATGATATTGTGACATATATGGTGTTTGTCAACTTTCAAGAATATGTAACTTACATTGACTTCTTTTCTCACTCTAAACTTTCTTCCCTAAGTTTGCACTTACATGGTTTGTGTCCTGGCTCTACCCACAACCCCCACATTCCGTCCGTATGACCCTTCACCTCTGGCACAAGACTGGGTCTCTGAGCTGCACGCCCTCCCGCGTGGACGGTCAGAGCCCTGAATGGGGGGCCCCGGGAATGGCGGCAGTGGGAAGGGAGCGGAGGCAGGAGCTGAGGGCAGAGGCAGCTAGAGCGGGACCCAGTGACCCAGGAGCAGTGAAGACCCAGCCAGATGTGGCCAAGTCCTGGACCGAGTGAGCTCTGCATCCTGAAAATGACTTGTAGTGCAGTGGCATGAGCTTGCGTTCCACTGATGACTTTGCCACATCCAAAGGACACGTCTCTGGACAAGTCTTATTTCTAGAGGAGGCGTTCACTGGTTTGGATGGGGGTCAAGGGAGATGGTCATGCAACTGTGCTTTGTACACTGGGATGTGCAGACATGAAGGGTGTCGGCCCCAATTCAACGTCAACGGGAATATGCAGTTTGTGGTGCGGAGACTTTATTCGAGGCCAGGCCCCTCTTTAGCCAGGCAGCCCTGCCACTCATCTGCCCCGCTGCTGAGCAGGCTCCAAAGGGAAAACCAAGCGCTCGGTCTTCGCCCGAAAATGCTCGCCGGACCTACTGCGGAGCTGGCTCAGACAGACAGAAGTCCCAGCCCCTGGTCCCTCCTTGGTCTGTCCTCGTGCAAATGGGCATGTGAATCCACACAGTTTAATTGGTGCAAAGACACTGTCCTGACTGGTCAGAATAGAGCCACCCTGATGGCTCAGGGCTGCCCACCTCAGGTGGAGGGGAGAGCCTCAGGCCTACCGGCTGCACGAAGATTCCTGAAACCTTTGTAAGGGCTGCTCCGGGGCCGGCAGCCCAGCCTCAGGCTTCTCCGCAGAGTGCAGGGTGCACGACAGGCCCCTGTGCGGAAATGGCTGCTAAGCTCTGCTTTTAAAATCTGAGCCCAGTAAACCACCAGGAGCCGTTCTTAGTAGGTGGCTCTCCTTTTTTTCCTTCTCAGGGCTCACAAGGGTCACTTTCCAAAGCACGGTGAGGTGTTCGAGATTGCAGTTTTAAAAAACAGATTTTAGCAGATTCCTGTCCACGTAGAGCACCACTAAGAGGTGGGTGAGGGAGGGGAGGCGAAAATAGGTAGGAAGGAGGGAGAGTGCTTCAGACTGGGCTGGCCCTCGGGCACCCCTGGGGTGCTGCGGTCACAGAGACAAGATGAGACTCCACTGAGCTGAGTCACTGCAGGAATGACCAGGCTGCCTGGCCTGAGAAGCCCCAGGCAAAGGTATCTGTCTGGTCTCTAATAAAATTAGCTTCCTAAAAATCCCTTTAAAAATGTGTTCGGTGGGAAATGAACCCCCTGCCTTAGGAAAAAGAGACAGGAAGCCAGACTTAACCGGTAAAAGGGCCGCTTGGATTCTCACAAGGGTGGTTTGTACTCATGCTGCTGAGAGAGGGACAAGTTTGGTTTTGTTTTCTCCCATTCACTGCTCTGGTCTCAAAATAAGAGATAATTAGCAGAAATCACTCAGCATTAATAAAGCAGACATTCCCACATTTGGGTTGGGTGGGGCAGGGCGGAATGAGTAAAAGTGTAATAACTTTGTAGGGGAAACTTGTGTCTAAGATCTGAGACTGCGCAGCTGAAAATGCCGGAAACCACTGGTGCTCCCAACCTAAAGGGCAAAACTGGGTTTTGGGATAACTGAGCCCACGTGGCGCTGTTATCAGAGACCTAGATCTTTCAGAGACATTCTTTTCTTAAAAAATGTGCAGGCTTGTACTCGGAAAGGAAGCATGCTTTTCTTTCCAGACCACATTGAAGTCATTTTATAGGTAATTGGTTTAGAATTAGGGCTGGGAAAGGAATCAAGGCTATTGGGTTGCAGAGATCTGGGCATAGGCATTTCTCCGACTTTCTACCCAAGAGGGAGAGCTTGCCTGGGAGCCCTCGGAAGCCAGCCTCTCTGCGGGCCCTCGGGTTGCCAGCGCCTTACACTGTGAGTGCACTTTGCCCAGACATAAGAGGGTGTCTAAGCTCAACCCACATCAGCCCTGTCTCACTGTCACTCCTTTGGCTGGAAATTACCTGACTTGATCCCAAAAATGTAATTACAGATGCTAAGATGAATGAAAAAGAACAGGCTAAGAGAAGTTAGTCACCCACTACAGGCCACTGGTGGCAGGACTTCCCAGTGTAGGTCAGTCCCCAAGTTTTCTTGTTGTTTATGTTTTTCAGAAAGAAAAGAATGAGTTTGAAAACTTTCTGGAAAAATCCTCCTACACCAAAATTTTGTGTCCCAAAGGAAGTTAATTTTTTTTAATGCCCCTGTTCCAATAGGACTACTTAGGGGACAAAGTAAAATAAACACCACAAATATCTTCATATTATCAAATTCATGAAATACCAAAACACGTTAAAAATATTTCAAAATGTTATTGTTGTTTCCGCCCTTTCTCTTAAAATGCTATGTATGGCCTAAAGTCAACAGCAAAAGCTATTTTTAGGAATCAAGTGGCAGAGGTGTTGTGCTGGGCACTGTGAACGGCAGAAAGCAGTCACTGGTGGTCCAGCCGGTACCTGACCGCACACGGGGACAAAGGCAACGGCAGCCCGCACAGTGCTCCAGGCGCGGCTCCGAGCCCACCTCCCTGCGCACCTTCCCGCGCACAACTTCTGTGAACTGAGAGCCACAGGTGCACAGGGTGTTTCAAGGATAAATAAGTTAGTCAAATTCAGTCCAGGTACAGCCAACTGTAAATTATTCAGGCATCAATTCCTGAATCGTACATTACTCTGGTGACATTTTTTTTGTTTCATGCTTTATGGATAAGTTCGTCTGGGGCAAAGAAACAATGAAAGTAAGGGAAGTCCACTTTGTTCTTTCTAGAAAGGCACAAACAGGCCTAGAATGGAGTTTCTCCAAATAGGGCCAGTGGGTGAGCCATGGCCCGTGGCTACACAGTCCCACCAATCACATCGAGAAGTTGGGGCTTCATTGGAAAAGCATTAAGGAGCTACCACAGGATTTTTGGCAAGACCTGTTCAGCTTCGTGTGGTAGGAGATGTGCTGGGCAGCCTCCAAGGCGGCCCCACTGATCCGTGCTTCCTGGTACTCATGCTCCGTGGGATGCTCTGCCCTTCGCTATAGACGGGGCTTAGTGACTTTCTCCAAATGAATAAAATACAGCAAAAGGGATGGATGCCACATCCAAGGTTCAGTTACTGGGAGGAAAGTTGGGGCACGAGCTCGTTCTCCACTTAGCTTTTGCCGGGCGTTGCATAGCACCAAGTCACGGTCATGCTCCTGGCTGGAGCTGGAGGTCACTGCTTGTCTATGAATATTTAAGTGTTGACCTGGGCAAAGAGAATGGTCACCAACTGTCATGCTAGGAGGGATATTAGAATGGAAAGAACATCCTAGAGAAAATAAACAAGTGATTGTGGACTCACTCTAGCTCCCAAAGTTGTATAGCATGGAAATGAGCTTAAGGTTAGCTTTGAAATCTTTAAAGCAAATGTAACAAAAGCCAAGAACGTAGCTGTTAATGTGAGAACTCCTATGTCTGTTCCCAGCAAAGCCCAAGCTTGGTCCTCTCTTGGAAGCTGGCAGGACAGGATGGGCAGGTCCTGTTTAAGAAGCCTCACTGTTAGTACAATGCTAGGCATTCCACTCTCACTTTGGAAAGCTTTGCATTGGAAGATGTAGTCTAGCAGAATTTGTGTATTCAAGAGATGAACAGAAAGAAAAAGAAAGGAGGTTAATAATTGGGGAGAAAGTAGTGCTGGGAGATGGCTATGGAAACTTCCACTTCTGGCTCTAGCAGGCTATTTATAGCAGCCTTATCTTGCTGATGACTCACTGGAAAAGCTGGATACAATTCTAAAGTATCTCTCTTATGGTGGAAGCCATATTTGAAGAGAATTTCTCAAAACTCATGAAACCCATGGGTGTAAGAAGTTCAGTGAACCCCAAGCAGGTGAAATACACAGAAACCCATACCTAGGGAACATCAGGGCAAACTGCCGAAAACCAGCAACAAAGAGAAGAGTCTTTAGAGTAGCAAGAAAAAAAGTTAAGAGACATATAAACTTCAAAGGGGCAATGGTAAGGCATATAGCTGATTTCTCAGGGCAGACAATGAAAACAAAAGACAGTGGAATGACATCTTTATGTCATGTAAAAGTTTAGCACAGTGGAGATTTTATTTTCTTTTAATAGGCATAGGATCCATGTTTCCTATAACTTGGCAATACTAGCAAAAAAAGCAAGTTCTTTTGTCAAGTGTGCACCCTTGAAATTCAGCTGTGGCGCCCACTAGAAGGCAAGCCCACCATGACATAACAAGTTCCCCTGGGCTGGCCTCATGGGGGAGCAGGATCTGGGTGACCCAGGGACAACAAGTTTCTAAAAGAGAGAAGGGAGCAAGATTGTTAAAGCAATCACCTTATAACACATCCTCACTCTCTGGCAAGCCCTGAGTAAGCTCCAGGTATGTTCTGCTCCCTGGGATGTGTGAGACCAAGAACATCCAGGAGCCTGCAGCAGTCTTGTGGGGGTTTGTGCACGTCTGTTTCAACCGCGCACCTGCTCCTCCTTCAATGACGCAGTGCGGCGATATGAGGCAAGGATTTATCTTCTGGACCTGGACTTCTGGTCTCTGCAGTCGTCCTTTGGGTCTCTTGCCTCCATCCATAAAGCTCCATTTCTCATGCTCATTCAGAAGAAATGGTGAAAGCAAACAAGTGGGGACTGGAAGTGGTGAATTCTTAAACAATCCCTTCAACAACTATTCTAAAGTGGGCTGGGCGGGTCTCTAGAGTTCATTTTAGTTCATTGGAATAGTTACAGAATTGAGAGAAATGTGACATGGTTTCTTAAATAATGTTTTCAGACACTAATTGATTAGGTTCAGCTTTGTGATTCTAATTTCTCTAGAATGTAAACCTGAAACATACTGAAAACCCAAGTTGTAAATTTTTCAACTACACAATGCATACTTGTGATCTCTTTCTTTGTTTTCCCTGTTAATCAATGAAGTTTTTGAATCTTTTATGGAAGTATAATCTACAGAATAGAAAAATATATATGCATGCACACATACCATAAAAGGATACCTTGATGTATTGTCACAAAATGAAAACCACGGGAGCCAAAAGCATGTGGGCCAGGTGGCCACATCCTCGGGCCCCTGGGCTGGAAAGCTGAGTGGGTGGGTTCCACCCACCCCTCCCACCTTGTACAGTTCAGCCTCCACCACGAGGCTGAAGGATTGTGGTTGGGCACTAGAGTTTGTTTGGGGGTGGAGTGGGAAGAAGGTTCTGCTAAAAACAAACAAAAAAGGCTTAAAGTGACAATCTCATTGCCCGTAAAAGTTCCTCAGATGAAAACCCTGAGGGTCAGGGTTCCTTTGTGTCCACAGCTCAGGACATGGGAGTGCACTGTCATGCCAAGGCATAGACCCTGAGCCAGGGGCAGGAGGCAGCTTTGAGCTCACCAGCAGAGCTCCAAGTGAACAGAGCCCAGCGTGGGGAGGAGCCCTGACGAGGAAGTAGGGCGTGTTCCAGAGGCCTATGTGTGGGCGCCGCTGGTCAGGAGTCAAAAGTGGACAAGGTGCCAGCGGTAGAGTGAAGACTCCGTCTGCCTGGAGCCATCTCCTCTAACAATGGTTCGCTGTGCTCCTGCAAAAAGTCCCGGCCTCAAGGGCAGGCTGGTTAAACAGATGTCATGGAGTTATTCTGAGTCAAGTCCAAAACACAGCATCCATCCAGCAACAGCTGTGGGAAGTTTCAGTTCCAGTCTCCACGCAGGATTCAGCCCGAGTTCCCAGAAACGGTGGGTGCTTCCCAGGCATCAGAACCCGTGCCCGTCCCTCCAGTGCAGGGCATTCTGTTCTTTCCGGGAGGCAGTGTCACCCCTGCCCGCCACTCCTGTACTATTAGCTGCCGCCCTTCGTGCCCTCAGGGATGTTTCTCAGCCTGGAGCCAGTGACGCGCTTCTCCTGATGTGACGCTGGGAACTCGTGAGCGGACCATCCACTCTGTGATTCTCAGGTACACCTTTCCTCGAGGCTCCACACTGCAAGGATGCTCGCTTAGTTGCATGGTTTTTATATATATTTTTCCCACAGCCTTTCCTCTCCCTTTGAGAGTAGTTTTCTCCAATGAAATTTTAAGGCATCCTTTCTCTAATTCCTTTTTTCAGAAAATATTTCTGTGGTCCCTTGGAGGCTCATAGGAGATGCATTTGTACTGCTCTGTTTTTACCCTGCTGCCTCCTGCACAAGACATATCGATCATCAATTTCTCTGTCTTTTTTTTTTTTGAGAGACTGCAGTATCCAAACACTAAAAGAGGCCTTGTGGGGATAATACAAAGGACATAAGAGATGAGATATGGTCCCTGCCCTGGAGTAAATAGTGAAAGGGATGTTAATTAATACCTCACATGGCCAGGACTCAGCTCAGCATTTAAATCATCCCTTGAATTCCTAGAGACCTTGAGTAACATCTATGGAAATAGTACTTTTTGCAAGCCTCGTTTATTAGAAAAAGGTTTTCACCTCATCTTTAGTAACTTGAACCATTGTTTTAGAGCCTGGGACATGGTGGAGCTTCAAGTAGATGTTCTGGGATAGACAGATGGATGGGGGATGGATGGATGGATGGATGGATGGATGGATGGGTGATAGATGGATGGATTAAAGGAAAGTGGATGGATGGATGGATGGATGGATGGATGGATGGATGGATGGGGGGGTGGATGGATGGATGGGTGGGGGGGTGGATGGATGGATGGGTGGGGGGTGGATGGATAGATGCATGGAGGATGGATGGATGGATGGATGGATGGGGTGGATGGATGGATGAGGAGGGTGGATGAATAGATGCATGGAGGATGGATGGATGGATGGATGGATGGATGGATGGATGGATGGGGGGGTGGATGGATGGATGGGTGGGGGGGTGGATGGATGGATGGATGGATGGAGGGGTGATAGATGGATGGATGGGTGATGGATAGATAGGTGGGTGAAATATGATGGATGGTTGGAAAGATGGATGGATTAAAGGAAAGTGGATGGATGGATGGATGGATGGATGGATAGGTGGGGGAATGGATGGGTGGATGGATGGATGGATGGAGGATGGATGGATGGGTGGGGGGGTGGATGGGTGGATGAATGATGCATGGGTGGATGAGTGGCTGGGTGAATGACTACTTTACTTGATAAAGGGTATCCCAGTGGGGAGTCGGCCTGTGTGGCGGCCTGATGTGGCTGTGTAAACGTGAAGTTCACTGACCTTCCTGCTCCTGTTTCCTCATCTCTAAAATGGAGACAATATATGTCCGTGATCTCTTACCTATGGATTTGTTAGGAATTGAGAAGCTTCCAGATTTCAAGAGGGCAATACAGTATATTACTGTACATTTTGCCACCAAATGAGTTTCAGAAATGTTCGATCTTGGAGCATGTTTGGACCTTCGCCATGAACGTGAGAGAATGCGAATTTGCCCTCCGCGCCTTAGAGAGCCCTGCGCAGCCCGCGGGAGCGCGGGGCGGGTTCGCGTGGCCCTGCCCCGCCTGCGCACAGCACCGGCGCCCCGAAAGCCGGGCGCTCCTACCCCCGCCCCCTGCGCGCGCGTGGGGCGTAGACGACGGGCTGGGAGGGAGGGGGGTTCGGAATCCGGCTTCTACGCCCCCCCAGCGCCCCCCGCAGGCCCCTCCCTCGTGCTGGGGCGCGGGGCTTCTCCCCTTCTTCCCGCGGGCGCCCCCCGCGCTCCGGCTCTCACTTTGAGCCCCTGTGCCAGTGCCTCCCAACCGGGCCCTCCTCCACGAAGCGCGCTCTTGAGCTTCAGACCCCCTATGTGTGTGCTCTGGAAAGTCTGATAAGCACCCCAATTGCAACGTCCCCAAAAGAATCCACCTTGTTCCTTGTGTTATACGAATGGCACCGGCGCCTTCCCAGGCTAGGGCCTCTCCCCTAACCCGGGGCTCAGTGCCCCTGCCCGCTCGGCCCCCTCCGCTCGGCCTCCCACCCCGCAACCGCTTCCCGCATTCAGGTTCCTGCCACAGTTTGACTTATTGCAGCATTTCTCAAGGGGTGATCCAGGGACCTCTTCCCAGGATCCAAGAGGCTTTTGGGGTGTCTGCAAGGTCATGATCATGCCTGGTAAAAGCTATTCAAGTGCAAAACAGACCAATGGATTTTAATATGTGCATGGATGTGGTGTCTGATTCCACTCAGCGACTAGCCTCTACGAAACCACCACTTGTTGAATTTTGGTGTGGTGTCAAAGAATATTATGCGCGATTATCTGAAAAGACTATTAAAATATCTTTTCCGACTGCCTATCTGTGTAATCAGATTTCTTTTGTGTACTCCAACCAAAACCCACTCACAACAGACTGATCGTGAAGGCAGGTCAGACTCCATCTGGCTTTCACGTGCCCATACAGTAAAGTGATTTGAAAAAAAGCTTAAACATCATATTTTTCTCTAGAGCTTTTTTGGAAAATATACTTATGTTTCATAACAGTGTGCTATGTTAATATGTAATGGATTAGTCATTATTATTTATTTAATGATTAAATAAATAGTTTTTAAATATCTAATTTGGCAAATATTGATAGATACAACCCCTAAAAACAAAAGTACTTTTTGAGTGTAAAGAGGTCCTGAGACTGAAATGTTCAAGAGCTTTTGATCTACGGAAACAGCCTTCTGACCGGGCCCCCTCGCTCCAGTTGCCCTTCTCTGATCCTCCCTGGCCAAAGTGACTCCCCTGCAAAGCAATGTGGTTCCACAAATATAAAGCAATGTGGATTCCCCAGATAAAGCCCTGGAGTGGCCCCCAGTGCTCGAGGATCAGGTGGCAGGCGGGGATGTTCACAGCCCTCCAAGCTCACCTCCTTTTACTTCTCCCTCCCTCTCAGTTCTCCGGCCATGCCAAGTGCCTCGCCTTCTCTTGTGACGTTTGAACACTACTTCTGGGATATTCTCTCCACTCTGATGAACTAGTCAGCATGCTGTCAATTATAAGCACAGAAAAACCAACATAAATTGAACAACAAAGGACACTTACTGGCTCAGGTAGCTGAAGAGTTCAGCTCAGCAGCGTCGCCTCTTGTCTATATTCTCAAAATAGGATTTGTCATAAGGCTGGCTCCCTTCATGGTGGTGGGATGGGTGCCAGCAAACCAGGGATACACAATTCCTTACTTTGCCCAGTGGTTCAGAGTCTTTCTTTTTAAATATTTCACAAAAGACAATGGTTTCCCTCTGGTAGGACCATATTAAGTCAGTGACCATTGATGGCCAATAGCTTGAGTTCCAAAAAGTCGACAACAGATAAGGCCCATGTATTCCCATCGCACAATGTACCATCCTGTCGCTGACACTTATTGTAGTGGATAGACTATAACTGTTTGCAGAACCATCTCTCTCCCCTACATGAGCTCAGGAATTGTGTTAGCCTTGTTTAATGCTGTATTCCCAACGCCTAATGTAATGAGGGCTTGGTGTGTAGTAGGTGCTCACTAAATGTTTACTGGTTGGAGAAAAGTAAATAAGGGGAGGGAGGAAAAGTTGGGCTCCGGAGAAGAGTATCTGGACCAAGAATGAAGATAGATTTTTCCAGCTCAGAGAGCATGTTGGGTCCTTGCTCTGAGTTTTCAGGTAGCATCATGGTGATTATTACTGATTATTTAAATACTTCATATCTTACTTGGAAGCTTTAGAGAAGATACAATTTAAAATGAAATTTGATTCGGAGATTTATATCAGTCCGGTCAAAATAATTTATTTTAAGGAGTTTTTATTATAAAATTGTCTAGTACATTTTTTAAATTGTCTTTTTAAATTATCTGGAGAATTTTGATAAACACAAGGCATATAATTCTGAATTTCACATTTCGATCCTTTGTTCAGATCTTATCCCAGGAATTACTTTAGCTTCCAGGAGCCCTGGTATTGTGGCACCTCAAGAGGGCTGCAGTGGCCGGGGATGAACATTTGGTGAACATTTGGTCCGTGTATACAAGGAAAGAGCGGGCTCTCCTTTTTAACTGCATGTCAAGTACCCTGCAACACTGTGGGGAAAATCAAGCCTGAGCACCTGAAGGTGTCGCTCCAGATACTATAAACTTTAGATGAGGGGGGGAAACAGTCTGTTTTTCTTGAATGCTGTTTGAGTTGTACCTACTAAGTTTTTTATAATATTTACTATTCAGGTCCCTTTATTGCTCTTCTCTAAAAAGGGGAAATTAAAAGATAGTTCTGTGTTAACAAAGTCATGAGAAGTTTTCACATAAAAATCTTAGTTTCAAAACTAATTTAATGTCGTCATAAAACAGACAATGCTTCTGGAATTCGATTGCATGTGACATGTTTTATATAGTTCACTTCCTCGATCCAAAATTCAATTAAATCTGAAACATCAGAACCTGGCAGTAGGCCCCCCATGCTGCTCGGCTAAGCCTCCCTCACCAGGGACCCCTAGACTTTTTCTTTTCAGTCCCATGCGGAATTGTCATCCCACCACGTGTGTCCCTGGAAGGCCTGGCTGAGATGCCCTCTGGTGATCTGACCCTTATGAAGCCCCATCTTGACATTGGCAAGGCCACGCAGTCTCTGTCCAGTGTGAATCCTGGGAGGTTTTGCAAAAACAGTATGAAGACTTGGCCAGTACATTAACCATGTCATTATTTTCTGTGTTTCTGACGCTTCCACATCTGGGGCCTTGGTGACCTGAATGGACTGTCCCTCCCTGGACAGCCAATTCCAGAGGGAGTGGAGGACTTGGATCTGCCTGAAAACACACCCCTCATATCAAACCAGCTCATCCAGAGCCACATACCCACCTCCCCTACCAGCTTTTACACCCTGGTCCACTGTCCACCTGCCCTAATCACCCCAGGGCCAGGTACCAGGCAGCTAGGACAGCTCCTGTGCCCGGAGCCCCCTGGAATTGCTCCAGCTGGCCAATCCCGAGCCTGCTCACCCTGCCTCGCCCATTCCTTCCCGTGGGAACCCCAGTAAAGGCTCTTGCCCACCTCCCACCTCCCACCTCCCACCTCCCCCTGCGTCCTGACAGACACTGGTGGTCCTGAGTGGCGTGGCGGGTGCCTCCTTCTGAGAACTATAACAAACCATCTTTTCAGTGGCAGTTGCCTCCTAATCTGCTGGCTGCCGGGTGCCTCACGTTTCCCATTAGCACACTGGGTTTTAAACAGCAAAGGCCGTAGCTTCTCTCATCCTGCACCTACAGGAAGAACCTTGGGGGAGAGTCGCTCGGTAAGGGAGCCCCATCCTTGCAAGTGCAGACTGGACTGGGCAGGGCAGGCCAGGTCCTATGGGACGTCCTCTCCCAGGTCCCACAGCATCCAGCTGAGCAGCTTCTGCCGTCTGGGCACCTTTCCACGCATCCCAGCTACTGACACATTCAGGTCTTTTTTCAGTTTTGACCTTAATGATGATCCTCATCTACCTGAGTCAGGAACAACTGTCCTGGCGGATTCGGCAGAGGCCCATGCATTGCTGTCGTGGCTCCCGGCAAGTCCTGAGGTGACCGGGTGGGGGGAGATCAGTGCTCATATATGTGGCTGAGAGGCTGATCTTATTTCCCACGGTGTCTCCCAGGAGTAACTAGACACATTGGTTCTCACTTGGGGATGAAGATCCTTGGCCTCAGTGGGTGGTGAGCAGCAGTGGCCTCAGGGGACAATGCTTCACAGGAGAAATGGGTCTGCCAAAAGAGCCGGCTGGTCCTGGCTCCTTCCTGCATCAGCAGAAGGGGGCCAGCATTGTAAGTCTCCAGTGGGGGCAGGCACTTCAAGGATGTTACTTCATTTCAAACTCAAACAAACACTCTGCAGATTCACTATTATATTTCAAACTTGCAGAGGAAGAAATTAAAGCTAAGACAGACTAAGAAAGTGTCAGAGCTACAGAAATAAGGAGCAGTGAAACAGGGACAGGGACTTGGGTCTGTTTCGAGCCAAAGTCCTTGTTCTCACAAACAGGCTGCCCTGATGGCGGGTGACCTTGGGCCCAAACACTGCGCACTATCAAGTATGGCAAGAGTGCAAGCTCGGTCGCTTAGCTCCTCTGAGATCTGAACCTACTTTCTAAGAACGCGGCGAGCACCAGACGAGATGGGAAAACCACTTTGGCAAGTGTAAGTCCATGCCCGCTTGTAAAATATGTGTATTATAAGAGTGCCACAAAAATCTATCAGCCTCAGTTCTCTAGGAGCCTCGGGTCCCCAGGAGACTCAGGCCCCCAGGACCCTCGGGTCTCCAGGTGGTACCCATGCCAACGTCTGCATGTGCTCCATGCCACCAGCAAAGGCCAGCACAGTTCCCTAGTTTCAAGGCTGTAATTTGCAAAGGCTCACTGGTCTACGCCATGCTCTGGTCAGATGGAGACCAGCGCTGCTATCTTTTAATTGCATGTGTTAGAAGCCACAGCTAATTCAGGACAAGCTAAAACATTTGGAATCCGTTCCATAGCAGCAGAGCCTCTGACACTATGCCAAGCAGTGCCACGTTACACAAACCACCAAAGGGAGAGGAAACAACACAGCAGTGTGACTAAGGCCCACCTTTCCACAAAGACCTGATTCAGACATGACCGTTCAAATTCCATTCAAAGAAGATATCAGTTCCTGTTTCATAAGAGTCTGGAAACCATCTGGACGTGGCTCACATCCCCCTGAAATTTAATGTGATGAAGACAGAGGCTGTGGAAATGTGTGGGTGCTGCTGGATAAAATTTTGTCTGGTACGTGGATGAGTGAATGACTGAGAAGGAACTGCAAACAGTCCCTGCTCTCGGGTACACAGGGACATCAGCACTGTGCTGTCGGGAAGGTGCCCCCAGGAACTTCCTCTCGTGTTAGCGAAGCAGACCCCATGTCAGCGCGTGGCCGCTCTTCCTTTAACTGAACATTGCTGTTCTAACTGGTCTTCTTGTTCACTCTCCCACTGACGTTCTTAGATAGAAAGACAGTCATCACGTATCTTTTAACTGAAGTGGGGTTTTTTATCAGAGTATGCTTTGCTATATTTCAAACCTTCACATTCAGACACAGGAGGTCTGCAGCCTAAATGCTGTGGAGGACACATTACTGAATGATGCTTGTGTGTCGTGTTCTTTGCAGTCCTGTATTCATGAGCCTAAGTCGTGGGAGAAGACGTCATAGTCATTGAATGCCTCCTCTGTGCCAAGATCTCCGTTTACATTCATCAGTTGAAGAATTTCTTGGTCCAACTTGGCAGGCATACAACATTCTGTACTGAGTGCCACTGAGGTGCTGGGGACACACAGGCCCTGACCTCAGGTCACTCTCAGGCCAGGAGAGACGTTTTTTAAAAGCATTAGAGGAGATTCCATCACTTCTATCATGAAATTATGTTCAGAGGACTACGAAATCTAAAAGTAAGACAAAGCTGAGTGTTTTATCCAAAAGAACTGAAACCAGGGTCTCAAAGAGGTATTTGCATACCCACGCTCTTAGCACCCTTACTGACAATAGACAAGATGTGGAGGCAACGCCAGTGTCCATCTACAGGTGAGTGGATAAGCAAAGTGTGGTGCGGACATAGAACAGAATACTGTTCAGCCTTAACGAGGAAGGACATCCTGACACCTGTTACAACGTGGATGAAGCTTGGGGACATTATGTCAAGTGAAACCAGCCAGACACAAAAGGACAAGCACTGCAAGATTCCACTTACATGAGGTGCTTAGAGTAGCACTCAAACTCCGAGCAGAGAGCGGAATGCTGGTTACCAGGGGCCCAGGGGGCTGGGAAGCTGTTGCTCAGGGGGCTGCAGTTCCAGCCGAGCAAGATGGACAAGTTCTACAGATCTGCTGTACAAGGGCAGGCGCAGAACCAACCCTACAGAGCTGCTCTCCTAAAAATGGCTAGGGGGGAATTTATAGTACGTGTTTTCACCACCAAAACGAAAGCATGGCAAGGTCAGACACAACCTCTCAAAGGCTGGGCTTCTGTTGAGTCCCCCCAGGAAAGCTGAGGAAGGCAATACTGTCCCATTTCACCATAGAATTTAAATTTATCATTATTGTTGAAAGTATTACAGACGTCCCCTTTTTCCCCCCATTGACCCCTCCACCCTGCACACACACCCCTCCAGGCCTTCACCATGCTATTGTCTGTGTCAATGGATTATGCATATAAATTCTTAGGTTAATCTCTCTCCACCCACTGGCCCACTCCTGCCTTCCCTCTGAGATTCTGCAGTCTGTTCCATGCTTCTGTGTCTCTGGATCTATTTTGTTCATCAGTTTATTTTGTTCATTAGATTCCACATATGAGTAAGATCATGCGAAACCTTTCACTTAATGGCTTATTTCACTTAGCACAATACTCTCCAGGTCCCACCATGCTGTCTCAAAGGCAAGAGGTCCTTTCTTACAGCTGCATAGTATTCCATGGTGTAAATGTCTGAGGAGATACTTGATATGATTTCAATCTTCTTGAACTTATAGAGACTTGTTTTATGTCATAACATGTGGTCTGTCTTTGAGAATGTCCCATGTGCACTTGAGGAGAATGCATGTTCTGCAGCTCTGGGGTGAAATGTTCTATAAATGTCAGTTAAATCTATCTGATCGAGTGAGTCATTTAGAGTCACTGTTTCCTTGTTGATTTTTTTTGTCTGGAAGATGGATCCAGTAAAGCCAGTGGGGTGTTAAAGTCCCTGACTGTGACTGTATTGCTGTCCATCTCTGCCTTAAAGTCCTCCAGAAGTTTTTTTCAGCCTGTATGAGGCTTTTGTTCTGAGGTGGGTCTCTTGCAGACAGCATATATTTGGGTCATGTTTTCTTATCCATTCAGCTAACCTATGTCTTTTGATTGGAGCATCTAAGTCATTTACTTTTAAGATTATTATTGATAGGCACTTATCCATTGCCATTTTAATTCTTTATACTTATGGTTCGCTCTCTCTATTTCTAATTCTTATTACAGCAGTCCCTTTAACATTTCTTGCAATGCTGGTTTGGTGGTAATAAACTACTTTAGACTTTTTTGTGTCTGAGAAGCTCTTTATTTCACCATCCATTTTTGAATGATAGCCATGCTGGATAGAGTAGTCTTGGTTTCATACTCTTGCTTTTCATTACCTTGAATACTTCATGCCTGTAGAGTTTCTGATGAGAAATCAGCTGACAGCCTTATGGGAGCTCCTTTGTAGGTAGCAAATTGCTTCTCTCTTGCTTCCTTTAAGATTCTCACTTTGGCCCAGCTGGTGTGGTTCAGCGGTTGAGCTTTGACCTAAGACCCAGAAGATCCCAGTTCGATTCCCAGTCAGAGCACATGACCAGGTTGTGGGCTTAATCCCCAGTGTGAGGGGTGTGGGGAGCAGCTGATCAATGACTCTCTCTTCACTGATGTTTCTCTCTCTCTCCCTCTCCCTTCCTCTGCCTGAAATTAATAACAAAATATTTTTTTAAAAAAAGAAAAAGAAAAGAAAAAGATTCTCTCTTTGTCTTGAATTTTTGGCATTTTAATTATGATGTGTCTGGGCGTGGGCCTCTTTGGATTCTTTTTGCTTGGGATTCTCTGTGCCTCTTGAACTTGTGTGGCTTTTTCCTTCACCAGGTTAGGGAAGTTTTCTGCTATTATTTCTTCAAACAGTTTCTCTAACCTTGCTTATTTCTTCATCTGTGACTCCTATGTTGCAAATAATATTATATTTCATGTTGTCCAACTGCTCCCTTAAACTATCTTCTTGTTTTTTAATTGTTTTTTCTTTTTGGTTCTCTGATTGAGTGATTTTTTTCTACCCTGTCTTCTAATTCTCTGATTCGATCCTCAGCTTCCCCTAATCTGCTGCTTATTCCTGCCAATGTATTTTTTATTTCTACTATATTATTCTTAATTTCCTTCATAGTTTCCATATCTTTTCTCATGCTGTTGAGCATCCTTATGGTCAATATTCTGAACACTATGTGTGATAGACTGCTTAGCTCCATTTTATTTATCTCTTCTTCTGGAGACTTCTCTTGTTCTTTCATTTGGGGTTTGTTTTTTTTGTCTCCCCATTTTGGCTGCCTATTTGGGTTTGTTTCTATGTATTAGGTAGATCTGCTAGGACTCCCACTCTTTTGGATGGTCTCTGGTGCAGGCCAGTGTCAGATGCTGTTTGTGACTGGCCTTGAGTATTCTGTTTTTGTGGCTCCCTCTTCTGAGGCTGGGTGCATTTGGAAAGGCCAAGATGTGCACCAAGGTCTGTTTTTCCAAGCCCTGGATCCAGAAGCAGATCAGGAAAATATTCAAAGTACCCAGAGGCTGAGTGTTATTCAAATTCTCTTAAAGAACCTCAGGCTGTAGTCCACAGCAAGACATAAACTTCATACTGTGGGTCAAGAGGTTTTCCAATGGGTGGGGCAATTGCTTCCCCTGCCACAGGCAAGAACTGCCTGGATGGTAAGTGTCTTCCTAAGAAAGATGTTCTCTGCCACATGGGAGAATGACTCAGCACAGGAATCCAGAAAGGTGCCCTTCGAGCTCTATCTCCAGAGCCTGCAACCCTGGTTTCTCCTCACACTGCTCTAGTCCACTCGTCCCTCTGCCGGAGCCCAAGGTGAGTGACTGCACATGAAAATTTTGTTGTGTTGGTCCTTTAAGAGGGTGCTTGCATTTCCAGCAATCTCTCCCTAACAGACGGAAGCCCCATTGCTTTTCACAGCCAGGTGTTATGTGGGCACCTTTCTCAGTTCTGGTGCTCTGGGCTGAGGAGCCCAGCTTGTGGTTTAGGCCCCAGAGTTTCCAGTGGGAACCCCCACAGCTGAGATATCCCTCGGGACCTTCAGCTGCTGTTTATGGGAGCCCAGCCAGTCTTCTCGTGTCTCTGCACTTCCTACCAGTCTTTATGTGGCCTCTACTTTATGTCCTTGGTTATGAGGGTTCTCTCCAGCTTGTCTTCAGTTGATTAATCAAGATGGTTTTCCTCTATTTTAGTTGCGATTCCAGTATGGTCCTGGGAGAGTGTCAGTGTAGCTTCCATTTCACCACCACGTTGGAATTTACCCAAAAATTATTTCAATCAATGGAACCTGACTAATGTGCAAGTCTTCCCAGAACATGATCCTCAACAGCCAGCATCTTGCAGACCTCTCTGCCTCCCAATGGGTGTGGAACTTGAAATTCTTGGAAACTTTAAAAAAGACCTAAATTATCGTTTTATAAAGACACTTATGTATCTTCTCCACTAAAATTATGTTTCAATTTTTTGTTTATTGTTTTTTGCTTGAAATACAAACACTAATTCGATATGGTATGTCAGAGAAACATGCTACCCTTGCCCCTAAAGACGAAATATTAATTCCCAAAAAAACCTATAAACAACATGCATAGTAAATAATACAATTATGGATGTCCTTGTTGGGTTGTAGCCATTGCTGTTCTTGGCTGTCAAGTCAGAGTGGAAGAAACTGTTCCTGTGGTGATATTATGTGAATGGATCTCAAACAGTGGAGACTCTGCCCCTCAGAGAAGTTTTGACATTATGACCTGAAGGCACTACTAGCAACTAGTTAGTGATCAGGGATGCTGCTGCATATCCTGCCATGCACAGGAAACCTTACAATAAATAATCATTTAGTCCAAAACGTCACTTTCTAGTGCTGAGGCCGAGGGACGCCCTCTGAAATTGCTCCCTCCTGCTCACTTCATCTCAGGTCAACGGAAAGAATGGGCAGTTTCGTTCCCTGCCAGGAATTAAGTCCTCAGAAGCACACTGCTCACGACTGGGAAATGTTTGTTTTCAATTGTGGTATTTTTATACAAATGACAGCATTTCATCCAAAAGGGGTTAGAATGATAAAATGCAAGGGACAGGGACACCAAGTTCCCTTTGGAGCTCTGTGCTGGCTTTGCATCAGATTCAAAAGGTCGTGCCACATGTAAGCGGTCAAAATGGTACATTTCTTGATTTGCTACCAGACGTGGGAAGAGAGCCACATTCAAATCAGTCCTCAAAATCCCATGTTAGGAACTGTTTTACTCACTGTGTAAGTTCTATGTTCGTAAACATGTTACTCAATTCAATTATCCCATTAAAGATTTACTTGGTATAAAGCATAACAGGATTAAATTAAAATTAGAGGGGGGAAAATCAGGCCCAGAAAACTATTTATTTATAGTTTATTTACAGAAATAGTCGGAAGTCAACCCAAGAGACAAAATCTTCCATGTAAATTTACCCAATGTGGGCTACCCCTATGAGTCAAGCTATCTGACTTTATATGTGGATGGCATGGTCTCTTACATGGTTACCTAAACTTTAGCAGCTTAAACCTGCACATTTATTATATCTCAATTTTTGTGGGTCAGAAATCTGGGCATGACTTATTTTGGTTCTCTGTGTTAAGATCTCTCACAAAACTGCATGCAAGTGACAACAGGGGCCGCAGCTTCCCCTGAAGGTCTGACTGGGGAATGAGCTACATCCGAGCTTACTCACGTGGCTGTTGGCAAAAGTCAGCTTCTTCAAGCTGTTTGTCCCAGGCCCTCATTCTTCCCTTGCTGGACACCCTCAGTTTCTTGACAGATGGCCTCTTCATCAGGGCGAATATGCACCAGGCCAGATAGGAAATGCCAGTAGGGTGGACATTCCAGTCCTTCATAGTCTAATTTTAGCTGTGTGAGCACCTCACATTAGCCATGTTCAATTTTTAGAAGCAAATCGGACGTCTGCTTTCAGGGGGAGCGGAGCACACAGGGTGTGAAGGCCAGGAGTTCAGAGTGACTGGGGCCCTTATGAGGCCGGGCCCACAGGACGCTGATGGGAAGACTCTTGCTCTCTTTTTGAGAAAGGTCCAAGTTTGACGGCTATCTTCCCCTAGAGACACAGACAGATTCAAAGCTTCCAGTTTCCCTTTATTTCTTGTTAAATGCACTGCTAAGCAATGTGTAATTACAAGTACTACTTTTAGCCACAACAGTCCCAGGCCGCTGAGCCAGTGTGTTTGCGTATCTGCGGATGTGGCTACAGAGGGTTTTGCCTCAACATGTCCCCCACCCTGTCAGAGCGACTAAGCAGCAGATGGAACAAAGTGAATGTGCATGCTGAGGGTGGGGGCTGCATGTGGCCACTTTCATCGCCTTCCCCAGAGCTGCTCAGAATGTCCCCCACAACTTTCCTTCCACTTATTTGGAAAGAAATGTAGTGGCTTTCTCCATAATTATTCATTGAAAAGTACATACCAAGATAGAAAGTGAGTGAATTTTCTGGGCAACTGCAGTTGGTTGCTCCTCTCCTGACCTGAACTGATGTGCAGCTCACCCTTTGGGCGGGTTTGAAACTGTCTTGTTCAACACCAACCACAGTGTGATGACCCACCTGCTTCACAGAAGGACATATGGAGCCTCAGGCTCTGTTTACAGAGGGTCTCACTCACAAACCCCTCACTACCCACATCAGCAGCAGGGTGCTACCCAAGTTCCTAGGGAGAAGCCCAAGGCTCGGGTCCAGGGAATCACAGGAAGGAGAGAGGCGAAGAGGAATGGAGTGTCATGGAAAGAACAAATACAAGAGCATGCTCACCCAAGTTGGCCTCACCTTCTTAAGGAGAAAACTGAAGTCTCCATCTCATTGGAGGCCTTCCGAGAAGCCACCTGAGATGACCGCTCCTCCAGCAAGGAGGAAAGCTCCTCCACTGCCAGCAGGTCTCCCCATGAGAACCAACTCCCTTTACCTCTGACCATCAAAGAATCCGGGGCTGGGGGTGCTGTCAGCACAGGGTCACAGTGAAACTGCCCCGACATGTGACAGTCATGGAGCGCAACACACCTTCTTCCAAGGAGCACAGAAGGCTCCACTCCGCAGCCTGTGGGAATTCCGTTGCTGCCAGGACACCTTCCCAGGGCGGTCACAATAGCATCACGCAGGAGCTCTGGGAGCACAAATCTAAGGCAGTGTGGAAACGGGGTCTAACACAACAAAACCATGTGTTTGCTTACAGTGCTTTAGCTTGGAAGGCTTCTCTAGGCTAACGACTTGGGGTGGGTCTGAGGACACCGCACAAGATGTCAGCAAGCCGAGGTGTGTAGCAATTGAGTAAATACAGGAGTCACCTGGGACCTGGGAACCCAGGATCCATGCAGCAGGCCTCTCTGGCAGCTCAGGTAGAAGTAAGAAGATGAAACAGGGATTGCAGGAAGCCACATGGAGCCAGGCCACTGCAGGCCCCCCTGGGAACGAGTGGTCAGGGCACAGGCTGGGGGAGCTCTGTCAGGTCTTGGGGTGTCAGGAGCATGTCAGGCAGCTGCACACACCCATCCAGCACATAACTGCACCAGGTGCTGTGTTGTGAGTTAGAGATGAACAAGAAAAAAAATAATAACTAAAGACAGCATCTGTATTTACTGTAAATACAGTAACAGTGATAAGCACAGATAGGAAGGGGGGTAATTGGCTGCAGTAGTTACTAGCAGTGACCCGCTCCCCTTGTCCCACCGGGCAGCTGGCGAGGAACAGCTTCCTATGTGGCCTCATGCCTGGCGGCCTGTGCGGCAGGGGTGCTGGCCCTCATGGAGGGCGGGCCAGAAATGCCCTAGATATCACAACCAGGGCACCGCCCCAGCTTCCTGCACCCCAGGGGTAGTTTCGAGGCTGGCTCTACACAGCCACTCAAGGTGTCCCCAACATACCTAAGCCCACAACAGCGTTTCCCTCCTTGTTTCACCTCTGCACACCTCCCAGTGCTTTCTGGCATCACGCCCGCCCAAACTAACCATTTGCTTTCAAATCCTTGTTTGGGAAGGTACCTGAGGCACTGCCTTGCATGCCCCAGTGATACCATACTAGAGGCATCCATTCAGGGATTTACAAACCCTCCCTCCCCCTGAACATTGCATGTGCTGCTCTGACCTAGAATAGACTGTGCTCACTCAGCTGTGGATCTGGAAATCTCCTTATGCTCGGAGACTCAGTTCAGTGTTGCCTCCTCCCTGCAGTCCCCCATCACAGGCGATGCACATTCTGTAGGCCATCTCTTTGTCTCCTTGAATGAACATTTGACAGCCGACCGGTCCCACATGCTTACTGTGCTACTGTTGTAGCATGTTACTATTGTAACACAGTGCTGAGGTCTTCCTATGTACTGGATGGGTGGGTGGGTGGATGGATGGATGGATGGATGGATGGATGGATGGATGGATGGATGGATGGGTGGGTGGGTGGGTGGGTGGGTGGGTGGATGGATGGATGGATGGATGGATGGATGGGTGGGTGGGTGGGTGGGTGGGTGGGTGGGTGGATGGATGGATGGATGGGTGGGTGGGTGGGTGGGTGGATGGATGGATGGATGGATGGATGGATGGATGGATGGATGGATGGGTGGGTGGGTGGGTGGATGGATGGATGGATGGATGGATGGATGGATGGATGGATGGATGGGTAGATGGATGAGTGGATGGATAAGTGATCAGTAGATGGAAGGAGTCAAGGTAGAACTTGGGAGTCTGATAGGAACCTGCTATTTAGTGATGGCTCCAGAATCTGTACTTTGAAGGGACTTAGGTGGCAAATGTATTGGAAAATAACTCTTTGTAACTCTTTATATAATACTTTGGATAAGACTGAGAAAATTATCCACTTTCTAAGAATGGCAGAGCTGATAGAGATTGTGGAGCTAAGGACCAGCTCCCTCTAAACCAGTGCAGCCGCAGCTCTGTGATGGATTCTGCCCTAGGAGCTGGAGATAAAATGAGATGTTCAGTCAGTCCCCTTGTCCGTAAAAAAGGGAGTCATGTGGGTGCTTTAGATGGTCCCATGGACCCAACTCCTGAGGCCAGGCCTCCCTGAGGGGACAGCTGGTCGGCATTCAAGGAAACGGCTGAAGTCAAGAGAACACGAGGAGCAAAAGCGATCAGAAATCTCCATGTGTCCAACAAGGATCTGCTGGTTGTACTCTCTTGGTAACTTGTGTGCAGTTAAAAAAAAAAGGATCCATATGAATTATTTAATTACCATAGCTGTAACACACACGACGCACACGGGGAAGGAAAAGTGTGTGTGTGTTGCGTGTGTGTGCACATGCCTGTGCATACCGAGAATTTTTCTTTCCCACCCCTTCGCCCACTCGTGCTGACTCACCCACCTGCCATTTCCCCGCAGTGCCCCCGGACCGGGAGGAGCTTTCCCTCCCTCCTTTATTCGGCCGGAACACCCATGCACGGAGCTGTGTGATTTAGTCCACCAAGCTCACCTCTTGATATACTCAGTAAGTTTAGAAAATCCCTTCTTTCTCAAAAGTAGCTAGACCTGCTTGGCCAGCGGGGCTCAGTAGCTGAGCATCGACCTAGGATCCAGGAGATCGGGGTTCGATTCCCGGTCAGGGCACATGCCCAGGTTGTGGGCTCAATCCCCAGCAGGGGGCATGCAGGAGGCAGCCGATCAATGACTCTCTCATCATTGATGTTTCTATCTCTCTCTCCCTCTCCCTTCCTCTCTCTGAAATCAATAAAGACATATTTTCTTTTCATTTAAAAGATAGCTAGCTAGCTCCAAACATATTGTCTGGATGTCAGCACAAAAATCATCACCACCATCACCATCATTGCCATCACCATCACCAACATCATTGCCACTGCCACCATCACCATCACCATCACCATCACCATCCCTATCATCACCATTCACATGATTATCACCACGATCCTCACCATCACCATCTCATCACCACCACCGTCATCATCATTTACAGTCTCAGCTGAGCTGTGCCTGAATCTACCTGGTCTCTGCCTATCTCCAACACACTGAAACGTATCCTGTTGCTTTGCATCCTAATAATTAAGTAAAAGTTTAGAAAATAGATTTTACAAGTCAGCCATGCCCCAGCAGGTTTGGCTCAATGGTCAGTTAGAGCATCAGCCCGCAGACTGAAGGGTCCCAGGTTCAGTTCCCGCCAAGGGCAGGTACCTGGGTTGCAGGCTCGATCCCCGGCCCTGTCCGGCGTGTGCAGGAGGCAACCAATCGATGTCTCTCTCACATCGATGTTTCTCTCTCTCCCCTTCCACTCTCCCTGAAAAGCAATGGGAAAAATATCCTCAGGTGAAGATTTAAAAAAAAAAGCCAGCCATGATCCTATAGTATTTCCTCCCAGATTTTGTTGCCAGGCAAACGTATATTTTCTTTTAACCGTTACAATATAGCTGTAATTTTTATTTTTTTACATCGTATCATAAGCGTTTTCCACGTCACCGCACACCTTTCATAATTATCATTTGAACACCAATTTCTCTGCTTATTTTTCATTCTGTGAACATTTTAGAACTTACAGTATTTTCCATTTTTAAAAATTTTTACAATTTTTTCATCAGATTCTTGTAGCAAGATTCAAACAGCCCAGAAGTGAACAGGCCTACCTTTGTCTCCACCAGGGCAGTGCCACACACACCCCATGAACCTTCCTCTAAGCCCTCCCTACCTCCTTACACACATATTGATGTATGTACTTAGCCAAAGACATTTGGGGAACATTTACATAAATGCAACCATCTCTACAAATGGTATTGCAAGGCATTTTATGTAACAAATGCTTTCTGTATGTAGTTGAGTTTTCTATACACTGCTTTGCATTCTGAATATACAGCAATATTCTTCCAGAATATATTCAGCCTTCTCCTTCACTGGAGACACGGAGTCGTGGAATTAACATGTTCGGGGCAGCACATTGTATAACATGCGCCAAAACAATTTAGGAAAAAACAGCGTGTAGATGCTTCTTTCCCGGCGTATTTGCAAATCCTCGAGTATAATCAAACTTTTAAAAATCAAAACAATTTTCCCACTCAAATGAGCAAATACTGGGTACAGTGCTCCTCTACTTTGCATCTTGTGATTAGAAATGAGATTGAGCAACTTTTCATGTGTTTGCCATTTACAGTTTTTTCTGCAAATATCTTTTTCTTATCCTTGACTCTTTTCTGAAGACTCATTTTACCTTTTATTATTGATTTATTGGAGCACTCTTTGTTTACCAATACTTCATCTTTTAAATACATTGCAAATACTTTCTATCAATGTTTACTTTTAACTTTGCTTATTATAATATAATATGCTGTACATAAATGTTAGTTTTCACATGACTCGATCTGACAATCTTTTTTTTTTAAAGATGTAAAACCATCTTTATTCTCAGGTAACATGATCCTATATGGAGGAAATCCTGGAGAATTAACAACAACAACACCTAATAGAAATAAACAAATTAAGCAGAGTTGTAGGATACAAGATCAAAACACAAAAATAAGTTATTTTTATACACCAAAAATGAATGCTCTGAAAAAGAAATTAAAAAAACAATTCCATCTACAATAGTATCCAAGAGAATAAAATACTTAGTAATGAATTTAACCAAGGAGGTTAAAGACCTGCACACTGAAAATTATATAACACTGCTGTAAGAAATTAAAGACCTAAACGAATGGAAAGGCATCCCATGGTTAACTGTTGTTAAGATGGGCACACTACCAAGAGCGATATACAGATTCATACGCAACTATAAGGAGCCCCAAAGAGTCAAAACAATCTTAAAAAAGAACAGAGTTAGAGAACTCACAACTTACTACAGTATCAAAACAGTGACACTGGCATAAAAATGGACATACAGACCAATGGAATAGAATTGAGAGTTCAAAAATAAAGCCATACATCTAGGGCCAATAGCCTGAGTCACTGGGATTCTGGCATTTAAATATAAACCCACAGTGAAGACTAATACAGAAATCAGCGAAAAGATTGTCAGATTGATTCCTCTGACAATCGATAACACACATCTATGTGTGGTGAGCAATTGTTTTCTAGATGGGGTAATGATAATATGTCATAATTATAGTGGTTGTGCTTTTTGACAGGTAGAATTAAATCAATCTGACAATCTTTTCACTGATTTCTGTATTAGTCTTTGCTGTGGGTTTATATTTAAACTCCAATATCCCAGTGACTTGAGACACACAAACAAATAATTTTTATTTCCAGCGCAGAGGTTTCTGGTCCAGCAACCCTTCCTGGCCACTCTCATCTGGGCAGCGACTCGGGGCGCTGAGGCCTTTTGGTGGTGTCCCCACCGTCCCAGATTCCTTCCCTTCACCACGAGAGCACAGGCCATAGTGCTCAGAAGCCAGCAAGGGCCAGCTGGGCTGGCACATGTCCCTCCCAGCCAGAGCTCACTCATGTGTCCCCACCCAGACCCAGGGAGGGCTCGGAAGTGTGCCGTCCTGTGTGCCCAGGAGAATGGGGGTGAATATGGGACCTTTCTTTCTTTCCTGCTTGGAAAATCCTTCCCCACCTGCAAGGGCCTAAAATGTGCCTCCTAGACCCCTTCCACTGCGTCCTGGTGGCGCCTCCTCTTCAATCGTCTGCAGTTTATTTTTGAGAATATAGTGAGGGTCTCAGTGCATAACCATTTCTCTCAACACCTGCGGCTAAACAGTCCCCTTCCTGCTCTTGGATGTCCCTCTTCTTTCCACAGCTTCATGGTGATATAATGGACATCAGACACCGTATTACTTCCAGGTGTAGAACATCAGGGTACTATATGTTTATGCTGTGAAATGATCACCCTGATAAGTCTAGTTAACATTCATCATTTCACATACTCACACATTTTTTCTCTTGTGATGAGAACTTTTAAGATCTACTCTCCTAGCTGCTTCCAGAAACACAGCAGAGCAGCGTTGGCCATAGTCACCCCCCATGCTTATATCCCTGGGGTTTACTCCTGGTAACCCGGGGATGGGCTGATGCGCTCGTGTCCACCATCCCTGGGTCAACACCACGTTGCTCTAGTTACTCTGGCTTTGTCATGTATTTTCATATGACCAACCTCTCCCCTTCATCTTCTTTCTCAGGAGTTTCTTGGCTATTTATACGCTTTCCTTTTCATGTCAGCATCATCATCTTAAATATTCCATTATGCAGATATGGATAATTATTGAGCATTAGAATTTTCAAACTTTTTACTGATACCAGCTTACATGGAGCTAAGACTTTGTTCACATTCACATTTATTCCCCCAGGGTCATTTATGGAAGTAAAACTGCTGGGTCAAAGGAAATAAACATATTTAAAGTTTTGGGTTTATGCTACCAAATTGCCCTCCAAAATGGTTGTTCCAAATATATTCCCACCAGCAATTTATGACAGGGCTTTTTTCTTCACATGGCTATCAGCCCTGAGTATTATTATCTTCAAAAAATATGTAATCTAGCCCTGGCTGGTGTTGCTCAGTGGTTAGAGCATCAGCCCACACACCCAACTGTCACGGGTTCGATTTCTGGCCCCTGTCAGGGAGCGTGCAAGAGGCAACCAATCTGTCTTTCTCTCTCTCTCCCTCCACTCTTTCTAAAACTCAATGGGGAAAAATATCCTTGGTTGAGAATTAAGAACAAAAAATTAATCTAGTGAATATTTTATTTTATCCTGAATTCATTTCAGTTCAAGCAAGGTTAAATTGAATGTTTTCACTTCTGGCATGAATTGCTCGCTTATGTCTCTGTTGGATTAAATTGAAGGATCATTAGCTACACATAATTTGCTGTGAGAAGCAACCAGGGCAGTTTCTGAGACTTGCCGGAGCAGTGCCTTTGCCGTGTGCGTCCACTGCCGATTGCTTGCGGTGTGGAAACTTCCTAACCCCCTGGAGCACCCGCTTCTGGACAAGTTAATTGGGGGAAGTTTTCCTACCTGAGGTGTTGGGGTCACACGGACAGCGCTAACCCAGGTAAACCTTCAGGCTCTTTCGTTGGATGGGCCCCATGACCGTTGGGTGTGGGTTGTCCGCAGCCCCACACCATGCCCCCTGTCCAGGAGCAGTGACCTGCCTCCACAGTGGGTGTCACCGCCTGGCATCTGCCTGTCCCGACCCACCAAACCCTCACAGGCCCACCTGCCCCGCTTTCCTGCCTGGTAGCCTGACCCCTTCCTGCCCGGGGGGGGGCAGCACAGGGGGCTCCAAGAACCTTCTAATGCCTTTACACCTGAACCTCCAGCATGAGGCCCCTCAATATGGGGTGAGCAATGCTTGGGGGCCTCCAAGGCAGTGGGCAAGTCTGGAAACTCTCCGTGCTGAATGCTGCTGCGGGGGGTGTCTGATGCCAGCACGGGAAGCCCCCCAGCGCCTGCCCCTCCAGGGACCCGCCTGCTGGAGG
Organism: Miniopterus schreibersii; assembly: GCF_964146895.1. Classification (NCBI taxonomy): domain Eukaryota; kingdom Metazoa; phylum Chordata; class Mammalia; order Chiroptera; family Miniopteridae; genus Miniopterus; species Miniopterus schreibersii. Next base: position 68,657,838 of record NC_138111.1, on the reverse strand, counting down.
GAAGGGAGCCTCCGCCGCCCTTGCCCATTGGAGTCACAGAGGGGACAGCGGGCGGAGGTGGCGGGACTGGGCTTTGCCACGGCAGAGTACGCAGATGTGTTTCTCACCCGGAAAGCTCTCGGGCAGCTGCTGACCCACTTGGGACTGTCCTTTGTGCATTCATGATGAGCAGCCTGAAAAGACCTGTTGTCAGATTCCTCTGCTATTTTGTAATGTCAACAGACATGATGCTCTAAAGTGGCAAGTGAGCGCAGCCTTGACAAAGTCCCTTTATCCCACAAGGCTGAGTGAAGCAGACACACTTGGAGAGGTGAAAGGTCCAGAGCACCGGGGTGCCCGTCTTGGTGGGCAGCCAGGAGCCAAAGTGCTCCCAGTCTCTCCCAGATGGCCTGGCTACCTGGGCTGGGGGAACAACCACAGCAAAGAGTGTGTCTGCTCTGCTGGGAAGACACTTAACAAACCCAGAGGGGAGAAGACTCTGGCCCTGCGTAGCTGTAAGGTCACCGGATCAAACAAATATATAGGCCCCAAGTTCACCTGGAACTTCAATTAAACAAACATTTTAGTGTATGTCCCATGCAGACTTCTTTAATAAAATGATTTTTCTGTACTAAAAACTCACAGTATTGCTAATACATGTGGCATGCCGGCAGAAGGGCTGGTCCAGGTAGATACTGATGACTTGTAGTTTTAATTATCATAGATTGAAATTTCCATGAGAACCTGCCCCCTAATGAGGAGCTAAGCTCATCAAGGCACCATTTAGTGCCCACTAGAGGCCTAATCCTGGGTCTCAGATTGCCTGTCCTGGACGTGAACGTTTAGGACCCCTAACCCAGGAAGCTGTCACAGCCTTGCACCCACGTGTGGGTGAGCGAAGGAACAGAAGACAGATTTCGAGCCCACACACACAAGCTTGGAAAGGACCAGAGGACGTGAAAAGAAACTGAGTGGCAGTAGTCACTGATTAAAGAATAAAGCTCAAAGAATACATATTGCCTGGCGCACCTTTACTGCTTAGGGGGAAATGTACCTGTGTATTACTTTTGCCCTGATATTGGTACTAACTGTCCCACTCCCCTGGACTCCCTGTCTACCCATTTTGTATAAGGCCCCAACCACTGCCAGCGTCCTTATGAACTTTCCGCTCCAAGGCCCACAGCCAACAAGAACTCTGCTGAAACCCAAGAGAAGGGGAGGCCTCGCTCGTCATTTGAGTACTGCACGCGCCTGGGCCTCGGATGGCTCGGAGCCGTCCCAGTGGGGTCGAAGCCACCGCCTGTCTGGGTGGTGGGTAGGGACCATCGCTCTGAGACAGCACCCCAGAAGTACCTCCTACAGTTCAACAGACCAAGTGCAGAAGCACAAAACGGGGACAGAGACTGCAGTTGGCCACTTGGAAAACTGGCTGGAGAGACCTCATCCTAGTAAACCCAGAGGAGATGCAGCGAAGGGAGCCGAGTGTGCGGCACATTTGGTGTGTGGCCCCTGCCCGCTGGTTCCATCGGAATTTCAGCTCATTCTGAATGCCGCCCACTGACCTGGCCCTGACGGGCAGGCTCCCCTCTCTGCCTGGTGAAGGTCAGGCCCCAGTCCTGGAAACCTCTGCACTCTCAGAAACAGAGACCAACACCACCAAAGGGACACGAAGGCCACCGTGAGGCATGTGACTGGAAAGGCAGGTTTGGAGAACCAGACGTGAGGCTTCCAGGGAGAGAATGGGGACAGAGGGGCTGAGACCAGCTCTGAAAGTGATGGTCGTGTGGACACAGCATTCTACTCACAGAAGTCTTGGGGCAGAGCCCATCGCAAAGGGTAACAGCCACAGGATTAATGTTTTAGCTTAAATTAGGAGTTATTAAAAAATAGGCTGAATATCCACCTGATAGAACCAGAACAAACAATGTTTTCTGAGCTTTCTACCCAGAGATTGAGATTCTGTGATTTAATTCCTGTCCAGTTTCCAAATACAGTCTTTTTTAAACAAACTTGTCTCCATCTCTCCTTTCTCTAAATAAACAGACACTGCAGTTAGCACCCAGCCACTCATCTTAGCCCTTGTCCTGCGTGTTGGCTCACTTTCATCACACCTGGCGCTGTGACGGGCGGAGAAACCCACACACAAGTGCTGACACGGTTACTGAAGAATTGTGTGGATTGCGCCTCCCCTTTGCAGTGGGAGTGGGGCACTGCTGGAATAAGAATTTTCGGAGCCCCCTTAGGGGAGGATGGGTGTGGTAGAAAGCCTTATTTGCACAGAATTATATCCCTCTGTTTCCAAAGTCCTATTTTCCCTTAATCCAGTCCTGGAAGAGGTGCAGCTGGGGATTCAGCAGAGCTGGAAGCAAAGCCAGTGTCCAGAGTTTGTGTTCCACAGTGGAGCTGGGTCCCGCACAGCATCAGGCTAGTTGCAGCCCATTAGTCCATTATGTGTGGGGTCCACATGGCTCTGGGCCCCGTGGGTGAGTGCAGAGCGTGGGAGCCCCACAAGCCGGGAGTCAGGTGCAGCAGCAAGAGAGGGAAAGCTCCTTGGGTTTGGAGTTTAAATATCAAATCTCCCTGCTTGCAGTGGCCACATCTATTTTAGCCAATGGCCTGTTCCCAGGTGTGACTGACAAGCAAGGACCTTCCCTATGTCACCCAGACTTTACTGGGCATGTGTCTATTTGTCCTTCCCTATACTCCTTTCCAGTTAATTAATATCCAGGTTAATTACAACGATATCACTAAGAAAGTAAATCTTAAATATTCTGACCACACACCCCCCAAAATAACTATGTGAGGTGACGGATGTGCTCACTAACCCTGCTGTGGTAATCAATTCACAAAACATACATGCATAACTCACCACACTGAACACTTCACATTTGCACAGTGCTACATGTCAATTTTCTCTCAATAAATCTGGCAAAAATAAAAATAAAAAAGACAGCTGGGGGCTCCCAGAGAGAGTATCCCAAGAGAAACAGCTGCATGCCCTCATCTACGAAAGCCTCAGAAGTCACCAGTGCCACAGGGGCCCCCGGGTTCAGGGGAGGCCGCGTGGAATCTGAGAACATGTGTTGGAGCCACCACACAGCGCTGTGTCCTCTGTGATCTGCCTGTGTAATTGCAGACCTGAGTGTAATTGTAGACCTGTCCTTGCGCAGGGAAGCTGCAGTGTCTTCCAGAGAGGGGTGGAGGGCGGCGGGCGCAGGGTCCCCTGACTTCCTTCCTTCGCCCAGATACCCTGCCCTCAAGTTCCTGGCTGCTGCTCGCATCTCGTCCTTAACTGTCCCTCGTGGGCCCTTTAAATTCAATTGTTATTGCAATTTGAGAAACCACTGGATCTAACTTTGCTTTTGGTTTTTAGCTGCTGTCACCCTGTGGCAGCGAGAGAGAACATTCCGTTGGCACGTTTTAGGAAGGCCGGACTGAGGCCCTGCTGGGGTTTGAGCCCCGGTGTCTGCCTGCCCCGTGCGGGCAAAGGCGGGCGCTCCACACCGGAGACCCAGAGGCTTTGAACCCCTGCGATGGTGACTCGCTAACACTCTACTCCGTCCTATGGGGCTGCGAGGTTTGACTTTATCGAGCAGTTCAGTCCAAGTGACCACAAGCAAAACTGTAAGACACCATTTTCCGTTTAGCCGTATGGCTCTATTTCGGTTGTCGATGCTTGTATACAAAACTCTCCCAAAGTTTTGTGGCCTCAGACAGCACTGTGTTTCTCATGCCAGCTGACATCTGCTGGACACTCCTGTGGCTGCCTCCGCTGGTGTGTGGACTGGCCTGGAGGTCCCGGTGCAGGCCCATAGCCAGCGCACCTCTGTTCCCCTCCACGTGGCGTTTGCTCAGGGCCCTCCTTGAACCCCTGAGGGGTTCCCAACCCCGGTTTCCTGTTTTAACGGCCCTTTGTATCTCCATTGTGTTGTACTTATTACAATTGCAATTTAATGCTTATCACGTAAACCCCTGTGGCCTCACCCTATGCAGACTGGGCAAGGACAGGCACTGTGACTGTCCTGTTCAGAACTGTATTCTTGGCACCCAGCATGGTGCTGAGCCACACAGTGACGCCACAAATGCATGGGACACAGGAAATGCAGATCCTGGGTCACGCACTTCTTGGCCATGTGGCTCGACAATCAGGGCTCCATCTGTAAAGAAGGAAACGCAGTGACTTTCTCTCTTGGCTGCTGTGAAAATACAAACAGATGACAGGCCTGGATGCTGAGCACATGCCGGTCGTGAGAAGCACGTGGGCAGTGGTGGGCCCAGGGGTCAGTTACACAGAAGGGTTATTTAATACTCGCCTCCTGGGCAAGTCACAGCAACTTAACTGATTCCATCAGGGAAATGAGGAGGAAAAAGGTAGAACCACACATTAAAAATAGAACTACCATATGACTCAGCAAGTCCACTTTCGGGTAGTTATGCAAAGAAAATGAAAATCTAAGTGGAAAAGATATATGTACCCCATGTTCACTGCAGCATTATTTACCATAGCCAAGATAGGGGAGCCACCTAGGGGACCATGGACAGGCAATGGGTAAAGAAGTTGGGCATATATACAATGGACTGTTACTCCGCCATGAAAAGGAACGTAATCTTACCACTTGTGACACCATGGTTAGACAGAGACAGACAAACACCATACGATCTCACGAACATGTGAAATCTTAAAAGCAAACAAACAAACAAAACAAAACCAAGTTCACAGATACAGAGAACAACACTGAGGTGAAGGGTGTGGGAGGGCGGAGATCACGCCGCAGGCTGAGGGGTGCGGGCTTCATTCGAAGCAACGCGAGCAGGGACCGGGGCTCTAAATGCTGACCCCACTGCCACGGGTGACTCAGCCCAGACAGATGCAGCTCCATTTTCTTGTCGTGTCAATTTTTAAAACTTACATTTTTACCATGAACACATATTCACTCTATAACTAGAAAAAATAAATGAAAGCTAGAAGACAACAACTCTAGCACAGCCCTAGGGCTGCCTCTGCTCCACAGGCCTCCGATCCAAGCTGCTGGTTCTTGGTCCTCGGAGCCAGGTTCCTGATACGAGCCAAGGCACCTGAGTGTGAGGCCAGCAGGTGGGGGCCCAGGTCTGCGGCCAAAGGGAGCCGGGTGTTCACAGGGAACTGCTGTTTCTGACAGGCAGGTACCACACCTGGCTGCCTGGAGGCCCCCTGCTTTTGTCTCCGGAGCTTGTGGCTTGAGACCCAGGCAACGCTGGGCGCCCTGGTTTGAAAACGCTCCCAGGTGTCTGCACTTCTGAATGAGAATTGGCTGGACCTGCTTAACCTGTCCTTCGAGTTCGGGATATCTCAAGAGGGAGACATTCAGGCCCGCAGTCCCTTGGCCCTGGGGCAGCCTCCCTGAGCCCTGTGGCTGGCTGGACTGGAATGCTGCGGGCCGCATCTCATGAGGACAAAGCGCTGCCAAGCTCCCCCTTCCATCTGGAAGAGTTTGTTTAACGGATAGTGACACACATCCACCGTTGCAGTGTCGTAATGAACTTTCATGGCCCTAAAAATTCTCTATATTCCATCTCTCTCTCCTGCTAACCCCTGGCAACCACTGATCTTTTACTGTCTCCACAGTTTTGCCTTTTCCAGAATGCCATGAATTTGGACTAAATGGAGCTGGCTTCCGCTCCGGCGTCTGTCCTCCTAGGACAGGCACTGGAGAGGTGCTCACCGCAGGCCGGCACAGGGCCCGAGAGTGCTCTCCACGCTCAGCAGGCTGCCTGGTGAGTGAGCCCACAAAGTCCAAGCGAAGGACACAGCTTGAATGAAACGCCTCCTTTCCGTGGGTCGTGCCCCATGCGACAGCTGGTCCTCGGGGTCCCCAAGCATTTCCCTGTCCCCATTCAGCACTCTCAGGACTCATTCCTCTGAGGAACCAAAGACGCACAGTCCTCTAAGGATGGTGGGCCAGGAACAAGCTCGGGGCCACGGTGCATCCCACGGGGCAAGGAAAGGCTGGTGTTGCTAGGAGACGCCACCCAGAGAGATGCACCCACACCAGGGGCCCAGGCTCCCAGCAGGTGTCAGGCATGAAGCAGTTTTCTCACTAGGCGCAGTCGCAGCTGTGCTGGGAAAAGAAGAGGGCAGATCATTCGAGCTGGGGGTGGGGTGGGGGTGATGTGGAACCCTGCTGCGTAGAGACAGAGGTAAGACACCCTTCAGTCCTACAGAACAGGACCCTTCCCGGTCCCCGCAGCAGTGGCCTGACCCCTGAAGCTCTCCGGCAGACCGTGGCCTGGCCAGCGGGTGAGGTGCCCACATCCTGCCATCCCTTCTTGGGTGCCCGCGTTCTGCTGTCCCTTCTCCTTTCTCCTCATGCGCGATGTTATCACTCATCCTGTGAGCGCAGGCAGCTTCCTCCTGCCCCCTGTTTTTTAGTGACAACTTCTGTTAGTTGATGACAAGATTTCTTTCTGAAAAGAGACCTCCCCTGCAGGGTTCAGTCTGCTTTACCAGGACTCACAGACAAATGCTCTTCTTTGTAAATCTTTCCTACATTTTTTTTTAAACTGATTTTGAGCCCTGGCCAGTTTTGCTTAGTGGTTAGAGCAGTGGCCTGCAGACTGAAGGGTCCCGGGTTCAGTCCCGGACAAGGGCACATACCTCAGTCGCAGGCTCCATCCCGGCCCCGGTCAGGGCACGTGCAGGAGGCAACCAAATGACTGTCTCTCTCACACCGATCTTTCTCTCTCTCTCCCTTCCACTCTCTCTCTGAAAAACAATGGAAAAAATATCTTCAGGTGAGAATTAAAAACAAAACTGATTTTTTTTAAGTGTATCTTTATTGATTTCAGAGAGAGGAAAGGAGAGGGAGAGAGAGAGAGAGAGAGAGAGAAACATCAATGGTGAAAGAGTCACTGATCAGCTTCCTCCTGCACGCCCCTGACTGGGGATGGAGCCCGCAGCCCGGGCATGTGCCCTGACCGGGAATCGAACCTCCATCTCCTGGATCCGAGGTCAACCCTCAACCGCTGAGCCACGCCCGGCCGGGCAACAAAACTGATCTTAGGTTGGCTTTTGGAAGGGTGGCAGGAAGAGCCAACCCCACTGGGCTCCCCACCTGCCAATGCCAGGAGGCTGGAGCACAGGCGGGGAGGGGGGCACAGCTGCGGTGCAGGGGAGAGCCCTGCCCGGCCGTCCCCAGGGGCTTCCCCAGAGCAGCAGCCCTTGCGCTGTTGGAGGACCTCGGTGGAGCCGTGTTCTGTGCTGTCCTAAGCCCTCCAGTGGTTTTCCCAAGTCTCGGGCTTGAGAACCACACCCCAGGGGGATGCCTACCAGCTGCCCAGTTTCACCTGTGACACACATGTGAATGAATAGGCCACCAGAAGTCAAATTAGAGATGGCAAGCTCAACTACTTCTGTCAGGCGATCCCAGGAAGGTTTGGCAAGCATCTCATATTGAGCAGTCTAGAATCTTCTTTCTCCCAGGAGCACCACCAGCCTCAGTCCCACCCCCGCAGCTCTCCCAGGGCATGTGAGCTTGGGGGTGCTGCCAGGGCTTCGTGTCCTGCCACTTTCTGGACTCTAAGTAAGCCTGCTTCTAATTCTTTACATATGTCACAACTGAATAGTTAGCCAAATGTTGGTGAAAAAAATAAGCCAAGTGATCTAAAAGAAATGTTTCTTTAAATCACATTAAAAAATAGAACTCCCCCCCCAAAAAAAACCACTTATTTTCTTTTGACCTTTTTCTCATGCAAATCAGGAACACAGGGTCTACCTCTTACATTCTGCCTTTTTCCCAAAAGAATGGAAGAGGCTTAAAGAAATATATTCATCATAATGGATATGTCAAAATAGTATAAAAGGAGCCACTTTAAAGTGGAGCCTGAGCTGCCATCCCAGAGGCACAGCTTTGCATGTCTTAGGCCTCAAATGTTTAGAATGTTAAAACAGGACAAAAATAACCCTTGGACTGTGTCCCAAAGAACTATTTGCAAAAATAACAAGAAAGCAGATATTATGACTCTTGGATGGATGACTACTGGACTGAAAATTAAAGACACTATTTAGAATTAGCATCACTATATTGTGTTATCTGCACCCGCAGAAATACCTTCCTTCTGCTGATGGAATTGTCCCCCTCCCCTTTCGTATAAACACCCCTCGCCTTTGTCTCCTATTGGGAGCACTGTCTGGCTTCTGCCAGGATCAGTGCTTCCTGAGTAGCTGTTCTTATTGGTCTCAGTAAATGCTCATTGTCTTTCACTTTGAAAGGCCTTATATATTTCTAGGTTAACAAATATGTTCAAATATATAATATATTATAGAATATATATAACAAATATATAATAAAAATTAAAGAATCAGAAAAATGGAAAAATGCTAATGGAAATAGTTTTCATTGAACAGCTTTGACCTCAGAAACAGGGATTTCAGAAGTGGCTTCTGTGGGTGAGCCAGGGACAGGTGGGACGCAGCACCACACTCTGAGCCCACCCGCCTTCCCCAGCCCCTCCTCCCGTGTGCCCCGGGGTCCTGCTCAGGAGGGCCCCGTTCTCTCCCTCCCCTTCTGCTGACCTAGTATGTTCAAAGCAGGGTCCCCGCCCAGCACCCCAATAAAGATGCTTGCCCACCATCCTCCCCAGGCTTGTTTTCCTGCCAGCTGAGCTCAGCCGGGCTTCCAGTGATGTGTACGGCCCTCTGGGCATGCTGGGCCTTCTTCTCTGAAACCTGTGAGTATAATAAAGCCTTAATTTCCTTTTAAAATTATTTTATTATTTTAAATATCATTTTTCAATTACAGTTACATTCCATATCATTTTGTATTAGTTTCAGGTGTACAGCATAGGGTTAGACAAGAACATACTTTACAGAGTGATCCCCTGACACTTCCAGTACCCACCTGGCACCACGTGCACAGTTATTACAATATTACTGACTACATTCCCTGGGCTGCACTTTACACCCCTGTGACTTTTCTGTAACTATCAACCTGTACTTCCCAATCCTTCACCTTTTTCACTCAGCCCCTAAACCCGGCAGCAGTCTGTTCTCTGTATCTATGAGTCTGCTCCTGTTTCATTCTTTAGGTTCCCCATATAAGTGAGATCCTTCTCTGTCTGACTTATTTTACTTAGTATAATAGCCTCTGGGCCCATCCATGTTGCAAATGATAAGATTTCACTCTTTTTAATGGTTGAGTAATATTACACTGTGTATATGTACCACCACTTATAAATCTTTAATTTCTTATGCCTTCCAAGTATGAAGTGATTCCCAAAAGACCCAAACTAAGGGGTTTAGCTCATTTACAAAACAATTGGTATGCTTGTCTGTTCTGGGGTTTCTCTGATTTTACTTTTCCTGACCTAAAATAGCCAAGGCATTGGGCAGCTGGGGGACCAGAAGGCAGTAAAAGGCATCCATGTGCTATTTTAAATATTTCAAAAAGACCAAAAGAAATCAGACCTTTGCCATCAACATTACTGACAAAAATATTGTGTCCATTTTGAAATTTTATCAAGTTTGAGTGAAAATTAATATTGTTGTCTGCTCAAAGACTGAGCATTAGATACAACAATGGAAAACAAATTATTAGCTAATAAACTTTTTAAAGCATAAAAATATAAGAGTACAATAAGGACCCAAGGGGGACAGGCCGGCGGCAGTTTCGCAGGCAGGTGGTGCAGTCCAGGTGGGCAGAAGCCCAGGCCCCGGCTTCCTGGAGCAGGTGGCACTCGCTCAAGGAAGTGCCTTTGGGCGACAGGGCCTGGTCTGCTCCAGGCTGCCGCAGATGCAGACTCTCGCAGTCTGGGGGACAAATGTGCAAGATCGAAGGGCCACAGGGCTGTGTTCCCCCAGACCTCTCTTTGGTGTAGAAGCCACCGTCCCCCTGTGCCCTCACATGGTCATCCCTCTGCGCATATCTGTGTCCTACCTCCTTTCTATTTTTTTTAGTAACCCTCACCCTAGGATATTTTTTTCCATTGCTTTTCACAGAGAGTGGAAAGGAGGAAGGGGGAGAGAGACAGAGGAGAGAGAGACACACATCGATGTAAGAGAGACACATCAGTCAGTTGCCTCTCACATGTGCCCTGACCTGGGCTGGGGATTGAACCTACAACCCAGGTATGTGCACTTGACTGGGAATCAAACCTGAGAACCTTGGGTGCACAGGCTGATGCTCTAACCACTGGCCAGAGCCTACCTCCTCTTTTGATAACACCAGTCAAATTAGGGCCACCCTAGGGACCTTATTTTACCTTAATCATCTCTATAAAGGCCTCTTCTCCAAATACTGTCACATGCTGAGGTCCTAGGGGTTTAGATGCCCACACATGGATTTTGAGGGAATACAGTTCAGCCCTAACAGAAGGCATCTGTCAGTCTAGTGAAGTTAGCCCTGGAGGATGACAGAGTGGCAGTTTACAAAGTGATGTGTTTGAGTCTGCAGAACAGGATGGGATGAGCCCCACTGTGACTCTGGGGCCCAGGTGCTGTGCGGGAACCTGCTTCAGGCCCTCCCTGGGGCCCAGGGCCAGTGTCTTCTCCAACTGCCCATGGGCTCGGGAAGTCAGGAGCCCATGGGCTGTGCAGAGAGGCCTGGGGTCTGCCTGACCGGCCGAGTGCGGAGGTGGCCATAGCCTCAGAGGGACAAAGTGCTCATTTCCGGGCTGTGCGTGAGCCCCCTTTCAGTTCATTTCTTCGTAGACTGTTGTGCTCTGTTTTTAAAGAGCTAATCTAAATAGTTTTTGTTTGTTTTGTTTTTGTTTTTTTAAATGTATCTTTATTGATTTCAGAGAGAGGAAGGGAGAGAGAGAGAGAAACATCAATGAGGAGAGAGTCCTTCATCGGCTGCCTCCTGCACGCCCCCGGCTGGGGATCGAGCCCGCAACCCAGGCATCTGCCCTGACCAGGAATCGAACCCCGATCTCCTGATTCTAGGTCCATGCCCAACCGCTGAGCCATGCCCAGCGGGGCAGAACATGTTTTTATTTAAATCTGCCTGGATTGTTTTCTCCACCGTCTTGTTTGTTCATGTCTTGTTCCAAACGTTTGGCTTGGGTCTGTCTCCCCTGAAGACGGCATCTTGTGTGCCTGGGAAGTACCTGGAATCAGGCAGCGGGAGGGAAGGCCAAGGGCACTGAGGGCCGGCTCTGTCCAGGGGCTGCCCCCACCCTGTCGGGCACTCTGTGCACCCACAGGGCCCTGAGGCAGTGCTGGTCCCCACAGCCTCGTCCACTGGGGCAGCCCCCAGAGGCCCAGCCACCTGTGGTGACACCTGGCTGGCCATCACAGGCCGTCCTTTGATCTCCTCCCAGGCTGCACTGTTGACTGTGTGAGCCAGGAGAGAGCCTGCAAGCCAGCCGAGAACTCCACACGCACCAGCCCTCACTCGCCCTGCACCTCCGCTGGCATCTCTGCGAAGGAGCCTGTTGCAAAAGCTCCACCGCACACACAACGCCCAGAGCCAGGGTGAGATTCCCCAAATACCCCCTATGGCACCGACAGGCTGCCAGCCCCGCGGGGGCAGCAGCGAGGGCAAGCATGGAGGCGAACACAGCGCCAGCACGTTTCAAGCCCAGGAAAGATGCGTGCCCACGCGGGACCTGAGCAGCCCCGTCCGTAAGGCCTGGCTTGTTTCTCCAGCTGTAAAGTGGGGATAATAAGCACCCCGACTTTCCCTGTCCACCGTCCTCCCTTATTTCTGGTGAAAATCAAGCAAGGACATGCAGCTGGCCGGTCTTTCAGTGCTCCCCAGGCGGCCTCGGTGGCACCCTGCAGCAGGTGCAGGGCCAGCAGGTCTGGGCACCGCTGAGCAGGTCCAGTCCCCATGTCCCCTCCCACAGTCCAGAGAGGAAAGCTGGTGGGAAGCTTGTCCATTCCACTGACCAAGCAGGAGGCCTTAATGTGAGCTATCTCTCTTACCACCAAAGCAGCAAAAGCAAGTTTCGAGGCAGAACGTAAAGAACCTGCCTTCTTCTGGAAACTGGCCTCTAAGAGAAAGTGCTGGTACTTCACCCTGGCTCCTTGAAGCCATCTGTGAAGGTGGTGACAATGGTACATCAGCTTCGCTGACGGCCACTGAGAGCAGCTGGCCTTCCCTAGATGGGGCCCTTGAAAGCAGCCCTGGCGCCAGCTGATGCCTTTTTCTGCATCTTTGACAGCAAGCTTGCCGCCGCTGGAAGCACAGCCTGGGCTGGCTTGCTAAGGAGCAGCCCATCTCCCATTCCTTACCTCTTGTCTAATGAGACACCCTTCTATTTAAAGGGAATCTTCCTCCCCCTAAGTTAGCAGGCCCTCTCCCCACCCCCAGCACACAACTTGAAGTCCTAGGTTTATGCATTAAAAGAAAAACAGTGACAAGAGGATTGGCTGTTCCCATTTTGTCTCCAGATGGTAAACTTGGGAATCCGGGCTTTCGGGTGGGACGGGGTGGGGGTGGAGAGTGGACAAGCCTGTGCTAATGCGTGTTGGAGCAAAGGCAAGGAGACGCTTCTGTTTTTCCCCTGGAGTAGATCCATAAAGGTGATATCATTTCCCAAAGCCTGGGGTTTGTTTTTGGGTGCTCCAGAAGAGAAATAAGAGAAGAAACAAGTCTGGTGAAATCTTGGTAATTTCTGAATCTAAACTGCGGGTGTCTTGGTTGGGGTCCCCAACACTGACCCTGATACAGGAATTGGGAGGTGACCCAGCAGCAGGTGAGGGGGGCAGGAAGTGAGGCAGGGAAAGGAAGGAAGCCAAATGTGGGGGGCAGGTTTCACGAGGGGCATGGAGGCTGTTTCCCTGGGATACTAAGGGCCATCCTCCGACAGCCAGGGAGCCAGGGTCCTGTCCACCACTCCTAAGCCCTGGATGCCTGGCCTGCCTGGCATTCAGGCCGCCTTACATCAGGGCCAGGGCTGCAGGCATCCAGAACCGTGAGGAGGAAATCTATGATGTTTGAGCCCCCAGCTCTGTTGTTTGGGCCGCCTGCTTTGCAGTGCTCTGTTATGTCCGCCCAGGTCGACAGTCACTTTCTCCCTCACAATTTCTCTCAGTCGCTGCAGTGTAGACAGCACTGAAGCTGAGGTTCTCCTAACGAGTCCCTATCTTAGCCTGTTTGAGCTGCCATGACAAAATACCATAGACTGGGTGGCTTAAACAACAGAAGTCTGGAGGCTGGGAGTCCAAGGTCGAGGTGCTGGAGACTCAGTGCCTGGTGGGAGCTCTCTTCCTGGTTCAGAGGCCTGTGTCCTCACAAGGTGGACAGGACACGGGGTCTCTCTGAGGCCTTTTAGAAGGGCACTAATCCCACTCTCGAGGGCTCCACCCTCATGACCCAGTCACCTCCAAGGGCTTTACCTCCTACCACCCTCACACTGGGATTAGGTTTCAACATATGAATTTGGGGTGACACAGTCTATAGCAGGTTTGCTTGGCTCTGCCAGCCACACAGGACCAACACAAAGCAGGGGTGTCCCCAGCTTGCATGCGGCTGATGCTGTCGTGTCTCCAGGAGAAAAGGGCCCCAGTGTCTTGGGAGGCCGTGTCCTTGCTCTGAAACTGCCTGCCTGGTAGAGTAAGTGAATTTTTGACAATCAAATTATGTTTTGACTGGAGAAAGACTTGAAATTTGAATGAATTCTCTACCAAACTCTTAGGTAACAAAATCTATTTAAAATCACCCTTCATTTTTGTATCTTTTGTAAAGTCCAGCTTTGCATGATGTTTTGCTCAGAACAAAGGCATCAGCCAGCAGCTCCCAGCACATTCCTCTGCAGGCCAGTGACTTAGACTGGTTGGAAAGGCAAACTGGCTTCCATCAAGTGCTGTACTCAGCCTGCAGCTCTGCTTTAAGAAATGCTGACCATCAAATCTGTCTTTGCTGAGTGTCTGTGTCATATTTATCTCTCTAACTTAAAGCCTTTGTTTAACAATAGCTGTCAGTAATGGCAGAATAAGAGATACATTTGGGGCTATGCATTAAATAACGCAGGAACATCTGAAAAACTGCCCTCATAATTCCACCCCCCACCAGGGAATCTGTGTGAGAAGCTGGGACCTTTAACAGCAGATGGGGGGAAAATGTTTACAGTAAGAACAACAGCAAAAATGTTCAATATTTTATTCCATGAATATCACATACTAATTCATAAGAAAAAATCTATTGCCCTAACTGGAAAATTATCCCTGAATAGTTAGTCTAGCCCAAGGCATCCCTACACAACCTACTGCTAATGTTTGGAGGGATCCAAGACACCAGAAATCTCAGGGTCAATGACCTTGTTAGTCACCCTGGTCCTTACTGGCCCCCATGGTCTTCACTGGCCCCCATGGTCCTCACTGGCCCTCATGGTCTTCACTGGCTCCCATGGTCCTCACTGACCCCCATGGTTCTCAGTGATCCCCATTGTCCTTACTGGCCCCCATTGTCCTCACTGGACCTCATGATCTTCACTGACCCCCATGGTCCTCAGTGACCCCCATGACCCTCACTGGCCCTCATGATCCTCACTGACCCCATGATCTGCTTGGCCCCTTTACTCATCTTTTTCTCACCAGACTCCAGACCTGGACCCAGTGCCCTTTTAGGATGCCACTTCTACTGGGAACTTGGTATTTGTATAAGGCTTTTTGTCCCCAGATTCCCCATTGGAGTCGATAATTCCACCTAGGCTTTAAAAAGACACTGCTTAAGACAGAACTTCAGAATATATCCCTTGACCAGGCCACCCTGATCCCCTACAAAAATGTGGGTAGAGATAATTAGGGATCTGTAAACACACGATCAAAAGACAGTATCGCCAGTCCAGTGTGGCTCAGTGGTTGAGCATTGTATTATTAACCAAGAGGTACCCAGAGAGTGCAGGGGGCAGGCGATCAATGTTTCTCATCAATGTTTCTATCTCTCTCTCCCTCTCCCTTCCTCTCTCTCTAAAATCAATAAAAACATTTTTTTTAAAGACAGTGTTACCATGAAAAAGGACTCGACATTGTTAGTCATCAGGGAAGTATAAATTAAAACCACAATGAGATATCACTACACAACTACCAGAATGGCTAAAAATAAAAGACCGACAGTATAAAATGTTGATGAGGATACAGAGCACTGCTGGTGGAAGTGTAAAAGAGTGCAACCACTTTGAGAAAAGGTCTGGTGGCTTCATATAAACCTAAACAAAACCTACCATACGGCACATCAGTTTCAATCCTAGATATTAATGTAAGAGATGTGAAAAGCATATATCCACAAAAAGACTTATACAGAGAGTTCATAGCAGCTTTAGCCATAATAGCCCCAAACAACACAGGTATCCATCCACAGGAGAACGTATAAACAAACAGTGGTATATTCCTCCTACTTCCTAACTGCAAAATGGAGCTAACACCTGATACACTCAGCAACATGGATGAGTCTCAAAAACATTATGTAAATGAAGGTAGCCAGACACAAAAGAGGACAAGATCCATGATTTCATATTTATGAATTTCTCCAGCAAAACTACATCAGTGGAAATCAGATCAGTGATTGCTCCTGGTGGGCTGAGTAAAGGATCTACTGGGAAGGGGTATGGGGAACTTGGGGTGGTGCAAATGCCCTACCAATGAAGCTTAGGTCACATAGGACAATGTGCTTGTCAGAACTCACTCAACGGTGCATCCACGCTCCATTCATTTCACTGTATGAAATTTTCCTCAAAATGGGAGCTATGCACAAATATTAAATTCTAATTATTGATGTACATGCTGAAGTCCTTAGGGAGAAGTGTATTAATGTCTGCAAGTTGCTTTGAAATGCATCAAAAAATAGGATGGGTTGATGGACAAGTAGAATACATGGATGGATACATACAGACTAATGAGGTAAGTATAACATGTGAAGTTAGAATCTAGACTGTACAGGTGTTTACTGTAGCATTTTCAAATTTTCTGCACTTTGGAAACTTTCATAATGAAACTGAATGGGAAGGAGAGAGGTAGAAAGGTTTAAGATGCATCCTGGTTTGTGGTTTCTTACTAGTAATTGACTTCTCTATGCTGTGCCTGCCCATGTGGCCTCAGGAAAAACTGGAGATGGGACACAGAAAGTTCTTTTAGAGTGGAATGGGGGAGGGGAGGAGAGGAGAGGAAAGGCAAATGGCAAGGGTGCTGGGATGTGTCTCAGCCAGGGTTCAACCAGAGACACAGAACCAGCAGGAGATATACATTAAAAGGTTTGTTGCAAGGAATTGATTTATGTGATTTGGAGGTCTTGCTGGACAAGTCTGAGATCCACGGGGCAGGCCATGTGGCAGGGTGGGGGCTCTTGGACAGGGGCTAAAGCTGCTGTCCACGCAGAGTTTCTTCTTCCTTAGAGAAGCCTCAGCTCTGCTGTTAGGCACTTCCCTTCAACTGATTGAATCAGGCCCACCCAGGTCATCCAGGATAATTCTCCTTCCTTAAAGCCAACTGATGAAGAACTTTTTAAAAAAAAAGTTGATTTCAGAGAGAAGAAGGGAGAGGAAGAGAGAGAGAGACACATCAATGATGAGAGAGAGCCACTGATCAGCTGCCTACTGCACCCGCACCCCCACTGGGGATCGAGCCTGCAACCCGGGCATGTGCCCTGACCGGGAATCAAGCCGTGACCTCTTGGTTCCTAGGTTGACACTCAACCACTGAGTCACGCCAGCCGGGCTTTTTTTCGCTGATGAAGGACTCTAATCACATCTCCATCACGCCTTCACAGCCGCACCCACATAGGGGTTTGGTTGAATAATTGGGGACTGTAGCTCAACCCAGCTGACACTGAAAACTGCCCATCTTGGGGAAGAGGGCGTCAGAGGGCTTTTGTCTCCATTCCCATCTGGGACCGCAGGAGCTGACGGCCCCCCGATACACCGAGCAGCTCACCCAGGCATTCCCTTCCGAGTGGGCTATAGAAACCCCAGTTTCTTACAAAGCCTTCCAACCGGCTCAGGTTGGGTTGTTTGTCTTCCTCGCTGGTCATATTGTTAACAAGTTAAAAATGAGGATCAAAAACCGTGGCACAGGAACCCCATCTTCTCTGTGGGAACTTAGTTTCCAAGATGACCCGGGGGTCGCAGGAGCAGGAAACAGCCCACCGAGGACTCTGGCCAAGGGGGAGAGCCGGGTGCGAACGCAGAGCAGCTGAGCAAGGCCCAGGGAGGGGTCGTTCCAAACTGTAGATGCCATTCCTGGAAAATCTTGTTTTCTGCCCAGCCAGTTGTGGCTCAGCGGTTGAGCATCGACCTAGGATCCAGGAGATCGTGGTTTGAGCCCTGGTCAGGGCCCGGGCCCGGGTTGCGGGCTTGATCCCCAGTCCCGGGGGTGCAGGAGGCAGCCGATCAATGATTCTCTCATCATTGATGTTTCTCTCTCTCTCTCCCTCTCCCTCCCTCTCTCTGAAATCAATAAAGATATGTTTTAAAAAAAGAAAAAAGAAAATCTTGTTTCCTTTCCCATTTTGTGAGAAGACAAGATCAATTCTAGGGAAATGGGCGTCCATGATTTCTTTGTACATCATAGCGATTAAGATGCGCAAGCCCGCTGTAACCGAAGTAAATTCACAGCAGAGGCCAAACAGCTTATTAATAAACACGAGGAGATGTTAGGAATCCTTGGTGACTTTATGATGTAAGTTAGAGCAATGATATACTTTTTTCGCCAACTGTCTGGGAAATGAAGAGAGTGACTGCTCCGGGCAGGTGGGGGCCGTGGGCTCGGCGGGTGCCCACAGGCACAGCCCTGCTGGAAGGCGAGGGTGGGGAAAGGCCCCGCTTGGCTTGCGGCTTCCTGCACGGAGGAGCGTCCACGGCATTATTTCCAGTAGCAGAACACCAGCAGCCTCCTAGTGACCCACCACGGGAACAGTTAAGGAAACGAGGACCGACCCCTGATGGACATAAAGAAGAAAAGAATGCTTGTGAGAAAATGCACAGCGTGTTGGCAGGGACAGAACACACACCGTGTCCCGGTGTGTATCCCATCCGTATGGACACGTGCAGATGTGCACAGCACTCTTTCCTTTCACAGGAGGACCGCGCAAAGCGCATCCCATAGAAGGCTACACGTTGCACTTGGGAGGGGGTCATGCGTGGTGCTGTCTACCTCCAAATAGTCTGAGACGCAGTTATTATTGCTTTTACGACATGGACAAGAAGTTATGAGCCTGCAGAGCTCATTAGAGCTTCTTGTGGTTTCATGCCTATGAGATCCCCAAAACCAAACTTCAACTGAGGCCCATGAAATACAAATTGCTTTTTAAATTAACTGGCAGAAACCTGAAATGCAGGTTTGCCTCCAATTTGGTTAATAAGAACCAGCTGCAAAGCTTCCATCAAACTTTCATTGCCTGGTGGTCTGGTGTCCGTCTATCTATTTGCTCTCTGAGCAGAAAGTATTTGCTTCATCTGCTTCTTTTGTTGGCTAAGACCTTGGATACATTAGTAACTGCCTCAGATATGCTCCTTCTGGGTAGTAAAATGAGCTTGCAAACATTAAGATGGGAATGCAAGAAATGTCTCTTTACTCTTTCCAAAATCAAATGAAATCTGAGCCGAAATCCCCATCGCACTCTGCTGGTGGGAAACTCAGTCTCCACTCTTATGGAAACTTCCCCCAGCTCTCCACAGGCCACAGGGTTGTCCTGAGGGCTACTGCTGAGCAGAATAGTCTTAGAGGCCTTCTGTTTTTCAGAACACACCACTCACTGCACACAGAGGTGGATAACAGTCCTCCTGGAGGTTTGTGAGGCACCTGGGCCACCCCACAGGGCTTCCTGGCTGGAAAGGGCTCCTCCTCCTTCCTGCTCTGTGCCTACGGCCTCTTTGCTGGGAAAACTTGTCAGACAGTGTCCCAAACAGTGTGACTTCAAACACATACACACACACACACACTCACAAACACACACACATGCATGCACACACACACACGCATGCACATTCACACACACTCACGCACACAGTCACACACCCTAGGAGAGCAGAGCAGCTTTGCAATTCATTCCTTCCTGAGAAGGGCCTTGAGGCAAGGACTTTTGGTGATGGAAGAGGGAAAAATATGGGACCAAAGCAAAAACTATACTTTAATAAATGATCTAGCCATGCTAGCAGAGTCTTCTTTCTCATTTAATATTGCAAACTTGCTGCTTGTGCAATGCATCTACCTTTGGTTAATACTAAAACACCTAGCGGTAGATATATACTATGGGCATATTACCCTCGGAAAAGTGAGTTAAACTCTGTAGGTCTCAGTTCCTTATCACAAACTGGGACTAAATTGTAGTTCACCTCATAGGAACGCCAATGAGAGTCAAAGGAAACAATTCAGGGAAGGTGTGGCATCTATTGCCCGACAGTGTGCTCCGTAACCTTGGAAAAGAACAGGAAACCGAAAGACCCACGCACGCCCATGAACAGCCTTGTCTAGTCCAAGAGGTTCTGGGGGGCAGGCAATTCCTGGAAGAAATGCCAAGGGGGGCTAGTGATCAGAGAAGGTCAGTTAAAGGATTAGGATCGTTTTTCTCTGATCAGAGTGACAAGAGTGTAGAAGATTGGGGCATCTAGTGCTAACAAGAGCGAGGGGGAGGAGGGTATAAATTGAAGCAACCTCTTGAAGGGCAAGTTTGCAGTAATTTGACTGCAGGAATTCATAGTTCAGGAATATTTACGCAAGGTCTCCAGGCTATGGACACCAAGCTGTTCAGAGTTGATAAAGGCAAAGGTATAGAGACAGCTTAGATGTTCATGCACCAGGGCTCTTGAATAAATTACAGTTCCACCATCCTGTGCACTCTCATGCAACTCTAAAAAGAATGAGAGGAAGACATATAATGACCTGGGGAAATGCCCCTACACATGCTGAACGTAAAAAAAGAAAGCGAGTTAAAAGCCAATGTACAGAGCTTGCGTTTTGTAAAACCTACACAGGACACAAATTTGTCTATGCATGAAACTCATCTGCATATGCATGCGCCTATATGTGATTTGCATATATACACAGAACAATTCTGGGTGAAAGCACAAACTGTTCATAACAGTTACCCTAGGATGTGGGATCAGAGAAGGGAACTATGGGCGATGTCACTCTGTATGTTGACCCTCAGAATACTCACAGAGTTATGCGACCATCGTCCCAATCAATTTTTGAAAAATTTTAGAAAACCCACATCTATTAGCAGTGACTCCTCATTTCCCCCAACACCTCACCCTTCCCTAGGTGACCACTAATCTACTTTCTCTTTTTAGATTTGCCTTTCTAATTCCCTTTGTTTTGTTTTTTGTCTTTCTCACGTTGGAGATTTTCCTCACATGCTTAATGCTTTATTGCTGTCATGCGTAGCTGAGCGAGGTGCAAAAAGGTTTGTTAGAAACTCTGTGTGCACTTCACTGTGAAAACAAGGTCGCACTTTCATTGCAAGGCCCCTAGGCCAATGACCACAGCTCCAGGCACTCTTGTGTCCAAGGACACTGTATTTCTTTCTATACCTTTAGACCAGTGATTTCCAACCGGTATGCTACAAGAAATTTTAAAACATGCAATACCTGACTGTTTAGTCAGGGACACTGAACTCTTTTCCCCTAGATTGTCAAATAAAAAAGGACAACAGCCAGCACAACAGTAGCTGTCCAGTGTGAAAGAATCAAAAGTATATCTGTTTGTCAGATCGGCAAAAAACATATTTTTGGTGCACCGCACAATTTTAGTAATTAGTTTATGTGTGCCATGAGATGAAAAAGGTTGAAAATCACTTCTTTAGACTAAATCAAATCTCTTGGATCCAGTTGGGCACGAGGAGACAGATGTCTAGACCCCTGCTACAGGGCGTGATGGCAAAGAGGCCCAGAGAACCGGCTACTTCTCATGTAGACTTCCAACTTTCATGCCCTTGTCAGCCCCACACAGGCCACCGGCCATAGTGCCTGTTGTCCTCAGTACCGAGCCTTCAGGTTCCTCGGCGTAACCTTGCCGGCTCTGCTTGGCTGTCCACCTCTGGGGCCTTTAGACGTGCAACTCATCCCTGCCCGGTCGGCTACGCTCCCCCGCACGCCGCATCTCCCCAAGGCTCCCGTCTGCTCCCTGGGTTCGCTTCCCCCTTCTGTGTTTGTCTGCATGTTTTTTCATTCACTTATTTGTTTATTTATTTTTAAATACATCTTTTATTGACTTCAGAGAGAGGAAGGGAGAGAGAGAGAGAGAAACATTAGTGATGAGAGTGTCATTGCTCGGCTGCCTCCTGCATGCCCCCCACTGGGGATCAAGCCCGCAACCCGGGCACGTGCCCTGACCGGGAATCGAACCACAATCTCCTGGATCCTAGGTGGATGCTCAACTGCTGAGCCACACCTGCCAGGCCATTCATTTATTTACTCATTTAGTCATTTTACTATTCTAGCAAAAGTAAAACTATAAATTTACATTACATAACTGAGCTTTGCAAAAGGAGACAGGGTAAACATATCTTACATAGGAATCTTTATTATTTAACTTTTATATTTTTGCCAATTTGGTTACAATAAACTAATTTTAAATGAATTACTTGAACCTGTCTCATTTTTAGTGAAAATGACATCTTGCCTTATTAGCACCCTTTCCGTAAATTTCCGAGTTAGTGCCCTCTGCTGATTTAGTTTTTCTTTTATTCTGTTCTTTTTATGAATATTTTGTGTGCTCTAAGTATTAATCTTTTTTTCTGATTTATACACTAAACATGTATTTCTCCAGACTATTTATCTGCCAACCTCATGGAACAGGCTCTACTTTCT
Organism: Miniopterus schreibersii; assembly: GCF_964146895.1. Classification (NCBI taxonomy): domain Eukaryota; kingdom Metazoa; phylum Chordata; class Mammalia; order Chiroptera; family Miniopteridae; genus Miniopterus; species Miniopterus schreibersii. Next base: position 68,636,136 of record NC_138111.1, on the reverse strand, counting down.
TCGTGGAAAAAAAAATTCTTAATTTTCATGTAGCCAAATTCATCAGTTTTTTGCCTTATTTTTCATGCTTCTGGGATCTTGTTTTAAAAACCTTTCCATATCCAAAGGTTGCTAAGATATTCTACATGTTCTTCTATTTCCCCTCTAGTCTCCTCTTTTGTATTCAGGTCTTCACTCCACAGTGTTCCAGGACCCAGCTTTGTCTTTCTCAATTTAAGCAGCCAGTTTTACCGTCAACATTGACTAAGTGACTTTCCCTTTTCTTGTAAATCCGTGATGTCACCTCCTACATAAGAGGCTCCTGTGAGCACTTGGGGCTGTTTCTGGGTTTTCTGCTTGTTCCACTGTCTCCTTCATGACCCTTTCCTGGTACCATACCGTTGATTTGGGGGTTGATTTTTCAAATTACTATGGCTTTGTAATGTGTCTAAACATTGGGTAAGGCAAGATTCTTACCCTAAACTCTTTGTTCCGTGTTCAAAATAGAGGACCTTTATTCCTCAAAAAGAATTAGAATCAGCTCTTTGTTTCCCAAAATATTCTGCTAGGATTTTCATTGCAGTCACATCAAACATTTGAAAAACAGGTTTATTAATGAAATTAGGTTCCCCATCTATAAACATGGTCTATCTTTCCATTTATTCAGGTCTTGTCTCACTCCCTTCAACAGAGAGTTAGCATTTCCCGTAGACGCCCACGCATTCTTATTGCACAATGCTTAGTGTTTCGTTTTTATAGTGTGATTTCACTTTCTAGTTGTTTATTGCTGGCACAGAAGGATAATGTTGAAGATTCGTGGTTGTTGATCTTGTATCTGCAAACTTTAAGGTTGACACTTACAATTGTTAAAACGTGTCCCATCCTGCTCTCACTGCAGCTTTACACGATGTTTGAGCGACAGCTGCTTTTCCATTCCCACAAAGGAAATTCCCCCAAAGTTGCTCCCACAGTAACTTTCTACACCTTTGAAGCGGGAAAGGGGAGAGGAGTAAAACGAGTCATTCTTTCTTTCGTAAGAGCCCATCAATGTGTATCTGTGCAACTCTGAAATCATCACCCCGGGGAAGCAACAGGAGGGAGGTGATGGCTGAGTCATTAAAAGTGAGCTGGGTCTTGGAACTCCCCCTCCTGGGAGCACACCCCTGCTTTTCCCTTCCCCTTCCTTTCCCCTCTCACCCTCCCCCACCCCCCACCCCCACCCCCCCCAGCCCTCACCCCAAGGGCGTTAGGGAAAAAAAAGTGACCTAGATCTGATGCACTTAAAAAAGAATTTGCGTGATTCAGAAATGTTTGCACAGATTAGGGTCACGGAGTACCTAGAGATTTGGTCAAACATCTTTCTGCAAGCATCTGGGAGGATGTTTCAGATGAGATTAAACTGAGTAAAATAGACTGCCTTCCCCAGTGTGGGTGGGCCTCGTCCAATCAGTAGAAGGCCTTTGGAGAACAAAAAGATCAACCTCTCCCAAGTAAGAGGGATTCTCCAGGAGGCGCCCTGGACTCCTGCCTGCGCCGGCTTTCTCCTGGGCTTCCAGCCTGTGGCCCTCACTGCCAACTCCTACTTGTCAGTCTCCGTAATTACATGAGCCAATTCCTCACAACCAATAAATACATATAAAAAGTATATACTTTAATTTATTAAATACATGTCATTACATAAGCCAGTCCCTTATACTAAATACACATGCAGACATACCTATGTGTCCGCATTATATACACTGGCCCGGGCGCTCTCTGCGGAGCTCCGACTCCCCGCCTCTCTGCCTCGGCAAAGCGGAGAAGCTGTGACTGAACCACTTGTGCAGCTGACCTCGGGCCACGTGCACAGAGTGGAACCGACAGGGCATGAACACTTGACAAGACAGTCTTCTTTTTCAATAGAATGACATCGGGAGCTGGCAAGAAATGACTTTTTAATTTGAATGCCGTATTTTGTCATTGAAAACCCAGATTTTTGGCAATGTTAAGTCTCCAGAGCACATGATAAAGTAGTTTATTATCTCCAGGCCTGAGAAGCGTTTCCAACCACTAATGAGCACGAGCCCCCTCTGAAAAGGCAGGAAGTGATTGGAAATGTCACTGTGCTGTCCTGCAGGCCCTCGCGGTGACGCAGGGGCTCCCGCACGCTGCTGCGGGCCTGACTGTGCTCTCCGTGGTCAGGCCCCCGCGTGGGGCGCTTCCTGGAGCCTCGCACAGGGGGCAGGGCTCCCGCGCACACAGCCTCTGAAGGTCCCATTCGCTTTGGGCAGCAATGGTTTTTCTGGAAAACTGCAAAGGAATAGAAATACTTTTCTTTAAAAAAGTGAATGGATTTTTTTTCTCAAAAACCTTTCTCATTTCCATTAGCTGATATTCATTGGCACATGTAGGTACTGCAACTTTGGGTTGGTACTGGCCACGTAGTACTTCAGGTCACGGTGAGGGACAATTGTCAATGGAGAGAATCAGGGATACAGAAGGTGCCAGAACATTGACTTAATCGGCATTTGCACTGGTGTTTCCCAGTTGCCATGTTTATGCCCATTTCCACATCGTCGACTGCCTGGTCTACCTTAGGAGGCTGCGTGGGAATTAACTTGAGAAGCGGCCACATGTTCACACACCCACTGCTCAGTGTTGACACCCAGCAGGTGCCCACCGCCTGGGGGACGATGTGGCTCCTGTTCTCAGTATCGTCCCTGCAGGTAACCAAATGCCTAACAATTCTCATAAGGAAATGCTTTCCCACAACTGTTCTTTTATGTGCTTTTACAGGTGACATGCTGACTTTTAAACATAGTGCTGCATTTTTCCTTTGGTTTATTGAAACTGTGGGTTCATTGGTTTATAGATATCCATGTAAGTATCTGGAGAACAAATAATATGAAAGAAGCAAGTAAATTTGGGGGAAACTTTTTTGAAAGTGAAAGTGTGTGCCAGGGTTTCTACATACATCTCTTGTCTACTCCGCACTCTGTCTCTGCGAGGAAGTTAACGGTCAGAGCAACTAAAGTCCGGCGGCATCCCCGATTGGCCTACTCAGCATCACCACTACTTCACGCGTGAAAGTAAATTTAAACATATTCCAGGTGCACATTACACCTACAGAGAAGAACAATTCATAAGGGGACGGTGCCGGGTGTGTTTTTAAGAGATGGAAAGTCCTAAATCCTGTCTTTGTCTTTTACTCAGTCCTGCATTTCACTTTCGGAAAGTATAAACTCCTAAAGGGAAACAAATGTTTTGACGTAACATTCTGAGAAATTCAACCACGAATGTAATAAAAGAAGTGCACATAATAATGAAGTCTTATTTCCCACTGAGTGGATTGGGGAACATTTAAAAGACTGCCCGGCACAGTGCTGAGGAGTCCGGGCAGTGCCCAGCCTCACTGCCGCGGGTAGGAGCGAGCCCTGCACAGCAGTGGAGTCGGCAGTTTAATAAAAAGTGGTAACGTCTTAAAAGGTACCAGTTTTGATCCAGAGGGTCGCTTCTAGAATCTATTCTGAAAAGATAATCAGACAAACCTGGAAAATATAGATAGAAAGAAAAAAGAAGAAAGAAAGAAAAAGAAGAAGAAAGAAAGAAAGAAAGAAGGAAGGAAGGAAGGAAGGAAGGAAGGAAGGAAGGAAGGAAGGAAGGAAGGAAGGAAGGAAGGAAGGAAGGAAAAGATGGGTAAAGATGGAGCAGATAAAGCGATTTTCATTCCTACCTTATTTTATAATAATCTTATAAGTGGGGGAAAACTGCATCTCAAACCATCAACTTTTCTCTAAATCTCATCCCACTTTACTGCTCTGAGCCACCATTGAGTCTCACCTGGCGCTCACAGTAGTCCTCTCACCTTTGCTTCTGTAACTGGAGCATCCCTTCCTTACCAACAGCCAAGTTAAAAATCCTTGAAAGACCAATAAGGCCATGTGCAGTCTGGCCCTCCTGTGTCCCCAGGACTGACCATTAGCCATGATGGCCTTTTCTCTGTACAAGAAACAGGCCAGATGCCTTCCTACCCCAGAGCTCTTTCTGTCCAGAGGCCCTGCCCCCACCCCCCACCCCCCATTACAAGCCAGCTCTGAATCCTCTGAGGGCCTTTGCGAGCATCACCTCACCCAGACCAAATAGCACCTTGTGTTGTTCCTACAAAGCATTGATCCGTTTCATGAAGCCAGGACGTCCCTTTGTTTTATATCTAAATCTATGTTCTTCAAGCCTCCTGCCAGAGCACAGCAGGTGCTCAGTGAACACTTGCTAAAGGAATGGCTAAGTCGTGAAGCCAGGCCTCTTCTCGCTCCTGCCTCTGCCAGTCGGCACCAGCTGCACTCGGCCAGGACAAAGGTGCTGTGGGAGGGGACTCGAGCAAGGGCACACTCCCTCGTGGCCTCAGCCCCGGCCCCGCTCGGCTGTGAAGCCTCTGCAAGGCACGTTTTACCTTTTCCATGCCAACAGTGGAAAAGATGAGCAAAAAGGGGTTGAAAATGAAGCCCCAAACTTCTATATCCACCGTCACTTACACCATAGAAATAACAACACAAGGACCTGTATGAGTTCAACTCTGTGACATTCTGGAAAAGACAAAACCCTGGAGGCAGTGAAAAGATCAGTGGTTGCCAGGGGGGAGCACAGAGGACTTTGAGAGCAGAGAGTCTACTCTGCATGATAGTCTAGTGATTGATACCTGATATGATACATTTGTCAAAATCCATAAAGAAGATGCCCAACACCAAGAGTGACCCCAAGGCAACCTCTGGGCTCTGGGTGATGATGATGCCTCAGTGCAGGTTCATCAGTTGCGGCAAATGTACCACCTGGGGGCATGTTGACGGGGGTGCTGTGCATGTGGGAAAGGGACGGGGGCAGATGGGAAATCCCTGCAGCTTCCTAATTTTGTTGTGAACCTAAAACTGCTCTTTAAAAAAATAATTTTGAAAACTGGGAGGACATAGCATTTATGGAAACATTGTTTATAGTGATAAAGAAGTGGACCTCAGATAAATGTCTGTTAACAGAGGAACGGTCAAATAAATTCTGGTTTGTCCACACCACAGCCATGGGCGAGCTTGTGCGCACTGAACACTACCCGAGTCCACACGCAGTTGCAGTAAGACACAGGCCACGTCTGACTGGCAGACCTGCGCCGGAGGCAGGGAGTCACCTGCGGACGGACAAGCAAAAACCAAAAAGAAAATTTCTGAAAAGCAACATGACGATATGAATCGTTAAAGTATTGATTTAAATATATGTGTGTTTATATGTATAAATGGAAAACCATATCTATTGTCTCTTCTCTCGCCTCTTGTATCAGGTTTTTAAGACAACAGCAAATTTTCACTTGTTTTGCTTCCTCAGAAAACGTCTTCTTTCCACAAAGTGGACAGAAATTGGCCAAATCACTTCATAAATGGACTTGCACGACTGTTCTGGGTGAGAAAACTGCGTGAACCCCAGCTGCCGTCTGAGTCTCATCTTTCTCTATGGCTTGTGCTTTTCCTTGGAGAAACAACTCTATGAATGTTTAAAATCAGTGCTGCTTGTTACGCTGAATAAAATATGGCTGCATAGAAAATTGGCTCCAGGAAATTCAAAATCAATGCACTTCGTAAACTAAAATGGAATGGAAAAAATTGCCCTGTGCATACTGAGATGTCCAGGCAACACAAAACCAAGAGACCTTGTCATAAAAAGAAAATTACGGGAGTGTTTGGCAGCCTCCCACGGGAAATGCAACCAAGTGAATGAGAAAAATTACCCTGGCCTGTGCTTCCCTAAGTGGCCATCTATGAAACTCAGCTCATTTGCCTCCTTTGATTCTACTGTGCTTGTTGGCAGCAAGTTCAGGGTCGCCCCAGCCCGAGGACATACTTGTCTAATTAAGGCCTTCACTGAATATGCCGACTTTGACCTCATTTCAGAGTGCCTTTAGTTTTGAAGCTTGATTCAGAATCTTCAATCATATCCTAAGGAGTTGAAATATGTTTACTGTTTCTGTTATTAACGATCCAGACTTTGGGATGTTTAGCATAGCAGCTGATGACATGGTTAAAAAATAGTCGGTGAGAGTGATTGCTCATCTCTGGCTCCGGCGGCCCACCAGCCTTGGACGGCTGCTTTGCCTGTCCCGCCGGGCCCTCCCCTACCCCTTCCCCATCCCGATTCCACAGCTGGGAGTTGGTTGTTGAAGAAGCTGCCCCGCTGTCAGCCTGGACTGGTGATCCCCTCTGTGGGGAGGACGGGTTGGGGAGAGAGTGAGGCAGTGACCTGTCCTTCCTAAGCCCTGAGCACGGCTCCCCTTTCTAGGGCCCGGTGGTGTTTCCTTGCCTCAGAGCAGACACCGCGGGCTCCACACTTGGCAAAACCCTCCAAGGTCTGAGCAGTAGCTGCCATAAACTCAAGAGCAAAAGGCAGGGGTCCTGGCTGCCAGAGGAAGTCTCGGGTCTGCCCACTGGTTGGCTGCCCCTGGTGGTTAATCTAACTAATCCTTCCCAGCTCCGGCATCTTGGCGCTTGGAGAGCAATTATGACATGGTGGTGTGTGTTCTTGCATCATAACTACCTGTGTCCCCGAGAGAGGGTAGGCATCTTTCCCTGTTTTGTTCACTGGGGTGTCACACGCACCTAGACACTTTCTGCCCATAGTGGGTGCCCAGTGAATGCTTGCCCAATGGATGGCCAGTTGGGACACACACATGAGCCTCGGCCAGGGTGACCAGCAGAGGGACTCTGACCGCCCAGGGCCAGGCACAGATATCCAGGATGCCCTGTAACTACCTTGCAGCGCCATGGGTGGGGGTTCTGCTACCTGAGCTTCCAAGGAAATGCCAGGCCAGTCTCCCCTTCAGAAAGTCCACTCAGTCTGTCCATCAGTGACCATGAACATGCATTCAAGACACCGTGTACTTATGTCCTAGGAGGGAGATTACCCAGGGTAACCGTTAAGTGGAGACATGAATAAATAATCATGTAATCATTGTCTCTCTTCTAGTCTTCAGATGAACTATTCACTAAGCATCATCATAGACCTCAGATAATAGGTTAGATACTCTCAAATCTTCACCTTGGTTCAAACCATTGGATGCTTTGGCTATATTTTGGCCACAATAAGAAAATATACTTTTTTACTGACATTCAGATAACCGATGTCTCCCCAAATGACCTTTATTACCCTGAGCCACACCAGGACGGATGTGAAAATGAATTACACGAAGAGCAAAGTCATGGCCAACAGTGTGGTCACTGTGGGGGGAGGGGGGGGAAGAGGGCATAGAGCGAACAAATGGTGATGGAAAAAATAAAATAAAAATAAAAGAGTGGAGTGTAGGATCTCCCTGGCTTGAGCCTTGCCAGTGAATTCTCAGAGGTTCCAGGCCCTGACGCTTGCCTCTGTCTCCTCTTGCCTGGCTCAGGCTCTGGTGAGCCATGATTAGCCGGTGGAACTGCCCCGCCTGCTTGGCCCTGAGGCTCTCTCCCTTAGGCAGGCAGACCCCAGGGTTTCTTACCCTGTCCCGAGACTGCCTGGGCAGGCTGCACTCACTTGCAAGAACTCTGCTTGGGCTCAAGCCCTGACACTCAAAGGAGGCTGGGCAGCCATGCCTGGGAGGGACATCTGCTGCTCCTAGAGAAAGGACAGCTTAGCCCTGGCAGTAAGAACCCAAATGTCTCAAAATTCAGTGACCTCATGTTCCCAAACACAAACCCACAGCTCCTCTGGGGCAGAGCCATGCCCAGCCTTAAAGGCGTTCCCAACACGGGAACACCGATCTCTTGGTGAAGGGCCACTCCAGGGAGGATTCATGATGTTTAGACGTCCCCCAAGGAGAGCACAGTTCCTAAAGGCCCAGGTAAAGGTGCACATTTGCTTCACTTCGGCCCAGGGCTTCACTTTAGGGTCAAGGAGCCTCCTAATTATCGAACCCACTTTCTCTGCTGCGGCCCAGGGCTCGGGCTTCACTTGGTCTGACTGTCTGCCTCCTCCAGACTCCCACACCCCTGCAGGCCCCGGAGGTGGGGTTTTGGCAGAAGCTGACCTGCCTTCTGACTTCACTTTCTCTCCATCCAACCACTTAGGTTACCCCAGAAAACTACTAAATTCCCACGTGGATGCAGGAGCCAGGTAAACAGCCTTTATCCATGGAAATGTCAGAGGCGAAATGTGCAGGTGAAACATGCTTTGCTTATTGCTAAAGAATCCAGGGGAACTAACATTCAGACGACAGGGCCTCCAGTGGGTTGTCTCTTCCCCACACGTACACTTGACACGTTGTGACTGTCTCCTTGAGGTGGTCTATCCATGTGTTTCAGGAACCCCACGGCTTGTGTGACCTGGGAGAAGTTGCCCACACCTGCCTTCCAAGAGCAGTGTGCCGTGGACATGGTGAGCCAGCCCACTGCCTCCCTCATCAGTTTCCCAGATGGGACACCCAGTCTAGGGGCAGGCACGGTGCCAAGGTCACAGGGGTCAGAGGGTAGGGAAGAGGCAGACAATAACCGAATGCACAACCTTGTTAGAAATTTATCTGAACTGAAGAGATGAGAAGGAGCAGAGCTGGAGTTCTGTCCAAGGCTTTGCTGTGAGGTCAAGTGAAGTGTTGACTAGCGTATTATTAAGAATGAACTGAAAGCTTTGTCTGTCCCACTTCACACTGAGAACTGCAGCATATTCCAGGCACATAAAACTTTTGTTTTTCATAAAAACTAATCTGCATTCACTGTGTGCCTGTCCTAATGCTTTACAAGCAGTCCTTGTTATAATCATCAAAGTCCAGATGGAGAAACAAAGGCACAGACAGGAGCGTAACTTGCCTAAGTCACTTCACTAGAAAGAATTCTGCGTCGAACCCAGGAAGCTGCCCCACTTCTCACTAACTAGTGGTTCTCACACTGGTTGCCTAGACCAGCGTCATCAGCATCACCAGGGAACTTGACAGGGGTGAAAAATCCCAGGGCCCACCTTCCACTCACTGGAAACTTGGGGGATTGGGCCCAGTGGCCTGTTTGAACAAGTTCATAAGGTGATTCTGATGCACATTAAGGTCTGAAGATTATTGAACTAAGCCTCTAGAATGAGGTTTTTCATTATTGAGTGTTTTAGGGGAATTCTTGGGCAAATATCAGAAGAGAGTTGCTAGAGTTCTTGCCAGAAACATGTTAATAAATAACTTATGTTGCTAAGGTACTGTGTGCAATGTTCAGAACTCTAAGAAGAAAATATACTTATGACTATATCAGTAAGAAATGTGTTTACTGTACGGAAATAATATTCCCCTTACAGAGGGATTTACACGAACTTGGTGATTGATCTGATAGGAAACAGATGAGAAAGGTCAAGAATCTTCTTACATCTTATTGTCTCAGGTCCCCTATCCCCCTTTTCATCTTGTGCCCACCCTGGAACAAACCAAGCTCATTTCTCACTCAGAAATGTACCCTCATTTCCTAACTTATTTGACCCCTCCCATCCTGAAGCCCTATTCAAGCTGTTTTCCATGTTGAAGCCAGAGTGATTTTTCTGAAAATCTGAGCTTGCTTAAAGCCCTTGAGTATTATTATTTCTCACAAGACAAGACCCAAATGCTTAGCAATTGCCTGAAACCACAAGAGGCCCCTGAGAGCCAAAGCAGCCTAGAGAAAGAACAAAGTTGGGTGCATCACAATTCCGAATTTCAAAGTATATCACAAAGCTACAGTAATCAAAACAGTATGGTGTTTTCATAAAACAGATACATAAATCAATGGGACAGAAGAGAGAACCTAGAAATAAGCCCATGCATACCTGGTCAGTTAATGTATGACAAAGGAAATGAGACTGTGCAATGGGAAGAGACAGTATCTTCAGTAAATGATGTTGAGAAACGACAACCACATGCAAAAGAATGAAATGGAACCTCCATATTACACCACACACAAAAATCAATCCAAGATGTACTAAAGACTTGAACATAAGACCTAAACTATAAATCTCCTAGAAGAAAACAGGGAGCAAGCTCCTTGACAATAATTTTTGGATTTGACACCAAAAAGCAAAGGTAACAAAAGCAAATATAAACAAGTGGGACTACATCAAAATTTAAAGCTTCTGCACAACAAAGAAAACCATGAACAAAATGGAAAGTCATCCTACTGAATGGGAGAAAATATTTGCAATTGTATATCTGATAAGAGGTTAATATCCAAAATACATAAAAAACACATACAACTCAATAGAAAAAAACACACAATACAAATTAAAAATTCAGCAGAAGAACTGAATAGACATCTTTCCAAAGAAGACATACAAATGACGAGCAGATACATGAAAAGGTGCTCAACATCACTGTTCATCACAGAAATGCAAACCAAAACCACGAGGCGTCACCTCACACCTATTACGACAACTACTATAAAAAAGACAGGAGATGAGTATTGGCGAAGATGTGGGAAAAAGGGAACCTTGTACACTGTTGGGGAGAGTGTAAATTGGTGCAACCACTACAAAATACAGTATGGAGTTTCCTTAAAAAATTTAAATAGAGCTACCATTTGATCCAGAAATCCCGTTTCTGGGCATATATCTGAAGGCAATGAAGTCAGTGTCTCGAACAGGTACCTGAACCCCTATGCTTGCTGAAGCGTTACCCTAATAGCCAAGGCGGGGAAACAATCTAGGTGTCCGTAAGTGGACGGATGGGTGGAGATGCATTATACACGTACAGTGGGAAAGTGATGGGAAGCAGGATATTTGCATCGTCTCAAGCTTCCACCTCACTAAACTCTTATTAGTGACAGAGGGGGAAATAGTAACTCAACAGTGCAGAAGCTGGATACACCTGAACCAAGTGGTCAAAGCTCCATCACCAGGATCCAGCAAACTAATATCATGTGCCTCCCGACTCAAAAAGCATCATTTCTGTCGTAGTTCTGCCAAAAATGTGTGAACTTTACTTAAGCATGAGGAAACATCAGACAAACCCAGTTTGAAGGATATTCAACAAAATAACTGAGCACTACCCTTCAAATGTGTCATGGTCGTGGAAGGAGGGAGAGGGAGAGGGGGAGGGAGAGGGGGAGGGAGAGGGGGAGGGGGAGGGGGAGGGAGAGGGGGAGGGAGAGGGGGAGGGAGAGGGGGAGGGAGAGGGGGAGGGGGAGGGGCAGGGAGAGGGGGAGGGGGAGGGAGAGGGGGAGGGGGAGGGAGAGGGGGAGGGGGAGGGGGAGAGAGGAGGAGGCAGGAGAGAGGGGAAGGGGGGAAGGGGGAGATGGGGAGGAGGAGGGGGGATGGGAAGGAGGAGGGGGAGGGGGAGGGAGAAGGGGAGGGGGAGGGACAGGGAGAGGGAGAGGGGGAGGGAGAGGGGGAGGGAGAGGGGGAGGGAGAGGGAGAGGGAGAGGGAGAGGGAGAGGGAGAGGGAGAGGGAGAGGGAGAGGGAGAGGGAGAGGGAGAGGGAGAGCGAGAGGGAGAGGGAGAGGGAGAGGGAGAGGGAGAGGGAGAGGGGGAGGGGGAGGGAGAGGGAGAGGGGAAGGGGGAGGGGGAGAGAGGAGGAGGCAGGAGAGAGGGGAAGGGGGGAAGGGGGAGATGGGGAGGAGGAGGGAGGATGGGAAGGAGGAGGGGGAGGGGGAGGGGAGGGGGAGGGAGGAAGCTGAGGAACTATCCCAAGCTAGAGGAAGCTAAGTAGACAGCAGGACAAAATGCAAAGTGGGATCTTGGGTGGGATCTTGGATCAGGAAAAGAACATTACCTGGCCGGTGTGGCTCAGTTGGTTGAGTGTCGTCCTGTGCACCAAAAGGTCACTGGTTTGATTCCCAGTCAGGGCACATGCCTGGGTTGCAAGTTTGGTCCCTGGTCAGGTGGGTACAGGAGGCAACCAATGGATGTTTCTCTCTTGCATTGATGATTCTCTCCCTCCCCGCCCGCCCCACATATCACACACACACACACACACACACACACACACACATGAGAGAAGCAAATACAATAGCGCTGCACTGGGTGTGGGGTTTTTTTGCAAATTTGTATAAATCTAATATATTTCAAAACAGAAAATTTTTAAAAAGAAAAATAACAAGAAAACAGCTTGGGTGGAAGAGGTGCTCAAGGGACTGAGGAGGGGGCCCCCGGCCAGCCTCTCTGAACTTGACATCAGCGGCCCCCACTTGCTCTTTGGAAAAACAATTGTGCTGTTTTGGAAGAAGTTACAAATGCCCCCCTGAGAGGTTAGAAGTACTTGGTGCTTTTTTTTTTCATTGTTCTAGTTTTCAACCAGGAACAGTTTATCTTCTGGATGGAGCTATAACAAAATAATGAATTTAAATAAAATTCTGTTTCAGCTATTCAGTGGGAAGCCATCTGTGGTCTTTCCCCTTCCCGGAATCTTATTTAAAAACTCAAACCATTCCTCACTGGACTGAAAGTGACTCAACAGCAGAAGTCTCTGGAGCCTGGTGTCCTGAGCTGGGGGCCTGAAGACAGGAAGCTTCCATTTCTAGAGCGTTGATTTCCTTTCAAAGCAGCTGGTTAGTCTCCACCACATGCCCCTCTGAGCACGGAAAGAGATGAAAGTGGGCACCGGAAGTAATGACATATTTTCCTAGCTCCTGATGGTCCCAGTCCTGCTGGATCAACCCAAGGAGCTTCTAGTCATGTGACCACGGCCAGGACAGTCCAGAAACCAAGCTCCCTCCTTTGGGCAAAGATCTGGGAAGAGTTTACAAAGGCGGATCTGAAGATCACCATCTTCCTCTCTCTGTGGACTTCCTAGAGAAGAAGTTACAGGCTGGCTAATTAATTTTTTAAAGGATTTGGAGAATCGTGTAGTTCTCAAACAAGAGGACTTCACATCATATAGTCCAGATCTCCCATACCCCAGGTAAAGAATCTGAAAGCCCATGGAAGCAAAGGAATGTATCCAAGTCATATAGCCGGTTGGGGCAAGACTAAGAATAGAGACCCTGTCAGGGTGCCATAGGGCACACAGAAGGGACACCTACCCCAGATGTGGAGCCATCACAGGTAAGTTCCTGGAGAAAGAACACAGTAAAGCCGAGTTCTGGGGATGAGCGGGAATTAGCTAATGAGAAGTGAGCAGAAGCATGTTCGAAGGAAACAAAGGCCCAGAAGCGCGCTGCTGAGAGACAAGGCTGCCAGCAGCTTGGCCCCTCTGGTGCGTCCGGCGGGCAGACGGGCTGGCCACGGGACTGCGGGGTGCGGCGATCCAGGCAGAGTTTGGATTTGATTCTCAGGGCACGTGGAGTCGCTGAGGAGACTGCAGCCAGGACTCGCCTCTCACTCTTCGGACTCCACGTCAGGCAGCGGCCCACACGGTGCTCCTCCTCCCCTGCACTCGGGCTCAGGTCCTGGGACCCCAGTTCTAGACCCCAGGCCAGGTCTGCAGGAGCAGCAGACGGGGACAACCTCTGGGCCCTGGGCCTGGTGGGTCCGACTCCCTGCTGGGGTGTGACGGCTTATTTTATGCGTCAGCCTGACTGAACCACAGGTGCCCGGATATTTGGCTAAACATTTCCTCGTGTGTCTGTGAGGGTGCTCCCGGATGAAGTTAACATCTGAGTCTGAAGCCTTAGTAAAGCCTGTGGCCCTCCCCGATGTGACGGGCATCTGCCAGCCCACTGAGGGCCTGAGTGAGCAGAGGCAGAGGCGGGGGGGAGTCCCCGGGCTCTGCCTGACTGTGTGCGCGGGCACGTGGTCTGCTGCTGCGCTCCCACTAGGACTTACACCTTCAGCCCTCCCGATTCTCAGGCCTTCGGACTTGGGCTGAATCTTATCTCACCAGCTTCCTTGTGTCTCCAGCTTGCAGACTGTGGAACTTCTCAGCCTCCATAATCACGTGAGCCAGCTCATGATACACACATGCGCACACACACACACACGGGCACACACATGCACACACATGCACGCACACACACGGCGCACCCATGCGCACACATGCACACCCACATTCTCAGTGGCTCACTTGCTCTTTTATTTCCCCTCTCTGCTAGTTTCTTCAGCTCTGTCTGGCCCTCCTTCCTGGCCTTTCATGCTCTCTGAACCCCACCACTTTTCCGAGGCCGAATGCCCAGCCCTGCATGCCTCAGTGAACAGCTGAGGTGGTGACTGAGGATCACCAGCTTCTAGGTCCAAACCCCACCTCACACCCATGCCCTTCACTGACTCAGTGGGACTCGAAGCCTTTTGTCTCCAGGCACCTACCCCCCCTACGGGGAAGAGATTCTCGTGGGCTGGTGCTAAAGGAGCAATACTAGTCACTCCTCAAACCCCTGATCTCAGAGGGCCACTAACCAGCTCCTCCTCCCCAGCTGGAAAAGTCTCAGCTCACTGAGACGCTCCGAATAGATGCCTCAGGCTTATCCAGACCTTTAGTTAATACTCAGTTTTGTTTAAAAGTCATATAAATGTAAACGTGTGCTTGTGTATGTTGTATACATATATAGGCTTAGAGAAATGATTGGAAGGACACACTAAAATGTTATGTTGGGTGGTAGTAGTTTTGCAGGTGTTTTCTTAATGTCCAATATTATCCAATTTTGGTACAAGAAATATGCAACAGTTTTAGAATCAGAAAAGGACATAATACATAAAATGCTTATGATTTTAATTTAAAATAAAATCATGCTGCATTTTAAAAGTTTGAGAAAAACATTGTCATGACATTATCTTCATTCCACAAAGGTTCACTGAGAGGGTAATGAGCATAAAAATGAGGCGACACCAAATAATGCCTGCATGGCTGGTCTCAGAAGCTGGGGCTTTCCCAAAATATTTCTGAAAATTGGGCTGGGGACCAGGGCATGGTGAAAAAAATAATGTTGATCTCTTAGAGGATTCTTATTCCAAATAAATGTTTTGATGTATAAAATATGATCAGTAGTTAACTTCTTAATAAATAGGTCTATATTTTCTGAGAAGAGTTTTGCTTTATAATCAACTTAAAAAGAAATAGTGCTTGAAAATCACTGGAAAAATATTTTGAGCCACATAAAACCTCAATGATAAACAGGCAAATGACGCAATAGTTTGGTTTTACATTCTCCTAATAAACACGGCAGGGATGGTCAGCGGCATGGAAAATGTGTGAACTCCCACGGTGAGGCCACTTCTCCAGCCTGGGACTTCATCAACCACCGTGGACCGCCCCAGGGGACATGGAAGCCACTGGGCTGCACGCAGGGCCGGCCTCTCCTGAGGACTCCACGCGGCTCCAGAACCTGCCTCTTGGCAACTGATCCTGAAGGCCATGGAAACAAACGCCCCCAGCCTTCCCTCTTTCCTTCCTTCCTGCCCGTGTCCTTCCTCTAGCCCTCTTTCTTTCCGATTCTTTTATCTCTCACTAGTATCTGCAGAGACAAAATGAAGTGGAATATTGTTGAGAATTTTTGGACTCATAAGGAGAAATACCTGAACTACCCAAGTAATTGCGTTATTGCATGTTCCTTGGACTGCGCTGGCCCGAGCGTTGCCCCAGTGCTTCCCTTGGAGGTAACCACAGGCTTTGTAGAGCTTCTCGCAGAGGCCTCCACCTCCAGTTTGTACGTTTTCCTAGGCACGTCACCAAAATCGGAGGGCCGTGCATCTCCTCCAGGACTCCAAGTGTGATCCGGTGACCCCTGGGGGCCCCAGCATCCTTTCAAGGATGCTGTCTCCACGACCACACTAAGAGGTGCTTTGCCTTTTTCACTCGCAATCTTTTCTGAGTCTACGATGGAACGTTCCAGAGGCTACATGAAGCATTCCGTCACACAGATTGGATGCAGAATGAGATCAGAATCCAGCTGTTTTCTATTAAGGTAAGCATTAAAGGCATTTGAAAAACATAAAACAATGTTCTACCTCTCACTAAATTTCTTTATTGTGGGAAATATAGTTATTTTTATTAAATATATTCACTGTATTAACATGTAATGGTTTATTATTCTTATTTCTAAATAAATTTATAAATTAACTTTCTGTGGTTCTTTAATTTCTAATATGATAAATGCCAATAGTTATAATCTACTTAAACAAGATCTGTAGGATCCTCAATCATTGTTAAGAATGTAAAAGAGGCCTGAGATGGAAGACTTCGGGTACTGCTATTCTAGCACAATTCGCAACAAAGAAATGTTTTTAGTGGGATCATTTTGTTTTGGCCTGTGTGATATAATCTACTTGGAGGTTGAGTACGGTGGCTTTCTAAGGTGTAGATGTCTAAGCTGGACTACATTTTCCAGAATTTCCGCTTCTGGTTCCAGTGCTTGGGGGAGAGAAGTCAACAGCAGCCATCGGTAGCTGGTCATGTCCCTCATCTGTTGACTCCTCTCATTGGCATGAAGCCATGGCAGGCTGGCTTCCGCCCCACTCGCCCGAATCTCTGACTTCTGGGTCAGAGACGTGGGGTTCGCTCTGCAATGAAAGGCCCTGGCTTCTGCCGACGTGCACCCACAGGGGCAGGAGCAGCAGAGTGGACGGGTGTTCGTTTCGGCCTGCTCTGTGGCCCCGGCTTCCGCTGGCTCTCTCCCACCTTCCCTCCCCAGCTGCTCCCATGGACTTCCAGCCGCAACCCTACAGCTGCACATGAACAAGTCCCTCTAGCATCACCCACACATACTCTCTATAAAAACCACCGCAGTGATGGGGATCTGACAAAGGTGGGAAATAAAACCTGTGCAGCAGCAGAAAGCCACGAACAGAGGTTATACTCGAGGTGACCGATCACTTGGAAAGGCTGCAGCAACCAGAGGGTCAGGCGCAGAACTGCACCCGTGAAGACAGATATGAGGCAGAGCCCGTTTGAAACAACGGCACAGGTAGTCACAACTGGAACCATGTTTGCAAGTGGCTCATGAAAGTGGGTGAACAGACACTTATGGTGTCGTTCTGGCCCCGTGTGCAGGACAGACGCCTCAGCAGGAAGTACATCGCCATGTGCGGGAGTGCCGCCGGCTTTCCTGCCATCCCTTCCTCCAGCAGGAAGGCTAAATATCATAAGGAATTCATCACCTTGTGGCCCAAGGAGAAACTGAGTAACAAACATGCAATTCTCAAGCGAAACAATTAGCCTTTATATTTGTTCATTAGCTCACTGGACTCCGGTGGAACAGAATTGTGATGTCAGCTTGGGAAATAGTATCATCCCTCTTTTGCCGATGAGAAAAATGAAGAAAGAGACGTTTGGCTGCCCAAAGTCACCAGGTGGGGTGCAGCTGAGACTGGATCCAGAACTCTCCTCGGACTGGTTTGCCCCTCTGTTGCCCAGGACAGAGTGAGGCAACGAGAAGCCGGCATACAGGCCCCCCAGGTGGGGTACAGAAGGCCAGCACGCGGGGAATGCGGAGAGGGCTTCTGCCATTGGAGAACTCCCTACAGTCTTCCCAGTGGACTTCAGGTTAGTGGTTTTCAAAGAACGCCCCTCTCCCTGCCCTGAACAGGTGTCCTGCTGCTAAAATTTAATGATGCCCCCCCTTTTATACTAATTCATATGCATATGCAAATATTGGAAAAAAACTTTCTCAGTTTTGAGGTTTTTTTAAGTTGTTACATTTTATTTAAATTGGGAATCACATGATGCTTTTCATCTCGGGGCTAACCCATACGTGTTAAAGGGCAGGAGAACTGTGCAACCCCTCTATTTGCAGAGGGAAACTGAGTCAGGAGGACTTGTAATTTGACCAAACAGCAGAGGATCAGGACTCAGTCCACACCAAGCTCTTGTCTGCACGCAGGGGTCAAGTAAAACAGCCACACCCTCAGCTTGTCCTGTGCTGCTGGTACTTTAGTCCTTTCAATCACCCCAAAAGAGGCATTATTACCCCATTTCACAGATGAGGCCACTACAGCTTAGAGAGCTTAAGGCACGTGGCCAAGGCCACCAAGGCGTGGAGGGCCCCAGGTGCTTCCCACCATCCTGCACCACATCCTCCAGGCCGCAGGGCAGACAGCGCCTGGCAGCACCCTTCCTGTCCCCTCTCCCAGATCATGCGACAGATGAGACAAGCTTCACGCAGACGCTTTCTCAGCCTTTTCTTTTTCTAACCCAACCCACAGACTTTATTTAGATTTCATCCATTGTCCTACTGTAGTAAGACTATCTCAAGGTCACCTGTTGTCACATTTTCAGTTGGCATGTCTCTTTAGCCTTCCTTCACTCGATCAGCCTTTGTCTTCTCAACTTTGATATTTTGAAGCAATGGGGTCAGTTATTCTGTAGAATGTCTCTTGATTTGGGCTCATCCGATACTTCATTTAGGTTACACATAGGCGGCAGGGATACCCCAACAGTGACACTGTGTTCTGCTCATTGATCCTATTGGGTAGCAGGCAATTGTGACTCGTTCCCACATTGAAGTTAATTTCAATCACCAAGTCCTGGACATGTCCTCCAAGTTTCTCTACTGTAAAGTTACTATCTCCCCCTTCGTGATTAATAACAAATCTGTGAGGAGATTATCTGAAGTTATGTGACTATCCTGGTCCTTATAGTAACTGATTGCTCTTGCCTGAATCAAATTACTATAGTGATTGCCAGATAGTGACATTTATAGACTCTACCACTCCTTCTGCATTTATTAGTTAACATTTTACTGCACGGGTCTTTCCTTCTCCCTTATTTATTTACTTCTGTCAGTGTGGATCCATGAATTCTGATTTTATTCAGTGGGTTATACTCCATTACTGTCATTGCTAATTGTGATGCTCAGATTGCCTCAGATGTGGCAGTAGGAGATCCTTCAAGCTGGCTTCTGTGCCTGTCATTCTCTGAGCACATTCTCACTGCTGGCACAAGGTGGTCCAGGCTCCCTCTCCCAGCCCCAGCCCTGGACTCAGCCATTTTTGCTAAGGACTCTTGGTTCTTTTTAGTAAGGAGTGATATTAGAATCTAAGATCTGGAAGCTGGGTGCTCATTGCCATTGAGGTGTCATTGCTCATGACCTTTCAGTGCACAGACTGGCAAAAATAGCCATCTCATATCATTCTTGCCTGTCACCATTTTATATTTGTAGCTCCTTTCTCTCACCTTGAGAAGCCAAGAAAATCAATATATTTACTCCTTTGCTCAATGCTACAATACACATAAACTTGTTTCAGAATTACTACTCACACCACTATTAACAATAAACCTACTAACTTGTTAAGTCAAATTTAAGTTTTCTTTGATCCTTTTATCTTCAGACTGAGGGGAGTAAAAGTACGGTAGCTAAAAGTTATTTGGATTCTTTCTTTTCCACTTTTCTTAAATATGGTTCTTACTCATTTGGTATAGAGTTAAGTTTATTTGTTTCTGTTTTTCCAACTTTAAAAAAAATCCTTGCTGATTTAACTTTTAGCATTTTAATTATGATGTGTCGTGGTGTGGGCCTCTTCTGGCTCATCTTGTTTGGAGCTCTGCACTTCTGGACCTAGATCTGTTTCCTTCATCAGGTTGGGAAAGTTTTCTGCCATTAGTTCTTTAAATAGGTTTTCTGTCCCTTTTTCTCTCACTCACTTCTTCTTCTGATACTCCTATGATTTGAATGTTTGTATGCTTAATGCTGTCCCAGAGGTCCCTTTTTTTTCTTTTTGCTGTTCTAATTGTGTGTTTTCCACTACCTTGTCTTCCAAATCAATGACTGGATCCTCTGCTTCATTTAATCTGCTGTTGATTCCATCTTAAGTATTCTTCATTTCAGTTATTGTATTCTTCACTTTTGACTGGTTCTTTTTATGTTTTCTACTTTCTTTTTTAATGTTTCCTATCGCTTTGCTGAAGTTCTCACTGGGATCATTAAGCACCCTTATAACCAGTGCTTTGAACCCTTTATCTGATAGGTCGCTTGTCTCTGTTTTATTTAGTTCTTTTTCTGGGGTTTTGTGCTGGTCTTTTGTTTGGGACAAATTTCTCTGTCTCACCCTGACTGGTGTGACTTAATTGTTTGAGCATTCTCCTGTGCATCGGAGGGTCTCCGGTTTGATCCTCAGTCAGGGCACATGCCAGGGTTACAGGTTCAACCCCTGGTCAGGTGCATAGGGGAGGCAACCAATCAACGTTTCTCTCTCACATTAATGTTTCTCTCTCTCTTCCTCTCCCTCTCCCCCCCTCCCTCTCAATAAAAACGTTTTTAAAAAAATTTTTCTGTCTCCTTACTTTGGCTGTCTTTTTGTGTTTGTTTCTATGAATTAGGCAAATCAGCAACCTCTCCTGGTCTTGAATTGAAGGCCAGATAAAGAGCTTCCCAGACAAGGAAAAGCTAAAGGAGTTCATCAACAGTAAACCAGTACTACATGAAATGTTAAAGGACCTTCTTTAAGAATAAAATAAGATCAAAATATGAACAATAAATTGGCAAGAAATACATATCTATTAACAATTGAATCAAGAAATCAAAATAAATGAACAAGTAGAACAGAAACAGACTCATAACTGCAGAGAACATTTTGATAGTTGCCAGATGGGAGGGGGAAGGGGAGATGGGTAAAAAAGGTGAAGGGATTTAGAAGTACAGATTAGTAGTCATAGTGTAGTCATGGGGGTGTAAAGTACAGCATAGGGAATATGGTCAATAATATTCTAATAACTATGTATGGTGTCAGATGGGTATAATACTTTTCAGGATGATCACTTAATAAGTTTTATAATGTCCAGTCACTGGAGTATACACCTGAAACCAATGTAATATTGTATGTCAACTATAATTGAAAAAATAAAAAATGAAGATTAAAAATTAGGAAACTACCAGGTTAATATCTCTTCTGAATATAGATGTAAAACTACTCAACAATATACTGGCAAATTGGAGCCAGGAGTATATTCAAAGGATTATATCCTATGACCAAGTGAGGTGAACCCCTGGAATGGAAGGCTGGTTCAATATATAAAAATCAAAGTAATACACCACATTAATAAATAAGAAACTCACTCCTTAATGAGTTGCATTTAGGATTCAATACTTTCTACTCCACCAATAAATTGCTCTAAGATCACCAGTTACATGTTCACTGCAGAATTTTATAAATAGATTTTAGTCTTTCCCTTACTTGAATCCTTGAGGACATGAGGTCCTGTTGACCACAGCTTCCAGTTATCCTCTTGCCTGTCCAGGAATTTCTCTTCTGTCCCCCACATGAGCCCCCTTTTTGCCTACCCTTGCAGAAATGACTTTATGTCCTCACTCTCTAAGGTTTTCCTGGATACAATCATCCACTCTGGTTTTAACTGCCACCTTTCTCATATTTCTATCCCAACTCCTCTCTTACTCTCCAGAGCCATGTATCTTTCTGTCTACCTGACAGGGCAAGCTGGATAAAAGTGGATTTCTTGTCTTCCACTCCAAACCTTCTACTCTGCCTAGATCCCCTGATATATTAAATAGAATAACTGAAAACATATTATTTTATTTACTTTGGGCTTTATTTATTTATTTATTTATTTATTTATTTATTTTCCATCACCACTTATCCACTCTATGCTCCCTTCTGCCTCCACCTACCCCCTTTCCCCTCCACAATCACCACACTGTTGCCCATGTCCATGAGAGCTCTCTCTCTTTTTTCCTTTTTTGCTAAATTCCTTCACCACCCCCAACACCCACCCCCAGAGCTGTCTGCCTGCTCTCTACAAATCTATTAAACAGTCCAGCCCAGCCATCCAAAGCACAGCCTTGAAAGTCACTGCTGGCTCTGTCCTCTTCCTTAGCACTCAGTTTCCAAGGGGCCACTAAATCCCGTGGACTATTGTCCTCACGTGGCTCTGCCCTGGTCCACAGCCTCGTAACCTCTTTCCTGGGCTATTACTTGAGTCTCCTGAATGGGTTTTATTCTTTCTCTTCCTTCAGTTCATTCTCCACATTGGAGCCAAAGTGCTCTTCCCAAAACTATCGTGGTCCGGTTGCTCCAAATAACAAGACACACAGATGTGCGTATGGGTGCACACGCACCCACACACACAGAGACACACATAAATGATAACAAAAGCATTATTTTCATGCTTGAACATTCTGAATATTGGAAAGCTAAAAACTTATCTGCCAGATAATGCCTTCTTCTAGACCCAACGAACACACCCCACTTTTGTAAAAATTTTCCTTAATATTTCTCTTAAAATCCCGTGGACATCATGACACCCTCTCTTCCTTGTGCCCCAACCCCCCCTCACACACACACGCACATCCCATACCTCATCCCTAGCTATCTGTCATCAACCATTCAGCATAGCAATGTCTCCTCACAACTCCAAGGCCCTGAAAGATGGACTCTGATTTTCACTCTGATAGCCTCAGCTCATATGTCCCTGTGTCACATTGAGCAGTAGGAGCTCAGCAGATGTTTCCACTTGCTTAGTGGACTACTGAGGATCCTACCCACACAGCACTATCTCAGACAATAAGAGAAGAGCCTGCTACTTGCTCCAAAACCAGACAGGGCACCACAATGCAATCTCTACACAGAGGACTAAGAGAAAATATGAAGAACATATCTAAAGTGTGGGAAACTTGGGAAAGGCTAAAGAATCATCTCAACTTGAAAAATGGAGGCTAGGAAGGATTTAAATATACCTTCAAGCAAAGCCCATTTATATGGTAGAATATAAATGTTGTTCAGACACAGGAGAGCAGGCCTCCACCTACCAGCTCTCTGTGGGGTCTGGGCCTAAGCCTGTGCCTATGAAAGTGCAGACTGGGCACTAAGCTCCGTACAGCACTAGTGCTCTGGTTCTAAAGTCATGAGTTAAACACAGAATAAATATATACAAATACAAAACCATTCCATTATACACCGAAACTAACATAATGTTATGTCATTTACACCTCAATTTAAAAAGACAGAATAAAAAATATTCACAGATGTCAGCATGAGGAACTGTTGGATGAAGAAGGCGTTTTCCCAAAGCAGCGCCGGTCAGGAGCAGAGAGGCTGTGCCCGGGTGTGCAGACCTCTCTGCGGAAGGGCCTGGACAGCAGGATGCGTTTCAGCAAACCCCCCCCCCCCAGGCTTCTTGCCATTTGTCCTTCCTTGAGGCTGCAGGAGGCTGGTAAGGAGGCATGAGCGGGACTGATTACCCAACCTGAACCTCTCCGGTATTTTGATAAACATTACAGGCCTGAGGTCTTTCTTTCCAGAAAGATTGCGCTGATTCTCAGGGCAGGTAAGAAACATCGGTGCGATGGGTCATTGTGAAGGCTTCCTGTCATCACAGTAGTCACTGTGGTAATCTTATAAAGGTGGTGTGTATGAGGTAAGGGAGAAGGACTCTTTGTAAAAAATAAAATTTGTCCTAAAATTCTATAAATTCAAATGCAACTAGGGATATATTTTCACAGAAGTTTGAGCTTCCCTCCGGGAATCAGCAAGACTGGCCCCCTGCTTCGTCCTAAAAAAAGTTTCATGCCAGGAAAAATCAGCGGCTCTCAAAAAGCCCAGGGAAACCGCAGGCGGCAGCTCATGGCTGATATGGGCATTTGGCTCTGACTCAGCTTCTAGCCTGTTTAGCTCTGACTGAGTGAGATCACAAGCTCTGCACGGCCAGCCCGGAATATCAGCTATGACTTACTCCCCAGGGCAGCAATAAATCTCCCTGCTGGAACTGTATTCTCTTGCTGCTTGCTAGCTCCCTGGTCCATTTGCATGAGGCCTCAAAGCTATAAAGATATAGAACAAAAATGGACAAGAGATGCCTAGATCTATAGATCTATCTGCCCCATTGATTGCATCCTAGAGCATAGATTAATCACTTTAAAATATCATTAACTGCCTTAGTGGGTTAGCTAAGTGGTTAGAGCATTGGCCTGTGGACTGAAGGGCCCAGGGTTTGATTCTGGCCAAGGGCACGTACCTCAGTTTCAGGCTTGGCCCGGGTCGGGGCATGTGCAGAAGGCAACCAATTGGTGTGTCTCTCTCACATTGATGCCTCTCTCTCTCTTCTACTCTCTCTGAAAAGCAATGGAAAAAATATATCCTCGGGTGAGGATTATAAATAAATAAAATATAATTAAAATAAAATATAAAATAATATTAAATTAAAATAAAATAAAATGTCATTATGATCATTTGTTCAAGGATCCATACAATTGGGAGGTGGGGGGAATCATCTTCCAGTAACCACTTACCTCACTGTGATTTCCCTCTGAGAGAAATAAATCCTGAATTTCTGTCAGCTGCTGAAAATTTTGCAGTATATATAAGTCACCACAGCAGCAGGAAAAATAACCCTAGGAGGCAAAGATATTTAGGCCAAGTTAGACTTGGGGAACATAGTGCCCTGGTTTGGGGATGAGGTCAGGGAAAATTGTCTCCCTGTCCATTTATGGTGACTGGTTTGAGCTGGTGGGGACTGTGGGCACATATTGGAAACGACAAGGCTCACGTTCTCATTCCCAGAGACCATAGCCTGACCTACCCCAGGGTGAAGACATGTGGTTGCCTTTCCCAAAATGACATTGGGTGCCCTGCCTGCCTGGTGAACATCCTTTCCCTGTGACTCAAGGGTGGGAATAGAGAGAGACATATTGAGCCTGGACTGGACACGGCCAAGCCATTTCCCTGGGCTCATGGAGCTGAGGTCTTGTGCCCATTCAAATGTAGCTGCATGTTTCTTCCCAGGAAGAGCTGCAGACCCCACATTCACCTGTGTGCTCCCAGCTTGGAACCCTCAGGTGGCCCTTCTCAACAGGACTCCTGATAGAATGAGCCCAATACTCTAAGTCTAAGGCAACCAACATATGTAACAAAAGAGCTTATCTTTCCCCCCCTGCAATGGCACTAGTTGTGTAGCATTCCTGGGAAAACTGAGAAAAGAGTCGCTCAGATCGTTCATCTGTAGGCTATTCTCTTGTGGAGTCCAGGTTGGAAGTGGCTATGATTAGAAACCTTCAGGAATGGGACCAAGTGTTCCGAGACCACAAACCGGACCCCTGCCCCCCGTCTAGAGCAGAGGTGAAGGTTGGGGTTTTTCTGGATCTTATCCAATCCTGGCATGGAGATCATGCATTTTGCCATCCAGTGAGGCCACCAAGGTTCCGTGGAAGCTGCTGACTTTGCCATCCCAATGCAGGCCCATCGCCATAGCCCTCCTGCTGCCTAGGGTAACATTCATACCGAGGACACATGTTACTGCTTCATCTGGTGTCTGTCTTGTGTGTAAAAATTCAAGATGAGTCCCAAGGATAAGGAGGATGAAAAGCTGGGCCAAAAGCAATGGTTTATACAGAGATGTGTTTGTCCTATTTCTCTTTATAAAAATATACTCTTGCTGGCTTTATGGTGTGGAGGTTATAGCTGTGGGCCCCTGAAACAGACAGAATTGAGTCTGGAATTCTCTCTCTCTATCACTTACATGTTCCCAGAAAAACCGCTTAGCCTTTCTACACTGAACAAAAAGCCATGAATGACAGTGGACCTGAGAAGTGGAAAACAAACAAGGTGAGTCCTGCAGTTGCCCCAGTTACAGACCTGAGCAAGTTACTGCACCATGAGGCAGACAGGAAGAACCAGTAAGCATCCTGAGTCTAGGAGAGAGAATTCAGAGTGCAGGGAGATGAAGGTGACTGGAATTCACAAGACAGAGTACCAGAGAGGAAAGAAGGACACAAAGAATTCCAGATCTGCAGAGAGCTGCGTGGGAGTGTCCATCGGATGTGTAGGACACTACCCAGGCCAATGAGAGGGTTAAAGGGAACAGTCCCAGTGCTCACACAGCGCAGGACTACTGTGTGTTCCCTCCAGCCACACTGAATGACCACAAATCCTAGTTCACAGGTGGCACAGGTGAGCACTCAGAGAACCTGGCCTCAGTGGTGGAGAGTCACTAACCCTAGACAGAATTGCTATGCTCACAAATCCTAAGAAACAAATCTTAGTCTTTAACTAGAAACAATCATAATGTTTCCATGAAATTTAACTGTGTCCCAGAACAAAGTTCAAGAATATTTATAGAAATACAGACATATCCAGCACCAAACAAGGTAAAATTCACAAAGTCTGAAATTCACAGTCTACCAAAAAATATTAGGTATGTGAAGAAGCTAAACACAGCCCAGAATGAGGAGAAAATCCAGTCGAAAACCAACTCAAACCAACACCAGTGAGAAACTTAGCAGAGAAGAACATTAAAACAGTTATTTTAAATGGTTTAAGTAGAGACAGGAAAAAAAATTTTTTAAAGCCACCTAAGTCAAACTTTTGAACATGAAAACTACAATGTCTTGGGGCGGGGGGGGGACTGGATAAAATTAATAGCAGATTAGACATTACAGTGGAAAAGACTGGTGGCTTTGTAGACAATAGCAATAAAAGCTCTTCAAATCGACAATGGGAAAAATAGTAATAGGATGAAATCAGAAAGAACAAGTAAGTTTTGGGACAACTTCAAAAGGCCTAACATACGTTGAATTGGAGCTCCTAACAAAAGGAGTAAGGAGGGCAGAAAACATATTTGAAGAAATGATGAATAAAATTTTTCCAAATTTAATGAAAACCCACAGAGGCAAGAAACTCAATAAATTCCAAGCAAAAGAAACATAAGGAAAACCATACAACTGCTTAAGCTCAGTGATAAAGATAAAATCTTTGTAAAGTCAGAGAGAGACAAAAAAGCACACTGCGTACAGAGGGAGGAAGCTATGTATGAATGAAATTTCTCACCCAAACCTGTGCACATGAGAAACAGTGGGGAAGAAAAAGAAATCTGTTCACCTAGAGCTCAATATACAATAAAAATATCTTTACTCTTAATAAGAGATAAAAGTCCAACAATTTCAGACTTATGAATGTGGAAAGAATTCCTCACCAGCAGACCCACGTGTCAAGAAGCTTTAAAAGATGTCCTTCAAGAGACATATAACGAAACCATATGGAAATAGGGATCTAGAAAATGAGTAATCATAGAACTAGACCAGCACTGTCTTGTAGAAGTCGCTGAACTATGGGAATGACCTGCAACTGTGCTGTCCATGGGTGGCTACTGGCTACCAGTTGAGAGCTCTGTGGTTGAGAGGAACGAGTAAAGTATCCAGAAAATACTTTACTGTAACACATTGCTGAGTGAACATTAGCTGCCTCAGGGAGCAGTGGGGAAGAAAGGGATGGTCTCCAGTCCCCACTGGGGATAGGTGCAGGACACAATCCAATTCCGAACCTTCCTGTGGTGGCTCTCAACAAGTAGAGCTGCCCACCTCTGTCAGTAGCCTGCCTTCTTCCCGGTCAGCCAAGTGCAAAGGGTTTCTGTGATCAGCTGAGCCCACCAGGTAATCTCCCAATTTAAGGTCAATTGTACCATAAAACATAACCAATCACAAGAGCAAAATCTGTCACATTCACAGTCCCAAGAGACTTCTTATAGTTCTGCCAACTGCAGAGAAGAACTTGATTTATTTTAAAAATCACAAACAAAAGATGTAATGTGTTAGTCAATATGATGCTAAGAAAATTATTGATCTCATTAATAATCAGTTTGGGGTCTGATTTCATGGTACATATGAGAATAAATGGTGGATGGATTAAAAAGTTACATATAAAACTGAAATCATAAAAATATTAGGAGATCCAAGATGGCAGTGGACTGAGTGGGAGCTACACTGACACTCTCCTGGGACCAAACTGGACTTACAACTAAAATATAGAAAAACCATCCTGAATAATCAACTGAAGACAAGCTGGAGAGCACCCTCATAACCAAGGAGGAAAAGTGGAGACCACATAGAGACTGGTAGGAAGTGCGGAGGCAAAAGGGCTGGCTGGGTTCCCACGGGCAGCAGCTGAAGGTCTGGAGGGAGATCTCAGCTGTGGGGGTTCCCACTGAGAACTCTGGGGCTTAAACCCCAGGCTGGGCTCCCCAGCCCAAAGCACCAGAACTAAGTAAGGTGCCCACATAACATCTGGCTGTGAAAAGCAGCTGGGTTTCTGTCTGCCAGGGAGAGATGGCTGGAAATGCAGGCACCTTCTTAAAGAGCCAAAGTACAAAGTTTCATGTGCAGCCACTCACCTTGGGCTCCAGCAACGGGAGGGCGGAGTGGACTGGAGCTGTCTGGGGAGAATCTGGGGTTGTGGGCTCTACAGAGTGAATTCAGAGGGCACCCCTATGGATTCATGTGCTGAGTCATTACCCAATACTGCAGAGGACATCTTTCTCAGGCAATTTTCGGCTTTTGCCTGAGGGGGGGGAAGCAATTTTCCCACCCTGCTGGAAAACCTCTCGTCTTAACCAGAGGAGTTTCTACAGCCTGAGGCTTGTTAAGAGACTGATGACAACCAGCCGTCCCACCCTGTGGAGCCTCTACAGCCTGAGTTGCATTAAGAGAATCAGATTAATCAGCCAGCAGACAGAGGCAGACTTCAGGGTGCTTTGAGCCTTTGCCTGATCTGCTTCTGGACCTGGGCCTTGCAAAAACAGGCTTTGGTGTGAATCTTGGTCCTATCCAAATGCACCCAGCCCCAGCAGAGGAGACCTCAAGAAAAGGATTGTTGATAGCTCCAAACAGGGCACTCAGAGCCATTCACAAACCATGTCTAACAGTGGCCAGCACCAGAGACCCTCCAAAAAGACTGAGAGTCCTAGCAGATCTACCTAATACAGAAACAAACACAAACAGGCAGCCAAAATCAGGAGACAAGAAAACAAGCCCCAAATGAAATAACAAGAGAAGTCTCCAGAAAAAGAGCTAAGTGAAATGGAGATAAGCAATCTATCAGATATAGAGTTCAGAATACTGATTGTAAAGATGCTCAACAGGCTGAAAAAAGATACGGAAACTATGAAGGAAATGAAGAATGACATAGCAGAAATAAAGAATACATTGGAAGGAATAAACAGCAGATGAGAGGAAGCTGAGGATAGAAACAGTGAATTAGAAGACAGGGCAGAAAAAAACTCAATCTGAGATCCAAAAAGAAAAAGAATTAAAAAACAGGAGGACAGTCTAAGGGAGCTGTGGGACAGCATGAAATGTAACAATGTTCACATAATAGGAGTGCCAGAGGAGGTCGAAAGTAAGCGAGGGTTAGAGAACCTGTTTGAAGAAATAATGGCAGAAAAATTCTCTAACCTAGTGAAAGAAAACATCACACAAGTTCAGGAGGCACAGAGAGTCCCAAGCAAGAAGAATCCAAAGAGGCACATGCCCAGAAACATCATGATTAAAATGCCATGAATTCAAGGCAAAGAGAGAATCTTAAAGGAAGCTAGAGAAAAGCAATTTGTTACCTACAAAGGATCCCCCATGAGGCTGTTAGCTGACTTCTCATCAGAAACTCTACAGGCCAGAAGAGAATGACATGAAGTATTCAAGATAATGCAAAACAAGGATCTGAAACCAAGACTACTCTATCCAGCAAGGCTATCATTCAAAATAGATGGTGAAATAAAGAGCTACACCCCCCTCCCCAAAAAAAGTCTAAAGGAGTTTATCACCCCCAAACCATCATTACAGGAAATGTAAAAGGAACTTCTACAATTAGA
Source organism: Miniopterus schreibersii (assembly GCF_964146895.1). Classification (NCBI taxonomy): domain Eukaryota; kingdom Metazoa; phylum Chordata; class Mammalia; order Chiroptera; family Miniopteridae; genus Miniopterus; species Miniopterus schreibersii. The sequence goes on along the minus strand of NC_138111.1, from coordinate 68,606,777 downwards.
AATAGAAATAGAGAGAGAAACATAGGTATAAAGAATTAAAAGGGCAATAGATAAGTATCTATCAATAATAACCTTAAGTGTAAATGGATTAAATGTCCCAATAAAAAGATATAGGGTGGCTAAGAAAACTTGACCCAAATATATGCTGCCTGCAAGAGACACGCCTCAGAACAAAAGACTCACACAGGATGAGAGTGAAGAGATGGAAAAAATTTTTTAAAAAAAAATTTAAAAAAAGCTGGGGTAGCAATACTCATATCTGACAAAATAGACTTCCAAATGAAGACCATACAAGAGACAAGAAAGGTCGTTATAGAATTCTAAAAGGATCAATCAAACAAGAGGATATAACCCTGATAACATATATGCACCCAACATAGGAGCACCTAAATTTATAAAAAATCTTCTGGAGGACTTTAAGGGAGAGATGGACAGCAATACAGTCATACTAGGGAAATTAACACACCACTGAGTTCACTGGATAGATCTTCCAGACAAAAAATCAACAAGGAAACAGTGACCTTAAATGACACACTAGATTAGATGGATTTAATTGACATTTACAGAACATTCCACCCCAAAGCTACAGAATATATATTCTTCCCAAGTGCACATGGGACATTCTCAAAGATAGACTACATCTTATTACACAAAACAAGTCTCTACAAGTTCAAGAAGACTAAAACCATATCACCTATCTTCTCAGACCACAATGGCATGAAATTAGAAATCAATCACAATAAAAACACTAAAAAACATTCAAACACACAGAGGCTAAATAGCATGTTTTTAAACAATGAATGGGTTACCAAAGAGATCAAGAAAGAAATCAAAAACTTCCTGGAAACAAATGAAATGAACACACGACCCCTAATCTATGGGACACATGGAAAGCAGTCCTGAGAGGGAAGTTCACAGCACTAGTCCTATCCAAAAAAACAAGAAAAACTTCTAGTAGACTCTCTAACCCTACAACTTAAACACTTAGAAAGAGAACAACAAGCAAAGTCCAGAGTAAATAGAAGGAAGGAAATAATAAAGATCAGAGCAGAAATGACATAGAGACTAAAAAAAAAATACAAAAGATCAATGAAACCAAGAGCTGGTTCTTCAAAAAGATGAACAAGATTGATGAACCTTTAGCCAGGCTCATCAAGAAACAAAGAGAGAACCCAAATAAATAAAATCAGAAATGGAAGAGGTGAAGTAACAACTGACCCAACAGAAATACAAAGGATTGTAAGAAAATACTATGAACAACTATATGCCACCAAGCTGGACAACCTGGATGAAATGGACAAATTCCTAGAAAGATATAACCTTCCAAAACTCAATCAAGAAGAGTCGGAAAACCTGAATAGGCTGATAACTGCTGGTGAAGTTGAAGCAGTAATCAAAGGGCTCCCAGCACACAAAAGCCCTGGCCCAGATGGCTTCACAAGGGAGTTTTACCAAACATTTAAAGAAGAATTAACACCTATCCTCCTCAAACTATTCTGAAAAATCCAAGAGGAAGGAACACTTCCAAACTCTTTTTACAAGGCCAGCATCAGCCTAATTCCAAAACCAGATAAAAACACTACAAAGAAAAAGAATTACAGGCCAATATTCTGATGAACATAGAGGCTAAAATCCTCCACAAAGTATTAGCAAATCGGATCCATCAGTATAGTAAAAAGATCACACACCAGGACCAAGTGGGATTTATTCCAGGAATGCAAGGCAGTACAGTAGTCGCAAATCAATAAACGTGATACATCACATAAAAAGACTGAAAGACAAAAATCACATGATCACATCAATAGATGCAGAAAAAGCATTTGATAAAATCCAACACATTTTTGATAAAAACTCTCAGCAAAGTGGGAATAGAGGGATCATACTTCAACATAATAAAGGCCATATATGACACACCTACAGCCAACATCATACTCAATGGGAAAAATTAAAACCATTTCCCCTAAGAACAGGAACAAGACAAGAATGTACCCTTTCATCACTCTTATTCAACATAGTACAGGAAGTCCTAGCCACAGAGATAAGACAGGAAGAAAGTACAAAAGGCATCCAAACTGGAAAGGAGAGGACAAAAGTGTCATTATTTGTAGATGACATGATATTGTACATAGAGAATCTTAAAGACTCCACCAAAAAACTACCAGATTTAATAAATGCATTCAGCAAGGTAGCAGGATACAAAATTAACACCCAGAAATCGATGGCATTTTTATACACCAATAATGAACTCTCGGAAAGAGAAATTTTTAAAAAATCCCATTTACCATTGGAACTAAAAGAATAAGATAGCTGGGAATAAACTTAACCAGAGATGTAAATACCTGTACTCAGAAAACTATAAGACACTGAAAAAAGAAAAAGAGGAAGATATAAAAAAATGGGAAAACACACCATGTTCATGGATTGGAAGAATTAACATCATTCAAATGTCCATACTACCCAAAGCAATCTATAAATTCAATGCAATTTTTATTAAAATACCAACAGCACATTTCACAGATCTAGAACAAACAGTTCAAAAACTTATATGGAACCAAAAAACACCCCAAATAGCCATGGCAATCTTAAGAAAGAAGAACAAAGTTGGAGGGATCACAATACCAGATATCAAGTTATACTACAAAGCCACTGTCATCAAAACAGCCTGGTTCTGGCACAAGAACAGACATATAGAGCAATGGAACAGAACAGAGAACCCAGAAATTCACTCTCGCCATTATGGTCAGTTAATACTTGGCAAAGGAGGCAAGTGCACACAATGGAGTAAAGACAGTCTCTTCAATAAATGGTGCTGGGAAAATTGGACAGGTACATGCAAAAAAGGGAAATTAGACTACCAGCTTACACTGTACACAAGAATAAACTCAAAATGGATAAAAGACTTAATTGTAAGATGCGAAGCCATAAGAATCCTAGAAGAAAATGTAGACAGCAATATCTCAGACATCTCTTGTAGCAATATGTTTGCCGATGCATCTCCTAGGGCAAGAGAAACAAAGGAGAAAATAAACAAATGGGACTGCATCAAACTAAAAAGCTTCTGCACAGCAAAAGAACCATCAACAAAAGGAAAAGGGAGCCCACTGTATGAGAGAACATATTTGCCAATGACACATCTGATAAAGGGTTAATATCCAAAATATATAAGGAACTCATGCAACTGAACAAAAAGAAGACAAACAATCCAGTTAAAAAATGGACAAAGGACCTGGATAGACACTTCTCCAAAGAGGACATACAGGTGGCCAAGAGACATATGAAAAAATGCTCAAAGTTGCTAATCACCAGAGATGCAAATTAAAACCACAACGAGGTGTCACCTCACACCTGTCAGAATGGCTCCATCAACAAATCAACAAACGACATGTGCTGGCGAGGGTGTGGGGAAAGGGGAGCCCTGGTGCACTGCTGGTGGGAATGCAGACTGGGGCAGCCACTGTTGAAAACAGTGTGGAGTTTCTTCAAAAGATTAAACATTGACCTACCATTTGACCCAGTGATCCCACTTCTAGGAATATATGCTAAGAATCCTGAAACACTAATCAGAAAGAACATATGCGCCCCTATGTTCACAGCAGAGCAATTTACAGTAGCTAAGATCTGGAAACAGCCCAAGTGCCCATCAGTAGCTGAGTGGATACAAAGCTGTGGGACATTCACACCATGGAATACTATGCAGCTGTAAAGAAGAAGGATCTCATACCCTTTGGGACAGCAGGAGGGACCTGGAGAGTATTATGCTGAGTGAAATAAGCCAGGCAGAGAAAGACAAGTACCACATGATCTCACTTATATGTGGAATATAATAAACAAATAAACTGATGAACAAAATGGATCCAGAAACTTAGAAGCATGGAACAGACTGAGGGATCTTGGAGGGAAGGCGGGGTGGGGGAGGGGTTGGGCAGAGATTAACCTAAGAACTTATATGTTTATATGCATAACCCATGGACACAGACACTGGTCTGGAGAAGGCCTGGGGGTGGGTGGGGTGGATACGGGGTGGAGGAGATCAATGGGGGTAAAAAGGGGACATCTGTAATATTTTCAATAATAAAGATTTAAAAAATTTTTTAAAGAAAAAATCTGGGGGGAAAATAAAAATGAAAATATTAGAAAAGGGTATAGGTGGTTAGTTATCTTCTATTGCATAATAACTATTTTTATGCCTAGGGGCTTTCTAGGCATAAAAAGCTGATAGAACTGGCCACGTGCTAGTTGAAAATTACTACAAACAAAATTAAATGTGCAATAAGCAAGGGAAACGTTTGCATGAACTAGGGTAAAGTTTAACGGTCATAGTACTACAGGAGCTAGCAAATTAGGTGAAAAAAACCTAACAGAAATAAACAGGGGTGGGGTGGGGGGAGAATTGGAAGGCGATTGTGGAAGAGTACACACCTCCAGCTGTAGGGTAAGCAGGCCTGGGGGTCATTAGAGCGCGGTGGCAGCTAGCACTGCTGCATGGCTCCCTGAAGGTTCTGAGAGAGTTGACCCCACAGGTCCTCATCGCAGGGAAAATATTTCCCTAACTCTAAGAGGTGATGGGTGTTAACTAGACTGATTGTGGCGATCCTTCTGCAATCAATGTAAGTCACGTCATTAGGTGGTACACCCAGACTTGCACGATGTGTGTCGATAATATCTCAGTAAAGCTGAAAATAATGGACAGACCTTCAAAACAGGAAATACAAGCGTGCAAGTGCATGTCGGTGTCAAGGTTGACCTCCCAGAGACAGGAGGCTAAGGTCTGAAGCCAGTGGGATGGTGGGTTTTACCGACCAGACTGGAAATACTGAAAATGCTGCCTCCTGGGATGTCAGCTCTGCTGCTGCTGAAATTGTAAATGGGAACATGTCTGGAAGTCAAATTTTAACAATGTGTATCAAGAATATTAGAAATTCTTAAAAATCTCTGACCTAAGAATACCACTTCTATGCCCCGCCTGGCGTGGCTCTGCGGTTGAGTGTCGACCTGGGATCCAGGCGATCGGGGTTCGATTTCCGGTCAGGGCACATGCCCAGTTGCAGGCTCGATCAATGACTCTGTCATCATTGATGTTTCTCTCTCTCTCTCTCTCTCTCTCTCTCTCTCTCTCCTTTCCTCTCTCTGAAATCAATAAAGATATATATATTTTTTAAATCCCACTTCTAGGAATATGCACAAAGGAAATTAAGTGGAAAACAGAAAAAACTGTGCCCCAGAGATGTTACAGCAGCATTGCTTCTAATGGTCAGACCCTGGGGCAGCCTCGCCCTGCAGCAAACTGCTCTGGGGGGGCGTGACGGCCGCTGGAGGGCGCTCGTGAGGGCCGCTGGCTGAAGGAATTCCAACGCAGACACTAGAGGAAACTGAGGGCGAAGCCTGCTTTCAGCATGGTGGCCATAAACATGTGGTGTGGTTTTATTGCCTGCACTTTGCAAAATTTTCTCCTGGGATATTCTTAGCCTGGAGTCATGGGCCCCCTGCTGGTAGAAGATCTCAAAGAAACCCCAAAATTCTATCCGAAAGCTAGTGTATCTGTGCCCTTCTCCCACTTATGAAAAAGCTTTTTCCCTCTGACCTGCAGGGAAAGTTGAGCCTTTTTTTTTTAATGTCTTTATTGATTTCAGCAAGAGGACAGGAAAGAGAGAGAAAAACATCAATGATGAGAGAGTCACTGATCGGCTGCCTCCTGCACGCCCCCGATTGGGGATCGAGCCCACAGCCCGGGCCTGTGCCCTGACCGGGAATCGAACCGTAATCTCCTGGATCCTAGGTCGATGCTCAACCACTGAGCCACACGGGCCGGGCAAAGCTGAGCCATTTTTGACAAGAAAGTAAAGAGGCTCTAATCACCCTCTTTCCCTTCACAGCCACCTTCCCCCCGGGAAAGGAAAGCCTGCCACCCCTGGTGTCTCCAGAGCTCCGGTGACAGTGGGTGAAGAGGCTGCCAGTGAGGTCCGAGGTTTGACGCAACAGCAGCAGCATGAGGCTGGAAGGGGGACACACTTTCTCTTTGGTTGGTTAGTTTTGCACATCTCCTTTTTTTTACTTTTTTTCAAATTCGGGAAACTTCCTGGCTCTCTCCCCACCTGCCTGAGCAAAGATGCGGGTGGACCATGTATCCCAGTGCAGATTCATCCAGCCCTGAGCCTGCAAAACTCTCTGTGCTGCTTCTGCTCCGCAGACCCGGGAGAATAAAGACATCGCCACGCCTGTTTGCGCTCAGAATGCCTCAGGCAGAGGGCTTTCGGGGTCTCTCTAGTGTTCTACACACCCTGACGGAGGGGCCCCCACTGCTCTTGGCCTCCAGAGCTGAACGTCCAGGCACATCAACACCATCAGAGTGGCCGAGGGGACACCCAGCCCCAGGACCAGTCTATGGGCTCAGCATGATGCCCTAAGGGTCCTTTGGATTGTGCTGTGGCCTTTTAACCCCCCGTGTTCCCTTCCTGGGAAATGACAGAGCCTGTGGAGAAACGCACGGCCCACACTGTGTCCAGGCGCAGTCACTGCCCGTGGTGCACAGAGGTCTCAGGCTCTCTCCAAAACCAAGCTCTGGGCTAAGTCCCGCGTTACGTTTCGACTGTGAGCTGGCCGTGCATGGCCTGGGTCTCCTGCAGGCTGGGCTGCCCCCTGTTTCTGAGGTCAGGTTTTGGGGGTTGAGGGGACAGCACACACCTTTACGTATTTGCTATTATTCACTAACTGGCACTTCGTTCCCTCGCTCCGTCGCTGCACAGCACTGTCTCCCTCAGGCTGGTGCTGAGGCCGGAGACGGGGTGTCTGGGGACCACACTGGCCTTCCTCAGCAGCATCAACTCCTGCTCGTGATCCTGACCCCCTTGGGGTTAGGACTCCATCTTAAATTGACAAAATCATTTTGAAACGTACCCCAAAAATGCCAGGATGCCACCATCATTTGCCACGTGGTTAAGTCCCAATTTTAGTTTTTACATTGCATGATGTGACCGTGAGGTGCAGAGGGTGGCAACGTGGTCAGTCCTTACTTGGCCGGCATGTGGCGGGCAACTTCCTCCAAAAAACCTAAACTTTATTTTATATAACAATATATAAATTTTATGTTCAATACATAATTTCAAACTTACACAAAATACACAGATGCGTCATTTTATATGTGATTTTTATGAATGCCTATTAAATAAAAAGGAGGACTCCAAAGGGGAAGCTGAAATCTCACCAACACCGGAACAGACCCAGCAGGCGGACAACCCCTCTGAATGGCCCCCTTCCCTGGCAATGCCATCCCAGGGCCCTAGCCTCGGGCCTCCACCTGCCACCACGCCAGCCCATTTTGGTGTGAATTCTAGAATGCACCTCAAGTTCAGAATCACGAAAGAGGGAAAGACTCCTGGATTAAAAATCCTGTTCCAGGAGCACGTTCACTTGGAGCCCCCTTGCCAAGAACTCAAAGAAGCCGCAGTAAGGACACGGTGCCACGGGTGGGCTGGGAATCAATCTTTTTAACGGCACCTTCCACGTAGCTGAGGGTCAGCCTGCCCTGTCCTGTTGGTCACAGCAGACACAGTTCTGGAAGATGCCTCAGCTTGGTGGCAAACAGTCTGCCAAGGGAGACTTTGAGACACCCTCTCCCCTCTCTTCCCCTGACTCTGCCTCTCATCTCTCTCCCCCCTCTCCCGCCTCTCCCCCTGTCCTCCCTCTCCCCCCTCTCCCTATCTCCCTCTCTCCCCCCTCTTCCCCTCTCCCCCTCTCCCTCTCCCCTCCCCCTCCCCCTCTCCCCCTCTCCCCCCTCTTCCCCTCTCCCCCCTCTCCCTATCTCCCTCTCTCCCTCCCCCTCTCCCCTCTCCCCCTCTCCCTCCCCCTCCCTCCCCCTCTCCCCCTCTTCCCCCTCCCCCCACTCCCCTCTCCCCCCTCCCCCTCCCCCCTCTCCCCCTCTTCCCCCTCCCCCCTCTCCCCCCTCTCCCCCCTCTCCCCCCTCTCCCCCCTCTCCCCCCTCTTCCCCTCTCCCCCCTCTCCCTATGTCCCCTCTCCCTCCCCCCTCTCCCCTCTCCCCCCTCTCCCTATCTCCCCCTCTCCCTCTCCCCTCCCCCTCCCCCCTCTCCCCCTCTCCCCCATCTCCCCCTCTCCCTCCCCCCTCTCCCTCTCCCCTCTCCCCCCTCCCCCCTCCCCCTCTCCCCCCTCCCCCCTCTTCCCCCTCCCCCCTCTCCCCCCTCTCCCCTCCCCCTCCCCCCTCTCCCCCCTCTCCCTATCTCCCCCTCTCCCTCCCCCCTCTCCCCTCTCCCCCTCTCCCTCTCCCTCCCCCTCCCCCCTCTCCCCCTCTCCCCCTATCCCCCTCCCCCCTCTTCCCTCTCCCCCCTCTCCCCCCTCTCCCCTCTCTGCCCCCCTGCCTCTCAGCCTTTGGCCTGGAAAGATGAGGACTGTCCGGGCAGCTGGGCCGTCTCTCAGTGGACCCGTTGTCTCTGTCCTGCGAGGGGGGCAGTGGCTGTTAGAGAATGCTGCATTTGTTCAGTTTGCCACTTTGGTGGAAATTCATCATCAAGTACCCTGACAAAAGGCTAAAGGCACCCCAAAACTCCCAACTCATTTCGCTCTCCTGTTCCCAGGGCAGCACCCACCTGGACGCCCGTGGTGTGGGCTCAGGGACATGGGTGGGGTGAATACTAAAGTGAGGTGGGTAGTGACCCCGCCTCGGGGTCGCTGTGAGTGAGGCGGGGGGACACACCTAGTGGGACGAGCTGCTCCCCCACTTGGCCCGCCTCGGCCGGATTGGCCTTGAGTGTACCCGAGGTGCACTCTGAAGGGCTTCACTTTTCCTTGTCTTGCCTGATTCTGGAGCTGGTGTCTGTTCGTCCGCCCCCTAAGTCACTGGCCTTGAGGACACGGAGGGAGGGGTGTCGCTCCCCACGGGGCTGGCTCCTTCCCCCTCTTCTGGGGGACCCTGCCCTGAGTGACTGTTTAAGGAAGCCCCCCCAGTCTCCCCCCAGCCTCCCCCCAGCGCCCTGCTGCTTCTGGTTATGACGCTGGAAGCTGTGGCCCCCGCTGGGCTCCTTGTTTCGGTTCCGTGACTGCTGCCTGCGGGGCCTCAGGGCCCAGAGGACAGGTGCCCGCCCGCCCGGACCTCCACAGAGCGGCGAGTGCTGGGTGCTTCTTTTCATCTTGTAACAGCGTTCTTGAGATGTAATTCACGTGCCATGTGACACCCCCATTTATGTGCACAAATCAGTGGGTTTTGTATTTTTATTTATCATTATTGTTGAGAGTATTACAGATGTCCCCCTTTGTCCCCCCATGTCTTAAACCAAAACGAAGTATCCACCCCGGTGGTGACAACCAGGGCTCTCCTCTGCCGCCGCCGTCATTCGGCGGGGACTCGGTGAGGGAGGCGGGGCCGGGGCGGGCCGGGGGCGGGGGCGGGGGCGGGGCCGGGCGGGGCCGGGCCGGGGCGGGGCCGGGGGCAGGGCCGGGCCGGGGCGGGGCCGGGGCGGGGCGGGGCAGGGCGGGGCAGGGCGGGGCCGGGGCGGGGCGGGGCAGGGCGGGGCAGGGCGGGCAGGGGCGTGGCGGGGGCGGGCCGGGGGCCGGGCGGGGCAGGGGCAGGGGCAGGGGCGGGGCGGGGCCGGGGCGGGGCGGGGCCGGGGCCGGGGCGGGGCCGGGGGCCGGGCGGGGCGGGGCCGGGCGGGGCCGGGGCGGGGCGGGGCAGGGGCGTGGCGGGGGCGGGCCGGGGGCCGGGCGGGGCAGGGGCAGGGGCAGGGGCGGGGCGGGGCCGGGGCGGGGCGGGGCCGGGGCCGGGGGCGGGGCGGGGCGGGGCCAGGGCCGGGGCGGGGCCGGGGCGTGGCGGGGCGGGCCGGGGGCCGGGCGGGGCGGGGCCGGGGCCGGGGGCGGGGCGGGGCGGGGCAGGGGCCGGGGCGGGGCGGGGCCGGGGCGGGGCGGGGCCGGGGCGGGGCCGGGGCGGGGCGGGGCCAGGGCGGGGGCGGGGCCGGGGCCGGGGCCGGGGCGGGGCCGGGGTGGGGCGGGGCAGGGGCCGGGGCGGGGCGGGGCGGGCTCCTGCGGGGACGCGGGGCGTGCGGGAGGCGCAGCGGGAGCCGGGCCGGGGAGGCGGCGGCCGTGGTCCCCTCGCTGCGGGAGGCCCCGCGATGCCGCTGCGCCGGCTCCTGAAGACGCTAATTAAACGGGGCCTCTCGTCAGGACAACAGGATAATCTTGTTTTAAGTTTATTAAAACTGGGCCAGTACGGCAAGGAAGGGCCTGGCGCCCGCCGGCTGCCCAGCGCCCTGGAGGGGGGCCTCGGGCCGTCGGGGGCCGGCCGGGGACGAGCTGCCGGCCCGCGCCCCCCTGGGTGCCCTCCGCGCCCCCTGGGTGCCGTGCGCGGGGCCCTGGGTGCCGGCCCGCTCCCCCCTGGGTGCCGTGCGCGGGGCCCTGGAGTCTGGGAGATGCGTGCCCGGGGGAAGGAGGGGGAAGGAGGGGAAAGGGGGGGGAAGGGGGGCGAAGGGGGGAGAAGGGGGTGGCGCAGCGTGCTCCCCAGGGGGAGGGCGAGAGGACAAGGTCATCTTTATTTTTATTTATTGATTTAGAGCGAGAGGAAGAAAGAGAGGAGTCGCCTTGCCCCACCTGGATGCATTCCTTGACTGACTCTCACATGTGCCCTGACCAGGATCAGACCTAACCTTGGCCTGTGTGGACAGCCCTCTAACCAGCCGAGCTACCTGCCAGGGCCAACGGGATCATCTCTGGAAGGAGAGACCCATGCTTAGCTTAGTGTGGAAAAAGTACATATGTGAGTACCCACGAAGACTCCGAGAAATTAGAGAAAACAAGGGAAGATGAGCTCTATCAGATATTAAAACACATTATAACATAGGAATTAAAAGTTTCCTATGACAGATGGATGAATATTCGATATGAAGAGGCCAAAAAGAGACCCAGATGTACATAAATATGGAAACAAACACAGACAAAGGCAATTCTTCAAGTCTCTGCTTGTGGCCCCACCGCTGACCACCCCAGGATCCTTCCAGTACAGCCACAGGCCTGCATCCTGCCTGCCCACCCCCCCTCAAGCTGGGCACCCAGCTGGCCTGCAGGGGTGTCACAGACACCCTCGTGCTCAGGTGCAGTCATGTGATCCAGTGAGGGCCAGGGAGATGGGGGCAGAATTCTCAGTGTGAATTCGCTTGTGCTGTGCCATACCGTAGCCAGTAGCCACATGAAGCCAGTTCGTTTTAAGTGTAAATTAATTAAACTCAAGCATCACTGAAAACTCAGCTGCTCAGTCACACTAGTCACATTTCACACATGCCTGGCTGGTGTGTTTCCATGAACGTAGTCATCTCCAACTTACAAACAAGTCATTTCCCAGGCTCCCCTGGAAGGAGACCTGGCCCATACACAACAGTGACCACCTGCAGTCAGACAGGAAAGGACAACACCTAGGGCAGGGCTGGGACCAGGTGAGGTAATGTAAGGAGGCAGTGTTCTCAGGGTCATGGAGTGAGGGTTACCTTGAGCTCTGCCCCTGGACACCCTGCGGGCCTGCGGTGGTCCTGGCCCTGCATTGGGAAGCAAAGAGCATTGGGGTAGAGAGAGCAGGTGTACCTGGCCTGCGGACAGCTCCCTGCTGGATGGTCATGGAGAGGAAAACCTATGGTATTTCCTGCACAGCCCAATGCCCTTACTAATGCCGTAGGGGAGAGGTTATCCCCAAGTCATGGTGGACAACAGCACACCATTTAGAAAAATAAAGATGAGTCACTCTTGTATTCTTTATCAACTCATTTACAAGTTCATTATAGTCCAATGGAAGTGCTGGAAGGCACATGTAGGAACAGCTAGAGACTGGCATCTGGTTCATCAGTGTAGGACTGGACAGACTAATGTACAGTGTGCTCACACGCGAAAGAATTCAGCAAGTCAACAAACACAGAGCATCTTCTATGCACCAGTTCTGCGAACCAGGCGTGAATGGAATTCCTGCTCTCGGGGTTACATTCTGTCTGGGGAGGAAGATGGTACACAGATGACAGATAGATAGATGAGAGATGTGATGGATATGACAGATGATTGATAGATATATAGATTATTGATAATTGATAGTTAGATAGTGTAGGGGAGCAAAACTTGCCACCCTGAAAGATATACTATAAAACATTGGTTGTTCTGAATTAGAGTTGCTTGAGAAACAGCTGTGTAAGACTCTCCGTCCCCTGAGAACAGGGTGCCCATGTGACAGGCGCCCGCTCTGCACCAGCGGGTAGGAGACATCATTATCACCAGTCAGGGAATTCAGAGCCTAGGAGACTGGACTCTGCTCAGTCTCTTCACCAGCTGGTGCCCAAGCCCAAGCCTCTTTGTCCTGTCAGCTCTTCACAAATGTGAATCGCTTCTTTGTCTAAAAGGTGTAAAAGCTGACCACTCTGGCCATTTCTTTAGGTCCCATATCTATGAGACCTCCACAAGTACAAAATTAAACTTGATTCTCTCCAGTTAATCTGTCTGCTGTCAATTTAATTCTTAACCCAGCCAGAAAAACCTAGACGCATAGAAGGAAATATTTTTCCTCCCCAACAATCGATATAGACAGATAGATGGTAGAAGATTGATAGGTATATAGATTATTGATTGATAGGTCAGATAGGTAAGTAGATGGATAGATAAACAGATAACATCATAGAAGGGCCTTGGTGAAAATCAAGCACAACAGGAGTGAGGTGCCACGTGGAGCAGGATGGTCAGGGAAGAAGCCTCTGAGGAGCCATTGGTCAGGGGCCTGAATAATTGGAAAGTGTGAGTCCTGCAGAGAGGTGGGGGCACTCCAGGGAGAGGGGAAAGAGAGGTGTGGTGGGGGTGGAGAGAGTGGGGCACAGAGAAAGGAGATCAGCAGGCTGGTGACGAAAGAAGGATTTGGGCTTTAGTCTGAGGTACTGAGAAGCAGGGAAATGACAGATCAGATTTCAACATCAAAAGGCCCCGTCTCCTTGCTGTGTGGACCACACATTCCAGGAGGTAGGGAATGGGTGCCAGGAGCCCAGCCAGGGGACAACAGTGGCTGACCAAGTGGCAGGCTAGGGGGTCTGGAGGAGGCCTGGGGGTGGACAAGGGAGGGGTGGGAGGAGGGAGGTGGGAGCCCTCTGAGGAGCCAGGTGTGGGAATTTGGAGACTGTCCCAGATGTTTGGCTTGAGCAGTGGGAAGATGGGAGATCTGGTGTACAAATATTCAGTAGGTGGCAATAGATGCTGTGAAGTGAGAAATACAAATTGCAGACCGGCTGGGGTAGGATGCTGCCGCGTGTGAGTGTGTGTGTGTGTGTGTGTGTGTGTGTGCACGTGTGCGCACCTGTGTGCAGTGCCACAAGCAGGGCGCAGGTCAGTCTATCTTTGAATCCGACCCTGGCCCCACACACGGAAAGCCCTCAGTCTGAGCTTATTTTAATATTTTGTCAATAAGTCAAGTTTCCTCTGCCACCTGTTCTATTCCTTGTCCTGCAATTTAGACTGGCACGCCCTCGTGTGCCCCCCTCGCCAACCCGCCCCAGGAGCGCGGCCGGGCTGCGGCCCACACGGCTGCGTTTCACCCGCCCGTGCATTCTATCTGCAGGCGGGCGCGCACTGCTTTCCACTCCACACTCCCCGCTGAGGTTCGCTCCATGGCTGTGGGCATTTGCAGGTCTCCTGGGAAGCCACTCTCTGCGCCACCAGGCTCAGGGCTCTTGCAAACGGTGCTGCTTGTGTTCTGGTGACACAGGCTCAGTGGGGATAGACCTCGGGATTCCTGGCTCATAGGGTATGCGGCTTTTCAGCTTCAGCAGAATTGTCAAACCAGTTTCCACAGGGGAGACTTCATCTGCTCCACCTGCCTCCTACTTGGCAGTCGCATCTTTGTAACCGAATCATTCTGCGGGGTGTGGCTGGTGTCAAACTTGGGTTTGTTCAACGGGCTTTCAGTTCTTCGGGCTGAGGTCCGAGGTACGTTATCATCGTTCAGTCAGAGGCCCGTCTCTGTTTTTTATTCGCTCACGTACTTATGCTCCTTTGCCTGTCCCCGCTCCTCCTCCGGCACAAGGAACTCATCCCAGGGCTCTTGCCCGCGGGCTGTGTGCGTGTGTTCTTGCGCCGTGTGGGGGTTTCTCGTGCGTGTGCACATTTTCAGCGGCATAAATGAAACGCTGCACACCCACCTCCTGCCTCACTCTGCTTGCATTCGTCACTCCGCGTAGTGCTCTCACGAGCCACGCATGCTGCTGTGAGCTCAGGTCCCTGCGAAGCATGTTGAAAACCGACCACCTGTCTCTCAGCCCACAGGATCCTCTTTGCTCTTCAACCTTCCAAGACCTGCGGAGCGAGGCATCCTGCTGCGGAGCGTGGTTTCCGTTCCTCTGCTCTACTAGATCCTCTGACCTGCGCACTCTCGCTGCTGCGCGTCTCACTCTGGGGCCACCACCAGGTTCATTCGCAGGGTCCCAGTGGTGGACAGCATGGGACAGCATGGCCCTCAAGCCAGGTGGGCTCCTGCCATTCGTGTCTCCGATGACTGATGGGGGCTAGCCTCTCCTCGCGGGGCCCTGAGCCTTCTGCGTCCCCTCCTCTGTGACGCACCTGTCCATGCCGTTTGCGCATCCCCACTGTCCTTCCTCTTAGTCACTGTTCATTACTTCTGTATCAGAAATATTCATTTTTTCTATGTAAACCAGAGTCACAAGAGCTCTACTTAGCACCTGTGCCTTTGGGATTTGTTTAAGCAATTGAGTTGGCCTGAGGTTTTTCTAACAAAGGAAGGAAATTCCCTGCCTACCAGTCCAGCCTCCAGGAGCGCCAGCCCTGCTCCTTCACGAGGGCTCTGCCCTGATCCAGGGCCCCACACCCGAATCTCTGGGACTTTTCAGCAAACACTTCAGGTGTCAGTCCCTCGGGAAAGGGGAGCCCATGCAGGTGGGATGTGGATGAGTGCTGGAAGGTTCATCCCCACAGGGAAGATGAATGGGGCAGCGAGCACAGAGCCTGCAGGGAGGTGCGTCCAGCTGGTCCAGGAGGGGCTGTGGTGCAGGTGACCCGGGCCTTTTTAAAACAACTTCATTGAGGCCAGAATTTACTGGAAATGGTTTAAACTACAGCGTGGAGATTTGCATTCAGATTTCCTGGTGATGAAAGACAGGGAGACCCTGCAATTATTCCTGGAGGCTCCCTTTCTGCGCAGTTTCTGCCAGCTCCGGCCTTCTGGGAACAATGATTCTTACGCAAGTGCCCCAGCTTCCTCTAAAGGCCTGAGGAAAGGTGAAGGCCCACCCAGCTTGGCTGGCTTAACCTGAAAAGGTGTTAGAGCCCTCCCATACTCAAACACCATGTTCCTTAATGTCCCATTAGAGTCAAACCGTTTTGTTCCCAAGATTTGCTTGATCAAACCTGCAACTCGGTGGCTTTGCTTGGCTTGAGGCATGAATGAGGTCAGGAGAACAGCTGGGAGGCATAGCTGAGGCCCAGAGCTTGGGGACCAGCAGGCCCTTTGCAGTTACTACTATTGCTATGGTGCTGGAGAGGCCAGCAGTGGAGGCCGGCTGGTCCTGGAGGACTGAAGCTCCCTGCCTCCAAGGAGGATCCCCTATGTGCCTCTCTCTGAGGGCTCAGTAGAGCTCAGCATCTTGGGTTTTCCCAAAATTAGCCTCCCATCTCCAGAAAGCTGCTGTTGTTTCTGGTGGTGTTGAAGCACTTGCCATGTCACCTGCAAGCCGTGAGTTCCCTGTCCCCACATCCCAGAGGCCACTGCAGATAGCAGGACAGGAGAGCAGATGGTCCTGAAAGAAGCGTGATATTTGAAAGGCCAGCTGGACCCTTCTTCCTCCTCTGCTTCTGGGTTGTCTGTTTGCTGAAAAACTCAGCGTAAGCAGCTGTGTCTGTCTGCCCAACTGAGGGCTTCCAGGAGGTTGAGTGTTAGGCACTGTTATGGGCTGAGTTGTATACGTCCCCCAAAATTCATAGGCTGAAGACTCAACCCCTCAGACCCCAGAATGGGACTGTGTTTGGAGATGGGACCTTTACACGGTAATTAAGGTAAAATGAGGTCACTAGGGTGGGCCCTAATCCAATCTGTCTGGTTAAGACACAGACCTGCACAGAAGAAAGATTATGTGAGGACAGAGAAAAAGCAGCCATCTACCTGCCAAGGAGAGAGCCCTCAGGCAAAACCAGCCCTGCCGACACCTTGATCTCAGACTCTCAGATTCCAGACTGCAAGAGAACAGGTTTGTGGTGCTTTGTTACACAGCCCAGCTGACTGACACAGGTGCCGAGAGTTGAAGGGAGAGACAGGGGCCTATGAGCCCTGAGTGACCTGCCACCTGAGACCAGAGGGGCCTATCTCCTCCTGGTTGGGCCAATGCCTGGGAAGCCCTGGCAGGGAGAAGGGGACACGGTCATCCTCCCATTGAACAATTCTTAATCAACATGTGCTGAACGAGGCAGGGCACGCTGAGGGATTTCCTGAAACATGGAGAGCCTTGCTCCTTCCAGCAGGATGGCCTGAGAATGGCCCTCCTGGACATTGTGTTCCTCTCTGACTCCAGGGTTCTCGAGTGGAGGGTACTGCTACTTGTTCCCTGGTTTTCTCCACAGCACCTCCAGGTAGGGTGAGGGCTGGGGACACATCTATAACCGCTGGCCGGTCAGGGTGACTCTCGGGACAAGGCCAAGCTCCCAGAGCTGGGTTACTCCATGTCTGCCTGGGCTGTGGACGGGCCTCACCCACCTGACCGTGTGTCCGTTTCATGGGCACCCCCGCAGCTGCGCTCCAGCAACCCTGACGCCGCCGTCCCAGGGCAGGCCTCCGTTGCTGAGAGTCCGCAGAGGGTCCCTGGGGCCCGGCCTGCGTTGCTGAGACTCCCTGTGGCTGTGGAGCCCCCCAGAGGGAAGCCGTGGTCATGGCTGGGGTTTCTCGGGTTCCCATAGAAGCTGGGAGAGGGAGGAGGAGCGCTGGCCTTGTCCGGGGAGATTTACAAACAAGACAGCAGCCTGTAAAGATACTGGCGCAATTAAAACTGTCTCCTGTGATCCAGAAGCCTCACAAACCCTTTCCCACAAGATTCGCGCCATGGCCAGGAGCGTCCCCACCATCCCCCTCTTCCCGTGGACCTGGGCCTTCCTTCAGCCACCTGGTTACTTGGTTCTTCCAGAAAGGCCCGGTGCTGGCCTCACGCAAGATGCTCCGTGAGTCTGCTTTGAAGGAAAGGTCAGGGAGAGGAGCCTGCGGGGTGGGGGGCGACCAGCACACTGAGCCCATCGTCCTGAGCGAGCTCCTGTCCCCCAGGGAGCACGACGCTGCTATGGCAGCCCTGAGGCTCCGCAATTCCCTCAGTGCAGAGGGTTAGTCTCTGGTCCAACTCACAGCAGAGGCCGTGTCATCACCATGAAAAGATAATGACACCCCTGGGAAGGCCTCGGACCTGTTGGCAGGGAAGGGGCACTGGAACCTCCATAAAGGGCCAGGTGTGTCGCAGCCCATGGCCCCCAGCAGTTTCCGAGCCCCCGCCCTCCTCCCTCACCTGCCCAGCCCTTGAGGTCCTCAGGGTCATCAGAGACCCCCGTCACATCGGGTGTAGACTCTGCCGGCCCAGATGCTTGTCCAGTGAGTTACTACCCCCAGGCTCGCATTCATGCAGCCTTTCCCCCCAGGCTGAAGACGATCGTTCACAGCAGCAAAGTCGTCACGAGCGTATGTGAGGAAAGGAGGGTAAAGGGACTGACTTGTCTGTTTTGGAAAAAGAAACCTGAGGAGTAAACGGATGTAGGAAAAAATGGTTTCTGCCCAATCACTGAGGGTGCTGGCCCTAAAACCCTGGAGCCTTAATCCCAGAGGTTCCTATTTACCCGGAATAAGGAGAAATCTTTGATATGACATATGAAGGAGCCCCCAGCCAACCTCCCTGTCACCCCGCAGCCAGATAAAGAAAATGTCCCCTTTACCCTGTAAGATGTGCCACCTCCCCCAGCAATGAAGAAGAGCCCCCCGGGTCAGCCCAGGTCCCCAGTGAGGACACACAGGAGGACCAGGGACAACGCAAACGAAACCAGAGCAGCTAAAACCTGCTGAGATGAGGACCCCGCGGGAGAGGGGCCTGGGAGCAGAGCCCCGCGGGCTGGCCTCAGAGTGGACGGGGGTCTCGGGGGGAGACTGGGGAGCAGAGCAAGGGGAATTTTAGATGTGTGGTCTCCGGTTGGGGACTGGATCGTCTCAATTATTTTTCAAACAATGCAAGTAGTCATTGGAATTCCTTCTTAATTCTATTGCCAATGAGGGTGTTTTTGAGAGAGACCATGCCTAGGGACAGTGGGTTTCGTGTGGAGTAGAGCGTGTCAGCCAGGATTTAGAGCTTGATTCATGTTATCTACCCTCGGGTTACAATCATCCTTCCAGGTCTTAGTCAAGGGGACCCCCACAATTGTTCTTCTCATTCCCCAAAGACAAAGTCAGAGGATATTGCAGAAATAACACTGAACATGCAATTACAATTGTGGGAACGTTGTAAAGATTAGAAATTCACGTTTAAAGCAGCCAACTTTACTTACACAGCATTTTGTCAGTTTACTAAATTAAATAACCTTGTGGTGTTGCAAACTTATTTCTCAACAAACAGGCAGCTTGAACACATGCATATGATTTCACTCCCTGACAAGACATCAAAATGATGGCAAATGTTTCTTTAAATGGTATAAAAACAAAAGAGGAAACAAGAAGAAATGTTTGGAAGCTCCACAAAACAGCCCACACACAGTGACCCCAGCCAGCACTGGGAGATGGGGACCAACTGGTTTACCCCAGGGAATCCTCCAAGAACTGGGCCCTGGTGGCTCCTGATCCCTCTTGAAGTAGAGATGTGGCACATATTAGGACCCCTGGGATCTGTTCATGAAGTCCTTAGACCCTAGACTCCCTCCCCACTGGAAGAATTAGGGTCCAGGGAGCAGCGACTGCTATGGTCTGAATGTTTGTGTGCCCCTAAAATGCACATGTTGAAGCCTCCCCCCCACCCCCCATGTACTAGTATCTAGAGATGAAGCCTTCGGGAGGTGATTAGGCCATGAAGGTGTGGCGCCGTGATGGGATTAGTGCCCTTGTGACACACCTGGGCTCTATCCATGTGAGGACACATTAAAAAGGTGGCCATCTGCAAGCAGGAAAGAGCTCTCACCAGGAGCGACCATGCCAGCACCTTGATCTCAGACTTCAGCCTCCAGAGCTGTGAGAAATGAAAGTCTATAGAGTTTTGTGATGCAGCCCGAGCTGACCACACAGCCACACTGCGCGCGTCTCAAGCTCCCCGGCTGCACATAGGGTCATGGCCATGGCGCTGCTGCTGGTCCAGGACCACAGGAGAACTGCAAGGCTGTAGGGTGAAGATGGGAATCAATGAGTCCTTGGGTGACTTTAGCACTAAACACCAATAGCGGCTTTCCCTCTGGAAGACAGGTCTTGCCCCCTCATTTCCCACAATGTTTTGCTATTGTATTAAAGGGCAAAGGCACTTGTAGACAGCAACCAGTTATGTAGCCCCCTGAAAGAAAGCTGGATACACTGTGCCTGAAACTAAGAAAAATTATCTGTTAGGGATGTTATTAAAGGTAATGTGTTCTGGTAACAATAATGTAAGTGACACAGCACTCTCCCAGCCTGGGCCCTGCTCTGGGGGAGGAGGTCCATGCCAGCTGGGTTGGTGTGGCTGTGGGGTGGCCTCTGCCCAGGACCTTCCCTCCCTCCAGGTGCCTGAACAGCCAGCACACACACAGCCCTCCAGCCACCGGGCTCCAGCCCACAGAGTCAGCACCGGTCCTGGGCTCCCATGGGGCAGCTATGAGCATGCTTACCAGGAAGGCTGCATATCCAGTCTTTAAGAAGTCTGTGGCTGTGCACACACATACACCCACACACACACACACAGTTTGTGGATTTCCCACCTGCATGAGACGCCACCATCCAAGAATGTGTGGTTAAAAACACCATAATTAGCCCTGGCCGGTGTGTCTCAGTGGTTAGTGCACTGAAGAGTCGTGGGTTTGATTCCCAGTCAAGGGCATGTACCAGGGTTGTAGGTTCGATCCCAGCCCCTGGTCAGGCACATGCAGAGGCAACTGATCCATGTATCTCTCTCACATCTCTCTCTAGCCCCCTTCCCTGCCTCTCTTCCACTCTGTCTAAAAATAAAAAAAAATCAGGATTAACAACAAAAAAAAAACCCCATAATTAGATCTTAAATGTTCTTACCAAAAAATAGACCTGGTAACCACGTGCCAGGATGGAGGTGTTAGCTGAGCGGTGGTGGTCATAATTTTTTCATATATAAATGTATCAAATCAACACACTGTACCTTCAACTTACCAAATGTTAATTATATCTCAATAAAGCTGGAAAAAATACAACAAATATTGCCATGTATTGTTTTAGGAAGAGAATTGCATTCCTACATGCTTTATTTCTGGGGCAAATAATGACCAGATTAACTTCATCAACTACGTCTTTAGTCAATCCGTGGACCCCAATGAGGGTGGGTCATTGTGGAGAGAACTTGACTGATAGAAGTCAGGGGAGGGAGGTCAAAAGGACGGCCATGGTCCCCAGCTCTGTCTGATTAAGCCAACAACATGGTCTTACCCTCGAGGTCTCATGGCCTTACCCTTGAGGACTCAGTTCTCACCTCCCGGTTTACCAAAGCAACCCAATGCCTTCTTCACTCTGCCCAGCACTGCTCCACACAGGGCCCAATAGGGGAACTCAGGGATTCCTAGGTCCTCGAAGGGAAAGGTTTGCTCCAGTTCCCCCCTGAGGGACTACAGATGGGGCCTGGGCTGGAGGTAGGTGTCGGTACTTCATGATCCCTATCATCCAGATCACAATGCAGTCGGAAAGGAGTGAAGGGACTGGCCATTCGGGCAAGCTGCCCAGTGAGGGGGGCGACCAGAACTGGAAACAGGACCCTGGTGGCTCCCCTCTTGCTATTTTCCTTTTTTTAAGAAACAGAGTTTATATTAACTTTATTATTTTTTATTGATTGATTTGAGAGAGGAAGGGGGAGGGGAGAGAGGAAGGAAGAGAAACATTGATTTGCTGCTCCCCTTACTCACGCATCATTGGTTGATTCTTGTAGGTGCCCTGACGGGGGACTGAACCAGAAACCTTGGCATATGGGGAGACGCTCTAACCAACTGAGCTGCGCAGCCAGGGCCCCTCTTGCCATTTCAAATGCTGTGTGTGGGCTTTTGTTCAGCGGATCCATCAGCATCTTGTAGGAGATGTTGAGGCTTGGTGTTGAAGATGGGACTGTACAGCCTTGATATTTTCACTTCTTCCTAGGATGTTACCATGCTATTAAAACTAAATGTTGAGAAACAGAAACAAAGAAAAGAAAAAAATCCCAAAAGACTCATAATTAACACCCCCCACCCTTTGGTAAACACAGCGTTTGATTCTCGAGGGCTTCCCTCTCCTCAAGGGCATGTGGTTTGCCAGGAGAAAACAGGAAATCAGAGGCTCTGGAGGAAACAGGTTTATTAAAGCATATGGATTCTGCAAACTTTAGTAATAAATGCACACGTGAAAGTATGTCCTTACAATAAGTAGATCTCTAGAAAATATATCAATTAATACATTACGTGAAGAGCCTGTGTCAATACATGTTTTGCATAGATTTCCAATAGCTCGGTGCAAACACAGATAAGTGCAAGTGGAGAAAGCTACGCTAAGAATAAAAGCAGCTATAGGCAGGCTCGGGAGCAGGCGGAGGGCACGCTGAGCCGTTTCCCTGGCAGCTGGCGCTGCTCTGACACACACTGAGCCACCTGCCCCTTCTCCCAAGTTCTTGCCGCAGCAGCTGGTGTGTCCCACTCCTGTCCTGATCCCTGGAGACCCCCTGCTTCACCCGGAGAAGTTCTGAAAGACTTCAGCGGCCTCCACCCAGTTTTGGAAGCAGGCCAGCCCCTGCTCCCGGATCTGCTTGCGCCCTTTGTAGGTGATGACCTCCCCACTGGGTTTCAGGATCACAAGCTTGGGGGTGGCTGTGATGTGGTACCTGGTCCTCAGCTCACTGTGGAGAGAAAAGGGCAGGCCACGGGGTCAGCACAGGGCGGGAGAGCTGCTGCCACACCCTAAGGGGACCGCTGTGCCCACCAGCCAGCCCTACAGAGCCTCAGAAGCAAGCCCGTGGTGCCCTCCTCCCGTGCTCCAGGTCCCCTCTGAGCCTTTCCTTCTCGCGGCCACCGGGTTCCAGCCAGTGCTGCCCCAGGGAAGCATCAGCAGTGGTGGGATGGCTCTGTGCCTGTGCTGCCCAAGACCATGGCCACAGACACAGGGGACAAGTGAGCCCTCAAAACGTAGCTGCTGTGACTGAGAAATGGAACCTTTCATTTCAGTTCATTTTAATTGAAATTTAAGAAGCTACATGTGGCTCGTCGCTATTGTATTGCACAGTGCAATTCTAAACCCACAAATATGCCAGTAAGTTCACAGTCCTCCCTGCATCTCAAGAGGCTGAAAAGTACCAGGTATATAGAACGGTAAAAGCTAAACTTCCCTGAGCTCTAAATACAGGTGAAGACTTGTGCCACTTTCTGCCCTACAAATCCAAGGACATGGTGACTGACATTATGGATGAAACGTTTCTTGGCTACTTTACCATCAAGTGTAGCCCATAAGAGGCCTTTTCACAAAATGATTTGAATTTATTTAGGGAAAGGACAATCCTCCTTCTTAGTTTTACAAATCTCCCCAGACGCTTCACAGGATTACTGCCCTCTGGACAGGACGGCTGACGGGATTCCCCTCCTGCGTCCACGGCCAGCATGCAAGGGCCTGATGTCAACAGTAGTCTGATTTCCCTTCTCTGTCACCCTCAGGACTGAAGCTGAGTGGAAGGAAAAATCACTTGAGACCCTCCTGTTACCACATCTTCCCCCAGCATCTCCATTAAGGTCTCCCGCTGGTTTCCAGCGAACATATCACAGACAAATCTCACCTCGAGCAGGAAAACACACACAGCACCTACACCCAACAGAGGGAAAACAGACCTCATTTCAGCATCTACCAAACAGTGACAAACCAGCCGTGTTCTCGGTCACTGAGGGGGTATTACTAAATTTCAAATAATCAGTAGTACACAGACCACTTCATCAGACCATAATATAATGGAATTGAAAACCAATAAACAGTTATTTTTTGGAATGAGCTTAAAAACTAAGTAACCAACGCAGGCTACAAAATAATTGACACAGCACAGTAAGGACTATACGAGGTCCCAGCTGGAGATTGGCACAGTTAGGAAGCTGTGTCTTCAACACCCTTTCCAAGACTAGATGCCTCTCTAGGTAGACGAGTTCTGCATTTAAGAGGCTAGAGAAACCACGATTGCCCTAAGGTAAGGAAGGCAGAAAGAGGCAAAAGACAATTAAGGACAGAAATCACTGATACAGGAACTGCATTGAAACAGGGTGAGCTGCCCAGCCGGCGTGGCTCAGTGGTTGAGCATCACCTAGGATCCAGGAGATCGTGGTTCGGCTCCCAGTCAGGGCACATGCCCGGGTTGTGGGCTCGATCCCCAGTCGGGGGGCGTGCAGGAGGCAGCGGATCAATGCCTCTCTCATCATTGATGTTTCTCTCTCTCCCTCTCCCTTCCTCTCTCTGAAATCAATAAAAATATATATATATTTTTTAAATCAGGTGAGCAATAAAACCAAACTGTCTTCTGAGGAAAGACTAAAAAACGAAGCAAAGCTCTTCTAAGACTGGGCCGGGGAGAAGGGAAAACGGGAATATCAGGAACCAGGGCCCGCTGTGGGTGCGAATGCTGCTCTCAGGGGCACAGGCAGACGGCTGTCGCGGCTCTAGGGATACAAGGCAACCACTGGCAACCCTGAGTTCTGAATGTGGCCGCCAGGCCAGCAGCTTCTGGAAGCCGGTCCACGCATGTCCACTACTTGCATGAGGAGGAAAAAGAAATCAAAGAGAAAAAAAACATGTGAACTACTGACAAATTCAAACCATGTCAAACTGCAGACTAAGGAGACACAGGTATCGGTCATAGAGCCACGCAAGCCTGGGGACTCAGGTGGGGCCGATGACAGACAAGGAGGAGGAGACGGCCCTCTGTGTTTTAAGAACCCGGCACAAACCCTGAATTTTGAAACGCCTGAGAAATTAGCTTTCCCCAAAGGCATGAAACAAAACATGAAACAGGAACCACCCAAATAGCCTTTTGCACAAAAGCTCAGGGATGTGGCTGTCGGCCTCATCTAAGCTTGGTCTGGCCACGTGGGCAACTGGGTTATGTCAGCGCCTAACTGGGCAGCGGGGGCAGGAAGGGGAGTGGTGGTCTGGGTGAGGCTTTGCCACCCAGGGCCTGGGGCTTACCCCAAGGAGGAGCCTGGGCGACTTCTGGAGGGTGGTGACAGGTTGCTGGGGGCCTGACGTCTGTGTCCACGTCAGGTCCCAGCCCTGCGCCACTGCGCCCCCAGGTCCCACCTTCCGGCAGTACATTGGAGCAGCGGTGCCTCTGCGTGTGGGATCCCTGACCAACAGCAGCTGCAGGTCCACAAACCCGTCAGAAATGCAGCCTCCCTCCCGACGGTGGAGCCCACTTGCTCAAATTTGCCAAACCTCCCAGGGCCTTCTGCATCCCCTCCAGGGACCCAGAGGTGGGGGGTGCAGGACGGTGCCCTAGACAGCTAGGGTGCCAGAGGTCTGTGGCCTGCTGCTCAGCATCCATGACCCTTCCTTGGAAAGCATGTGCCTCCAGTTTCTGATTAACTAGCTGTGTGACCTTCTATACCCCAGATCCCTCACCTGCAGAGCAGAATAACAGAACCTACCTCTGGAGTTGTGAAGATGAAATGATTAATATGGGTATAGCGCAGCTAAGGGCTTGGTGCATAGTGTGGACGGAAAAAGGGCCACTACTAATAAATCCGACAAGCTGGGGGGGGGGGGGGGCTCTGCATGGTGGCCTTACAAACTCAGAGCCCTAAAATAACCACACAGGATGGTCTGAAATGAAAACTTCAGTAAAATCGAGTCATGCCCTGGCCAGTGTTGCTCAGCTGGTTAAAGCATCAACCCGAGCACTAAACGCTGCAGGTTCCCTCCCCGGTCAGGGCACATATGGGAGGCAACCCGTCTATATTTCTCTCTCTCCCTCTTCCTCTAAAATTAATTTTAAAAATATATATCTCCGGTGAGAATGTAAAAAAAAAAGCGGCATGTGGCAGGCAGTCACGCGGGAGGCTAGACTCTGCCCTGACAAAGGTCCTCCGGCCTTGGCTAAGCTTTGGCGTGTCTGCTGTCCTTTCCAGACTCTCAGGGCGCAGCCTCCCACCAGAAAGAGGCCACAAATCCCCTCCTTGTGCCAAGACAGCAGTTGACTGTTAACTGTCCTGCGCCCACATGAGTAACAGAAGGGCGTCCATCATTTTATTTTCATCCAGTCCCAGAGGTTCCCCTCCTTGCTCTCTCCCGCCTCCCTAACCTATCACCAGCGGATTTCCTGTAGCCCTCTTACGCCTGCCTTTGATTCTGGTGTATAAAACAAGTGGCAAAACTGCCATTTTCCGCATCATTTTCTCGATCCGTTGAGGTTTTGCTTTCCGACAATTGTCGTCATTTTTGCTCAGATAAACTCATACAAATTCTGACAGGTTTGGATTTACGTTAAAAACAGCAAGTGCTCATAAACGCTGGCTATTCTTGCTGGGAGGGAAGGCCCGGGCTCCAATTCCAGCCTTGGCCCTTGGCTATACCAGGAGCACAGGAATGGGGAGACTCCAAACCAGTGAGACTCTGCAGAGCACTTGCTGTGTGCTGGGGAAGGGGGAGGTGTAAGAATGTACAGCCCGAGACGCCACAGCCACTCTTATCACAAGGAGAGACCGGATTTGCCAGACGGCCACTGGCTCAGCCCAAGAATGAAACAGCAGAAGGCAGTGCCACAGAACTGCATCCTCAGTGGCCTCCACCTGCAGACCAGCTCCCGGCTGCTGGGTGTTCCCGTTAAGCAGATCGATAGCCTTCATTTGTTTCAGCTCCCAGTTGCTGCTGTTTTAATCACTTGTAACAATAAATCGAGCTCTGGCACAGTCAGGGGGTGAGAAGTAAGCCGGGCTTTGAGGGACAAGCAGGAGGTTTGGAACAGACATTTTGTCACTCCAGCTAATCTTGAAGGAGTCACCAATGTGGGCCCTCAAATCCCCACCCTGGCAGCCTCTGCCTGGGAACAACTGTAACCTTGGAGCCACACAGGAGCCACCCCCATCCCCTGGAGTTATCTCATCTCCCTCTGGACACCGAGCAGTGTCCAGAGAAACAGACTGTGCCTTGGAAGGAGAGAACCTTGTCGCTGGGCAGAGGGAAATCGTGGTGACTAAGCTTTTTTTTCAATCCTCACGTGAGGATATTTTTTCAATTGATTTTTGAAGAGAGTGGAAGGGAGGGAAGAGGAGGTGAGAGAGAGAGAGAGAGAGAGAGACAGATTGAGAGAAACACCGATGTGAGAGACACATCCATTGGTTGCCTCCCACCCCCCACCCCGACCAGGGCCGGGGATCAAACATGCAACAGAGGTACATGCCCTTGACAGGGAATCGAACCCAGGACCCTTTAGTCCACAGGCCAACACTCTAACCACTGAGTCAAACTGGCCAGAGCATAAGTGAGCATTTTAACCATTTCAGGGAAATCTGAGAGCCCAGTTTCTCCTGGCCCTCGGTGCTGGGTGCTGTGGCAACTTTGGTGTCCTCCCCTCACCTAATGCAGTGACTCACTGTCCCTGGCATAACCACTTCTAGGTCACCATGGCAACTTCTGGCTCCCGTCTCTTTCCATCTTGACCACCAGCAGACTGTTACAGAGCAAAACTCTCTCTACTTGTTCCAATCATGCATCCAAGCTCTGGACAATGTCTAGTCTGACCTTAGGGGCTACAGAGAGCCCCAAACACTCCAACACGGGTAGTGATAGGTTCGAGTTATGAAGGGCACACGCCTACCATGCCAGAAATGCTCCCAGTGTCCCAAGGGCACTGAGGAGGAGGGACCACCAAGGGGGCTGCCAGGTTCAGGGCTGCCAGGTTCAGGGGGGAAAGTGTGGGAAATGTTCTGGAACTTCAGTTGTCCAGTCTGGATGGAACACAGGTGCAAAGGGCAGGAGTGGGAGACAAGTGTGGTCAAATGCTGGCAGGCAGGGCAAGATGTAGGCTGAGCCCTGTGGCACCAGGAACTCAGGGAGCCCCTGGAGAGCCGGGTAGGGTGTGGCAGGACCAGCCCTGTCTCTGATGAGACGAGGCAGGTGTGAGAATAAGAATCCATCAAAAGAGGACAACAAGGCCAAGGACGGGTTAGGATATTCTAATGGTCTAGGACCTAAATGAAGAAAGTGGAAATGAGTAGAAAGACAGGAAAGGCCTGGAGAGCCACAGACTCAGTGGATTCGGGGCCTGGCAGGGACGTGTTGAGTTAGTCAGTCCCAGATGGAGAGAGCAGAGGCTAGCAGCTTGGCACACGCACTAACTCTACCCCACGGCCTTGAGGGCTCTAATGGAACTGTTCTTTACCCACGCACTGAAGCCACGCCTGCTGGTTTTCCATCCAAGCCAAACCTCTTGACCTGGAGGCCAAGGTGGTCCATCGACGGGGCCCATGAACGGGGGCAGTGGTGAGAGCGAGAGCAGGGGGAGGGGGAGGATACTCCAGGCCTTGCTAAGCTTTGCTGAGTCTCCAAAGACCAAGTGAGCACAAGTGTTATTAAGAAACATTCACAGAATCCGTGTGGCATCAGCACCGAGCAGGCCTCTCCTGCACAGCAGCAGGCGAAGGGAATTCCTGCCCGGGAATGCAGCTGTTAGCCCTTTCTTGTACCCATAGCAAAGGGAAGGAAGCGGGCAGGACGGCCTATCATTGGTGCTACCCCCAAGGTCGGGCCTGGACGGGCAGCCCCTCCTCTGGCCCACACTGCCTCTGCTTGGAGGGATGCCAGCAAGCATGGCCCTGTCCAGGCAGAGGGGTGGCGCTCACACTGGTTTTATGGGGGCTGCACTGCAAAGCAGCAACTCTGAGGACAAGGTGAGCAACTCTGGCATTTTCTTGCTGCCGGGGCATTTGCAGTGGCCCCACCTCCAGCCAGGCCAAAGTGACCCTGTGGGGCTCTGTGGTGACTTCCTCTCTTCCTCCCACCACTCACCATCAGCAGTAATCCAACCCTGTAACCAGCTAATTCATATCAAAAATAGGAAAAAAACAAAAGGAGGCCAGACACTGTGAGCATGGTCACCTGGGCCACTTCACCTGGAAGCTGCAGCTTTAAACTCCCCAGGGACCCCTGGTCCATTCCCTGCAGATCACTGGGGGAAGGGTTCCAACAAAGGAGGAAATGGATGCATGGGCAGTGAAGTTGGGGTGACACAGGGAAGGTGCTTGCCTGTCAGTCTAACCTGGCAAAAAGATAACTGGCTAGAGGGGGTGGAGCCACTGCAAGAGCACGAAATCCTGAAGGCTTCATTGGATAAGCTCCTAGTTAAAATCCGCAAACAAAGGAATTCTCTCTCATTTCTCTTCCTTCGCTCCTGCTTCCTTGCACTGGCTTGTTCTGCGCCCCGAGCCAGCCTGCCATGCGACCCACGTGCAATGGACTGCAGCTGGGAACACAGCTAAGCTGGCCAGACGCTGGACTGGACTGGGCTTTAATATGGAGCAGATACTCTAGGAAGTGGCTTTAATCCAGGCCCTGCTGAAGATAAGATTGGACTTTTTCCATGGCAGAGGGAGACGGGACCTTGGAGGGGACTCCCTTAATGTTACATCACCAATAAGGCTTTCCAAGATACCTCAACTTCCCATGGGGGCCTCGGGAAATTCTTGTTCTCGTGGCACCCCAAGGACTCCACTTCTACCAGCTATAGGTGGGGACACAGAGGACACCCTACCAATAACACAGTCACTGAGGGAAGACAGTCCAGGCCCAGATTACTGCCCCGGCCCCAGCTTCCCATAGCACCAAGCAGGGTGCTGTGTACTGAACACGGTAGGACCTTCCCCTGCCGCCTGGATGCTCCCCACATTCTGTGCTTCTCCTTGGTGGTGGCTACTTCCATTTTGCTCCTTACCCGATTCCATTCATGCAGGCCGGGACAAGCAGAACTGAGGGCACAGCTCCCAGAATCTCTACAAAATACTGCATTTCCTAACATACAGTCAGCAATGACAGGGTTAACGAAGTGCAGTCTGGAAAGGGGTGGGGACAAGGAGCTAACTTCCCCCAAAGAAAGACCTGAGGCTGGACCCCTCCAGAGGTCAGGTTCCTGGCCTGAGATGGCCCAGTGAGGACAGATGCCTCCTGGGGCCTGAGCTGCTCAGCTGCCCGCAGGGGGCCTCATCCGCTTTGGGCGTTGACCAGATAGTGGGGGAAGCAGAAGGGAGTTCCGATGGGCCTCCTGCCAGCAAGAGCCCCCTCCTCGGAGAGGAAGCAGTGGCCACAGCAGAAAACCAGCCTCTGTGAACACCCAGCGCTGGTACCCAACCAGCTGCCGGTTCTGATTCACGGGACAGCGCAGGGGAGGAGTATTATGCTCAGCAATTCATGCCTTGCCTCCTGTGGCCCGAGAGTGAATCCCAGAGCTGGGCTCTGCCTGCGGCCACGCTCTTGGCCTGATTACTATCCCTTTCAAAGCTGTTATTTCACAAGCTGTGTATAACCTGAGTACTAAGCAAATCAAAAGGCATTTTACAACCAGCGCAAAACGCACCCTTTTGGACATCCTCTGGCTTTGCTGCTTGCCCGCCTCGCCTCTTCCTCAGCATCACTGAAAGCAGGTGCTGGGGACAGAAGCACACTTCCAGGGACTTCCAAAGGTAGCTTCCGTTTTTAATTATCCAGCAGGAGTGTCCTCTCAGGACAATTAATTTGGGGGGTTAATGCCACAAAAAATCACCATCCCCAGAAAAAGGCAACACGTGACCCTGTCAAACAGAGCCCAGAAATTCTCTGCGTCTGCTGAGGTGGGGTGACGCGCTTTGTGAAGCAGATTTGAACCCAAGTCTGGACGCCTGGACGTGGGGCCCCAGCCACTTTTCCGCTCTGCCGATCGGCCTCGGTTCCCCCCCCCCAGGTCTACCCTCGTCCCCTCGGCGGAGCCCGTGACCGCGGCCAGGGGAGAACCGGGCCAGCTCCCGGTTCCTTCACACACTCCGAAACCCGGCAGGGCCGGGGCTCTGCCTGCCCCGTCTCCCCAAAGCCAGAGCGGGACGAGGTCCTGCGGGCAAGGCTTGTCGCCACCTCTGACACCCGCCTCGGCCCGAGTCCAGGACCCGGGTTCCCCGGCGGCGGGTGCAGGATCCGCCCTTACGGTTCGGAAATTCCCGTCACGGGCAGTAAAAATGACACTGCACGGGGGCCAGCGCTGCGCTGCCCCTCCCGGCGCTCCGGCCCGTCCCCCTGCGGCTGGTCGGCCACCCCGCAGCCTCGGTGCCGACCAGAGCGGCTTCCCGGGTCCCGTCCCCTGCACCTCACACTGGGCGTCTCCCCCGTGCGGCGGGCGGGGAGCCCGCGGCTGCGCCCGGAGGGGGCCCCGCGCAGCGCCCGACCCGTGGGAAATGCAGACGCTGGGAGCCAGAGGGTCTGGCCTCGCCGAGCACCCGGGCCGTGGACGTTCCGGGCGCCCTGCCCTACGGCCTCCGGGGGAGCCTGAGCGGACACTGCTTACTCCCGAGTGGCCGCCCCGGGGGGGCTCCCCCCTGCAGGGACAGGGGGCGCGGGGCGCGGGGCGGGGCGCGCCGGCGAATTCCAGCGGGGCCACACTCACAGCCGGCAGGGGTCGTGGAAGGGCAGCGCCAGCCAGGCGCCGGGCAGCTGGCGCAGGAAGTCGTGCATCTCCTGGGCGCTGCGGTCGGTGGACACCAAGACCACGGCCAAGGGCGCGGGCGGGCGCGCCCGCTCCACCAGGCCCGCGTAGAAGTCGCGGAGCAGCGGCGTGAAGTCGCGGCTGGGCGCGCAGCGCGCCGAGGCAAAGTACAGCGCCACCACCTTGTTCTGCAGCGCCGCCTGCGCCTCCACCCACGCGCCGCCGCCGCGCACCAGCCGCCGCCCGCCCAGCACGTCCGCCATGCGGGCGCCGGACACCGCGGGGAAGGGCGCCTGCGGGGAGAAGAGGGCGGGCGGCGGCGAGCGCAGGTACACGGCCACTCGCAGGTGGAGGGTCACCGGAGGGCCGCTGGCGGGGGTCCCGCCTCTTTTCTCACCGCCGGGGCCGCGGCCTCGCCCTGGGACTGGGGAGACTGGCAGGGAAAACTCAGACGCCAGCGGCTCCAGACGCTCCCGCAGCGGCTACGGCGCAGCGCCTCCTGCAGCGGCCGAGCGCCCCGGCGCGCTCCCGCCCAGGTCTCTCGGCGCCGCGCCCCGCCCCGCCCCGCCCCGCCCCGCCCCGCCCCGCCCCGCCCCGCCCCGCCCTCCAACAACCCCTCCCCCCCCCGCCGCCCGCACCGTCTCCCGCTGTCCGCCCACGCACGAGCCCTTCTCCCCTCCGAGCTCTGCCCGCGCCAGCCCACCGCCCCACCCTCTCGCTCCCGCTCCGCGCTCCGCCCGGGCCACCCTGCCCCGGGGGGTTGCGGGCCTGGGAGGGCCCAGGCGGTTCGGGGGTGAGGGGCCAGGGCGGAGCGGCGGGGACACCCGCC
The DNA here is from genome assembly GCF_964146895.1 of Miniopterus schreibersii. Taxonomy (NCBI): domain Eukaryota; kingdom Metazoa; phylum Chordata; class Mammalia; order Chiroptera; family Miniopteridae; genus Miniopterus; species Miniopterus schreibersii. Next base: position 68,575,121 of record NC_138111.1, on the reverse strand, counting down.
CTGTTCTTTCCTGGGATTGCGGGGATATCCTGCGCCAGGCCTGAGCGTCCTGCAAGTAACTGGTTCTTAGCGTTTTATTCCGAGAAGCGGAATATTCAAGTGTCCGGCCCTGTTGGAGGCCCTGCGAGCAGTCTCAGCTCCCTGCCGGGGTGGAAGGGACACTCCCGTGGGTGCAGAATTTAAGGAAGCCATTGATCTAAGTGATCAAGAAAAATACTATTCTGGGGGTTGGGAGAGTGGAGGGGGAGAAATTAACCAAAGTGCGTAACCCAAGGTCACAGGCAATGGTGTGGGGCGGGGTGGAATGGGTCAATGGGGAGAAAAAGTGACATCTGTAATATTTTGAATAAAAATAAAAATTAAACATTTATTTAAAATATATGTTTATATATATTTAAAAAATACTATTCTAATTCAGCATTTTTTAAAATCCTCATCAGAGTATGTTTTTATGCTTTTTCAGAAAGGTAAGGGGAAGGGGGGAGAGAGGAAGAGAAAGGGAGAAAAACATCCATTGGTTGCTTCTCACACAGCCCTGACAGGCAACCTTTTGGTGTATGGGAAGTTGCCCCAAACCAACTGAGTCTCCCTGCCAGGGTACTAATGCAATATTTTAAAAATTCAAAATTAATGCCCAAAAGTTCATGATGAACAAAACATCAAACATGGAAATAGGACAGGATTCCCCCCTGCCCTCAGACTCAGACGAGTCTGCCAAGAAGAATGCTACCAAAGCCCCCATTCACTGTCATCTTAGACAAGTAAGAATTTACAGTCAAACCTCGGTTCTCAAATGTCTCCCATCTCAAATAATTTGGTTCTCCACCAAGTTATTCATGGAAAAATGTCTGTTGTCAAAACTTCACTTCTCCACCCAAAACCCTTTTGTGCTTATACCTGTATGGTCAGTCATGCGTCTCTCAGGCAACAAAGGAGAGAATGCATGAGTATGAGTCAGCTTACCACTAAACCTTGCGTTAACATCTCAGGAAATTGTGCTGTGCATATTTCTATGTGTTGTTTTTTTTTGCTTCTGTTGCTGCTCATTGTTATTAAATATGTACTGTAAGTCACCATGGGTCCTAAGAAAGTGATAGCAGCAAAGTGTAAAGGGCAGTTGTGAGAACGATAGAGTTTAAAAAAGAAATAATTGCAAAATATGATGGAGGTGTTTGTGTGTCTGGCATGGCGATATCGATGATTAGCACAATTTTAAACATTAACAGTGCTGACACTCTAAGGGTGTGAAAGTGCTCAAGAAACCATGATCACAGGCAACTGAAGAGGTAGGAAAATTGATTTGGATAAAGGAAAAGCAGTTAGCCAGTAATAGCATTTCTGAGCAGTGATATGTGGAAAAGCAAAGATGCTGCATGCTGACTTTCTGAGACACTCCTGGAAGGGGTGCTGAAAGTTAGTTTAAGCCTAGCAGGGGGTGGTTCGATAAATTTAAGAAAAGGGGAGGCATTCATAATGTAGTGAGGCATGGGGAGGCTGCCAGTTCCAACAAAGTAGCTGCTGATAATTTTGTCACAGTTGTTCAATATATAGAGGCCCAACCTTCTTAGGACCCATAGCAACTTACTGTACATATTTAATAAGCAGCAGGATTTGTTCCCCAACAAGTGTTCAGTTGTGATGAGATAGGCCTCTTCTGGGAGAAAACGCCAAAGAGGACCTACATCACACAGGGGAAGCCATTGCAAGGACACAAGCCAGTGAAGGACGGGCTGGCGTCACTGCTGTGTGGAATGCGAGTGGAGCCTTAAATTACAGCCTTTACTCACCTACCATTCTGAAAACCCGCGCATTTTCAAGAAATACACTACAATCAAAAACAAGTTGAATGTGATGTGCAGGGCTAAAAGCAAAGCTCGGGTAACAAGGCAATTTTTTATTGATTGGATCCATGAAGTGTTTGACCCAAGTATGAAGAAATACCTCTGGGGAAAACAATTGCCACTCAGGGCATTTCTTGTAGTGGACAAGGCTCGTCCCCACCCTCCAGGTTTGGAGGCTGAGCTGGTGGAGGAGTACAGCTTCATCACTGTGAGGTTCTTGCCACATAACACAAATCCTCTTATCCAGCCCAATGGACCAGCAGGTCATTGCTAACTTTAAGATACTAAACAAAGGCACTGTTTCAGAGGTGTTTCTTTGTTGTTGTTTTTATTCTCACTCAAGGATATGTTTTTGAGTTTTAGAGAGGGGGGGAGAGAATCATCAATGTGGGAGAGAAACATACCCACAACCTGGGTATGCTCCCTGACTGGGAATCGAACCTGAAACCTTTTGGTATACAGGACGACACTCCAACCAACTGAGCCACCCAGCCAGGGCAGAGGTGTTTTGAGGTGACTTTTGAAACTAATTTAACCCTCAGGGGGTCATTTCTTGGAAGGACCATTAAAATATCCTCACTTGCCTGAGGCTCAGAGAGCATGGGGGGAAGTGTCTTCCAGGACCATGCAAGCAGCCTGGAAGAAATGGTGGCCTGAGCCTGTTGCTGAAAGAGACTCTGAGGGCTTTGGGATGAGCCTGTGTCTACTGTGGAGGATACTGGGTCCCAGGGCAAGTCCCTGGGCTTGGAGGCAGATGATGATGGTGTGGAGGAGTTGGTGGAGGACCCCTGCACTAAGCTGACCACGGAGGAACTCCAAGACCTTCAGGGGGAGCAGAAATAAATGGCAGCAGAGGAGCTCTCTTCGGAGGAGGAGGGCAGGGAAGGTACTACTTCACTCATCAAGGGAATGCTTGGGAACTGGTGAGGAACCCAAAGTTTTATTGAGAAACATCACCCTGACAAAGCAGCAAACCCTGCGATAAACTTGATCAATGACAATGCAGTGTTTCACTTCAGTTAAGTGTTAAAACGAACGTCACTGAATAAGCTTTTAGTGAGATGGGTGCAGTCAGCCTGAAGCAAGTTCTAGTGGAGCCAAGAGGAGACAGAAAAAACAGAGAACAGCTACATAGTGTTTTATGGAAGGAACTCCCCTTACAAACAATGATATTCCTCGATCCCTCCATTCTCCATCTTTAATCCTCCATCCCTCAATCCTCCATCCTCCATCCTCCATCCCTTCATCCTCCATCCCTCAATCCTCCATCCTCCATCCGTCCATCCTCCATCACTCCATCCCCATCCTCCTCCCTCCATTCTCCATCCTCATCCCTCCAACCTCCATCCCTATCCCTTCATCTCTACATCCTCCATCTCTACATCCTCCGTCCCTCCATCCTCGTCCCACCATACTCGTCCCTCCATACTCGTCCTTCCATTCTCCATCCCTCCATCCCCATCCTTCCATCCTCCGTCTATCCATCCTCGTCCCTCCATCCTCATCCATCCATCCTCCATCCTTGTCCCTTCATCCTCCATCCCTAGAACCTCCATCCCTCCATCCTCATCCCTCAATCCTCCATCCCTGCATCCGCCATCGCTTCATCCTCCATCCCTCCATCATCCATTCCTCCATCCTCGATCCTCCAACCTCCATCCTCCGTCTCTCCATCCTCCGTCTCTCCATCCTCCAGCACTCCATCCTCCTCCCTCCATCCTCATCCTTCTCATCCACATCCCTCCATCCTCCATCCTCCATCTCTCCATCCTCCGTCTCTCCATACTCTGTCACTCCATCCTCATTCCTCCATCCCACTATCCTCATCCCTCCATGCTCATCCCATCCTCCATCCTCATCCCTCCATCCTCATCCCATCCTCCATCCTCATCCCTCCATCCTCATCCCTCCGTCCTCCATCCTCCATCCCTCCATCCTCTACATATTGTCACCAACAGCTCTCAGCATGAAAGGTGAGGTGTAGTGTGCATATACATTTTCATCATTTACTGTACCTCCACTTCATTTTTGTTAAACTTTCATTTATGTTTCATGTCCCTTTTGTTTTTAAAGTGTTTATTTATAGATTACAGAAAGGTTAACCCGGAATCTTTTGAGGGGTCTGTAACAGATTTATTCAATTTACATTCTTTCTAATGGGGAAAAGTATTCAGTTTTCAAACAAAACGCTTTCCCAACAGCCTTCCGGAACGAAGTCAGCCCGAGAACCGAGGTTGCACTGTATAGGCAAAACCAGAGAGAAAAATCAGGCAGGCTGTGAGCTGTGTAAATCTGGCAAGTGTAGGCCCATGACCTGTTAAATCGCAGAAGTAGATGAATGGAATATCTCTAAACTCTAAATATCAAAACTATTTTGATCTCTTTGGCTTTTTTTCTTTTCTCACAACAGTGAGTGAAGTAGAGAACATTCTTTTAGTGCCACCCAACCATGGGTGAAGTTTCCAGTTATTTGCATAAATGCTGTGAGCTGAGGCAGGGACGGATGTCTGTTCCCAGGAGAGCAGCGGCTCTAGGGCCCCACCCCCGTGCTGGAGCTGGGGCAGCCCTCCCTCTCCTCCAGGAAGTCCTGGGGAGCACAGGGGAAGCAGGGGGGTGGACACCCCTCCTCACCAGGGGGCCCTCCCCCCGTGGCTGTTCCGATTGTGTGTGTGTGTGCGTGTGTGTGTGTGTGTGTGTGTGCGTGTGTATAAGGACTTCACTCTAAAGAGCTCCTCACAGGTGCCCAGGGACTCATTCCCTACCTCCCTGTAACCAATCTTCAAGGGAGTTCTCGGGGCTCTTCCTGTTGCATGAGACTCTCCCAAGAGTGACAGGAAGGGTTTTCAGCCACTGTCCTCACCTCAGGGCCACCAGCCCCCGAGCATGGCAGACACAATTAATTCCCAGCTAACGGAGCCTAAAGCATAAGGTTTTGGGTAACAGAGCCCTGAGGAGTGAAGCTAAAGTGCACGATTTACTCCTGTTTACTCCACTGCTTTCGCTCCTTGGCTTTGTTTGGCTGTTCACACTCCCGTTTTGGTCTGCTGGCTGCCTCTCCGGGTGCTGCCCCTCAGGGGCCTGTCCCCTCTTCCAGATTGAGCCCCCTCCCTTGGTCTCCAGGCAGAATCACAGTCAGAATCAGAAGGGACTCCCGGGGCCGAGGTGCTTCTTATAAGCTTCTGGTAGCCTGCAGGCCTCATGGCCCAGGCACAACCACTACTGCTGGCGCTGGGCTGCCAGCAGGCCTCAGTGAGCAGTCTCCCACCATGGGCTTTGGCCTGGTCCAGCGCCACCCAGCAGTGGGCATGTGGAGCTCGTTCCTGCCTTCCTGCCCTTCCTTCCTATCAGCTCTGCAACAAGTGTTCACTCGTGATGACCTTCTGGTTCCCACCAGTTATTTTCCTGAGAAGAGAAACTTGTAGTTTTAGACCTGACACTATTCCCCAGCATTTGACCAAGAGCAGAGATGCGCAACGATCGTGGAATTCACATTGGCCTCATTCAAATGAATGTCCACACTAAAACACCCCCATCCTGGTCTAGCTCCCCCCCAAAAACAGAACAGTACCACCCCGAAGCGTGTCAGAAACACAAATTCTTAGGCACCAGCCCAGACTCAGAATCACAAACTCTTCCTCCCTCTCCTTTTTAAAATTCAGGTCTCACATCAGGAGTCTCCTAACAGTTTCAGTAAGATACAATTTACATGGGTATCATAAAAACCTATTTTAAGTGAACAATTCATTTTAGTAAATTTAGAGATGTTCAACTGTGGGCGAAAAGGGGCCGCATGCTCACCTGACTAGCTCAGGGAAGGCCTGCATGGCGGCCTTGCAAAATCAGAGACCTAAAGTAACAACAAAGATGGTCTGAAACTAAAACCTTTTAACTAAAAGCAGTTTCCCGTGGGTAGTCATGTCCTAGGCCGGTATCGTTCCTGACAAATGTCAATCTTCACCTTAACTGAGCCTATCTTTTTGCATCTACCATATCATTGGAATGTCAAAGTAATTTCCCTTTTGCCAGACCCCTCAAAGCTCAGGCACCACTCTGCAGAGACCACAAATCCCCTCATTGTTATTAATTGTTGACTGTTAACTAACCTGCACCCACCTAAGTAAAAGAAGTGTGTCTATCATTTTACTTTTTGCCCAATCCCCAAGGTTTCCCCTCTTTGCTTTCTCCCGCCTCCCTAATCTATCACAAATGGATTTTATGTAGCCTACTTTTGTCTCCTCTTTTGACTGTAATGCATAAAACAAGGTGCAAAACTGCCATTCTTGGGAGTATTAACCCGTTGAGATTCTGCCTCCCGGAACGTGTCGACAGTTTGGCTCAAATAAACTTGCATTCTTCACAGGTTTGAATGTTTACGTTAACCATTACCACAATTGAACTTTAAACATTTCCCCCGCCTGGCTGGCATGGCTCAGTGGTTGAGCATCAACCTATGATCCAGGAGACTGTGGTTCGATTCCCGGTCAGGGCACATGCCCGGGTTGCGGGCTCCATCCTCAGTGCCCGGGCGTGCAGGAGGCAGCCGATCAATGACTCTCATCACTGATGTTTCTCTCTCTCCCTCCCCCTTCCTCTCTCTGAAATCAATAAAGATACATTTAAAAAATTTTCCCTCACCCCATAAAGACTCCTAGTATCCCCAGCCCCCGTAAACAGTAATCTACTTTCCATCCCTAGTTTTCCCTCTATAGGACATTTCATATAAATGAAATCATGCATGTGGTATTTTCCATCAGGCTTCTTTCATTTTATGTGTTTGAGGCTCCTCTATGTCATAGCATGTACCAGTTCATTCCTTTCTCAAGCAGTGTTCCACAGTGTGGGGTCCTGTGCTGTGCCTGTCCATTCACTGGTTGGTGGAAATTTGGGTTATTTCCTTATGGAGGTATTATGAACAATGCTGCTACAAATATTAGTTTATCTTTTCTGTAGACTTTTTTTTTCAATTCTTATGTGTATATTCCTAGGAACCTAGGGTATTATGGTAAATTTATATTTAACTTTTTAAGAAACTACTGAACTGTTATCCAAAGGGCTGCAGCAGCTTCTTGGAGAATCAACACATCACCGCCTGATTTTTGGACTAGTCGTGCTGGTGAGTGGGAAGTAGCATCTCAGTTAATCTGCATTTCCCTACTGACAGGCTGTTGAGCATCTTTTTGTGTGTTTACTGGCCATCCGTGCATCTTCTTCATAGCAATGTCTACTCAAATCTTTTGCACTTTTACTTGGACTGCCTTCTTAGAGTTCTTGATATATTCTGGATACCAATCCCTTTATCAATGTCATTTGCAAATATTTTCTCCCAGTCTGTGGCTTTTCTCATTTTCTTAACAATGTTTAACAAAAGTTTTAATTTTGATGAAGTCTTATCAACTTTACCTTTTATGGATTGTGCTTTTGATGTTGTATGTAAGAAACTTTGGTCATGAATATTCTCACCTATGATTTCTCCTAAGTTTTATAGTTTTAGCCCTGACACTTAGGTCTATGGTCCACTATGATGGTCTAAATTCAGCTTTTCCTATGTGAATATCCTATTATTCTAGCCTCACTTGTTGAAAGGGCAATCTTTTTTTCTACTGAATTACTTTTCTATCTCTGAGGAAAACCAATTAATCATGAATGTAAGGATTAATTTCAGGACTCTCAATTCTATCACTGAGATAGATGATTGATAGGTAGGTAGTAGGTAAATAGATTGATTTAGATATATCCCTATCCCAGTACAATGCAATCTGGATTATTGTAGATTCACAGTAAGTTTTGAAATTGGTGTTAGTTCTCCAAATTTTTTATTTTTCAGTATTCTTTTTTGCTATTGAGTCTTCTGCATTTCCTTTAAAATTTTAGGATCACCCTGTTCATTCTTCCAACAAAGCCTGCTGGGATTCTTATAGGGACTGCCACATTAATCATGAGTCTTCTGACACATGACCATGGACTGTCTCTCCCTTTACTTGGATCTCCTTAAATTTGTAGATTTCAGGGTACAATCTTATACTCTTATTAAATTATTCCTAAATATTTTAACCTTTTTGATGCTGTTGTGGATGGAATTAATTCTATTTTGGGTAGTTCATTGCTATATTTATTATCTACACAGAAATGCAATTGCCTTTCATATACAGATCTTTCACTCTACAATCTTGCTGAATTGATTTTGTCACTGGATTTGTTGATTTTTCTGGATCTTTATTCAAGGGATATTGGTCTGTAGTATCCTCGTGATGATGTTGTCTCATAGAGGCCTCATAGCATAAAGCTGGTAAGTACTCCCTCTCCTATTTTCTGAGTCTGTGAAAGATTGGCATTTCTTTTTTACATGGTAGCACTCACCAGTGAAGCTACCTGGCCCTGAGCTTTGTTTCGTGAGAAGAGTCTACTTTCTAGTCAATTTCTTTGTTATAGATCTGTTGAGATTTTCTAGTTCTTCTTGACTAAGTTTTGGTCATTTATCTAAGACTTATCCATTTGACTTCAGTTGTCTCATGTGTTGGCATAAAGTAATTCATAGTATTTCTTTACAATTCTTTTAATTTCTGTAGGGTTGGTAGTAATGTCTCCTTTCATTCCTGATGGTGATTTGTGTTTCTTTCTTGGTTGGCGTAAAGGTTTGCCAAACGTGATCTTTTCAAAGACCCAACTATTGGTTTCATTAACTTTTCTCTATTGTTTTTTTACATTTCACTGATTTCCATACTAATCTTTATTTCTTCCATTTGATTTATATTTATTTTGCTCTTCTTTTTCTAGCTAAGATGTAAGCTTAGACTATTGATTTGAGATCTCTTAAATATAGGTATTTACAACTATAAATTTCTCTCTAAGGACTGTTTAGCTGTGTCCATTAATTTTGATATATTGTGTTTTGCTTAGCACTTATTAGGAAGTGATGTTCAATTTATTTCATCAACACCTATGTAATATTCACTTACAGATTTTGCAAAAGTCAACTCCCTTTGAGAAAGGTAACAAGGAATTTAATATAAAACATAGGTTGCTACTGAACCAATTCAAGTTCTGTCTCTCAGATTCTGAAAACCTTAAGCATATTAAGATCTCTCCCCTTCTCTACCTATGCATTACAGTCCAGTAATCAGACCAATGTGAGCAATCTAGAAAGTAAACACTGATGTGTTCGGTATTGGGCCACTGCACACACACACGCCCATATCATAATTTAGATGGTTTATAGACCAAGCTCCACCCTCTTGTAACATGAGTTCTGTGAAACACACAGCTAAGGTGGTTATTCAGAGAAACTCCAAGAGTATATGACAAATGAACTGTGTTGAAATACTATGTTTGTTCCTATTTAAAATAGTTGTTTCTTGTAATAAATAATAAATATCTTCCAAAGTTGTATCCAATCCACAATTCCCAAAGTTAAATTCATGTGTGAGAGAATGAGACAGCATCCTGCAGGAGAAAATAATTTGGTATAAGGATTTCCCTGTCCTGCAAGTTTTCTGTGGGTTTTTGTTTTGGTTAATCCTCACCCAAGGATTTTTACCCACTGACTTTGAGAGAGGGAGGGAGGGAGAGAAAAGAAAGAACCATTGGTGTGAGAGACACATCAATTGGCTGCCTCTAGCATGGGCCCTGACCAGGGCCAGGGATCGAACATGCAACCCAGGTATATGCCCTTAACCGGGAATCAAACCCTCAAGCCTTCAGTGTGCACGTCCCACAGAGCACACCAGTCAGGTCTCTATTTATTTTGTTTTAAAACTTAATACTGGGTATCCTTTCAGGAACAGGATGAAGTAATTGAAAGTGACTTGAGTTCGTTTCTGATGGGGCTACCAACATTATCTCAATGCTGAAGCATGAGGGCTGTTTTCCACCAGGAAGTCTTCCCAAAGACCAGCAGCAAAGGTCACCTAGAACCAACACAGCCAGGCTGCAAATGGGCAAATCACAGGAATGCAATGTGCCGATAATCTGAGCTCCACATAGAACAACTTGAATCATTTCCACAGTTCCAGTCTTTTAAGAATAAGACTCTCATACTGATAAAAAAAAAAATCTGGAGCTTTAAAACAGCGAAGATTAGGTCAAGGTTATTAGACACATAAAAGCATGCCCTCCTTATCACTGAGATACAGCCTGAAATATCAGACCCTCTATGACTTTTAACTACTCCTAAGGTTTAAGACAGGAGTCAGGGAGCAGTGCTGCTTTGACTGCAGTTTCCTGAGTCCCAATCCCAGTGTGTGAAGGCCAGGAATCTGCATTTTAATAACCCTCACCCAGAGCCATGTAGCTGCTTCTCACACTGCACTGAGACGCCAGCCCCAGAATTTCTCATTTTCAAAGATCATTCTTAAAGACCATCCATTCCTGAGGATTAACAAAATTAGTGTGTAATAAATTCCTAATTCCTGGCTCTTTAACTCCTTTCTGCCCCAGAGGAGTAAATAACTTAATGGTAAGTTACAAACACAATGTCAGACACTGAGGAAAAAGCACACAAAAAGCTGCCTTTTAAAGATATAAGGAACCAACTGAATTTTCTGGAAGAGCTCTTCTGCGCTCATTGACAAGTAAAAGCATGTGAACTGTTGACAGGGCAAGGGAAATAAAGGTATGAAAAGACAGGGACTAATTTGTGTAAAAGAAAATAGTCACGTCAGCCAATAGGCCACCTGGCCAGTGGGCCGCTTGTCTCTCTGCAATCTCATCACCAATGTGTGGTGAAAGGTGGAAGGGGCAATGAGACCCGCACCGGCTGCCCAGGCTGCAACCAGACACGGCTCTTCCCAAGCGCTGCACAGGACCAACTGCTAAGGCTGCAAATCCAGCATGGCCACATGGGACCCAGGGGTGGCTCCATCTGTGAAGCCCTCCTTCATGGGCCTCCCACCACCTACAACAGGAGTGTAACTGAGATAGCACCTCCATGACAAATCTCGGGACAAAGAAAGCAGCTCTCATACTGCTCCTCTTTCCAGGAAGTGGCCTGAGGGGCAGAAGGGTCCTTAGGAGCCAGTGGGTTTGAGTGTCATTTCAGTGTCCAGCTGACAGGATACATGACCAGGGACCACATTCGCCACTGGCCAGCAGGCCTGGGCTGCTCCCTGGACTTCACAGCAGCTGTGACGGGTGACAGCACCGACAAGCAGGTGGCCTGTGACTGGTCCTGACCTTTGGGAAAGGTTGTACAGTGGTCAGAGCCCCAGGTGGAGGACAGCATAGCAGAGGTCCGTCCTGACGCCACCTGGTGCCCGCCTGAGTGCTCAGCTTCACTCTGCAGGCACTTGAAGCTGGCGGCTGACGCTGAGAACTAGGGAACTGTTGGTGAACTAAACAGGATCTGCTCAGGGTGTGGGTTCTAATGCCTACAGTCACCTGGGCACTTGCTTCAACGCTATACTCCATATTCCCCTTTGTGGGGACTGTTTTTTCAAAGTCATGGAAATCCACTTTCTCGAAAGGTTACTCTGGATAGTACTTCCCAGCGAATGAGAACTTAGCCGTCTCAAAAAATTCATGACACAAGATTCCTAAAATCGTCCCTTTAAAGATTATAAAAGAAAACCAAGCACAAAACTATATTAACACGGTCCTTTAAAAGGATCCTTAATAAAGGTATGATAATTTTACCTCATAGACATTATGGTTTCACAAAATGCAAAGAAATATTGGTAATAGGGTTAATTATAAAAGGGACTTTGTTTTCTTGGAAAAATTAACAATTAGCCTCAGAATAAACCAACTGATTATAAAGGCCTCTCAAATCAATTCTGAAAAATTTCTAATTTACCTTCAGTACTCAATCAGCATATAAACTATTAAGTCAAAACTAGGAATCTCGCACCCTGGCCAGGTAGCTCAGTTGTCCTGACATGCCAAGGTTGTAGCTTAGATTTCCGATCAGGGTACATACAAAAGCAAGCAATGAATGCATGAATTAAATGGAACAACAAAATGATGTTTCTCTCTCTAAAATCAATTAAAAAACCCAAACAAACTAGGATTCTTTCTACAGTATAAGGAAAACATTAAAATACCTTGGATAAGCCCTGGCTGGTGTGGCCAAGTGGTGTTTGTTGGCCCATGCACCGAAGGGTCCCAGGTATGACTCCCAATAAAGGCCATATACCTGGGTTACGGGTTCCCTCCCTGCCCCAGGTCCAGCCTAGTACGGGAGGCAACCAATCAATGTATCTCTCTCACATAGATGTTTCTCTCCTCACCCCCCTCTCCCCTCTCTCGGAAAAGCAATGGAAAAAATATCCTCGGGTGAGGGTCAACAAAAACAACAAAATACCTTGGTTTATAGTTGTAAAGCTGGTCTTTTACTAGAGGTGGCAGAGGTAATAATACAAAACCTTATTTAATTGGGTAATTCACCCAATTAAAGTTAAGATAGGTGTCTACCCAAAAGCCACACCTAGTACTTCACCCTGTTCCAGCTTGACACCGTAACTAGAATTGTTTTTAAATAGGAAAACATGGTAAACGGTTTTAGGGTATTTTAAATTACAAAGGCATAGAAACTAGGAAAAAGGTTTGGATAGCAATGGAAAACATGAAACTTCACCTTGCAATTCATAATAAACTATAGGATAGCGTGCACAGCGAACCTGAGAGGCAGCAGAGGTAACCTCCAACCAGGCAAGGCCTTGACCACCATGAGTGGCTTCCACTGGAAGAGACTGGGCAGAAACAGCCCTGGTGGGTTCCAAAGTACTAACATTCTCTAGGCTAATGGTCAGCTGGGAGAATTAGGACTAAAGTGAAATCATACTGCAATTCTTTCACTTTGTTTTTTTTGTTTGTTTTTTTAAATATATCTTTATTGATTTCAGAGAGAGGAAGGGAGAGGGAGAGAGAGAAACATCAATGATGAGAGAGTCATTGATCAGCTGTAGCCCACAACCCAGGCATGTGCCCTGACCGGGAATCGAACCCCGATCGCCTGGATCCTAGGTTGATGCTCAACCGCTGAGCCACGCCTGGCCGGGCTGCACTTTCTGTTCTATAAAAGCCAAACCACGCCACTCTGGTTTCAGAGAATTAAAATGCCTAGGTGGTGGCTGTGAGGCGTGAGCCTCCATGGAGCATGGGACAGCGAGAACCCTGGTGAGCCACAAATGCCGCCACCAGCTCCACATCTTCGCTTTCCTAGGACAAAAGCGTGCCCACACCCTCCACACTCCCAGGAGCCGTGGAGCACGCGCTACCTTCCAGTCACCATGCCCTGGCAATCTTGCTGAATATTCTTCTGAGCACACGTGAGAACAGAAGGCAATTCTGTTGCAATTTAAATAAAGCAGCTGCTTTGCTGAGAAAGACTGTGGGGACCAAGGTTAACTATCCATACCAGAAACTTAATGACAGAATGTCCAAAAACTCAAGTGAATTTTAACACCTGTAAGCTGTTCCTCCTTAGAAACATAACCCACTTTTAAAACTTCTCCACAGAGGGACCGACTTCAGATTAAACAGGAGAGGAAAGGCAGTGAAATGACATGGTGCACAAAGGCGCAACCAGGGGTAGACTGCAGAGTGACCACTGCCCCCACTGCACACACAGCTAACCATTCATCGGGCATAACCGTCCTTTTTAAAAGACAGCTTCCCTCTTTGGCAGCAATTTGTTCTGAAAATGGACCTGCTATTTAAATGACTACCAATTAGACCACTGCCTGACACTGCAAAGTCTAGCAACACATGTCACAAAAGGTTAGTGCTCATGGCCGCTGTGATGTGAACACTTCAACAAAACAGATGTGCACCTTTATTCAGAAAGGTTAGATTTACAGAGAGCCCTCAGTTACAACAAAATTAAAAATGTAGGTGGAACATCCCACCAACATATCAAGAGTACTTATTATTACAATTGTTATGTATGTGGAGATGCTAGTTTTCTAAAAAAAAAACCACATAAAAACAGAAATCTTCCTGACATTATATAATAAATGAAACCGTGGAACTAAAGTGTGATCTCAAAGATCAAAAATATCCAAGCAAACACGGCAAGCTCTTAAATAACAAAGCTGCAATCTGTGTAAGGCGCTACCTCCTGATAAAATGCCAGCCTAGAGACGGTCCCCTCTGTGTCAGGTCAAGTCTGCACCTCGCACACGTCCAGCATCTCACTGAGTGTCATGGCAGGATGTGCCCCATTTATAGACAAGGAAAACAGTGAGGGGCTAAATCATTTGCCTGGGTCACACCAGCAGGAAGTGGGCAAACAGATCTAGAACTCAGTGAGTTGGCTCTTCTTTCAATGTTCTTTTTAGTAACTATGCTTATCCCTTTGTATGAAACTAGAGCATCGGTATTACTTTAAAAATAATTAGCCTGTCAAAGATAATGCCCTGCCAATAAGATTTCTTTTCCACTGCAGGGTTAACAGTAAGAAAGCCCACTAAATTTTAATATGGTGCTATGGGGTGAATTGTAATTCCCCAAAATCCACATGTTGGAGGCCTAACCCCTGGTACCTCAGAATGTGACTGTATTTGGAGACAGGGCCTTTAAAGAGATGACTAAGTTAAAATGAGGTACTAAGTGTGGGCCCTAATCCGGGAGGCTAGGACAGAGACACACAGAGAGGCAGGGACATGTGAGGACACAGGAGGAAGACCGTTATCTACAAGCCCAGGAGAGGCCTAAGGAAAAACCAATCCTGCTGACATCCTGGCCTTGGATTTTCAGCCTCCAGAACTGAGAACAAACATCTGCTGTTTAAGTCATGCTTTCTGTGGTGTTTGTTACAGCAGCTCAAGCTGACTGATACACACACGTAGAATTTTATCACAAAGCACTCCTTCAGTGGTGTACCACATATGCTTAACCGGATCATGACCCTTTAAAAAATACAATTACCTAACAAAAAAAGGGCCAGTGACGATGGGCTGAGCCATTTCTGTTTTTATGAACGTGTGTGAATTAAACAAATGGACATCATAGCTTCCTGTGCCCAGATGTGTTCTCTCCCCCTTCGAACTGCTCAGAGGCAGTTATTGCAGTTGTGGGTCAATGCAGACTATGGACATCATCCGCTCAGGTACATTTTTCAGTCTTTAACATTCTATCTTCCCCTGCAGGACTGTTCTAAAAAGACCACAATCTGGTCTCTTCTACCGTGACAAATCAGATTAGGGGCAAATTAAGACACAAACCCAGTGGTTAGAACTACTTGACCATAGTATTACAGGACAAGTCAAAGCAACATTATGGTAAAAATAATGTCCCTAGTAAATAACAGACACACAGACACAATAAACACAAACACAGTCCAGAATAAAGAACAAGTTTCAGGAAAAGAGCCTGTCACCAGGGGCCACGCTTGTTTTTCCAGTGGGGATGCTCAGAGCCTATCACAGGTGCGTACACAGAGCATGTGTAGTAACTACCAGATTTCTTACAAATTGTTAGGAGACAAATTCAAGGCAAAAGCTTTAAAGCTATTTTTGCAATGTGTTTGAGGACAATAGAGAATGCTGAATTTCAACTCAATCTGTTGGTAACTCATGTTAACATCAAGGTGTGTTAGAGGCCTTCCTGCTGTCCTTTTCACACCATAACCTGCTTCAGTGGTTTCAGCACAAGGACAGACTTTTAAAGTTACATGAATGTAAATCCTGTAAAGGATGTTAGGTAGTTCCCATGTTACTTCAAGCTCTTACATTCCCCCAGAGCATGAATTTTCAACAATGGGGGGGGGATGAAGATACAAGTGGAGGCAGGAACACACCTACAATGTAATTGGCAGCTTACTCACCTACTGTTAATGGCCAACGTAAAAAAGAAATGCTTGGAAAGGGCCCACACATACTTCAGTGTCACCATCGCCACCTTGTCCAATGCCCTCACATAAAAATTAAGCAGAAAGGATGCAATGTCATATTTATGCAAAATGATGTGCCAAGGCAATACACAAAAACCATCTGCCATTGAGTTACCAAAACTTAAAGAACTTTAAGGCCAACAATGTAAGGGCAGACAGAGACTATGTAAGAATGTCTGGTGAAATAATTTAAAGACTCACTGAATTCTCTGCAACACAGCAGCCTAAAAACAAACTTACAAAAGATGACATAAACAATTTACTATAAAAATTTTGTGTAAGATTTTGTGCTATGGACATAAGTGGTCCAGGTTTTATAAGAATATTAATTTAATGACATGTTTAAAAGCGTCTCTGAAACAGAAAATACTATCTCCATTCTTGTAATGGAAATTATTCACATTTCTTCAGCAAACTTCTCTCCAAAATAAAGTATTTATTTTTGCAGGAAACAAATAACTTTGGGTTCTAATTCTTACCATACAGAGACAGATTCCTACATTCTAGTGACCAACATAAAACTTTTTATTAGGCAATTTGGAAATAAAAAAGGTTTTGCTATCCACTTATGATAATTAAGGTTACAAAAATTATCCATAGAAATTAGGCTATAGATTATTCAAATCATTCCACTGCAGGAACTTAATTTTGAGGTGCTGATACAGCAGTGTTGAGGGTCTGAGCCCTGATGGCCCCTGTGACCCTGGACAACATAACTCAAACCCTTTCCTTCCACACGTACAACACAGAAAAGTCACGCCTTCCTCACAAGATTAAGAACTAAATGAGCCCTGGCCGGGTTGGTTAAGTGGTTAGAGGTTCAGCCTGAGGACCCAAGGGTCACAGTTCGATTCGTCAAGGGCCCATACCTTGGTTGCAGGCTCCATCCCCGGCCCAGGTCAGTCGGGGTGCGTGCGTGCGGGAGGCAAGCAACCAATCGATGTGTCTCCCCCCCCCCCGCCCCCCGCCTCTGTCTCTCCCATTATAAAAAAAAAAAAAAAAATCATCAATGAAAAAATATCCTCAGATGAGGATTAGAAAAAAAAAGGATTAACTGAAATAATGGGGCGAAGTACTTGGCAAGGGACTCATCAAGCACCTACGAGTGCGTTTGTGACCTCAGGGCTGAGCACTCCGAGAAGGAACAAGACTGCAGGCCCAGCCATCCCTACAGTTCTCCAATAGTGTGGACTCGCTCAACAGCCTGACCCATCAGTTTACAAGAGCAGCCAGCAACCACCAACATTCAGACTGAACTTGCTTTGTTATTTTGGGGAAAGTATTTCCTGAACTGTAGCGTTGATACCACAAGACGACGACTAAGATCTGGCCCGGGGTGAGCACCTGCGCTCCCAGGCTCACCTCCCCACACCATCTGCAGCTACTCCTGCCAGAGCCTTGGGGCCACCCCACGTCCCCTTGGCTGTGGAAGACAAGCCTCCCTCGGCCACCTGGCCTGACCTTCACCATAGAATCCCTAAGTCAAACTCAACAAGGAAACATAAAAATAAAAAAAAATCCAATAAAGGCACATCATAAACTCTACTTTTACCTCACTGATTAAAATAATCCTGGTAGATAAAACAAAGTAAACATAGGTCACAGGAGTACCTACATTTCTTTTACCTTACCACTGAAAAATGAAGATTTTTTTACTACAGAATCTCATAGATTGGTATTTAAGTATTAATAAAGCATCATAGGCAGCATACAAAGCAAGAATAGATGTGAAAGTATAAAATACATATTTAATTCTATTTAAAACAAGTTAAAAATTTTATGATAAATTAAAATTTCTCATTAACGGCAAATCACAAACTTTAATATCTGGAACTAGATATCTGGGATACTGATTAATGGCCCCTCTCCTTTCAGGTATTATTAAATATTATATTCAAATAAAAATTCTATTTGTTTCTTGTATATCTGACATTTACATGTGGTGAAAAGGGGTAAAAAAGGTACTTAAAATCTTAAAGTAAAACTTTAAAGACTTTTTTCCAGAAGCAGGTTTAACACATCACATTTTGCTCATGAGCACAAAATTTACAGTCAAAAGTTGCACATAAAGGGTTTATTTTAAATGTTTTAAGGATAGGATAGAGTTACATCATAATTATAAAAATTACTTACAGAATTAACAGATTTATATTGTTTATACTTCTAAATGCAGAGAACAGGGAACTGTCTACACATTGTATAAAATAAAATTAAAATTAAAAAAATGAATTCAAGCTTGAAAGATGAGGTCATTACCTAATTTTAAGATGCGAACACGAAGACCTCTGAACTATACACATTCGTTCAAACTGCACTACGATGGAAAATACAAAAAGCGCAGCATTTCCAAGGAACCACCACAGACATTTCGACCATAATTATTTGTTCCTGCTTTGTCTTTGGAGAACTTTCTTTCTTTTTCTTTTTTTTTAAGACAATCAGCTTAAGAATGTTTTCAGGCACTACAATTTGTGACAATCAAAACAGTCTTCTAATAGGTCCACAGCGTTCAGAGATTCAAGCCCAATGCACTTTGGGGTTTGGCACATAAAATAATAGAAATGAAATCCGGTTTAGAGGTAACTGTGATTGTTCTAAGATGCACAGTCCCTTCAAATGCTGCATGACATACACAACTGGAAAATCACCTCCTGTTGGCACTACATTTGCTTCACCAGTGCATTTTATCCTACAACCACTAAAACAGCACAGTAAGCAAATATACAGAAAACTGAAAACAAGTAAAAACAAAAATAAAAAACAAAAAAACCTAAATACCTTTAACATGCATTTTTCGTTAGTTACACTGAACATTCTACTTAGAATAAAGCATGCAAAAAAGGATGGTCTGCTTTAAGGTTTTCCTTTGAAGCTTTACGTGGCAGCCAGACATCACACACACGCACACACGACACAGTAATACTATAGCAGGTCAATGAGGAAGGCCAATACATTTTATACAGATTCATGTCTTGTGTTGTCACAAGTCCCATAATTTTGGAAATTAATGTTGGATTCCTAGAACAAGGAACCAACATTCAGATACCAGGAAAACGCAAGCAATGCATGCAGATCTGAAACATGAGCCTAAAACGAAGCCTGAAATACTCGGCTAGGGAGGAATTAGTCACAGCGTCAGTAAGTGTGGTTCAAGCCACACACACACACAGAGGAGGATGGAAAACAAACAAAAACCCTTCCCTTTCCTTCCCCCTAAAGGCAAAAAATGGAACAATAATTAAAATAATAACAATAATCACTTGTCACATTCATCTAGAGTGGCAGATCATGTGGTACTGAAGTTGCTAAAGGTACTTGTGGGAAAACCACAATGCAAGTCATGAAGTAATGCTAGAACTGTTTCCACTGACCCGACCTCAGCACACTTCCAGAGAACTTTGTTTTTCAGCCCAAAGTCACTGTGCTGTTTGTGTAGTGCACACGCTGGACACACTCACTCTCTGGGCCACACGTGTCCACTGGGTTTGGGGAACTGGGCTCGGCCTTAGATTCACATGCAGGAACTCTTACAAGAGCCACCAGGAAAGCAGCTGACAGATGTACAGCATGACACGTGTTCAAACATGGGAGGAGCATCTAAGACCTGGGTACTCACTGCATGGAGAAGCTCACCCTTGGCTGCTGCGACGAGGCGCTGGACACGCTGCAGAAAACATGGTGTGTGCGTCTACGGTGCGCAGGGTTACCATCCAACAGCGCTAGGTGCAGCCTTCCTGGAGGCAAAGTGGGCATCATGCGAACCACAGGTGAGACCTTGAAACTACAAAATCTCTGACATCAAGGATGGCCATGACAGAGGGCTCACGGACTTCTGGTGTTTGACTGACAGCATGAGTGTAATTTAGCCTTCTGCCCAAATCTTAGGTAAGATTTCCAATCTCCCCAAGAGACTGGTTTCACATAGGCCTTTATCCTAGCTTTCAAACCAGCAGGGCTTATCTAAAACAAAGTGACAGATGGGTGTCTTGCTGCTAAACCAACCACTTTTTTGGTTAAAACCACCTTGAAGGAATAAGCCAAGGAAGGATTCTGTGGCTAAGGGCTGCTACCAGTCACACCAACAAATGGGCATGGGCGACTGATCCTTGTGTGACAGGGTCCACAGCAGTAGCACATCATAAGCAAGAACATATAGCACCCCAAAAGATGTCAGGAGATTTTAGCTGGTATTTGTCTAGACATTCTTTGTAGGGGAAAGCCAGAGGAAAAGCCTTTGGACCATAATCATGTATCAGTAATAAGTAATAATACAACTGTCCCAGAGAACTTGTTAGAGGGCAACATTGTCATTCTTCAGCTTACATTATTAATGTAAAAGTACTGCTCCTCCAGGAGTACCACATACACACAAATGACTGATGTACTGTCACTTTTAAATCTGTGTACCAAAATCCAGATTATGGATTTGTACAAATAATGGACCCAATGTGCATCCAAAATGCACTGGAATTACACCGTGTGGACCAAGCACCTGGGCTATGCTAAATAAAAAAATTTTTAAAAAAGAATTTGATAAAATATTTAAACAAAAAAGTTTACAAAGCTTAGATTTAAAGGCAGCCTTTTATCCAGATTTCTAGCTGTTTTACAAAATTCTAATGTGGGTCATTAACTATTGAGAAGCGACTCACATTTGGACTTATGGTGTGAAGCCTCCAAATTGAAAAGGTGCTCAGAACTTCTGACTTTCGAAACAAGCTGAACATCCTATCTGCTTCCTGTGCCCAAATTTAATATTAAATAAACAGCAGTAATATATTAAGTATTGAATTGGGTCAAGCACTACTATTAAACTGGAGAAAATTATTTAACCCCCATCCCAATCCACAAAGGACTGCCAATAAAGTGTGTGTGTGTGTGCGCGCGCGCGCAAGTGCACAGAGATCTGTGTGTGCATATATATATATATTATATATGTATACACACAGGTATAGATAGGCAGATATTGATACATATATATCTCAAAAAAAGGCAGTAACAAAAATAGCAAACTATGCTTGCATTGTGGCAGAGTAAGAGAATGTTAAGAGTGAAGGGGAAATGGATAAGATCGATTACAGTTTTAATTGACTATGATACTAGCTTAACTTTTACCAAACTTGCCTGTAACTCCCCTCCAAACAGACTTCTTTTTCAGAGGAAAGAGTTCCTTACACAAAATGCTTTGTGTTCACATAAATCTGTACTATTCAGAACAAAACCAGTTCTGCTGGCAGAGATTGTGGGTTCGCAGGGACATTTAAGCTTTCATTAAACTGGAAAGCAAAAAGTCTTTATGTCTACAAATTATACATTTAATAGTTCCACAAATTTGGCAGAGTTCATGACGACATCTAGGATGTTTTCACCAAATCGTAGACATAAATATGGAAATCATCATCAAACTTGATGAAATAGACAGACGGTTTGGCTTCTACTTGATGGATGACCATGCCAGTCCTTTTAGAGCCATCTTCTTTGGCATATTCCACTTGTTTGCCTACCAGGCTGTCCACAACTTCTCCAGGTTCCCTTTCTGCTGGAGGTGAATCATCTATATGTAAATAGTGGGGGGAAAAGAATTTATAGCCAATTTTTAGATACATACCAAATCACATGTCTATTTTAACAATTAACATTTTTTCAATATCCTTGGTTTCTCTTATTTAGACCAAGGGTCAGCAAATTTTTCTTCAAGGGCCAAACAATGAATACATTAGACTTGAGGCCACATGGTCTCTGTACAAACTACTCAGTTCTGCTTGGTGGTGTGAGAGCAGCCACATATGATACATAATTAGTGTGGCTGAGTGCCAGTAGAACTTCCTTTATGCTCTGGCTGGGTGACGGCTGGCTGGCGTGTCGTCCCGTACACCAGAAGGCTGCAGCTTCGATCCCTGGTCAGAGTGCGTATGGAGGCAGCAGAACGATGCTTCTCTCTCTCTCAAATCAGTAACAAAAACAAAAAGATATCCTCCGGTGAGGACTGAAAATGAAAACAAAAAAACTTCATTTACAAAAATAGTGTGCTGACCACCAAGATCTCAACGTGTAAACACATTTAAGAGTCCTAACCAGAAATTCCTTGGACTCATGTTTAATTACGGCTATAATTACCTGAAGAGGTACTGACTCAATGAAGAAAAGGGCCAAGGAAAAAATCTAAATAATTATATATCTTCTTAAAAATAAGTCTGAGCTACTCTGAAATAGGACTTCACGGCAGATGCTGCTGCTGGGTTTCTAAGGATGTGCCGCACACTGAAGATGCCTAAGTTTACTCCCCGTCTTAAAGCTCCTTTGTCCTCGGCTTCCCTGCGCCACACACTGTCTTCCTAACCCAGTTTCAAAACAGAGAGTTCTACAGGTGATGTAGTAAAGAACTGTACACCTGAAACCTATTATATAATTTAATTAACCAATGCCACCCCAATAAATTCAATATAAAAGATAAAAAAGATTTCCTATGCTTTAAAAATAGGTGCTAAATGAACTCCATCCCCAGACCAATTACAACGGAATCTCCGAGGATGGCTGAAGCACCCGCATTTTTCAAGAGGTCCTCAGGAGACTCTTAAGTGTTGAAAGACGCGACCCTGTGACCCAGCTCAGGAGCTCTATTCTAGTAATACACATGAAGTGAGAGCAAACCATCAGCGCCACCAATAAACAAAGTAAAAGAGAAAAAAGGGGAAATGGAGGCAGGCGGTTAACAATTCTGTTTTTAGAAGCCTCTTAACCAGTCCTGAAGAGCTCATGCTTTTCCCATGTACTAGCAGAGGGCAGGGCCCTCAGGCAGGGCAACCAGATGTCTGGCGTTCTCAGGACAGTCCGGGCTCCGGCTGGCTGCCCTGGCACCACGGCTGGCAGTGCACCATTCTGTTCTCAAGGCATCCGGTTTGGATCATTGTCATGTAGTTAAAAGTCAGTGGTAGTTTGCCTCTCTGATTACAACAAATTCTCTTACTGAATGACATGGTCCAAACCCTATCTGATCTGGTACTAAGAGTCACAAAAAGTACAACTGAAACGCCTGAGCACACATTACAGCGATTCTCTTAAACAAGGAAGTGAAGGGGAAACCTAAGCTGAAATCTTCAGAAATGCTTTTCGCTCAAACAGCAGCATTGCACCACCACTTTCACGGGCCTTCATGTTTACAAAGGGATCCCAAAAGCATGGTTCCCAGACATTTACAGTAACACGAGAGAGCAGCAAGGGACTCAAACAGGCCCCTGCAGAGCTCTTCGCCTCAGCGCATCGATGCTGCTTCTAACGACAAATGAGCTTCCATATCACACACGAAAACACTTGGCAGTCTGGAGAGGAGGGTAGAGGCGCAGTCGGGAGGGGAGATGGGCAACATGCAAATGACCCCAAGCTTTCTGTCGTCAAGTCTACAACACTCACTGTGACTGGATATAACGCTACAAAAAGCACCAAAAACCCCAGCTTCATACAGGCTGGAGAAATGCTTTTAAGGAATGCTTTCATGTAATTCCTACCTATATAAATACTTTCCATTACACATTTATAACAAATGTACACAAACATTTAATAAAAATCTAGAAGGTAGAAAGTCAGGGCCTGATGAAACCATGAGTAGGTTCATTGCCTGGCTTGTTCACAGGAAGAACTGAAAAAAAAAGGGAATAGAAGTCCTGACCAGATAGCTCAGTTGGTTAGAGTGTCATCCCCATACACCAAGGCTGTGGGTTTAATCCCCAGTCAGGGCTCATACAAGAATTATCCAATGAACGCATAAATAAGTGAGACAACAAAAATCCATGTTTCTGTTTCTCTCTCTCTCTCTCTCTAAATCAAGAGAAAAAATAAAAATAGAGAGAATAGAGATGCTGTCACATTACTAATATAGTGAGTGTCTGTGTCTGTCCAGGGATCCGGGATTCATGTGTTTGAAGAAAGGATATGGAGTAGTTTTAAAAAGACCAGGCTAATTCCATTCACAATAGCATTAAAACAAATAAAATACTTAAGAAGAAATTTAACAACAACAACAACAAAAGTGTAAAACTTATACTCTGAAAACTACAAGACAATGCTGATAGGAAAAAAAAATTTCAATAGATGGAAAAACATCCCATGCTCATGGATCAAGATGGCAATACTCCCTGAACTGACCTAGAGATTCAGTATGATCCTATCACAATCCCAGCTGATTTCTTTGCAAAAACTGACAAGCTGATTCCAAAATTCATACGAAATTTCAAGACACCCAGAATAGCCAAAACAGTCCTGGGAGTGAAAAAAAGGAGTCACACTTCCAGATTTGAAAACTTATTACAAAACAATATAATCAAGTGTGACACTGACATAACCAGACATATGAGCCAATGGACTAGAAGTCAAAGTCCACAAATACACCCATACATCTATAATGAACTGATTTTCAACAAGGGTGCCAAAACCATTCAACAGGGGAAAGAATCGTGTTGGTTTTGTTTTTTTAAATGGTGCTCAGACAACCGTATTGTCACATGCAAAAGAATAAAGCTGACCCTTAAGCCACATCATAAACAAAAATTAAAACATATCAAAGATCTAAACAGAAGAGCTAAAGACCTACATGTAAGAGCTAAAACTTAAGGCTCTTATAAGAAAACACAGGGGTAAGTCTTTACAGCCTTGGCTTTGTCAAGGGATTACAAGACACACCACCAAAAGCACAAACAACAAAGGAAAAATAGCTGAAATAGACTTCAGAACCCCATCGAGGGAGTGAAGGGAGAACCCACAGAATGAAAGAAAGTATCTGCAAATCATCTATCTGACAAGAGACCTGCACCTAGAATACTCTCACAACTAACAAGTAGCCCAGCTGAAAAGGGACAAAGGACACAGACATTTCTCCAAAGACATACGATGGACAGATACTTGCCATCCTGAGTCATCAGGGAAATAATGAGATACCACTTCACAACCACTAAGGTAAAAAAGTGAGGAACATGCATGGGCGAGGGTGTGGAGAAACCAGAACCCTCACACTGCTGATGAGAAAGTGTAACAGGGGGGCCGCTCTGAAAATTAGGCAGTTCCCTACACACTTCAACAGAGTGAACTCCACCCCTCAGTATATACTCAAGAGAATGGAAAACACCCAACCACTCAGAAACTTGCACACAAATATTCATAGCAACAGTCTTCACAGTAACTAAGGTAGAGGACAATCCAAATGTCCATCAATGGACGAACAAATAAAACAGTGTATCCACACAAGGAGCTGTATTTGTCCATAAAAAAAAAAAAATTTTTTTTAAATGAAGTACTGACACATGCTACAACATGGATGAGACCTGAAAACACCATGCTGAGTGAAAGAAGCCAGTCACAAAGGACCCCATGTTATATGCCCCATTCATATGGAAGTCCAAAGTCCAGAGCAGGGAAACCTACACAGAAAGTAAATTGCTCTTGGCAAAGGGGTGAAAATTTTCACAACCTATGCTTGGTGTGTGACTAAAAGAATCATCACTTATCCCTAATAATTAAAATTTAAAAATGTATCTGCAAGATAGTTAATCAAGTATCTTGCTCTAAAATTCAAATTACTTTGAAATAATCAAAAATAAAAGTTGTCAATCCATACTTACTAGAATCAGGCATAATGCGAAGGTCACCTTCTTTATAATCATCTAAGAGCTGGTACATGTACAAGACGGGGTCTTTCTCATAGGTGATGTAAAACCACGTGTTCATTATAGGGGCACGTGCTAAGACCATTCCCCTCCATTCATCTTTAGAGCCATCCTCGGTCTCAAACATGTGTTCTACCGCTTTGCCAATCATTGTGTCGGCTAAGTGTGCATCGCTGATTCGAGATGTAGCTAGGGACAAAAAAAGCAAACAATGGTCTACAATGGGTTTACTGAATATGTACTGTGAAAACTGAACTTATTCAAAGAGACTACCTGAAATGTTTTCCACACAACACACTAGCCAGCATCAGATCACCTGGTGGTTTTAAGAACCACCAAAATTACACTGTGGGGCCCAGCCCAGATTTCATTCCATCAGGGCTATTTTAGTGCCTCAAGTCAGTTATTTGGAGAATATTTTTCTCCTTTTAATTTTTCTGAACTCATCTGCTCTTGGTACTATATCTAAACTGGGACTTTTAATGATTCATTCAAGGTATACATTTTTTTTGTTATTGTTTAATAGTTAATTTAAAATGCACCAGTATTTTCCTTCCATAATTTGAATAACGAATGCTTCTCATGGGCCACCTTTCCCCGTTGGCCCTCTTCCCTCCTGCTCTGTCACCTTCCTCCTGACCACCTACACCTCAGAGGCGAGGGCCTCTTCCTTTTCCTGGGACACTCCGCTCTCCTCGTCCAGGCCACGTGCTGCTCCCACACCTTCAGGGGCCGGCTCCGGAGCAGGTCTCCTCCCAGAGGCTCTCCAGCCCTACCAGGTACAGTCACCAGTCACCTCACCCAGTTTTATTTTTTAACGGCATTTACCATTCTCTGCAGTGATCTTATTTTACATGTTTGTTTACTTGCTTTTAGGCTGCAGACCATGATGCAAAGCAGAGGCCTTTCCCATCCTGTTTCCAATACCACGCTCACGGTGGTTCAATATTTGTTGTACAAATTACTACAGAGAACAGGCTGCGTGGATGGCTCCCGTGGGGAGGAGCACAGCCCCCCCTGGTGTATCAACAGCCCTCTGCAGCCCTGCTCCACCTTCTTTAAAGAAGTAGGAAAAAACTACAAGCTTCATTTCTTTAATACTGGGAAATTACAGAGATTCTTACTAATTATAAGGTTCCTCCTAATTTATGTCTTTAAAATAAATTAGCAACCCTATTTTACTCATGCTTTTCTTTCTGTCAAATAAAATTCAAAGGAACAAAGATTAGATAGACTTTCTTGGTAAAGATACTGCTTACCCAATTTATCAGGACATTCTAAAAACATACGGTGGTTTGCTTAATTATCAGATAATTAATAAAAAGTACATAGAATTCCCCAGTGCACAATGTTAAAACGAAATTCCACTAGTTTCTTCATATCAAAAGTTCTCAAGTTTTTAATCTCAGGACTCCTTTACATTCTTAAAATTTTCTGAGGACCCAAAGGAGCATTTGTATACTTAGATGACAACTATCAATATCAATGATTTTAGAAATTATAAATGACAAATCTAAAAATATTTTAAAATACCTACATAAACATTTTTTTTAATAAAATATATTTTTATTGATTTCAGAGAGAGGAAGGGGGGGAGAGAGAAACATGAATGAGAGAAACATCAATCCTGCATGCCCCCTACTAAGGATTGAGCCGCAACCTGGGTATGTGCCCTTAGCAGGAATCGAACTGGCAATCTCCTGGTGCATGGGACCATGCTCAACCAACTGAGCCACACCAGCCGGGCACATAAACATATTTCTAATGAAAAATAACTATCCTCTAACAAAAACTTAGTAGGAAAAGTGTCATCGTTTTACATTTTTGCAAATCTCTTAATGTCTAGCTTTAAAAAGGACAGTTAGATTCTCAAATCTGCTTTAGCATCTGATCTGTTATATATTCTTTTGACCTATTAACCTTTTCATATAATTCTAGATATTCTTTTATCATACTATATCAAAACTCAACATGTGGTAGCTCCTTAAAGGTTAATTGCAATGTAGAATCTAAAATCATTATCAATAAATTTGTCATACTGTTATTTAAATTAAAACTCATTTACCTCCAGAATTATAAAGAACTCCTACAGCTCAACAACAAAAAAATCAAATAATCTGATCGAAAAATGGGCAAAGGACTTGAATAGCCATTTCTGCTAAAATTACACAGCAATGGTCAAAAAGCATATGAAAAGATGCTCAAAATCACTAATCATCAGAGAAATGCAAATCAAACCAGAAGAACTGGTGAGAATGTAGGCAAACTGGAACCCTGGTGCACTGTTGGTAGGGACTGTAAATTTTACGAAAACTATGGAAAACAGTAACTGTATGTATATTGCTCAGAAAATTAAACAAAGAAGTACCATATGATCCAGTAATTCCACTTCTGAGTATACACCCCAAAATACTGAACGCAGGGTCCCGAAGGGATATTTGTACCCCCATGTTCATAGCAGCATTGATCACAATGGCCAAAAGGTTGAAGCAAGGTTCGTGTCCACACACGGATAAACAAAACATGGTCTATGCATGTAATGGAGCAGTATTCAGCCTTAAAAAGAAAGGACAGCCTGACACATTCTACAACATGAATGAACCTTGAGGACATTATCCTAAGGGAAAGAAGCCAGTCACAAAGACAAACACTGTATAATCCTTATGAAGCATACAAAATCATCACATTCATAAACACAGAAAACAGAACGGTGGGTGCCAGGCATTAAAGGAAATGAAAAAGGGGAGTTGTCTAAGGGGGACAGGATTACAAATTTACAAGATGAAGTGCTAAAGATCTGTGTCACAACAATGTGAATATACAAAACACGACTAGACTATACCTTAAAAATGGTTAAAGTAGTAAATTTTATGTTGTGTTTCTTACCACAACAAAACAGAAAGTCTGTCAAGTCTGTCGGTCTTGCCCTGGCTGGGTGGCTCAGTAGGTTGGGAGTCGTCCCATACACCCAAAAGCTGTAAGTTCGATCTCTGATCAGGGCACATACTAGATCAATGTTTCTCACATCAATGTTTCTCTCTCCCTTCTTTTCTAAAATCAGTAAAAACATCCTCCAGTGAGGATTAAAAAAAAAAATGTCTGTGGGTCTTTGAATGGATCTCTTACAAGTACATGATTTGGAGGGGAAAACTAATACATGATTTAGTGATGTCATGCATTGTCCATATAGAAAATACACAGTGGGACAAGTATGGAAAACTAAATAATAATACAAGAATCAACTCTGTGTTTTATGTACTCCCAACTGTAACCCGCCTTTTGCCCCACCCTGTATTATTGTTTGCTGAGCTATGCAGACCTTCCAGGTGGGAAGGGCCATTGTATGACTGTCAAAGAATGAGTTCAAAGGCAAGTTCTCCCTTGTTATTATCAAAACAAATCTGACTTCACAAACCTCCTGAATGGGCTTCAGGGGACCTCAAGGGTCCCCAGACCATACTTTGGGAACCATTACTCTGTGCCATCTCATGCTTTTAAGCTGAATGACATGTTTTTTTCTCCACCTTTAGCCTAAGGAGAACAAAATTGTAACTATAGTCTAATGTACTGCCTGAAACAAATTAGCAGACTTTCCCCACATGGATCATAATTTTTCAAACTCAAGTATCATAGGGAATACTATAATTAGCTATTAATTAAATTAGGCACATGATACACTGCTGGTTTGCATAGAGGCCTTTGTATTTTCTTTCTTAAACTGCTTTGCTGTTTACAAACCCAATTCCATGTCTACTGTTGGAAACTGAGGTGACCCAGAGCCAGAAAGAAAAACACAAACACTAAGCAGCCCTTAATCCCATCACCAGAGATACTTATTTTGGGGTATTTTGGTTTTACCTTTTTAAATCAAGATAAAATATTTGCTTCTGTCCCATGATGACAAAAGAACTGATGTAACACAGGTCATGCAGCAAAATGGTAGTAAATTTCAAATGAGCTAGTAGCCTTGCCCTAAAAGGCAGAGTCTAAAATTCTGGGGCAGAAAAAGAATGCATGATAATTGCTTACTACAAATAACCGACATAAAGGTGTGGATAGCCTTAGCCAGTTTGGCTCAGTGGTTAGAGTATCGGCCTGAGGACTGAAGGGTCCCGGGTGCAATTCTCGCCAAGGGCATGTACCTCAGTTGCAGGCTAGATCCCCAGCCCCCCTCGGGGCTTGTGCAGGAGGTGACCAATCAATGTGTCTCTCTCACATCGATGTTTCTCTCTCTCCCCTTCCACTCTCTCTGAAAAGCAATGGAAAAAATATCCTCAGGTGAAGATTAAAAATAAATAAATAAAGGTGTGGATAATATTTTTTTAGGCCTTGAAGGTCAGAGTCATCAATGTTAGTTTCTTATGTGAGAAATGGACTGATGTCAAGGCCAAGACGAAATAGAGGGTGTGCTTCATGAGGAGAAATAACGTGTTCAGCTTCATTTAGAATAGATAAAAATGTTTTAAAATGCCACATATTTACCATTTCACAACTAGTTATCTTTGGGAGTAATTTAAAGAATAAAAACTAAACTATGCTTATACAAAATGAATAAAGACATAATATTTGCTATCTAAAGGGAAGATTAAAAAAAAAACTTGCTGCTCTGGCAAAGCATTAACTTGCTGGGGGAAGCACATGTCCCCAGAAGACAACGGCAAAAACAAAGGCGCGAAGGGACTGGGTAAGCTAAGCTTCTTCCCTTGACAATGTGATGCCAAAAGCTCTCCCCTTCAGTCCAGATCTGCTGAGACTATATTTGTTAACTGCATAGGCTTTAAAGATAGTTCCAAAAGCATCATCAAGCGTTCAAACAATAGCAGCATCACAGTGTAATAGTATGAAAACGTTCCAAAGTAAATACTCTGAAGAAAGTAACATTAATTCGGGTGTATCCAGTGATCTTAAAAACAAAATCAGTCATTATTATTTATAGACACCTTATTCCTTAAGGCATTTAAATCATGCAAAGCAAAACCAATACTGTATCACTTTTTTTTTTAAAGAGCTATTTATTTCCGCAAATATTGTATGAACACAAACCCTAAGGAAGGTATAATAAAGTTTGTTTTGCTTGCTTAATTTTGGCTGAGAGTACAATTATCACTTAAGTAATAACACACAATGAAAGATACATTTCACATAAAGATTTCAAAATGTGTAAGATTTTTCTTAGCTCTTATAATCCGATGGAATAAATACATAGGATATTTAAGCTAATGAGACATATTCTTACCTATCAAAGTGCAGATAAGTAGTGAGCAAAATAACTATATTAACAGTGAGAAATAAGTATATTAAAAATTATCAGGCTGTAAATTACTTGGGGCACAAGTTTATTCATACAGGGGAGGGCAAAAGTAGGTTTACAGTTGTGACATTCTTGTGTGTTAACAAAGCTATCGTAATAATCATAACCTGCATGTCTTTTTCCATATGAACTGTAATCCTTTTTTTTGCCCACCCCTGTATATTCCCCCCAGTTCCTTGAACTGTAGTTTTAGGACATGCATTGAACAATTTTTGTGGTATTAGGTGACTGATTAAAATACAGAATGCTTGTGCCCCAATAAAAATTTAAAAATACAATACAGAAGAATACCAGAAAGCATCCATTTAAGTAGTTATTTTGAAAGCATAAATGCAGAAATAGTAAAGAGAACTTACCAACTCTATCAGGGAGGACTTCAAGCGCAGAAACTCTTTCATCTTTATTAAGTTCTAGTCCATAAACACAGTCAAATCCATCGTATTTTATAAGATATAAAGAAGGGTTTACAGGCACCTGGTCCAGAACTGTTCCTTTCCACTGGGTGACAGGGCCACTGCCCTCCTTCCACCCATGCTGAATCCTGCAGCCTACGATGTTCCGCCGAGGCTGGGACACGGGCTTGCTGGGCCCCACACTGCTCCGGTGTTTTCTGTATTCACACATATACACACATGTAAGGTATCAGCTCAAAGACATGCACTTTTAGATCCAACACAACTGCTGCTAACTAGCATACGCCCACTAGACTACCCCAACTGTGCTAGCTACTGCTGCCACTCAGGCAGTCCTACTGCCAGGCAGTGTGGCTCACAGGGGTGTACACGGCGGGTTGGCAGGAGCTTCATGTGCACCCCAAGTGTGAAGAGACAGAAAAACTCGACTACTCAGTAGCAATTTAAGCCCCAATATTAAGCATCAGTTTTTCAGCTGAGTTTCCTAATACAATCAACTCACAATTATCCCAGTTAATCAAAGAAAAGAGGCACATGCACCTGACCTTACAGAATTAAATCCATTTCTAGTTAAAAAAAAAAAAAAAAAGTATATCCCGAGCCGGTACGGCTCCATTGGTTGGGCATCATCCCATGCCCAGATGGAGGACCTGATCCCCAGGGGGGCGTTCAGGAGACAGCCAATCTATGTTTCTCTCTCTCTCTCTTCCCCTTCTTCTCTCTCTTAAAAGAAAACAGTAAAAATTTAAAAACATAATAAAAAAATAAAGAAGAAATGTATAACTATTCAACTTCATCCATTCTAATGCTTACATAATTTTGCCCCTCACCCCTACCTCTGCTAGACATTGAACTTTATATTATTAAACTGGAGTCAAGACTGGCCTATATCCATGATTACACCATCATTTCTTTTCTAGAAAACATATCATCTTAAACACTTAAATTTGTGACAAATACTTAAATGTTAAAAATTATTGAAGCAACACCAAACTACATTCTTTCTGGATTATTAACAACTGAAAAATCTACATACACTGTTTACAAATAATACACCTGACTCTTGATATCAGGAAAAAATCTTTTGTTTCACCTAGATATCCACAGATATCCAAAGGGGACAAGACCAGGCTGGAATACAAGATGAAGGCCAAAGCCATGCTGGCACCTGGATGCATTTTATGCCAAGAAGGAGAAAATTTAGAGAGCAGAAAAGAATTCCTTTCCCACACTTTTGTGGATATAAAGCTCTCATTTGGTATACCTTGGATAAAAGTGATGAACAACTTGCATAAACACAAATATACTTTTAAAAAAGTAATTTTTTGTAGGCTGTAATACTTAAAACTACAATTGTATGTATATTAACTAGACCAGTTTGGTAAATTTAGTGAGTTTTATGAAACAGAAATAGTTTACAGCAAACCATCAGGATCACCTCAACGAGGCCTGAAATTTTACCTAAGCAAGATGGGGAACACATTTGGAGAACACCACAGAAGAAAAACTTAAGTCAGACTGAAAAAAACTCAAGAGGTTCCATGTGGACTGTGAGGAGATCAGGAAATTCCAGGGCTGCCCCAGCCCTCGAGGCTCTGCAAACACTCAGCAAAACTGCCCTCCAAGAAGGCAGAGCCCTGCACTGAGGATGCACTGCTGGGGACAACTTTCTAAATGAGAAGGATGGGGCCACAGGACAAAGGAAAGGAGGTTCACAGGCTAAGGGCAAGTCCCAAAGGAGGAAGACTTTAAAAAAGGGCTGATCGAGGCTAATCAGAGGCTCTATTTTCAAGTATGCCGCAGGAAAAGAGACAGCTGATAGATCTGAGGACAGCTCACCTGCAATGGTCTCACCCTTCTCGTGTACAGGAGTACAGGAGAGGATCATGTTGGGACCAACATAGGGTGATACTGTAATAATCAGAATGATGCACCAAGAGGCAATGGAGGCAGACCCAAAATATGCTCACAAGGTAGAGCAAACTGTCACCTAACATTAGGCACACAACAGAGGCCACAAAAGAGGGCCTTACATCAGAAACAAGACAGCTCCACCAGACACGAGGAAAATCAGGCACAGTTCAGGAAACAAGCTGCATTTGAAAACTTTTCAGAAATGAAGACTAAACTAGAGGAACATGAGAAGAAACAGACACCATGGGGCACGTAATGGAAATAGGTAATGAAAAGGAGATGAGGCAATTAAGAGATGGTGACAGAAACAAACGAAACTTCGACTTCTACATTAACAGAATCATCCGAAAACTAAAATCGAAGAAACAGAATACTAAAATAATTCAAGAAAATTTCCTGAAATAGAGGATTTAAATGCACATATGTATCCCTGGGAAAGGTGACCTAGAGCTATGGGCACTAAGACATTCTAGTAAAACAAATGCACTTTAAAGAAACATCTTTTGGGCATCCAGGCAAAAGAACTACATTACACGTAAGGGAAAGAAAATCAGAATGCGGCAGTGGCAAAGGAAGTGACAAACTTCAGGTCTCAGAAAAGAAAATGTAGCCAAAGATTTTATAATAAGCCAAGAATTCTATACTGACCCCAAAATGAAAGGCCACAGACAAAGCTGTAAATGTGTAAGAATTTGGGGAACACTGTTCTCACAGATGCTTCCTGCAGAAGTCGCAGGGCAGTTTGAAATACTCAAGGAACGCTTGGGAAAGTTTCAGCTTGGGGCAATAGTAAGCCATGAATATATGTGACTGCACAGCAATCCTGGGGACAAGAGAAATGGAATAGTATGTAACTGTTATCTGCTTTGATAATAGAGTTAACACTACTCTGAAAAGGGGAGGAAACAACTGTAAAGTGGAAACATCTCTGTATTACCTGGAAAAAACTACCTTACATTCAATGGAGAGAAAGGACAGAGCCAAGAGCTCAATTCAATACTGTATGGGGGAAGGAGCCAACCTGTATCACCAGGAAGACAAATAAATTAATAGACTCTGAATGTAAACCTCAATGGAGAGAAAAAGGCTTAATGAAGTACTATCAAGTCTATAACTTGAAAATACTAATAATACTCAAACTCCAAAAGAAAGTGAAATTCAAGATCTTTTTCATAACCCTGGGAATGTGCCACTACACAGCCCTCTGTGGAAAATGGTGACAGTGATTACATTTCCTTTAGAATACAGAAACTTTTAGTATTATATGTTTCATCAGACAATCAATTACCTACCTTTTGATCTTAGGCAAAAAGTCTTAGTGATTCATGCTGGGTACAGATCAAGCTTTCTTCACAGCAAAGACAGAGATGAGTTCCCCAACTTTACTGAGGAAGGCATTCAGTCATACGCACCACTTTGTAACTCACTACCAAAACTGTAAGCAAATACAGCATCTTCACCAGTGTAATGGGTAATTTTAATGTGTCAACTTGGCTGAGCTACAGTACTCGGGTAATTACTCTACTTTTTTTTCTGAAGAGACTTTTGTAGAAAAACAACATGTAAACCAGCAGACTGGCCTCCATAATGTAGGTGGGCCATGTCCAATCAGTTGACGGCTTAAGAAAAAAAAAAGTCCCTGAAAGAGGAGGCAATTCTGCCTTTGAACTCTAGCTGCAACATTAGCTCTTCCCTGGTTCTAATCACTCTATATATGCACGCACACTTGCATAAGCATGCACACACCAATGGTTCAGGTGCTTTGGAAAACACTGACAACAGAAAAAGATTCTATCCTACACTCAAAGACATGAAATTTCTGTTACCATGATTCTAAACAAAACCAATATAAACTTAACCCTGGCTGGTGTGGCTTAGTTGCGTGGAGCATTGTTCCAAACACCAAAAGATGGAGGGCTCAATTCTCAGTCAGGGCACATATCCAGGTTGCGGGTTCGATCCCCGATTGGGGCACATGCAGGAGGCAACCAATCAATGTTGTTGTTTTTATCCCTCTCTCTAAAAAAAAACACACCAAAAAACTCAAGCAATAATAAAAACCACACCAATATAAACTTAGCTAAGTGAGAGCAGAAAGGGGCAACTGGCAAACTCAGAGCAGCAGTTTCCAATTCAGTTACTCATCCTTTCTGCACTCATTGGTGGCATTCTTCTGTCACGTGCAGTTGCCTCTTGAAGAGGGACACAGGCGTTCCATCAATCAACAACTTTCAGAACAAGAAGTTTTCTTCCCACCTGACTTTGGAGGTGGTCACAAGGCTGCCTCTCTCTCCTCCCTCTTCTGAGCTTTAGAAGGCTCACATATGGCTAGTGGGCATTCCTGTTCAAGTGGCTCCTGTATCCTTTCATTCTGAAGACATGTGACCCTTTCTTTTGCACAGATTTTATTTCCTCACTTTCTCTATGAGATTTTAATTAACTTTTTAAAATATGTTTTTATTGATTTTAGAGAGGGAGAGAGAAACATATGGCTGTCTCCTGCATGCCCCCTACCAGGGATCGAGCCCACAACCTAGGCATGTGCCCTGGCTGGGAATCAAACAGGCAACCTCTTGGTGCATGGGACAAGGCTCAACCACTGAGCCACATGGGCCAGGGCAATTTTAATTAACTTCCACTGTTGTAAGTAATATGCCTGGGTCTATTCTAACATTGTTTTGTGTTTGCAACGCTTTCATTTCCTTACCCTTTTTTTCCTTTAATCTGTACAGTTAGAATGAAGTTTCTTCACACCAAATAAAGCTTCTAATGAAAGCTACAGCTTTTATTTCTAATCTTATAGCAATTACCTCTAACTTTCAAAATATTAAATTTATACTTACACTTTTCTACTAAAAACCTACAATTAAATCAAAACCTACACTTTTCCCTTTCCCAAACCAAGCAAGAGTAAAAGCAAAAAATTCTTAGTAAAAAAAAAAAAAAAGGTAAAAATTTAAAAAGCAAACACATTAAGCACATAATAATCCCACCTGGCCACTTTCACCACATTGAGGAAATTTAAACTTCTGTTCCAAACCTAGTCTTCATTTTGCTGCTATTTTAAGAATTTTTTTTTTTAACATTGCCTCATTTAAAATAAACAAACAAGGATTTTTGTTTCTTTTTCCTTAATGTTTTCATATATTTTCTTCTCCTGTCTATTTTGTCTTTCCAGATATAGCCTCTGGTGAATCAGATAGGGTTCATAAATACAAACTCTAAATTCTTGCAAGCATCAAAAATGTTATTTTGCCCTCACCCCTGAATAATCTAGGTATACAAGTCAGGTTCCAAATCCCTTTCCCCTCAGCACTTTTATTGGAAAAGTTATTTTCATTTTCTTCTATCTCCCAGTTACAGCCAACAGATGCCAATGTGATCCTCGCTCCTTTGAGGGTAACCTGTTTATCTCTTTGAGCTGCTTTTAGATTTTTCTTTGTTCCTGGATTCTGAAATGTCACTAGAATTTGTGATATGTTTTTAATGGTCCCTCATTAGCACTTGGTCAACCTAAAGAAAGCTGTGCAAAATCATCTTCATTATTTATTACTTTTCTCCTTCATCCCCTTTTTGAAACTCTTATTAGATGAACGAAAGCTAGTACTTCCAGATCTATCCCTTTCATACTGTTCACCAAGAACTCCTCAGCCGATGTGGCTCAGTTGGTTGGACATTGCCCTGTGCACTGATAGGTTGCTCGCTCAGATTCCCAATCAGGACACATGCCTGGGTTTCAGGATTGATCCCTGGTAGGGGGTGTGCAGGAGGCAGATGATTAATGTTTCACTATCACATTGACATTTCTCTTTCTCTCTCTCCTTCTCCCCTCCTCTCTCTCTAAAAATCTGAAAAACAGAACCAATCAACCAAAAAAAACCCCTCACTCCTCAGCTCCATTTTTCTTGAATTAAGTAAAATAGACAGGCTTTAAGTTCATCCTGAATATCTTACATAGTATTTTTGATTTCTACAAAGTGTTTCCTTATCTTCTTTTGAACAGTTTTTCTTTTTAATGAACACGCCCATGATCCCCAAGGATAATGTTCACTTCCTTTCCTGCTTTCTCTTTGAATGAACTCTTTGGGTGTCAGCCTTCTGTGCGGGCCTGGTGCCATCTGAATGGTGGTTTTCTTCACATTTGCTGACTTTTGGTTAGCTCTGCTATTCTATGTATGACTTCTTTCATGCTGTCAGTGTTCCTTGGGTAACAATGATGAGTCCTGATGTGCATATTTAAAAGGCAAGGCAAGATATGAGTGGTATCTGTGGCTATAAGTCTATTTTTTCAGGCCAAGTTGAGGTCCTGGGCGTCTAAGCAGGAAGTGCAGGTTCTGATGAAGCAGCCATGACACAGGCAGGTTAGAGCAGCCAGCAGTGAGCACAGAGACCCTAAGGGCGGGGGGGTGTACAGCAAGCACCTGCAGCCAGACTAGTGCTGCTGGCTTTCTAGAGTGACTTTGGTGGTCATGGCTAGCCTTTGCTGTCTCTGACCTAGACAGAAGCGATCTAGTGTCAATATCCACTTTTTGGAGGTTTTCCTTTTCAGCTCAAAGTGGCTGAGAGTTCCTCAGCTTAGCTTAGTTTTTATATAAATCTGCCCCCATTTGCTTTACATCTTTCAGGTGTTTGTGTTCTGGTCTGCTGGTAAAATGACCTTTCTATATCAATAATAACAGAAACTGCAAATTTTGAGGAGTTATTTTAACATAAATTATGGTGAGGTACTATTTCCTATCTGCTCATTAAATAGATATAACCACCCTTTTGGTAAGCAATCTGGCACTCCATTGTTCCAGTGATTCCACATCTAGGAAATTTATCAAAAGAAAGTAATGGACGAGCACAAAGGTATAGCTACAGTGATGTTTTGAGCAGTGTTCATAAAAGGGGAAACTAGAAATAAAAAATGTTCAACAGGTCTTACTGATTCAATAATTAATAGTGTATCTTTATAATAAAATAACTACATGGTTATTAAAATCATGGAAAAGAACTTAAAGACATTTAAATATCCACAAATGAAAGAAATGTGACCACATGAAAAATTTTATACACACAAGTATCCATACAGATATGTAGAAAAGACTTTCAAAATATGCATTAAATTATTAACAGCTGTAATCCCTGGATAATAGCATTAGTAAAATTTTCATACTAGAAAGTTAAAAATTATATAGTAATCAAATTCTTCCATTTTATTTTAACTTCTAATTGCTAATTTAGATTTTAAATCAACAAAAAAACTTGAATAAAAATTAAAGCTTACTGTAGTTGAAGTAGTCTATTTTTTGCTTCTATAGACTCCTTCAACTAAAGTTGAAGCAAACAATAGAACATGTCAGATTACTGGAAGAAAATGTGAAATGTCACCTCTAGACCATGCGATCTAAGAGAAGTACAAGCAGAAATGTGAAATTAAGGATTTAAAGTAATTTTTTCATTTAAAATGGGGAATCCTTCAGAATATGGTGATTTTGATTTATGTTCTTCTTTATATATGTATTTTTAACAGCCCTCAATCTCTTGTACTTTTCCTGGGAAAAAGTCTAAAATGTTCTTCACTATCACTCAACTAGGCAGTCAACCAACAAATAGCAATACTATACACAGATATTAATACACTTCATTCAACCATCTGAAATTACAGCCAAGTACAAATAACAGTTCAAGGATAAAAGTAGAGAAACCAGAATTAAACACTGGTCATCACTTTCTTTGTTTCTTATCTACAGAAGCTATTTCTTAAAACAAATGATTAAAGGAAAAAAATAATAAAGAAACTGGAAAGTATATGGCTTCATTAGGGATGAACTGGTATCTGTTCTGATGGCTAAGAATAGCATTTCTTATAGTTTCAATGGGAGTAAGTAGTAACCAAGTACACAGCATCTTACCACCTTTCATTGCTATAATTGTGTGTATTAATTTCCATACAACTTGACTTAGTTCTGTGATGTGCCTAAGCTATCAGCCCTGACGAGGGTATAGGCCAGTGCTTCTCACTCTCTGGCATGCATCGCATCTCCTGCAGAGATGGTGAAAGGCCAATCCACTCCACTCCCAGGTGTGGAGAGGGGTCAAAGGCTCTAGCAAGCCACTGCACCTGCTGACCCAGCACCACACCATGAATAGTGCTGATTCAAAACCACCTCTAATTTCTATGTACCCATGTTCCCAAAAGGATAAACTGAGTGTAGGAGACATTTATGTAGTTTGCTCAATACTTTAAGTAAGTTCTGAAAGTACCATTTAAATTATTTTGTCATCAAAAAGAGAAATCCTGTGTCAAAAGGCCTTTCACCTAGATTCCCTTGATGACTTAACCACTATTTCTCATCACCAGTTAAATATCTTATTTTGGTAGCCAATATTTATTTCAAGGTGCCACAATCTTTAATTTTTCAATTATCACAATTCTATGAGCTATACTCTATTACATACTTTGTACTTTATTATACAAATTACTGACACTTTCCTCATTCTATTTAGTATTGTGATATAAAAGCACATCTGTTCCAACAGATTTCAGAAAAAAATATTGATTAAATCAAAACAATTGTCTTTTTGCAAGATGCACATCAGCAAGTAGAGAGAAAAACAATTGCTTTTCTGGTTACTTGTTGCTTCATAGAAATTCTATAACTGATATCATCACTCCCAGTTTCAAGTGACAAATACAAAAACCGGATAAAAAAAGAAGGCAAGATTTCCAACCCAATCCTTATGGTTTTTCTTTTCTTCTTTTTAGTATGTCCTTATTGACTTGAGAGAGAGGAAGGGAGAGAGACAGAGAGAGATAGATATATCAATGAGAGTCACTGATCAGCTGCCTCCTGCATGCCCCCTACTGGAGATCAAGCCCACAACCTGGGCATGTGCCCTGACCGGGAATCAAACCCTGATCTCCTTCCTGGATCACAGGTTGATGCTCAACCGCTGAGCCACACCGGCTGGGCTCCTTGCAGTTTCTTTCATTACTTTGTCTATACACTACACCTGAGAACACCTGAG
Organism: Miniopterus schreibersii; assembly: GCF_964146895.1. Classification (NCBI taxonomy): domain Eukaryota; kingdom Metazoa; phylum Chordata; class Mammalia; order Chiroptera; family Miniopteridae; genus Miniopterus; species Miniopterus schreibersii. The sequence continues at coordinate 68,535,147 of NC_138111.1, read as the reverse complement.
ATGTTCAAGTGCCCCGAGGGTCTTCCACAGGGATATTCACTTTCACTGGTGCAAATAACAAAGTTACTGCAAGTTGAATGAAAAGTATTACATGTTTTGACCAATTTAAAACTGTCAGCACCATGCTTTATTTAGACACCTGCTCTAATAGTTACCTAGTCTTTCTGTTTATGACCGAAATAACGGATTTTTCAGATATGAGACAACAAAACATGCAGTTCAGGAACTATAGTGTGGTACTGACTATGGGTTCTAGAAAGCAAACTGTCCTGTTTCTGAATCCTAGCTCAGTCACTTCTTAGTTGTATGACCTCGGACAAGCTACTTAACCTCTATATGAATAGAGGGGCTCATGGTTTCTACTTGACAGGGGCACCATGAAAACTACAAGACACCCTAGCAGGTATACTGGGAGGAGGAGTACAATGACAATCTTTGTCAGTCACTAGTACTGTGTCTTGAAGAAAAATATTCCCTGGAAATACACCTAATTAGTGTGTAACAGTCCATTTTCTAAATGTATGTCAGTAGGAAACAGACCAAAGCCCAGTCAAACTCTCCAACAATGCCCTGAAATGAAAACCTATCCACTATTCAAATTAGGAAAGAAAAAAACAGACTTATATTGGAAAACTGAAACAAAGCCCCTCTATAGCTAAATTCACCTTAGGCTCCCCCAACTACAGTAATCTCCCTTCAGGATGTATTTTCCATGCAAACACATTTCCCAAACAATCTCCTGGGAAGCCGGGAAAGGCTTGTCCTTGTCCACAAGCTTGTTCCCAAAATGTATCAAGGCATCTGTCCTGCAGGAAGGAATGTAAGTTTGTTTTTTTAAAAACAAAAACAAGGCCCAGCTATATAATGGTTCTGGGTGCCGAGGCACTGCTCTACGCACCCTGACCCGATTCTCAGCACCCTCCTGGCACCCAGGGGACAGAAACTGTTGAGTTCAGGGCAATGACTCTGCTGCACTCCTCTCCTGTGACTCTCTCTCAAGCAAGCAGAGGCGTGTGCACATGGGATTACTGCTCAGACACTTGTGCCACCATGTGCCAGCAAGACAGACATGACCACCAATGGAAAGCCGCAGTGTGGTAGGCAAGGGGAGAGGGAGGTTCCTGCTCTGTTTTTCTACGAACATTTCATCTGTAGAAAGGATCTATGCTGAAAGCTGAAAACCCCATGGTTCTAATCCAACACTGATTTTAACCATGAGTAAACTGAGCGCCAGGCAGACAAAGCAACCTGCTGAGTCCACCATTGAGCAGGTCTGGTTCCCACTCCCAAAGCCAGGCAGCTTCTGAGCAGGGGCCTCTCCACCAGCAGGCCCTGCTTACCCCTCCAAAGGCTACTATTAGCAGCTACCACTGAGGAAATGGGGAAATTCTGTTTTGGTCCTTTTTTCCTTTCCACTCATCTTCATATTAGCATTGAGATTAGAAAAAATAGGAAAATACTGTTAACTTTTCCTTTCATTCTCACTTCTTTTTGCTGCAGAGGGATATGTTCAAGGCTTCTTCTAGTCTGTGAGACAAGCACACCTCCTAGTAAAGCACTGGATGGAGTTCCCCACGTCACAGGACACACAAGACCGAAGATCCTCAGAGTTGGTACATATATGAACTACAAAAACCTAATAGGCATGTGATGATTCCTTGTGCTTTATGGGGAAAAGGTAACTAGTGTATCAAAGCCATGAATTAACAAACATATAGCTTAGGATGAGGCACATGAAATCCCTCTCACACAAAATGCATTCAGAACAGGCCCAAGAGCTCAGATCCACAAATGCCTAAAATCCTCTACCTGGAAATATGTAAAAATTGATAAAACAGAATATACATTACATTCTCAAAGGCATTTATTTTAACCTAAGTAGCAAAATCTATTTTGCTTCAACTGTTCTGGTCTTGCAAAGTTAGTGTGTAATTTGCTTTTATTCCCACTGTATTTAAGCTTTTATCATCACCTTCTATTTTGCCAAGAAATGGTTTTATTACCATTTATGATAATAATACGATGCTGAGTGGAGATATATTACATCAGTTATCAGATCACTGGATATGGCAGAGCAATGAGAGTAATGGGAAATAAAATGAAATTGAGAAGAACTTTATCAAACATCAGGGACATACAAGAGCATACTTACCTTCACATTTTTACTTCCCAGGTCATTTCTTGAACTGAGTATCACAGACATTTACATTACATATTCGTATGGTCACTTAAATCAGGGGTGGAGAACCTTTTTTCTGCCAAAGGCCATTTGGATAGTTATAACATCACTTGCGGACCATACAAAATTATCAACTTAAAAATTAGCCATGAAAAAAGTCCCTAGATTCATTGAATTTTGAGTCCCACCTGCGGTCGCCTTGGCAGGGCCACACCAAATGATTTCTCAGGCCCGACGTTCCCCACCGGATTTAAATGGACACAGGTTTTGCATTAGTCACCAACAATTACCGAAAGGAACTGTTTTTCATGCAGACCTTCCACAATAGCCCAGAGGCCTCTTACAGTCTTCAACCACTATGGTTCTGTGACCAAGGGCATAAGCCTTTTAATAGGAATAATCTGGAAACAACTGCTATACTGAGAGGGGCTCAGGAGGTGCTAGAGTCAAGGAATCTATGATTAAGACTCTTGCTATCAGAATTTACTTGTTAGAGCGGTTTCCATGGAACAGTAGCAGTCACCAGTACTGGTGGATACTATTAAACATAATATAGTACAGGGGGATAGTATTATTTAAGATAGTAGTATCTCAATTTTTTCCTTGGACATAATTATGTTACACTCAAAAAACAATTTGAGGGAGAAAATGGCTTCTGTAGTCTGGTACCTATAGAATTTAGGATTTATAACACATTTGTCACTAAAAATACATGGCTATTTAATTATCTTTCAACGTGCATTTGCTTTCTCTTAAATTACTAGCTCTTCATTTATTTGAAAATGTTATAAAGCAGTGAGTGTGCCAGGCAGTGTGCTAGCCAGGCCCTCAAGCATGAGCTATGGTTTCTGTCCACAAGGAGCTGATTGTCCAGCAGTGGACCCAAGGCCCAAAAAGGAACCTGGAGGCCAAGAGTATAGCCCTTCCAAAGAAAGAGTGGGAGAGGTTCATGATGCACCTGCCACAACTGATACCTCTCCCATCAGTTCAGCTCCCATCAAGCTGGAGGGGAAATCATGGCTCAGAGGCTTTTAAAGGCTGAAAGACAGACCTAGGCACACTGAGGCCAGGCGAAGGATGAGGGAGTGGTCAGGGATACGAGTCATTCCATGAATCATTGAACAGTAAGGTTATGTGAGGCTCAATGCTGTGGGCACTACAAGGGGAGTAACTCACATGGGTGACCTTGCCCCCCCCCCCCCCAACCAAAGCCAGTTTTCGAGCTGCTTACTTGTGGGAAGTCCTTTTCTTCATCATGCTCGCAGATACACCAGCATGACCTAAAAGAGAAGTGAGTATAAGTCAATGAAAACTGGATACAAAACAGCTCAAACTCAAGAAAAAAAATTAACTTTGAAAGCTGTGACATAAAGCATGAAATGAAAATAAACTGTAAATGGCCAATGTATGAGAAAGCCATTCATTTACTGAACTTTCAAAATGGAGACATAAGGGGTTCTGAGAAGATAAAAAAACAAACAACAGTTCACCTCCCCAAATTAGCCATAAAACACAAAACCAAAATCATGTCGACAAAAAAATACAACCAAATAAAAGTGACAATCCTAGCCATAAAGTACTAAAAGTTACAGAATTTGTCGCCTTGCCACACAACTAAAAATCAGAACAGAAGATAGGAAACATCTGGACCCAGATACTCAAAGCACAGGACTATGGGACCAGGAAGCAGAAAGCCAGGCGGGGTCCCGCACCAAGCAGGGCTGCGTTCTGAACAATTGTGGGTGATGCTATTATGAAACCAAGAACACTGGTTTTGCTACGTTGAGAGTCATACTAAAGCTGGGGAGGGCAAGGTGGCTGGAAGTTGTGGGCATAGTGCTAGCAATGAGATCTCAGAGGGGGCTCCAAACATTGCCGGGGGGGGGGGGGGCATAAGATACTAACCTTCAAAGGCATGAAGGTTGTTCAAAATCGGCCTACCTCTTTGAACATTTGGTGCAGTCAATAAAAACCAATAAAGGGGTATCCCTTACAGGAAGTCTGTAGTAGCCCTAAGCAAAAGAGTTGCTACAGACCCATCCTGGCATCTGCTTTGAAAACAAACTCCAATATTAACCAACAGACATCAACAAAAACTGAACACTTCACAACAATTTTCAAAGGTCCAATGCCCCAGCAAAAATTACTAGACATACAAAAGAGTGGCAAACTAACCATTTAACCAAGCAGGTTACGACCAAAATAGTGAAATTAGCAGGCAAAGAGGTGAAAATAACTATAATAAAATATGCTCAAATATCTAAAAGACACAAACACTTGCCCTGGGTGGGGTGGCTCATGCACCGAAAGGTTACCGGTTCAACTCCCAGTCAGAGCACAAGCCCGGGTTGTGGGCTCGATCCCTGGTAGGAGCATTAATGTTTCTCTCTCTCCCTTCCTCTCTAAAAAAATCATTTAAAATATTTTTTAAAAATAAAAAAATAAAAAACACGAACACTTAAAATAGAAAAATAGTAGGTAAAAAATGAAACTGGAGAAAAATACATGTTCTGAAATTTTTAAAAAATTACTGAATGTGATTAATAGCAGATTAGACTCCACCGATAAAGTATCCAAAATGGAACACCACCACCAACAAAAAAAACCCTGGGAAAATGGACAGTTTCAGTGGCTTGTTGAACACATAACATGAATGAAACTAGACTCCACAAAAGAGAGCACAGAGGGGTGAAGGAACAAAACAAGTCTGAAACACATAACGGCAGAAATTTTTCACATGTGGTATGTATACAACCATACAGCTTACAAGATCAACATAACCAAAGAAAGATAAAAAATTTTTAAAAAAACAAGAAAAACCATGCCAAGGCACATCCTAATCAAATTTCTGAAAACCACTGATAAAAGTATTTTTAAAACAGCCAAAGAATAAAAGACATTAAAAATAGGGAAACAGAGAATACTAATTCCAGATTTGTTGTCAGACACCATGTGAGCCAGAAGACAATGCACTAAATCTTTAAGGTGCTGCTGAAAGAAACAAAGCAACCTACCTGTGAACTCAGAATACCATATCCAGCAAATACCTTCCAACCCCAGCACTGATAACATTAAACGGACATAGTTAAAATGCACCAATTAAGAGACCATATAATAAAAAAGAGATAATTAATTGTCAGACAAATTAACTTCAGGGAACAAAAAGGTTATTTCAAAATGATAAAAGGGTCAGCCCTGGCCAGCGTGGCTAAGTGGCTAGAGCATCAGCCCGCACATCAAATGGATGCATGTTTGATTCCTGGTCAAGGGCACATGCCTGGATTGCAGGTTCGATCCCCAGCCCCCCACTGGGGCACATTAGGGAGGCAACCAATCGATGTGTGTGTGTCTCTCTCTCTTCTCTCTCTCTTCTCTTCCCCCCTCCTTTCCACTCTCTCTGAAAATCAATGGGAAAAATATCCTCAGGTGAGGATTAAAAAATAAAATTCACACTAAGCAATAAGAATACAGAGAAAACAAAGGACTTTTTACTATAACTCAGAACAGAGGTTCCCCTGGGTGGAGGAGGAAGGCTTCTGAGTTATCTCTCCTTGGTTTAGATTAAGGTGACCACTTTGCAAACAAAAATTTCTGTACTACTGTTACATTTACAATTTTAAAAAGTTAACTGAAAAAGGAAATAAATGGCCAATTGGTTTGTGTAAGGTTGTCCGTTTTAGTTCGTAGATAAAGATGGTCAGCCACGACCCTGATAGTGAGAGAGCCATGTTCACCCACTTTCACCCTGCATGTCTTCATGTACATGAAGAAGTGGGCAGCTCATGGGTGAGGAAGATAAGACACAGACTGGAAGGAGCAAATCTACCTGAAGCATCCCTAGAACATCTCTAGGTGTCAGCAGACAAGAATGAGGAGATAAGAAATGCAAAATCAAGTTCTACTGACATTGCACCAGGCACCAGGATCCCCTCCCTCCCTTCCCATGCTGAACATACAAGGAAAGGGCAGCTGATTTTAGCATTTGGTGCACCCCCAGCATAATAGACAGACCCTTGTCCCTGCATCCTAGAAAGCTTATACGGCCCCCACACATCCCCACAAAATTGCCTTTACTTTTTAGAAGAGTACTACAGCAGAAACAATTTTCTATTGATCACTCAAGAAAAAGTAAGCCATTTGTAATTCATCCTTAATTCTCAGGTATGAACAAACAACGATCAATAGACACGTAACAAAACCTCAGTGGTAGAACTGAGAAAGATGGAAACAAGTAGACCACTGTTTACGAAATGGTGCAAGAACTACAAAGATTAAATAAAAGAACTGGTATTCTAAAGCAACTGAAAATACTATAGTCATAAATGGAAACAAGAGGCTATGAAAAGGGAAAACAAAAGCTCTTGAAAATTAAAAAGAACAAATAGAACTTCTGGTTTCCAGTCTGGTATGTTAAGAGCTTGGAAGTCATTACTCTGTCCTAACAAGAGCTGAACAAGCCGAAAAATCAACAACTCTTCTTAGATTGGTAACAGAAGTGAGGGCACAGAGCAAACTGCTGACCCCAAAACTAGAGAAACAGACATGCAAATACACAGAATCACAACTCATTTAGCAGGAACCAGTGCTGGGGGAGGAAAACCTTAAGAGTAATTGACCAACTACTGGAGGCTCAGTGTAAACAAGTCTAAGAGGTAAAAACTCCAGGGAAACCCAGTCATGGGGGAAATGGGGGGGGGGGCACAAATTTATGAGTTTTATCTCCAGGATCTCACAGAAGATCACTGAAAAATCCCCTCCTGCTTCCAGCAAGGGGGGGAGAGGGGAGTACCCATTTTGAAATATACCATAGCATCCTGTTCTTAACTGGGCCTGCCCTCAAAAGAAACTATTTTATCAGAGCCTAACTAAGCTGAACACAGGGAAATACCCAGCCCTGTCTAGCCCTGCTGCAGTCCTATCCCACATAAGGGGGAAAATACAGAGAAGCACTTGTGAAGGTCACAGCCTGGTGATACAGAGACCTAGTCGATTACAGCACTACAGAATGTATCCTCCGCACCCCACCCCACCCACCTCACCACCATCTCACTAAAGGCCTATTCACTGGAGTTCCTTTACCTAGTACACCATGTCTGGCTTGCAAATAATTAGTTGTAAGGCATATTAAACAGCAAAAAACACAATTCAAAGAGAGAGAGCAGGCATCTAAACCAGACTGAGATATTGCAAGGTTGGAATGATCAGACCGGAAATTTAAAGTAAGTGAATAATATGGTAACGGCTCTAATGAAAAAAGTAGAAAGCATGAAGAACATGTGTAATGTAAGCACAGAGATAAAAATTATATTAAAAAAATCAAAAGGACATGATGGAGATCAAAAACATCTAACAGAAATGAAGAATGCCTTTGATGGCTCATAGACTGAGCAGTGCTGAGGAAATAATCTCTGAACTTGAGAATGTCAACAGAAACTTCCAAAACTGAGAGGCAAACAAAATAGATGTGAGTGGAACACAAAACAAAATAGAATATCCAAGAACAGTGGGACAGTAACAAAGGATGTGACATATGCACAATAAAAATGCCAGAAAAACAAGAAAGAAAGGAACAGAAGAAATACTTGAAGCAATAATGACCGATGATTCCCCCAAATTAACTTCAGACACAAACCACACATCCAGGAAGCTCAGAGAACACAAAGCAAGTGACGAGACAAAAAGAAGAAGGGCATATATGCTTATCATATTGAAACCACAGAAAATCAGACTTCTAGCTGAGATGGCAGAAGAGGTAAACTCTGCTCACCTGCTCCCACAATCACATGAAATTTACAACTACATTATAGAATAACCATCACTGAGAACCACATGAAGGCTAGCTGAACAGAAGTCCTGGAACTAAAGATATTTTTTTAAAGCAGCATCAAGACTGGTAAGGAAGGGAGGAGAGACAGAATTGGTAGGTCCAACACCCACCATCTGGCGATTAAGAATCACAGCTGCAGAGGTCCCCCACACCAAGAGATAGGGGCTAGAGACCCACACAGGGTACTAGTGTTGGGAGGAAGAGTCCGCATAACATCAGACTGTGAAAACCAGCAGAGGATTGCCCGGGAGAGAGACTAGTGCGGGAGAGAGACTAAGTGTGGCAGGGGATGGAGACACTCTGCTCTTAAAGGGCCAGTGCACACTCACTTGCTTACAAACTCACTCACTTACTCTAAGCTCCAGAGCAGGGGTAGCAGCTCAAGAAGTGCCAGAGACACAGGGGGATGACCTGAATTTACTAACTTTAGGGTAATGGCTGGAGAGGCAGGGGTCAGGGCGACTCTCTGGGGAGTGGTAGGGGACAAAGTGCTGGCAGGCTATACTGTTCATTCTCTTATTGTGCTCTACTTCCATCCAGTCAGTCCAGTGCAAGTGAGAACCAAATCTGTACTCCTGTTTAACCTGGCTAACACCGCTTGGCCCACCCTGGTGATTCCCCAGAGACCACGCCCCATCCAACTCTGGCCTGAGCCTCTTCCAGTGGCTTCTCCACACAGCAGTCCACCTGGACTTGTGCTATAGATTTTCCCCAAATCTCTCAAAGGTACACAAACAAGCAGCAGTTGGCCTCAGTGTGCCTTCTAATTCTTGCTAAGCGGACCCAAGCCCAGCACAAGTGGCAGCTCATCTCAACTTGCACGGTAACTCCCATCGGGTGACGCCAAGCCTGGAATAAGCAGCAGCCAGTCTTGGCCTGGAACACAGCTTCAACTAAGCAGCTCCAAGCCCCACACAAGTGGCAGCAGTCCTCTGCTAGCTTCATGGGGCCCACAAAAGGTTCCCAAACCCAGCACCAGTGGCTGCTGGCTTCAGTTCATAACAAAGCCCCTCCCAAGAGGCTCCAGTCCCAACACAACTGGTGGCCAGCTTCAGACCACACCAGAGCACCACCCAACCAGTTCCAAAAACCCAAGGGTTGACTCAGATGGCACTAGAGCCCCACTATAGTAACTCCTGCTCCATGGGGTCAGTCCATGCGCAACAGCTTGTCCTGTACAGTCACAGTCAGCCTGAGGGTCAACACCACCCACTGACATCAGCAGCAATTGAGACCCAACTACTACAGGAAAGAACACACAACCCACAAAAGGGACATCTCTGGAACACAGGGCTCAAGTGGCCAGGGAGACTCTAGGACTCATAGAACACTTACTACATAAGGCCACTCTGCCAAAACAGGGATACAAAGCAGATCTACCTACTACATAGAAACAGATGTGTCAACCAACATGAGGAGACAAAAAACATGTACCACATGAAAGAACAGGACAAAAATCCAGAAAAAAGAAATTTAAAAAAATGGAGACAAGCAATCTAACAGATATGACATTAAGAACAGTGGTTATGAGAAGAATGTTCAATGAACTTAGAGGAAGAATAGATGAACTCAGTGAGAACTTCAACAAAGAGATAGGAAACATAAAAATGGATACAGAAAACATTTTAAAAAGTCAGAAAAAGAGAATACAGTAACTGAAATGAAGAACATACTAGAAGGAATCAGCATCACATTAGATGAAGCAGAGGATCAAATCAGTGATTTGGAAGACAAAGTACCAGAAAACACTCAATAAAAATAACCAAAAGGAAAAAGGATTTTAAAAATGAGGACAGTTTAACAGACCTCCAGGAGAATAGAAGCTTACCAATATTTGCATAATAGGGGTCCCAGAAAGAGAAGAGAGAAAGGGATGGAAAACCTATCTGAACAAAATAATGACAGAAAATTTCCATAATCTGGTAAAGGAAATAGACATACAAGTCCAGAAAGCAAAGAACTACAAACAAGATGAACCCAAAGAGGAACACACCAAGACACATCATAATCAAAATGCGAAAAGTTAAAGACAAAGAGAGAATAATCGTAAAATTAGCAAGAAAAAAGCTGTTAGATACATATAAGAGAACTCCCATAAGCTGATTTTTCAACAAAAATTTTACAGGACATAAGGAAATGGCATGAAATATTCAAAGTGATTAAAGGCAAAGACCTACATCCAAGGTTACTTTATCCAACAAGGCTATCATTTTGAATCAAAGAAGAGATAGAGTTAGCCCAGACAAGAATAAGCCAAGAGTTTATCACCACTAAAACCAGTATTACAAAAAATGTTGACGGGACATCTTTAGGTAAACACAACCAAAAACAGGAATTAAAAAAATACAGAAAAGCCCTGGCCAGTGTGGCTCAGGGGCTGGAGCATAATCCCATGCATTGAAGGGTCATGGGTTCGATTCCTGGAAAGGGTACATACCCAGGTTGCAGGTTCTATCCTGTTCGGGGCACATACAGGAGGTGGCTGTTCAATGTCCCTCCCCCCCTCCGTCCCTCCCTCCCTCCCTCCCTCCCTCTCCCTTCCCCTCTCTCTAGGATCAATGAAAATATATGTATGAAAAAAGTTCTCACTGACAAAGGCAAATACTTAGTAAAGGCAGTGGATCAACCAATTATAAAACTAGTACTACTAAGGTTGAAAGACAAAAGTAGTAAGACCACGGGTAATTTCAACAATAAATTAAGGGATATACATAAGCACACACAGAAAATAAGTAAAAATGACAAAAACATAAACTTGGAAGGGGTGACTAAAATTGTAGTGATTTTAGAATGTATTCGAACATAGCTGGGTATATATGAAGCTCATGGTAATCACAAACCAAAATTCTTTAAGAGTATACGAAAGAAATAAAGAGAAAATAATCCAAACACAACACTACAGAAAGTCATATACATACAAGAGAGTAAGAGAAGGAGAAAGAAAAAGAATGACAAAAACAGTCAGAAAACAATAAAATGGCAATAACTACACAACTATCAATAACTATTTTAAATCTAAATGGATTAAATGTTCCAATCAAAAGACCTAGAGTGACTGGATAGATTAAAAAAAAAAAGACATGTACATATGCTGCCTATAAGAGGTCCTCTTCATATCAAGTCACACACAGGCTGAAAGTAAAGGGATTAAAAAAAAGATATTTCATGAAAATAGAAATGAAAGAAAAAAAAAGCTGGGGTAGCAATACTTGTTTCAGACAAAACAGACTCTAAAACAAAGGCAAAAAAGGGCATTTCATAATGATAACGGGATCAATGCAATAAGAGGATTTAACTCTTGTAAACATCTACACACCCAATGTAGGAGCACCTAAATACATAAAGCAAGTATTGACGGATATAAAGAAGGAGATAGACAGTAATATAGTAGCAGAGAGCTTTTCCATAAGGGAGATTTTTCCATTGACATCAATGACTAGATCATCTAAAAAGAAAATCAACAAGGAAACAGTGGCCTTAAATGATGCAATAGACCAAATGGATTTAATTGATATAGTTAGGGCATTTCACCCAAAAGCAAAACATACATTCTTTTCAAGTGCACACGGAACATTTTCCAGGATATTATACCACATATTAAGCCACAGAAAAGTCTCAATAAATTTAAAAAGACTGAAGCATTCATAGCAAGTACATTCTTTGGTTACAATGGTATGAAACTAGAAATCCATTACAAAAAGAAAACTAAAAACACAGTGACCCAAAAATCAATGGGATACAGCCAAACACTTCTAAGAGGGAAATTTATAGCACTACAGGCCACCTCAAGAAACAAGAAACATCTCAAATACTCAATCTAAACTTTTACCTCATGGAGCTAGAAGAGGAACAAACAAAACCTAAAGGAAACAGGGGAAAGGAAATAAAGATCAGTGTAGAAGTAAATGCAATAGTCTTAAAATCAATAGAAAAGATCAAGGAAACCAAGAGCAGGTTCTTTGAAAAGATGAACAGCATTAACAAAGCTTTAGCCAGGCTCATGAAGAAAAAAAGAGAGAGGGCCCAAATAAATAAAATCAGAAATGGAAAAAAAGGGGACAACAAACATCACAGAAAAGCAAAGTATTATAAGGTAATACTACGAATAATTATATATGCAACAAAATAACCTGGAAGAAATGGATAAATTCCTAGAAACACACAATCTTCCAAGACTGAATCAAGAATAGAAAAACTGAACAGACCAGTAACTACTAACAAAATCACATAAATAATCAAAAACACCTTCCAACAAACAAAATTTCCTGGACCAGATGGCTTCACAGGTGAATTTTACCAAACATTCAAATAAAAATTAATACCTATCCTTCTCAAACTATTTCAAAAAACTAAGGAGTAAAAGCTCCCAAATTCATTTATGAGCACAGCATTACCCTGACACCAAAACTAGACAAAAACACTACAAAAAAATAAATTATTGGCCAAATATCCCTGATGAACATCCTCAACAAAATATTAGCAAACCAAATTCACAATTCATTAAAAAGATCATCATACACCATGATCAATGGGGATTTATTCCTGGGATGCAAGGTTGGTTCAATATCCAAAATTCAATCAATGTGACAGACCACATAAAAAAAATAGAGTAAAAATCACAGGCAGATAAAATGCATTTGACAAACACCAACATCTATTTAAGACAACAACTCTCAGCAAAGTAGGAAGGGAATATGCTTCAATGTAATAAAGGTAATTTATGACAAACCCACATCTAACATCATACTCAACAGGGAAAAGCTAAAAGCATCTTCCTTAAGAATAGAAACAAGACAGAGTTGTCTACTTTCACCACTTTTATTCAACATAGTATTGGAAGTCCTAGCCACAGCAATAAGACAAGAAAAAGAAATAAAAGGAATACAAATTGGAAAGAAAGAAGTAACTATCATTATTTACAGATGACATGGTACTATATATAGAGGACCCTCAAGAATCCACCAAAAAACTATTAGAATAAATGAATTCAGTAAAGAATACAAATTAACATTCAAAAATAGGTTGCCTTTTTATACACTAGCAGCAAAACTATTAGAGAAATTAAGAAAACAATCATGCTCATGGATAGGAAGAATTAACATCAATAAAATATCTATACTACCCAAAACAATCTAACAGTTTCAATACCATCCATATCAAAATACCAATGGTGTTTCTCACAGAACAAGAACATATAATACTAAAATTTATATGGAACCTCAGAACACCTCAAATAACCTAAGCAATCTTGAGAAAGGGCAAAGTTGGAAGTATCATGCTACCAGATATCAAACGAAATTACAAAGCTGTAGTAATCAAAACAGCATGGTATTGGCATAAAAACAGACACACAGCTCAATGAAACAGAATAGCCCAGAAATAAACTCATACTTACATGGTCATTAATCAATGACAACGGAGGCAAGAAAATACAATGGGGTAAAGATAAGTCCTTTTATCAAATGGTGTTGGGAAAACTAGGCAGATACGTGAAAAAAATTAAACTTGATCACTTTCTTACAACATATACAAGGATAAACTCAAAATGGATTAAAGACTTCAATGTAATACCTGAAACCATAGAACTCCTGGAAGAAAACTATATAACATCGCTCTTTGCAGTATTTTTTTAAAAAATATATCTCCTTGGGGGGGGGGGGGACAAAAGAAAAAATAAATTACAAGTTTTTGCAGAGCAAAGGACACCATTAACAAAACAAAAAGACAACCTACTAAATGGGAAAAGAAATGATTCGTAAATGATACACCCAACATGGAGTTAATACCCCAAATATATTAGACACATATACCTTAACACCAAAAAAAAAAAAAAAAAAAATTAAAAATTGAACAGAGGACCTAAATAGACATTTTTTGAAAGAAGACATACAGATGGCCAAGAGACATATGAAAATATACTCAACATCACTAACCAACAGGGAAATGCAAATCAAAATCACAATAAGAAACCACCTCACATCTGTCAGGATAGCTGTATCAATAAATCAACAAACAACAAGTGCTGATGAGGATGAGGAGAAAAGGGAACCCTCATGGACTATTGGTGGGATTACAAATTGGTACAGCCACTATGGAAAATAGTAGAGGTTCCTCAAAAAATTAAAAATAGAACTACCATATGACCCAGCAATCCCATTTTTGGATATTTATCCAAAGAAATCCATAACACTAATTCAAAAAGACATATGCTCCCCTATGTTCATTGCAGCATTATTTACAATAGCCAAGATATGGAATAAGTGAAGTTAAAATAAACTTTAATTTTTCTTACTTAAACTGATAACATTTTGTTCAAAATAATATATTAGTAAATGGATCAGAGAAGGAATTAAGAGTATTTTGCATTAAAAATATATTGTTACTACCAGTGAAGCACTACAGTGTCATTTTAAAGTGGATCTGGGATAGTTGTAAATGTATACTGCAAATTCTACGGTTAAAAAAGTTTTTGAAAAGCATACAGTTGACCCTTGAACAATGCTGGGGTTGGGGGAGCCCACACTCCACACAGTCAAAAATCCACATATTAACAACTGACTCTCCCAAAATTTAACTGCTAATAGCCTACTGTTTACCAGAAGCCTTATCAATAACATAAACAGTCAACACACACATTGTTTGTTGTATGTTTTATATTCTGTATTTTTACAATAAACTAGAGAAAATGGTATTAAGAAAATTATAAGGAAACTACATTTACAGTATTTAGTGAAAAAAATCCATCTATAAGTGGACCTGCATAGTTCAAACCCACATTGTTCAAGGACCAATGGTAATTGATATGCTAAAAGAAGAGAAAAAAATGGAATCATGTAAAATGCTCAATTAAAACCATAAAAGGAAGAAAAGGAGTGGAGACAAAAACTGGAAGAAACAATGGCAAGAAATAGGATACAGTAACGAATATGGCAAATACTAATCCAACAATCACCTTACATGTCAACAGCCTAAATACCCCAATAAAAGGACATTGTTATACTCCACCAAAAAACAAAACCACACTGTGGCTGTCTATAGGAAACACACTTTAGATATAAAGATATATTTAGATTAAAAGCAAGAAACTGAAAAGATATACCATGTTAGCAGTAGTCAAAGGAAAGCAGGAATAGCTACATTAATTTCAGAAAGATTCCAGAGCAATGAAAAGTCACTGGGAATAAAGAAAGGCATTTTACTACAACAAAGATGTCCATTCTCCAATACATCACAATCCCTGATGTGTACCTACCTAAGAACAGAGCATCAATCAACAGGAGGCAAAACTGACAGAACTACAAGGAGAAATAGATGAAACCATGATCATAGTCAGAGACTTTGATACCTCTCTATCACACATAAATGGACAGATCCAATTAGGACATAGTTGAAGTGAGTAGCTGATATCTATCTACTATTTCATCCAACAAGAGAACACACCTTACCTTCTCAAATTCACAAGGAGCATTCACCAAGATAGACCACATTCTGGAACATAAAACACACCTTAACAAATTTTAAAGAACAGAAATCATACCATGTATATGCTCTTAGACCATAATACAATTAAACTAAATTAAATAACAGAAAGATGGCTGGAAAATTTCAAACTACATGGGAGATGAAACAATACACTTCTAAACATAAGTCTCATGGGGCTCCACCTACATCCACTTCCACCTGCTGGCTATCAGTTTTAGTCACTGAAAAGGCTGTTTCTGAGAGGGCTTTTGGTGGAATCAGTAGTTTGAGACCTCTTGGTCTCCTGTGAGTGGGAGGTGCTGATCAGTTTTCTGAGAAAATGGTGGGTGTGTTCCCCCGTCCTAGAGCCACTCATCTGAGACTGTCCAGGAATATTTCCTTGACCTCAGCAGGGTGGAGTGCCTCGTATGCAGTCTAGGGTGGTCTGCTGGAAGCCAGGAGTTTCTATCAGCTCCCTGTGAGGTAGAAGCAACTGTCAGGTTCCAGGGACAGTGGGGAAGTGGGAATGACTCCAACCCAAATTCAGTCAAACCCTTAGGCTTAGCCTCTGTAGCTGTCTCCTCAGAGGGGTCGAGAGGCAGGGTGGGCCAAGCTGTATCTCTGTGGGTGGGGTATTTGCCTTTTCCCCAGCTGTTGCTGCTGGGAGGAGCTCAGGCATTTCTCAGGAAAAATGGCTGGTTAGGTATTGGGGGGCCTGAGAGGGGTGTCAGGGGATGACAACCAATTGCAGGCCTCCTGGCCTCCTCTTTTCCATGTCTCCCCCCATTGCTTCCCACCCCAGCCTCTCCTCAGGCAACTCCAGTCTCAACCAACCTCCCTCTACCAAGGCTTCAGGTCAGTGCCTGCAAATAAAAATTCTGTGCTCTAGGTTTCTTTTTGTTCTGTTTCAAAAACAAAACGTGGCTTTATCTTCCACCTGCTCTCCCCAGCAGCCAGAAGCCCCACCTTTCACACCTGGATGTTATGTGGGCTTCTATTCTCGGCTCTGGGGTGTTTGTTGATCACTGGGTCCAGTGCTGGCCCTTGAGTGCATCTTGGCCCTTCCCATACGCAGCCAAGCCCTATGCAAGCAGACACAAACTGTGGATCACTTGAAGCTTTGAACAGGTTGGTGAGAGCTAAACATGGACAGACTCGGCACCAGAAATGGCAGGAAAAAAACAGTCATTTTCAGTCACCATAAGAGCATGATCCAAAGGGAGTTCTAAGGAGGCACTAAACTCTGCCAAGACTGAACTCCGCTTCACTTTTTTCCTTTTTTTGCATTATTTTCTTTTTCCAATTGCTGTATTATTTTTCTCTCGATTTGTTCACATCTGTTACTTCTCTTTCCTTCTCTTACTCTCTTTCTCTTATCTTTTTTCCTTCTATTCTTTTTTCCTTTTCTTGTCTTTCTTCTTTCTCCTCATTCTTTCTTTTCATAATTTTTTCTTCCCCTTTTCTTTTATAGTTTTCCTTTTCCTGTTCCTTATTCTTATTTTTCCCTCCCTTTTTTCCCCACTTTGTTATCTCTTCTCGTGTTATTTTCTTTCCTTTTTTATTCTTGTTGTCTTTTCTCTTTCCTAATTAACTTTCCTTTAGTGGTTGATTTTGTTGTTGTTATAGGGGTCTCTTATATGTATTTGTTTTGTTGTGTTGTTTTGTTTTGTTCTGTCAGTACCTGCACAACAGTTGGACCACGTGGTCGGAGTTGAGCCTCACAGCCAGCCAGCCTGAGGGGAGATCCTACCCACAAACGGGACAACAATCAACACCCAATTACAACAGGAAAGCCCAAATAACCCACAGAAGGGACATTCCTAGTGCATCCAGCTCAGCAGAACAAAGAGACTTCAGCACTGGGTCCCACAGGACACTTACTACATAAGGTCATCCCACAAAGACTAGAAGGAATAGCAGTTCTATCTAATACATAGAAACAAATACAAAGGGGCAGCAAAAATAATGAGACTAATAACACACAAATAAAAGGAGAAGATCCCAGAAAAAGAGCTAAATGAAATGGAGATCAGCAATTTATCAGATATTGAGTTGAAAGCAATGGTTATAAGGATGCTAAAGGAACTCAGAATTACAAGAAACTTAATGGTAACTAAAACAGCATGACAAAGGAAATAAAAATCGTGAATAAGAGCCAGTTGGAAATGAAGAATATCATGTCTGATATCAAGAATACAATGGAAGGAATCAAAACCAGACTGAATGAAACAGAGGATCGACTCAGTAATTTGCAAGACAAGGAAGGGAAAAAACACCCAATGAGAACAAAAAAGAAAAAAGAATTAAAAATCAGGAGGTATGTTTAAGGGAACTTTAGGACAAGATGAAACATAACAACATCCACATCATAGGGTACCAGGATAAGAAAGTAAGCAACGAATACAGAAAGTGTTTAAAAAAACAGTGATAGAGCCATATGTGGCTCAGTGGTTGACCATGGACCTAGGATCCAGGAGATCACGGTTCGATTCCTGGTCAGGGCACATGCCCAAGTTGTGTGCTCAATCCCCAGTCAGTGGGATGGAAGAGGCAGCCAATCAATGACAACTCTGTCATCATTGATGCTTCATTCTGTCTCCCTTCCTCTCTCTGAAATAGAAAGAGAGGAAGGAAAGAAGGGAGGGAAGGAGGGAGGGAAAGAAAAAGAAAAAGAAAAAGAAAAAGAGAAAGAGAAAGAGAAAGAGAAAGAGAAAGAGAAAGAGAAAGAGAAAGAAAAAGAAAAAGAAAAAGAAAAAGAAAAAGAAAAAGAAAGGGAAGGGGAAGGGAAAGGGAAGGGAAGGGAAAGGGAAAGAAAAGAAGAGAGGAGAGAGGAGAGAAAGAGGAGAGAGGAGGAAGCGGGAGAGGGAGTGGGAGAGGGAGAGGGAGCGGGAGAGGGAGAGGGAGAGGGAGCGGGAGCTTCCCTAAACTGGTGAAGGAAAAAGTGACACAAGTTCAGGAAGAACAGAGAGTGCCAATCAAGATGAACCCAGAGAGACACACTCTAAGACACAGCATAATTAAAATGACAAACCTTAAAGACAGAGAAAGAATCTTAAAGGGAGCAAGAGAGAGGAAAAAGCTACTTACATGGGAGTTCCCATTAGACTGTCAGCTGATTTATCAAGAAACACTTCACAGCAGAATGGACTGGCATGAAATATTCCAACTAATGAAATGTAAGGAACTGAATACAAGACTACTCTATCCAAGAAGGCTACCATTTAAAACTGAAGGTAAAATAAAGAGCTTCCCACATTTAAAAAAAGGCTAAAGGAGTACATTACAATCAAACCAGCATTGCAAGAAATGTTAAAGGGACTGCTTTAAGAAGAAAACAAAAGAGAGAGGGACATAAAGGAAAAATTGTCAATAAATAAGTACATATCAATAATAACCTTAAATATAAATGGACTAAATGCTCCAAAAGACATAAGGCAGCCGAATGGATAAGAAAACATGACCCATATATATGCTGTCTACAAGAGACCCACCTCAGAACAAAAGATTCACACAGACTGAAAGTGAAGAGATAGGAAAAGAGTATTTCATTCAGATGGAAGCAAAAAAAGCTGGGGTAGCAATACTCATAATTGAGAAAATAAACTTTAAAACAAAGGCCATAACAAGATATAAAGAAAGTCACCATACAGTTCTAAAGGGATCAATTCAACAAGAAAATAGGACCCTTGTAAACATGTACACACCAACATGGGAGCAACTAAAGATATTCTTAAAACTCTTGGAACACTTTAAGAGAGAGATTGATAGCCATACAGTCATAGTAGGGAACTTCAACAAACCACTGACATAACTGGATAGATGTCCTAGACAAAAAACTAACAAGGAAACGGCAACCTTAAATGACACAGCAGATAAGACAGATGTAATTGATATTTACAGAACATTTCATCCCAATGCTGCAGAATATACATTCTTTCCAAGTACACATGTAACATTCTCAAATATAGACCTCAGGTTAGGACACAAATAAGTCTCTACAACTTCAAGAAGACTGAAATCATACCAAGCATCTTCTAGGCATGATTTCTAGTTTCAGTGGCATGAAACAAGAAATCAACTACAATAAAAAAAACTCAAAACATTCAAACACATGGAAGCTACACAGCATGCTATTGAACAATAAATGGATTACCAATGAGATTAATGAAGAAAACAAAACTTCCTGGAAATGAAAATGAACACACAACCCAAAATCTATGAGACACAGCAAAAGCAGTCCTGAGAGGGAAATTCATAGCATTACAGGCCTACCTCAAACCAAGAAAAGGCTCAAGTAAACAATCTAACCCTATGACTAAAAAAATTAGAAAGAGACACAAGTTCAGGAAGAACAGAGAGTGCCAATCAAGATGAACCCAGAGAGACACACACAAGAAAAGCCCAAAGGAAGTAGGAAGGAAATAAAGATGAGAGCAGAAATAAATGACATAGAGGCTAAAAAAAAAGAATACAGAAGATCAATGAAACCAAGAGCTGGTTCTTTGAAAAAATAAACATGACTGATGAACCTTAGCCAGACTATCCAGAAACAAAAGAAGGAAGGAATCAAAATCAGAAATGTAAGAGGTGAAGTAACAACGGACACCACAGTATAGAAAGGGTTGTAAGAAAATACTACGAGCAACTATATGCCAACAAGCTGGTCAACCTGGGCAAAATGGACAAATTCCTAGAAACATACAATCTTTCAAAACTCAATCAGGAAGAATTAGAAAACCTGATTAGGCCAATAACAACTAATGGAATTAAGGCAGTAATCAAAGAACTACCACCAAACAAAAGTCCTGGACTGGATAGCTTCAAAGGCAAGTTTTACCAAGTATTCAAAGAAGAACGAACACCTATCCTCCTCAAACTATTCCAAAAAATTCAAGAGGAGAGAAACTTCCAAGCTCTTTTTACAAAGCCAGCATTATTCTAATTCTAAAGTCAGATAATGACACTACCAGGAAAGAAAACAGGGCAATATTCCTGATGAACACAGATGCTAAAACCCTCAACAAAATATTAGCAAACTGGATCCAGCAATACATTAAAAAGATCATACACCATGACGAAGTGGGATTTATTCCAGAGATGCAAGATTGGTTCAATATTCACAAATCAATAAACATGACACATCATATAAACAAAATAAAGGACAAAAATCACATGATCACATTAAAAGACTCAGAAAATGCATTCGACAAAATCCAGCACCTATTTAGAATAAAAACTCTCAGCAAAGTGAGAATACAGGAATCATACCCCAGCATAATAAAGGCCATATATGACAAATCTACAGCCAACATCATACTCAATGGGCAAAACCTAAGAGTGTTTCCACTAAGTCGGGAACAATACAGGGATGTCCGCTTTCACTACTTTTATTCAACATAGTACTGGAAGTCCTAGCCACAGTGGTCAGAAAAGAATAGAGAGCATCTTAATTGAAAAGAAGGAAGTAAAACTGTCATTATTTGCAAGTGACATGATATTGCACATAGAAAACCCTAAGACTCAACCAAAAAACTGCTTAAATAAATGAAATCAGCAAAGTAGCAGGATACAAAATTAACATCCATAAATAGATGGCATTTTTTAAAAATATGTTTTTACTGATTTCACAGAGAGAGAAAGATCAATCATGAGAGAAAATCATCGATCGGCTGCCTCCTGCATGCCCCCTACTGGGGATCAAGCCCGAAACCGGGCATGTGCCTTGACTCGTAATTGATCTGTGAGCTCCAGGTTCATGGGTCGACAGTCAACTACTAAGCCATGTCAGCCAGGCCAGTGACATTTTTATATACCAATAATGAACTCTCAGAAGGAGAAACTAAAAAAACAATCCCATTTACCATTGCAACAAAAAAAATTAAGATACCTAGGAATAAACTCAGAAAACAATAGGAGATTGAAAAAGGAAATAGAGGAAGATTAAACAAGTGAGCATATACTGTGTCCATGGACTAAAAGAATTAACATCATTACAATGTCCATACTACCTAACTACAGATTCAACACAATTCCTATTAAAATACCAATGGCATATTTCACAGATCTAGAGTATTCCAAAATTTATATGGAACCAAAAAGACCCTGAATAGCCTCAGAAATCCTGAGAAAGAAGAACAAAGTTGTATGGATCATAATACTGGATATCAAACTATACCACTACAAAGCCACTGTAATCAAAACACCCTGGTACTAGCACAAGAGCAGGCATATAGGTCAATGGGACAGAACAAAGACCACAGAAATTGACCCATGGCAATGTCAATTTTTATTTGACAAAGGAGGCAAAAGCATACAATGGAGTTGGACAGGTATATGCAAAAAATGAAACTAGGCCAACAACTTATACCACACACAAGAATAAACTCAAAATGAATAAAAGACTTAAATATAAGTCACAAAACCATAGACGTTCTAGAAGAAAACATAGGCAGTAAAACCTTAGACATCTCACATAGCAGGATTTTCACCAATACATCTCCTAGGGCAAGGAAACAAAAGAAAAAACAAACAAATGTGACTACGTCAAAATAAAATCTGTGCACAGCAAAAGAAACCATCAACAAAATGAAAAGGGAGAACATATTTGCCAATGATATATCTGATAAAGGGTTAACTTGCAAAATAAATAAAGAACTCATACAACTCAACACCAGGAAGAAAAACAATCCAATTAAAAAAATAGGCAAAGAACCTGAATAGACACATCTCCAAAGAGGACATGCCCATGACCAACAAGCATATGAAAAAGTGCTCAACGTCACTAATCATCAGACAGATGCGTATTAAAATTACAATGAGGTATCACCTCACACCTGCCAGAATGGCTACCATCAATAAATCAACAAACGACAAGTGCTGGCAAGGATGTGGAGGTAAGGGAACCCTAATACTCTGCCGGTGGGAATGCAGACTGGTGCAGCCACTGGGGAAAACATTATGGAGTTTCCTTAAAAACTTAAAAATGGAATATATCCCAAGAATCCCTAAACACCAACCAGAAAGAATATGTGCACCTCTATGTTCATAGCAGCGTTATTTACTACAGGTAAGATATGCAAACAGCCTAAGTGCCCATCAGTAGATGCGCAGATAAAAAAGCAGTGGTACATTTACACCATGGAATACTGTGCAGCTATAAAGAAAAAGGATCTCTTACTGTTTGCGACAACATGGATGGACCTGAAGATTATTATGTTAAGCAAAATATGCCAGTTAGAGAAAGACAAATATCACATGATCTCACTTATATGTGGAATCTAATAAACAATATACACTGACAAACAAAATAGGTCCAGAGGCATAGATGTATGGTTAATAGAATGATAGTTCTCAGTGGGGAGGGGGTGGGGGGGCCAAGAAGAGATTAACCAAAGAACATATATGCATAACCCATGGACACAGACAATAATGTGGTGGGTGGAGGGGGCCAAAAGGGGGAGGGAGAATGGGGGACATCTGTAATACTGTCAACAACAAATAAATAAGTAAATAAGTAATACATTTTTAAAAAGAAAACAACCTGGAAAAAAAAATGGGTCAAATATCTTTACAGACACCTCACCAAGATAGATCTAGAAATGGGAAATATAAAAAGATGCTTCATGTGATATGTCATCAAGGAAATGAAAACTCAAAACAATGAGATAACACCATATACCTATTAGAGTGGTGAAAACCCAAAATAATGACCTGAAATGCTGGAGAGAAACTCTCACTCATTGCCAGTGAGAATGTAAATTTGGCAGTTTCTTATAAAACTAAACATAATCTTATTATATGACCCAGTAGTTATGCTCCTTAGCATTTACCCAAAGGAGGTGAAAACATCCACCCAAACTTTTCAACATGGATGTTTAAAAGCAGCTTTATTTATAATTGCTGAAACTTGGAAGTAACCAAGATATCCTTTACTTGGTGAATAGATAAACTATACTATGTCCAAACAATAAAACACTGTTCCGTACTAAAAATAAATGAGATATCAAGCCATGAAAAGACATAGAGAAACCTTAAATGCATATTACTAAGAGAGAACCAATCTGATAAGACTACTTACTATACGATTCTAACTATATGATACTCTGGAAAAGGCAAAACTATGAAGTCAATAAAAAGCCAATGGTTGAAGAGATCAAGTACAAATTAGCAGTGACAAAATAGTCATGGGCATATGAAGTATAGTACAGGGAATATAGTCAATAACATTGTAATAACTAGGTACTGGACTTACTGGGGGAATCACTCTGTAAGTTATATAGATGTCTAACCACTATGCTGTATATCTGAAACTAATATATTGAATGTCAACTGAATTCAAAAATGGAAAAAAATATGTCAGTGGTTGCCAGGAGTTGGGGGGGGGGGAGGGATTAATAGCTGGAGCACAGAGATTTTTAGGGCAGTGAAACTACTGTGTATACTATAATGGTGAGTACATGTCGTTATACATTTGTGAAAACCCACAGAATGTGTAACACAAAGAGTGAACCCTAAGGTAAATTCTGGTCTCTGGGAGATGTGTTAGTGTGGGTTCACCAAATGTAACAAATGTACATTCTCATGTGGGACTATGCTAGTGGGGAGGCTAGGGAGAGGAAGGGGGTATATGAGAAATTGTATCCTCTATTCAATTTTACTGTGAACTTAAAACTGCTCTAAAAAAATTAAGTGCATTTTTGAAAGTCCTTTTGAAAAAAATGAAGAGGTACTTAAAGAGTTACTCTTCCAGCATCCACACTTAAACAAGAGTAAGTGATACCACCTTCAAAGTTGAGGAAAAATAATTTTGAACCCTGTACCCAAGAAAACCAACTGACATTTACATTCACATATGGGCTCAGAATTCACATCTCACACAAATCTCTTAAAGTTTTGGAGGATACTCTTCAGAAACCAATAGAGAAAAGCATCACACACACACAGGAGCCAAGCAACCACAGATATAACCCTGGATTCAGAAGACCAAAGGACTGCTGTCAAGTTGGCTAAAACCCATACAGATGGAGCAAGAGACCAGGGACTCAAGAAAAGTGTCTCCAAGAAGCCAAAACCATATATTTAGGAAGATAAACTACTCACATCACAAAGGTTAATAACTGACATTTTTCAAAAGAGGTTCTACAAGGAGAGAAGAAAAATGGGTGAGATAAGGACAGAAAAAGGCCAGAGAGGTCCTTAAAAGACAAGATATTCAGCCTGACACTTAAAATTACACTGAGACACACCATTTCTCACCCATCAGATGGACAAAAATCCATGCAGTTGACAATACACGACTCTGGGAGAC
Source organism: Miniopterus schreibersii (assembly GCF_964146895.1). Classification (NCBI taxonomy): domain Eukaryota; kingdom Metazoa; phylum Chordata; class Mammalia; order Chiroptera; family Miniopteridae; genus Miniopterus; species Miniopterus schreibersii. Next base: position 68,510,373 of record NC_138111.1, on the reverse strand, counting down.
TGTGGAGAGGAGCATTTACACACTACTTGCTGGTAGGAATGAAAAGTGACATGAGGCCATGGGGAATGTGGTAGGGCATCTCGTAGAAGCACACGGGCATTAAGGGTTCACTCATTCCTACTGGGACACACTAGCAAGACATACTGACTACTGCAATTATTATTTCTTACAGCAGAAATGTAGAAGCAACCCAAATGTCTGAATGACTACTGACCAAACTAAGATGCTACATCCACATAAGGGAATTCTATGCAGCTGTAAAGAGCCATGAGGAAGATCCCTGTATATTTCGAAGGAGTGGTCACCAAGACATACAGTTAAGCGGAAGGCACAAGTAACACAAGATTACTTGTAAGTGTGTATATAGTCACTGGGCAGTGATGTCAGTTTGTAATGGAAAGTGGGTTATATCACCTGACTATAACAGATTTTTCAGTGAAAACAGGACAAGATCCTTTACTAGGTAGCTACATCTATTTGTTGACTGAAATGAAAAAAAGAAACAGCCATATTTACAAAACTAACTGTTCTAGGGCTCACAAAATAGTTATTTAAGTGTACTAAACTGCCCTGGCCGTTTGGCTCAGTTGGTTAGCACATCGACCTGATGCACCAAGGTTGTGGGTTCAACACCCAGTCAGGGCACATACAAGAGTCAACCGATGAATGCATAAATAAGTGAAACAACAAATCGATGTTTCTTTTTTTCCCCTCTCTCCCCTGCCCCCGTCCTCTTTCTCTCCCTAAAATAAATAAATTTTTTTAAAAAGAATCAACCAATGAATGCATAAGTGGACAACGAACTGATGTTTCTCTCCCTTCTTCTCTAAAAATCAATCTGTAAGTAAAAATAAAAACTGTACTAAACCATGATGGACAAGAAAAACTACACACACAAACTGTTCTAACAGAAACTCATTCAGACACATGTCCCCCAAATTACTAACTTTTAACTTCACTTTGTGTGAATTCAGATGTTCCAAAGATAAAGACCCAAGTCTGTTCCAGCAACTCATTTGGAATAGCAATACTCAATAATACCACTCCACACCACACTCTCTGCCTCCAACCCTATCAATTCACTCAATCCTCCCCTATGGGCACCTTTCCCTCTTGTGAAATTTCCCTGAGAAGCTGTCAAGGTGACACTGTCCCTGCTGCTCAGCCATTTAATAAGCCCAGCTTTAAATGACCAGCAATGGTCTCTGGGGGGTTCACTTCAAGAGATGGTAAAGAAGTACGACTTTATAACTTTTAGGGCAAAATCAGGAAATCTGAGATATGATGAATATTTTCATATAAGCAAGAATCTGAAATCTCATCTCTAGAGAAAACACCCACAAATACTGATACGTGGAGGCCCCAATAATATACGTGAAGCCCACCAGGCAACAAGGCCCACTTTCACAAACACAGTTTCCAATCAACTTTTCTGTGCCTTGCTAGGGGATCTGCCTTGGACTAACAGAGATTTAAGGAAAATCTTCAAATGAAACACAGAGACTAAATGCAAAGAACCACAAAAACACACATACGAGGAAGAGCTAATTCAAGGAAGGCTTTTTAAAAATACAATTTATAGCCTCAGAAGTATAAGCTACGGTACTTGCATCTATGAAATAAACAAAGAGAACCAAAAAAGAGCTCTTAAAATTTTAAATCCTTACTGAAATTTTTTTAAAAGGTTGGAAAAGAGCTCTAGGTGATGGAGCTCAGTTGGTTGAGTGTCGTCCCGTGTACCGGAAGGTCACCGTTTCTATTTCTGGTCAGGGCACCTACAGAAGGTAACCAATTGATGTTTCTCTCTCACATCAATGTTTCTTCACCTCCCCACCTTCCTCAACTCCACCCCCTCTTTCCCTTCCTCTCTCTAAACATATCCTCAGTTGAGGATTAATTTTTTTTCAAAAAATGTCATTTCCAAACTAGAATCTATTACCCGACCAAAGACGAAACATAAGAGTAGAATACAATGTCAACACAAGGTCTCAAAAAAAATCTTCTATACGCATTTCTCAAAAATTTACTTGGCTCAAAAGTGTTCAGTATTTATACATAATAATTATAATAGAAACAATAAATATAATTTTAGCCAAACTCTTTATTAGGAGGCTAATGGAAGAGGGAGATGTTATGTGAACAGGTCAAAATCCTCAACAGATGTCGATATATAATATCTAAAATTGTCATAAGAGAAATTTGTATAGTCATATTTACAAATTTTGAAGGTAAAAATCAGAATGGAGGGCCTGCTTTTTAAGAAAATAGATCTTGTAACTGTTGAATGATTTTTTTAAATATTGATTTTATAGAGAGGAATGGAGGGGGAAAAGAGGGAGGGAGGGAGGGAGGGAGGGAGGGAGGGAGGGAGGGAGGGAAACATCCACAGGTTCCCTCCTACACATGCCCCAACTGGGGATCAAACCCAAAACCCAGGTATGTGCCTGACCAGAAAATCAAACCTGCCACCTTTTGGTGTATGGGATGACACTCTAACCAACTGAGCCACACTGGTCAGGGCTGAAGTATATACCTTTTTGCTGTAAGTCTTTGGCACTATTTGATATTTTCAACTGTGAATTTTTATTAATTTCATAAAAATAAAAATCAAGATGGCGCTCTGTCCACGTCCTTCCCTCCCCCGTCCCCACCCCACCACAGGTGTGTTACCATTAGCTTCCTCACTCCCAAGTACCAAGGGCCCTTCCTTTACCTCTATAACTTGTTTCCTAAGCCCACTTCTTCTAGGAATTACTTTTTCTACCTCTGTGAATGTTCTCTTACAGTCTGGGTCTTGGCTCTAAACTTTTTCCTAGCCAGAACCCCCCAAAAATAAATAAAAATAAAAAATAAAAGTTTTAAAAATATTTGAATTAAATAGAGCAAAAATTAGTTGTTAAATCTGAGTGTTAGGTATCTGGATAGCTACTATTACCATTCCCTGTATCTAACAATCTGACTAAAGTATGCCATAAAAGGAGAAAAATTGCAGCCTTTGGTAAAACAGTAAAAATGGAGACTAACTCTAAAGCAAAAGTATATGAAAAAAATTACACCATATAATAGGACCTGCTGCCCAATGTCATTAGGTATATAAATCAGCTAGTTTTAGAATAGAAATCCCTAATATATTAAACTAAATATATTAAAAAATGTAAAAATTTAATTTTCTAATTTTCATTGATCACTCACACTCAATGTTAAACACTACCCAATCTATTTACCATAGTGGCAGTTTTAAATTCTTTGACATTCCTCTCATTCAGCACAGCATGTGCTCCCTCCCTTGAAACCTGGGCAGGCCTGAAGGAGCAGAATACAGCAGAAGTAAACCTGTAAGACTTCCGAGGCTCAGACAGAAGAGACCACGCAGTTGTTCCAGTTTCTCTTGGGACACTACTGGGAACCTCTATGTGAGAAGCCCAGTTACCATAAGGCCCACCTGGAAAAAGACACCCTAGGCGCTGGACTGTTGAAGTCCCAGCTTTAACCTTTAAGATGGCACCAGCCTAAGTGCATAGCTGAACCACCATACCAACTCTGAATGCCTATCTGGGCTTCCTGTTCCATAAGAAAAAGAAACCCCTCTTTTGGTGAATTTCTTTATTTTTAAAGGGCACACTCATTACTGAGGTAGGGATTTAACAGCAACAGGAAGCCCTTTGTCTTTGTTAACAAGAAGAATGATTAAGACAATTTTATAATCAATACCGATCAAGGAGTCAGCAATCTTTCTAAAAGAGGTTCTATCACATAAGTAGAAAACAGTATGACCCCATGACCTAACAACAGGCTATAACCAGAATTTACAGAGTACCTACTTTGTCTTTAGCTTTATGCCACATGCTCCAAGAAATAAGGAAGAGTCAGAAAATGTAAGATCACACTACTGTTTGTGCTCAAAAAACACTTAGTGGAAAACAGGTTTGTAACTCTGGTAGATCACATAGGTTGCTGCCTTCCAGAAAAGAGGCTTCCTTTCTGGAAAGTATATGTTTCCATGAACTTACTTAAAATTGTATCCTGAAGTTGTTTTGCAATGCCAAAAATAATGAGCTTATTTATGTTAGCTGAAAAAAAATCCACCAATTCATTTTTGATATTGTGTAGATAGACAGACTGTTGACTTACTAAATTTTTGGCTAGCTGCTTAAGTACCTGAAATGAAGACACCACCCCAGAACATACGTTAAGAAGTGTGAAACAGGAAAACACTTAAAAGTAACTAGCAAAAGCTTCTAGCATCCTGCCCGCCAAGCGTGGCTCAGTGGTTGAGTGTTGGCCTAGGATCCAGGTCGAGATTCGATTCCCGGTCAGGGAACATGCCCGGGTTGTGGGTTCGATACCCAGTTGGGGGCGTGCAGGAGGCAGCAGATCAATGACTCTCTCATCACTGATGTTTCTATCTCTTTCTCCCTCTCCCTTCCTCTCTCTGAAATCAATAAAGACATATATTTTAAAAAAGCTTCTAGCATCCTAATTTATCAATTATAAAAAGCCAATTACTGTCAAACTTTCTTTGATTCATTTATGGAAATGAATGCTTCTTCCACAATGGCTACTAACTTCAGCTCTTTCCCCTTTCAATAAAAATCTTTCTGTGAACTCTCTTAAATTCATATTTTTTACAACATAAATACATCACCAGATTGTTACAGGGCCATGCAGACATTTTCTTAGCAGAAGTACAGTGGTTAACTAATATCTCATTTACTATATGTTGAGCATAAAAAGTTACCAGTCTGGAGACGCCCTAAAACACCAAAATAATAATAATAATAATAATAATAATAATAATAATATCATCTAAGCACTGGCCAGGTTTAACAATCTCTCCCTTAAAAACAGTAACATCTCCTGGTTTAGCTCCTTCAGTTACTTATACAATACACACATCACCTTAATCAGCTCCCTCTCCTAAGATGATTTTAAAATCAATGAAGAAAACAGTAATGTTGAATTTGGAATGGTGTGCATAAAAAGAACTTGGGAAAACCAAACTATTTTAAATTACAGAAATGTGGGAAATTTCACTGATCAACAAAAACCTGATGGCAATTTTTACAACTAATGAAGTGAAACAGAAAGTATTTTATTGTAAACAGTATGATCACCAATAATAATGCTTTTTGTACCGCGGGTATAATGTGCCAGGCACCTAGCTAAGCACCAAACATGCATATGCTCGTGATTTCCTCATATCCCCAACAAGTACCTACCCTAACATCCCATTGTTTAGATGAGAAAAACCAAGGCTCAAGAAGATACAAAATGCACCAATGTTCATATGGATAATGAGAGCAGGATAGTGCTGATGAGAGCTGGAATTAGAATAACAAACTCTCAGGTGACTTATACTTCAGTCTGTCATCACTATCAAAAGTTAATCTTACTGATAAATATTGAACAGTTACATCAATATTATCATTATAATTTAATATAACAGAGAAACTAAAATAAAAAAGAGATGAAGGATACTTAAAAATCTGAATCCCTGTGTCTCTTCTACAAAGGAATTCCAAATACTATGGTTAATAAATATAGGATATAGTTCTAAATCACATAGCAACCATTTCTGTAAGATTAATAATTTCACTAGCATAATTCTCAGATTCATTTATCAAAGAACCTTAAAATGTTATGACAGACTTTCTTCAACACTCAAATGTATTCTGGAATGGAGAAGAACCTGAGTCCTACAGAAACCATCACTTACCTATTTTATAGCGTCGCCTATTAAGATTTATCTTTGTTTTGAGGGTGGGTGAAAATCATGCAAAGTCTAAACTTCTATTCTAGTTATATTAGCTATGTGGCACAAAAATAAGAATTTCTATTAAATATTCATTTTCATACATTTATTCCAATAAAATTCTTTCAAATAAATATACAAAAACTGCAAGTTTATCTTTTTTCCTTCAAATTGCTATAAATATCCTAAATCTTACTAAATCTAATATTCGTCTATTCATCTCTTTCATTTCTTCCTTCAAAAAGAAATGACAACACCTTTAATGACTATAATCCTATTAACTAGGTATTTACCATTCACTTGCTAATTTTACTAGACATCTGTAAGTTTCTAGAAGGTGAGAGACACACGAAAAAAATTAATATCCTGCCTCTCAAAAAACTAAACGTGTTTTTTCACATGTATGTGTATGAACTACTGGAAATCACCAAGCTTTAAGAGCAAACCACTAGGAATTATGTGAAAGTATTCCACAATTTTACAACTATTTTCAGTTTATCGCACTAAGGTATGCAGAAAACTGCAATGCCTACCTGCATCAGCTCTGGACCGCTGGCCAGGTGTCTTCCCGAATGGGGTCTTCATTCATCTGTATTTAAGTGAGCAGCAGAGCTGCTTAACTAGGGTGAAAATTCAATATGCTCCGATTTGAAACTGCACAGAATTTCAGTGTTCTTGTTAATCCATCATCGAAGTGCCTCTTTTACAAGCTCAGCAAAAATACATGAAATCATAAGCACTCTGTAAAGGAGTGAAATAACAGTTCATTACTACAGCATCACAAGAACAAAATTATCCAAGTTAGCTATCAAACGTGACCATCACATTTTAAGCACAACATCAGCTAAAATGTACCCTGCCCAGAAGCAATTAACTTTATTTCCTCAGACCTGGGTGCCCAGGATAGCTCACAGTCAGGGGGAAAAGTGCTAGACCCTTCAAAGAGGAAGTCTGGGGCATTTGCAACACCCCAAAGTACAGTTCCTCAGAGGTCAACTGGAACACAATACGGTGTCTAGCTTCACCCACTATAACTCAACCCATTTTGCTGCCAAAAGTCAGAAAAGGGTGACGATGCTGGAGTGTCAGAAAAGATTTAGACTGGCTTGGCCCATCTCCTTGATGGGATACAAACTCCCATCAAACCTATCGCATGGAGGTAGTGACATGTGAGGTCAGAGGGCAGCAAGAGGGGAGCAACAGCTGTAGAGGGGACAACACAGGAATCAAATTCAAGACAAGAGCCAAAGCTCAGTAGGTCAGTAGGCCAGCAATCTTGTACAACAGAAAATGAGTACAGCCAATAAGACTTTAGGGTTCCCTTTCTGTTCCAAACCTCCAGAAACCAGAGGAAAAGATCCAGTAACTTTGGAGTCTCAAAGAAACTTCCAACTCATACAAAAGTTAAGTCATCTTACAGAAGCAGTTTATCATTTAAACCAAATTTGTTTCCAGTTTCAGTCCACATAGTAACATATAGAGACGTAGTCTCGTAAAACACAAAAATGTCTACTGCAGCCCAGGCAGCATGGCTCAGTGGTTGAGCATCGACCTATGATCCAGGACATCGTGGTTCGATTTCCAGTCAGGGCACATGCCCGGGTTGCAGGCTCAACCCCCAGTGGAGGGTGTGCAGAAGGCAGCCATCGATGACTCTCTCATCATTGATGTTTCCATCTTCCTCTCCCCCTCTCCCTTCCTCTCTCTGAAATCAATATACTTGAAAAGATTATTAAAAAAAAAAGTCTACTGCAAATTTCATTTAACCGCATGATGACATTTGGCTTTCATGAATTAGTCTTCATGTCTACAATTTATGGCCATGTGTTCACAGTTTTAAGAAGTAAAAAAGTTGCCCAGCCAGCATGGCTCAGCAGTTGAGCATTGACCTAGGATCCAGGAGACTGGGGTTCAGTTCCCAGTCAGGGCACATGTCCAAGTTTCGGACCTGATCCCCAGCAGGGGGCGTGCAGGAGGTAGCAGAACAATGACTCTCATCATTGATGTTTCTATCTCTCTCTCCCTCTCCCTTCCTCTCTGAAATCAATAAAAATGTTTTAAAAAAACAACAAAATACAGTAAAAATGCAATGCTGAATTTTCTAGAGACTAAAATATAACAATATAGTTAAAATAATTAAAAAGCCGAATTAGTGAGGGTGAATCAGTTTAACTGGTACAAATTTTTAACCATATAAAACTTTTATATACAGGAAAGATAGATTTAAAATGAATAAACTGTATAACTAATTCATTCAATAAACATTCAGGAGTGCCTACTGTTTGGAGGTTTTGTAGGAGGGGAGAGACAGTACACCAGTAAGTAAGGAAAACAATGTCTCAAGTGGCCGTAAGTAATACTGAGAAAGACACAGGAGCAGCATCTTCTCTGGAGGTGACTTCCCCACGCAAGGTCGCAAGTGCACTCCCTAAGAGCTGCACCAGCCTGCCTCACAGCCCCAAGACCTAAGGAGACTAAGCCTAGAGCAACGGTGCCAGGACAACTGGCTGATCATCCATCTTTCCCTAAGAGTCCATGCAAATGCCACACAAGCCTCACATCCCTCTACCTTGATCAGCCAAACATCTCAGGTTCTCTCACTAAACTCTCCCCACACTAATGGATCTATCCTTACCTACTGAGACCCCACCGCCCTCCCCTCCATCTGCCCAAACCTCTCCAAAGGGCCTTCTGAAAGGCAGTCTGTCTTCTGTCCAGGGCCCTCCGCCCAGCAGCCCTCTGCCCTTGTGTGTACTCCCCACTGTCTATACTAACACAGTCTCTTCTGAACACCTCAGTGAAGGCAGGAGTCACAGCACCAGTAAGGGCAGCCACCCCTTTCTCCCATTAACCCTCGCCTGCACACCGAGGGCTCTGGTACCTGCTGTACCTCCTTTTCCACCACTCTCATCATGTTCTTAGCAACATACAGTCCTTTCAACAACCTGCCCCCTCAATTCTCCAACATCCTTACCTCAAACTATAAACCCCCTTTTTAAGCCACCTGTTTCCACATCACAACCTTGAACACTCATCACCAAGGACTGCAATACCTCTGGAACCCGTTTCGAGCATCTCATACTCAAAACTGCCTCTGACCACTCCACTTTCTAACACCCTCACCTCAACAATTCTTTGATGCAGCCATTACCTCCACCAGGACCACTTTTCAACATCCTAATCCAGTTTAGATTCCATGGATTGTCAATCACTATAGTGACTCCTTTTCTCCAATTTTCTCCCTCCTCTTCTTGTCCATTTTGTGGCAAAATCCTAACCCAACTCCCTGCCTACCATGCCCACAGCTTAAGCTGGTAAACATGGCTGAAAAACTAAATTTATAATCTCATGTCTCGAGTATTCAAGAATACTACCCCAATCTCAGCAGGTAAGTTTAAGAAAAAAGCAGCAAACAAAAGAAATATCTTCCCACTACCAAATTCAGACTGCTATCCTCTGCTGCTACAGTAAACAGAAGAACTGTTTCAATTCAGCCCTTTCACTGGTCTCATCTATCCCATCTTTGCCTTCTGTATCCATCTCTCAGCACTAGAATCCCCACTGGCATACAATAATGCATGATGTTGCCTGCCCCAACTTTAAGAGCATCCCATGACTCCGTCCTCTTATCTACTTCTCTTTACAAGGCTACTTCAAAGATTGAGGAATATTTTAATCTACATAAATATCAATGTGGCCTATCTTAGTAAGTTACACTGCTTCTGTAATAAGAAGAATTTAGCTTACTACTGTTCTAAAGAGTATCCATTCTTCTCACTAGGGTATTTAAGCTTACCACTTCATTAAAATTTTCAGGTTGAACTTGTCATACTTTTAAAAAGTATAGTCCTGGCCAGTGTGGCTCAGATGGTGGAGCATCATCCCATGCACCAAAAGGTCACTGGTTCATTTCCAGTCAGGGCACATACCCGGAGGTTTTTGGGCTCGATCCCCAGTAAGGGATATGCAGGAGGCAGCTGATCCATGTTTCTCTCTCATATCAATGATTCTCTTTCTCCCCCCTCCCTTCCCTTCTCTCTAAAATCAAAACATTTTTAAAAACTTAGCAAAAGAATGTAAAATAAATAAAAAGTAGACTATAAGTTGAAGGAAGAGTTGCAGTAGGGGAAGGACACGAAGAGCTTTTCAAATATAGAATGCAAAATTTGAGATGAGTCTTTCTCCATTTTTGGGTTACAATATTCCAACTGCCTAATATTATCCCACCTCCTGTTAAGACTAGAAAGAAATGTACAGAGACTGAGCAAAAGGAAAACACCAGCTTCGTTCTGCTTCAGTAGTTGCCATACAACTATTTATTCAGTTAAGAAAGCAGTCTGAGCTTTCCTAAAACAAATCTCACTCTCTTTTGACTAGAAAGGTAAAAACTTACAGTTCATTTAAAAAAAAAAAAATACCAGTTTTGCCTTATGTTATTCTACTAAGTGGTTAATTTTGTAAATAAGACAAACTAAAGGGAAAAAAATTTTTAACTTTAAATGCTGAATCTCATCATTTCTACGATAGTAGGACTTACCAAGTTTTTCAAGTATTACAGAAATGTTGTCAGATGAAGCTTAACTTCAAAGCCATAAAAAAAGATAATCCTGTATTTGGAGAACCACCCAACAGACGCCAGGACCACTAGGAGGTGGAGAATAGTACTACACAGCACCGTGGGCTCCCCTAGAGCACCTGACAACAAACGCTGCCTTACAGCAGAGGCACCAAGCAGTTCAGCACCACTCAGTGAGCAGACTGCACGCCAGAGGCTTCCTGATCCACAATGCTGCACCGACATCTACTTGATTCTCTACACCCAATTTCCAGTTTTACAAAATACAGGTAATACAGGCGCAAGTGAGAAGTTTCTACAAGATCCATGGGCCATACTCTTCAAAAAAGTCAATGTCATAAGGAAGAAAAAGGTACACATAACTGTTCTAAATTAAGAGAGACCAAAGGGAGATGACAGACTCAATGAGTAAACCCTGAATGGATGGTTTAGAGAAAAAAAAGCTAAGAGATATTTAAGACAAATGGGGAAATTTAAATAGGCGCTAAATAGTATATGAAATTATGTTAATTATCATTAGCCTTTAAAAGCACAATTATTACATTGACCATGGTTATGCATGAGAATATACTTGATTTTAGGAAATGCATGCTGAAATTTCTAGAGATAGACTGTCATAATGTCTGCAGCGAACTTCAAATGGTTCACCCCAAGGAAACCATATATACATAAAGAATTAAGTGAAAATGAAAAATATTAATTTTTTAATCTAGGTGAAGAGCAAACTTATTTTTTTCTTTTAACTTTTATTGCAACTTGAAATTTTTCATAATAAAAAGTAGGGGGAAGCCCAGGCGGCGTGACTCAGAGGCTGAGCATTGACCTAGGATCCAGGAGATCACGGTTCGGTTCCCAGTCAGGGCACATGCCGGGCTGTGGGCTCAATCCCCAGTGGGAGGCGTGCAGGAGGCAGCCAATCAATGACTCTCCCATCGTTGATGTTTCTCTCTCTCTCTTCCTCTCCCTTTCTCTCTCTGAAATCAATAGATATATTTTTTTAAAAAGATATTTTTAAAAAAATCATAAAAGCCTGAAATAAGACAGATTCCATTATGGGAGCAAATATATATTTTTCAGAGTGAGACTACAACAAGTTTTATTCAAGCAGAGAAAAGGAAAGAGACTAGGGCACTGGCACGTAGGAAAGTAAAAAGTATGCATCCACCAGCCAACTCCAAGAGTTGTGCAAATGCTTACTTAACTCTTGGGATTTTATGTGTTTCCCAAGGGTGGCGGTTGTCTCCAAGCTTTGCAGCACCAAATTCTGACTCCTCCTTCTGGTTGGGGCCTTGTTGTTGTTTCCTGCCATTAACTGTTTCCCTATGATCATGCCTGGAGGTGGGAGCTCTGGTGAGAGGATGTCAGCTCCTACTTCCTCACTCCACTTATAGGATTTTTCCCCTAACTTGTTTCTATTCTGCCTCATTCCCTACTCAGAGACTTCCATCCCTGAAATGTTTTAGAGATGATGAGAGAGGAGGGTTTGTCTTCAGTAACTGCTTCTTGCTGACAAGGGCTGTGGTGGCTGCCCATGCAGGGTATGGAAGTCTCTTTCCCTGCCTGATCTAAGAGACAGGGGAATGGGAGTTGGGGCCAGAGCGCTGACGTTACTGGCTGGGTCCTCTAAGTCAGGGATGGGTCAAAAGCTTTGAAGCATCATCATCTTGACATGGAATTGTTATATCCAATGGTCACAGCAGTGGCTAGGCACTCTGACAGTGGGTTTACTCCGTTCAGAAAGGAGGCTCAACTCCACACCTGCAATAGTAACAAGAAAAGGGACCGAAAAGAGGAAAGTGAAGTCCTCATGGCTGGCTAACCAGAGAAGTATGTTAGGAATCCACTCCTATGCTGGAATCTTTCGTGTGTCAGATGACCTCCATGTCCTTCACTCACCCAGGAAAAATTTCAAGGATGAATCAGAGTGAGAATAAAGCAAGTTTTATTCAAGTAGAGAAAAAGGAAGAGGCCCAGGAGCAGGTGCCACTGTGAAAGAAGCAAAAAGTACGGGTCCCAGTGGACATGGGCCAACTCAAGAGTGAGTTCCACCCACGGGAGCAAATACTAAAACACCTTGCTGACTGGTCAAGAGTATACACGTTTCTGTGTCCGAACACTGCTGACTGGTCACGAGATAACTTGTGTCTGCACTTACATTAATTTAAGTAATTTTAAATACCTTGCTAACCAAAGTAGCCAGCCACACAGGCGGGTTCTGGCTTGAAATAGTTAGCAAGATGTTAAACTGACTTCTTACAGAAAGAATAGAAACTGAAAATGTAATTCAATGACTTCTTTCACTGCCTTAAAAGAAAACTGACAAGTTAGGGTCCTATACACATCAAAACTATCCTTCAAAAAGGAAGGTCCATTTGAGACATATTTAGACTAACACATACTCAGAGCATTCACCATCAGCAGTCATACAACAGGCAGGAAACAAAGTATTCTTCGGGAAGACGGAAAATGTTCAAAGATGAAGAGTTGCGATTATAGCAAGGAATGAAGAGCAACGAAAGGGTAAATCAAAAAAGTTACTGAGCCCTGGCCAGTATGGCTCAATGGATAGCGTGTCAACCTGCAACAGAGGGTCTCAGGTTCGATTCCCAGTCAAGGGCACGTGCCTGGGCTGCAAGTTTGATCCCCAGCCAGGTTGGGGCTCTTGTGGGAGGCAACAATTGATGTGTCTCCCATCGAGGTTTCTCTCTCCCCCACTTCTGCTTTCTCTAAAAATCAATTGGGGGGGGAGCTACTGACTGCACAAATTAACAATGTCTAAAGATAAAATATACAGAGAATTATACCAACACAGCAGTGATATAATAGTGAAAATGAGATAAGTGGAGTTTAAGTACCTAGGAAAAGAGGGAAATAACCAAATATTAGATTTTGATAGGTCAAAGATGCATGTTTTAAGTAACTTTTAAGTTAACAGAGAAAAATAATAGTAAAAGTTAGCATCCAATGAAAGGAGAGGAAAACGCACATAAAACAGGTACAATAGCCTGGCCAGGCGTGGCTCAGTGGTTGAGCATCAACCTAGGATCCAGGAAATTCGGGTTCGATTCCCGGTCAGGACACATGCCTGGATTGCGGGCTAGGCAGCCGATCAATGACTCTCTCATCATTGATGTTTCTCTCTCTCCCCCCCCCCTTCCTCTCTCTGAAATCAATAAAGATATGTTTTTAAAAAAAAACAAACAATACAGATACAATAAACAGAAAACACTAAGATAACAGGTTTATACCCAACTATGTCTATTACCTTGTTAAATGTCATCAATAGACCAAATGTTCCAATTTTAAGAAATATCAGACTAGATTTTTAAAATTCCAACTATATATTGTTTACAACAAAATTATCTAAAATATAAGCACTTAAATTGAAAATAAAAGACTCAAAAATATATATATTGCACATACTAACCTAAGAAAAGATAGTGCAACTACATGAATATTAAGAAACCTTGTTTCTAGTAATACTGTTTTTTTCCTCACTTGAGGGTATTTTTTCCATTGCTTTTCAGAGAGAGTGGAAGGGAGATAGAGAGAGAAAAACAGTAATATGAAAGAAATACATCAATTGGTTGCCTCCTGCATGCATTCCGACCAGGGGCAGGGATCAAGCCTGCAACCAAGGTACATGCCCTTAGCCGGAATCGAACCCAGGACCCTTCAATCTGTGGGCCGACACTCTAACCACCGAGCAAAACCGGCCAAGGCTCTAATAATACTTTTGCCTTAAGGAGTAACATGATTTTTTTTAAGTCCTTTTTTTATAAAAAAAAAAAAAGGGTTTTAGAGAGATAGGAAGTGGGAGAAAGAGAGAGAGGGGGAGGGAGAGAAAAAAACACTGATCAGATGCCTCCCATCCCACAACCTGGGCATGTGCCCTGACTAGGAATTGAACCAGCCATCTTTCGACGCACAGGATGACATTCAGCCAACTGAGCAACACCAGCCAAGGCAAAGGTGATGATTTTAAAAAAACACAATTAATGAGAAAGATATACAATTCTAAGCATGTATGCACCTAATAACATAATCTCAAAATACATAAAACAGAAATTACCAGAACTAAGGAGAAACAGACCAATGTAAGTTGAACTGACAACTGCGATCTGTCCTGGCCGGGTACCTCAGCTGGTTAGAACCAAGTCCCAATATGCCAAGGTTGCGGGTCTGATCCCCAGTAAGGGTACATATAAGAATCACGCAATGAATGCATAAATATAGTGGAACCACGCCATAGTCAGTGTGGCTCAGGAGGTTGGAGCATCGCCCCATGCACCAAAAGATTGCCAGTTGGATCTCTGGTCAGGGCGCATATAGGAAGCAACTGATCTCTGTTTCTCTCTCACGTCAATGTTTCTCTCTCTTTCTCTCTCCCTCTTCTCCTTTCTGAAAAACTAAATAAGTGGAACAACAAGTCTCTCTCTCTCTCAAATCAATCAATCAATAAAAACCCACTGCATCTACATTATTTCCAAGCACACATAGGACATTTACAAAAATTGATTGTCCAGCCAGTGTGGCTTAGTGGTTGAGACTCAACCCATGAACCAAGAGGTCACCAGTTTAATTCCTGGTCAGGGCACATGCCTGGGTTTCAAGCTCAATCCCCAGTAGGGGTGTGTAGGAGGCAGCCTATCAATGACTCTCTCTCATCATTGATATTTCTCTCTCTATCCCTCTCCCTTCCTCTCTCTCTAAAATATACTTCAATGAAAATATACTTCTTTAAAAAACTGATTATCTCTTGGGCCATAAAGCTTCAAAAAATGTAATGAATTTTAATTAAACAGTGTTCTGACCACAATGGAATTTAGAAATCTGGGGGGGGGGGGGACGGGGACGACACAGGCAGCCTAGCCAGTGTGGCTCAGTGGTTGAGCATCAACCCGTAAGCCAAGAGGTCAGGGTTCCATTCCCGGTCAGGGGTGTGCAGGAGGCAGCCAATCGATGTCTCTATCTCTCTATCCCCCTCCCTTCCTCTCTCTCTAAAATCAATGAAAACATTTAAAAAAAAACAAAACAGGCAGAAAACAGAGTATTCTTAGAGCAGTGAAGGTATTCTGTATTTTACTGTAATGGTGAATACACATTACATATTTGTAAAAACCCACTGAATATACATGCCAGAAGTGAACCCTAACATAAACTATGCCTGCGGGATAATAATGATGTCAATGCAGGTTCACTGGTTGTAACAAATATATAATGTGGTGCAGGACATGGGAGGCTGTGCCTGTGCAGGGTCAGAGAGTACAGGGAAACTTGAACTTTTTGTACAATTTTGCCAAGAACCTAAAACTGCTCTTAAAAACAAAGTCTTAAAAACAATTTTTTTAAAGGTTTATCTGTCAGGATAAGTTAATAAGTATACAACAGCTACAAACAACCCCAGAAATCTTAGTTGCTTGAAACAAATTCCCACTCCCTTCCCCTACTCTCCTCCCCCTTTTCTCCACCCTGTCCTTCCTCTCTCCTTTCTCCCTCCACTCTTGGATCACAGTGGAAGACACACAGAAGACCTACACTACAGGAAGCTCCATCTGGAAACAGGACCACTGCAGGAGGAAGGAGATGTGACAAATCTCACCACTGCTCCTAGAAGTTCGTGTGACAAGTCTCTTCTACTGGCATCAGTGGCTAAGACAAATCACATGAGCACACCTAACTTAGGAGGCAGGAACCAGAGTAACATACTACTAACGCCTACTGGGATGACTAAAATTAAAAAGACTAAAAATGCCAAGTATTGGTGAGGATGTGGGGCCACAAAAATGCATTCACTATAGCAGAAATTGGTACGTCTACTTCAGAAAAGTCTGATACTATCTATGAAGACTAAACAAAGGCATAATGTGACCCAGCAATTCTACACAACAGAAAAATGTGCCAGAAACATGTGCCTGAATGTTCACAGCAAGTCCACTCACAAGAGTCCCACACCAGCCATGAAAATGGAAATGAGATGAGCTCCTTCGACCACCTACCTCTGGGAGCTTCACCTACTATGGGAGCTTAAGTGAATGACTCAGCTGCTCTGCTGAATCCATCACCACCACCCCCTCCCCCCAGCTCCATGCACCCCTTACACAGACTGTTTCTAGTGGGTGAGATGCTAAAGCAGGCCCACTCCTGCAGGACAAGGGATGCCCCTGACCCAACTTTGGCTGGAGGACTCCTCACTGGCCTTGCTTAAACTTTATCAGAACTGCACTGTGGTCCTAAGACTTTTCCCACCAGATGTTCTTTCCCTTCTTCCTCCTGCACATGCATCAAGGCCTGCAGGGAGCTGGCCTCACTGGTAATTCCCTCAACACAGCTAGATGTAACCCCAACTTGCCATCTTTTTGTTCTTGGGGGACCTGAGCTAATAGTCTCAAACTGGAAACAACCCAATACTTAACAGGAGAATCAGTTGCCATGAATAACACACGAATAAATCATACATGAATAGGCTGACAACTGTATGTGACCACATGAATAAAATTTATGATGAAATGAGTGGCAGTTCCCACAGCTGGTGTGTCACAAACCATGATCTGTCGCTACTTGTCAACCTACAGTATATTTCACAATTTCTTTTAAACAATTAAAAGAAAATACAAGACTGAACAGTCAATGGTCCTCAAACCAAAGGTGAATTTACTATATCAACTCAAATTAAGAAGCTATTTGAAGCTAAAGTGTTACTTTCTTACACAGAGCCCACCTCCCCCTTTCTCCATCAGTCCTGCCCCCAGAGGTAACCACGGGTAAGACTTCTATGAATCTAATAAAATGTACAAATATTTAAAGCATAACACAGATACTCAAACATTTTAAAACATACACATGCGTGCAAGACAATATACAGCGCAACAACTTGCTTCTCTGTTATGTTTTCCATGCAGTACAGTGGGCCTTTAAATGGAAATAAAGACCATTTATTTTAACCTGTTAACCCCAATACTCTTACACATACATATTTGTATATTTGTGCAAATGCAGCTATAAAATAAGTTCCTAGCAGTGGAACTGCTAGGCAAATAGAGTATGTGTGTTTTAAATTAAGTATAGTGAAGTCACTTTCCAATAAGGTTCTACCAAATTACAGTCCCACCAATGACATGAATTATTTAAAGGCCATGTATTGCTCTGGCAGGGTCACTCAAGGGGGTTGGAGCGTCATCCTGAACCAAAAGGCTGCAAGTTCGATCCCCAGTTGGGGTGCATACAGAAGGCAACATATTGGTGTTTCTCATTGGTGTTTCTCCCTTCCTGTCTCTCTAAAATAAATAAACATATCCTCGGGTGAGGATAAAAAAAAAAAATTAAAAATAAAGCCCAGCCAGTGTGGCTCAGTGGATTAAGAATCATTCCATACACCAAGAGGTCACAAGTTCAATTTCCAATCAGGGCACATGCCCAGGTTGAGGGCATTATCCAGTAATGGGCGTGCAACTGATGGGTGTTTCTCTCTCATCAATGTTTCTCTCTCTCCCTCTCTCCCTTCCTCTCTAAAATCAATAAAAACATTTTTAAAAAATTAAAATTAAAATAAAGGCCATGGCCCTGGCCAATGTGGCTCAGTTAGTTGGGCACAGTCCCATGCACCAAAAGACTGCTGGTTCGATTCCCGGTCAGGGCACCTGCCCAGGTTGAGGGCGCAATCCCTGGTAGAGGGTGTGCAGGAAGCAACTAATCAATGTTCTGCTCTCACACTGACGTTTCTCTCTCTCCCTCTCCCTTCCTCTTAAAAAAAAAAAAACAAAACAAAAAAAACAGAAAATCAACCCTAGCCCATTTGACTCAGTTAGAGCATTGGCCAGCAGACTGAAGGGTCTTGAGTTAGATTCCGGCAAGGGCACTTACTTTGGTTGCAGGCTCGATCCCCAGCCCATTGGGGCACGTGCAGGAGGCAACCAATCGGTATCTCTCTCTCACATCAATGTTTCTCCGCCCCCCCCCCTTAAAAAAAAAAGAAAAAATATCCTTGGGTGAGGAGTAACAAAAAAAAAAGAAAAAAAGAAATTAAAAATAATAATAAAAAATACTAGGATGTCTTTCAGCCACGGGATAAGGCATGAGCTCTGAATCCCCCCAGGGTGGGTGAGCAGGTCTTTCATGACAAATCCACTCCAACATCCCAGTCTCCAAAGTTTATGAACCCTTCCTCTATGGTATACCAAGGTAGTTCTAGCAGCTCAACTTTGGTTAGCACAGGCCACATTTTGAGTGGTTTCAGGCTCAACAAAAGACCTTTCCAACCCCTCAAGCTACAACACTGAATTAAGAATCTATAAATTCAGTCTAACCCAACTTTAATTCCTTCCACCATTATCCCACATCCTTAAGATCCAATCCCACACATATTACTCAGGTTCCTATCTATCTATATAATGGCAAATCAGGCAATCTTTTGGAACAAGGGTGGGAAACCTTTTTTCTGCCAAGGGCCATTTGGGTATTTATAACATCATTCACAGGACTTACAAAATTATCAACTTAAAAATTAGCCTGCTCTATTTGGTCAAACATTTAATTAACTCACCTCTAATGTGATAGATGGAACTGCTTCTCCTTGGTGAGGCCTTGGCAGAGCCAGACCAAATGATTTCACGGGCAGTATATGGCCCGCAAGCTGGACATTCCCCAGCCGTTTAGGAAGGTAGCACACCTCCTCATGGGTCACACTTTGCACCTTACCCTCTGGAGTCTGCTGGGACTATCCTAGGAGAGGCCAATTACACATTTTTCAGGGAAATGGAGATTAAGTTCCTCAGGGACAAGGTCTCCAGCTTAACAGGAATCTGACCATATGCCCTGAATGCAATTTTCAGGATCCCATTCCTTACCAATCAATGCTTTCACTTTCAAATTGGGAATTCAATTTGTACTTTTAGGGCAGACACAGAAACTCCTTTATGTAGAAACTGAATGGGGTATTTAAAACCCTGAGCTCATCATTTTGCTTTGTAATGTTTTAACTTGGCTGAATCACATTCCCCAGAATTTCCTCTCCTGTTTGTTTCTGGTTTGGGTGGACCACGAGAGAGACTCTTGTGCAGCAGGCTGAGGACGACACAAGCAAAAGGGCACCTCTGTAACATGCATCCTCTGATCTTCCCACCCACCTCATTGATTCGAGGCATGGTTAGGTCTGCACCGGCTGCAGCAACTGCTTGTACCTTCCCTTCCCTGAGCTCCTCTGGCCCCTGGACCAAGTGTGTGTGGTTAGCTCCATGACAAGGGCCCAGCCCTTGTAGGTCGCCCACTCAACCAAGGTCACAGACAACAAAACTGACATAGCTTTCAATCTGGCCTGCTGTGACCTACAGCTTGTTCATGTTCTCTTTTCCACTACATATGCATCTTCTGTTCCCAAATGCCTGCCCTGTGAACTTCAAAGTCCAACATCAACCACGCAGATAACAGCCTTACTGTCTATAAGCTATACTGTCTATAAGCTGCTCCATCAGCTCCATGTTAACTCTGATCCCTAATAACCACTGATTGAGAGACCTCTGTACAGCAGACCACCTTCCCTTGGACAATTCTAGTTACTGTCCAGGGGGTTTGAGCACTTACAACCCAGGCACTGAGCAAAATACTAGAAAATAATTATGGGCAAAAACAGGAAGAGTCTCTGCTTTCATTAAGCTCAGCCTTTTTGGGAAAATGAACACTCATTAATTTATGTAAACTATTGTAAATGTGATAAGCACCAGGGAGAACAGCAACGTCTCTAATAGGAGGACTTGACTTCTTCCTATTAGAAGTCAAGAAAAACTTCAGAAATTGGATGGTTGTTATAGCGGGTATGAGGGCTTCCATAACTACTGTCTCTACCTTTACTGAACTGCCAGAAGCCATTCCATCCTTGCTGCTTGACACAGTCCTTCAAGAAGGAGACATCTGCACAGCAAATGCTCCAAGGGACTTGGTGTATGGTGTATCCCTCTTGATATGCTTGTTCCCCTTCCTGACGCTCTGTGTCCTTACCCGAGTCACTTCACCAGAAAAGGGTTTTGCCCTAGTTGGAAACTTTTCCCTAGCAGGGGAGTCAGATACAACTGGAAAAGACAATAATCCAGTAAAAGGCCCAAGTATTACAAAGATATTATGTGGCGCCTGTAAGGGACTTAGGCTGTCAGCAGAAGAGTTAGGGCTTGTTAGGCCCACTACCCTGGGGACCTTCCCACCAGGGAACAGGCCTGGGTTGGGGACCCTGCTGACTCAGCGGCACAGGGCAATCCACAGGGAGTCCACCAGTGAGTTCCCATCAAGGAATGTATTACTGGGGGATGTTTATATTAATGGAAAACTCTGGGAATCCCCACAAGGAAAGAGCAGTCTAGGAAAGAGATTATTTCAATCTACACCCAAACCCTTATCATACACAGAATATTACAATGAGGAGGGACTGCTGCAGGGAATTAAACGGAGAGACCAAGGCTAGGCGCCAGACAGGCGGTCAATCACCATACCTAAAAACAATCACACGCAAGCTACATAATCCTTACATAGGACTTGCATAACCTTCACATAAGAAAAGCTGGCTTAGTTATTCTTTTAGCTATGTGGTAGAGCAATAAAATAGTAACTTCAGAATATAAATAACAAACTAGAGATTAACCTGTAGAATAGCCTATAGAAATATAAACAATAGATTAAGACTAAAATTAACATACCTAAACAGATGTAAATTCTTTAGCAAAGGTCAGATAAGAAGGTATATTCAGCCTGGCCAGGCGTGGCTCGGCGGTTGAGCCCTAACCGAGGATCCGGGCGATCAGGGTTTGATTCCCAGTCAGGGCACCTGCCCAGGTAGGAGGCTGGATCCCCAATAGGGGGCATGCAGGAGGCAGCCAATCCATGACTCTCTCATCATGGATGTTTCTATCTTTCTATCCCTCTCCTTTCCTATGAAATGAATAGATATATTTAAAAAAAAAAAAAAAAAAAAAGAAGGTATATTCATTAACTGAAAGGCCAAAACAGAAACCGGAACAAAGCATGATGTCATGTTGTCTAACCAGCAATAGAATCAAATAGTATAAATACAGTTATAACAAGGCAAGAAAACAGAGAAACTGATTGTCCTGATGCTCTGAACGCTGTCTCTGTGTCCTTCATTCTTTGCCGACGCCGCCCACACCTTTGGGGACCCCTGGACCGCTGGGGCTGGACCCCAGCACTGAACAAAAAATACAAACTCACACAAAAAAATTTCATGAAAAAGCAATGTTTGAAACAAGCTCTGAAGACTAGAAATAACAAAAGGGAGAGAAAAGCATTCCAGGCAGAGGAAAAGAACAAGTGCCACACTCCCTGGTGGAGGAGACGGTGGGCACAGGGATTGGCAGAAGGATCAGCATGGCTAGGCTAGAAAAGCAAGGGGAGATGTAGTACACATGAGGCAGAAGTCCCAAAGGATGAACTTGAGGCCATGTGATGTAGTTCCAACCTTAAAGCAATAGGAAGCCACTGAGAGTTTTAAGTAAAAGGGTGACATAATCAGATCTGCCTTTTTAAAATTTAATTTTGGACACTACCAGAATTACAAACATAGTGATTGATCTTTTACCCAAAAATCTCACTATCTTAAAGCTATTCCTGCACAAATACAAAACAATACAGCTACAAAGTATTCACTGAAGCAATATTTATAACAGCAATAGAATATAAACAACCCAAGTGTTCATCATTAGGAGACAAACTGCAAGAACAAAAGAACAAAAAAGAGCTAGTACAAAGTGATTTCCAGAATATATTAAGTAAAAATGAAGAAACAAAACAGTGTACACAGAGTTCTCTACTTTAAGAAAGTAAGAGAAATAAAAATACATGTGTGAGCTTGTATTTGCAAAAATGAAACACTGGAAGAATAAACCAGAAATTAATAAAAATGAGACAGGAGGGGACTAGGTACAAAGGACAGGAATGGGAGACTATAAACATACCTTTGTAATATAGCTTTAACTTCTGAACCACATAAATGTTTTACATATTTAAAAAAATACATAAAATAAACTAAAACAATCCTTAAGCTAAGGATTTCATGCAAATACCAAACTAATAATCAAATTGGTAACATAATCAGAGGGAAAATACTTTTAAATGATTTTGTAATTCAGAATGTCAACTGTACATTCTTATGTGGATAAATTTTAAGAATAACTGTAATAAAACACAAACTTACAATCATTTTATTATTAGTGTTTTCAAACTACTATATTTATTTTGTAGGAAAAAGTAACTAATGTTGCTAAAAATGCAAATTTTCAATGGTATGAAATAGAAATATCCATACAAAATCAAAATTTATGTATCCCAAGCCTGTCCAGTGAAAACAGGGGCATCCCAGTAGCAACCGGGGTACACAGCATCAGGTTCTGGTATCTAAATTCCACTCCAGATAAAAGAGGTTAAATGAATCAGCTGGTAGCTCAGTGTTTCTGGCTGTGCTGGGTTTATTTGTGAGACTGATGTAACAATAAGTGAAATCTTCCCCTCTGGGGAGAAAAAAAAAGAAAAAGAACCAGCTGACAGGTACTGGGCAGAAAAAACACAAAATGTACCTCAGACACCTTGTGTCAGGGAGCAAGAAATGGTTCAAAGGTTAATGGGGTTGCATCCAAGGAAAGAAAACTACCTTGAAAGGACAATAGCACAACCAAGGTAAGAGAAGCTGAAGAAAAAGAGTGATGACTACCTGATTAAACGCACTGAACACACAAAGCACCATGTGCCACAGTAATACAAGAGAGAAAAAGCAAAACCACCAACTAACCCATACACAGTAAAAAGGACATTGTTATCACTTCTGTCAGGATTTAAAACTCAAGCTAGGAATACTAATTCAGATACATCATGAATTAATATAGAGAGATACATACATCATATATACATGTCTACAGCATATAGATCATTTACAAATATATGGACCATTTGCAGACAGGTCCAAAAATTAAACCAAGGTTATAAGGATATAACTATAAGCAGAAAGTGATCAACTTAACCACAAATATAACCTAAGTTTTAAATAAAAAGTTGTTTTGCCTTTTAAAGACATTGCTACAGCCGGAAAACATCTAAAATGGAATAAAAAAATGCCTTACTAGTCTTTTCATTCACTCTCTCAACACTTGGATAAAATCATACCCATATTTTATCCAACATCTGGATAAATACCACAAAAAGTCAACACATTTGACATTCTCGTGACTCCAGACCAATTCCTCCTGCCTCAAATGACTTCATCTGCCTTCCCCAACAGGCCAGACTCAGGAGTTCAGAGACCCTACACTGGCAGAGTCCTCCAATCCACCTTCACCCTAGATGCAAATCTAGGATGGTCTCAAAACACTTTCTTCACGCCTCTGCTCCTGCTATCCCTCCATCTAGACTTCCATCCTCTCCAGCTGCAGTCTGCTGGAGCATCACCTTCTCTTCCCAGATCCCCTCTGCACAGAATTTCCTCATTATATACATGTGTATCTTCCTTACAGATGTTATGCCCATAATATGACTCATTCTAGGAAAGACTTATGGCAATTTTTGGACCATAAAATAAGCACCCAATAAAGATTTAATTAAAAATTAAACTGAATACTGGGCACAACTAAGAACCTGTTTACTTCAACATGAAAAAAATTATGTTAATAACTACAGCAAAGTTCAAAAGAAGAGCCTGGCCAGTGTGGCTTAGGAGGTTGAGTATCACCTCAGTATGGAAGGGTCGCCAGTTCGATTCTCAGTCAGGGTATATGCCTGGGTTTCAGTTCGGACCCTGGTCGGGGTGTGGGTGCTTACAGAAGGCAACCAATCAATGTTTCTCACATTGTTGTTTCTTTCTCTCTTTATCCCTCTCCCTTCCTCTCTCTAAAATCAATAAAAACGTTTTTAAAAAAATAAACATAAAATAAAAAATAAAAGTTCAAAAGAAGGGGAAGGAAATTAACAATGTTTGGCATCAGCTGCTTTTTTTCAGGAATTGTACTGGGAACTCTACAGTCTATTTAATTAAATTTTCATAATAGCTTTATATGATAAGTTTCATCCAGTTTACAGATGAGGAACCGAAGTTTAAAAAGGAAAGGTAAACCCTTGCTGGGTAGCTCAGTTGATTAGAGCGATACGCAAAGGTTGGGAGTTCGATCCCCAGTCAGGGCATATACAAGCACTCAATGAATGCATAAATAAGTAGAACAAACTGACGTCTGTCTCTCTCTCTTTAAAGTCAATAAGTTAAAAAAAAAAAAAAAAAAAGTGATGAACCAGCTATGTGGCTTTGGACCAGTGGGGGCTGGATTTCAACCCTACTCTTCTGAGTTGAAAGGCCATTCTATCTCCATGTCCAACTCCAAAGCTCATCTTCTTTTCACAATACCATAATGTCTTCCAAAATGAACAAAATACTTGGACAAAATAGTTGATTCCCCTCTTTCCAATTTATTTTTATTCAAGGAGAGGAGAAAGAAAACACATTTAATAAATATAAGGAAGTATTTACATGGATATATATTAACTCCTCTTTCTCAGCAGTTAATTAAGATCCTAACAGCTAAGCTAAAGAAATGCCCAACAGCATTATTTTTAACCTCTAAATAATCCACATTAGTAACTTCAGAAACAATGGAATCTTTTTGATGTATTTCTAACATATCAGGGGGGGAAAATGTTAACAATTAAGGAAGGCAGCCAGAAGTTTTAACTGTGCAATCAGGTAAGTCATCGAGTAGTGAAAACACTGTTTCTTTTAGTTAAGACTTCAAATTATAACTCTCATAATTTCTCATCAATACAGCAAGAGCCAAATCTGATGCAAAGGCACACACAAATGACATAAACTTCCCAGTTCACAATTAAAGGAGAGGTAACATTATCTAAGATACACTGTAAGGAGCCCCCAAAACCAACATTACCTAGATTTCATGGGTGTTAATAGGTATTACACTACAATCAAAACAAAAAGATATCTGGGGCCAAATATGGTAAACACTACTGCACTATTTCTCACAGCCCAAATGTGAAAATGTGAATTGTGAGCCTAGGAGAGAAGGAAAGGAATAGTTTGTTTCCCAAACTTAGGTGACTACGGAATATGTTGTCTATCCTGTAACATCTCTTAGAACTACAGATGCTCCTAGACTTACAATGGAGTTATATCCCAATGAACCCACTGTTAATTTGAAAATATCATAAATTGAAAATGCATTTAACACATCTAATCCACCAAACATCATAGCTTAGCCTAGCCACGTGATATGTGGTCGGAACACTTACATTAGCCTTCAGTAGGCCAATTATCTTGAGCTTCATCTCAAGAGTAAATTGCCTTCCTCTTTCTCACCAGAAAAGGGACACACAGATGGCAGTTTTGTAGACATGATGGAATGCAAAAACTCAAAACAATGTCCCGAAAACACTGCCAACACAGTTCACTGTAAAGTACTGGTTGTGATCACGTGCCTGACTGGGAGCTGCGGCTCACTGCCCAGCAACAGGAGAGTGTACTGTACAGCACATCACTAGCCCGGGAGCAAGTCGCAAATCAAAATTCAAAATTCGAAGTCCGGTTCCCACTGAACATACATTGCTTCAACATCACTGTAAAGTCAAAAAATCATAAACTGGGAACTGTCTGTAGTGTCACAAAGAATTCACCTTAAGTAGCACTGCTTCAGATATTCCAAAACTAAAACTGTTTTTTGAATTGGTAATTAAAGGTACAGTTAGAAACAGTGCTAGCAAAATTCCTGGAATCATCAAAAGTCTATTTAAAAAACAGAGATAACCAAAGACGCCTTTTCCTTATCCATTTCACAGCAACTATTTATTTCCCTACTCAAAAGATTAGAAACAAAGAAGTTCTCTTTTATTCCTCACATGAAACTGACGCCTACTACTGATAATTTTGACACACATTGTACAACCTTTACATATATTATCAGTCTGATAATAAACGTTCTGTAAATTAGTAGCTTCTACAATTTTTTGGTGTTTGCCCATTAATTAAGGCTGGGGGAAGGGAGTTGGGAGAAGTTTCATTTCACTTGAGCCCCATCTGACATTTCACAATCGAAAGTTCACAACCTCATTATGTCCTACTATACATCCCCAAGTACAGGTTTAATTTTCACTTCCTAACAAAGCTATGTAGAAAGCAAGTACTGTATTCTATCTTTCTGACTGCAAAGATCCTTCCAGAAAATTCCAACAGAAGTTATATACGTATTCCCATTTTTGTAGGTATGACGTCTACTGCAGGTCACGTTACACAGCGTAATCCTTGAAACAGTTACATGGATCTCGAGCTGCTCTGTGATGTAGAGCTGAGAACCAAACAGTCCGCACTTGACACTTGAACATGCAGGAAAAAAATCCTTTCCAAAACCTGGAACCCCAACCCACAAATCAAAGAAAGCAAATACACATAAAACAACTGCGTAAACAGATTTGAGGTGCCTATTTCGAGGCATATACTGCGGAGATCGTCACTAAAACCCGGTCTAGTTATGGGGAGGGTCGCACCCCCCGTGGAGACGCAGGCAGAACCGAACCCAAGACACTGCGCAGTTTTCCGCGTCGTGCAATTCATCTCCACAAACGCTGCGGAATGCGCTCAAGGTCATCGTGAGAAAAAGTGTTGGTGTGCGCGGGGGCACGGACCTCGACGCCCTCCCGCCCCGCGCCAGCCGCCTGCGCGCAGGGCGCCGCGCGGAAAATGGGGCGGCGGGGTCGCGAGAAGCCGCCTTCTCCGCCCGGCCCACCGTGGAAGGCTGAGGGCAGCGCCAGGCCGCAGGGCACCACCCGCACACCCCCTCCCCACCCTGGGGTCCCAGCAGGGCCGGTGCGTCGCAAAGGATTCCGCGCAGCCTCGCCCGGGCTCCGCGGACCCACCCCCTCCCCTCCCCTCCCCTCCCCTCCCCTCCCCACATCCTTCCCTCCCCCACATCCCCCCGCCCCCCAGGACCCCGGAGACTCGTACCTTCCCCCTCCCTTCAGCCCCTCCCCCGCCTGGAGGGGTCCCCTTCCCCCGGCCCGGCCCCGGCCCAGCCCGCATTATGCAACTCACCCCCCCGCCCCCGACGGCACCCGCTGCATCGCCCCCCCTCGCAAGGCCGCGCAGCCCGCCCCGGGCTGCTGCGTCCAGAACAAAGCGCGCGGTGCGGCCGGGCCAGGGGCGGCGGCCATGTTGGCGGGGGCGGTGAACAAAGGCGAACGGCCGGAGGCCCCCGCCCGCGGCCCAGCCGGCAGGGGGCGCTGTGCAGGCGCCGCTCGCCGCCCGGACAATGCGCCGTGGCCCGCCGCTCCCCGGGCGCAGCCGCCCCTCAACGAGCCCGCCGCGCCCCCCCCTCGCGACGCCCGCTCCCTTGCGGCACACGGGCCTCACCTGTCGGCCACTGAGGCCGTTGTCCTCAGCCCGCGGGCACCGCCGTCCCGCGCCGTGCTCCCGCCCGGGCCCGACCGAGCCAGACGGCGCCGCCCCGCCCCCGCTCCTTCGCCGCCGCCGCCGCCGCCGCCGCCGCCCGCCCTCGGCCGCACGGCGCACGCGCACTGCGCCCGCCGACTGCGCCGGCCGCGGCGCTCGGCCTCGGCCCGACGGGCCACACTGCGCAGGCGCCGCCAGCCGTGGGCGGGGCCTGGAGCTGCTCACCTGGTGGCAGGAGGGCGGGCGCGGCGGAGCACCGCGGGGCCCGGCGGGAGGGCGGGGCCCGGCCGGCCGGCTGGAGGTGCGGCCCCGAGGTGCGGCTGAGCGGAGCTGGCGCTGCTCACCTGGCGGCGGCCGCGGGGCCTGAGGTGACCGGACTGGGTCTGGCGGGGCGTGAGCCAGGCGATGGTGCGAGGCCGCTGGGCCCCAGGTGCGTGCGGGGAAGGGGCGGTCTTCGAGGCGGGGAGCCCTGAGAGCCCCGGCGGGCGCTGCTGTCGCCGGGAGTAAGGCTTCCAGGGAAGTTTCGTTTTCGCTCAGTAGGAGGCTTTTAACGGAATTGCCGGATCTCCTAGTCCTCGGCTTAAAGCAGCAAGTCGTCCTGCGGCGCGCACGCTGCCGGTGGAAGGAGGCCGGACACCGTGGCACCTGAGCGTCCTCCGGCGGAGCCTTAAGCCCCTGGGCCGCTCCCTTCCCGCGCGGACCCGCCGCCGCCCCGCGCTCCGCCGTCGCGACCGGCCTCGGCCGCTCACTTGCCCACCTGGGGAGTTGGGAATGAGGGAGGCCCCTGCGGGACCTGCTGTCCCCGGGCCCGCCCCGCCCCGCAGCGCCCGGGAGTACTCGCCCGTCTCTCCTGCCATCAGGAGCCAGGCGTGCCCACGGCCACTGGGGAATTTGTTTGACTTTATTTCACCCAAGGCGCCCTTTAAACCTTAGGGTGGGTGTTTGCAGGAGGGGGAGGAAGAAACAGTTTTGACTCCTACGGAGCTGAGCGCGGGACCTGGAGGGTGAATCCCGGGTATGAAGCTTGCGCTGCCCGGCGCTCTCCGCTCCCTCCTCCTCGGCTCTCCCGCACAATCACACCCCCCCTGGGCGCTCTCTGCTCTCTCCTCCTCGGCTCTCCCGCACAATCACACACCCCCGGGCGCTCTCTGCTCTCTCCTCCTCGGCTCTCCCGCACAATCACACCCCCCCTGGGCGCTCTCTGCTCTCTCCTCCTCGGCTCTCCCGCACAATCACACCCCCCCTGGGCGCTCTCTGCTCTCTCCTCCTCGGCTCTCCCGCACAATCACACACCCCCGGGCGCTCTCTGCTCTCTCCTCCTCGGCTCTCCCGCACAATCACACCCCCCCCGGGCGCTCTCTGCTCTCTCCTCCTCGGCTCTCCCGCACAATCACACCCCCCCTGGGCGCTCTCTGCTCTCTCCTCCTCGGCTCTCCCGCACAATCACACCCCCTCGGCGCGCTCTCCTCCCCCCACCCCCCACTGGCCGTGTCCTCCAGCCAGTCCCAGAGCTGACATGATTCCTCGAGTGCAAAAGTACAGCCAGCCGCCTCGTGATAAACTGCCTCCTCGAGTGTTGTCAGGGTAAATGACAGGACGTATTGGAAAGCACTCTGTATACTCTAACCTTCAGCACATTTGTTAGTTAGCAGTGCTCTTGGGATTTCCCTGGCACCTTTTCTTTCAAATAAGATTGCAAGGTGCCTGCTCTAACAAAGTGCTCATCTCAGATGACGCATTGGCATGCGCAGGAAGTTCACAGGCCAACTAGAGGACCAATTTACTTATAAAAGCGAATCTCCTACTTAACAGGAAGTATTGGGAAATTGTTACTTTCGTTTGTGTTTAGTGTTGATGGCCCAGACAGTAGTGAAGCATTTCGCAAACAAGGAATGGTGCCAAGGAGTCGGCTGGTTGGAACACTTAAGTGGCTCCCTTGGTTTTTCCACCTCTCCAGATAATACATTTTCAAGGGGGGTGTTTGACAGCATCACTGGCCTCTTCCCACTTAGATGCCAGTAGTACACCCACTCGCCCAACAGTATCACAACCAAAAATGTCCAGACAAAGCCAAATATGCCCCCCAACCCCTGGTTTATTTTTTATTTTTTTAAAATATATATCTTTATTGATTTCAGGGAGCGGGGGGAGAGAGAGAAACATCAGTGATGAGAGAGAGTCATTGATCCGCTGCCTCCTGCATGCCCCTAACTGGGGATCAAGCCCGCAACCCGGGCATGTGCCCTGACCAGGAATCGAACCAGGATCTCCTGGATCCCAGGTGGATGCTCAACAGCTGAGCCAGGCTGGCTGGGCCAACCCCTGGCTTAAATGTTGCTTCTATACTGGTAACTGGAGCTATCAAGGCCAGGGAACTCAGCCAGCCCTTTGAAAGGGCCACACTCTCCAGGAGGCAACTACCATTCCTGCTAGAAGTATCCCAGCTGCCCTCTGAAGACTTACTTATTAGCATGCTGAATGTCAAAAGTGGTTTTTGTTTGTTTGTTTTTAATTAAATTTATTGGGGTGACAATGGTAAATGTGAACATATAGGTTTCAGGTGTGGGTTTCTATGTTACAAGATCTGTATATTGCTCTGTGTGCCCACCACCCAAACTCATCTTCTCCCATGACCATATATTAAGACTCCCTTTACCCCCCACCCCCTCTCCTCTGGCAACCACCACACTGCTATTTGTGTCCACAAGTTTCAGTTTTATATCCCACATGAGTGAAATCACATGGTTCTTAGCGTTTCCTGACTGATTTCACTTAGCATGCATGATATTCTCAAGGTCTATCCATGTCGTTGCAAATGACAGTATTTCATCCTTTCTTAAGGCTGAGTAGTATCCACTGTGTGCATGTCCCACATCTTTATCCAGTCCTCTATCTCAGGACACTTGGGTTGTCTCTGTATCTTTGCCACCGTGAATAATGCTGCAATGAACATAGGGGTGCATATATCTAGATGAATACATGTTTTCAAGTTTTTCAGGTCTATACCCAGGAGAGGGATTGCTGGGTCGTATGGTAGCTCAATTTTTTGAGGAATCACCAGACTGCTCTCCATAGTGGTTGTAGTAGTCTATATTCCCACTAGCAGTGAGTGAGGGCTCCCTTCTCTCCACAACCTCTCCAACACATTACCTGTCTTGTTGACAGTAGCCACTCTAACAGGTGTGAGGTGGTATCTCATGTAGTTTTGATCTGCATTTCCCTAATTGCTAGTGAGGTTGGACATCTTTTCATATATCTATTAGCTGTTCATATGTCTTCTTGGGAGAGGTGTCTGTTCAGGTCCTCTGCCCACTTTTTGATTAGGTTGGTTGGTTGGTGTTGACTTTTATGAGTTCTTTATTATTTTGGAAATTAAACCTTTGTTGGAGCTACTGTTTGCAAATATCACCTCCCATCTGGTTGGCTGCCTCTTTGCTTTGTTGTCAGTTTTTTTTTGCTATGCAGAATTTTTTTAGTTTGCTACAGTCCCATTCACTTATTTTTGCCTTTACTTCCCCTGCCTTTGGGTCCAGTTCATAAAATGTTCTTTATGACCAGGACCCATAAGTTTGGTACCTATGTTTTCTTCTATGTATCTTATTGTGTCAGATCTCACATTTTAGATCTTTGATCCATTTTGAGTTAATTCTTGTACATGGGGACAAACTGTAATCCAGTTTCATTCTTTTGCATGTGGCTTTCCAGTTTTCCCAGCGCCATGTATTGAAGAGACTATCTGTAGTCCATTGTGTGTTTCTGGCTCCTTTGTTGAGAATTTTCTGCCCACATACATGTGGTTTTATATCTGGGCTCTCAATTCTGTTCCACTGATCTGTGTGTTTGTTTCTCTGCCAATACCATACTGTTTTGATTATTACAGTTCTGTAGTATAATTTGAAGTCAGGTAGCATGATACCTCCAGCTTCCTTCGTTTTTCTCGGGATTGCTTTGGCTATTCTGGGTCTTTTGTGGTTCCATACAAATCTGGTGATTTCTTGTTCTGTTTCTTTAAAAAATGACATTGGTATTTTGATGGGGATGCATTAAATCTGTATATTGCTTTGGGTAATGTGGCCATTTTAACTATGTTGATTCCTCCAATCCATGAACACAGGATACTTTTCTATTTTGTTCTTTTTCAATCTCTTTTAATAATGCTTTGTAATTTTCAGCATATAGGTTTTTCACATTCTTGGTTAAGTTTATTCCTAGGTATTTTATTCTTTTGGTAGCAATTGCAAAAGGAATTGTTTTTTCATTTCTTTTTCTGAAGTTTTGTTGTTACTATACAGGAAGGCAATTGATTTTTGTACATTGATTTTCTATCCTGCAACTTTACTGTATTTGTTTATTGTTTCTAATAGTTTTTTGGTAGCGTCTTTAGGGTTTTCTATATACAGAATCATGTCATCTGTAAAAAGTGACAGTTTTACTTCTTCCTTCCCCATTTGGATGCCTTTTATTTCTTTCTGTTTCCTTATGGCTCTGGCCAGGACTTCCAGAACTATATTGAATAAGAGTGGTGAGAGTGGACGTCCTGGTCCTGACCTGATCTTAGAGAAAAAGCTTTCAGTATTTCACCGTTGAGCATGATATTAGCTGAGGGTTTATCATATGTGGCCTTTATTATATTAAGATACTTTCCTTCTATTCCTGTTTTATTGAGTGATTTAATCATAAATGGATGTTGTATCTTATCAAATGCTTTTTCTGCATCTATTGGTAAGATCATATGATTTCTACCCTTTCTTTTGTTAACATGTATCACATTGATTTACATATGTTAAACCATCCTTGTGCCCCAGGAATAAACCCCATTTGATCGTGGTGTATTAAAAAATGAGTTTTTACATCACCTATGTATATCTGGCCCCCCCCAAAAAAATATTTAAAATAAATCTAGTCGTGGGGGGAGAATCAGACAAATCCAGATTGAGAGACATTTTGCAAAATAGTTCCACCAGACTCTTCAAAAAGTCAATATCAAGGAAAACACAAAAGTCAATGAATCTCTCCATAGGAGACCACCAGCAAATCATCCCATAACCCTTGGTCCTACACAAGGTTGAAGGAAAGAAGCTATGAAGGAGATGTGGGACAACTGGAGAACTTTGTATGATGACTGTATATTAGACAGTATTATTGAATCATTAAATCTTTCAGTGTTATGGCTGTTTATGAGAATGCCTTGTTATTAGGAGAAGTGTAACCTGAATTATTTAGAGTAGAGTTCTCATGGCTGCAACTTTCAAATGGCTCAGAGACATTTTTTTTGTACAGACATAAAGCAAATACTGCAAAATGTTAACTGGATCTAGGTGGTGGGCATATGTGTGTTCACTGAGCAATTTTTTACAACTTTTCTGAAAAACTAATTTTTTTCAAAATAACTTGTAAAAGTGGAATCCAAGTTATTTTTTAATTTCTAGGGTGCTAAGTAAGCCACGTTGCTCAGCTTCCCAAGCTGCCCCTGCTTTCTTCCAACTTCCTAACCAAGCATTTTCAGAAACAAATATGTAGTTAATTTCTTTAGTTTCTTAGCCACATTAGGTCGAAGAACCTACCACTATTTTCCTCCTGCAGGAATTTGATTGCTGGCAAATATAAATTGGCATGTTAAAAGTTTACCTATAGTGCTTGCTTCATCAGCACATACACTAAAACTGGAGTGATACAGAGAAGATTAGCATGGCCCCTGTGCAAGGATGGCATGCAAATTCATGAAGCATTCCATATTTTTTATGAAAAAATGCTCAACATCGCCAATCTTCAGAGAGATGCAAATTAAAACCACTATAAGGTACCACTTCACACCTGTAAGAATGGCTCCATCAACAAATGACAAGTGCTGGCGAGGGTATGGAGAAAGGGGAACCCTGGTACACTGCTGGTGGGAATGTAGCCACTATGGAAAACAGTATGGAGAGTCCTCAAAAAATTAAAAATGAAACTGCCTTTTGACCCAGTGATCCCACTTGTAGGAATATATCCAAAGAACCCTGAAACACTACTCAGAAAGAATATATGCACCTCTATGTTCATAGCAGCACAGTTTACAATAGCTACAATATGGAAACAGTCCAAGTGCCCATCAGTAGATGAGTGGATAAAAAAGCTAAGGGACATTTACACCATGGAATACTATGCAGCTGTAAAGAAGGATCTTGTACCCTTTGGGACAGTATGGATGGACCTGGAGAATATTATGCTAAGCAAAATAAGCCAGGCAGAGAAAGACAAACATCCCAGAATCTCACTTATATGTGGAATCTAAAGAACTTAATAAACTGATGAACAAAACAGTTTCAGTGACATGGAAGCATGGATCAGACTGACGAATCTCAGAGGGAAGTTGGGAGTGGGTGGATGGGGAGAGATTAACCAAAGAACTTATATGCATAACCCAAGGACACAAACAATAGTGTGGTGAGGGACTGGGGAGGGGGGTTGGTGCGGGATGGAAGGGGTCAATGGGAAGAAAACCGGACATCTGTAATATTTTGAACAATTAAAAAAAATTCTCGGCCCAGTATAATCTCTGTGATGTCTGGGGATAAAAGCTCTACCAACACCAAAAAAAAGTGTCTCCTTTATTTTTTACTTTATTATTATTTTTTAAATCCTCACCCTAGGATATTTCCATTGCTTTTCAGAGAGAGTGGAAGGGGGAGAGAGAGAAACATCGATATGAGAGACATCATTTGGTTGCCTCTGGGAATCAAGCCTGCAACCGAGGTACGTAAGCCTTGGCTGGAATCGAACCCAGGGTGATTCAGTCTGCAGGCTGATGCTCCAACCACTGAGCCAAACCGGCCAGTGCCGGCCTATGTCTCTTTTAATGCTGAGTCCTGGCTTCCAACTTGGGGATACAGGAATTTCTGTCCCAGAGATGAATACATTTGTTAACCCCAAAATAAAAGGCCAAAGTGAGAGGCAACAAGCATTTACTTGAGATCCAAAAAGTTAGCTATTGGGGAAGCACTGATTTAGGCAGAAACCCAAATAGTGTTCCGATTAGGAGGTGCAGGCAAAGGGCGGGGGGGTTGAGAAACGGAAAGGGAGCAATAACATCAGTGAAGGGGAACAATTACATTAATAGAAGGAAGGAATTTCTGTAACTGCAGATAAGCTAGCAAAGTGATGCAAAGGTTATTTTTGCCTTGTTTTAATATTCCAAAGGTTTGAGGCACAAGACTGAAGGCAGATCCTCTGGATTGGCAGCTCAAACTCCATTTTAAAGTGCCTCCATTATTTTTTTTACATATTTATGATGTGGGAGTGGGGCAGACTTAGACCCACATTGAACCTCAGAATATGTACCCCACTGACATTGATGTGATACTTGGAAACCGACCAGTTTCAAATTAGTTATATTTATTAAAGAATTGTTCAGTTATTCAACATAGCAAAAGTATTCAGTCTTCAATATACAGACCTCACACACAGTGATAATCCTTTGTATTAGCTTAACCGCCAGGTGGGTGAGCTTGGGCCGCCCGTCACCCTGTAGATAAGGGTGCCCTTACCTCAGTGGTTGCATGGGTCATCCCCCAGTTGATCCTGTGGGCGAAAAGGGGCCACATACTAAAACTGACAGGCTCAGGGGAGGCTGCATGGCTGCTTTACAAACTCAGAGACCCAAAGTAACCACATAGGATGGTCTAAAATGAAAACAGTTTAGCCAAAGCAGTTCGAGGTGGGTGGTTATGTGCTAAGGCAGTATTTTTCCCTAACAAAAGTCAGTCTTTACCTTAATTGAGCCTGTCAATTGTCTTTGCATCCAGGATAACATACCTTTGGAATATCAAAGTAATTTTCTTCTAGACCCCTCAAAACAGGCACCCTCTGCAAGACCACAAATCCCCTCGTTACTGCTACTGTGTGGCTGACCGTTACCTGTCCTGTAGTCACCTGTGTAAAAGAAGCGTGTGTCTGTCATTTTACTCTATCCCATCACAGAGGTTCCCCTCCCCTCCACGGCGTTGCTTTCTCTCGCCTCCCGAATCTGTCACCAATGGATTTCTTGTAGCCCACTTACATCTTCTAATTTGATTGTAACATATAAAATAAGGTGCATAACTGCCATTCTTGGAAGCATTTTCCCCTTCCCTTGAGGTTTTGCTTCCCGACAACTGTCGTCAGTTTGGCTCAAATAAACTTATAAAAATTCTCTATAGGTCTGAACGTTTGTTTCTTATGTTGAGGGTCCTATGGCCTAACCCCAGGCAGTGGGGGCAAACCATTGAACTGGGAGTGCTCAGGGTTCTTACACATGGAACACTTTGGCCTGAAGCATGTAACCCTCGTTTTTAATCTAACTGCCAACCCTGTTCTATAACCCTGAATAAACAGTTACAAGCTAGTGCCAGGAAATAGCCAGTCGTAACGGGTAAACAATGCTTGCTTTGGCTTCTGTACATTGCTTCGCTAGGCTCCCACCCCTCTCCATGCCAACCAGGATGCAGTTTTTGCCTTTATATTCCATCTGTGGAGACTGTTTGGCGCTGCGAGTCTGTTAAGGTCATGAGCCCACTCGCAGCTGCCGGCTAATAAATTCCGAACGATCAATTTGGTCTCGGTGTGAATTAGTCTCGCGAAAGTAGGGTATAACAGGCCCTCATGGTTGGGGCTCATGCTTGTGTGGGGGAGGAATAAACTTTCCTCTACCTTCAAGGGTCTTCTGGCTGGCCTAATATCAAATACACATGGGACAGATTAGCACATATATATGGGAACCCCACATACATGAGAGATTCAGAGATCCCACATGCAGAAGAGTTTCAGAGATAGAAGAGGGGATTGCAATATGTAAGGAATTCTGTGCCCTGGCTGGGTGGCTCAGTTAATTAGAGGATATTGTCCCATACACCAAGAAAGGTTGCAAGTTCAACCCCTGGTCGGGGTGCGTATGGGAGGCAACCAATCCATGTTTCTCTCTCATATCAATGTTTCTCCCTCTCTTTCTCCCTTCCTCTCTAAAAATCGATTTAAAGAAACAAAGAATTCTGAGCTGGGGATGAGGTAATGCACCTTGGGGGCTTTCAAAGGTCATTGTAGGGTGATAAGAGCAGATGTTTAGTAGATAAAAGTTTTCCCTGTCACACAGTAGGTCAAAAAGCTTCCTGCGGATTGTCTCTTATTATGGGCAAGGCCACTAATGCAAGTTCTTATAGAGTTAAAGGGAGGAACAGAAGTTTCTCTTAAGCTGGAGCTAAAATTGCCTTTATCTCAAAACAATCTACCACAGAGGCACATCTTGGGGTGACTCATTCTGAACCCCCATACTGGCTCTCCCACCCATGGCTCCAGGGTTGTGGCTACACTGATTAGGCAGCCCTAACTGGGAGCCCTGAGAAGACGGTGGGCCCACTAGGACAGAGGCAGATCTCTGGCTAAGAGCCATGTTGATACCCCACCAGAGGAAGGGCAAGGTCCCGAGCACAGGTGACCAGAGCCTCCCTGGGTGGACAGCAGTGGGACCAGAAAGAGGAGAAAGGAGGAAAGAGAGCTGGAGAAGCAGTGAGCTGTGCCTGGAACCCATCCAGGTGTTTCCCCCAAGGGGCTGCAGGAGTAGGAATGGGTGAGAGTGGATTCCCCAAGCCTCTCATCAACCTCCACCACATTATCTCCTCTTATCGCCCTCCCAGAGGGCAGACCCGTTCTGCTTTCCCAGCTGTATCTCCACTGCCCAGATTAGAGCCCGAGGAGAGAAGGGGTTCAGTAACAAGTCTACCGAAGACCCTTTTGTGGTCTCTAGATGGCTTCTCCAGGTTCGCTCCACAATTTCAATTCTGAAGTTAATCTTCCAGGGGAAGTAACCTGTTAGGAAAGGCATTTATTGAGAAGGCCAGCCAACCAAGAAGACAGGAAGCATAGGAGCATCCGAAACCTGTCTCAAGGAGTGGCCTGAGGGATCGGGTTATATAGGGAAATGGGATAAACTGAGACTGGGAACAGAACGCAGCTACGTGCAGGCCCCGAGGTCCGCAGGTGTCATCCATTGTTCTTGGTCATCTGGCAATGTCCGATAAGATGATATCTTGGCTCCTGGTTGGGCCAGCCTGACCATGCCTGTTCACCCATACATTGCTCACAGCTGTGTCACCTCCTTAATTGCTCTGTCTGCGATTAAGGGAGTGCAGGGTGCAAAGGCCTAGGAAAACGAAACTTAATCCCCTGTTCACATGAGTATATGAGTTCCATAATTCATAAGTAATATAATTATATTTCAGATTAATTCAGGTGCTAAATCTTGGAAAATATAAGTGCCTCTATCAGTGCCAAAGAGGGTCCCTTACCTTTCAGCAAGCCTGTTTCTCAAAACATACTCTCTCTGCACACTCATTTTTGGCTTGATAATTTGCTCTTGGAACCTTAGCAAAATCACAAATTAGAGCACCATACCCCTTCCAGGCTTCTCTCAATCCACTGAAACTTACTGTCTCAGCACCGCAGAGTGGAGAGGACGACTGGAAGAGCCTTTCCACTCCCCGTCTCAGCAAATGCCCAGGGACCCACCAGCACAAGGCACTGCACTAGCCTCGGGAGGGGACACTGTGTCTACGAACAAGAATGTTTACAGGTTGTGGAGGGAATATTACATGGTGCTAGTGAAATGTTTACTGAATGAATGACTCCAAGGGAGAAGCTGCAGAGGCAGAGTTCAACTCTGGCGCTTCCTCCCCTGGCTCACTCCCACCTCCCTCCAGGTCATTTTCTACACAGCAGGCAAATAAATGCTTTTAAATGACACCTCCTCAGAGAAGACTCCCCTGACCACGTGCACAAGTAGGTTGTCCTCTCTCTGTTTTTTTTTTTAAACTTACACCCTTGTTTATTTTTCTTTGTAGCACTTACTCTCTTTTGTGATTATATACAGTATTGATTTGCTTACTGTGTATTGTCTGTTCCCCACCCCATTTATAAAGTCCAGATGGCAGAGACAAGATCTGTTTTCCTTATCAGTATACTTCCTGAAGGACAGTAAGTGTTTAACAACTATTTATTATAAATGAATGCATGGCTTGTTCTGGGAACCCTAGATAGTGTGAATTCATTAGGACACAGCTTGTGAAGGGCCTCAAATGCCAGGATACTGGGAAATTTAAACTCTCCTTACCAACTCTTACAGGGTTATGTCAGGATCAAAATAAATTTTACGTAGACCTACATACGTGTAAGAAGCTTCACCATCCGTAGGAAACAACTCAAGTTTGTGAGGTTTAAAAAAATAAATACTTTTCCTCCCACTTTCAAAGTTCTTCTGGTTGGGCTAACAATGAAATTAACAGAGACAGATTAACAGGAGAAAATCAAAGTTTAGTACATGTGCATGGGGAGTCACATAAGCATGGACTTTCCAAAGACAGTGAGGCAACATTGGGTGTATAAGACATTTTCAGGTAAAGAAGTGGGGTGAGGATAGTAGATTTCAGAAGTGAGAATGGGTGACTTACAGGTAGTTGAGGAAGAACAGAACTTATGTGGCCTGAAAATTCTTGCTAGGTGACTCAGAAACAGTGGGACAGGCGGGATCTCGCTAACGGGCTTGCTTGGAGTCTTTCTGAGAGGGTGAAGACTTTTTTTTAACTTTATTTTTCAATTACAGCTCACATTCAATATTATTTTGCATTAGTTTCAGGCGTAAAGAGTGAAGATGCTTTAGGTGGTGACGCCAAAGCTCCCTTCTGAAGCAGGTTTCTCTAAATCTCTGGGGCAGGGAAGTGGGAGGGTCCAAAGCTTCCTCTGAGTCTTGCTTCTTCCTGAGCAGCACAGCCAGTGTCGCCCAAGCAGCTCCACCTGGCCGAGGAGCTCAGAGCGTGCTCTCTCTCCACACTCATTTTTGGCTTGGTAATTTGCTCTCGGGACCTTAGCAAAATCACAGATTAGAGCATCATACCCCTTCCGGGGGTGTCTAACCATGGAAACTCAGCCTCCGCCCTGCGGAGTGGAGAGGGTGGCACTTGGTTAGTGCCCTTCCCCGGTCAGGGTACATACAACACTGAGCCAGTGAACGCGCAAATAAGTGGAACAGCAAATCGATTCTCTCTCTCCCCTCCTCCCTCCCTCTTAAATTAGTTAATATATTTTTTTTTTTTTAAAGAAACTTCATGGTGAAAAAGTTTGGCTCCCTTGAAGATGTTCTGTCAGGCTGGAGGGGTGACTTGAATCAGCCTGGTGCTCTCTGGAGGAAATTTTACAGTGGAGTTGTTGCCGGGGGAATCCGTGAGCCAGATTTCCCAGCCAGGAGTGGGCATGAGGTTCTCGGGGTCCCGCCGAAATGAGCACTTTCAGAAGCCCCCGCGGGAGAATGAGAGGTGGTGAAAGGCTTTATTTGTGTGGAGTTACGTTTCTCGGGCTGTAAAGCGCCATGCCCCTTCACCCAGTCCCAAAAGAGGTGCACCTGTCTGAAGCCCCAGCGAATGCCCTCAGCAACAGAGTAATGCAATAGAGGAAACCATGTAGGAGGCCACTGCAATGATTTGTGGGGACAGTATTTTAACTGGATGGGGTGTTTATGTAAAGGGTAATATAATAAATTTGAAACAGCAAGCAAACTGGGTGCTTGATGATAATGGGCAGTTATTTTATAAGGGAGGGATATAAAAGCAGCATTGTGGTTCGTTGGGAAGGAGGAAGTGCTCATTATTAAATGCCCTGAAGGGTTTTGATTAAATGATATGATGATACAGTTATGCTGATTTCTCTCAACAGATTAGTTTTGCCCGTTTTCGAATTTTATGTAAATAGAATTAAACAGCGACATGCCGGCGTATCACCTATTTCTTCAGTATTGTTTAGTCATCCCTGTGATGCTGTATGTAAACTGGAACGCAGCTCCCCTAGGAGCTGCTCCTAGAAGTGGGATTGCTGAATAAAGAATATGAGTATTTGTGTTAATACATACCACACCCATATGATGATATTGTGGGGGTTTTATAGAATTTATTGGGGTGACGGTTAATAAAATTACATGGGTTTCAGGTGTACAATTCTATCACACATCATCTGTATTTTGTACTGCGTGTTCACCATCCCAAGATAAGCCTCCTTCCGTCACCATTATCCCCCCTGTACCCTCTCTTACTTCCCCCACAACCCTTCCCTCTGGGAAGCACCACACTGTTGCCTGTGTCTGTGAGTTTTCTTTGGTGGTGGTGGGTTTTTTTGTTTAATCTCTTCACCTTTTTTCACCCAAGCCCTCCAGCCCCCCTCCCCTTTGACAGCTGTCAGTCTGTTCTCTAGGTCTATGAGTCTGTTTCTATTTTGTTAGTTTATTTTAATTAGATTGCACATATAAGTGAAATCGTATGGTATGTCTTTCTCTGACTGGCTTATTTCATTTAGCATAATACTCTCCAGGTCCCGCCATGCTGTCCCAAAAGGTAAAGAGTTTCTTCTTTTTTATGGCTGAGTAGTATTCCACGGTGTAAATGCCCCACAGCTTTTTACCCACTCATCTACTGATGGGCACTTTTGCTGCTTCCAAACTTTGGCTGTTGTATATATCGTGGCAATGAACATAGGGGTGCATGAATTTTTTTTAATTAGTCTTTCGGGTTTCTTTGGATATATTCCCAGAATTGGAATCACTGGGTCATAGGCATCAAAACTTTAGATCTTTGCCAATTTAGTAGGTGAACAAAACCATATCCCATGATAGTTTTTATTTGCATTTCTCTCATTGTAATAGAGGTTGGTCTCTTTTTATATATTTAAAAGTCATGTGATTTTAAGCAATCCATTAAAAACTATCAAAGTAATAAATGAAAAAAAAGTAATAAATGAATTCAGCAAGGTTGTAGGATATAAGGTCAATATAAAAAAATCAATTGTATTTCTGTATTTCACTTTTTGCCAACTGAAAGTGAAATTTAAAAAAACAATTTCTTTTATAATAGATTTTCAAAAATAAAATAGCAATAAAATTAACAAAAGAAGAGAAAAAATTTATACTCTAAAAACTACCAAACAATGTTAAAAAAAATTAAAGATCTAAAGAAGTTGAAAGTATCTCATATTTACAGATTGGAGTATTTATAGATGGCAATGCTCCCCAATTGGCCTACAGATTCAATGCAGTCCTATCTAAATGCTAGCCGAGCCTGGCCAGTGTGGTTCAGTTGGCTGGAGCATCATCCCATAGACTGAGAGGCCTCGGGTTTGACTCCCAGTCAGGGCACATACCTACATTTCGGGTTTGATCCCTGGTCCATCAGGGCTAGTACAGGAGGCAACCCATCGATGTTTCTCTCTCACATCGATATTTTTCTCTCTCCTCCCTGCCCCCTTTCCCGATTTTCTCCCCCTCCCCCCTCTCTAAAAATCAGAATATGTCCTCTGGTGAGGATTTAAAAAAAAAATCCCAGCTGATATTTTCAGAAATTGACAAGCTGATCCTAAACTTTTGATACAAATTCAAGAGATCCAGAATCACAAAAACAATATTGAAAACGAGGGATGAAGTATGAGGAATCACACTTCTTGATATTAAAACTTAATACAAAGCTACAGTAATCAAAATAAAATGTAGATAGATGGAATAGAATTGAGAGCTCAGAAATAAACTCTCACACGCACAATCAATTGATTTTCAACAAGGGTGCCGAGACAGTTCAACAGAGTCCCAGTCTTTTCAGCAATGATGGTACAAGTGTATATCGGCAAGTGAGGAAATGAAGCTGGGCCCTGGCCGGTGTGGCTCGGTGGGCGGAGCGGCGGGGCGGGGACACTCAGGCACCTGCAGCCCCCCTCCTGTCTCTCGAGCTGGCCCAGGAGGAGGGAGGCAGGCCCTGCACG
Source organism: Miniopterus schreibersii (assembly GCF_964146895.1). Lineage (NCBI taxonomy): Eukaryota > Metazoa > Chordata > Mammalia > Chiroptera > Miniopteridae > Miniopterus > Miniopterus schreibersii. The sequence continues at coordinate 68,467,818 of NC_138111.1, read as the reverse complement.
CACTCGGGGCAGAGGCCCGTGCCCGCCGGCCCTCCTCTCCTGCCCCCCCTCTCCTTTCCAAATGCATCCTGACGCTGGGCAGGTTTCCCATCACTCCCTTTAAGCAACTTTATTACGATAGGCCATGGAGCAGTTTCCTTCATGTTCCTTTTGCTTGGAGTTGTTGAGTTTTATATTTTATTGTTGTTTGTTGGTTTGGGCTGTGGGTTTATAGTTTTCATAAATCTCCTCCCTCCCCCATATTCTGGGACTCAAATTACAAAAATGTTAGGCCACTTATGTAGCCCCACAGCTCACTGATACTCTATTCATTTTTTTTTTCAGTCTTCTTCTGTTTATTTTTATTTATTGACTTGAGAGAGAAACATCAGTTTGTTATTCCACTTACTTATGCACTCACTGATTGATTCTTGTGTGTACCCTGACCAGGGACTGAACCCACAACCTTGGTGAATCAGGCTGACGCTCCACCTACCTGAGTTACCTGGTCAGGGATTTCTGTTTCATTTTGAATGGCTTCTAGGCCCTGGCCTTTCTTCGGGAGCACATGAAGGTACTTGGATATAGTTTGATCTTTCTGAGGCTTGTTTTCTACTCTAGGGCTAATTTGACCTGCTACTAAAGCAATACCCCTTTGAGTACTTTTCTCAATAGCATGTTTTTGGCAGTCTTGCTAGTCTGTCTGGTGGAATGTGAATCCGCCCTGACCTGTGTGAGCCTGGGCATTGCTTTCTCTGGTGATCTTTTCCTGGTGATCTTTCTCTGGGCCTCAGTCTCCTCACATACTCACACTTTTCAGGACTCAGTCACTGCAGACAGGTTTCTGGAGTTCTCTGTGAGATCTCTCCTCTGGGACACTCTGCCCTGTGAAGTCCAGCCTCCTTGGCCTCCCCCCTCTGTGCGCTGTCTCTTTCACTCAGGGGGTTGCCACCAATGGCTACACCTGGGCATCCCTTGTGCTCTGTGGCCAGCACACTCTCCAGGCGGTCACCCAGAGACCACTGTCTTGCCTGCTAATTGCTGACGCTGTTGTTTCCTGTATTTGGTCTGTTTTTCTGTTGTTGTAGGCTGGTATGGGAGGTAGATTCTGTCTGCATTCCTCCACGTTAACTGGAAGGAGCATCAGCCTCTTTGTGATCTCTGAATGGCCAGCCCTCTAGGACCTTCATACTTAATGAATGTGGGCTCACGGACCACCAGCCGTAGCAGCCCCAGGAGACTCACCTGCCCCCCCCACTCAGTCACATGCCTCCTCTAACCTCCCCCACACCCTCTGGTACTTCACACACAAGTGTATGGTGCCTCAGGAAACAAGCTCAAGAGCACATTCTAATTTCAATAGTACGCGAAAAGCCAGTGGAATTAGACAACAACCCCACCTACACATGGAATGGAAAATGCTGTATTCTTTAACTTGCTCTCAGTCTACAACCATTACGGAAAATTACTGTTCCCACAAAGATCCTTGACCACATGTTCATTCCGTTCAATTTGGCAGAAGATCCTCCTCTTCCTTGTGGTCTCATTTTGGTTTAACTTGCAGCTATCCTGGCTGGAAAAGCTTTATAAATCCTAGGGTGAGCCCAACAGCGAGCCTCAGACGTCTCTCCGTCTCAGCTGCAGCAGACAGCGTCTGCGCCAGAGCCCGCTACAGGAAGACACATGACAAATGTGTCAGTTACTTGTGTGGCATTTTAATTGAACCAAAGGGAGTTCATTTTTGGTACAAAGATTTAAAATGACCAGGTGTCTCATACCTGGCTGTCAAACAAACAAAAGGATAAGGTCGGATAGAAGATCCACTTGAACAGGTTCCAACAGCAGGGGTGCTTTTTCATGTAGGTGAGTAGCCAAAGCTCTTATCTTTCAAAGCATCTTATTAATAAATTCAAAATAATATCAAAACAAGGTGAGTGCATAAATGATGAAAGTTCACTATATATCAATTTAAATCATTCAATAATTCATTTCCTAAATACTTCTGATATGATACGACTCATTCAGAAATGTGACCCCCACATTTTGGGAGATCAGACTCTTCGGATCATCATGGCTACACCATCATGGTGGGCTTCTTAGGTGTTCATTGAGCATCTATACCGTGTTTAATTGTGCTTTATTCTGATAAATGTACACTTCGCACCCAGGGAATTCAGAGTCAGAGGCACAGAACTAGTGGACAGTGATCCAGTAAGTTGGTGCCTACCCACCTACAAGAGAAAGCCCTCATAGCCAATAAGCTTCCAAGTGTAACAAAACACTACTATAGTATTTAAGTTTCCACATTATAGTGAGTAATATTATTTGACAAATTTTATAGTGATGACTGTAAAGGCTTGTTTGTAAAGCATTTAAAGTACTTGTAGTAATGTAGTTAGAAAGCTATTCATGTAGCTTTTACACATATAGTCAGTGTATTGGGAGAATGACAATATTGTGCTCAACCAAAGGGAGCAGTTATGACAATGGTAATCGGAGCTCCTCAATGGGGCAGGTCTCACTCCAAAACCGCCACAGCATGGGATACCAGCAAGATATCCTTTTATTTTATTAATATATCTTTATTGATTTGAGAGGAAGGGAGAGGGAGGGAGAGAGAGAAACATCAATGATGAGAGAGTCATTGATCAGCTGCCTCCTGCACGCCCCCTGCTGGAGACTGAGCCCTCAACCCTGCATGTGCCCTGATGGGGAAAGAAACCTCAGTCTCCTGGATCATAGGTTGATGCTCAACCGCTGAGTCACGCTGGCTGGGCACCAGCAAAATATTAACAGGACTCAAAAAAAAAAAAAAAAAAAAGCCCTAACTGGGCATCTCAGCTGGTTAAAACATCATCCTGATATGCCCAGGTTGCAGGTTCGATGTCCAGTCAGGGCACATACAAGAAGCAACCAATGAATGCATAAAAAAGTGGAACAACAAATCGATGTTTCTCTCTCTCCTTTTCCTCTCTCTCTCAAATCAATCAATAAAAAATTTCAAAAATTATTTTAAAAAGAAGTAAAAAAAAATCCACTAAAATAAAACAAAATTATCTCCTGGCATGACTACCTCTACAAGATACTGCCATTTGTTGTGTTATCTTTTATGCCAAAGGTCTAGAAATAACGGAGTCTTTGATTTACAGTTATAGATACCAGGCTTTTCTTTCCACTCTCCTGTGCTATTCAGTCAACAAATATTCCTTGGGGGCCTACTGAGTTTTTAGCCACTGTAATGTGCCAAGGATATTGTGCTTAACAAGATGAGAATAATGCCTGAAAAAAACAGAATGCACCACCCCCAACAAAAAGCCAAGGCTGGTTTCCATAGTTGAAACATGTCCTTTGGTGCCAGAACATCTACCCGGTTGAGAGACATGAGGCCACATGGGTCGGTCACCTGAACCTCAGAGGCAGGGAATCACCTTGATCCAAGTGCAAGTCCTCAGAAACTGAGAGCATGTGTGGTACAAATAAAGCGAGTGTAGTGCAGGTGAAGCATTCTTCTAGTTGGTCTTGAAAGTAATTGGCTAAGCTTCGATCAACTTGATGGGAAACTTTCTAAAAGATTTCACTGTATTTTTAAGTTAAGCGGTCTGGACTTTTGAAAATGGAATGATACATGAGAAGTGGCCAGTGGGACATTTCAGAACATCCTAAGAAGTCTGTACTGCAGCATACCTTAAAAAAAATTATTGAGTCCTTGCAGGTGTGGGTTAGTGGTTAGAGCACCGGCCTGTGGCCTGAAGGGTCTCAGGTTTGGTTCCCAGTCAAGGGCATGTACATGGGTTTCAGATTCATTCCCCGTCCCAGGTAGGGGTGCGTGCAAAAGGCGACCAGTCCATGTGTCTCTCTCACATTGAGGTCTCTCCCTCCCCCTTCTACTCTCTCTCAAAATCAATGGCATGTGCCCGGTGTGGGCTGGATCCCCAGTCAGGAGACAGCCAATCAACGACTCTCTCATCATTGATGTTTCTCTCTCTCTTCTTCTCTCTCTCTTCCTTCTCTTTTTTTTTAAATTTTTTAAATTTTTAAAAATTTTTTTTTAAATTTTATTATTGTTTAAAATATTACAGATGTCCCTTTTTCTCCCCAATGACCCGTTCCACCCCGTCCCTTCCCCCTCCCCAGTTCCTCTCCCCACCATTGTCCTCTTCCTTCTTCTCTTCGAAATCAATAAAGATACATTTAAAAAAAAAAAAACACCCAACATCAACTTATTGAGATAATAATTCACATAGCGTACAATTTACTCATTTAATGTGTACAATTGAATGGTTGTACTATCTCCACCACAATCAGTTTAGAATATATTTATAACCCCCAAAAGACCCCATAATTTTTAGCAATTACTCTCCATTCCCTCCTCTCCCAGCTCTAGGCAAGCACTAATTTACTTTCTGTCTATGGATTTATCTATTCTGGATATTGCACGTGAATGGAATCAGACCATATATGATCTTCTGTGACTGGCTCTTTCACTTAGCATAATGTTTTTGAGGTTCATCCATGTTGTAGCTGCATCAGTACTTCAACCCTTTTTATTGTAGAATAATATTCCATTGCATGCATATATCACATTTTATTTATGCATTGATCAGCTGATGAACATTTGGGTAATTCTATTTGGGGGCTACTATGGAAAACGCTGCTATGAACATTTGCATACCAGTTTTTGTGTGGCCATACATTTTTATTTCTCCTGGGTAGATGCCTAGGAGTGAAATTGCTGGGTCTTATCTGTAGAAACATTGTGTTTACCATTTGAGAAACTGCCAAGCTTTTCCAGTGCTGCATTTTACATTCCCAGCAGCAGTGTATGAGGGCCCCAGTTTCTCCATCTCCTCACGAACGCTTTTATAGCCTGTCTTCTTCATTACGGCCGCCCCAGTGGGCGAGATGTGTCTTGCTGTGGTCTTGCTGTGTATTCCCCATGGCTAATGAAGCTGAGCATGATTTTATGGGCTTATTGGTCATTTGAACATCTCCTTTGGAGAAATGTCTATTCAAATTCTTTGTCCATTTTAAAATTGTGCTCTTTTTTAACTTAAACTAAAAATGTTTTTATCCTCACCCAAGGATGTGTTTATTGAATTTTAGAGAGAAACGGGGGAGGGAGGGAGAGAGAGATCTGAGAGACAGATCCATTGGTTGCCTCCCCCATGCGCCCTGACTGGAGATCGAACCCGAAACCTGGGTATGTGCCCTGACTGGGAATTGAACCCACAACCTTTCGGTGTATAGGATGACACTCCAACCAACCGAGCCACCCAGCCCCAGCAAGACAATTTTAGAGTCAAATGCAGTTGTAAGAAATAGTAGAGAAAAATACCACTTCCCACCAATGTAGCATCTTGCAGAATTATAGTCCTTTGTTAGGGTCAGGGTATGGATGTTGATCCCCTCAATACTCAGAACATTTCCATCCTCACAAGGATGCCTCTCGTTACCTTTATATAATCCACCCACTTCCCCCTTAACCCCTTCTTAGTCTCTGGCAATCACTAATTTATTCTCCGTTTCTATAATGTTGTCATTTCAGGAATGTTATATAAATGGAATTGTATAGTATTTAACCCTTTGGCGTTTAATGTGTTTTTCACTCAGTGTAACTCCCTGGAATTTCACCCAGGTTGGTGCATGGATCAACACTTTGCTCTTTTTTGCTGAATAGTGCTCCAAGATATGTATGTACCACAGTTTGTTTAATGAGTCACCCACTGAAGGACATCTATGTTGTTTCCAGTTTAGGGCTATTAGGAGAAAAATCAGTATAAACATTCATCAAGGGTTTCTGCATGACGTAGTCTTCATTTCTTTGGGATAAATACCCAAGATTGCAAATGCTGAGTCACATAGTAGTTAAGAAACTTCCAAATAGTTTCCTGTGGTCATAACGTTTTACATTCCCACCAGCAGTGTTTGAATGACTCAGTTCCTCAGCATTCTCACCAGCCTTACATGTTCTCACTATTTTTTATCTTAGCCATTCTGATACGTATCTCATTGCAGCTCTAATTTGCATTTTCCTAATGGTTAATGATTTTGAACATCTGTATTAGTCGGGCTTCTCCAGAAACAGAACCCATAGTATATATATGTATATATATGAGAGAGAGAGAGGGATTTATGATTTATCTTAAAGAAGATTGGCTCACATGATTGTGGGCCCGGCAGGTCCAAAATCTGCAGGGTAGACCGAGAGGCTGAAGACCCAGACAAGAGCTGATGTTGCAGCTTGAGTCCCAAGGTCATCTGGAGACAGAATCCTGTCTTCATTGGGGGACCTCAACCTTTTTCTCTTAAAGCCTCAGCTGATTGCGTGAGGCCATCCACACTGTGAATGGTAATCCACTTCACTCAGAGACCACTGCTTTAAATGTAAATTACATCTAAAATAGACCTTCGCAGAAACGTGTAGATTGGCGTTTGACCAAATATCTGGGTATGATGTTGCATTAGTATCTAGGGCTGCCATTACAAATACCACAGAGTGGGTGGTATAAACAACAGAAATGTATTTTCTCAGAGTCCTAAAGGCTGAATGTCTACGATCAAAGTGTCAGCAAGTCTGGTTTCTTCTGAGGCCCTCTCCTTGGCTTGCAGGTGGTTACCTTCTCGCTGTATCCTTCCATAGTCTTTCCTCTGAGCACACGAGCCCCTGGTATCTGTGTGTCAAAATTTCTTCCTTTATAAAGATATCAGTCAGATTAGATTAGGACCTACACTAGCAAACTCATTTTAATTTTATCTCCTCTTTAAAGATCTTATCTCCGAGTACAGTCTCATTCTAAGGTACTAGGGAACATGACTTCAGCACGTGCATTTGTTTGGCGGGAACAGAGGGAGGGAGGCTGACACAGTTCAGCCTGTAACATGGCCTAGCCGAGTCGACACATAAAATTAGTCATTACAGCACCTTTTCATGTGCTTGGTTGTCATTTATACATCATCTGTACATTTTCTTTGGTGAAATGTCTCTTGATGACTACTCATTTTCTAGTTGGATTATTTTATTTTTATTGTTGAGTTTGAGAGTTCTTTATATATCAGATACTAGTCCTTGGTTGAATATGTAGTTTGCAAATATTTTCTCCCACTCTGTAGCTTGTCTTTTTATCCTCATAATAGAGTCTTTCATTGAGCAAAAGTTAAAAAAAAAAAATTAAATATATTTTTATTGATTTCAGAGAGAGGAATGGAAGGGAGAGAGATAGAAACATCAATGACAAGAGAGTGTCATTGATCGGCTGTCTCCTGCATGCCCCTTGCTGGGGATCAAGCCCAAAACCCAGGCATGTGCCCTGACCGGGAATCGAACCTCAATCGCCTGGATTATAGGTTGATGCTCAACCACTGAGCCACGCGGGTCAGGAAAAAGTTTTAAATTTTGATGAAGTCTAATTGTGTGAATTGAATTGTACCTCCCCAAAAGATATATTGAAGTCCTAGCTCCTGGTACCTGTGAATATGACACATGCAATCAGAAGTTATCTGCAGATATAATCGAGCTAAGATGAGGTCATGCTGGATTAGGGTGGACGCTAAATCCAACAACTGGTGTCCTTATAAGAAGAGAGAAGCACACAGACACAGAGACACAGGGAGAACATGATGTGAAGACAAAGGCAGTAAGTGGAGTGAAGAGATAAGCCCAGTGAGACCACTGGAATTAGCTTAGTTATTAATAACAGGAAAGGAGCAAGGGAAGACCATACATTATAGGCATGTCACTTGTGCAGCTTTGCCAGGAAGCTGCAGCTTTGCACTCCCCAGGGAACTGGGCAAGGGGAGGATGGACGCATGCCCAATAAATTTGGGGAGACATAGGGAAGGTACTTGGCTGTCAGTCACACCTGGGGACAGGTCATTGGGCAGAATAGGCATGGCTACTGCAAGGGTGAAAATTTTGGGATACTTAATCCCCTAAAAGCCTAAACAAAGGAGTTTGCTCTCTTAGTTGCTCCTGGGCTCTTGGCCCTGGCATGTTGCTGTTGACTCCTGGTTTGTGGGGCTCTCTCCCTCCTGCTTTCTGTATTTGCCCACTTGACCCACAGCCATGTGGACCCCACCCACAATGGACTAATGGACTGCAACTAGCCTGATTTTGAATTGGACCCTGCTGCAATGCAGAGCAGAAATTCTGGACACTGACTTTGCTTTAGTTCTATTGAAACCCCAACTATACGTCTATGACTGGAATGGGACTTTAGAAACACAGAGATGTAATTCCACACAAATAAAAATCACTCATCCTGCTGAGCCAGCATGGCTCAGCAGTTGAGCATCAACCTATGATGCAGGAGATCGAAGTTTGAGTCCAGGTCAGGGCACATTCCCGGGTTGTGGGCTGGATCCCCAGTGGGGGGCATGCAGGAGACAGCAGATCAATGACTCATCATTAATGTTTCTATCTCTCTCTCTCCCTCTTCCTTCCTTTCTCTGAAATCAATAAAGACATATATATATATTTTTAAATCTTTTTTTAAAAAATCACTTATCCTCTCATGCAAGTTTCAAAAAATTCTTTTCTCAAGATATTGTAAGGACTCCACCCCCAGCATCCAGTGGGAAAAAAGATGCGTCAACCATCGGAAAACAGAAGAAACAAGGAAGAATTCTTCCCTAGAGACTTCAGAAGCGTGGACCTGCTGACACCTTGGTTTCAGATTTCTAAGCTCTAGAACTGTGAGAGAATATCTTTTGGGGTTTTTTCTGCCACCCAGATTATGGTAATTTGTTAAGACAGCCACAAAGCTAACATACCAATTAATCAAGTTTTTCTTTAAATGGATTGTGCTTTTGGTGTCAAGTCTAAGAATTCTTTGCCTTGCCCTAGAATAAGATCTTAGATTTCCTCTTATGATCTATTTCTAAAAGTTTTATAGCTTTACGTTCTCATTTAAGTATGTGATCCATTTTGAATGCATTTTTCTGTAAGATATGAGACTTGGGTTTTGATTCATTTTTTTACTTATGGATATCCATTTGCCCCAATACCATCTGTTGAAAAGGTTACCTTTTCTCCATTGAATTGCTTTTGTACTTTTGTGAAAAATCACCTGGGCATCTTTATGTGAATCTGTTTCTGGGTTCTCTTTTATGCTTTATTGATCTATGTGTCTATCCATTTACCAATACTACACAGTTTTGATTGCTGTAGCTATGTTAGAAGTCTTGAAATCAAGTAAACTGATTTTCCTACTTTATTCTTTTTCAAAATTTCTCTAGCTATTCTAGCTCCTTTGCTTTTCCTTATAAATTTTAGAATGACCTCATCTATAGCTACAAATAATGTTGCTGGGATTTTTATAGTAATTGCATTAAACCCGTGTGTCAATTTGGGCAGAATTGTCATTTTTACTATGTTGAGTCTTCTGATCCATGAATATGGTATGGCTCTCATTTATTTAGATTGTCTTTAATTTCTTTCATCAGCATTATATAGTTGTTGTTTTTAAATACTCACCCAAGGACATGTATATTGATTTTTAGAGAGGGGGAAGGGAGAGAGAGAGGGAAACATCAATGTGAGAGAGAAAAATCGATCAGTTGCCTCCCATATGCACCCCGACTAGGGATCAAACACAAAACCTATGTATGTGCCTTGACTGGGAATTGAACCTGTGACCTTTCCTTGTACTGCATGATGCTCCAACAAACTGAGCCACACCAGCCGGGGCAGCTTTATATAGTTTTTAGTAACAAGTCCTGTAATGTTTTATTACATTTACACCTAAGCATTTTTGAGTGATTTTCAATGGCATTGTATTTTTAATTTTTGGTGTCTACATGTTGATTGCTAGTATATAGAAATACAATTGACTTTTGTATTAATTTCAGGAACTTCTTAATAAAAATACCTCGTGATTTTAATTTTGTCAAAACCTTTTTCTGCATCAATTGACATGATCCTGGGGAGGTTTTTTCTCTTTAAGTTGTTAATAAGGTTGGTTACATTGATTTCTTTTCAGATATCGAACCAGTCTTGCATTGCTAGAATCACCTCTACCAGGTCATCATGTATAATTCTTCAATATATTATTGAATTCTGTTTGCTAATATTTTGCATTTATCTGTTATTTTCTTTTGTTGCACTGTTTTAGTCTAGTTCCGGTATCATGGTCACAGAGCCTCAAAAAAAAGGTTGTGAAGTTTCCTTTCTCCTCTATTTTTTGAAAGAGCTTGTGTAGTATTGGCATTATTTCTTCCTTAAATTTTTGATAGAATTCACCAGTAAAGCCCTCCAGGCTTGGGCCTCTCTATAAATGAAAGAAATTTTATTCTAAATTAAATTTCTTTATAGATTTGGGGCTGTGTAGATGTTCTTATGTCATATTTGCTAACTGTATTTTTCAAGGAATTTATCTAAGCTGACTTACGTCTTGAGTGTGGGTTACAGACCAAAATATGGACAGGCATTTCAAGCACAGAGAGTTCCATGGTCAAAGATGCGAAGTGTGTGTATGTGGGTGGGTATAAGCAATTGTTGCTGGAGCATGAAGTGGTGGAAACAGAGATTGAGACCAAACTGTAGACAGGCTGCTCTGAGCCCTCTTTTCAACTATGCCTTGTCCTTTGGCCTTGACCTTGGCCTGCTTAGTCCAGCAGTAGCCCAAATCCTGCTGAGTCAGTTGAGAGAGAATTCCCCACCTTTGATATTGTAGGGAGGGAAAGACTCCCTCTGCCTTCCTAGATTCCATGGTTGGGCCTATGAAATACACTGACAAATTACCAGGAGAAAAGGCATGTGAATTTATTCATTTTTAATATTATACGCATGAAGGCATTATAGGAAAAAAGCGAATACTTCAAAGACACAATAAGAGCTCATGCACTATCTTACTAGGGGGAAAAAACAGGGGATATGGATCTCTTAGGAGAGAGTCAGTGGTTTTTTTCTTTATTTTAAAAAAAAGATGACTGGGCCTTAAAATTAATGGGAGGTTTGGGACAAAATTTGTCTGGATGTAGTGGTGGCTTCTAGTATCTTCATCTAGTGGATAGAACTCTGAGGGCGGGGATTTAGGACAACAGAATTCCTTTTGGAGGATCTGTCTTTAGTCAAGTCAGGGAAATTCAGAGAAAGATTCTCCTAGCATTTGCTGTTTTTCAAGTGTCTTCAGCTCAAAATAATTAATATACACCAAAGTGGCATATTTTGGGGTGGGATGTCTTGAACTCCTTCAGTATCTGCTCACCCCGTGCACCCCTGATTTCTGACCATCCCGGTCTGTCTTCAGCAAGAATCCTGTTAAGTAGGTTTAGCAAAAATTCCCCACCCTGGATGTCTCCTCTTAGGGAGACACCGACCCCTCCCACTCTTTGCGAGAAAGATGGCTGGAGGTTGTCTATAAACGACCCCCAGCCGTCTTTCCTGCAGTGGGAGTTGGGCCAGATCTCTCTCTCTTATTATAATAGTCTCAACACCTATTGCCATAGTGCTGAATAAAGTTTTCCTTTGCTGTTTTAACAAGTGTCAGAATAATTTTTTTTCTTTAGCAGGGCCATGGTCTTAAGAATTTTCTAAGCTTTTGAGGTATTAGAAAAAATATAAATCATGGTTAGATTTTTCAGTACAAAGTGTGAAGCAGTGATTCCTTTTGATGGGGTTCAGGACATCTTGGCACTTTGAATATTTTAAGCTGAAGGCATTCCAGAGCTGGTAGGTCCTGGAAGGATCCTCTGACCTCCTTTTTCCCCTGAAGCAGGTCATAAGGCTCTTTGCTAGGAGGTGCCATCCTTGTGAAACTGGACAACAAATGTGTCCAGGCTTCTGGTCACTACTTGAGCCAATTAGGCAGAGACAGGGTTGAATTGTATATGAGCATTTATTCCAATATTGCCGGCAGCATGGGAGAGCAGCAGGTCATCCACAAAAATCTACTATTCATCACTCCCTCTCACAAGCCAGCTACTTATATTAGGTAGGAGGACAAACATTATATGGGGAAGTAGGCAAAAGGAATAAGAATGGGTTTGTAAAAGGAATAAAATAAGTAAAATGGTTACAGATTACAGGCAATGCAGGCTGGGAGTTGCAAAGGGCAGGAGCCTCTGGGAGTCCATTGTTTTGGCAACAAGGTTGTTAATCTGTCCATGATGATGGACAATTCTGGGATAAGGAGAATGGACATCATTTCAATGTTAACTCCCAGGTCCTGGGGTATATAGCTCCCATCCAGGTCAGAATTTGCTTTATTTAATCAAAACAAAACAATCATGACTAACAGAGCATGATTAATACTTCTTATAACTATAGCTAGTCCCCACTATTCTATTTCTCCCTTCAACCCCTAACTTTTGTACCAGAGGAAAGGAGCCTATTATCTCCAAGACAGAGGAGATGCTAAGAAGAGTCTAGAGAAACATGCCTTGCTGTCTCCCTCAGTTCACCACACTGACTTTTTACCATTGTTCTGTCATATTCCTCCATGACCATCCACTCTTCACCAAATCTAGCATAAAAACACTCAAGTTAATGGTTTCTTTGGGTTTTCATTTCTTTATGAAGGCTCCAATGTCATGTAAAACTTACATTAAATAGCCCTGGCCAGGTAGCTCAGTTGGTTAGAGCATAATCCCAATACACCAAGGTTGTAGGCTTGATCCTCGGTTAGGGCACATACAAGGACCAACCAGTGAATGCATAAATAAGTAGAACAATAAATTGATGTTTCTCTCTCTCTCTCTCTCAAATCAATAACTAAAAAGCATTAAATAAATTTGTATGCTTTTCTCCTGTTGTAGGGTCTTTATCAGTTTAATTTTCACACCAACTTTTTTCCTCCCCTGTGCTTTGGGATAGCTATGTTAAGTTTTCTCCTTGTAACTAACTTTAGTGAAATTGTTAGAGGTGAGAGGGAGAAATAAAATAGTAGGGACTAGCTATAGTTATAAGAAGTATTAATCATGCTCTGTTAACCGTGATTGTTTTGTTCTGATTAAATAAAGCACATTCTGACCCTGTTTCTGCTTAATTGGCTCAAGTAGTGACAGGCAGCCTGGACCCATTCATTGTCCAGTTTCAAGATGAAATTAATGGCAATCCATTGTTCCCCAAATTGAAGGAAAGGTGGGACTCAGGCTTGAAAAGGATAAGGAGGCAGAGAAGACTTGAGAGACCTGGAGCAGGAAGAGATAGGGGTCTCCTCATGGGGAACTGGGCCATTCTTAACCCCTTTGTAGCTCTGAGGCTCTAATTCCAGTGGGAGTGGGGTTGTTTGGTCTCCCAGAGCCACAAATCTCAGCTGTGCCTGAACACTGAACTCTAGTAGGAAGTTTTAAAAAACATGATAATTTCCCAGCCCTACCCCAGAGATTCTGATGGATGGTAATTGTCTGGACTCCCTCTTGGCCTTGATCTTTTCCAGACCACCCCTGGTGTTGGGACCAGAGATATTGATCATACACTTTTGACCATGATTGTTAGCTATAGTTATAAGAAATATTAATCATGTCCTGTTAACTGTGATCTGTTCCTATTAGAAAAAGCACTTTCTAACCTGGCTGGGAGTTGTATGCCCCAGGACCTGGGAATTGACATTTGGAATGTGGTCCATTCTCCTTTTATCATGAAAAGATAACAACCTTGTTCCAGAAATAAAGGGGTCCCGGAGGTTTCCCACCCTTTTGCAACCCCCAGCCCACATTTCCTGTAACCTATAAACCATTATACCCATTTTTATTCCTTTTTGCCCATTTTCTCATGTAATTTTTGTCCTTCTACTCAATATAAATAACTGGCTTATAGGGGGCAGGTAGAGCAGATTTTATGTGAACAAATCCTGCTGCTCTCCCACATTGCTGGCATTATTGGAATAAATGCCCATATATGATTCAAACTTGTCTCTGCTTAATTGGCTGAAGTAGCAACAGGCAGCCCAGACCTACTGTGTCCAGTTTCAGTGGGAGAGGAGCACCTGTTGGGGTGAGGCTGAGAGCCTGCACCCACCTGCAGGTGCTCTGAAGCAGGTGCCCTGGGAGTTGTTCTCAGCTAGTGTCGGGGAAACATAACTGCCAATAAAATCCTCTGCCAGCCCAGAAAAATCACTCAACAAAGTGTGGACAAAAAGAAGCCACATGCTAACATGTCAAGCTCAGGGGAGGCCTGCACAGTGGCCTTATAAACTCAGAGACCTAAAATACCACAAAGGATGGTCTGGAATTAACTTTTTAACTAAAAGCAGTTTATGGTGGGGAGTCATGTCCTAGGCTAGAATCCTCATTGGCAAAAGTTGATCTTTACCTAAACTACACTTGTCTTTTGCATCTACCACAACGTTCCTTTGGAATGTCAGGGTAATTCCCCTTTTTCAGAACCTTCAGGGCACAACTAATGCACCAGGGTGGAGACTATAAAGCCTCTCATTGTTATTGTTATTATGTTAATTGTTGACTGTTAACTATCCTGAACCCACATAGGTAAAAGATATATGTGTCTATCATTTTACTTTTCATCCAATCCAAGAGATCCACCCCCCCCCCCCCTTTGCTTTCTCCCACTTCCTTAATCTATCACCAGTGGATTTCATGTAACTCACTTGTGTCTTCAAATTTGTATTGTATAAAATAAGGCGCAAAACTGCTGAAACAATGAAGCATGTAACTCTCATTTTTAATCTAACTGCCAAACCCTGTTCTATAACCCTGAACAAACAATTACAAGCTAGTGCCAGGAAATAGCCAACCGTAACGGTTAAACAATGCTTGCTTTGGCTTCTGTACATTGCTTTGCTAGGTTTCCACCCCTCTCCATGCCAACCAGTTTTTGCCTTTATATTTGATCTGTGGAGACTGTTTGGGGCTGCAAGTTTGTTTAGGACAGGAGTCTGCTCGCAGTCGCCAGCTAATAAATTCCAAATGGTCAATTTGGTCTCTGTGTGAATTAATCTCGTGACAACTAGGTACAACATTTGGAAGCCCCAGTGAGATCTAATTCTAAATTTCTCCAGACTGCTGGGCCTCCGAGACTGGCCCGCCAGGGAACTTCCCGTCGCAGGGAGGGGTACCCCCTGAAGAAGTTCCAGGGCCCTGCAACAAGGACTTCTCCCCTGCGGGTTAAAAGCTGACACCTTATGGCCATCTATCCATTTGGAGTCCCTCAGGATGCCTCTGGAGGTAAGAAATAATTCTAAATTATTTTCTGGTTTGATTAGTCTCTAGATTCTCAGCAATTAGGGCCAGACGTGGCCATTCTAATTGTGGGGGGTCCCTCCTTGGGTCGGGACGCTGATTGACAGATTTACCTGGTTCTGAAAATCTGTTCAAGGGAGACTGATCACCTCCCCAGACCTATAGAGGTCCCAGTGAGGTTTTGCCAGGTGGGAATGTCGTAACCTCTGAATGAGTGTCATGTGAATGTGTCTGTAGTCCCACAGCTTTCGCTACGGGATTTGAGTGGGCCCTAATCCACTTCCCTAGTCGGCCACAATGACATAACGGTGACTCAGCTTTAGCTGACCAGGCCTGGGGTTTATATGGGTGCATCTTAGTCAAGGCCTAACTAAGTTGCCACGAGGCAGCGGACGAACGGACATCTGATTGGGTCCCTTCAGGGGCTTCCTTTCCCTTTGTCTGTTCTCAACACCAACCACAAAAACACAAGGGGCAAAGGCGTACAGTCCAGTCTAGTTCAGGCTGCCTAGATTTAATGTCTTATCTCCTATTCTAGGACTTTTTGTTTCATTTCATGTCATTTGTCTCAGATATATTAGAGGATATTTCCTGGTTTGGTCCTACTTTGTTCTCTGTTGAATCTATCTTCTCCTGGATCATGGGCTTAGTCTTCCAAGGCAGCCTCTGTCTCTACTCTCCATGTGAGACTCAATTATTTATCTTCCTTCTAATCTCCGTTTTATACTAGTTCCCCCCCCCCCCCAATCTGTTCTCCCATTCACAAGAGGACGAGACTCGGCCTTGGCCTCCTGGACAACATCAAGAATCCTTCTCATTCTCTTTCCCTTGGCCACACTAATTGTTTCACTCAGTTTCGACATGGGTGGATGTGGCGCAAAGACTAACACTCCTCTCCAATGCATGTTAGATCATTGGGAGGAAGCTGGATTTAGTTAGCACTGGAGGATATGGGGAGCCCCTCTCAAAAGGTGTTCACAGAACACTCTGTGAGTTAGAATGGCCAACCTTTGGAGTAGGGTGGCCTGACATTGGCTCTTTTGACACTAGGACCACAAAACAGGTTTGGAATGTCGTGACAGGTCACCCAGGCCACTTGGACCAGTTTCCGTATATTGACATTTGGCTATATCTAACCCAGAACCCACCTCTGGGGTTCAGAAAGTGTGCCAAAGACATGGGTATAAAAATTCTAGTCACACAAACTCCTTTTCAAAAGACAAAATCAAAGAAAGAAGTCTCACCCCATCTTCCAAAACCCTGAACCAGAAGACCCGCCCTATAACCCGTGGTGCCCCCTCTCTGACCTCTACCTTCCTCCTCAACCGACCCCTCAGTGCCTCCATTGCCTTTCTCGCCTCCCCAGACCCACAGCTCCACATTAAGGGCCGTGCAGGAGGCACCTTCTTCCTCTAACACTGTCCTCCCCTAAGGAAGCCCCTCCAGCTGATGGGGATCAGGAGGGAGGCCTCCTTTCCTAGTCTAGGTCCCTTTCTCATCTAGTCATTTATACAACTGGAAAGCCCAGAATCCCCCGTTTTCAGAGAGACCACAGGCCCTCACTGGACTCCTAGAGTCCGTATTTCATACCCACCATCCCACATGGGGTGACTGCCAGCAGCTTATGGTTACTCTCTTCACATTGGAGGAATGTGAAAGAATTAAGCAGGAGGCCCGAAGGCTCTCCTAGGTCCTGGGGGAGGGTCCCTAGAAGAAAATAGAAACTGAATAGAACAATATTTTCCCACAAACAGGCCAGAGTGGAACCCCAACACCTCCGCAGGAAGGGATGCATTGTACAATTTTCACCGGTACCTCCTAGGAGGCCTAAAAAGGGGAGCTAGAAAACCAATTAACCTATCCAAAGTAACTGCAGTTTCCCAAGGGCCCCAGGAATCGCCCACGGTGTTCCTGGAGAGGTTACAGGAAGCCTGTCGGGTTTACACTCCAATAGATCTTGCCGCCCCAGAGAATAGCAGCGCAGTCAATGTAGCTTTTGTCACACAATCAGCACCTGATGTTAGGAGGAAATTACAAAAGTTAGAAGGATTTCAGGGAATGAACTTATCTCAACTAGTAGAGGTAGCTCAGAAAGTTTTTCAAATTGAGACAGCCCCTCTGAGAAACAAGAAAAGAGCCTTGCGAGAGTAGTAGTAGCGGCCCTAAAGGAGTCTAGTAATCAGCAACCAAGAGGAACTAGAGGAAGAGGAAAGCCAGGCCCTATAAGCCAGAAAAAGGGCTCTCGTAGCCAAGGGAGGCCACACCTAGGGAAAAATCAGTATGCTTATTATAAGGTGGAGGGACACTGGAAAAATGAGTGCCCAAACAAGCCAGAGAAAAACCAAAAGCCAGTGGAGATCCTAAACCTGGACACCGATTGACGGGGCCAGGGCTCCATTCCACTAAGCCCCCAGGAGCCCATGGTGACTCTTAACATAGGGGGCAACCCAGTAGAGTTCCTAGTAGATACTGGGGCTACCCACTCTGTTCTCACCACTCCCCTGGGGCCCCTTTCCACCAAAAGGACAGTAGTCCAAGGGGCCACTGGAAACTCTGCGCAATACCCTTGGACCTCCTGGCAGACTGTTGACCTAGGAAAAAGTACTATTACCCACTCTTTTCTTGTAATCCCAGACTGTCCCGACCCACTCCTAGGAAGAGACCTCCTCTGAAAACTCCGGGCCACTGTATCCTTCATAGAGGACTCAGCTTAAACGTCCCAGAACAACAGGCTACCTGAATCATGGTTACTCTTCCCCTTTCTGAGGAGCAGCTGCTACAAGATAATTCCCCTGATCAGACCGACCCTGACCCCTGTCTGCTGGAGCTGCAGCAGCACTACCCTAAGGTCGGCTGAGACAGAGCCCCAGGATTAGCTTTGCATCACCTCCCGGTAGTCGTTCAGCTCCAGGCAACCGCTACACCAGTCAGGATAGGTCAGTCTCCTGAGTCAAGAGGCAAGGCGGGGAACGACCCCGCACATCAGCTGCCCGGAACCCTAGCTCCTTGCCAGTCCCCATGGAACACTCCATTACTACCGATACACAAACCTGGGACGAGTGACTATTGGCCGGTACGGGACTTACAGGAGTAAATCTTTGGGTTGAAACCATACACCCCACTGTGCCGAACCCATACACCCTCCTCAGCCTCTTACCGCCTAACCAGCATTATTATCCAGTCCTCACCCTCAAGGATGCCTTCTTCGCTATCCCACTTGCGCCTGTCAGCCAGCCCATCTTTGCTTTCGAATGGTTAGACCCTGTTACTGGGTTCTCTGGCCAGCTTACTTGGACACGGCTGCCCCAGGGGTTCAAAATTTCCCCTGTTATTTGACGAGGCACTAGGCCCAGACCTCGCTGACTTTGGAAGACAGAACCATTCCTCCTGTACCCTACTACAGTATGTAGATGATCTACTCCTAGCTGTGGACTTGGACAGAGAGTGCAAAACAGCCACGGAGGATCTGCTACAGCACCTACGGACTCTTGGATATCGCGTCTCGGCCAAGAAGGCCCAACTCTGCACCACGTCGGTAACGTACGTTGGCTACCAGCTCCAGGGAGGTAAGCGAACTCTTTCGGACAGCCGAAAGCAAACCTTCCTCCGAATTCCTACCCCCACCACCAAACGACAGGTACGGAAATTCTTAGGAGCTGTTGGGTATTGCTGACTCTGGATTCCTGGGTTTGCGGAGTTAGCAAAACCCCTTTATACCCTAGCTGGAGGGGGAAAGCCCCTAGACTGGACTGAGACTGAACAAAAGGCTTTCAAAACCTGAAGCAGGCCCTTCTATTGGCATGAGCCTTGGCCCTACCAGATTTATCTAAGCCATTCCACTTGTTCATTCATGAGTCAAAGGAATTGCTAAAGGGGTCCTAATGCAGACCCTAGGACCATGGGGAAGGCCTGTTGCTTACCTGTCAAAGAGACTTGATCTTGTAGCATCAGCATGGATGGCTTGCTTAAGGGCAATGGTGGCTACAGCTGTTCTATTCAAGAGGCGGATAAACTGGCTCTTGGGCAACAATTCACCCTCACCGCCCCACATGCGGTTGAAACTCTTCTACGAGGAAGCCCCGAGAAATGGATCTCCAACTCCCAGGTAGCCCAGTACCAGGCTCTCCTCCTTGAGCAACGCACATCACCTTTAGCGAGACGCAGGCCCTGAACCCAGCGACCCTGCTGCCCGATGACGAGAGGATGATCCCGCCCTCCCGATACATAACCGTGAGGACCTCCTAGGTTTCACTCGGCCGCCAGGCCAGATCTGACAGATGCACCACTCACCAGTCCCGACATAGGATCGTGTACAGATGGAAGCAGTTTTATAGAAAAGGGAATCCAGCATGCTGAGGCCGCTATAGTCACACAGGAAGAAACCATCTGGGCCCAGGCCCTACCTCATGGCACCTCGGCCCAAAGAGTTGAATTAATTGCCCTAATGCAGGCGCTCAGGTGGACAAAGGACGAAACTGTCAATATCTACACAGACAGTCGGTATGCCTTTGCTACAGCCCACATCCATGCTCATATTTACAAGGAAAGAGGGCTATTAACTTCAGGGGGAAAGGAAATTAAAAATAAGACTGAAATTCTAGCCCTCCTAGAATCTATATGGCTCCCTAAAAGATTCGCCTTAATACACTGCCCGGGGCGTCAGAAAGGATGATCCAAAGAAGCAAGGGGAAGTAGAGCCGCCAACCTGGCCGCAAAAGAAGCTGCAAAACTCCCCATCCAGCCACTAGACATCCTTCTAGCCTTGCCAGACCGGTCCTACCCCAGTCCCCCCATTATTCTCCAGAGGAAATAAAATTAGCTGCAACTAGACAGGCAACTAAAGATAGAGAAGGATGGTATCACCTGCCTTCAGGCCAGGTATTTCTACCAGAAGCTCTAGGAAAAACACTTGTATCCCAGTTACACCAGCCTCACCTAGGGCAGTCCCAGCTATGGGCTCCTCGGAGATCATTCTCTACTAACCAGAAGTCCATCGTTGAGTCTACCCCTTCCAGGAGCCTGCGCTCAAGTCAACGCTAGACAAGCCCGCACCCCGGTTAGGAGTGCGGGCCTGAGGATCCACACCAGGAGAGCACTGGGAGCTTGACTTCCCCGAAGTCAATCCCCCGCCAGCCAGGAATAAGTACCTCCTAGGACTCGTAGACATCTTTTCGGTCTGGGTCAAGGCTTTCCCCACCCGAAATGAAACCGCCCTCACAGTAGTCCGGAAACTCTTATCCGAAATAATTCCTAGATTTGGCTTACCCTTTTCCCTCGGTTCAGACAATGGGCCGGCCTTCATGGCCCAGATATCCCAGCTCGTAACAAAGGCCTTACACATTAATTGGAAACTCCACTGCTCCTACCGACCTCAGAGTTCAGGGCAGGTTGAACGCATGAATAGGACCCTAACGGAGACCCTAACTAAGCTCATTCTAGAAACCAGTGAAAATTGGGTCAATCTATTACCCCTAGCTCTCCCAAGGGTTAGATGTACTCCCTACAAGGCGGGTTTCACCCTCTTCAAAATTATGTTTGGGAGACTGCCCTCTCTTCTCCCTTGGCTACCGGCAGAGCCATTAGCAGAAATCCATAACACCTCTCTACTTAAGTTTCTCCAAACCCTACAGGATACCCAGGCTAAAGTTTGCCAGGTTCTCCCTCTACCCTCCTCAGACCCTGTACACTCGTTCCAACCTGGGGACTCAGTGTGGGTTAAAACTCACCTGAAGGATGGACTACAACGTACCTGGAAAGGGCCCTTCCTCATTCTAACCACACCCACAGCAGTCAAGGTCCACCGCCTCTCCACCTGGATCCATCACTCCTACCTCAAGGCAGCAGACTCGAGATGGACGTCCCAGCCAACTGACAACCTGCTCAAGATAAGACTAAAGAGGGGGGATATATACACAACCCAAGGACATGGACAAAGATGGGGAGAGGGACTGGGGAGAGGGAAGGAACGGGGTGGAACGGGTCATTGGGGAGAAAAAGGGACATCTGTATTATTTTAAACAATAATAAAATTAAAAAAAAAAAAAGACTAAAGAGGGGGGATTCTCCTTCTTAATATCTATAACACTTATTTGTCTCATTTGGTCCCCAGCATCTGTATCTGGGGCATCCTATTATTGGGAAGTCTGAAATGGCATCTCAGGGGCGGTTTTAGCAAATTACACAGACCCCCGCTACAGCTGGAACCTAAACTAGTATGCTATCCAAATTGATCTGTGCGCCCTTTTTAAGGATTCCCTATGCACAACACCCCAACAATCCAAATCAGGGTGTGGGTATTGGTCCCCAGAGCGTAGCCTACAATCTGCTGACTTTTACCTATGCCTAGGAACAGGTCCTGTCAATCCCCGATGTTTATTTTCCTCACATTACTTCTGTCCCAGCTGGGGTTATGTAACCCTTGCCACCTGGGGAAGAGATGGGGACAAATTCCTAAAACTTTGGAAGACAGCAAGACCCACGACCTGCACAGTAGGACAGTGTAACCCTCTTTCCCTCCAACCCAAGAATAGGAGTCACTCCTCATGGCTCACCGGCGGGACTTGGGGAATCCGGTTATATCTAACTGGTTACGATACTGGGTCTCTTCTTACCATCCAGAAGAGACCCAGTCTCCAACCAAAAAGGCCCATAGGTCCCATAGCCAAGCTAAAGCTCCCTGTCCCTATAGCACAACCAAAACCTACTGCCCTGAACCATCTAGGCCAACGGTATAGGGTTACTAATGCAGCCCCTGCAGAGGTGCCCCTGCTCTCCCTCTTGACAGCTATGCACCACGTGATCAATTCTACACACCCTCACTTAGCCTCCAGCTGTTGGCTATGTCTAGCCTCTAAATCCCCTTTCTATTCAGGCATGGAGGTATCTCTCCCTCTTACCCCGACTTCAGATCAGTCCAATTGCCGTCAAGAGCCCCATCAACTTACATCAGGAGATATACAAGGCCCAGGATTATGCCTACTCACTGGAAACAGTGATATTCCCAAACCGTATTCTAACCTCTGCAACACAGCATTATATGTCAACCCTCTTTCCCCTCCTCTAGACAGCATTTTCCAGCCCCAAACAATACATGGTTTGCATGCACCACGGGCCTAACTTGCTGTCTCAGTTCTGAGGAACTACAAGACCCCCGTAATCCTGTTTTCTGTCTCCTTGTATATGTCCTACCATAGGTCTCTATTTACAGTGGGTCGGAAGGGAACACCCTTGTTTTTCCCCCTGAAGGTTTAACTCATTGGAAATGAGCAATCCCCCTCCTCCTGCCTGTTCCAGCTGACTCGGCATAGCCGGATCGGCAGCTATAAGCTCAGCTGCCTTAGTCACCTCTGATCTCCACACCTGCAAACTCACCCAACAGGTTAATACAGATCTTAGCCACTTAGAGGCCTCAATAGCTGCCCTTAATGAACAGGTAGAATCCTTAGCAAAAGTAGTCCTCCAAAACCACAGGGGACTAGACCTCCTCTTCCTACAACAAGGAGGCCTCTGTGCCGCCCTAGGGGAAACCTGTTGCTTCTATGCTAATAACACTGATATCATCCAGGAATCTCTATCCCTCATATGGAAAAATATTGAGGAGCGCAGAAGGCAGCTCGAGAGTTCGCAGTCTTGGTATCACCGTATATTTAGCTGGTCCCCTTGGCTCACCACCCTCTATAGCTGGACCCCTACTCCTCCTCATGATCGCCTTTATCATAGGTCCCTGCCTCCTTAACTGCCTGACCTCTTTCATTAGAGATAGAATCAACTCTGTAAAATTAATGCTTCTTAGAGCTAAGTATAACTCTCTACCCTCTGAGGAAGAATCAAGGATTTAATTCTCATCATAATTTACAAACAGGAGTGGGGAGTGGAGCATGTAACCCTCTTTTTAATCATGAAGCATGTAACCCTCATTTTTAATCTAACTGCCAACCCTGTTCTATAACCCTGAATAAACAGTTACAAGCTAGTGCCAGGAAATAGCCAGTCGTAACGGGTAAACAATGCTCACCCTGGCTTCTGTACTTTGCTTCGCTAGGTTCCCAGCCCTCTCCATGCCAGCCAGGATATAGTTTTTGCCTTTATATTTGATCTGTGGAGACTGTTTGGGACTGCGAGTTTGTTTAGGACAGGAGTCCGCTCGCAGTCTCTGGCTAAAATTCCAAACGATCAATTTGCTTTCCGTGTGAATTAATCTCGTGAAAAATGGGTACAACACTGCCATTCTCCAGAGCACTATCTCAGTTGTTAACAGTTTGGCTCAAAGAAAGTCACACAATTCTTTACAGGTTTAAATATTTCTTATGTGGACAAAAAGTAGAAGAGAAAATGTTGTTACCCGATCAGCATTAAATCAGTGTGGGGCACAGTACAGGCAAGCCACCGAAAGCACTGTGACGACTGAAAGAAAGCTCGCGCTTTGCTGCCCAGGGCTCACGGCCCATCACCTTAGGTAGGCTTTGCTGTTTGCAGTCAGGTGACAGGCTGGCTCACCTCCTCCGGGGCACTGCGGGTGGGGCTTCTCTGCCTTGGTGCGGACATTTCTGAGAGGCCCACACCCAAGCCCTCTAGTAAACACTCCTTTAACATGGCAGGGGGCCATTAAAGACTTACATACATTTGAAAAGGACAGGCCAAGAAATTCTAACAAAAAGGGAAAGGAAGAAGTCTCTATTTTCACTGGGGACAATGAAGCCTCTTTTCAACTCACTTTTGCTCTGGCTGGGCAGCCCTCTCCATTTGCAGCTCCGCTCGAACCCACAGAACTCACACTCACAGCTGCCCTGTAATTCCTGCATTTGCTGGGATACAGACGCCCCACCACCACCTTCCACCAAGATGAGGAGCCCCACCGGAATTCTCCAACTTTCTACTAGTCACCTGGTTGGCACAAGGTGTCACTGTCCTAAAAGAATTTGCTCGGTAATTGTCCTGAGGTTAGTCACAGCAGGGCCCATGTGTGAGTTCGAACTGTGACCTAGGATTGAGCTCACAAAGAACCTGTGGCCCATTGGCCTTAGACCATGGGCGCTCTGTGAAAGGACTAGGATGCTGGCTCCCAGGCCAGACCCGACTCTCAGCAGCACCCAGAGCGCCGTCAGCCAGGCCGCAGTTGGTTACAGGCTGGGGGTGGCCACCGGTTTCTGCTGTTCTGAGGACCTTCTTGTCTCACTGGCTGCGCTGGAGCCTTGTAAGCAAACGGCTTGCATCACCCTTGTGGGGAAGTCATGGTCAGTGGCAGTGGTCAGGCTGTTGGCCTTTTTAAGAGGACAAACATTTTCTCTCATCCAGTGGAAGGCGTTGATAAGAAAGAAGCTGTCAGTGCCACCAGTGAGAAGTGGTCCTATCCTTAAGAATAGGACCACTAAGTGACACTACCTCTTTCATCCTGGACCCTTTTCCTGCTCTAACATACCCATTCAATAGCACGAGGCCTGCCACGCAGTAGAGGGAGGCTTAAAGGAAGTGATACTGTTGAAATTAGGTAGCTAGTAATAACAGCAAGGGAGCAAAGGGAAGGCCAGGCACGCCGGCATGCCACTGGGACAGCTTCCCTCAGAAGCTGCAACTGCACGCGCCCCGGGGCCCAGCAAAGGGGAGAGAGAAGCACACCCAGTAAAGTCTGGGTGACATGGAAGATGCTTGTCAATCGCACCTGGGGACAGAGAGGGGTGGCCAGAATGGGCGGGGCCCTACAAGCCCAGGAAGATTTGAGATACTTAACCCCCAACAAAGAAGCTCGCGCTCTTGGGCTCTTGGGCTCTTATGCTCTTGGTCCCTCCTGGCACGCTGGGCGCATGGCTCACATGGCTTCCTGGCACTCTCCCGCATGCCCCACAGCCATGCAGCCCCCTCAGTGAACTAATGGGCTACAGCTAACCCGCTGCTGAGCTGGACCCGGCTCCAACGTGGAAGGGAAACTGGGCACTGGCTTTGGTTTTATCTTTGCTGAAGCCCCAGCTCTACTTCTGCTATGACTGGACCAAGGGAAATGGGACTTTGGAAACCCAGCCAGGTACTTTCACGCAAATAAAAATCACTCATTCTGCCCTGTGAAGCCCAGGAAATTCTTTTTCTCAGAATATGGCAAGAACCCTACTCCCAGCAGCACCCAAGCAGCACCCAGGTCTTCAGTGTGCTTGCGATTTCCTCCCTGTCCCTGCCAGTCTGGACGGTCACCGGCGAGAAGTCACGTGCTAACGGTGGGCGCAGGGTCGCCTGGCCTAGCGGAGCCCCGAGTCTCTGCTCTGCGCCCCCTGACGCATGGTGGGTGGCTCTGGCGCACGTGGGGGTGGGGGGACCACGCCAACTGTCAAATGAAAAACAACTCTCACAGCAATTCTAAATGTGATTTGCAACATTTTCTTTCCTTTTTGTTAAACTGTCCTGGGAAACACTGATTTCTCTCCCCTCCCCCCGTTTTATCAGGGGAACTGCATATAAACATCATGTTTCTGGTCAGTGCACGCTTATCCCACTTTCACACTAACTTTCAAATAAATACGTTTCTGCCACAAATTCATTTTATTAGCACGATCGCTAGTCCTGGCTAATTTTTAGACTATTTAAATATTTTATTGTGTCAATGTAAGAAACCTTTAAACATGTAGAGAATTTTTATGAGTTTATTTGAGTTAAACTGACAACAATTGCCGGGAAGCAAAATCTCAGTGAATTGAGAAAATTCTCTGGAAAATGGCAGTTTTGCACCTAATTTTATATGTTGCAATGAAAGGAGGACATGTAAGGGGGTTACATGAAATCCATTGGTGATAGATTAGGGAGGGGGGAGAGAGGAAAGCGGGGAAACCTCTGGGACTGGATAAAAAGGAAAATGATAGTCCTGGCGGGGTTGGCTCAGTGCCGAGAGCGTCGGCCCTCGGGCTGAAGGGTCCCGGGCTTGATTCTGGCCAAGGGCACGTACCTCGGTTGCAGGCTCGATCCCTGGTTGGGGCACGTGTGGGACGCAACCGATTAATGTGTTTCTTTCACATTGATGCTTCTATCTCGCACTCTCTCCCTGCCACTCTGGAAAGCAATGGAAAAAATATCCTTGGGTGAAGATTAAACATTAAAAAGTAAAATGATAGACACACTTCTTTTACTTAGGTGGGTGCAAGACAGTTAGCAGTTAACAGTGAACACAATAACAATGAGTTTTGTGGTCTCTGCTCTGTTATAGTGAGGGGTCTGGAATAAAGGAAATTACTGTGACACTCCAAAGGTATGTTTCATAGATGCAAAAAAACAATAGACAGGCTCAGTCAAGGTAAATATTGACTTTTTTCAAGAAAGATACTGGCCTAGGACAGGGCTACCCACCATTACTTGCTTTTTGTTAGGAAGTTTTAATTTCAGACCATCCTATGTGGTTACTGTAGGTCTCTGAGTTTGTAAGGCCACCATGCAGGGCCCCCTGAGCTAGTATGTGGCCCCCTTTTCATCCACGATTGTAAATAAGTGATTTCTTTTCTTTTAAATTGATTTTAGAGAGAGGGAGGGAGAGAGGGAGAGAAAGAAACATAGATGTGAGAGAGAAACATTGATCAGTTGCTTCCTGCACGTGCCCCCACTGGGAATGGAACCTGCCACCTTTTGGTGCACGGGATGACACTCCAAGCTCTGAGCCACTCCTGCCAGGGCTCTTTTTTTTTAATTGATTTTTTTGGGGAGGGAGAAGGAGAGAGAGATTGGTTTGCTGTTCCCCTTATTTATGCATCATTGGCTGATTCTTGTATGTGCCCTGGCTGGAGATCAAATTGGCAACCTTAGAGTATCAGGGTGATGCTCTGTCCAACCAACACCCAGCCAGGGCAAGAAGGGATTTCATTAGAACTTTGAGCAGATCTCTTTGCTCCAGTTATTTTTCTATATAGTTAGTACATTTTTAAAAAGCTGACTGTTTTTGTTTTTTTTTTTTAGAATAGCTTTAGCTTCACTGTGTGGGGGCTAAAAAAGTATCAATATTTTTCCTCCCACTTTCTAAGTGCTTCTGGGCTGGGCTAATTATCAAATTAACAGGAAAAAAAAAATCCATTTTAATACATGCACATGGGAAAATTCCAGAGACAGGGAGGCACACTGGGTATATAAGGCATTTTGGACAAAGGAGAAAAGAGGGGAACAGGGCATTAGATTTCAGCAGTGAAAAGGGAGATTTACAGGCAGTTGAGGAAAAGGGGAACATACCTGGCAGGCAAGCCCTTGCTAGGAACTCAGAAACAATGGGCCACAACGGGATACAGGGGGTATCTAGCTAGCAGACTCCACCCCTTCCCAGTCTGAAGCCCCTCTTATTTATGAGACTTAATTCAAATGAGGCTGAGGTGACATCCTAAGATCTCCTTCCTTAAGCAGGTTTCTCTGTCTGAACCCCTTGGGCAGGAAACTGGTAAGAGTCAAAGGTTCCCTCTGAGGCCTGTTTCCTAATAAAGAGCTTAAAATCAATACCCCAAAATGGTAGCTTCAGGGTGGCAGAATTTCGGTCCTTTCAACAGTACAATTGAGAAGAAGGTAGAGAGATTCCCCGCAGACCTCCCCACCCCTGCACAGCCTCCCCCACGTCAACATACCACCATCGTGGTGCATCTGTCACTGATGAACTTGCACTGAGTTTACAGTTTACATCAAGGTTGCTCTTGGTGTTGGACAGTCTAACGTCCTGACGAACGTATCATGACATGTATCTACCGTTACAGTAGCACACCGAGTCGTTTCATTGCCCTAAAAATCCCTGTGTTCCATTCACTTTTCACCCCTCCCTCCCCCTTGGCCCCTGGCAACCCTAAACTTTTCAGTCTCCATAGTTTTGCCTTTTCCAGAGTGTGGTGAGTGGGAATGACACAGCACGCAGCCTTTCAGACCAGCTTCTTTCCCTTAGTCATGTGCAGGCAAGCTTCCTCCGTGTGTTTTCATAGCTGGACAGATCATTTCTTTTCAGTGCTGAGAAGTATCCCATTATCTGGAACACTAGCTATTTTTACAAAATTAGTTTAGAAACTACTCCTTATACCAAAATGTACGAGAAAGTAAGTGTTGGGACTGGGGGGAGGGGGTCACATAATGACTTACTACTTTTTTGTCTTAGTTCTCAACGTGGACAGGGATATGATGGAGGGCGTCCCCTTAGAGATGTTATTAAGTGATCTCCTTATGAAAACAGTCATGGCCGTGTAAAGTACAGCATAGATGATATAGTCAATAATATTTTAATAACTAGATATGGTGTCCAACACGGGGTGATCACTGCGTAAGTTCTATAATGCCACATTGCTAAGTTGTGCATCCAAAGCTGATATGATATTGTATGTCAACTGTACAATAATTTAATTTTTTTAAATTAATAAAGCATTATACAATATGCTTTACAAAAGCAAAACTAATATGTTTTTAAATTAATGAATATGTAATAGGCAGTTAGACATGAGCAGGGCAAAGACAATGGTCCAGGTACTGAAAGAAGGTCATGAGGGCAGGAAGCCCCAGGTGCCTAGCAAGGGGCAAAATTGGGAAAACAAGGATCTCGCCCCAGGGTGACCTCTCTTTCCTGGCGTTTCATTGGTCATGCGGTTTAGATTCCTGACCTTTCCTCCATAAAGATAACATCTAGGCCTCAGTTGTATTTCAGCTCCAGGCCCAGAAAAGCAGCGAAACCAGACCAGCGATGCTGTGGCTGCCTCAGGACCAGCTGCACTGACTGAAGACCCCCTGCCCTGGTGACCACCAATCACTGGAGACCACAACCCTGAAAGAGCCCACCTGATATTCTATTGAGACCCTCCTTTGAGCCCTCCCCTAAGATTCCCCACCTGCAAGAGAGAGATAAATACCCTCAACACAAAGGACCCAATGTGCACTCTTCCTCTGGGGAGGATGCCCTTGCCATTCCCTTCCCCCTCTCCTTCCCCCACAGGCATATATCTCCTAAACTCCAAGGGACCCCAAGAGACTTGCAACCAAGGGAGCAATGGACAGTGGCAGCTTATCCAGGAATAACCCCTGAACCTGTCTCCAAGGCCCCCTTTCCTCTGACTTCTCAGTGAGCCAAAGCAGCCCCACCAGGCTCTCCTGTAGCTTCTTCTATGCCTTTCCTTGTCTCACTGTCCTAAGTGTGTTTTTGCTGCAGCCAATAAATTCTTGCCTGCTTTTCTACACTTTATCTCTTGATTGAAATCTTTCCTTCAAGAAGACAAGACTGAGGTCTCGTAGTCTGGCAGACAACAAATGGACTTTGAAAAATCCCATTACGCAATGTAAAATTAAACTTTTAGATAGTTGACCTGATATTATTAATCTAATCAGCAGCTGCCTTCCATTAATGTGAGAGAGACACATCTACTGCTTGCATCCTGCACGCGCCCCAAGGGGATTGAGCCTGCAACCAAGGCTTGTGCCAGCTAGAATCAAACCTGGGACCCTTTTGTCCTTGGGCCAGTGCTCTAACCACTGAGCAAAAGTGGCTGGGGCTGTAGTTTTTATTTTAAATGAAGTAAATCTGTCTGTCTTGGAGTGGCTCGATCGGTTGAACTTTGTGCACTGAAGGTTGCCGGTTCAACTCACAGTCAGTGCACATACCTGGGTTGCTGGTTTGAAAGCTGGGTTGTGTGCTTGATTCCCGCTTGGAGTGCATACTGAAAGCAACCAATCCACGTTCTCTCTCTGTCTCTCTTTCTCACTCTCTGTCTCTCTCTCTTTTTCTGTCTCTCTCTTCCTCTCTCTAAGCATGTCTTTGGGCAAAGATTAAAAATAAATGAAATACATCCTACCATGATTTTTTCAAAGTTCTTCTTTTCTCTGCATTCTCTCTTGTAAATTATGTTAGTTTGAAATGTGCTGGGCCCATGACTTTCTGCCTAGGTCTAAATAAAGGCTGTTGCTGCTTTCAGCAAGATTGAATAATTCTTATCCAGATACAACCCATAAAGTACACTCATCCCAAAGTTCACAGAGATCCTGTGACTACACGTTATTGCTAAACTCTTTTCATGGCTAAATACTAGGTGACACTTATAGGGTGCTTACTCTGTCCTAGATAGTGTGCTAAGTGTTTCAGATATGTTAACTCATTTTGCTTTTACAACAGCCTTAGGAGCTACTTAGAATTAGAATCTCCAGTAAATAATGAATAAACTGAGGCCCAGAGAGACTGGGGACCTTGTCCATGGCTCTGCACCTGGAAGTGACAGAGCCAGAAATTTAAATTTGCTCGACTATATAAATTCCATCTCACCACGATTGTCCTGAAACCTGGGCAGTGCAGGTTTCACCACCACACTCGTTTTGGGGTTATTAAGGGTTGTAGGCCATCAGAACATGCCTCCCCAAAATAGGCCGCTTTGGCATATAGATTATTTTGAGCTGAAGACAATTGAAAAGCAGCAGATGCCCAACAAAGCTCTCTGCCCTCCCCTGTCTGCTGGAAAGCAGGCTATTGATCCCCACCTTTAGAGTGAGCCAGCAAGGGCATGAGCTGGACTCCTAACCACTGAGGACCCTTTGGACTCCTACCAGCCCAGAGATGGCAGGAGGAATCACCTCCATCCCAAACCTGAAAAAACAACCCTGTTCTTCCACGATGTCTTCCCCACACATTCACCTTCCTAAGTTTGCTGCCTCTAAAGCCTGAACACCCTGGCCTGAGCCTTGTCCCTTCTTGACAGATTTATTGTTTGTTAATGTGGGGAGGGGACAATTTCCCCTTCCCTCCTCTGGTTGTTTTGGCTGGTTGAATAATTAAAAACACATAAGACTGATTAATAAGAGAAAGTAAAATTTAATTTCTTGTACATGGGAACCCCACATACGTGAGCAAGTCAGAGACCCCCACATAAGGTACAGATGGCACCCCGAGCTGAGGATGAGGTAAGGGGGCCTGACACTTCAGTGGGGAGGAAGGTCATTGCAGGACAATAAAAGCAGATGTTTAGTAATTAGTAGTTTGTCCTGCCGTATAGATAGGTCATAAAACAGTATTTCTGGTAATGATTCATTATAGGCAATGAAACTGGACACAAAGTGTCCAGGCTGCCTGTTGCTACTTCAGCCAATTAAGCAGAGACAAGGTTGAATCGAATATGAGCATTTATACCATTTTTGCTGGCAAATGGGAGAGCAGTGGGATTCGTCCACATAAAATCTGCTCTGCCCTTCCCTTATTACCTGGCTGGTTTATAGGGCTCCATGCAAGGGGTAAGGGGGTGGGGTGGGGATGGCTGCAGGGTCTGTGGTCCCTGTGTCTCCTTCCAGGATCTTGAAGTCACATAAACAAGGTAGTTAATTTTCAGTGATGTTAAAACCCAGTCCTTCCAGTTCCTGGGACCTGAGAATGGTCGGCATTCCTGCGGGGGTGGTGTCAGGCTCCAGGCACAGCAACCAAATCAGAGCACATCTTGTCCTTTGTTTCTTTTCTGAGCAGTGGACCCATCCAGGCCCTAAGGTGTCTCATCTTTTTACAGCTGTTTCTCTTCTTGCAGCACATCCTCCAGTTCCCCAGGGTCTGTAGGGAAACTTCTTATCTATAGTTAGTAAGGGGAATAATCATTAGACAGCGATGGTCCTATTCCTATTAGGTGCCCTCCCCCATTTCAAAATCACGGTCAGGGCATGATCAACATCTCTGCCCCAACAGCAAGACTCCCAATTTAGATCCTTCCAAGTTGTTAAGGGGGGAACAGAAGTTTTTCTTGAGCCCAGAGGGCTTGGTTGCCTTTAGCTCAAGATAATGCACATACCAAAGGCACACCCCCGAGTTTCCCCAAGACTGTGTGTGGTGCACAGATTAATAAATTGATTGTCTCTTAATCTTGTCACTCTAATTTGTACCTGGAGAAGGTAGGAGGGAAGAGGGAATGGGTTTTTTCTTCCCCTATTGTAGGGGAATACCTTTCCCTCGTGGTGGGTTGGATGCCCTCATCACTGTCCTGGAGCCAAGCTTGGTGACTCAGAATACAAAAGTGAAGCCACAGAAAGGAGGCAGCATTGCCCGGCCTGCCAGAGCCTCAGGAAGCCACAGTGGTGGGGCTTTCCTTCCACATTCTGGAAGAACAGGGTTTATTTATTCACCGAATCAAAAAAATTTTTTTGAGCACCTATGTGCCAGCAGTCAGCTAGGCACTGGGATTAAACAAAACAATAAAACGAATTCTCCTACGATCTGAAGTGGAGGGAGTGAGGAAAGAGGAAGGAAAGCTTCTCCTTCCCCCCATGCTGTACCCCAGGCCTCCCATTCTCCATTCCCTCAGGGCCCTGGGAGTGTTTGCTTCCCACCTTCGCTCCCAGACCACAGGCTCCTCAAGAGTGGGGGCAGGTCCTTAGCATCTTCTCTGAGTCTGTTTGAGGCCTACAGAGACCTACCCTTAGGGCTTAGTATGCAGATCACTCCAACACTGTGGGGACAACAGGACCTTCAGGTGGAAACCGAGGGGTACAGCAGTGCATGTGGGCCTGCCCCTGGCTCGCCTCACTTCCTTGAAATTTCTCTGGCTAGTTTGTCCCTGAGAGCAGATTATAGTTGTACTTGCAAAAAAATGAATGGAGCAAACACTTGATGGTTCACATCTCTGGATGGAGAGGAGGGACAGGTCCCCACTCCACCTGGTGGACTGTCTTCTCTCATCTGGAAATGCACTTTTCCTGCCTTGTCCATTCCCATAATTAAACGCGTGCATGCACGTGCACACACACACACACACACACACACACACCTGTTGATAGGGGCACTTATAATGTCTGAAGATTGAGCACCTGAATTAATCTGAAATATAATTACATTACTTATAAAATTGTAGAACACATATACTTATGCGAGCAGGGATTTAAGTTTCTTTTTTCCTTAGGCTTCTTTTTCCTAGGCCTTTTCACCCTGCACTCCCCTTGATCCCCGATGAAGCAATTAAGGAGGTGACACAGCTTGAACAATGAGTCAAGATAGGACCTCACTGAGACATCCCCAGGCCAGGCGACTAAGAACAAAAGAATGACGGCTGCGGACTCCCAGGACTGCACGTAGCCGCATTCCGTTCCCAGCCTCAGTTGGCCCCGTAGAACCCGACCCCTCAGGCCCCTCCTGAAGACAGGTTTTGGATGCCCGTGTGGCCGCCTTCTCAATAAACGCTTTATGGGATTCAGCCCTGCCTCCGTTGAATTGGACACGGCGACAGGCAGTGGAGCCCCACCGGGGTTTCCCCGGCAACACTGGCCCAGTTTAAATCTGTGGTTTACAAAGGCTCTCTCCTTAAAAAAACACTAGTCAGCCTCCTTACCCTTGGCCTGCTGGAGACAATCTTTGCAGAGAACCCTACTAAGTCTGTGTGGACAAAAAAGGGACCACATGCTAAACCTGGCAAGCTCAGGGGAGGCCTGCATGGTGGCCTTGCAAACCGAGACCTAAAATAACCACAAGGGATGGTCTGAAATGAAAACTTTTGAAAACATAAGCAGTTTAAGGCTGATAGCCATGTCCTGAGGCAGTATTTTTCCTTCACAAAGGTTAATGTACCCTTAACTAAGCCTGTCCGTTGTCTTCTGCATCTGAGATAACATACAGGATGAACACGGGCCTTTGCTAAACGAAGTGCTTTCCCCCTTGCTGGTCCCCAGTGCACCGGGACAGGGGCCAGGCCTCCTCTGGTGATTGGTACCTCGCTAGCTGTTGACTGTCGCCTCTCCCGTTCCTGCCTGAGGAAAAGAAGTGTGCGCCTAGCGTTTTACGTCTCATCCCATCCCAGTTTCTTCGCTCTGCTTTCTCCCGCCTCCCTAATCTGTCACCAGTGGATTTCGTGTAGCCCACTTACATCTCCCCCTCTGACTTAATCTATAAAGCAGGGTGCAAAACTGCCATTCTCCGGAGCATTATCTCAGTGCGTTGAGGTTTTGGCTTCCCAGAAATTGTCCACAGTTTGGTTCAAATAGATTCACAAAAATTCTTCACAGGTTCGACCGATTTCTTACGTTGACATCAGTTTAGCCAGTTTTCCCCACTCTTGACATCTGGCCAAATTCCTTGCCCGCCACCTGCCGTCTCGCCGCCCTCACCGGGTTCACGGGAGGTGTTCAGCCGGAGCCCACCCCCCTCCGAGTCCCCTCTCTCAGTGGCTCTCCACCCACCAGCCCCTCCTGCTCCGTGGCCATCGCCCCCAGCCCACTTGGCTGCGTTTGGAGTGGGCTAATCTCTTGCCCCTATTGCAATTTGTAGTCTTTAATTAAGTCCTTACTGTTCGAACAAGTGTCAGAAAAATTTTCTTTGCTTCTTTGAGAAGGAAACAGAAGTAGCCTAGCGCGCGCTTCTTGTTTCGTTCCTACAAGTAACCCGACTGCAGCCAGTGCGCCTGCGAGGAAGCACCGACTGGGGCCCAAGCCCAGGCAGTGGTCTGGGGGACGCAAAGCAGGGCCATTTATGACCAAGGGAAGGGCAGCAATTACATCAGCAGGAAGAAGGCATTTCTACTGGTGCAGATAACAGTGATGTTAATTCTAAAGAAGGTTTTTAATCTTCAGCCTGGGCAGTCATGGTGTCTGCTTTCTTGTCATCTCTGGAAACAGTTATTTGGAATACAATCTTGCTTTCTGCCCAGTCCAAAGGTAATTTTGCCCAAGTTTGAGAAGAAAGGCATACAAGGCAGTTCCTCTGGGATGTCAGGTCTGACTCCATTTAAAAGTGGCTTCATCTGTATTATTTTTCTTAGAGCTTACATGGAGAGAATATGTTATCTCTACAGCTAAAAAAATTTGGAGTTCTAGGGAAAAAAATCCTCTAGATATCAAATAAGATTTATAGAAAAAATTTACCCAAGTGTTAATGTAATTCAACAGTTTACATTATGGTTTTTAAAAGTTCTATATAAAACCCAGAATAGAACATTTAAAATTAACATTTTTAGACCACCTTCCAGGACTGTGATTTCTTCTTGACCTGGAACCCAACTGTCAAGGTTAATTAAGAGAAAGGGAAGTAGTTGGGGAGTGGGGAGGGGCAGTGGCCACTAAAACCACAGGGTTCACTAGGGAAACAGCTATAAATTATAAATGCAGATCAGTTAAAAATTCAGCCAAACAAAATACACTCAAGCATTTAGATTTTTTCTTTTCTCTGGGTACTAGTGAATGTGTAGTTATGATAGTGGGGAAGGGCACGTAATGAGAATAGAGCCACAGATGTTAAATAATTATTCACCTTACTAACTATAGATACGTTTTCTTACAGACCCTGGGAAACTGAAGGATGAAACAAGGCTGTAGAAAGATAAGGTGCTCTAGTGGGT
This sequence comes from Miniopterus schreibersii, assembly GCF_964146895.1. Lineage (NCBI taxonomy): Eukaryota > Metazoa > Chordata > Mammalia > Chiroptera > Miniopteridae > Miniopterus > Miniopterus schreibersii. The sequence goes on along the minus strand of NC_138111.1, from coordinate 68,432,440 downwards.
CCATTATTCAGAAAAGAAATACATTTTGAGAACAGATCAAGGACAGGACATGCTTTGATTTGGTTGCTGTGCTGGGACCCTGACCGCCTCCGGGAGTTTGCCTCAGGAACCCTGACCACTCTTTGGTCTCAGGAAGGGCTGAGCTGCTTGTAACATCATAGAAGATTAGCCGCCTGGTTATCAGACTTTGAGCTCCTGAAGGCGGCCTGCAGACCCTCCCCTCCCATTTCCCTGTATGCCTGCAGCTGCGGCTGCACCTAGCTGTCTTCTCCCTCACTGGTATATAATCAGCCAGCTGGGGAGGGGGTCAGAGCAGAATTTCCAGGGTGATTAACTCCCATTTTGCTGGCAATAATGGAATAAACATTCACATATGACTCAACCCTGTGTCTACTTAATTTGGCTCAAGTAGTGACAGGTGGCCCCGGACCCCTTGTGTCCGGTTTCAGTTACTGGGGGAAATATCAAGATTATCCCTTTTCTTCCAGGTGTGTAGAGCTTGCGGCAGGACACCACCGTGAGCCCTCCAGAATGTGCCTCTTTGGCCCTGGGCGATTTTGAGAAGCGGCAGGTGAAGTCCCCCTTCGGGAGGGACGTTTGTGTTTATAAAGGATGTCTCCATGTGTAGGTGTCTCCCTCTCTGGACCGGGAAGAGGAGGGTGACTAAGTCAGGAGAGAATCTGCTTGACCACCTTACCCTTGCTTACCTGGCTCTTCCTGGTCACCCCCCATAACTGGTCTCCTCTCCCCCCAGTACCTTTCTTTTCTTTTTAGCTGAAGATGATATTTAAGGTGGTGGCTTGGGCCTTCTGGGGAGTTACTCAGTTTCCCTGTGTCCCTCCTATGTATATATGAGATGTACATGTTGATAAACCTCTGTTTGTTTTTCTCTTGTCAATCTCTTTTATTACAGGGGCTGGGGGGTGCCTCAGCCAAGAACCCAGAGGGTAAAGGAAAAATTATCTTTCCCTACACTGCTAAGCATGGATTTAAAGTTCCCAAGTCAGTTGCTATATTAGCTTTTCCAGGCCCAAGTTTCTGATCTCAAAAATGAAAGAGGAAGGTAACAGCTCAAAGGTGTGTGCGCCCATGACTTGTGAGATTTGCGGTTCAACAGTCTTTTTAATTAGGGTGGTTAAGAATTCTTTTATCCCCTGTTCCCACAGAACGAGTGATCCTGGCTGGCTGTCAAGAATAAAGGGCCACATTCCTCCTCTGGTCTTCAGGAGGGGTCCCATCGGGGAGCAGATGGTAGGGGTTAGCACCTCTCTCCCTGACGGCCGAGGGACTCTGGCTTCAGCTGCAAAGGGCAGGGGGATTTGTCACCTGCTCCTGGGCACTGATACCCACAAGTTGATTGACTTCAGGCAGCTGACTTCCCAGGGGCCGGAGCACATGGATCTGCAGTGAGAGCTTTGCCTTCGCGCCTCATCTGCTGGGGCGCCACCCATCCACCTTCCTCTCGGTCTGGGATGGCGGAAGGTGCCTTGGGGTGGGGGCAGCCGGGTTGTTGGTCTTCACTCCTCCTGTGGGAGGCTCCTTTTTCCTTTGTTGGGCCTTCAGGGTAGCGATGCTTTTGCTGTGTGGTGTTCGGTTTGGTATAAGTTATAATAATCTACTATAGGAGTCTATTCCTATCACCAAACCAGTATTTGTGAAGAGACTGCTCTACAAAAGTCTCCCACAGGCTTCCGCTGGGGACATGAAACAGTCACATGTGGGACAGGAATGCATGTCAGGGTGTGCCCTTGGCTGCACCTGCACCTAACCCTGCATGAAGTGGCTCACATCGCCAGGGCCATGAGAAGGAGGAGAGGGCTGGCAGGACCGGTGGAGAGCCGCTGCGCTCCGCGGCCGAGGGCTCTGCTCCTGCCTTCCCTCGGACCCAGGCAGTGGTGGGTCCACAGCGGACACAGCCCGGAGTGTGCACCCTGCCCAGGAGCATACCCAGATGTCAAACCAACAATTCCCACTCGCATCTGTGTTCCCGCCACCAGCTGCAAGGGGCACACTGCCACGTGCCAGCTGGTCAGAACCTGGTCTTTGGCTTTGGTCATTCATTTTTCATAATAGCCTGGTTTTAGTTTTTAAATTGTAGTGAAATACACATAACATAAATCTGCCATCTTAACCACTTGTAAGTGTGCAGTTCGGTGGCATTAAGTACACTCATTCACACCGCTGTGCCCCCGTCGCCACCCTTAACCTCTAGAACCATTCCTCTTGCAAAACTGAAACTTTCCCCATTAAACACGAACTTTCCATTTAGCCAGGATTATTTTATGGTGAAAATCTTCTGAAATCTCTCCAAGTTCGTTAGAGACTGTCTAACTTATATGTTGTCTCCCAGTCATTTTTTCCTACCCCTGCCCGACCATTTGTTATGTTGATACTGGACACAAGGGGTTTGAGGCTTCCTGTTACCACTTGAGCCAAATTAAGCAGACACAGGGTTGAGTCATATATGAGCATTTATTCCAGTAATGCCGGCAGTATGGGGAGAGCAGTCGATCACCCTGGAAATTCTGCTCTGAACCCCTCCCCAGCTGGCTGATTACACACCAGTGAGGGAGAAGATAGGTACTTGCAGCTGCGAGCTACAAGTGTAAAGGGAAATGGGAGGGGAGGGTCTGCAGGCCGCCTTCAGGAGCTCACAGTCCGATAACCAGGCGGCTAATCTATGATGTTACAAACAGCTCAGCCCGTTCCTGAGACCAAAGAGTGGTCAGGGTTCCTGAGGCAAACTCCCAGGGGCGGGTCAGGGTCCCAGCACAGCAACCAAATCAAAGCATGTCCTGTCCTTGGTCTGTTCTCAAAATGTATTTCTCTTCTGAGTAATGGACCCACCGAGGCACCTTATCTTTCTACAGCCTTGTTTCATCCTTCAGTTTCCCAGGGTCTGTAAGAAAACCTCTTCTCTACAGTTGTGAGTAATTATTAAACGTCTCTGGCTCTGTTCTCATTACGTGCCCTTCCCCACTATCAGTGTGAGTGTTGCTCTGGGTAACCATGGTTCTTTTTTCTGCACAGTGACTGTGGATGTTCGTAACAGGAGAGCTCAGTGGCCAATGAACTTTTTGCTGCCGGTTTGGATGGAGGTCATGCCCCCCGGGGATCTTTCCATTGAGCTCAGGGGCCTATTCATTGACCAGCAGACTTCACTTCAGGGTGTATTGGCAAGGAGCTGGGAAGAAGATGCCGTTGCTCCAGGCTTGAGGTCTCAGAGAGGTGGGAGGTGGCATGTGCCATTGGTCTGTGCTGAACTGGAATTTTGTTCTTATTTTTAACTACTATATCTTTTTCCATAGTGTCTCGGTGCCACAGTTTATTTAAACACCCCTTCTGATAGACATTTAAGGTTTCCATGTTTTATTATGATGAACAAACTTTCATAAACATCACATACATGCATGAGTTCTTGTCGAGGACAGCCTTTTAGAAATATAATTCTATATAAAGTATACGGACACCCTAAATTTTGACAGATGCTTCCAAATAGTTCTTCTAAAAATTCAAAACCAATGTCCTACCAAAAATGGATGCAGATACTTACACAAGCATCTCCCTGCATTGGATATTATTAATCTTTAATATTTGTGCCCATCTAATTAGCTGAAATGATATCTCACTATTTTATTACATTTCCATGTTGTTCAAGGGTGATCTGTACTAAAAGAAACCAAGAAAGAATTTTTATGACTGCTGGTGGGAAAGTGCTGTTATAGACTGGATCTCTGTGTCTCCCCAACATTCATGTGTTGAAATCCTAACTTCTAAGGTGGTGGTTTTTATTAACCATTTGCATGTTTCGTTATCTAAATGGTCTACTCTTACTATTTGTACATCCCCCCCCCCCCCCCGCTGGGTTATTGTACTTTTCTTTTTATGTTAAAATTTTTTGTGTGTGCATTATTTGCTTAACTTTTTCATGGTGTCTTGCTATATAGAACTTTAAATGTTAATACAGCCAAATCTATCAATTTAATTTCTTTATAGCTTCACTATTTCATGCCTTAGTCAGGACTTTGTCTTAGTCTGTTTGAGCCACTATAACAAAACACCACAGACCAGGTGGCTTATAAACAACAGAAATTTATTTCTTACAGTCCTGGGGCCTGAAAGTTCAAGATCAAAGCCCCACCAGATTTGGTGCCTGGAGAGGGCCCACTTCCTGCTTACTAGACAGCCCTCGATCTCCTCCCTGTGTCTCACAGGCAGGAGGAGGGGAACTCTTGGGAGGGGGGAGTTCCTTTTATTAGGGCACAAATCCTACTCATGGGGGCTCCACTCTCATGACCTAATTACCTCCCAAAGGCCCCACCTCCAAAACCCATCACATTAGAAGTTAGGATTTCAACATAAATTTTTTTGGTTGTTTTGTTAATCCTCACCTGAGGATATATTTCCATTGCCTTTCAGAAAGAGTGGAAGGGAGGGAGGGAGGGAGAGAAACATGAATGTGAGAGAGACACATCCAATGTTAGCCTCCCTCACCAGGACGGGGCTGTGGGGAGAGCAAACTGGAAATCCAGGTAGCTGCCCTTGACTCGGAATCGAACCTGTGACCCTTTGGTTTGCAGACCTACGCTGTAACCACTGAGCAACACTGGCCAGGGCTCAACATCCTGTTCTAGTTATGCATTTATATGTAAATACATATAAATGTATTTATACATTTACTCTCTGTAGGATGCATTTTCTTCCCTGCATCTAAGGAGCTTATAATTTTGGAAATTAAGTCAGGCCTTAAAGACATAAAACAGTGGAGGTTCATCCCGTGGTGGCAGAACAGGGCATCACCAAATGTCACAGCAAAGATACTACCTTGAATGGACCCTGCAACCCTGTGCCTGGGGGCAGTGCCTGGCCAATTGTCCTGGCAGCTCTGTGCATGGGTGGGATGGAGGTGTGGGGGGTATTGACTGTTCTGTACCCAGGTCTTTTTACAGTGCTTGGTTTTCAGCCCTCCTCTCCTACCCCTAACTGTTGAGCCCTGGGCTCACCCCACAACCCCACAACCTGTTCTAGCTGTGGTGTCCTCTGCTCTTTCCTCCATCACTGCTCCCCGTCTGCATTCAGTGCTCCAGAAATGCGCTGGGATCTTCCTCGGCACTTGTCTATCCGTCAGCATAGCGCATCCTACCAATGTCTGCTGTCAGGTGCGTATCGCACCTGTCCTTTCCCTTCACTTCTGCTCACTGGTGCCTACAGGTGACCCCCAGAGCACAGCACAGCAAACACGGAGATCCAAGGACACCAGTGAGCCAAGGGTGAGGCAGGAAGGTTCTGGTGCAAGTTCTGGTCACAAATGCACACTTTTACCACGTAGAATTGTTTTACACGTTTGAATGTTGATGGGATGGGCATACGCTTGAGGCAAGGAGAGAAAGGTGTTGGTCTGGCTACCAGGCGCATGGCATGGCCACTTACTGAGATGGAAGAGAGGGAGAAAGGCAGGAACAGGGGCAAACTTGGGGGCACACCTCTCAGTATGTTATGTTTGAGAAACCTGTAATTGTTGTAGGGGTTCAGAATATGTCACCCCGAGTTATGCCACTTTAGAATATCGATTATTTTCAATTAAAGGTCCTTGAGAAAGTTTGTGCAAGGTCACTCTGACCTTTTCCTGTCCCCCTGAAAGCAGGAAACAGCTCTCCCATATGAAAGGTGCCCTCCCTGCACAGGAGGGAGAGACGACTTTATCAACAGAGACAGGGAATTTAGGCTTAAAGGCTGTATCAACAAACCTGGTTACTCCTCACTGATTTACTGCCCCATACACCTGTCAATTCTTCACACATTTATTGTTTCTTTGTCTAAAAGGTATCAAAGCTGCCTGCTTTGGTAACTTCTTTGAGTTTCATATTTTTATAGGGCTCCCATAAGTACAAAATTAAATTGGTTTTCTCCTGTTAATCTGTCTTTAAAGTTTTTTATTATTGATTGATTTTGAGAGCGAGAGACAGCGATTTGTTGCTCCACTTATTGATGCATCATTGGCTGCTTCTTGAAGGTGCCCTGACTGGGGATTGAACCCACAACCTTGGCATATTGGGACGATGCTCTAACCAACCGAGCTACCCAGCCAAAGCTCCTGCCAGTCTGTCTTATGTGAATTTAATTGTTAGACCAGCCAGAGAACCTAGATAGGAAGAGAAAAGTTTTCCTGCCCTAAGTTCACACAGTTGCGTGGCAGCTCCTTGCACTCCTGGGCGTTCCAGGCTGCAGAGCACTTTCTAGCTTTCTGGGAGCCAGAACCCCATGAATAATGACAACTTTTTCACTTACTCCAAACAGTGTTTACCACAGGCAGAATTTTAAACAGCTTTAGAAATCAATCAAAGAAATAGAACAACTACCTGTAAACCTCAATTTCATTAGTCAGTTAATGAAAAGAGTACTTGCTCAGAGAGAAATAAGTCAAAGGTCATGATTTTCCTTGCAGTAGGGCTATAGGTGAAGCATCACTATCTGATTAAAGTGCTCCCTTGGGCAGGCATGTTCCCCCTATTCCCACTTTGCTGAGAGTTTTTATCAGAAATGGGTGCTGGATTTTGTCAAATCCTTTTTCTGCATCTATTCATATGATCATGTGGTTTTTGTCCTTCACTTTGTTTCTGTGATGTATCACATTTATTGACTTGCAGATATTGTACCAGCCTTGCATCCCCAGAATAAATCCCACTCGGTCGTAGTGTATGATCTTTTTAATGTATTGCTGGATCTGATTTGCTAGTATTTTGTTGAGGATTTTAGCATCTGTGTTCATCAGGGAGATTGGCCTGTAATTTTCTTTCTTTGTCGTGTCTTCATCTGGTTTTGGGATTAGGGTGATGCTGGCCTCATAAAAGGAGCTTCGGAGTCTTCCCTCCTCCTGAATATTTTGGAAATGTTTGCAGAGGATAGGTGTTAGTTCTTCTTTGAATGTTTGGTAAAACTCGCCTGTAAATCCATCTGGTCTGAGACTTTTGTTTGCTGGGAGTGTTTTGGTTTCTGTTTCAATTTCATTAGTTGTTACCGGCCTATTCAGGTTTTCTGACTCTCCCTGACTGAGCTTTGGAAGGTTGTGTGCTTCTAGGAATTTGTCCATTTCACTCAGGTTGTCCAGTTTGTTGGCATATAGTTGCTCATAGTATTTTCTTACAATCCTTTGTATTCCTGTTGGGTCAGTTGTTACCTCACCTCTTTCATTTCTGATTTTATTCATCTGTACCCTCTCTCTCTCTTTTTTTATCCTCACCTGAGGATATTTTTTTTTCAGTTGCTCTTCAGAGAGAGTAGAAGGGCAAGAGAGGGAGAGAGAGAGAAAGAGAAACATCCATGTGAGAGAGACACATCGATTGGTTGCCTTCCCCACACGGCCCTGAGCCTGCAACTGAGGTACGTGCTCTTGTTTGGAATCTAACCCAGGACCCTTCAGTCCGCAGGCTGATTCTCTATCCACTGAGCCAAACTGGCTAAGGCTTTCCTTCTTTCTTGATGAGTCTGGCTCATTGTTTATTTGAGCTTTTTCTTGTTTTTTGTGGTAGGCCTGTAATGCTATGAACTTCTTCTTCAGGACTGTTTTGCTGTGTCTCATAGATTTTGGGCTGTTGTGTGTTCATTTTCATTTGTTTCCAGGTAGATTTTGATTTCTTCTTTGATCTCATTGGTAACCCATTCATTATTTCTAGCCTCCATGTGTTTGAATATTTGTCAGTCTTTTTATTATAGTTGATTTCTAGTTTCACACTGCTGTGATCTGAGAAAATTCTTAGAATGATTTAAATCTTCTTGAACCTGTAAAGACTTACTTTTTTGTCCTAACATATGGCCTATCTTTGAGAATGTCCCATGTGTACTTGAGAAGAATACATATTCTGCAGCTCTGGAATGAAATGTTCTGTAAATATAAATTAAATCCATCTGATTTTGTGTGTCATTTAAGGTCATCATTTTCTTGTTGTTATTTTTTTCCCTGGAAGATATATTCAGTGTTGTCAGTAGGGTGTTAAAGTCCCCTACTATGACTGTATTGCTGTCTTTCTCGCCCTTAAAGTCTTTAATATGTTTAGGTGCTCCTATATTGGGTGCATATATGTTTACCAGGGTTATATCCTTTTGTTGGATCGATCCCTTTAGTATTATGTAGTGGCCTTCTTTGTCTCTTGTTATGGCCTGTGTTTTGAAGTGTTTGGCATTGGTACAAGAGCTGGAGGGGCAGCTTTCTCCCAGGCAGAAGTGCTGGCAGAGACCATTGTTCTTTTTCTGAGCCCTCCCTCCACAAAGCTGGCAAGCAGTGGCCCCAGATAGAATGCAGGTGGTGGCTGACCTTCCCCTGAACTTTCCAGGAAGCCCCAGAGCCAGAGCACCCAGTGGACAGCTTCAGACCACATCAAAGCACCATCCAACCACCTCCACAAGCAACACACTCAAGGAGTGGATTCAGCGGGCACCAGAGCCTCACTGAAGTACATTGTGCTTCACGGGGTGGGCCTCTGCACAGCTAAATCTCCATGGTGGTTGCAGCCAGTTTTTGCAGCCAATCTGCCTGGAGGTTAATCACTCCCACTGATGCGCCAACAGCAATCAAGGTTCAACTACAACAGGAGGGTATACACAACCCACCGGGGGGTTGTCACACCTCTAGTATCCAGTTTGGGTGATGGCGAATGCTGTGCCACTGGACCCTACAGAACACCTACTACATAAGGCCACTCTATTAAACTTGGGTGACATAGCACTTCTACATAATACATAGAAACAAACATCCAAGGAAGCTGCCAAAATAAGAAGACAAAGAAACATGTGCCAAATGAAAGAACAGTAAAAAACTCCCCCAAAAGAGCTAAACAAAGTGGAGACAAGCAATCCACTAGATGCAGAGTTCAAAATAGTTGTTATAAAGATGCTCAAGGAACTTAGGAGAAGAGTAGATGAACTTAGTAAGAACTTTGACAAAAAAATAGGAAACATAAAAACAAAAGTAGAAACCATAAAAGAGAACCAGTCAGAAATAAAGAATACATTACAGGAAATCAATGGTGGAGTAAATGAAGTAGAGGATCAAATCAGAGATTTGAAAGGCAAGGAAGCAGAAAACATCCAATCAGAAGAGGAAAAAAAAAAAAAAAAAAAAGAGTCCAAAAAGATGAGGGTAGTACAAGGAGCCTCTGGGACAACTTCAATTGAACCAAAATTAACATCATGGGGGTAACAGAAGGAGAAGAGGGAGAGAAAGCAATTGAAGACCTATGTGAAAAAATAATGACAGAAAACTTCCCTGAGTTGGTGAAGGAACTAGACATATAGGTCCAGGAAGCACTAAGACTCCCAAACAAGATGAACACAAAGAGGCCCATAAATCATTATTAAAATGCCAAAGATTAAAGACGAAGAGAGAATCTTAAAAACAGCAAGAGAAAAGCTGTTAGTTACCTACAAGAGAGCTCCCTCCCACAAGACTGTCAGATGATTTCTCGACAGAAACTTTGCAGGCTAGAAGGGACTGGCAAAAAATATTCAAAGTGATGAAAAGCAAGGACTTACAACCAAGATTACTCTACCCAGCAAAGCTATAATTTAGAATGAAAAGAGAAATGAAAACAAGACAAAAAAAGCTAAAGGAGTTCCTTGCCACCAAACCAGTATTATATAAAATGTTAAAGGGTCTTCTTTAAAAATAAAGAAAAGAAAAAAATTAAAAATGTGAAAAATAACATGGCAATAAATATATATCTATCAATAATTGAATCTAAAAACCAAAATAAACAAACAAGCAGAGCAGAAACAGATTCATAGACACAGAGAACATTGCATCCCTGGAATAAACCCCACTTGATCAAGGTATATGATCTTTTCAATGTATTGCTGGATCCAATTTGCTAATATTTTGCTGAGGATTTTAACATCTATTTTCATCAGGGATGTTGGCCTTTAATTTTCTTTCACTGTAATGTCTTTTTCTGCTTTTGGAATTAGGATAATGCTGGCCTTGTAAAATGAGCTCGGGAATCTTCCCTTGCCTTAAATTGTTTGGAGTTGTTTGAGAAGGATAGTTGATAGTTTTTTAATGTTTGGTAAAATTCACCTGTGAAGCCAACTGGTCCAGGACATTTGTTTCCTGGGAGTTTTTTTATTCCTGCTTTTATTTTATTAGTTGTAATTGGTTTATTCAGATTTTCTGATTCTTCTTGCGTCATTTTTTACGAGACCGACGCCTTACCACTTGGCCACTGCGCCTGCTCTTGCGTCATTTTTTAAAGATTGTATGTTTCTAGGAATTTATCCACTTTGCCCAGGTTGTCCAATTTTTCCCCCCACATTTCCTTACAATCTTTTGTATTTCTGTGGTGTCAGTTGTTACTTCTCTTCTTTCATTTCTGATTTTATTTATTTGGGTCTTCTCTATGTGTTTCTTTATGTGTCTGTTTAAAAGTTTGTAAATCTTGTTTATCTTTTCAAAGATTCAGCTCTTTGTTTTATTGATCTTTTTCAGTTTTTTCTTAATCTCTATCTCATTTATATCTATTCTAATTATTTCCTTCCTTCTACTTATTCTGGGCTTTGTTTGTTGTTCTTTCTCTAGTTTTTTTTTTTTTTTTTTTTTTAACTGTAGGGTTAGATTGATTATTTGAGATTTTTCTTGCTTCTTGAGGAGGCTTGTAATGCTATGTATTTTCCTCTTAGGACTGCTTTTGCCGTGTCCCATAGATTTGGGGTTGTTGTGTGTTCATTTTCATTTGCCTCAAGATAACTTTTGATTTCCTTCTTGATCTCATTGTTGATCCATCCATTGTTTATTTGCATATTATTTAGCCTTCATATGCTTGAGACTTTTTCAGTGTTTTTTATTTTATTGTAATTGATTTCTAGTTTTATACTATTGTGGTCAAAGATGATGCTTGATATGATTTCAGTCTTTCTTAATCTGTTAAGACTTATTTTGTGTCCTAATGTGTGGTCTATCCTAGAAAATATTACATGTGCAGTTGAACAGAATGTATATTCTCATGCTTTGGAATGAAACTCTCTGAAGATATCAATTAAATCCATCTGATCAAATGTGTCATTTAAGGTTGCTGTTGCCTTGTTGATTTTTTGTCTGGAAGATCTACCAGATGTCAATGGGTTGTGAAAATCCTCTACTATGGCAATATTACTGTCAGTCTCTCCCTTTATGTCCACCAAGATTCTCTGAATATATTTAGGTATTTCTGTGTTGGGTACATATATGTTTACAGGGTTATATTCATGTTGGATTGATTTCTTTAGTATTATGCAATGTCCTTCTTTGTCTCTGTTATGGTATTTGTATTTGTCTACTTTGTCTGATATAAATATCGTTATCCAACTTTTTTGTTTGTTTGTTTCTATATGCATGGAGTATCTTTTTTCACCTCTTCACTTTCAGCCTGTGTATCTTTTGTTCTGAGGTCAATCTCTTGTAGGCACCATATATATGGGTCATGTTTTTCTATCCATTCAGCTACCCTATGTCTCTTGATTGGAGCATTTAATCCATTTACATTAAAGGTTTTTATTGATAAGTATTTATTTATTGCCATTTTATTCTTTATACCTATATTTCTCTTTCTATTTTTTCACTTTTTTCTTCTTAAAGAAATCCTTTTAACATTTCTTACAACACTGTTTTGGTGGTAATGAACTCCTTTAGCTTTTTATTTGTCTAGGAAGTTCCTTATTTCTCCTTCAATTTTAAATGATAGCATTGCTAGATAGAGTAGGCTTGGTTGCAGGTCCTTACTTTTCATCACTTTGAGTATTTCATGCCAGTCCCTTCTGGTTTAAAGTGTTTCTGTTGAGAAATCAGCTGATGGACTTATGGGAGCTCCCTTGCAGGTAACTGTTTTTCTCTTGCTGCTGTTAAGATTCTCTCTTTATCTTTAACCTTTTGCATTTTAATTATGATGTGTCTTGGTGTGGACCTCTTTGGGTTTATCTTGTTTGGGACGCTCTGTGCTTTCTGGGCTTTAATGTCTTTTTCCTTCGCCAGGTTAGGAAAATTATTTCTTTAAACTGGTTCTCAATTCCTTGCGTCCTCTCTTCTCCTTCTAACCTTATGATTCAGATGTTGTTACACTTGATGTTGTCCCAGCGGTCCCTTAGACTTCCCTTATTAAAAAAGTATTTTTTCTTTTTGTTGCTCTGCTTGTTTTTCCCCCTGTTATCTTGTCCTCTAAATCACTGGCTCAGTCCTCTGCTTCATCTAACCTGCTGTTGATTCCTTCCAGTGTATTCTTCATTTATGACTGATTCTTTTTATGGATTCTATGTCCTTTTTAAATGCACACTATCTCTTTAAGGTCTCACTGAGATCATCTCTTTTCCCCCTGAGGTCTTTGGACATCCTTTTAACCATTGTTTTAAACTCTGCATTTGATACCTTGGTTGCTTCCATTTCATTTATTTCTTTTTCTGGGGATTTCTCTCGTTCTTTCATTAGGGGCATATTTCTTTGTCTCCCAATTTTGTTTTCTTTTTGTGTTTGTTTCTGTGTTTAGGTAGGTTGGCTATGACAGATGTTTTGTGTATCTGGTCTTGGGTGGCTACCTATCTGGAGCTACCATGCTATTCACTGTTTATGGCTTTGGCTACTGGGCTGGGTGTGCATGGTATGGGCCAATCTGTGTACAAGGGTTGGCTTTCTCTAACTCTGAGACAGGAGCTGTTCAATAAAAGATCCAAGGCTCCCTGAGGCCCACCTCCACCTGTCAGCTACTCCACTCCCCCCTGAGTTTGCCTGGTCTTCCCTCAGATCCTTCTGAAGAAAGACTATAGAACGGGCCCAGGCTGGTTGTGACACACAGACCCTTCCATAAGGCTGGAGCTCAGTAGGGTGGTGTGACCAGTGTTGGGAGGATGGGGCTAGTGGATCTCCTACTTGGGGGCAGTACATTCAGGCACTAAAAGGGGGTGGAGAATGTGGCCCTTACTCCAGAGCCATACTACTCAGTCTTTGCCAGAGTCTTCAATACTAGTTCCCCCAGAGGGAGCACACCACAGATCCAGGTTGGGTGCAGCCAGCTGGCACCACTGCAGGATCAAGCTCAGCATTGTGGAGCCCCCAGAACTCAAGAGGACAGATCAAAAGAGTCTCCCATTGTGGGTGGTGCCCGCTGAGCCTGCAGGAGAGGGGCAAGCACATCCTTCCCCCCTCACCTGCTCCCTAGATGTACAACCCAGCACCTGACTGAGTCCCAGACAAGAGCATTTGAGGGATACATGCTCCAAAAGTTCCAGCTCTAAACAGCACTCCCTTCCCCATGGAACTGAAGTAAGTAGGGGTGGGGGCTCTGGGACTTGGGAGGACAGATCAAAGCAGTCTCCCACTGGGGGTGGTACTGGCTGAACCTGTTGGAGGGGGCAAAACTGGCCCCTGTTCCACAGCCGCATAGCTCAATAACTGCCTGAGTGTCTACCAAGACATCTACAGAAAAAGAGGGGGCCAAACGTCCTTGCTGGGTGCAGCCAACAGACCCCTCCGCAGATCTCAAGCTTGGCAGGTTGGTGTCACCAGTAGTTGGAGGTTTGGGTTATTGCACCCTCCAGGCTGGTGATACAAGAGTAGGGCTGCCTGACCCTGGCAAGGTGGTTCTTGAGGGTGATGTGGAGTAGGGACTCAGGAAAGGGACCTCAGTGGCTGACCCTCCAGAGCTCTCCTCAGGACCACACCACCCAGATCTTCTCTTTATGACTCCGTATGCCCCGAGTCGCCCTTCCTCTACCAGAGCCCCAGGTGAGTGTCTAAGAGCAAGATCCTGTGTGTTGGCCCTTTAAGAGAGTACCTGTATCGCTAGCAGACTCCCTCCTCTTCCTGGAGGACAGAGTCCCGTTGACTTTCACTGGTAGACCTATGCGGGCTCCTCTTTCCAGCCCTGGTACTCTAGGTTGGGGACCCTGGTGTGGGGTTGAGACCCTGCTCCTTAGGGGGGCCTTTTGCAGCTGCAATCTCTCCAGCTTCTCAGCCATGCATGTGCATGTGGGGGGGCAGCCCTCTCCCTGTCTCTACCCTTCTTACCAGTCTCTTTGTGGCTTCTTCTATAAGTCCTTGGTTATAATACTCCTGATCAGCTGTCTTTTTGTTGGTTATTAAAGTTATTTCTCCATAACTTATCTGTAAATCAGGTTTGGTGGTGGGAGGAGGTGAGTGTAGTTTTCACCCCCTCCGCAGTCCTCTGGAATCCAGACGGGTGGAGTTCTTACCCTGTAACAGCACTTGGGGAAAATATGAAGCTTAGATAAAACTCTAAAAACCTCACTCATACTCCCTCTTCCCAGCCATGCACACCACGGAGGGCCCTCGGCAGTAGAAAATCAGGCTCTGACTCACAGGCCTGATAGTCCCTGGCTGGTGCTGGAGTGGTGACTCAGAATTAATTCTCTTCAGTAACAAGGGGAAGGCCACCAGGAGGAAAAATGAAACAGCAAGCAAGAAAAAAAAAAAGAGAGAAGCAATGATGAGAACTTTGTAAGGGGAAGGACCCCCACCCCTAGCAGGAATATCAAAATGCACTGAGACCCCACAGTAGTCCCCACCATGGCAAGGCGAGGCACACGAACACCGCCGGCTACACGTGATCTGCTCACCCAGGCCCGTCAGCAAAAACCCGGGGCTCTGATCTGCGGGTACACAGCCTTACCTCCACGGTGGAGACAGAACACGTCCAGCACTCCCTTCAAATGTCCAGGGAGGTTCCTAAAAAACTGACTTGGGAAATAAGGACAGAACCTAAAGCTGTAAAACTCTATAGTTATCTTTTAATTTTCAGTTTCTTCCTTTTCTTTACAAAAAATTAAATTTCTTATAGGTCCATTAAGTTTCTTAGGGTTGCTTTAATGAAGCACCACAAAACAGGTGACATAAAACAATAGGAATTTATTCTCTCTCAGTTCTGGAGGCCAGAAGTCGGAGATCAAGGTGTTGCGGGGCCACAATCCCCCTGCAGGTTCTGGAGGAGAGTCCTTCCTGACTCTTCCAGCTTCTTTGGGGTCCAGGTGCCCCTTGACTTGTGGCTGCATCTTCCAACCTCTGCCTCTGTTTTCTCATGGCCTTCTCCTCTGTGTCAGTGTCTCTCCTCTCTGTCTCTTATAAGGACACCAGTCATTAGATTTAGGTCCACCCTATCCAGGATAATCTCATCTCATGATGCTTAATCATGTTGGAAAAGATCCTTTTTCTAAATAAGTCATATCACACATTCCAGGGGGTTGATATCTTTTCAGGGAGCACCATTCAACTCACTACATAGATATATGAAATACATCCTAAAAATTGTTCAAATTAAGCACAGTGTGAATTTGGCAAAGTCTTAAAATACAGAGAAATAAATTTTAAGAGTAATTTCCAAATGCTACTATTTGGCTGAGATTTTGAACTTAAACTTATATTTGTTGGCCTGTTTGGTTTAAACAAATGTTTAAGACTAGAGTCACTTTCCACTCAGATCAAGGAGCCCAAGAGGCTGGGCCGGGGATTATCCAGTCAGAATCAATGCTCCTCCCTTATCCCCTGAAAAGTCTGCCGAACCTGCCGAACCACCTGTCAGGCAAATCAATACCCTCCTCACCAACTTGCCAGACATGCTAAGTCACAGTGGACCACCACGGGCCCATCACCAGCCCCCACTGTGCTATAGATCCTCAATCTAACCCTCCAGAACTCAACTACCAGCCCCGCCCATGCCCTCTGGCGCTCGTACCATCCGTGGGACAAGCTGCCCTGAGGTGAAACCTCACAGGAGCAAACTTGGGGAACATGCGTCTCAGAAATCAAGGCCAATGCTCCCTTGGAGATGATGCTTCTCTCCCCAAATAACTGCAGCATAAAATGTTCTGTTTATTGTTTTCCCTGGGAGTGATTCTCAGAGCACTTCTTGTCAGTGGCTTGTTAAGGTTGTATTTCTTGCTGAAGCCAATCCACTAACTATGTTTTATTTGCACCGTGAGTAGTGACCTGCGTCTCTCCAACAGTGGCTCAGGACACGGGCGCCAGGCGTGAACCGGAGGCCGTGAGCTCAGAGATAATCTTCACTGGTATGGATGCCCAGTGTGTGGAGGGAAAATCTTGGTTTAAAATTGTTCCTTTTAAAATCTGAGGCTTTCAACAGAAATAAGCCTCACTGAGTCTGCATGCCTGTTGTTGGGAGGAGACAATTTTGGCTTTGCTCGGCCTTTTACGATCTGAACCTGTGAACTGCCTCTCTGCTGACCACTCATTACTCTGTGCCGGGCATCATGCGAGGTGTGAGATGCCGCCTCAGGACATCTCCCAGCTAATTAGGGGGACGAGACAAGCTCTAGAAGACGAGGCAACAACCTCTGGAAGATGACTCACTCGTCAGGGTGAGGAAGCGCAGCGCAGGACAAACCCCCGAAGCAGACGCGTGGTATTTTCACCTGTGCGGTGGCCGCGTGAGGATGGGTGAGGGCGAGCATCCGAGCCGTGGCCCGCCTCCCGCTGCAGCACTAAGGCTATGTCCAGGGCCAGATCCCAGGCCACGTTCATTGTTTCAGTCGGATGGTGATTAGATTGGACTCAGACCCGTGAAAAACTTAGGAATGACTGGAGGACTGGAGATGATTCTGTGCATACATGAATCGAGCTTTGTTTACGGCACACCCGGAGATACTGCAGGTTCGCTTCCAGACCACCGAAATAAAGTGAGCCGTCATCTTTCTGCCTGTGGAGGTTTGTCGCTTCCACTTGTAAAAAATGCAACATCTGCCCTAGGCGGTCTTGCTCAGTGGTTAGAGCATTGGCCTTCAGACTAAAGGGTCCTGGGTTCGATTTCGGCCAAGAGCACGTACCTCAGTTGCAGGCTCAGCCCCAGTCAAGGTGAGTGCAGGAGGCAACCAATCTATGTGTCTCTCTCACATCCATGTTTCTCTCTCTCTCTCACTCTCTCTCTCTCTGTCTCCCCCTTCTACTCCTCTCTGAAAAGCAATGGAAAAAATATCCTCCGTGAGGATTTATAAAAAAGCAACATCTGTGGAGCGCAATAAAGCGAAGCTCGGTAAAATGAGATATGCCTGTATTTTACTTTTTCTAAGTGTAGCAACTTCATAGACTCAATCAATAAATTAGCTGACACTTTATTGATGATTGGAATGTGGATGCCTGCTTCAGTGAAGTACAAGCATGGCTGAGCTGTGCCCTGGGAGCTGGGGGGCCTCTCAGGAAGGATTGAATTAAGGCCCAATATGCCCAGGCATCTGAGGAGCCTGGGTCGGGGAGAGGGTGTTATAGCTGAGAGAAAAAAGTGAGCTGGCAGAGTTCTGTGAGGTTCTGATGACTCAGACGTGATCAGGGGCCTTTATTCTGGGACAATGTTTCCTGGCATTTGAACCTTGAATCTTTGAAATGCTAGTCCTGAGAGATGTCCTTAAAAAAAGAGAGAGAGAGAAAAGATCTGGGGTCTAATAAATACACCTGCAGTGTCACAGGAATTCCGACTTCTAGATTCAGGGTTAATAAGAGCAAATGCTGACTTTCCTTGTAAAATCCAAAGGCTCATAAAAACAAGTTAACATGTAAAGCTGAAATCATTTTCAGGCTGTAATTCAAATGCCTGCTCTGCAGAGACATGAAACTGTGCAAGTCTTAAAATAAGCACAAAGGACAAAATATTCACAGGCATTTGTTGGGCTCTGACGGAGGCCAGGGCCACATGAGGGGGGAGGAAGATGTGAAGCTGTGGCAGGGAAGCCCAGGCTCGAGATGAGAGGCAGCCCCTCCTCCACCCGTGGCAGAGAAGCATGGGCCTGGCTTCTCCTGGGGGCCTGACCATCAACCGGGGCTGCTGGCGGTGCAGGGCCCGTCCACATACAATCCTGACAAACGGTGAATCACAAGGCTCCTGGCCTGCGAGAGGCAGAGTGCTTTACGGACAGCAGTCCAGAGTCACAGGCAGGGGAAGGGCCCACGGTATCCAGGCACTGTCTCTGGTCATTTGGATCCAGGAACCGTCTCTCCATGTCTGATCGTCTTCTCGGCTACCCTCCTGTCCCGGCTAACCACAGGATGAAGGTGGCAAACGCACCTTTATTGTCTCCAAGAATATTACGGTGACAGCAAAATTAGTGTTTAAAAGGGTGACCCAGAAGCTCAGCAAAGAGGTTGGTTATATTTAATATTCACTTATATTGTGAATATTTCTGTGCTAAATGCTGCACTAGGAGTTTTTATGACTTATGTTTTCCACTTAGAACACACAGATTTTCAACAAGAGTTGTGCAAGTTTCCAGTGTAATGTTTTGGAGAATTTCGGAGTTCTGCCCTCACTGTGGCTGCTTTCGCATTACTAAAACCTGGGAAAGATAACCTGCAGCAAGCGCAGCTGCACTGGATTCCGGATGCTAAGGGTTTGAGCGTGAGTATCCTGTGGCTGTTTTTTTTCCTTTAGCTCACCACTAATCATTCAGACATGATAACGAAATTGGTTCTAGAAGTTGGGAAGTATGGAAATCATGGAGATGAAAGATGTAATGAGAAGCAGGTGTACCGCTTAGAGACGGCCTGACGCATCTAGCTGCCAACCTGAGGGGCTAAGTATGGAATTCGGGAACAGAGCCCACCTGCTAGAGGAAGCTCGTTCCTTCTCTTGGTCTGTGAAAGAAGCAGGATTGCAAGTGGAGGTCAGTTAGCAGGGTGTTCCTGTCCCTGTCAGCTGTCATCTGGGCACATTCCCTCTCTGGGCCTGAGTTTACTAAACTGTAAATGAGGGTTGTCAGCTCTTTTTCAAGCCCAAGAACACTCAGGGCCTGGAGAATCTATTTGTGGGAAAATTTTTCTTGGAAGACAAATCACTAAAATAGCTGAAAGCCACAGCCATCCTGGCTGGGGGATGGGCCCAGGGGCTCCCCCCCCCCCCCACCGCACTTCCTGTCTGAGTGCCCTGAGCGCAGAGGGATCGCCCCTAAGAAAGTGGAGCCTGGAAATCAAGGAGGTGAGGAGCACGGCTTCTGCAGGTCCCCAAACTGCATCGCTGGCTAAGTGGCCCAAAGTGATGCCTCACACAGGGCTGTCAGGGTGCTCGCAAGCCCTGTGGGGTGGGATTTGGACCCAGAGGGGCCAAGAGGGTGGAAGCCTGGAGAGGCTGTAGGAGCTGTGACTATTGTCCTCTGCATCCCTTCCTTTATAATCAACTTGTCACAGCAAGGAAAGCACTTTCCTGAGTCCATGAGTCATGCTGGCAGATGGTTGAACCTGAGGAAGGGGTGTGGGAACCCACAGTTTATACTTGGTTGGTCAGTACAGGTGACAACCTGGGACTTGCGACTGGAGCCTGAGCGGGGCAGTCCAGTGGGGCTGGGCCCTTACCCTGTGGGGTCTGCACCAACTCCAGGACACCCAGCTGGGTCAGAGTTGGAAAAATCACGATGTATGTGGTGTCAGAAGCGTGAGGAAAACCCTTTCTAAGGTCCCACCCCTTTTCTCAGCTTGTGACAGGGTCAATGGACAGGTGGGCACTTCTCAAAGAACTCGAGTGTGGGCATGACCTGCACGACCTCTACATGCGAACACCCCACTCCTCTGCGGGTTCCTCCTCTTGCCTTCTCTGTCGTGCGGCCCAGAGCCCCTAACCCTGTACTGTGGGGCTTGTGGAAAGGGAGGCTCGATCCCGCAGGTCAGGGGTGGAGCCTGAAACCGGGCGCCTATTGAGCTCCCAAGAGACTCACCCCAAGTAAGGAGGCTGGTCCCTTAGCCTCTCAGGCGTTTCTCACGTAAATCTCAGCTGCAGGTTCCTCTTGCTTCTCTCTTGGCCCCCAAAGTATGCAGAACATTTGAGCAAATGCCCTCCGCTAGCATCTCAGCAGCGAAACAACGCTGCGAGTCAACCCCGCAGTCGCTAGAAGCTACTTTCATCAGCGAGAATG
The DNA here is from genome assembly GCF_964146895.1 of Miniopterus schreibersii. NCBI lineage: Eukaryota > Metazoa > Chordata > Mammalia > Chiroptera > Miniopteridae > Miniopterus > Miniopterus schreibersii. The sequence goes on along the minus strand of NC_138111.1, from coordinate 68,412,562 downwards.
GCCTTGCTCTGTGCACTAGCAGGACTGGAGGGACATGTGGGATTTTCACACCGTGCCGGGCAAATGGGCAAGATTCCAGGCATGTGGAGCAGAGACGGAGGCGCTGCAAAGGAGTAGGGCAGGAAGGAGTCTGATGACAGATGTGTCCCCCAAACTTTGGTCCACCACAGTCACCCTGGGCTGGACCGGCCATGAAAAGCTTCATGGAGGAAACGGGCACAGAGCTGGTAGGGAGGCTGGTGGAGCAGACCGGGAACCCGGGATTTGGCACACGCTCTGTCACATGGGCCAAAAGGCTGGAGGACTTGCCCAGACACAGGGGCAGGTCTCCATCTCTCATCCTTCAAGGGTGGATATTGAGGCCTGCCCGGCAGCCTGGGAGGCACCTGACTGGAGAAAAGGGTTTCTGCCAGGATCCCTTTCAGAAGGGTTGTCATTGAGAATTAGGAAAGCACTAATGTCAGGGGAGGGTCCAAAGGGAGGTGGAGGGCCTGCAAGTGGCACAGGTGACCCAGCAAGGAGGTGCGGTCAGTAACAACATAGGACTTCCAACAGGAGACAGGAGCGTCTGGGCAGAGGCGACAGTAGGCAGAAGGATGGGATTGCTCTTCCTGACCCATGAAGGATAGAAGTAAGAGGGGGTGGCCTCAAGGTTTGGAACATTGTCAAGTAAAACCAAGCTCCATCATGGGAGCTTAGGGGACAGGGACACGTCAGCCCGAATGTGCCGTTTTGTGTAAGGATTGTTTTGAGCCGCAGGCAAATGAGAATCAGCAGCTGCAGGAAGATGCCTAAGGTTTTTCAAGAGCTCTCATCTAACTCCAGGCAGACGCTTCGAGAAATGAGCTGCCGTGAGTGCCCTCTCCCGGGCGAGCTTTGTGGCTGTGAAGATAGAGAGTCGGCACCAAGAGGGGTCTGCGCAGCCTTCACTCCCTTAGTGTCTTGTCACATCTCGCAAACCTACTGCTCGCTCATGAAGATGTTGTGTAAGCCCCGGAGGCATAACCGCCCCTATGAGCAGCTCCCCGCTCACTCCCGCGGGTTTGCCTGCATGTGTTAATAAACTGCTTCCCTTGTTGATCTGTCTTTTGGTAGTTAATTTGCAGGCCCCCATCTATGAACCTACGATGGGTAGAGGAACAGTTTTCCTCTCCTACAGGAGGCCTGGGGAGTTTTCTTTCCCCACCTTAACAATGGAGATTGATTTAGTCATTAATAGATCAGAGGGGAGACGGCAGCGGAGAAGGGCACAGGGAGGAGTGGGATCCACCTGGTGGGTCACTTAATGGGGTGGGACTCTCAGGGAGAGATTACCTACTGCCACGTGCCCATCAAGAAGCAGGGAACCTGGCATCAGGTAGGAGGAGAGCAACTTGGAGGGGTGCGTGGGTGCGACTGAAGGGGCTTATAGAATAGACAGTCTGCGGCTTGGCGGGGTTGGATCTGCCCAGGCTGTGGGCTCAGCTCCAGGTAGAGTTCCCTGCCCCCCATTGTGTCTACAGGATCTGCCTGCACTCGGGGTTGTTCTTGGGTGGGTGAAGAATGGATTACTCTGGAAATGCTTGTTTGGTGAGGAATCACTAAAGTAGGGGGAGAAAGATTTGCCCTCTGAGTGACATCTGGATGGAATGCTCATGTGTATTCATGAGCACATGTGAAGTCTGGAAACTGACTATGAAACTGAATGCAGAGCCAGCTTCTGGTATGCGGATGCAGAAATCCCTGCTTTATCCATCTATTTTACTTCACTTTATTTACTTTTTTTATCACTGCTACTAGCTTTTGAAAACGAAAGGATTGCGTTCTGCCATATTTCAAAGCACAATCAAAGGAAAATTATTTGCAGCCAACAAAGAAAAACTCGGAAGCTTCCATAGTGTTCTTTGAGAAGCAATCGAACATGGTGGCCTCACTTATTTATGTGACAGCTGGGACTTATTCTGGGATGATGCACAAAGGCCTCATGTGGTGGCCCAAAGGTGCCCAAATCTCAAAGGCAGCCTGGGGTGAGGGTGACTTCTAGGCTGTGAGGGGTTGGGAGGGGCCCTCCTGAGAACAACGCAGTTCGAGTGGGCAAAGTTGGTGCTCATGCTTGTCTGCTGACTTCCTTCAAGCCTCCATGACAGATCCTGTTTCCTCGCATTGGCCACAACTGCATCCTGGTCCCACAGGCTCTTTAGAGCTTTGTCCTCCAAGAGGCCGTGTGTCTGTTCTTTCCCCTTGGACCTGAGAGCTTCGTGACTGCTACAGGAGTGACCTCTGTGGTTGATGAGGCTGGGTGAGAAATGGTGACACAGCTCCTGCCTGGTCTTCCCCAGGACCTGTGCCATGGGAGCCCCGGGCCGCCTTGCTGTGGGGGGTCTGCGTCTGGCCTCACCGGAGCAGCTGTCCTGGTCACCGGTGGGAGCTGAGATGCGCCGACCCCCCGCATAACTGAACCACCTGAATTTTGCTCCCTGCCCCAGCCAGGAGGGCTGTGTGCTGCTGTCAGGACTGTGCCTCTGTTTGGGGATGTCACACAGAGGACGCTGTAAGAAACGGTTGTACGGAACCCCAGTTACTTTTGCATTGTCTCTGAGCACAATGTTACAGGGCTTCTTGAGCTTGAGCGAGCCCTAGAATCACTTTGGAGGGTGAAAACTATTTGATGGGCTCCATTCCAAGGATTTCGGGTGTGGGGTGAACTTGCCTTTCTAAGGAGTTCCCAGGTGACGCTGATGCTGTTGGTCAGGGGATCTCACGTAAGATGTTTCAGACCTTTAGAGGCAGAAAAGCTTTGCTGCCCTCCTAGGTGTAACAGAAATAGATTTGTGTGCGTATTAGAGTCAGGAATATAAGTTTGATGTGTGTATTAGACTTGAAATAAGTAACTCCATTTTGTGTGACGGAGTGTAACTGTGACGCCTGCGTGCCATGATAAGATTAACACTTTGTAGCCCCGGCTTCCAAGCAGGCCCGCGCTCTGTAGGACCCTGATAAGACACACTGAAGACGCACCACACCTTCAGCTGAACTGTTAAAAGCAGGAGCTTCTCGGCCACATCCTTGGATGCTTGTCTGCCCTCCACAGACTTCGTCCCCAGCTCCGGCAAAGCTGCCCCTGCCTCGCTCTGCCCACATCCCTCTGCGAGAGCTTCCAGAGGGCTGCAGTGACCGACACCGTCGGGCCACACCCCAGACCTCGTGTGTGTCTTTCAGCGGATCCTCCGGGTGGCCTGCTGGTGCCGAGAACCATCGGGAACTGGAAAATAAACCCTGTGAGATTTGCTTTATGTTTGTCTCTGTCTCCCTTCTTGAAACTTGAATTATTGGCTGGGTCTCATTGAACCAAAGTGTCTCTCGACCCTCACGGTGGTATATCCACGTTTTGGGAGTTAGACCACCTGCATTTACGTCTCCAGAAAAACTGGGACACTAGGTCTGCTCGCTTTCTCCTTACTAACAATGGGAACCATGCGACTGTATTTTTCTTTTCTCTCTAGCTGCCAGGAGCTAAATGTGTGGTTCCACTCTCTCATCCATGAAGACCTCTGTGGTGACCCCCAAATTCATGTCCACTTAGAATCTCAGAATGTGATCTCATTTGGGAATAGGGTCTTTGCAGGTGTAATTAGTTAAGGACCTTAATACAAAATCATTCAGGATTTAGGTTAGGTCCTTAGTGCAAAGACTGGTGTCTTTATAAGAGGAGAGGACACAGAGAGAGACAAGGGGAGCCATGTCAACAGGGAGGGAAAGGTTGGAGTGATGCAGGTACAAACCGAGGAATGCTGGAGTCACCAGAAGCTGGAAGGGACAAGGACGGATCCTTCCCTGGAGAGTTTGGAGGGAGCAGGGCCCTTCTGATACCATGTTTCAGAATTCTGGGCTCCCAGCTGTGAGAGAAGAAGCCTTTGCTGTTTTAAGCCACTGGGTTTGTAAACTCCTCTCCCTCTCTCCCTCTCTCCCCTCTCTCCCTCTCCCTGTCTCCCCCCCCCCCCCCATGTTTATTTGTGTGCATACACACACTTTCATTGTATGTTTCTGGAACTATTTCCGAGTAAGTCAGACAACATGGAATGAAGGAGCCTATCAAAGGGGCCAGCCCCCCGCGCGGAATGCTTGACCGTCAGAATGACCGAGAACAGTGATGGGTACAGCTCCAGGGAGGAGTGTCTGCGGGCAGTGCGGGCGCAGGGCAGCGCTGACCGTGCCCACACGAGGGACGCGCCTTCCGCGGGTCACTCTCTAAGGACTGCAGACCGAGGGCGGCTTTGCCGACCACCAGAGCTGGACACACATACCACGCGTCTCCCGAGGGGTAAAGCATCTCTGTGATAGTGTTACCCCAAAACCTAATTATGAGAAAACGTCGGACAAACCCAGACTGACGGGCATTCTACAAAATAATTGTAATTAAAAATCACTGTAATTTTAAAATCACAAGGTCATGAAACGCTAAGGCCGAGGGACTATTCCAGATGGAGGCCAGAGGGACATGAAACCAAATGCTTTGTATAATCCTCGGCGTAACCACCGACCAGGAAAAATAAAAAGGGCCACCGTAAAGGCCGTGATTGGGACAGTCGGTAATGAGGACAACCTCTGTTCCCTCCCTTGGGCAGGAATCATTTTACTGACAGGTCAGGAAGAGCCGGGTGGGTCCCCCTCGCGCCCTGCCCAGGGCGCCCGCCCCGCAGCTGGAAGCGGCAGCCGGGGCGGGACTGGCTGTCCTGGCGGCGGGCACGCGGCCACCTCCTCCCGCCGCGGCCGCGGGGCGGGTCCGCGGGCTGCGCGCGCCCCGGGTCCTGGCTCAGGGGCGCGCGCGTCGCGGGCCGGCTGCCGCCCTGCGCCCCGCGCCCGCTGCGCCCGCGCTGCCCCGGTTCCGCCGGCGCGGCGCTCGTGCGGAGCTCCTCCCGCAGCCCTGGCGACCCGAGGGCCCTCCCGGCTGCAGCTTCCTCCGGCGGCGCTCAGCCCGGACCCGGCCGTGGCTTCTCGGGCCACCGCGAGCCTGACTGCGCAGTGCCGGGGCCGGACCCACCTCCCCGGCCTGGCCGCCCCGGGCCCCCTCCCCGTGCTCGCGCCTCCCGCCCCTGCCCTGGCTCGGGAGCCCCCGCGGCAGCCGGGCCCTGGCGAGCTGCAGGTCGGCCCGGGGTTCTCAGCGGGGGGCCAGGGGTCTCGGCCCACGCGTGCTCCGTGGTCGGGTGGCAGTGGCCCGAGTGGCGGGCCGGCTCCGCTCCCGGCGCCAGCCGCGGATCTTCGCCTCCGGGGCCCCGCTGGCCGCCCGGGGCGCGGCTTCTCCAGGTTCTGCGGGGTCACCTCGCCCACTGGAAGCCCCTGGGCCAGGCCAGGGCGCCCACGGAGCCGCCGCCCAGCCCCAGGGGGGCCCAGGACGCCGACGGGCGGAGGACACCCACAGGCCCGGGGTGGGGGGCCGGGCGGGGGCGCGCAGGGCCGCCCAGGCCCCCGAGGACCAGCAGGCCGACCACCGCCTGGCGACGGTGGGAAGTCCCAGCCAAAGGGGACGCGGGGCACCGGGGGAAGCAAATGTCTGCTGTTTTGGTCACCCTCGCCCTCTGTGTGCTCTGTTATGGGAGCCTGAGCAGACTAATAGGGATTTCTGCAGAATTTATGAAAGTATATGTAGACTTTAAGTAATAATAATAATAAATTAAGTTCCTGCGCTTACCGTGAAAGTTAGGAATTAGATCATGCCCGGCTGGCGTGGCTCAGCGGTTGAGCATCGACCCAGGATCCAGACAATGGAGGTTCGATTCCAGTCAGGGCATGTGCCTGGATTGCGGGCTCGATGCCCAGTCGGGGGCGTGCAGGAGGCCGCCGATCAATGACTCTCATCATTGATGTTTCTGTCTCTCTTCCTCTCCCTTCCTCTCTCTGAAATCAATAAAGACATATAAAAATAAAAATAAAAAGAATTAGATCATAACCAATAATCTAGGAAGCCTGTTGTCCCACCTACTCGGGAAGTAACAACTATACCAACCTTTGTTCCCCATCTACAAATGCAGCATAAAAATTGCCCAGCTTCAGAATCTGAGTAGCAAACACCAAACTAATTGGATAAGAGAAGCTCAATATTGTCAGCATTAAAGGTTTTCAGGAAAAGATAAGCTGTAGGGAATTTCTGGGGAGTAATCTGGCTTTGGTTTTGGGAAAGGTGAAGAGAAAGCCTTGGGAAATAGGGGGCTTACCCCACTCGGGGCACCAGCAGGGCTAAGTTGTGGGCCAGGACCTGGATATCTGGTAAAAAATATGAGCAGAGGACTGGGCTGCTCTGAATTTCCCTTTCAAGGCTTATCATGCTTTATATCCAGCTCTTGGGCATGCCTCAAACAAAATACTTTGTGGGGTAAAATAAAAGTGCTGAGAAAGATGTGGAAGAAATATCATAATGTCGTCATCCCATGGTCAAAACAAATGAAATATATATAAGCATTTGCACCAAGCTCACCAGATGGAGTTCTCCAGTTAGAGAGATAAAGCAGCAACCAGGATTTTGGTGATGATTTTTTTTCTTTCTCTGGGCCATGCTGGTCCAAACTGGATGGTTGATTTCTAGGTTTGGGTCTCTGCTGCTGTCTGGGGGGTCCCTTCCCATCATCTTGGGGGTTACCTTGTCCATTGTTGTACCCCTGGCTTCCTGCATCCCATTTCTTTTCTGGTTGACACTCGCATTTTAATTGAGCATATTCCAGCTGGCCCTGGAGGAAGGCTGCGTGGCACCTTGTGTGTATGGAAATGTTTTGTCCTTGCTCTGGCCAGCGTGGTTCAGTGGTTGAGTGTGGTCCCATGCACCAAGAGGTGTAGGTTCAATTTCCGGTCAGGGCACATGTTTGGGTTACAGGCTTGATACCCAGTAGGGGGCATACAAGAGACAGCCAATGGATGTTTCTCTCTCTCTCTCTCTCTCTCTCTCTCTCCCTCTTCCTCTCTATCTAAAATCATTAAAAACATAATAAAAAAAAATATTCTGTCCTTATATGTGCTTGATAGTTTGGCTGGATATAGAAGTCTGGGGTGTCATATTCATACGGTTTTGGAGGCATGGCACCATTGTCTTACAGCTACTGATAAATGTGGTGCTGCTCTGACTCATATCTTGTGTGAGTGGCCTGTCTTTTCTTCCCAAAAGCTTGTGGAATCTGCTCTTCGCCCCTGGTTTGTGGAATTTTCAGTGCAGTGCTCTGATGTGGGACTACTTTCATTCATTGTGCTAGGTACTTTTTCAATCTGGAAACTCATGTTCTTCTGTGAGAGACATTTTTTAAAAATTAGGAATAAAATTCTATGTTTTTGAAGATGCTGTTGTTTTGAGAGTAAACTGATATTTTATTTTTATATCTTATTCCTTTGTTATCTGTATAATATTGTTGCTGTCTCATGACTATTTTTCAGATTATTAAAATAATGCCTATTTGTTATAAAAATTGAAGTATACGGGAGCCCTCCGTGTTATAGTTTTTTGTGTGTGTGTTTTTTGTTAATCCTCACTTGAACATATTTTTTCCATTGCTTTTCAGAGAGAGTGGAAGGGAGGGAGGTGGGGAGAGAGAGAGAGAGATGAGAGAGACACATTGATTGGTTGCCTCCCCCAAGCACCCTGACCAGGGCCAGGGGTTGAACCTGCAACCCAGGTACGTGCCCTAGACTGGGAATCGAACCTGAGACCTTTCGGTGTGTGGGCCGACTCCCTAACCACTGAGCAACACTGGCCAGGGCTCCATTACAGTTTTGGTTTTCTTTTGATTACAGCTTTTTCCTGTTCTCACCCTTACCTTGAGCAGAGTCTCCCTGGCGCTCAGCGTAAGTCCCTGGATGCGTGATGAAACACAGATGAAGTGCACACTCCACCTGTGTGGTGTCATGTAGGAGTAAGAATACAGGGCAGGTGCCACAATGAGAACATCTTGTAAACTGGCTCGTTTGTCTTACTTGTCACTGGCACCAGGCTCTGAATGCCAGCCCCTGCTAATGTCTGGAGCTCTGATGAACTGCTGTCCTGTGAACAGCTCTGACTGGAATGGCGACAGGCCTGCAGAGAACACAGGCACTCGGCCTACTTGACGCTCACATACTGGAAAATGAAACACACTCTCTATTCCACCCTGTACATCCCAACACAAGCTGGTCATGAGGCGGTTCTTGCTAAGGACTGATCACCTCCTAATACACAATCATCTAAAGCTTTTGCTAGGGATGTGTCACCAGCGGAGGTGGCCCTTGCAAAACAGTAAGAAGTTGAATATACATATGTATTTTTTTCCCTTGAGAATTAATATTTGTCTTTAGTATGTGTGTCCACTGAGTATGTTGTAACTGAACTCAGTTGGGAGATTCTGAAGGGCTCATCCTCTAGCAAGTTCTGTGACGTGCGTGCCCAGGCTGGTGGTCCTGACCCACACCTCCGTCCCTGGTCGGGGAGAGCAGGTGGGTCTGAGGAGGAGGAACTCCTACAGGTGGAAGTGGCGTTTTCGGGGAAAAAGCCTGTGCGTGGAGGTGGAAGAAGGAAGTGCTTCTGTGGATATGCACAGACCCAGGGTGGTGTGTTTAATTTCTCGAGTACTTTTTGTTAAACTATGGGGGAAGTCACATTTGGCCCACTGTTTAAACCTCTTCTGTGTTGCACTGCCTCTTAGCCTCTCGTCAGTCACACCCTCTAGGTTTATTAGCCTGTGATAGCGAAGGGGGGACGTGTCCCAGAGGAGCCTGAGGGACACTGGGGCAGCCTCTGACGGGGCTGAGCCTGCTCTGGGTGACCAAGGAGCTCATCCCCAGGCCTGGGCTGGACACCAGGCGCCCTCTAGAGGACGGGATCCACAGAAGGGGATCTTGGGTGCATTCTGCAGTCAGGCGAATGGGCCTGGTAAGTCCTTGGTAAAAACAAAGTTGTCACTCAGGGAGGGACTGCTGAAAATTGCAGCAGCCACCGTGTTTGGGCTCTATTAGAAAATTTGAGGTATTATGTAGGCATTATTTGTGTCCCACTGTAAACACGGGCTTTCTTGTGCCGGGACCATCCCAGTCTGGGGGGCTGCAGAACCAGTGATCACTTTCTCAGACCCGCAGCCCCTCGGTGTGGTCGGACATGCAGGTGGGGCTGAAATGCAGCCTGCTCTGCTTGCCAATATGAACAGAATAGGGGCTTGTTCACACTGACCAGCTCCGGGGGCACTTGGCAGGCCTGACAAGCTCAGTGACTGAAAGTACCCACAGTGTGCTTGACTCACAAATGCCTAACCAGGCATGGCAGGTAGTCACTCCTCTGGCCTATAGCTTCCTTAGCAAAAATCAGTCTTTATCTTAACTGAGCACGGTCCACTGTCCTCAGCCTCTGACATACCTTTGAGATGTGAGTCATCAGGGCGGCGGAGTGGTGGTGGCCTGCCCTGCACCGGTCTGCGCCGTGTGGACAGCCAGCAGTGCTCAGGGCTGTGGTGCAGCCAGAGGTAGGTCTGGTCTGGGTCCCTAGTCCCTGGCACAGAGTTCCTACAACGCTAGTGTGTCCCCAGTGATGGCAGCGTCTTGTTATTTATGAGGACCCCCTTTCCATTGTGAGAGCAAGATAATGAAGTGACTCTGGGTGGGGCTGGTCACCAGAAAGACCAAGCTGGGCCCTTCAGTCCCACCCACTGGTGTCTGGGGAGAGGAGAGCGGCTGGAAGTTGGGTTATAAAAACTCTTGAACTAGATCAGAGAGCCTCAGGGTTGACGAGCACAGCTGCATTCAGGGTGGGTGGTGCACCCAACTCCACAGGGACAGAGGCTCCTCTGGGGCCAGGAGCCCCTCTGGATGTGCCACATGTACCTTTTCATCCAGCTGTTTCTGAGTCGTAACCTTTAGAATAAAGTGGTAAATGGAAGTAAAGTGCTTTTCTGAGTTCTGTGAGCCATTCTAGCAAATTTTCAAACCTGAGGAGGGGATCCTGGTGTGGCAGGACAGTAAGAAGCTAGGAAAATCCCTGGGCGAGTGGAAGGGGAAACTGAGACAAGAAAATGAAAGAAGGCCAAACAGTTTGGCCACCTTGCAGCCTGCTTGTGAATTACAGACTTTATCTCCCCCAACCAAGGACACCTGAGAGCAAATGGTTTCTAGCCTCCTCCCTAACCAGAGAATACGTAGCTCGAATCACCCTGACCCGGGAAATAGGGAACAGAGACCCAATTAATGCCATTCATGCCATTAAACCCAAGGACAGATGAAGTTGGGGAACAAATAGCAAAACCCCATTAATGCCAGACAGACCCAAGATAAAAGCGAAACAGTAAAACAGACCAAAGAATAGTCCCAAACTCCCCCATACACTCATTTGGATGCATCAGCACATTAAAAATGCACCTGGAAAGCTGATGAATATTCTGCTGAAACCCTCCCCTAAGATTCTGGCCTACAGAGAAAAAAAATGGATAAAAAGCCCTCAGGACAAAGACTCAGTGAGGGCTCACTATAGAGCAAGCCCGTGCCCCTTCCTGGGCATGACCTGTTTATTTCTTCCTAATTTCTAAGGGTGCCCACGGGACTTGCAGCCAGGGGAGCAGTGGGCAGCGGCAGCTCGACCCAGGCTCAGCCCCGGATCCTGTCTCCAAGGCCCCTTTTCCTCTGACTTCCCAGGGAGCTAAAGCAGCCCCGCCTGGCTCACTTCTTTCCTGTAACATTTCTAGGGAGCCAAAGCAGAGAACCGCCTAGGCTCTCCCGTTGTTTCCTCTGCCCAATTCCTTCCTTTGTTTCACTGTCCCCAGGGGTAATAAACATACTCTCAAAGCCTTCTGGACTCGTGCTCTGAAATCTTTCCTACAGGAACTCAAGGACCCACACAGCACAGGCTGGCCTGAGGCAGACCTGCTCTGGCCTGGCACCTTTCCAGTAACACTGGGAACCCCTGAATTTATGGCTGGTTGAACAGAAGTATGGGTGGCCCTTGGAACTTGTAGCTGGTGTAGGAGTAGGGGATAGCCTCGTGGGACTAAGCCCTTAACTTGAGAGATCTGGCACAAGCTCCGGGGAGATGGTGTCAGAACTTATTCAAAGGGCTAGAACCCAGCTGGTGTCAGGTAATCAGAGGGCTGCTCCTGGAGAGGAAAGCAGAGGGGAGGGGCCCCCGAGGGGAGTGAGGAGCGCAGTGTGGGGGGATAGTACCAGGAGTCCCCGCCAGGGGACAACTCTGAAGAACAAGCTGTAGCCTGCAGGGCAACCCCCTCTCTGAGGCCTGAGAGAGTTAGAAACGGTGCACTGACTGATAGTTGTCAGAGTTTAGAAAGGTAGTGGGGGGACAGTCTGTATTATAAGCCACCTCTGGCAGGGACTGGGTAGCATCCAAATCAAACATATTAATATATTGTGCCATGAACCATATGAATATTCATGAGATGAATAAAGAATGTAAGAAAACTCAGGCCAGGCTTTGGTGCCTCGAACTCAGGCAAGCACGTGGTTTTGAGAGTGGTCTGGGTTTCAGAACTGCTGGTGAGGACTGTGGACGTCAGGCAGCTGAGGCGGGTAGAGGCTGTGTCTGGCCCAGGACAAGGCTGACCAGCAGGGTCCACCTGGAGGGGCGGAGTTCAGGGCAAAGCTGGAGCCAGGGGTGGCGTGCCCAGCCCAAGAATCTTAGCCTGTGCACATTTGTGGATTTTGTAGACACGGTCACTAAGCAATTCTGCTTCACATCACTGCAATGTTTGTTTTGATTCCTTTTGTTTTATTCTCACATCTCACCACAAAACACACTTGCTTTGACCCCAAAGAGAAATCCAGAGTCACACAGCGCTCTCCAGGGAACGGGTGTCTCTGTTGTGTAATATTTCAGAGCATTTATTAGTGGAACTCCCTTGATTCATGGCTGTCACTGTTTTCAAGGGTTTTTATTTACCAGCTGAGAAATTCATACCGCATGCTGAGGAACAGAAGGTACAGGTTTGTATATTCGGAATGTCTTATGCTAGAATGGTGTGCATCCACTTGGGTTAGGAAAAGCGAAAATGTTATACTCCTGTCCGAAACGTGTGAGCTGTGACAGTTTTATTTTATGAATGTGACATCTGAAAAAAATGATTGATCAGGGAAGACAGGACTGAGTGACTTGTCACAGAAGTTATATTACTATAACTATTCGTGTTTGGGGAGTTTCGTTTACAGAGTGGTGTCCTATTAATCATGTAAGTATGTGAGAATACAAACTAAGAAATGTCAGTGAGCAGCAAAGGGCAAGTCAGAGGTTCTGAGCCAGCTTTGTAGCATCTTAGCTTGTAAACTACTAAGGTGAGGACCTCTGGCTACACCTCCTGCTGTGCCTGATGGCAATTAGTACTTTCAGTGACAAGACTCTCTCTTCAAACTAATTATGGAAACATGTTGTAACCATGAAGCCTGGAGGGTCTGCAAGAGGACAAGCATTTTTCAGAACTTGAATGAAGGCAGGAAGGAGCCAAGCACTTTAAGAAGACTCAGCGCTAGGCCATGCCAGCGCCTCTCTCCTGAGGATCCCTGCGAAGTGGGAATTTATTGGCCCAGGCTCCAGAAATACAGAGGTGCAGCTCAGGTCCTCGAAATGCTTGTTGGTTTCTCTTCCTTAAAATCACATGTTTCTTTTTCCATCTGTACAGGGCCTTCTTCCTATAATGAGGGTTCAGGTTAGACCCTGGGCTGCGATCACCACAGGGAGATGCTCTGGCCTCCTCTATGACCATTCTCCTTCTCACATCTGTCTGGGAAGAGATTCAAAATTGGGCAGACGCTTCAGGAAACCTAAGACCTACGGCCACCTGGGTGGGGACTGCAGGTGATTGGTTCTCTGACCCACATGGCCTCCCTGGTCACCTCTGTCCATCATGGGAATGCACCACTGTGCTCAGGAGAAAGCGGGAACAGACCTGGGGTGGGGCTGATATGTTGCTGCTGCAGTGTAGATTTGGACTAAAGAGTGAAAATAGTTAACAGTCAGGACAGCATAGTAATGACACCAGAATGGACAGAGAGAGCAGTAAGTCTGCTGTGCTGATGGTCACTGGTAGCTGCCATGTCACAGGTGGCCATGCTTTAGAGGAGGGCCACCTGCTTAATAAATGGTGTGGGCCCCAAAGCCGTTTACCTGAGAGCACAAAGTTGCACCCTATTCATATCATGCCCACAGTTACAGGTGCAGAAAGGAAGAGGTAAACAGCAAAACGCATGATGATTAGGAAACTCGTGTCAACCCAGGGGTCAGCCAGACCTTTAATCCCGCACTAAAGACCAGAAATTACAGAGACATAGCTGCCTTCATATGATTTCAAATGATATACACCGGCTTTATACACACGCATGGGTAGCAACAGATACCACAGAAGCCAAGAGACCAATGCTAAGCTGAAAAAATATTTGCAATTCATACAAAAGATAAATTATTAATGCTATAATATATAAACAGCACTTAGGAATAAGAAAAATGACAGATATAGCTATTAAATAGAAAATAGATTATTGTCAAGGTTATGTTAAAATTAGCGTATGAGAATTTACAAAAATGATGTAAAATTATAACCTCTATTGATGGTAGAAATGTGTAGAAAAGTATATTCGTTCATTGCTGGTGGGGCTGTGAATGGCTCTTTCACTTTGGAGAGTAATCTGACAGTGTATAAAAATAAGACCTGCATATTCCTGTAGCTAGACCACAGTTGAGCTTTCAGATGATAAAATTAAAAACACCGAGATTAAAGATGGCGGTGGACTGAGTGGAAGCTACACTGACACTCTCCTGGGACCAAACTGAAATTACAAATAAAATATAGGAAAACCATCCTGAATAATCAACTGCAACTGAAGACAAGCTGGAGAGAGCCCTCATAACCAAGGAGGAAAAGGGGAGACCTCATAGAGACTGGTAGGAAGTGCAGAGGTGTGAGAGGGCTGGCTGGGCTCCCACAGGCAGCAGCTGAAGGTCCAGAGGGATATCTCAGCTGTAGGGGGTTCCCACTGAGGACTCTGGGGTCTAAAACCCAAGCCGGGCTTCCCAGCCCAGAGCACCAGAACTGAGAAAGGTGCCCACATAACATCTGACTGTGAAAATCAGCAGGGTATCTGTCTGCCAGGGAGAGATGGCTGGAAATGCAGGCACCCTCTTAAAGGGACAAAGCACAAAGTTTCCTGTATAGCCACTCACCTTGGGCTCTAGCAGAGGGAGGGCAGAGTGGACTGGAGCTGTGTGAGGAGAATCTAGGGTTGTGGGCTCTGGAGATTGAGATCAGAAGGCACCCCTCTGGATTCCTGTACTGAGTCATTCCGTCATACTGCATAAGACATTTTCCTCAGGCAGACAGTTTGCTACATTTGCATGAACGGGAGGGGTAAGCAATTACCCTATCCTGTTGGAAAACCTCTTGCCCTACCCAGAAGAGTTTCTATAGCCTGAGGCTCATTAAGAGAATCAGATTAATTAGCCTGTAGCCAGAGGCAGACCTCAGGGTGCTTTGAGTCTTTGCCTGATCTGATTCTGGACCTGGGCCTTGGAAAAGCAGACTTTGCTGTGCATCTTGGTCCTGTCCAATCGCACCCAGCCCCAGCAGAGGAGACCTCAAGATAAAGGTTGTTGAAAACTCCAAACAGTATACTCAGGGCCAGTCACAAACAGCATCTTACATTGAATTGCACAGAACCCTCCAAAAAGACTGAGAGTCCTAGCAGATTTACCTAATACATAGAAACAAACCCAAATAGGCAGCCAAACTGGGGAGACAAAAAAACAAGCCTCAAATGAAAGAACAAGAGAAGTCTCCAGAAAAAGAGCTAAGTGAAGTGGAGATAAGCAATCTATCAGATATAGAGTTCAGAATACTGATTGTAAGGATGCTCAACAGCATGAAAACTGATATGGAAACTATGAAGGAAATTAGGAATGGCATAATAGAAATGAAGAATACATTGGAAGGAATAAACAGCAGATTAGAGGAAGCTGAGGATCAGATCAGTGAATACGAAGACAGAGTAGAAAAAAATCACTCAATCAAAGAGCCAAAAAGAAAAAACAATAAAAAAATAGTTCAATCTAAGGGAGCTGTGGGAAAACATGAAACAAAACAATGTTTGCATCATAGGAGTGCCAGAAGGGGAAGAGAATAAGCAAGGGATAGAGAATCTGTTTGAAGAAATAATCGCAGAAAACTTCCTTAACCTGGTGAAGGAAAAAGATACACAAGTTCAGGAGGCACAGAGCGTCCCAAGCAAGAACACAAAGAGGCCCACACCCAGACACATCATAATTGAAATGCCAAGAATTCAAGACAAAGAGAGAATCTTAAAGGCAGCTACAGAAAAGCAATCTGTTACCTACAAAGGAGCTCCCATAAGGCTGTCAGCTGACTTCTCATCAGAAAGTCTACAGGCCAGAAGGGAATGGCATGAAGTATTGAAGGTAATGAAAAGTAAGGATCTGAAACCAAGACTACTCTATCTAGCAAGGCTATCATTCGAAATAGATGTTGAAATAAAGAGCTTCCCAGACAAAACAAGGCTAAGGGAGTTTATCACCACCAAAAGAGCATTGCAAGAAATGTTAAAGGAACTGCTGTAATTAGAAGTACACACACACACACAGAGAAATATAGGCATAAAGAATTAAAATGGCAATACATAAGTATCTTTCAATAATAACCTTAAATGTAAATGGATTAAATGTTCCAATCAAAAGACATAAGGCAGCTGAATGGAAAGACATAAGGTGGTTGAATGGATGACCCAAATATATGTTGTCTACAAGAGACCCACCTCAAAAAAAAAAGACTCACACAGAATGAGACTGAAGGGTTGGAAAAAAATTTCCATGCAAATGGAAATGAAAAAAAGCTGAGGTAGCAATACTCATATCTCACAGAAAAGACTTCAAACCGTAGGCCCTAACAAGAGACAAGATCACTACATAACACTAAAGGGATTGATCCAACAAGAGGATATATGCACCCAATTTAGAAGCACCTACATTTATAAAAAAACTTCTAGAGGACTTTAAGGGAGAGATCGACAGCAATACAGTCACCCTAGGGGTCTTTAACACCCCACTGACTTCACTGGATAGGTGTCCCAATAAAAAAAATCAGCAAGGAAACAGTGATCCTAAATGACACACTAGATCAGATGGATTTAAATTAACTGACATTTACAGAACATTCCACCCCAAAGCTGTAGAATATACATTCTTCTCAAGTGCACATGGGACATTCTCAAAGATAGACCATATGTTAGGACATAAAACAAGTCTCTACAAGTTCAAGAAGATTGAAATCATATCAAGCATCTTCTTGGACGACAATGGCATGAAATTAGAAATCAACTACAAAACAAACACTAAAAACATTCAAACACATGGATGTTCATAGCAGGGCAATTTACAATAGCTAAGATCTGGAAGCAGCTCAACTACCCATCAGTAGCTGAGTGGATAAAAAAGCTGTGGAAAAGTTACACCATGGAATACTATGCAGCTGTAAAAAAGAAGGATCTCTTATCCTTTGGGACAGCATGCAGGGAACTGGAGAGTATTATGCTAAGTGAAATAGGCCAGTCAGAGAAAGACAAATACCACATGATCTCACTCATATGTGGAATGTAATAAACAAAATAAACTGATGAACAAAATAGATCCAGAGACACAGAAGCATGGAATGGACTGAGGGATCTCAGAAGGAAGTTGGGGGTGGGGGAGTGGGCAGTCACAGAACTTATATGTCTGTAATCGTAACCCATGGACACAGACATTGTTATGGGGAAGACCTGGGAGTGGGATGGATGCAGGGTGGAGGGGATCAATGGGGGAAAAAAGGGGATATCTGTAATACTTTCAACAATAAAGATAAATAAAAAAATTAAAAGCACCAACATATACAGAACCATAAGGATGTTCATGGCAGCATTGTTCTACAAACACCATGTGACAAAATTCCTGAAAAGAAAGTGACTGTTCATCAGTTGGGTGGAGCTCAACTAAGTTGTGGGATACACTGTCCATGAAATATAGAATAATCTTCACAAGGAAAGTTTGAGGCCTGCTTAATCTGGGGAGGAGGTATCTCTAAACTGTGAGTGAGAAAAGCAAGATACAAAAAAGGTGGTAAAATTTTAATCTTTTCAGCAAAATAAAAAATAGGAATACAGAATTGTTTTAATATATTAGCATGAGATTTATATGCATATGAAAAAGAAATGGGCTTACTTGGTGGGGAGTAGGGCCAAAATGAGTTCAAAGGACAGGCCCCCAAAATGGCCGGTAAAAGAAGAGTTGTCTGTGACAGAACAGCTATGATGGTATGACCCATTTTTGTCACGTGAAGAATGTGTGTACATACATGGGGATCTATGTCTGAGGGCGGGACCAACAAGTTCATGGGGTTATTTCAGTTTGGTAGGATTTCAGGGTTTTTTTCTTATGCCTTTAAAAATTGTTTGAAAAATTCTTAATGAGCATATATTAGTTGTGCAATCAGAAAACATTTTTTAGAAGAAAAGATAAAAATGTGATACTTCACGAATAGTGCATAATGGGTCTGTGAGAAGCCTCCAGGCTGCAGGTCCGTCTGTCTGCCTGGTCTTCGCTGCTCTGAGGAGCACCCCTCAAATCTCCAGCCAGCGCTCTGAGACTAACTGCTCTCCTGCTGTGCCCCATCCCCCATTCATCCCCTCCACCCCCATCCACCCGGCCATGGCAGGAAGCCCCAGGGCAGACTAGGGGCCCCAGACGTGGAATCTACTAGTGGCGAGCTCTTAAAATAGTGCTCTTCTGGTAAATATCTACATGGTGGGAAACAAGCATCTTGAACTTTTGAGTTCGTTTCTCACTTATGGCTTCGGGTTTATCCCCAACTCCTGCCTGCAGGAGGGCTTGCTGTCTGGGGCAGTGCCCGACGGGTGCTTGAGAAGCACCAAGTAGAATAAACTCACCTGGCCAGGTAGGGTCCTCACTTAGCACCTGCCCAGCCTTGTCATTTAACACTATATCCATATGGCGAATTCGGGTGGCTGTAGACACTGCACCACGCCCCCGTGGAGAGGTGGGTTTGTTTCTTGACATCTGGGGCCTTCGCGAGCTCTGGCAATGAAGAGTGAGAATCAGCGCTGTGCCAGTGAGAGAGCTGGCAGGGCCCCTTGCACCACGTGTCCTCGGGGAGATGGGTGAGGCAGGAGGCCAGTGAGGGAAGCCGTTTCCACCACGGGACTCCACCGTCGGGCCTGTCCACACCCAAGGCAGGACGGACTGCTGAGCCCTGTCCCAGACCGGCCTCCAAATCTCACTGTAATAGACTGACGGGTTTTTAAGCCTCTGAGTTTCAGCAGTTTCCTGCACAGCAACAGGTGACCAGAGTCCCTCGTAAGGTGGCTTCCTGGTGGCTCCCTGCCCTCCTCTGGCAGCTGTGGGCCCTGCCCGGCTGGGTGCACTGTACGACAGTGACAGTCGCCACCCAAGCTCCATGGTCTGTCCAGTCCCCTCGTTCAAGGTGCCCAGCTGCTGAACCTGGGCAGGCTCCGTGGTAAAGGGAACTTGGTGGGAGTCCGCTGCAAAACTTTCTTGACCAATTTGGAAAGTGCTGGATGCTTTACCCTGTCCTCCGCCTTAGGATGCTGGCTGCGGGCCCTGAGAAGTCCATCCACCCTGGGGGCTCTCACTGCTGGAGGGACCACAGAGCAAGGAGGACACCAGGAGCCTGGCTTCAGAGTCTTCCCAGCTCAGCGGGAGGTGAGCGGTGGAGAGACCCACCGTCTGACTGTGGCTACCTCGCAGGGCCTGGAGCCACGGGCATGATAATAAAGTGACTCTTGTGGTTTGAGGCCCCCAAGTTTGGGCGGTTTGTGTGTAGCAACAGATAAGGGAAACACCTGTGTTGTTATCCGTGTCTTGCCAAATTGTCTCACCTGGAACATCGCTAGTGTGCGGGCGTGAGTGGCGTGGGCCCCTGTTTCTCTAACTGCTCTCCCGGTTAGTTAGCAGTTAGTCTCTGGACTCAGAAGCACTGGGATGGCACCAGATGCCTTTTGTATCTGCTCAAAGGTTACACTGGGCAAGTGGAAAGGAAGGGAAGTGAGGGGGAAGAGAAGGGAAAACCTGGGAAGGTAGGGAGCTCGGGGAGTGCGGGAGGATCGCTAGCAGCAAGCACCCGGATTCGGAATTGGGTGCTCCCGGGGAGCACCTGAGCCCCCGGCACGGAGACGGAGCAAGCAGGCCTGGGGGGCTCTTGTTTGGGATGGTGTTCAGATGTGACAGTGCCTGGGGTTCTAATGGTTGAGGGTCATCAAGGACCGGTCCCAAGGCCAGCAGCTGGGCCCCCCTCCAGTGTGGATCCACATGGGACTCTATTTTTGTCTTCTTGACCCTGCCAACGCATCTGCCCCAACCCCAAAGGTGACAACACGTTCAGTGGGCTCCGGGAAGGCTGCAGGGGAGCGCCTTGTCCCTAATCCTTCTGTGGCTGTTGCCACCTGAACACACAGCAGTTCGAGAGAAACAGTGTGCCTTAGGTTTGGTGTGTTTGCTTTTACTTTTTAATGTTCTGTAGAAACCAAGAAAAGAAAGTCACTAGACACAGTGGCAAGTGGACAGAGTTGCTA
Organism: Miniopterus schreibersii; assembly: GCF_964146895.1. NCBI lineage: Eukaryota > Metazoa > Chordata > Mammalia > Chiroptera > Miniopteridae > Miniopterus > Miniopterus schreibersii. The sequence continues at coordinate 68,392,999 of NC_138111.1, read as the reverse complement.
GACTCTGGCAGAAGCTCCCACCTCCAATGTACTTGGTAAACTTAAAGATTAGAGAATTGTTCACTGGGAGACATGGGAATTTCTGTGAAGAAAGCAGACTACCCACGTCCTCCTATGGAGACTTCCGAGACAGTTTCAGAAGTCGAAGTTTATTTTTTTATTATTATTTTTAAAAATATATCTTTATTGATTTCAGAGAGAGGAAAGGAGAGGCAAAGAGAGAGATAGAAACATCAATGATGAGAGAGTCATTGATCAAGCCCACAACCCAGGCATGTGCCCTGAGCAGGAATCGAACCCTGATCTCCTGGATCCTAGGTCAATGCTCAACCTTTGAGCCACACCCGGCAGGCAGAGGTTTAAAGGAAACCAGGGGTGGCCACCTGAGCAGTCAGTTCCAGGCCCCAGGGCAGGACGTGGGTGAGCGGAGAGGCCCCCCCCCCCTTCTCTAAAAGAGACCGCGCCCACTCTTTCTGAGACACCACAGCCTACCATTGTTTGCTCCAGGGCACGTTAGAATTCCTCCCTCAGCTGGCTTTCAGTTTTCTTATTTCAAATAAAGCTTTCAATTCTTTAAAGTAACAATAAAACCCTAGGTTTTGAACTTTTATTTTTATGACCAGATGGGAGTTATAGATCTCTCAGATGTACACCAGAGACCGAAGAGGGGAAATCTGGGTAATCTCTTAGGTAGATTTTATAAATCTGTTTTTCCCATAAATCAAAAAAGTAATAAGATGGATTAGACCCAGTCACATGTTGTAATGTTAGCATTTTTACCTTAAGCTCTAAAATGTATGGGTGTTCTTAATAGGCAAAATTAATTTTTTGAGAAATTGAAGCTTCAGTATCAGAAAACTAATGGATTGGGGGTTTTTTTTGGTTTTGTTTTTTAAAGAAAAGAACATGGGTATGTGGCTTTGGGGAATGACTTTATCTTGATTTCCTTCTCTGAGAAGTGGACGGTAGTCACAGTGGTGAGCTGAGCAGCCTTCATTGATCCCCATAGCACTTGGTCCCAATCTCATGGCTGCCATATCGGCCAAATTCACCTTCATTGGTCTTGACCAGAATTTACTGCTCTAGTTTAAATACCATAAAATTACTTGGTCAAAAGTTCATTATATAGGAGTGGAAACATTTCAAAATAACTCCTATTATTATTATTATTATTATTATTATTATTATTTTAAATATATCTATTGATTTCAGAGAGATGAAGGGAGAGGGAGAAAGATAATTGAAACATCAATGATGAGAGAGTCATTGATCGGATGCCTCCTGCACGCCCCCTACTGGGGGTCGAGCCCACAACCCAGGCATGTGCCCTGACTGGGAATCAAACTGTGATCTCCTAGAGCCTAGGTCAATGCTCAGCTGCTGAGCCATGCCCAGCTGTGCTCCAATTATTTTTAATAAGAGTTGGGGTTATGAAGAACTATAACATGATTCAGTGTTGTGTTTTTCCCCCTCACATTCCTTGTACTGAAGTGACCTCATCCCCCCCCCCCCCCCCCGCCCCCGGCCTCCTGGAAGCAGATCCTCATGAAATGAAGGTTTCCAGATAGCTTGTCTGGTTTAGTAAAAAAAAAAAAAACCCCAAAACAAACAAAAAAAAACACCAAATTTGCCAGTTTCTCCAAAGTGACTGGCAGTACCAAGATGGAGTTCTGATTAAGTAAATGTTTCTCCAAAACCTTGTTAGAATCCAGGTTATTTTTGAAACAGTCATGTCAAATCCTGGGATATTTACTTTTTAAGAGATGCTTGAATGGCTGGGACACCAGGCTACAGAGCCAGGTCAGGAGCCCGAGGGGTGTGTCTCGGGCCTCTGATTTCCATCCCGGGGCCCCACGATGCGTGGGTGACCTCAGAGGCTCTGCCCCCCTTCCCACGGCCAGGGCTAGTGTGTTCTACACCAGTGCCTGGGATGGACTGGCCACCTCTCAGTGTTGAGTATCTTAATAAAGTTATATCTGGTTTTACCTAAGAAATTATGGAAATTCCTGTCACAGGGAAACAAGGTTATGAGCACCATCGTCAACTTCAGTCCCTCTTTTTATTTTCCAGAAGAGGAATCAGCCCAGGGGCTTCAGGGGTTTTCTGCCTGAGCCTCTTTTCCAAGATGTGCCTGTCTCCTGAAGCAGAGAGTGAAGACTCTTCCACCCGCCTCAGGGTAACTACTCCCTCCCCCCTGGGTCAGAGGCTCCCGTTCTAGTGACCGCACCTCCTGGTGAGCTCCCGAAGGCGTCCTGAAAACCATTACTCTAAATTGTGTGCACCACTGCCCCTGGGCCTTTTGGCTAAGATCAGCTGCAGCAAGGTTCTGCCCCGCTGGTTGGGCTCAGTGGTTGGAGCGTCGGCCGTGGCCTGAAGGGTCCCAGGTTTGACTCCCAGCCAAGGGCACGCACCTCGGTTGCAGCCTGATCCTCCGCATGCGGGGGGCAACCAGTCCATGTGTCTCTCTCACATCCATGTCTCTCTCGCTCTCCCTTCCACTCTCTCTGAAAAGCAGTGGAAAATACATCCTCGGGTAAGGATTAGAAAAAAAGTAGTGTGTTTTTCCATCTGTTGAAATGTGACTTTCTCTAGTCTCGTGGGGTGGGGCGATGCATGCATTAAAGGGCAGGTGGTACTAAGGAGAAACAACATTGCACTTACTTGGAGTTGCTGAAAAAATCTTTTGTTGTAATATTTCATTTCCATGTAATAAAAGAATGTTGATTATTTTATAGTGAAAGAATGATTTTTATCTCAAATTTGCATGAGTCAATTGTGGTTTCACAATGACAAGTGACGTTATTCATTCGTCCAAACCCATAGAATGTGCACCAGCAAGAGTGACCCCAAGACAAACTGTGGGCTCTGGGTGGTGATGTGTCAGTGCAGCTTTATCAGCCGCAACAACTGCACCGCCTGGTGGGGGTGTTGATAGTGAGGGAGCTGCGCACGGGGGGGGGGGGGGGGGGGGGGGGGGGGGGGGGGGGAGCAGGAGGCGTGTGGGAAATCTCTATAATTTCTGCTCAGTTTTGCTGTAAAGTCTATTTAAAAATATTATCAACCTGGTTCTTCACTTCAATTATTGTTAACATTTTAGCATCACAATTCACAGAAACCCCTTTTCCAAGATAAAATGTATTCCTCTGGGTTTTTGTCATTCTTCCTCAGCTCTGGTCTTTTTATTCTAACACTATGCACATTTATTTGTTTACTGATCTTGAAAAGTTCCTAAGTGGGCACAGTTTTCCTAGGCTGCATAATTTAGGTCTTCAATAAAATCGACAAAAGAAAAAAGGGACGTTAGATGAAAATATGATCATCCATCAAACCAATACGTTAGCACTGTCATCTGTTAGTGCTGCAGGATAACGCTTTCTGTTTTAAAACTTTCTGTTGAGAACAGTTGAAGAGACACCAGACTGCGCAAACAGCTTTTGAGGCACCCCAAGTCCCCTGAGACTCGGAGTGGACATCCTTTCAGTGTCTGTGCCTCGGGGCAATCCTGGGCCCTCTCTGGCTGAGACCCAGCCTGTCCCGAGTCCTACTGCCTCTCCTTCCGAGTGTCCTCAGACATGGAGCATCCTCCCATGTCCACTCCTACCCCCATCTCAGCCACCCCATCTCTCCCCAGACGCTAGGAGCTTCCCAGCTGGGGTCCCCATAGCCCAGCCGCAGTCCAAGGGGTCCTGTCAATGCCAGAATCAGAGTGTTCCATTCCTCAGGGGTCCCGATCTCCTATGCCCTTCGAGGGCCCACAATCTGGCCACTGCCTCCCTGGCAGGGAACGCAAGCAGGACTTGGACTAGAAATCCCTCAGACGCTCTTCGACTCCGAGGCTGAGATAAAGCGCACAGTCACTCCCCTCCCCCTCTCTGTGCCCAGCCAGCCAAGCACACTGAGGCGGGCTTGGGGGTGGAGAGCCTGGGGGTGCGGGTGGCTGGTTCCTCAGATGTCCCCTGAGGAACTGGGGCTCCACTCACTGCCTTGCTGTGCTGAAGCGGACAGGCCTTGTTTTGCCTGCATGCTACCATCCCTCCTGCACGGTCCGCATCCTGGTTCCCCTTTGGGGGATCCCTCTGCACCTCTGGATAAGTCTCGGTGGGACTGTAAATCACAATGCTCTGCTCTCCCACTTCAGAGGCCACTGGGCTCTTCTAGCAGAGCAATCACAGGTGGGCCTGTGCCGTGGTGGTGGCCCCTCAGACCCTCCCCTGGGACTCTGCCTCCCGTGGACTAGTGCAAAGACAGGACGAGGGACTGGGGCCCATCCTTCCAACAGGTGCCCTGGTTCCCAAGGTTTCTTTGTTGTTGAATTAAATGTATTGGGGAAACATTGGTTAATACAGTTACACAGGTTTCAAGTGTGCTGCCCAGCCAGACTGGCTCAGTTGGTTGAGCTTCGTTGTGTGCACCTAAAGGTCGCCAGTTTGATTCCTGGTCAGGACACATACCTGGATTTCGGGTTTGATCCCTGGTCGGGGCGCGTACAAAGGCAACCGATAGATGTTTCTCTCTCACGTTGCTCCCCCCACCCTCTCTCTCTCCCTCCCTCCCTCACCCTCGCCCTCTGCCTCACCCTCTGCCTCGCCCTCGCCCTCTCCCTCTGCCTCGCCCTCGCCCTCGCCCTCTCCCTCTGCCTCGCCCTCGCCCTCGCCCTCTCCCTCTCCCTCTCCCTCTGCCTCGCCCTCGCCCTCGCCCTCTCCCTCTCCCTCTCCCTCTGCCTCGCCCTCTCCCTCTCCCTCTGCCTCGCCCTCTCCCTCTCCCTCTGCCTCGCCCTTGCCCTCGCCCTCGCCCTCTGCCTCGCCCTTGCCCTCGCCCTCGCCCTCTGCCTCGCCCTCGCCCTCTCCCTCTCCCTCTCCCTCTGCCTCGCCCTCGCCCTCGCCCTCGCCCTCGCCCTCCCTCTCTCTAAGCATGTCCTCAGGTAAGGATAAGAAAACACTCAAGTGTATAATTCTATAACACATCATCTGTACATTGCATCGGGAGCCCACCACCCAAAGTCAAACCTTCTTCTGTCACCACCATATATTTGACCCCTTTACCTCCCCACACAGTCAGGAAGCATCAGTTTAAAAAAATTAATTAAAATTTAACTTACCTATTGATCTTTTTTGGGGGGGGGTCTATGGTTCTGTTACGGATTTGTGTAAGCGCCACCACAGCCAGGGTAGAGAACAGCTGGATGCATCGTATGAAAAGCAGGCTCCGGCCTGTTGCCCTTTGCCGTCAGCCCCCCTCCTCCCCAGCCCGTGGCGACCACTGCTGCTCCTCCATGCCAGGCGGGGCTGCCTCTTCCAGAAGGTCACAAAGAAGGCATCACGCGGGGTGTAACACCCTGAGATGGCTTCTTTCGCTTGGAAAAATGCTTGAGAGGTTCGCTGGTGGTGTTGCGGGAATGGATGGCTCATTTTTATTTACTGCTGAGTAGTATTTTCTCTTGTGGATACAGAACAGTGTATCTGTCTAGCTGCAGAAGGACATTTGGGTTATTTCTAGTTCTTATTATAAATCAAGCCCTATGATCATCTGTGTAAAAGTTTTTGTGGAAACATATATTTTCACTTTTCTTGGGGAATTACTAACCGCTGAGATTGATGGGAACTGTAAATTGACCTTCCTAAGAAACTGCCACTGTCTTTCTGAATGGCTGTGCCACTTTGCCTTCTATCTGTCACTGTGGATTAGTTGGCATTTTCCCTCCCCTCTTCCCCAGGGGACAAGTGATTTCCTTTCTTTTTATTTGTGATCCTCTCTCCATTCCTCACCTTTGGCATCTTTCAAGCTTTTCCTTTTTCTTTAAACTTCTGGAGTTTTACTATGATGGATCTGATTAAGAATTTACTGTCATTACTATTGTTATTTAAAATTAGGTTAAAAATTTTTTTAATCTAAGGACTTAGATTAAAAGGTCCTTCAGTTTTGAAAAATCTCAGCTTTCCTTTCTTCAGTGATCACCTCTCCAGCACTCAGTTTTATACTGGTTAATTTTGTTAACTTGACTGGCCATGGGGCACCCAGATTAAGTATTCCTTCGGGAGGCATCTGTGAGGGTGTTGCCAGGTGACATGAGCATTTTAACCCGTGGACTCAACCCAGTAAACTGCTCTCCCAGTGAGGGTGAGCACCATCCAATCTGTCGAGGGCTTAAATAGAACAAAAGGCAGAGGGGGAAGGAGTGTACACTTTCTTCTTGCCTCACTGCCTGGGCCGGGATCTTTGTCTTCTGCCCTCACACTGGGGGTGAATCACCAGTTCTCCTGGGCCTCAGGCCTTCAGACTCTGAGTCACGTGACAGGCTTTCCTGCATCTCCAGCTTGCAGAGTGCAGATCCCGGGACGTCTCAGTCCCATAACCCCACGAGCCAATTCCTTAGAACAAACCTCCTTTTATTTATATCCATATCTCTAACTTTACCTCTGTCTCTATCTCTCTCTATCCATATCCATACCCATATCCATCCATCCATCTATGTATCTATCTATATATCTATGTATCTATCATCTATTTATAGTCTATCATCTATCTATGTATCTATCTATGTATGTATGTATGTATGTATGTATCTATCATCTATCTCTCATCTATCTACCTATCATCTATCATCTATCTATCATCTATGTATGTATGTATGTATGTATGTATGTATGTATGTATCTATCTATCTATCTATCTATCTATCTATCTATCTATCATCTATCTATCATGTATCTATCTAATCTATTCCCTCTCTGTCTGTCTCTCCCTCTCTCCCCCCTATTGCTTCTATTTCTCTGGAGAACCCTGATTAATACAAGTTTATTCTTTCCTTCAGACATTCCTTTAAATATACATCATATCCCTTAACTTTATTGTTTCCCTAACTCCCATCTCTTCATCTCTGCTCTATCCTGGGAGATTTTCTTAGCTTTCTAATTTACTAAATCCCTCACTTGATGGATATATCCTCTGTTTAGTCCATATGCCCTGACTCTGCTTATCCAGACCGCTGACTTTCCTTGTTCTCACGCAGGCTTTTGCCATAACGCTTTGCTTTCATTATGAGTGGCCTTGTTCCACAGATGCCTTTCCCTCCTTCATCAGTGTGAGGACTGAATATCTGTCTCGGGTTTCTCTGGAATTCCTCTTTAAGATTTTGCCTCCTGATTGTGGTCAGTGTGAGTGACACACCTGTAACTGTGTGATGCACAGCGAGTGGGCTGTGCAGCAGCCCTGGGTCTTCTTTTTCATAACACTGGACTTTCTTATGTGATTATTGTGTGTGAGCTTTTCTGTGGGAATTTAGCTTCTTATTTCCCTGACTTGTGGTTGTCTCCCTATGACACAATTTCACATTGACCCGCAGGTACATGGGCCCCAGACCACTGGTTAGCAACCTGGCGCCAGGCTCCAGGGACGATGCTCAGTCAGCCACACTCACGTGCACGCTGGCCGGCCGTTTCCATTCAGGACCCTGGGCAGAGGCATTCCAGCTCCTACTGGGCCAGCCATGAGTCTGTTTGGGGTCCTGACTAAGTACATGACTGTCCTAGTCTCAGCTGCTGCCCTGTGTGACATGAGCTCTGCCCTTTCTCCTGCTTCAGCCTCCAAACAGGAATTAATTAAAGGTATAGAAAATATGGGGAGAGAAACACACCCACAGACTTCAACCTCAAGTTTGTTAAAGATACCTTCTTTTAAAAAATGTATGTCCCATTTAAAAAATCATTTATACATGAGCCCTGGCCAGTCTGGCTCAGTGGGTAGAGCGTCGGCCCGAGGACTGAAGCGGCCCGGGGTCGATTCCGGCCAAGGGCATGTGCCTCATTTGTAGGCTGATCCCCAGGCCTGGTCGGCCTGTGCAGGAGGCAACCAATCAACGTGTCTCTCTCACGTTGATATTTCTCTCCCCCTCTCTTCCTCCCTTCCCCTCCCCTTCTACTCTCTCTGAAAAGCAATGGAAAAACATCCTCAAGTGAGGATTTAAAAACCAAAAACAAAACACATTTATACATGACTAAATTTTTTTTAAAAAGTGCTGCTCTCTCAACCATGCTAACCTTCCAGCAAATAAAGCTTTGACAGACTGTTGTGTTTTGAAAGTGAACAGGAAGTGTTGGTCCTGGGAGATGACAGCACAGTCACTGAACGTATCAGTTTCCGAATAAATGTCTAAATTGTTTGAGTACATTACTAACTTTCCCATGTATTCAGTCTAAGATTTTCACAACTTGAGAAAGAGTAAAATCTTTAAAATTTTTCTTGTTTTAGTTTTAATTTATGAGAAAAAGATGAAACAGAAAGAACTAGAGCTAGGCTGAGCTGATCAAAGTTGGCAAAGCTCATGTGATAAAACTTCTACGGCATACAGATGGGTGTTAATAAAACCTGGGCCTCTCCGGTGAGAATAGCAGATCTGGGTCTGAAGGTCTGAGAATCTGGCTTTCACCAGCCGCTGCAACCAGTGAGTCTGCTTTGAGCCTGCCTCTGAAGGAGGGCTGTGTAGGGATGCGGGTACAGAAAGGCCTGCCATGCACTCCCTGCTTCTATGTGCCCACTCTTTAACTAGCTCCTCTTATCGGAGGCCCACCTCAGTTTGGGTGTCTCCTACCTGGCTCAGGGCAAGGTGGCTGGGGTGTGGGGACATGCACAGGCCAGATACAAACAGGATTAGAACTCGCTTCTCACTTATTAGCTGTGGTGGTGAGCAATCATTTAATGGTTTTTTGTTTTTTTCTCCCCACAGGCACATGGGGTGGTGTATTTGAAAAGTCAGGTGTATTTTTGAAAGATCATACCTACAGAAGTAAATCACGTAGCTGTGGGACACTGAAATAACATTGACGGGGTCAGGGGGCTCACTGCAGAAGTTCAAGGGTAGACAGAACAGAACAGTTCTTTTTGGTTTGGTTGGTTTCTAATGCAGGAGGAGAGGGAAACAGGTGAATTAAAAGTACTTTCCAGGTGAGGGTTTCTGTCCGTTGACGCAGCTAGTGCTGGCTTTTCTTCCTGAACCAGAGCAGTACGTTCTTCCATCGGCTTCTGCAAGGTGTCTAGTCCCCGGTCATGTAGAGGCGGTGCAGTGGTCACGGCCACCACGAAGAGGGCTGCGGTCACCCAGTTGGCCCCCAGCTAGAGTGTAAGTCAACTGTAGTAATGAGAGTTTCTGCAGGCTTGGTTATCTTTGGTCTGTCATCTGGATGCAGCTCTCCGCTGATATATGTTTTGGGCAGTTCTCTAGCATCCATCGAGTGCCCGACGTCTTCAAAGTTCTCAATGGCATCCCCTCCGGCCTGTTCCCATAGGACTTCTCCAACCCCCCTCCCCAGGGTGCTCCTCTAGAAACTTGGTCATACGCCTTGTGGTGCAGGATCAGCCAGGCACTCTTGCTGTGGTTGTGCTTCTGGATCTCCTCTAGGGTGTAGTACTTGACGGCCTTGTCTGACGGCTTGGCCGTTTCAGAATGGGGTGAGATTCAGGGCCTGCAGACAGCAGCCGAGCCAGGCTGAGCACACTGTGTCTCTCATTTAATGGGTTTTAATCTCCCACTTTAGGGTAGACTCCTGCCCCAGGGCTGTGATGCTGCGGAAATTAAACGAGAGGAGGGTGTACCTGCTATAGGTCGCAGGGCCGAGCAGTAAATCTGAAAAGTGACCTTATCCAGCTCAGTCCTTTCCTTGTTTCCCCAAAACAAACAACACAGACCTGCCCACTGGCAGCCAGGGTCACCCAGGTGAGTAGAAGAAAGTTCAGAAATTAATGCCAGAGACAATACTCCAACACAGCTTTTTCAAATACTGAATTAATACTATTTTGTAAGAGTAGCTGGCAACAGTGATAATTAAGTGCTAATCATTCCATTTATTACATAAAATATTCAGCACCTTAATTACTAAACAAGTCAAGGGTTATTCATTCTAAAAATAATGGATGCTCCAGCAGGAATTCCCTCTTCCCGGACGGGGACCCCGGGCACCCTGTGAACAGCATCATGACACAATACCTGTCACCTGGCAGGAAGGGAATTAACAGAGCATTCCTGGAAAGGTTTTAAGAAGCCAGAGTATAAAAGGCTTGACTCTTTACTATGCTTATTAGAATGATAATCTCTTAAGATAACTCATGTGGACTTTGAAAGAAGAGAAGCAGCTTAGAGAAAAGTGAAGGCCATTAGAAAATCTACAATCATCTTTTCACTTTTGCTTCTTTCCTGCCAATGCAAGTCAAAAAGAAGGAGTTATGGACCTACAAGAAGCAGTTAAAATCAAGAGAGCCAACTCAAACATTCTCTGCAAGCCTCCTAGAAGCATAAAGCAGCTACAAAGATCTTTCCACCACTTCTCGCCTAAAACCCTGGAACCAGTACCTACCTGTCCATTGTTAGATATCCTAGTGACGAGAGTCCTCTGAGAACACAGTTTCAGAGTCTCAGTTTCCGAGCAATCTCATAGTCAGCCCACACTCCTTTTAAAGGAATTCCTCTTGATTGTGTCATTGTCATTGTTGTTGAACCCCTCCTGATAACTCTCCATGCACTTCAGGCCAGTTGCCATCACTATAGGTTCTTACTATTGGGCTATTCTCTCATCACAGGTTCTTAGTTTTAATATTACTACTGATATTGTTACTTGGACCATCCACAGAGAGAAATATATATAAGAAAACCTATATATGCACATATGCATACACACGCACATATACCTGTATATACATATATACGTAGAGAGACAGACAGGGAGAAATCAAATAACTATGTGAAATTCCTTGGGAGCCAAGTTTTTCAGCATAAGAAAAGGAATACATGTTGTTAATCAGACTGAAGTAAAAACCCTAAACACTTAATATTTGTTTTGTAAAGGTGTGTATGAGCTTATAATATGATCTTACACACACTCACACACACACACACACACACACACGAAGCCCAGAATCAAGGACAAGACAGTCACTGTGAACACAGGCACACACTCTCCACCCCAGTCTTTAGACTATGGCCTCAAATAAAAGTTTTTACTAAAAGGACCCGGGGCTCCTGGAGAATGACTGTTCTGGGGCAGGTACAGTGCAAGATGACCCTGAGACATCATAATGTGACCCAAACTAGGGACATTGCCAAAGACCAAGGAGCTGTGTCCAGGAGCCAACCTTGAGTTGCCCCCACAGGTGAAGAGAGAACAATTGATATACCCCTGACAATAGATGAAATATATTGAAATAAAGCAGATACACAAAGTTCTAACTGTTTATAGTGATAACAGAAAAGAAAAAAGTCTTACTGGTTTCCTTGTAGGTCCCCAATTACATTGAAATCTTATAAAGAGAAAGCGTCATGTGTTTGTTTTACCTTTCCTCTGCGAACTGTACTTCGGGGTTCACCAAGTAGTTATAAAAGAATTCTACCCAATAAATGAAGAACAAAATGTCAAACTAGAAAACCACCATTTTGCAACCACTGTTGAAAAACCAGATCCAGGCAGCAGAAGAATGCTAGGAGCACGCCGCCGACGGGGCGGCTGGCCGCGCCTGACTCGACGGCAGCGGATCCGCGCACACCCACCACAGCGGCCGTAACAGGACATCGGCGGGGCAGGAGGGACCAGCGGCACTCAGTACGGACTATTCATGCTAGAAAGTTCAAACCGAGTCCAAACAAGTCTCCCTTCAAACACCAGCTTGCAGAAGCTCTGTGAGCAAAGGAATGTGCCAGTTACACGTGTCAAAATCAAACAAAAGGGAAACCACAGCTGAAAATTCCCTGGGCAGACAAAGCCCGTTTAGCCATGCCAGGAAAGTTTAATTTAGCTTGTTTTGCAAGATCAATGAGGCTAACTTGACCTGGGTCACTTCTTGCTTATGCCTCTGAAAATCATAAGTGAAACTTAAATTGTTCCCCCCGTTTGTTCTCTATGTCTATGAGTCTGTTTCTGTTTTGTTTTTTGTGTTCATTTGCTTTGTTTTGTAGATTCCACATGTAAGTGAAACCATAGGGTATTTGTGCTTCTCTGACTTATTTCTAAAACAAAGTGGAAAAAGACTTATAGACAAAGAGAACAGACATGGTTGCCAAGGGAAGGAGGTGAGGGAAAGGTGAAAAAGGTGAAAGAAATAAGAGGGACATATTTCCAGTTATAAAATAAATAAGTCACAGGGCTGTGAAGTACAACATAAGGAATATAGTCAATAGTGTCATAATAACCTGTACAGTGACCAATGGTTACTAAACTTACTGTGGTAAGCATTTTGTTAGGTATATAAATGTTGAATCACTGTGTTGTACACCTGAAACTAATATATTATATATCAACTATATTTAATAAAAATAATAAAAAATTGCTCCCCCCCCAAATTGATATGAGGTCATCACGAATTCCTTGTCAGTTAAGAAAATTCTAATTCTGAGGCCGATCACTATGAAGGGTAAACAGTCCCTGTCTCCACTATATAAGCTGCTTTGCAGCTGCCTCTCTGAGCACTCATTCTGGTTGGAGCGCTCCAGCTGCAAAACTCTTTTTGGTGTGTGCACAGTAAACTTTTACTAATTACTACTTCAGCGACTCATTGGCTTTACGTATATATATGTAAACTTTTCTAAATTTTTGACAACAGTGAGGACGCAATTCAACATCTAGGCCATAGATGAGCAGGCAGACGCAGGGCATGGACACAGGAAGAATGGCAACTGTACCCGCTGAGGGAGTGGAAGGGGCTTCTCAGCCAAAGGCACCAGGGGCACCTTGTCTGGAGCCTATTTGAACAAAATGACTGTAAGAAAACATTTTTTGAGAAATTGAAAAACAAACTGAGTGTTAGATGATATCAAGGATTTATTGTTAATTTGGGGAAGCACAATAATGTATTTTGGTTAGGTTTTATTACAGTGCTTATCTTTTAGAGAGACATATGGCATGTTTAAGAATGGAATTTGGGGATTTGTTTTCAAATGCTCCAAGAAAACCGTGAGTGGCAGGGGCTATGGGGCTGGAGAACAGAGAAAACAGGAGGGCGCTGTGTTGATAATGCCTGAAACCAGTGACAGGCACATGGGGATTCCTTATAGGCTCCCTGTTAGTTTTGCGTATGTGTGAATATCTCTACAAGTGAACGTTTGAAGAAAGCACACACAGTTGGATTTGACTCTCTTAGCCAATCAATCAATCAATTACTAATAAATTAAATTAACATGAAAGAAAGAAGAAGAAAGGGAGAGCTCGCGTGCTGGTGTAGACGGGCCGGCGCAGGGAGCCTCCAGGCCTCCCGGAGGGTGGCTGCCTTCTCCAGCGGGTCTGAGTCTGGGGCGCAGCCAGGCCCACCGGCTGACACATTATAGCCTCTCTGGGGACCCTCGTCCAACCCTTGCATCAGTCATCTGGGCCTGGCTCCTTGCCCGCACCGTGCTGGGTGTGTTTGTCACTGCCGAGGGCCAGCTGGACAGATGCCGTCTTTGAGGGATTTCTCACGTTGCGAGTTTCTTACTGGCGCAGGACTCCCTCTGCCCCTGTAAGAAGCAAAGGCAAAGACTTCCAGTGAATTCCAGGGCTCCACGTGCAAACAGTCACCTGTTCTAGGAGGAGGAACTGTGCTGGGAGATTGCCCGCTTGTTGGCTGGGTTCCCCTGGGTTTTCTGTGCATGTGCACTAAAACTTCAGGGCCAGCCCTTGGGCTCTCATGGGTTCCCCTAAGGAGCACCAACCTGGAATCACTTCCATTCCAGAACAATCTACCCACACGATGACTGGAAAGGCTGATGAAGACTGGATGTTCCCTTGCCTATTCTCACTTCCTCTTCTTTCCTGGAGACTAGATATTCAGAGGGAGATAGGAGATGGGGCTGGGACTACACAGACATGGACACTGGATAACCTTGGCTGTCCAAGGCCTTCTTCCTATATCCCTCAGAAGTGTCTGAGGAAGCACAGGAGTTTTGAGATTTTTATTCCCAGCAGTGGCTCGAGTATCACTCCTGTTCCAAAATCAGTTTGAAAAATGTGGCCATTGAAGGCACAGATTAAACCGAAAAGACTCCTTACTAGTTTGTGGTTATTATTATTATTATTATTTATGAGAACTTTTAAGATCTACAGACTTAGGAAATACTTTCAAATACTATACAACATAGTACAGATGGTCCCCAACTTGTGATGGTTCAAATTAGGATTTTTTTACTGCAATGGTGCAAAAGTGATATGCATTCAGTAGAAACCGTACTTTGAATTTCGGTCTTTGCCCAGGCTAGCAACATATGGCACGATACTTTTTTGTGACACTGGGCAGCAGCAGCAAGATGATTTTGTCCAACTATCAGCTAATGTTAAGTGTTCCGAGCAAGTTTAAGGTAGCTGGGCTAAGCTATGAGGTTGGGTGGGTTAGGTGTATTAAATGCATTTTCATCTTATGATGCATCCTCATTTTATAACTGGAAATGTGTACCTTTTGACCAATTTCACCCATTTCTCCTCCCCCCCTGCCATTTCTCTGCTTCTGTGAACTTGGTTTTTGTTTTGTTCATAGAAATAGGGAAATGTCAGGATGAGAGTTGTTGCTGTTTTAGATTCCAAATATAAGTGAGATCATATGGCATTTGTCTTTCTCTGTCTGAATCATTTTACTTAGTCCTCAAGGTCTATCAGGCTGTTAAAAATGGCAAGATTTCCTTCTTTTTTGTGCTGAATAATGTTCCATTGGAGATTATATATATCACATCTTCTTTACCCGCTCCTCCATCAAGGTCACTTAGGTTCCTTCCACATCTTGGCTCTTGTAAATAATGCTGCAGTGAACATGAGGTACACATATCTTTGTTAGTGTTTTCATTTTCCTTTAAATAAATACCCAGAAGTGGAAATTCTGGGTTATAAGGATGTTCTATTTTTAATTTTTTGCAGAATCTCCATACTGTTTTCCATGGTGGCGGTAACAATACTTACTGTGTGCCAGGTGCTGCTTTGAGGACTTGACCCTCGGAAGCAGATGTAGTTACTTTGGTGCCCATTCTACAGGGGAAGGAACCAAGTACCTGAGTCCCCACAGGCACTGAGGGCACAGCTGGGACTCAAAGTTCAGGCAACCCCTTAACCACTTGTTGTTTTAACTTCTGTGTCTGACATTTTTTAGCTGGGCATTAATTCTATTGGTGTTCCCATTAGTAATTAGCAAAACACTCACACTGAACCTGTGGATCACTGGAACTGTGCTGTGGTACAGAACTATTTCTTCTTGTGTAATAACTGAAATAATTAATCTAACAGCTTGAGGCCTGTAATGACTTTGGAAATCACCCAACTTGATACTTTCCCCTTTTACTTTATAAGTGTTTCTATTTCTCATGGAAATATCTTTTGGTTTATCTGTTCCCTCAGGTCTGTAGAGTTCATTTGTGAAAACATCTGTGCCCTTTTCTTGACATGGAGGTAGCCCTTTGTAAGCATTCCCTCATTTTTTTCCCCCTCATTTTTTAATACTTGAATTATTTAATACTTGAATTATTTAATACTTGAATAAAGTTTTCATTTATATTTTTTCCTAGGAAATAATCTATTTTATTTTCTGGTGTTCAAATATTCTTTTACATATTTTAGCTGATTTTAGATTTATAAGTTTCATCTATTTTATTTTGTCTATACTTATTAATTTATTTCTTCTAGTTTCCTTAGTTTTTATTTATTTATTTAAAAATGTCTTTCTTGATTTTAGAGAAAGAGGAAGGGAGAGAGATAGAGAGATGGAAACATCAATGAAAGAGAAACATCGATGGGCTGCCTCCTGAACACACACTATTGGGGACCAAGCCCGAAACCCGGGCATGTGCCCTGACCAGGAATCAAGCAAGAGAGCTCTTGGTTTATGGGTCGACACTCAACCACTGAGCCATACCAGCCCAGCTCCTTAGTTTTTAAAATATTGTTCTTTTCCCAACTTCTTGATTGAATGCTTAAATTATTTATTTTCATTATTTTTGCTTATTAAAATTAATACTTGACTCTATGAAACTTTTTGAGCAGCCCTTTAGCTCTAACATTAATTACTCTACCAACTAAATAGTTTATCATAATTTCTTCTTTGACCCAAACATAACTTAAGAGATTTTAGAAAAATATACAGGGAGCAGGGCTTTCTCTTAATCATACTAATTAATTTTAATTTTACTGATCTGAGATCAGAAAAAGCCAAATGTAGCCTTTGTCTTTTGACTGAGGCCATCTTTGTGGTTCAGTGCAAAATTGTTCAAAGAAAGATGCCAAAGATGCATACTAAGGAGTAAAAAAAAGAGAGGGTGAAAACTTTGTATTTACTTTAAAAATTAAAAGCTCTTAATAGTACAATTATCTCCTTTATTATTGGTTATATATTGTGGGTAAAATTTTCTAAATTGATGGACTATGCAGCTGAAATTTTCTGATTGACTAGCCAAACACACGCCTGTCTTCTAATCACTTTTAAAAGCTGCATTCTTTGTTACAGTGAATAGGTTTTACATGAATCACTTAAATCTACCTTATTTTTTAATGTCCTTTTGGCCCTTTTAGACTTAATTGCTATTAAATTCCCTATTTGATTTACCACGGACTCAGATGAGTGAACCAAAGCCTCTTAATTCCAACATATTTCTGTCAATGTCTCCTGGTAGTTCTCAAAGCATTTCAGTAACACCTTCTGACGCTGGGCTATTTGGTACATTAGGCTTTAACTCTTGTCATTTATAAATGCCCTTCTTTCATCACACTGAATGCTTTGTCCCAAGTGCAACCTTCTCTGATAATATCACTGTAACCTCTGCCTTTTCTTTGTTTTCATTTGCCTGGTATGCCTTTGCCCATCTGCTTTTTTGTTGTTTTTTTGTTTATTGAAGATATTTTTTCCGTTGATTTTCAGAGAGAGTAGACTAGAGAGACAGAGAGAGAGAAACATTGATGTGAAAGAGACACTCGATTGGTTGCCTCCTACACACACCAACAGGGTGCCAGGGATCGAGCCTGCAACTGAGGTACTTGCCCTTGGATGGAATCGAACCCTGGACCCTCCAGTCCTTGGGCTGACACTCTAACCACTGAACAAAACCGGCTAGGGTGTTCTTGCCCATCTTTTATAGTCAATATTTAGGTTACTTTATTTATTTAAAATTTTTCCCCCATCACCATTTATCCCCTATATACCCTCTCCCACCTCCACCTACCACCCTCACCCTCTGTCCATGAGTTCTTTCCCTTTTTCTTTTTTTGCTTATTCCCTCCACCCCACACCTGAGTGTTCTCTATCTATGCTTCGGTCTCTATTTTGTTTATTAGTTCAGTTTGTACATTAAATTCCATATATGAGTGAAATAATATGGTACTTGTCTTTCTCTGACTGGCTTATTTCACTCAGCACAATGTTCTCTAGGTCCATCCATGCTGTCCCAAAGGGTAAAACTTTCTTCTTTTTGTGGACGAGTAATATTCCATGGTGTAAATATACTATAGTTGCTTTATCCACTCATTTACCAATGGACACTTGGGCTGTTTCCAGATCTTAGTTATTGCAAATAATGCTGCAATGAGCATAGGGGTGCATATATTCTTTTGAACTGCATTTTGGGCTTCTTTGGATAAATTCCCAGAAATGGAATTGCTGGGTCATAAGGCAGTTCCATTTTTAATTTTTTGAGGAGACTCTATACTGCTTTCCACAGTGGCCACACCAGTTTGCATTTCCACCAACAGTGCATGAGTGTTCCATTGGGTTGTCTTTTCATTTTGTTGATGGTTTACTTTGCTGTGCAAAACCTTTTTAGTTTGATGTAGTTCCATTTGTTAATTTTTTCTTTTGTTTCCCTTGCCCGAAGAGGTATATAAAAAAATATGTATTACTAAGAGAAATGTCCAAGATTTTACTGCCTATGTTTTCTTCTAGGATTTTTATGGTTTCAAGTCTAATGTTTAAGTCATTTATCCATTTTGAGTTTATTCTTATGTGTGGTGTAAGAAGGTGGTTTAGTTTCATTTTTTTTTGCACCTATCTGTCCAATTTTCCTAACATCATTTATTGAAGAGACTATCTTTAGCCCATTGTATGTTTTTGCCTCCTTTGTCAAATATTAGTTGACTATAAAGACATGGGCTTATTCCTGGGCTCTCTATTCTGTTCCATTGATCTACATGTCTGTTTTTATGCCAGTACCATGCTTCTCTGATTACTATGGCCTTGGAGTTTACTTTGATATCAGGTAGCATAATTCCTCCAACTTTGTTTTTCTTTCTCAAGATGGCTGTTGCTATTCAGGTCTTCTGTGATTCCATATAAATTTTTGGAATATTTGTTCCAGTTCTGTGAAAGATTCCATTGGTATCTTGATGAGAGTTGCATTTAATCTGTAGATTGCTTTAGGTAGATGGGCATTTTAATGATGTTAATTCTTCCTGTCCATGAACATGGTATATGCTGCCACTTATTTATATCTTCTTCAATTTCTTTCTTCAGAGTATTACAATTTTCCGATCACAGGTCTTTAACATCATGGTTAAATTTTTTCCTAGGTATTTTATTCTTTTTGAAGCAATGGTGAATGGGATTGTTTATTTAGTTTTCCTTTCCGATAGCTCATTATTGGTGTCTAAAAATGCAACTGATTTCTGGATATTTATTTGGAATCCTGCTATTTTATTGACTTTAATTATCAGTTCTAGTAGTTTCATGTTGTCCCAAAGCTCCCTTAAACTGTCCTCCTGGTTTTTAATTGTTTTTTCTTTTTGAATCTCTGATTGAGTGATTTTTTTTTCTCCCCTGTCTTCTGGTTTGCTGATCTGATCCTCAGCTTCCTCTAATGTGCTGTTTATTCCTTCCAATATTTTTCTTATTTCCACTATGTCATTCTTAATTTCCTTCATAGTTTCCATTTTTTTTCTCATGCTGTTGAGCATCCTTATGATCAGTATTCTGAACTCTATCTATAGATTGCTTATCCTCATTTCATTTAGCTCTTCTTCTGGAGAATTCTTTTGTTCTTTTAATTGTGGCTTGTTTTTTAATCCCCATTTTGGCTGCCTGTTTGGATTTCTTTCTATGTATTAGTTAGATCTACTGGGACTCCCAGTCTTTTGGATGGTCTCTGGTGAGGCCAATGTAAGACACTGTTTGTAACTGGCCTTGAGTACCCTGTTTGAAATTTTCCATACTCCACAGCTTGTAGTTTCCTCCACTGGGGCTGGGTGTGTATGGATAGGACCAAGATGTATACCAATGTCTGCTTTTCCAAGCCCTGGGTCCAGAAGAAAATCAGGCTAAGACTCAAAGCACCCAGAGGCTGAATGTTATACAGTCTCTTAATGAGCCTCAGGCTGTAGAAACTCCACAGGGTGGGGGTGAGAGGTTTTCCAGCAGGGTATGGAAATTGCTTCCCCTCCAGGCAAAAGCTGCATGGAAGGTAAATGTCTGCCTAAGAAAGATGTCCTCTGCAGTATGGGGGAATGACTCAGCACAGAAATCCAGATGGGTGCCCTCTTGAGTTCTGCTCTCACAAGCCAGCAATCCTGGACTGTCCACACACAGCTCCAATCCACTCTGCCCTCCCTTTGCCAGAGCCCAAGGTGAGTGGCTGCACATGAAACGTTATGCTTTGTCCCTTTAAGAGGGTGCCTGCATTTCCAGCCATCCCTCTCTGGCAGACAGAAACCCTGCTGCTTTTCACAGCCAGATGTTATGTGGGCACCTTTCCAAGTTCTGGTGGTCTGGGCTGGGAAGCCCAGCTTGAGGTTTAGGCCCCACAGTTCTCAGTGGGAACCCCCCCCCACAGCTGAGATATCCCTCCAGACCTTCAGCTGCTGCCTGTGGAAGCCCAACCAGGCCTCTGGCACCTCTGCACTTCCTACCAGTCCCTATGTGGTCTCCACTTTTCCTCCTTGGTTATGACGGTGCTCTCTGACTCTTCAGTTGCAGTTGATTATTCAGGGTGGTTTTTCTAATTTTAGTTGTAATTCCACTTTGCTCCTGGGAGAGCGTCAGTGTAGCTTCCACTCAATCTACTCCCATCTTGGAATCTCCTGTGGTGGTATCTTATTTTGGTTTTGATTTGCATTTCCCTAATTATTAATGGTGTTGAGCATCTTTGCATGTTCCTATTGATTGTTTTCAGAAAAATGTCTACTAAAGTCCTTAATTATTAATCAGATTGTCTTTTTGTTGTTGTTGAATTGCAGTTCTTTATATATTAACTCCTTATCAGAATATGATTTGCAAATATTTTCTCCCATTCCATAGATTGCCTTGTTCTGGGGGGACCCGCAACAGACGACCACCAGAGTTTGTGTTTGAATTTTGGAGCCTTTATTAGCTGGCCAGCAGCTACAGTTGCAGCGTCTCACCCATGTAAGAGCCGAACTGCAGCCCTGACCCTCAGTTCTTCTCTCACTTTATGCTTAGTAACCACAAAGGCACTGCAGTAAAGGGGTTTCCAATAATTTGTCAGGCTGTCAGCTTTTGGTACAGGAAACAAGGGGGGACCTTTAGCAACACAAAAGGGATGATTTAAACACAATGTCTTACAATGAGTAATGGGGTTATGCTTGGCTGGAGCGTGACTGGTTTGTTCTTTCTATGGGAACCCAGAGGGGGCGGTAATTATTGGGCTAGCTTGTCGGGCCTTGTCCTGTACAATGGGGATCTTGTTCTACCTTTACTGTTAGTTCCTTAGGTATATTCTTCTGGCCATGGTGGCCAGAACAGCCTTTTCCCTTTGTTGATTGTGTTCTTTCATACACATAAGTTTTTAGTTTTAATGCAGTAAATTTATAACTTTTTTCTTTGGTTGCCTGTGTTTTTGTGTCATATCAAAGAAATCATTGCTAAGTCTAATGGCACGAAGTTTTCTCCCTCTTTTTAAAGATTTTAATAGGTTTAGCCCTTAGGTTTAAGTCTTTGATCCATTTTGTGTTAATTTTTTAGATAGTGTAGGGTAAAGGTCCAACTTCATTGCTTTGCATGTGGATATCTAATTTTCCTAACATCCATCTGAGGTTTTTTGAATGAATAAGTTTGTATCGTTAACACTTAACAATATGAAAACATCGTTGGTCTCAGCTCTGTCATTTTATAGAAAAATTTTTTGTGTGGTCTTCTTTTAAAAAAATCGTGTTTCCTGTAGGGCATGTATTTCCTGTAAAATTGTGGGGTCATGCTTTCTTTCCTGAGTTCTTCATAAGCACAGCCATACTCTCTTCTAGTGTTCAACACTGATGTACTAGTTGCACTAATGCTCACACCTATAACAATGGACCCCCAAAGATATTAGGCCGCACATGTAATAAACAGTTATTTCTCTTCACAAAATACTATGAAGGGATATTTCTGGTTGACAGTGAAGTGCTCTTTCATGTGGTAATTCAGTGACTCAGGCTTCTTGCATAATGTGGATCCACCAGTCCTTAGGGCCTAGGTTTTGCTCACATCCAGCTGGCAAAGGGGAACATATGGAGGGGCAAAGCTGCTTCTTTGAAACCTCGGCCCCAAACAGCACATATCACTCCCAATAACTTACTGTCGGCCAGATCAAGACTATGATACCCAAATATCTGCATGATGTGTCAGCAAATGTAGAAATGCTGTGTGCCCCGGAGGAATAGAATGTGGGATTTTCTTCAACCTCTGGCAGGTTCTTCCATGGCGGGTCAGAAGTCTGAGTCAAGTCTTACTACTTTGCTCCTTTGAAGACACTTGATCTTTTGTAGGAGAAACATTATTGCTTCTTTATTTTTGAAGTCTAACTACTTTCCCAGGGATGGCTCCATGATGAATTTTCTATATCATTTTCCTCCATATAATGATATTTCTTATATCTGTAGATTTGATTCTTTTATTTTGGGGGGAAAATGGAATTATAATTTTGAATGCGTACATGCAACTTTTGCTTTTCTCTCTTCTTGGGCATGTACACTCATTTTCCTGAAACAGATATCCTTGAGATTTGTTGTTGTCACAGTGTCACATCCCTGCAGATTCCAAACGTATTGGTAGCTTTCATTTGAGTTAAGTCTGTGTTTTCCATCTTACAGGTTGCAACTCATGAATGGGTCATGAAATCCATCTAGTGGGTTGTGATCTGCCCAATTCATTTTCTATTGCTGCAAAACAAATTACCACACGTGTAGCAGCTTAAAGCCATACACCTTTGTTATCTCACAGCTTCTGTGGGTCCCAAGTCTGAGCACAACCTGGCTGGGTCCTCTGCTTGGGGTTTCACAGGCTGCTATCCAGGTCCTGCCAGGGCCCCAGTCTCATCTGACAGCCCAATAGGGAAAGCGTGCACCTCCAGGCTCATGCAGATGGTTAATAAAGGTGGCTTCCTTGTGGCTTTGTGACCAAGGATCCTGCTATGTGCTGGCTGTTGGTGAAAGGCTGCCCTAGGGTCCTAGAGGCCCCCCACAGGCCCTGCCCCATGGGCTCCCTTAATATGGCCATTTACTTTATCAATCCAGCAAGGAGGCAATCTCACTCTAGTCTGAGAGACAGAAGTCACACAGAATGTAATGGAATCACGAGAGTAGCATACTCTTGTCAGAAACGACTTCTGCCACTGAAGAGGCTGAGTGGAAAAGATTTACAGAGGTATGAACACCAGGAAGTGGAAATCGTGGGCTGTCATCTTAGGATCCTATCATCACAGCTGCATGTAAAAAATAAAGTAAAATAGAATTACAAACAAAACTATCAGCATGCATCATATATAATAAGAGCATAATTTGTAAGTGAAATTTTTGTCAGGAATACAAACATCTGCATGTGTGTGTAATAAAAAGTGTATTTCTTAACAATGGCCCAGGTTGAAGCCACTGAGCCGGGAGACCTTGCAAACACTGAATTAAGACTGTAATTAAGTGCACATAAGCCCAGTATGCAGGGTTCACTGTGCTCCCATGGCAACCAGAAAGGAACCGCTCTCCCACCTGGGCCTCACTTCTGTTGTTTCTCACAGCAGCTGTCACAGGGTTTGCGTGGTTAAAGAAGCTACCTCTGGCCTGGCTGGGCGTGGCTCAGTGGTTAACCCTCGACCTAGGATCCAGGCGATCAGGGTTCGATTCCCAGTCAGGGCACATGCCCGGGTTGCTGGCTGCAGCCGATCAGTGACTCTCTCATCATTGATGTTTCCATCTCTCTCTCTCCCTCTCCTTTCCTCTCTCTGAAATCAATAAAGATATATTTAAAAAAAAAAAAAAAAGAAGCAGCTACCTCTATAACTACTTTCCCTAAGGTTTCCTCATGAGATTCTTCTGCGGCGCAGGGGGCACCGGCTTGTTGGACCCAGCATTTGCTCCTGGAGCTGCATGTGAGGCCCGGTCACCTCATGGCCGCGTGGCCTCTGGACTCCCCCTGCCTTCAGTCACCCTCCTTCCAGTATAAAGAGGTCTGGCATTAGAGGTGTTATTTTAGCTGGAATCTCCATTTCTGTTCTTAATTTCCTTGCTATTTTCTTTTGGTTTAAGAGAAAAAAGGTGGCCTGAGAAGTCTCTACTTTGCCACCTTGCTTATTACCTGAGGTAGCTCCCAGGGTCCCCCACCGCCCTGAAAGCTGCCGGTCGCACCCAGCAGGCATCAGCCTGGGCATGGCGCCCCTCTGCCCTGCCCCCGGCCCCTTCAGGATGGGGCAGCGCAGCTGTGCCAGGGCTCTCAGGCCCCTTGCCCTCCTGCAGCCTGGCTACAGGGAATGCCAGTCATCTCTGCCCTGCACTGAGCCCCTGGGTTTGGGGTGCGCCCCCCTCGCGGGCCTGGGCGGGCTTCACCTCCATTTGCATTGGTTCCTGGGGCCCCGTCCTGGGAAGGGGCTGCAGTGTCACCCCCAGGGTCTCCTGTGCTTCCCCACGGCTCCTTCTTCCAGGGGCTGGGTGGTTTTTCTTTTCTCTCTTCCCTCCTGTTAGGCGTCTGCTTACGTGTGAGAATTACGGGCTCTCTGTGAATATAATAGTTTTGCCTTTTCTCTACTTTCCTCCCAGCCGAGAGGGTGACCTTGGCACCCCGGGTGGCCCGCATCCTGCCCCTGCCGCAGGCTTCCCCCTCAGCCTCCCGGGGCCTTCCCGCGGCCCCCCGCCCCGCTCCCCCCCGCGCCCCCCCCTTGTCCCGGGAGGTGCGGGCGCCGCGCGGTCCGAGCCCCCGCAGGCCACGCCCGCCTCCCTGCCCTCACTCCTCCGGGCGCCGCGTGCGGCCCCCTTCCTGACGGTCGGCCCGTGCGGGCTGCTCTGGCCGCGGCCTCGGCGTCAGCGCGGGAGGCCCGGCCGCTTTCCCTGCCAGTTCCAAGTATTATTTTTAGATGATGCTTCCGGGGTTCCCTCTGTCCCCGGCCCTCGGAGGGCCGCTGTGCCTCGGGCGCGTGACAACATTTGCTGCCCCCCCAGGACCCCCAGGGCATCTGGAGCGGAGGCAGCAGAGGGCGGGCTCCTCTCCCCGGGCTCTCCGGTCCTCGGGCCGGTTCCCTCCGAGGAGGAGGAGGAGCCCCGGCTGCGCTGACTGTGCGCATGGCCGCGGCGCGGAGAGGCTGCAGCGGGCCAGCCCGGCCCCGCGAGGCGCCCCCAGCGGCCAGCCCGGCCCCGCGACGCGCCCCCCTGCGGCCAGCCCGGCCCCGCGACGCGCCCCCCTGCGGCCAGCCCGGCCCCGCGACGCGCCCCCCTGCGGCCAGCCCGGCCCCGCGACGCGCCCCCCTGCGGCCAGCCCGGCCCCGCGACGCGCCCCCTGCGGCCAGCCCGGCCCCGCGACGCGCCCCCTGCGGCCAGCCCGGCCCCGAGAGGCACCCCCGGCGGGCAGGCGGTCCCGGCGCCCGAGCACCGCCGGGCGGCGCCTCTGGCTCTGCCGCTCAGAACCCGCCAGGTGCACCTGCTGCTCCGGGTGACCCGGTGTTCGCTTCAAAAGCCACCAGGCGGTGGGGACAGCGCGACCTCGCTTCGGTCTCAGCGAGGAAGGGCCCTGAGGCTCACGAGCCCGCCCGCCCTGGGAGCAGCGCGGGGCCCCCGTGGGACGCCCCGCTGGGCCCCGCGCGTGGGGAGGTGTGCAGAGCTGCCGCAGGCCCGGCGACCGCCTGTCTCCAGCGTGGTGCTGAGCTCCCGCTCAGTGTGTGCCAAATTAGGAAACATTACTACCATTCTCAGCGTGAAGCTGGGGTTCAGCAGGTCTGCTCCCCCGCAAATCCTTCTCCTGTGAGCTCTGTGTCGGGGGCGCGAGGTGACGCCAGAGACTCGCAGCAACACGAACCAGGACTCCAACCAGCATTTTTACTAGTGCCAGCCCTTCTGTGCCAACACTGTTTGGACTACAATGAATAACTCACTGCGCAACTGGCAGATAACTATGGAGATGACGGGGACCGCAGGGAGGTGACAACACACAAAACTTGAAAGGACAAATCGCGCAAGTTCACGTACAGCAATTAATTACAGGGCCCGAGCGTCTGCTGGAGTCCTTAGCCCTGGGAGGCTTGTACAATAGAAATTCCCCCCCCGGCTCCTCCTGGTTCCATATTTCAAGCAGAAGAAATACCTTTTCTACAATTTTCTGGTTACCTATTAATGTTATCATAATGCTTTTATTTTTGAATAATGCATTGCTGTATTTCTACACTTAAAGATGGTGTGGTGGGTGTCGATGGCTTGTTCTCAGGTTTTCTTCCTCCCCGTGTTACTTTCTCTGTTCTGGCTTGGACCCAAATTCACCACCCTCCACTCCCTATCCCCGGCCCTTTTGTATTTTTCTAGCGTCTCTTCAGTTCCCTTGGGATGAGGCAGGAGATACGAGAAGGGCCAAGGCATCTTAGGCACAGCTTTCTTCATACACCACACACAGGCCCAGAACTTGGAAGAGATGCTGACATTTGTACCCCTGTCCAACGATTCCTGGGCAAGTGGGGCGGAGCCGTCATCTGAGAATAGGTCTCAAATCCTAAGCATTTATCCCTTTAGTTTTAATCTCCTTGATGCGACACTGTTCTCCTCAGAGGGAGACTTCCAAGCTAAAAGCACAAGGTCAAAGCCAAAGGGAGTGTGGGAGGGGTGAGCTATTGCCTGCTGCATCTGCACCACCGGGACTCCTGCTCAGGGACCGTCAGGTGCGGGAGGAGCTCATTTCACCCTGACCCACGCAACCATGGACCCGTTTCCCTTTAGCCACACAGATTCAAAACCTGTTTTCTAAGGCACCGTCTTCCTGAGATATTATAACAAAGCACAACTGATAAATTCACATTTCTTTGGATCTCAAGGAAGGGCTTGAGCTAACCTTCCTGTCAGCCCACAGCTCCTGAGGAGGCGTGGGGTCTGTCTCCCTGGTTAAGGGCAATTGCCGACCCGTCCATTTCCCGCTGACCAACGAACGCTATGCTCGCGCTCTCTCCTTGAGGACGGCGGGCTCTGCGGCTGCTTTCCCCACCGTGCAGATGGAACAGCTGTGCTGGGTGCATGGCCCCAGCAGCCCCAGGCCCCTGCTCTCCCAGCTCTCACGGAACAAGCTGTGGCCCTGCCTTTAAGGGGTAAGGTGGGAAATTTAAAATCTCAGTCCTGAGTGAGAATTCTAAGTCCAAGACTGATCTACCAAAATATTTTAAATTATGTTTTCCTGCTATAGCTAAGTATCAAAGATTGATATCATTGGAATTGGACGGAAGCTTCCAAAGCATCCATGCCCTCACCATTGTTTGCAGATGAGGAAAATAATGTCTGGAGAGACTTTCATGAGACTGCCTCCCCCAAATTATCTTACCTATTTTTATGCAGTTGTCCATGAAAAGGGGCCACATGCTAACCTGACACGCCGAGGGGAGGCCTGCGTAGCGCACTTCCAAACCCAGAGGCCTTAAGTAACCACAAAGGATGGTCTGAAATGAAACCTTTTTAAACTAAGAGCAGTTCATGGTGGGTAGCCATGTCTTAGGCTGGATCTTCCCTGACAAATGTCAATCTTCACCTTAACCGAGCCTGTCTATTGTCTTTTGGCATCTACCATATCCTTGGAATGTCAAAGTAATTTCCCTTTTTCCGGACCCCGCAAAGCACAGGCACTGCTCTGCAGAGACCGCAAATCCCCTCATCGTTAATGAGTTGTTAACTGTTAACTATCCTGCACCCACCTAAATAAAAGAAGTGTGTGTCCATCATTTTAGTTTTTATCCAATTCTTGAGGTTTCCCCGCTCTGCTTTCTCCCGCCTCCCTAATCTGTCACCAATGGATTTCATGTAGCCCACTTGGGTCTCCTCTTTTGACTGTAATGCATAAAACAAGGCGCAAAACTGCCACTCTCAGGAGCATTAACTCAAATCATTGAGATTCTGCTTCGCCGCATGTGTCGAGAGTTTGGCTCAAAAACTCACAAAACTTCTTCACAGGTTTGAATGTTTCTTCCGTTTACACAGTCCAAGTTCAAACCTGCAAGAATTAGTTTTTCTGGGGCCTCCAAAAACTAAATTCAGGGGAACGTTTCCAGCAGGGCATTTGACTGGATGCCTGTGATCCGTGTGAAAGCCCAGATACACCCCGGCCTGGTAGGGCTTTGCCTCTGAATGGTTTCTCCACTGTAGTGCATCTCACGTCCTGCTCCACAGACACCAGTGACCATGAGACTTGATCTGCACAAGCTCAGCTTGGAAGGGGATCACTCTACACCCCAAAGTGCATATGGGTCAGTCAAAGCACACACCAACCTTGGTGCCCACCAGGATGCTCTGAGCAGTGAAACCGCCATTAACCAACAGTGTGGATGAGGCCACCATCCTCAACATTTTGACCAACCACAGCAACAAGCAGAGGCAAGATATTGCCTTCTCCTTCCAGAGAAGGGCCAAAAAGGAACTTGCTTCAGCACTGACGTCAGCCTCGTCTGGCCACCTGGAGATGGGGCCTGGGGGCCTGTTGAAACACCCGCTCAGTATGATGTTCCAAGCCAAAGGCCTCCATGAAAGAGCTGGGGACGGACGAGGGCTCTCCCATTGAGATCCTCGCTCAAGGACCAACAGGAGCTGCAGGAAACTGACAGTCTACAGGGAAATGTAGGAGACATGATTTCCAGGGCCCCCTGTGACTTCCGCAAGCTGGTTGCCCTCGCAAAAGGCAGAAGAGCAGAGATGGCTCTGTCATGGCTCATGCCCCGACTCACCAAGATGCCCCCAGTATCTGTGATGCTGGAGTGAAGGGGAAAGGGACTGGCATTCCCAAGTGGCTCAGCATCATGACCGAGCAGAGCTTGCGTCACCTCCAGAAAGTATTTGACAGGTACAAGAGCTATAGCCCCTCTGACATGTTGAAGAGCATCGAGGAGGAGGTCCCTGGAGCCCTGGAAAATGCTCTCCTGAACCTGCCCCAGTGTATCCAGTCAGGGATGTACTGGGGGTGTATTCTGCGGACCAACCGTACTCACGGAGGGCAGGGGACTCCCGATAAGGACCGGGTCAGGATCATGGTCCCCGGCAGTGAAGCAGACGTGTTGAAAGCTGGGTGTGAGTTGAAGAGAAAGCACAGCAAGTCCCTGTACTGCTACCTCCAGAAAGACACTCAGGGGGCCCCCAGGAAGCGCTGCTGTTCCTGGGGGGGGGTGACAGAGCCGCGATGGCTCCAGCGTCCGGGAGTGGCGGGGCTCCACTTCCAGCTAACAATCCTGGAAACGCAGTTTGCAGCTGACAGCCGCCTTGTGCCAGTCCTGTGAATGGCATTAGCGCTGCTCCTGCCCCATCCTTATTTCAGGTGCCTCGGCATCGCCGGGCTTTCCCGTGCAGTCTCTCCTTCCGGCCAAAGAAATGAGCATTCCAAGGAGCTGGGAGTGAAATCTGTGATGTGAAACACTTTGCCTCTAGTGTACTGTGTCGTAAACAGATGAACAAACTGAATTTTTACTAAAGAAAAGAAAATCAGCACATTAATGAAAGGACTCCACGTGGAAGCGGAGGCGAGGCTAAGGAAACCGAAAAGGGATGTTGAGACGCTTGCTTGACAAGCAAAGGGCCTGAGGCTTTGCGAGAGTGGCGAGCCCGGGTGATCGGCGCAGTCAGTGGCTGCACCGAGGCTCGAGCCAGGGAGGTCTTACTGGATACTCCAAATGAAGGAAATTATTTTGCCTCCCCAAATGAGTTTTTCTCTGGAACAAAGTGTCAAGTTCAACACGCCTGATGTTAAAAACACCTTCAAAGCAGGCACAAGAGTCTCCCTCTTCACAAACCAGACCAAAGAGGTGGTCAAAGTTCTCTTTGCGTTCTCAAGGGGACTATGGCCTGAAACACAACCTGCCCAGTTTCTGTGAACACTGAAAGACACGCGGTGCTCTCTCCCCTTCTCCCTCTTTTGCAGATAAAACCATTGCCTGGACTTTTCTGGAAATAAGTTAAACAGAAGCCGGAATGACAGGTAGTGTACATGCTAACGTGTGCTGTGGGAGAGAGGACCCACAGTGGCTGGGGGAGTGGGACAGGATGGGAGAAGACGTGACCTTAGGTCGGAGCTCAGGCCCCTGCAGAGTCGCTGTAGAAAACCAGCATCCCCGGGCTTACCTGCCAGCTGAGAACTCAATGCAGACACAGTTCATCATTCACCCGCTCGCACTGCTGACCAGGTGATGAGCCATGAGAGCGCTGGGGCGGCCAGGCGCCTCTGAAAATGGTCTTCTGGTTTTGCGTAATAGGGACAGCATTTGTCTTTAAAATCCCTTACACTTGTCGTGATTCCCTCCCATGTACTCCCTGACTTCCCCATTCCATTTCAGACATGGGCACGTCCCCATCCTGCACATGCGGACGCCTCTTCCTGCTGCGGGAGGAAAGCGACAAGTGTGCCCTCTGCAGCTCCACGGCAGCGGTCAGCATGTCATCTAGTTGGGTTACCTGTCTGGACGTCACAGGCACCTGAGTGTGTGCGTCTCCTGTGCTGACTTCGCCAGTGCCCCTGTGGAGCAGGGGAGTCAGCGTGAGTGTGCGCCCGCACTGCGGTTTATTGCTACTCTGGCGGGCCATGCAAAGTGCTTTCCTTAAAAAATGAGTTTGAATGTGTACACTTTTATGCCCATGACCTTAAGGCCCAGTCCTTACCCTCACTGCCCAGTCCATACCTTCTAGATGATGATATTCAGACACTCTATTCATAAAGTTCACATGTGACATTTTATATGGAAAGTTTCAACCTATCTTAGATGGAATGAGAGAGTGTAGCATGTGGAAAATATGACATTATATGTGACTAAAAACACTATCAGAGATATTTAAAATATTTAACTTTCATCAATAAATGGACCAAAATTAAATGGTCTCTCAGTATAAAACAAATAGATTTCACATTAAAACAGCTTCCATGCTGAAGATTTAAAAAACAAATTCTGAAATACCACTTATTGGTGATGAAATTAAATTAAATATCTGCCTTCCCTGCCTCAGATTATTTATGAGGCACAATATCCAGACCTTGGTCTACTTTGTGTTATAAGAGTTTATACTGAGTCGGGTGCAGGATGTAACACAGCAGAGGAAAGCAGTCTGGGGTAAAAAAGGGTGGAAGACATGTACCGGCAAGGAAGGAAGGGAGGGAGGGAGGGAGGAAGGGGGGAGGGAGGAAGGGGGGAGGGAGGAAGGAAGCAAGAAGGCGAGTAGGAGGAGGAGAAGGAGGAGGAGGAGGAGGAGGAGAAGGAAGAGAAGGAGGAGAAGGAAGGAAGGAAGGAAGGAAGGAAGGAAGGAAGGAAGGAAGGAAGGAAGGAAGGAAGGAAGGAAGGAAGGGAGGGAGGAAGGAAGGGAGGAAGGAGAGGAGGAGGAGGAAAAGGAGGGAAGGGGGAAGGGGGAAGGGGGAAGGGGGAAGGGAAGAACGAGCGTGAGGCCAATATCACGTGTCAACTTGACCGGGCCATGCGGTGCCCACATATTTGGCCAGACATTACTCTGGGTGTTTCTGCAGGGATGGTTTTGGATGAGACCGACATTGAAATCAGTAGACTAAAGGGGCCCCATTGTGGGTGGGCCTCATCCGATCCGCTGAAGACCTGAGGGGAACGAAAAGCCTCACCTCCCCCAAGTAAGAAGGGTTCTCGAGCAGACGGCTTCAGACCCCTCCTGCACCATCGTCTCTCCTGGGCCTGCCGCCTGCCGCCTCGCTGCAGATTGTGGACTTGCCAGCCCACAGCCAGGGGAGCCGATTCCTTATGATGCATCTTTCTCTCCAAACACACGCCCTGTTGTCTGCTTCCCCGAGAAGCCTGACTAATGCCCCTCCCCCATTACTCCCATTTGGAGAAAGCACACGAGCTGGTGCTGAGACCCTATGAAACGCTGTTATGACAAAAGAGAAGCGCCTCGTCCCACACACACACTCTTTATTTATGTCCAAAAGAGACCAGACTTAAAAAGTTTTAAAAGCTGAAGTAAGATAGAAACACCTTCATCATTAAGGAGGACTCTGAGGGCCTTAGTTGCCAACATGCCTGTGCCACCCACTCTCCATCTCCACATTCCCAGGGGCCTCGCAGGCTTCCCAGAAGACGTCTTCAGGACAGCCTCCTCCCAACGTGGCGGACCCTTCCTTACAGAGGACCGAGGCCAGAGGCTGGGGATCCACGAGCCACCCCGCCTTGGAGTGAGTGTGGGAAATCGGGCAGCTCAGCTTCCCTGGTCCCGGCACTAACCTTTCCACTCCGGGCTTCCTGTAGTTCAGGGGTGGAGACAGAGAGCAATGGTGGTAAGTCTTACAGCAAGTGTCACTAGCTTTTAACAAAACGAGCAGTCCCTACAGACTCCTCAATTTTGTCCAACATTTAGCACTTTTTTCTTAAGTATACTGTATTTTTAGAGTGGTTTTAGGTGCACACAGTCTGTCTTTATAGCACCATCTGCTGCTGCCTCTGGCCACTGCATTCTCTTCCTGTGGGGGGAGCGGTGGGGAGGAGGGAGAGGGGTGGGGCAGAAAAAGGAGTTCTCTTGGTAACTTAAATAGTAAGTGAGCATGACGGTCTTTAAACAGCAGGCACCTTTTAGGGCACAGCAGAAATAACAAAACTAAATAGGAAAATCGTTTATTTTCTGAACGCTGTATTCCCATTTAATAATTTAAAATAAATAGTCTCTGGGAATGATACCCAAGAAAAGTCGAGCAGAATAAAGTGCTAGAGACTGACGGGGTGCTCTTTTTCTGCCAGAGAGTGAGGAAGGGCCTCTCTCCCTCAGTTCATTTCTGAGGGTGGTGCAGCCCTCGGTCAGGGAGTGAGTGTGGCCTGGGTGGCAGAAGCCCAGGATGGGGGGCAGGTCAGCTCCAGGAGCACCTCGTCAACCACAGGGAGGCCCCGGCTTTACCCTGAGCGGGGCGGCAATCCTGGGGCTTCCCCACCATCACCTCAGTGCATCGCCTGTACTTCACCATTTTCCTGGGCTGGTGGGTATCCTGGGACATTCGCCCAGTGGGGCACCACATGGGATGACAGGATAGAGCACAGGGTCCGCAGGCCTGGGACCCCTGATGTCACCGTGCTGAGCAAAGGCCCTCACTCTCCTCCACGCCTGCCCCTCCTCTGTTTCAGGGAAATGCTTCTTTCTCTCTTCCCGCTTCCCTCAAGGCCTCCCCCAGCCCAACTTCTGAAACTCTAATTCTCCCTAATCCTGAAAGATCTTTCTATGGCCTATTAAATCCAGTCCCTTTTTCCTGGATGATGGCACAGGTTTACAAATTAGGAGAGTCTGAATGCCACATTCAGCTACACCTTGGAGACTGAAATGAGAGGCATGGTCCGTGTCCCAGGGGCACCTTAGGTCCGAGAGCCGCATCGGTTGGGGCATTTGGGGACACGTCTGAGCCCCAGCGTCACTGGTTTTGAAAATCCTGGAGACATTTTCCAAAGGGATGGGAGGCTCACAAATGCCGACATCCACAAACATTCAAACACTCACTAAACTGCTGCTACAAGTGATGCTGACCACACCAGGTTACATCTGCCTGGATGACAACTGCTCCATCTGCAGAGAGAGAGGAAAGAGTTCAGCCACAAAACCTCGATGTGGAAACCACCTAAGTGTCCACTGACCGATGGTGGGTAAAACCATGAGGTACAGACATACAACGGAGCATCACACAGCCTTCAAAGAGAAGGGAACCCTGCCCCTGCTGCAGCACGCGGGCACCCGGAGGGCTTTATGCTCTGAAAATCAGCCAGTCGCAGCATGACCAGCACCTCATGTCCCACTTACGTGAGGGCCCTAGAGTAGCCACATTCATAGCAGCAGAAAGTGGAATGGTGAATGCCAGGGGCTGGGAGAGGGGGTCGCAGAGCTGCTGTTCAATGGATATAAAGTGCTGGCTCTGCAGGAGAAAGTGCTAGAGACTGTGCCTGTGGCAGTGACAGGCACTTGGCATTTGTGAAGAGGGTAGTTCTCATGTTAAGTGTGCCTATCACAATAAAATAAAAATTTAAAAATAAATACAATGGATTGTATAAATAATAAAAATAGTAAAGAAAGCAAGAGTTCGGCCATGACAGTCCTCCCAAGACAGGAGGACCAGCTGAAAGGCCCTGCAAGGCACCATGAGGAACGTCTGAGCTTGAGAATGCCTCCTAACTTCTCGGTTGGTTGGAGAAGAACTTTTCATGCTGGGTCAGAACCCCTTTCTCCTCCTTCCAGGAGTTGATGACCACCCTCTGCTCTCAGGCATGGGCCCACGTGGCACGGACCCTGCTCCTAGCCCAGGGCAGGCCGGGGCTGTGCTGAAGCCCCATGCGCAACCACCGCCCTGGCCACAGGAGAGGTCCGGGAGGGCGTGTGCCAGCCTCGCAGGACGGGCAGAGTCCCTGCTCCCACTCTGGCAGGAGCCCTGAGGATGCTTCCCTCTCCCTGAAACCTGAGGGGAGCTGCCTTCTCACAGCAAGGGCAGGGAGGGGCCGGCTCCCTGCAGGAAGGCTCTCAGAGGCCAGGAGCCAAACTCCAGGGTGCTGCCCAACTCGAGGGCGCCACCTACCGCTGCATCAGCCCCTTCTCAGCAGCTTGAGCCAATGGACTCCCCATGGGATTGAGGTTTCTGTCACTTGTAGCCTGATTTCTGATAGGTTTTACTAAAAATCACATTTTAATTCAGACAGACAGAACATGAGGGTATGTGTCATATTTGCTGATAAATTACTAAATGCAATTTTTTAAATCGGTCATTTATGTGAGATGAAACAGTAATAGCTCTCTTGTTCAGTCTGTATCTTTTCCATCAAGTATCTTTTGACCAGACTGTCACGACAAATTAAATATTGTCCCTTGGTGTGTCCCAGTTACTCAGGGTACAACGTATACGCTACTTGTGAGGGATGCTCCTTCCAAAGTATCGCAATCCGTGTAAAGTACCCTGGATCCTTGGCGGGGGGAAAGGAGAAGAAATTAACAAAAGCCTTTGAGCCTGTGGATGGAGGCATTTTCTTTTCCTTCTTTTGTCTCAGAAAGAGCTACGTTAACTGACATTGATTTATTACAACCCAGGAGTTAAGAATCATGTTTTTAGTATGTTTGAGATTCATAAAGATGAGTATTATTCTTAGTCTTCTTTTCCTGTATGTACATTATTTCAAAGTAGTACTAAGAGTGGTACCAAAAAAAAGAAAATTATGAAAAGTTAAACCTAGAATTTTCAATTGCACTCATCTTAAAAAACACTTGAAAAGATTAATATTACACTTTCTTGGAAATCTTAGAAACCACATTTTTAAAATACTGCAATGAGCCCTGGCCAGTGTGGTTCAGTGGTAAGGGCATGGGCCTGCCCACCAAAGGGTCATGGGTTCGACTTTGGGTCAAGGTACGTATCTGAGTTGCAGGTTCGATCCCTGGCCCCAGCCGGGGCTCGTGTGGGAGGCATCCAATCGATGTGTCTGTCTCATATCAATGTTTCTCGCTCTCTCCCCCCTGCCTCCTCCTTCCCACTCTCTCTGAAAATCAATGAAAAAAATATCCTTGGGTGAGGATTAACCAAAAAATACTGCGGTGAATAAAATATATCATCGTAAGCAGATGTACAATTTAATCCTGGAGAAAATAATTAAAACTAAGGTTTCTCCAATAAAGGGGAGAAATAACAATAGGAGATCATAGCATAGTTACATGCTAATTACCACCTTCTGAACAATGTGGATGTGCTTAACATGTATTCATTGACAATATGAACCTCTGAGATTTAAAAATCACAAACCCGTCAACGTTGCAAATTCATAAATGTAGAGGTAAATACCTAGAAATAAGTAAATTTTAAGAACTGAAGCCTTTCAGTGTTTACAGGTCAACCCAAATGTTAAGTAGAAATTGTACGGCAAATAAATTGACAATACTACTAGTTTCCACTAAATTTCTCCATAATATGGCTGTCTGGAGTTGCATTTGTACAGATACTTCCTACAATCACATGGGTACCCCAGAGACTAGGACGAATCACTCTACAGCAGCCAACATCATCGACAGAGAATTTTAAATATTGATAGCATTCATCTGTTTCAAAGAGTGTTGTTTTGCCCTGGCCGGTTCTGGCTCCATGGTTAGAGCATCGGCTCATGGACTGAAGGGTCTCGGGTTCGATACTGGTCAAGGGCATGTACCTCGGTGGCAGGCTCTATCCCCAGCCCCAGTTGGGGCCCATGCAGGGGGCAACCAATCAATGTCTCTCTCTCTCCCCCTTCCACTCTCTCTGAAGAGCAATGGGAAAAATATCCTCCGGCGAGAATTAAAAAACAACAAGAAGAAACAAAAGGGGTGTTGCCTGTATATGGTTCAAAAACATGCCAAAGCAGATGATGGGTCAGTAAAGTCAGCCCAACAGCCTTCGGCTCGAAGAGCGTAGCATATTTCCCTAGCACCACTGATGAGCATCTCTGAGAGCATTTCTCTTTCACTTTCTCCCTTCTCCCTCCAAAGAGTCATACCATTCTGTTTCCAGGGTTGCAGTCAGAATCGATGGTTTGTTGGTGGCCATATCTGGAAACAGTGATTGAAAATCTCTGCAGCAATTCTGGACATGTTTGGACTGCACACTCTACTCTGGCACTTTCAAAGAACATTTCTGCACTGTTACTTTCTTGTTCAACAGGGGCACCGTCGCCCTGAAATTCATTCACATGCTGTGCCATCACAAACTCATGTCTTTCCCTTGATAAAGGTTCTGCTAGAACATCAGCTAAAGTTTTCTGAACCTGGCTTTTCTTCTGTGACATGGTCCCATTGAGGTGACAGTCAAAACCTATGTTCCCAGGAAGCTGGAATCTCTGGTCCTGAGGTCCAAAGGGTCCCAAAATTTCATCCGGCCATACTAGTCAAGAGAATATATTGGGAGGTGTAGTGGCCACATGGGACTCATCAGAACCCGAAGATCTTGCAGTTGAAAAGGCTTTGGGTCCAACAACCCTTTTAACTAAAGAGTAAACTCCTGGGAGATGGGAAACCAGTCTGGCTCTGTCACAGAGCACATTGGCATTTCTAGTGGAAAGAGCAGATGCAAAATATCTTTCCTTCCGTAAAGTTAGTCTGGTCACCACCGCTGCCTCCAGTTGTTCCAGACCCTGACTCTTCCCACCATCAAGGGGAGACATTTTCAATGACGTTTCCACTCGTCTGAAGTGAAACATAAATGGAAATTGAAAGTTAAACTTGCATTTTTCTATATTCCTGTTTCTGAATGCTTCACCGGAAAACACATTTTTTGCTAATTGTGGCGGGAAAATAAAGAGTAGAGCGGCCTCGTGTTGCTCCTGCAAGCTCTTGGCCTGTCAGTAGGTCAATTTTTGCTAGAAGAAAGTCACCTCTGTGTCTCCTGTTACCTCAGAGCTTTTGTTGCCCATGCCGTGAAAAATCTTTGTGGTCTCTAAGAAAGGAAACTAGAGTTCCAGTTAAAATTTGCAATGAAACATAAGAATTAACAATCCACGGTTTTGAAGCCTTACAATATGTTCTCATTCTCAACCTTTGTGCACCATCTTAAAATCCAGTTTCTTCCTGGGTCCTGTAAGAACAAGGTTGCCACTGTGAAATTATACACCACATTTTAAGGGTCCCACATATGCTCCCAAGTACAATGGCCCAAGTCCCCCCTAAGTTCTTCTTCCATTAAGTACGTCTCTGAGCCTGGAGTCCAACGTCCCCATCAGGGCACACACATGGGCACCAGGGAAGATGGGCAGTGCATACACGTTAGTCATAGAAAGGAAACCAGTTTCTCAGAGGACCACTTGAAATCTTAAAACTTATTTGTTGGCCCTAACCAGTTTTGCTCAGTGGTCAGAGCATCGGTGCTCAGACTGAAGGGCCCCGGGTTCAATTCCGGCCAAGGGCAGGTACCTCAGTTGCAGGCTCGGCCCCCGTTAGAGGCGTGTGCAGGAGGGAACCAATTGATGTCTCTGTCACATCGATGTCTCTCTCTCCCCCCCTCCCACTCTCTCTGAAAAGCGATAGAAAAATATCCTTGGTGAGGATTAAAAAGCAAACAAAACTTATCTGTTGAACTCACTGGTTGTCTCTTTACATCAGTGCTAGAATTTCATTAAGGCTAGAACGTCACCTCTTCTGCGGGGATTCCGTTTGTCACGTGGTGACAAGAACAGCATGGCTTATGTTTCTTGCGTGGATTCTCACAGGAGCCCAGTCCAACTGTAAGCTCAGTAATTATTTTGGCCTTTATTGTTGGCATCTTTGCAGTCTCCTTTTGCTTGGTCCTATTTTATTTGTTTTTTATATTATTATATTATATTATATTATATTATATTATATTATATTATATTATTATATTTTATTTTATTTTATTTTATTTTATTTTATCTCATTATTTTATTTTATTATTTTATCACTATTATTTGGAATCCTCACCCGAGGATATTTCTCCATTGCTTTTCAGAAAGAGCAGAAGGGACAGGGAGGGCGAAACACGGATGTGAGAGAAACACATCGACTGGTTGCCTCCTGCACACACCCGGACTGGGGCCCGGGATGGAGCCTGCACCGGAGGAACGTGCCCTTGACTGGGAATCGAACCCAGGACCCTTCAGTCCATGGGCCAACGCTCTAACCACTGAGACAAACTGGATAGGGCAGATGTTATATTTTTTAAGTTGACTATTCTGTTCAGCATATGTTTTGATATAAACCATCTATGCGCTTTTAAAAGGCTATATGAAAAAAAGTTTTAATTCTTTTCCAAGGAAAATGACCAAACCAGCTGGGTGGATAAAGTATACGCCTTTGAGACTTTGCCCGAAGAATGTGTCCTCCACTGCATAAAATCTCTCTCGTTTACTGATCACTACAAACATGTAGAGTGCAGAGCACTCTTGTCGCACATGAGTACGGAGGAAACCTGAAAGAGCGTCCTTCTTGTCCACTCCCACCGGGAGCCCGCTGGAAGCCGTCATGGTTTCTCGGGGTGCATGCGTGTGACCCTATGACACTCCTCCACACTGGCGTTTCCCAAACTACCAACTGAAAGCCCAAATGTCCACCAACAGGAGAACGGTTAAGCCAAGCTGCTGTCTTCACACAAGGAAATACTACTCGCAACAAAAATGATCAAACGTCATGTAGCACAAAGAAGTCAGACACAAAGGGCCGTGGGCTGTGGCTCCGCTGACACCGAGTTCTAGGGCAGGAAACCACCCACGCAGCAGTTGTGGAGATCAGGTTAGTGGGGGCCTAGCGGGGCAGGCGACGGAGATGGACCGCAAGGGCCACAAGGAAACCTGTGGTGACGGCGCTGCTCTCTGTCAGGACTGGGACAGTGGTTTCACAACTGTGTGCCTTTGTGAAAACGCACCGAAGAGGGAACCCTTAAAAGCGATACATCTTACTTATGTAAACTGTACCTTATAATGTTTGTTCACTTGTTAAAAAATGAGTGTGCTATGACATGTTCAAAGGTGTTCCTTTAAGGCCGGGGTGGGGAGTCTTTATTCTGAAAAGGGCCATTTAGATATTTATAACATCATCAGTGGGCCATACAAAATTATCAACTTAAAAATTAGCTATGAAAAAAGCTCCTACATTTATTGAATTTTGAGTCCCGCCTGCGGTTGCCTTGGCTGGGCCAGACCAAATGATTTTGCAGGTGGCTATATAGGACCCACGGGCCAGACATACCCACTCCTGCTCTAAGGGGTGAGATCCCAGTAAACTGACTTTGGGAGACAAGAGCATAAAAACAGCTCAACTGGTGTACCAGTACAGGACCTCTCATGACGTATGGCCACATGAACTAAAGTCAAGATGCTCCCAAGGGTCCTTAATAGAGCAGAAGTGTCCCACTAGGTCAACACCTGCTTGGGGTGACTTGAAGTACAACTCTGTCTGGTGGCTCCTACACTGCTGGTGCAACCAGGCCCTGTGCACAGAGATCTTCCCTCCTCGTGCCACAGAAAACACAACACACGGCGACTGGTGAGAACTACACTGAAAAATAAATCTAAAGCCAAAAATCTGGTATTGTTAGGTATTTGAGCTAGTCATCAAAAACTTTCAGTCTCTTAATGGCAGGCACCTCCAAATCCTTAACTGCTCATCTTCCATGCTTGCTTCTCTCTCTAGATTTCCATTCTTACAATCAGGCGATGAGATCAAACATTCCTTGAACTGTCACCATGGTATTTCTCAGTCTGAGAAAACCAGCTTTCCTCTTCACTTTGGAAAGAAAGCTGGGGAAATGCCATTGTGCAGAGACAGGAGACTCTATCTTATTAGTGTCATTTTAATATGAACATTTTCTTTCTTTTTTTTAAAATCCTCATCTGAGGATATTTTTTCCACTGCTTTTCACAGAGAGGGGAAAGGGGGGAGAGAGGAGGGGGGGAGAGAAAGAGGGAGGGAGGGAGGGAGGGAGGGAGGGAGGGAGGGAGGGAGGGAGGGAGGGAGGGAGGGTCGATGTGATACATCAACTGCCTGCCTCCCCCATGCACCCTGACCAGGGCCAGGGATCCAGCCTGCAACTGAGGTATGTGTCCTTGACAGGACTGAACCCAGGACCCTTCAGTCTGAGGGCCGTCGCTCTAACCACTGAGCCAAACCAGCTAAGGGTATATGAACATTTTCTGTTTGGGGAAGTCAAATACATTTCCATGAGGTACCTTCTTGGAATTGGGTATATTACAATGCAAATGACCTCTGGGTATTGCTGGGGAGACAATCTGAAGCTGCCTGCAAGTAAAGCGGAAGGTGAGGCCTGAGGCTGGGGGGAACAGACAAGGCTGCACAGGGCAACTGCTCTTCCAGGCACAGTGGGTGGTGGCCAGAGCCCAGGCCTGCCTACTCTTGCATCCCCTTGAAAAGAAGGCAAAATAGGAATGGAGCTCCTAGAAATCCACTCCCCTCCCAGAGAGCACTAATTTTCATAATATTCCCAGCTTTTTTACAAAACAAGTAGCTGCTGTATGGACATCTGAAAAAACAAGTCCAAGAGCACGTGTTTTGGAGTTTGTAGATGGAAAGGTGATGTAGAGGTTATACAAATGTGTCTTTGAGAGGTTAACAATGGGCTCCAGTGATTTCAGTGAGAAAAGCAGTTAATGCATTCAAATAAGAATCTGCAAAATAAATTGTTTAAACATTTTTTCCCATCAAAAACAAGCCAAATTAAGGAAGAAATTACTATAAAAGGAAACCTCTTTCCAAAGGATCTATTTTAAAGAGCCTGCAAAACCAGGGGAAACTAGGCAGTAATCTTTTGAACTGCATCTTGAAATTGTCTGCCTGTTACATCTGTTGGTACTTTTCTGATTCCATTAACTGACATTCAAATATCCCAATAAAAAGTGTGTAATTTATATACTTTCCATTATAGGGATATGAGGCACACAGTCCTTGGATGCCTGTCTCTGACAACCATCTGGATCATATTATACATGGAGTTATTGTCAACTTTGAAAACAGTTTCTATTCTGTTGTGGCCTCATTAAAATATCTATTAAAACACTCCAATATAATACACATACCTAGTTTTTGAAACTCCCAGGTCCAGCAATAAAGATGCCCTTTGAATAATTTCCATGTCAGTTTATTGTGCACAGAGATGGAATCACAGGCTTGAGTTGAAAATCATTAGCAGTAGCGCCTGAGGTGTTATAAAGAGAGAAAGTAAGGACTTTATTTTAAATGCCTTGGCTATTTAAACTTACATGCTCGTTTATGCCTGGTCGGGCGTGGCTCAGCGGTTGAGCCTCGACCTAGGATCCAGGCAATTGGTGTTTGATTCCCAGTCGGGGCACATGCCCGGTTGCGGCCTTGATCAATGACCCTCTCATCATTGATGTTTCTGTCTCTCTCTCTCCCCCTCTCCTTTCCTCTCTCTGAAATCAATAAAGATATATAAAAAAAAACAACACAGAAAACAAAACAAAAAAAACCCCTTACATGCTCGTTTAAAACAGATTTTCCCAGTGGGACTCACAGATTCATCTGCTCCGAGGTTGCTTGGCATTGTGACGCTAAGTTTTCTGCCCAGTCTGGGCTCTCGCAGTGGATGACCCAGCCAATGAGGCACGCTCCCAGAGCCAGGCTCACACATTAGCATCAGTGGCAGGTGCCAAATTACAGTGAATGCCCTTTATAAAGGGAGGCTCTCAACGTGCACAGGGCACCCTCACGCATCAGTCTTCAGAGCACCATGGCATGAAAAGAGTTAGTCTTGTTGGAGGATACTCACTCTGTACTCCAGCAGTAATTTATATCAACAGCAAAGAGCTGAAAGCACTTATATGACAACTAGGTGTGAATAAACCCTTTCCCTGACAGGCGAGCTATGTGCTTCCCACCCCAGGAAGCAGAGCTTCTGTGGTGGTGATGAGTGTCGACCCATCTAGACAGAATCACAAGCTTGATAAATAAACGTCTTTACCAGGGAAAGGATGTAAGACAGCCATGGCCTATTTCAGCTCTTTCTGCCATCATTCTAATAGGTTATACTTAGAGTTACTAGAAGTTTTCTAGTCCACAGAAATGCTGAGAAACTCATTATAGATTCTGCTGGGTGCAGGGAGACGAGAATCTACCGTCCTTAATTAGGCTTAGTTCTTCATCTGATTTCCACCACACTGGCAGCCAGCAGGTGGCTCACTGGTTCCTCCGTGCCAACACAAGTGGAAGGCAGAGTTAGGACAAAAGCACCTTGTGTGACACTGAGAAAAGTTACTGGGTCATACGAGCGCAGGAGACAGTCACTTCACCACCACAACAAACAGGATGGTAGCAGATACAGAGACACCTGGTGGGATCATCTCAATGCACTTGTGAAGGCCCCCATTTGTAAGGGTTCCCATTGGTGAGGTCCTCCTCAGCGTGCAGAGCAGGAGCAAGAAAGGTGATGACGATTTCCCAGGAAGGGCACATATGAACAGGTCATCCACACACTTCCTCATTTGTTCCTATCCCAGGTGGGACCACGTAACAAGCAAGCACATGGACATGTGAGGAAAGGGTAGGGTAGATGGTAGTTGCAGAAGGGCACTGCCAAGCAAGCCAGCAAAGAAGCTGCCTAGCCTGGCCCGTGTTCACCTGTGAGTCTCTCTGGACCACAGATCCTCTGAGGGGAACCATGGGACCTTCCCTTCTTGACATTTTCATGGGCATTTTACGAACTACTTCAAAGCTCTCACTGAAACCCAGCTTGGAGTCAGTGAACTGAGATCACCTAAGGATAACAT
Source organism: Miniopterus schreibersii (assembly GCF_964146895.1). Classification (NCBI taxonomy): domain Eukaryota; kingdom Metazoa; phylum Chordata; class Mammalia; order Chiroptera; family Miniopteridae; genus Miniopterus; species Miniopterus schreibersii. The sequence continues at coordinate 68,350,434 of NC_138111.1, read as the reverse complement.
AGCCTGGAATGAGTCTGTTCAGCAGGATGGCGAGAATCTTCACCCATGTCGTCAGACGAAAAGCAGCACGCAGTCAGTCCTTCCCAAGCAGAGGTCCTTCTTTCTGTCCCACTTCAGCAAAAGTGACAATGGGAAAATGCATGTTTGAAGGCTGTGGGCCCTCATTTCTGTTTCCTTTGGCCCATAGTGTGCTTTTGAAAAAATACAGAAATAGTTACCAATGTGTAAAATTTTAGAGATTTCCCATTAAAAATGTCTAGATTATGGCTTCTCCAAAAAAAAAAAAAAAAAAAAAACAAGAAGAAAAAAACCCCCAAATCCAGCAGCTCCAAGTCTTCATTCAGCATGGCAGGAACTCCCTGGGCTAAGAAAAGACCACCTTACTGGATGGTCATAAGTTCCCCCCCTTCACTCAGGACCTTCCATGTCCATTCACTCACTCACAGCACCTGGTTTCAGGCTGCCATCGGGGTGCTCTCTCTCTGCTCCAGAGAAATGACAACATCCTTGTCTGTAGAGCAAGGTAGGAGTCTCAGGGTGAACCCAGAGCACTGCCCTACACAAGGACTCTGCTCTCATTCCTCCATGATTCTCCCAGGTCCATGGACAGACCCTTTGGCTCGTTAGTATTTTTAATTTGCAATGTCAATGTTAAAGGAACTTCCCCAGAAGAAAGCCCAGTGTAGGTGCCAACACTGGACGGCCAAGGACACAGTGCACCAAGAGAGGTAGTGGGGGGCCCTGGGACACAAGACACGATGAGTTTCGATCCACGCTGTCTCAGGTAACAGATGTCAGCTTCTAGGAAGTTTTTCTGTACGTCAATGTGCATCAACAGCAAAGAGGTTAATTACGGATACCACTTAGCTAAGCATTAGGATAAAGTAAGAAATGTATAGCTTCTGTGAAATATTCTTTTTTTTTAAAAATATATCTTTATTAATTTCAGAGAGAGGAAAGGAGAGGGAGAGAGAGAGAGAAACATCAATGATGAGAGAGTCATTGATCGAGGCCACAACCCGGGCATATGCCCTGACCGGGAATCGAACTCCGATTGCCTGGATCCCAGGTCGACACTCAGCCACTGAGCCACGCCCGGCTGGGCTAAATATTCTTTAATTGAGCAACTGACTTTAATATTTTGAGAATTTTGGATTCAAGGTATTCCTTATGTACGAAGTAATATGAATGGTGACTGTTAAAAGAGGCATTAAATGCATCGATTATATCGTGATTTTACAGGTTTTATTCATCACACTGAAGGTTTTGAAAGACCAGTATGTGTTCTTTGCTGTTGACATAAAGAGAAAAGACAACTGTTAATAGCAAGTCACCTTTTAAACTGAATCTGTTTTGTTTTTAATTAAAATATTTTTCTTCATGACACCAAAAACAAAGACCAAAAAAAAAAAAAGAGAGCAAAAATAAACAAGTGACACTACAAAGCTTCCGCACAGCAAAGGAGACCATCGACAAAATGCAAAGACAATCAATATAAAATGGGAAAAAATATTTGCAAATCATACACCTAATAAGAGGCTAATATCCAAAACATAAAGAACTCACACAACTCAAGAGAAAAACACCACCACAAAACTAATTCATCAAAAAATGGGCAGAGGAACTGAACAGACATTTTCCTGAAGAAGACATGCAGATGGCCAGCAGGTACATGAAAAGGTGCTCAACATCATCAGGCCAACGCAAATCAAAACCACTAGAGATGTCACCTCACAGCCCTTAGAATGACTCCTGTCAAAAAGACAAGAGATTACAAGATGGGAGGAGAAGGGAACCCTCGTGCAGTGTTGGTAGGAATGAGATATTTCTATCTTTAACTTTTTAAGGAACCTACATACTGCTTTCCATAGAGGTTAAGAAAGTAGAACTTAGAAGTTCTCTCTCTCTCTCTGTCTCTCTCTCATGAGCAAACAGACTCACACACTCACAGATAAATATCTGAGGTGATTTATGTCTTAACTAACTCAATGAGGAAGTCCTGTCACAATGTATACGTATGTCCAATCATCATGTTGTACACTTTAAATATCTTAAAATGTTATTGGCCAATTATACCTCACTAAAGCTAAAATTAAACACTTGTTTTCTTCTAAACAACCCTCTAAGAAAGAGCAAATCACAAAACACTAAGGAAACAAACAAGTGCCACACATGCTCTCATGGAAGATTTTGGCAAAACAACCTGCAGAAGTTCCAAATCACCAACGCTTTCTTCATGCTCTTGGTCTCTTCCAGAGACGATTTTGAAATTTAATTTCAAATGTCAAAAGTATCTTGCCTGGAGAAAAAAAAATCCACTCAAGTTTCTCCCAAAGAGCAAGATTATAAAACTGTTCAAATCATAGTTTCTCATTCCAAACTCGGCGAGACCACAAATAAATCTGCCTGCTACTTGCAGCCACAGGAGGTGAGTCTGGCCAAGGACAGCATAGGGAGGGCACTCTTGAGTTTGGAGATTTGTCTCCAAATCTTCCTGCACAGTCACAGCCTACTTCCAGCCCTGTCCGGGCTCCCATCCTCTCCCTGCCCTGTTCCTAGTGTCTCATTGAGCCTGTTCTGCTTTTTCTGGGCTTTGCAGGCAGCAAGCCTCCTCCCCTGCGATCCGGGCTCCTACAGCCGACATCTGAACAGCCTCCATTGCCAGGGCAGCTCCTTAGAGGCTGCATGGACAGCTTCTGGGTCTCGTCAGAACCATCACTGTGTCGCTACAGGGCCCTAGGACCCCACACAACAGTGTGGATGAGAAGCGTTCATGACCCTTTTCCCATCAACTTTTGGGAAGTAGAACAGGCAGAGGCTTCTGATGGCTTGGGCAGATGGTCCACTCAGTAAAGAGCAGGGTATTCCGACCTTCCAGATGGCAGAGTAGGGAAATGCTCTGCTCCCCTCCTCCCAGCACTACATCAAAATTACCAATACATTATAGAACCACCACTCTTGGAACCACCTGAAGACTAGCTGAACAGACCTCCTATAACTAAGGATATAAAGAAGAAGCCACATCAAGACTGGTAGGAGAGGTGGAGATGCAAAATATGCTGTGCTGGTCCCATACCTGCGTGGGGCAGTTAGGAATCAGCAGGGATATCTCTGCTGAGGAGGTCCCCCATGTGCAGTGAGGGGTCTCAGCCCCACACCAGGTTCCCCACCTTAGGGTTCCAGTGATTGGAAAGAGAAGTCCTCATAACTTCTGGCTGTGGAGACCAGTGAGGACTGTGGCTGAGTGAGACAGAGGCTGCTAGAGTCTCAAGTGTTCTTCTTAAAGGGCCCACGCACAGACGTACTTGCTCATGGATTCACTTATTCTGAGCTCCAGCGTTGAGGCAGCTGCTCGAAAAACGCCACAGACATACGAGAAGGAAATGAATTGTCGGGCTTCAGGGCAAGGGCTGGAGGGGCTGCTCTTTCCAGGACAAAAGTGCTGTCAGGCAACATTGTTCCTTTGTGGATCCTTCCTCCTCCCCCCAGCCTACAGGTGCAGGTGGGCTCAAAGTCTGAGTCTCCATCAACCTGGCTGAGACCACTGACCCCACCGTGCTAAAGTTACGGTACACCCAAATCACTTCCAGGGGCATATCCATACAAATGGCCTGTCCTGGTTTATAATGCAGACTTTCATAAAATCTCTCACAGTTTCAGAAAACCCAAACGAGCAGTGTCTGGCCTAGGGGTGTCCCATACCACTTGCTAAGTGGCCCCAAGAGTGGCCTACAGGCGCATGGCCTCGGTTCGTATCTTAGCATCTCCCACATGTCTCCAACCCTAGCACAAGTGCCAATCATCTGAAGATCACTTGTAGCTCCTGCCAGGTGGCTGTAGGCTGGGCAAAAGACCTTGGCATACCCAATAGCCTCTCACAAAGGCCCCAGAAGCACCACACCAGAGCACCCCCCAAACATCTCCAGAAATGACACAACTAAAGGTGGGATTCGGCAGGCATCAGAGCCCTGCTAAAGTGAATCCTGCTCCGGGGGGTCAGCCTCGGCACAACCTTTTGTCTCCTGTACTCACAGTCACAGCCTGAGGGTCAATCCTTCACACTGATGTGCCAACTACAACAGGAGGGCACACATGGTCCACACGAGGGACAACCCCTGTAGCGCCCAGCACAGGTGACCCGGGAGACTATGCCACTGGGCCCTACAGGACACTTAATACATAAGACTACTCTACTAAGATTGGGAAACAGAGCAGATCTACTAATACACAGACATACACACAGGGAGGCAGTCAAAATGAGAAGACAAAGAAACATATCCCAAACGAAAGAACAGAACAAGACCCCAGAAAAAAGAAAACAAAAGAAACTCAGCCAACTGAGGCAAGTACTCTACTAGACACGTAGTTCAAAACACTGGTCATGACGATGCTCGATAAACTTAGAAGAACAGTACATTAACTCAGTGAGAACATTAACAAAGAGATAGGAAACACGAAAATGGAGATAGAAAATATCAAAAAGAATCAGTCAGCAGTGAAGCATACAATAACTGAAATGAAGAATCCATTAGAGTCAATCAACATTAGATTAGATGAAGCAGACGACCAAATCAATTTGGATGACAAAGTAGCAGAAAACACCCAAACAGAACAGCAAAGAGAAAAATGACTTCAAAACAATGAAGATAGTTTATAAGACCTTTGGGACAACATCAAGTGTAAAAACATTCACATCACGGAGATACCAGAAGGAGAAGCGAGAGACCAAGGGACTGAAAACCTATGTGCACAAATGATGAAGAAAAACTTCCCTAGCCTGGTGAAGGAAATAGATATACAAGTCCAGGAAAGGCATAGAGTCCCAAACAACATGAACTCAGAGAGGCCCACAGCAAGACACATCATAATTAAAATGCCAAAGGTTAAGGTGGAAGAGAGAATCTGAAAAGCAACAAGAGAAAAGCAGTAGGTTATATATAACAGAGCTCCTGGTAAGACGGTCAGCTGACTTCCTGACAGAAACTTTGCAGGCCAGACTGGATTGGCACCAAATATTTAAAATGATGAAAAGCAAGAACCTACAATCAAGACTACTCTAGGGGAGATTAAAGATGGTGGCGGACTGAGTGGGAGCTACACGGACACTCTCCCGGGACCAAAGTGGAATTACAACTAAAATATAGAAAAACCATCCTGAGTAATTAACTGCAAGTGAAGACTAGCTGGAGAGCACCCTCATAACCAAGGATGTAAAGCAGAGACTGCATAGAGACTGGTAGGAAGTAAGGAAGTGCAAGAGGGCTGGCTGGATTCCCACAGGCAGCAGCTGAAGGTACAGAGGGATATCAGCTGTGCAGGGTTCCCACTAATAACTCTGGGGCCTAAACCCCAAGCTGGACTTCCCAGGCAAGAGCACCAGAACTGAGAAAGGTGCCCACATAACATCTGGTTGTGAAAAGCAGCAGGGTTTCTGTCTGTGAGAGAGATGGCTGGAAAAGTAGGCACCCTCTTAAAGAACCAATGCACAAATGTTCCTGTGCAGCCACCCACCTTGGGCTCCAGCAAAGGGCAGCAGAGTGCACTGGAGCTGTGTGAGGATAATCTAGGGTTGTGCGCTCTGGAGATAGAGCTCAGAGCTCACCCCTCTGGATTCCTGTGCCGCGTCACTCCTCCAGACTGCAGAGGACATCTTTCACAGGAGACATTGGCTGCCTTTGCCTGGGGGATCCGGGGGAAAGACATTGCCACACTTGGCTGGAAAACATCTCTCCATAACTGGAAGAGTTTTTACAGCCTGAGGTTCATTGAGAGAACCAGATAAATCAGCCTGCAGGCAGAGGCAGACCTCAGAGTGCTTTGAGTCTTTGCCTGATCCGCTTCTGGACCCGGGCCTTGGAAAAGCAGACTATGGTGTGCATCTTGGTCCTGTCCAAATGCACCCAACCCCAGCAGAGGAGACCTCAAACCAAGGGTTGTTGATAGCTCCAAACAGGGTACTCAGGGCCAGCCACAAACTAAGTCTAACATTGGCATGAACCAGAGACCCTCCAAAAAGATTGAGAGTCTTAGCAGGTCTACTTGATACATAGAAAAGAAACCCAAACAGGCAGCCAAAATCGGAAGACAAAAAGACAGGCCACAAATGAAAGAACAAGAGAAGTGTCCAGAAAAAAGAGCTAAATGAAATGGAGATAAGCAATCTATCAGATATAGAGTTCAGAATACTGATGGTGAGGCTGCTCACCAGCCTGAAAAAAAGATATGGAAACTATAATAATACATGGGAAGGAATAAACAGCAGATTAGAGGAAGGTGAGGATCCGATCAATAAACTTGAAGACAGGGCAGAAAAAAATCACTCAATCAGAGATCCAAAAGGAAAAAAACAATTAAAAAACAGGAGGACATTCTAAGGGACCTGTGGGAAAACATGAAACATAACAATATTTGCTTTATAAGAGTGCCAGAGGGGAAGAGAATACGCAAGGGACAGAGAATTTGTTTGAAGAAATAATGGAAGAAAAATTCCCTAGCCTGGGGAACGAATAAGTCATACAAATTCAAAAGGTCACAGAGTCCCAAGATAGAAGAACCCAAAGAGGCCCACACCCACACACATCATAAGTAGAGTGCCAAGAATTCAAGACAAAACGAGAATCTTACAGGCAGCTACAAAAAAGCAATCTGTTACCTACAAAGGAGATCCCATAAAGCTGTCAGCTGACTTTTAATTAGAAACTCTACAGGGCAGACGGAACGGCATGAAGTATTCAAGGTAATCAAAAGCAAGCACCTGAAACTAAGAATCCTCTATCCAGCAAGGCTATCATTCATGATAGATGGTGAAATAAAGAGCTTCCCAGACAAAAAAAAAGGCTAAAGGAGTTTATCACCACCAAACCAGCATTGCAGGAAATGTTAAAGGAACTGCTGTAATTAGAAGTAGAAACAAGCAGAGAGAGAGAGAGAAACATAGGCATAAAGAATTAAAATGGCAATACATAAGCATCTATCAATAATAACCTTAAGTGTAAATGGATTAAATGCTCCAATCAAAAGACATAAGGTGACTGAATGGATAAGAAAACATGACCCAAATATATGCTGTCTACGACAGACCAACCTCAAAAAAAAAAAAAAAAAAAAAAAAGACACAGGATGAGAGTGAAGGGGTGGAAAAAAATTTTCCATGCAAATGTAAATGAAAAAACGAGCTGGAGAAGCAATACTCATACCTCACAAAATAGACTTCAAACTGTAGGCCATAATGAGAAACACGAAAGGCCACTGCATAACACTAAAGGGATCGATCCAACAAGAGGACATAACCTTAATAAACAAATATGCACCCAATTTAGGAGCACCTAAATTTATAAAAAAAAAACACCACAATTTCTAGAGGACCTTAAGGGAGAGATCAACAGCAATACAACACCATCATACTACGGGACATTAATACCCCACTGACTTCACTGGATAGGTCTTCCAATAAAAAAATCAGCAAGGAAACAGTGACCCTAAATGACACACTAGATCAGATGGATTTAAATTAAATGACATTTACAGAACATTCCACCCCAAAGCTGTAGAATATACATTCTTCTCAAGTGCACATGGGACATTCTCATAGACAGACTATATATTAGAACATAAAACAAGTCTCTACAAGTACAAGAAGATTGAAATCATATCAAGCATCTTCTTGGACCACAATGGCATGAAATTAGAAATCAACTACAATGCAAACACTAAAAAACATTCAAACACATGCATGTTCATAGTAGGGCAATTTACAATAGCTAAGATCTGAAAGAGGCCAAGTGCCCATCAGTAGATGAGTGGATAAAAAAGCTGTGGAACATTTACACTATGGAATACTATGCAGCTGTAAAAAAGAAGGATCTCTTATCCTTTGGGACAGCATGGAGGGAACTGGAGAGTATTATGCTAAGCAAAAGAGGCCAGTCAGAGAAGACAAGTACCATATGATCTCACTCATATGTGGAATGTAATAAACAAAATAAACTGATGAACAAAATACATCCAGAGACATAGAAGCATGGAACAGACTGAGGGGTCTCAGAGGGAAGGTGGGGGTAGGGGAATGGGTGGGGGGAGATTTATCAAAGAGCTTACATGTTTATAAGCATAACCCATGGACAAAGACATTGTTATGGGGAAGACCTGTGAATGGGGTGGATGCTGAGTGCAGGGGATCAATAGAGGAAAAAGGGGGACATTTGTAATACTTTCAACAATAAAGATTAATTAAAAATTTTAAAAAAGAGATTACTCTATCCAGCAAGGCTGTCATTTAGAATTCAAGAAGAGATACAGAGCTTTCAAGACATGAACAGGCTCAAGGAGTTCATCACCGCCAAACCAGTATTACAAGACATCTTAAAGGGACTTCTTTAATAATAATAATACTAATAATAATATATGAAAAAAACAGGTAAAAATTTGAAAATGCAAATAACTACATACCTATCAACAATGACTTTAAATGTAAATGGATTAAATGCTCCAATCAAAAGACAGGATGGATGAATGGGTAAGAAAACAAGACCTGTACATATGCTGCCTAGAGGAGACCCCCTTCAGACCAGAAGACACACACAGAAAGTAAAGGGATGCAAAAAGGTATTTTATGCTAATGGAAATCAATATAAACCTGAGATAGCAGTATTTATATCAGATTAAATTGGCTATTTTTAAAGAGGCTATAACAAGAGACAATGAAGGACCCAGCAATTCCACTTCTGGGTATTTATTCAAAAAACCCAAAACACTAATTCGAAAAAGCATACGCATCCCTATGTTCACGGCAGCATTACATAAAATAGCCAAGGTACAGAAGCAACTTAATTGTCCGGCGAGGAATGGATAAAAAAGATGTGCTACTGTATGCAATGGACTATTACTCAGCTGAAAGAATGAAGTTTTGCCATTTGTGACAACACGGGTGGATCTGGAGGGTATTATGCTAAGTGAAATAAGTCAGACAGAGAAAGACAAATACCATATGATTTCACTTACACGTGGAATCTAAAGAACAAAATAAGTGAACAAACAAAACAGAAATAAACTCATAGGTACAGACAACATTTTGATGGTTGCCAGATGGGAGGGAGGTTGGGAGAATGGGTGAAAAGGGGGAAGGGAGAAAGATACACAAGTTGCCAATTATAAAACAGCTACAGGGATATAAAGGACAGCATAATACTTACTATAACACTGTAAGAACTATGCCTGGTGTCAGGTGGGCGCCAGACTTATCAGGGTAATCACTTTGTAAGTTCTATAAATGTCTAATCCCCATCTTATACACCTGACAGTAATATAATATTGAATGGCATATATAATTTAAATTTTTTTTTTAATTATTTTAAGACAAAAGAGCAGAGGATTCCTTCTGTCCGTGGAGAGGTGGGGGAATGACATACACTCCAAAAAAATATCAGCCCAGGACAACTAGCTCTGTCCAACCTCAGCCATTCCAGCAATTTCCATTCACTCCACCTGGTGAGGGGTTTTCAGTGCTGATTCAAGATACTGAGATACTCCTGTCCCTCCCCACTAAAACTCAGAGCCTGTGACTTCTCATCTCAAAACCAAACCAAACCTATCAAATTAACAAACCCAAAACACATACCTTGTATACACTTTATACTGCATTTTTATTTAAAATATAAAACATTTTAAAATATAAAAGCAGACCCAGCTCCATTCCACCAACACCACACAATACGATCAGTGCAACACACTGTCATTTTATTGCGAATAGGCCGTGAAGGGGGCAGTGAGAGCCACTAGGACTCCACTTGTAGTGAGACAAGCAGTTATTTGGGCACTCAAGCAAGGGAGGTTGGCACATTCTGTTGTCAGGAGGATTCACCATGAGAGAGAAAGGCCAGAAGGAGACTTGCCATAAGGAAGGCAGGCCCAGAAATTCTGGGGTGGAATTAAGGGAGCCAGGAGGCAGCTGTGGGGTCAGCTGGTGGCTACGTTGATCACGTGGTTCCCTCTGGTGGGTTTGCAGCTATACATGGAATAGAGAAAAAAGGGTTAGGCCATACTACCAGCAAAACAGGAAGCGGAAATGAGCCTAATCTCACTGCCAGAAGCATCCCCAGCCTTAGGAAAAGAAAGGAGAGCACGTCTAAAGGGTTTGGGAATGTCAGAGACATGTATCTCCTCAGAGTAACACCCCCAGTCTCTCCGGGTCACAGCCCCCAGCCCTCCACAGGCCCAAAGCCTCCCCACCTCCATCCCTGTCACCTCACTGACCCCGGAAGTCCTTCCTATACCTAAGGATTGAGGTTTCCATGGAGATAGGTGGGTTGAGAACTACTGATAGACCTAGTTGAGATACCACCCTGGGGCAGAAGGACCCAGGGACACAAGGCTCTGCAGACGTTCACCACCTCAACGCCATGTGAAGGGAGTCCTTGCCAACCAGTCGTACCCCAGAAGGGCCACAATACCTGTAGCTGCCCAGCTGATTCTCAGGGACTTTGCCTTGGGGAACACTTGGCCACCTGACTTCCTGTCCAGGAAGCCCCAAGACTTCCTGACTGCTGCCTGTCACACCAGTAACACACCTGTGAAGGTTCTGCTCTACAGGGCTATCTGTCTACCAGGCCCACCCATCTAGGGTCCCTGATGCCAGGACCGTACAAATGCTAAAGAAGTGTCCATCTGCCTAAGGAAAAGACACCCCTGCACTCATCTGCATGAAGAGGGGCCAGAAATCACCAACATTTGCGGCAATTCTTTGGCCCTAAAAATGTGAACCGACCTGATTAAGAGCAGTGCAATGATTTACAATGACCAGGGTCCATGCACACATACAAGGGCCCACAGCCCCAGATGCCTCGCTCACAATTCACACAGAGCCTCCCATACAGATGCCCGCCGATGCCTGGGAATTCTTTCACTAGTGGTGTGCTGGTGAATGCTCACTAACCCTGCCAGGGGGCCGCAGGGAACACTCTGTGTGGTGTGTACCTGGTACAAATATCCCCAGCATGACTCATTTCAAGCTACTCACCTGAAGTCACTGAACACCTAGCCCAGGAGAGAGGTATGCCATCGACTATCCCAGGCTAGGATGAGCCACTTCCAGTGCGCCCATCCCTTTTCATATGATATGTGCACACCATACACTTACACACTGGGTAGGACCCTCAACTCCCACCCCAGGCAGAGAACCTAAAAGGAATATATATATGAACATACACAAACATTTCCACCCTCACCTTCACTGAATATACACACAGACCACCTCTTACTACCTACTCCCAAACACCTCTAGAAACACCCTAGTATTCTCCAAAGAAATATGCTTTAAATATGCCTAACAACCCTATGAACAAACTGACAATCCACGCACCCGGTAATGGATATACACACAAACCAGTATGCATGCGCAACACACAGAAATATCTCCAGCAAACCACCTATGAAACAACTTCCGAATACCAGATTACCCCTAGCTAACGACTCAGCTCTCACATCCACAAACACTGACAACCATATCACACACACCACCGCCTACGAACAGATGCAAGTCTCCCACTCCCCTACATAAGCAAAGAAACCCGTCTCTCCATTATAGACACATGTGAGAAGGAAATCATCTTTTCTGTCAAAGGGATTAGGACAGGCCAAACTGAATAGATGCCCCCCTTACACCCCCCATTTCACCGTGGCAGCCCCCACTTGTACTCAGAGTATGTGCAGGCAATTGTCCAACCCAAGGGCCCGCTCCCCACGCGCGGTTTCCCAGTCAGGCTGTGGGCTTAGACTGGGAGGCCTCCCCCTGACCACAGGGCTGGCGCAGGGCGCTCGGGGCGGGCTCAGAGCCCAGGCGCGCCCCGGGGGTGCGCTCGCCGCCTGGCCCAGGAGCGCCGGCCCTTCTGCAGGAGCGAAGTGGCCTCGCCCACTACTTTCCATTCCTTGGTCTTTATTTGCCGCACGGTCGAAACCTATTCCCAACACACAAAATACTCAATTCCCGAAATATGTGAGCCTTAGAGGCCCCTACGGAAAACTACAAACACGTAGCTCCAGCAAATATTCCTCCAAACAGCGATGGCCCTCAAATACACACGGAACTCAACACGCACACAACTCTCCACAGGCCCCAAACACACGCACAAATACCCAGCACACGACAAATATGCAAATATCACCCTATACCCATGTCCCAATACACGTGCAATGCCACACGACCTGCACATGCACGACCCCACGCTCCCCACTCTCACCCACAACTCACTCCTCCGTCTCGCAGAACACAGTCCCACAGCCACTCACACACGCGCCCCCACATCAAGTCCCACAAACACGACCTGACACCAGCACCCAGCACCCACCTGTCCTGCACAACAGGCACCGACGTGCCCTCGGGAGAGTGAAACAGGCCCAGACAGCTGCTCAAAACCACCAAGGCAAATAGAGTCTGAACGCAGGGACACCGGACGGCCCGCAGGTGCCCGGCTCGCAGGCCCCGTCAGCCCCGCGGCGCCCCGCAGGCCCCGCCCCGCCCCCCGCACAGCCAGGTGCCCGCGGGGCCAGTTCCCGGGGTCACCTGAACACAGACCCGGCACAAACAGCCCACAGGGCGAACAACAGCGAAGGGGGGACGCCTGAGGGGTGAAGAGCCCGCGCGCCCCTCACCTCCATGGTCACCTAACGGACTCTGCAGGCCGCCATGCCAGGCCCGGCGCCCGGAGCCCCGCGGGGCCAGGACAGCCGTTGGGACCCTAGGTGCGCGCAAGCGCATGCGCACCAACCACAGCCAACCGCCGCAACGGACGCTGGGAGCCGTTGCAGGACGGAGCCCCGCCCCCAGGGGGCGTGCCCCTGCGTCCTGGCGCGAGGCGCCCTGGGAAGGCCCAGGCGCCCCTGCAGGGGAGGAGAGAGGCGCAGGGCGGGGGCGCCTGGGAAGCTTCGAGGGCAGGTCCTGGCCCTCGGGAGCCTCCCTGACTCTCCGTCCTGCAAACCAGCGAGCGTGCAGCGAGCTCCTGCGATTTCAAAATTGCAAACGCGCAACCCGCGCGCTCAGCTGCCGCCCTCCTGGGTCTGGGAGGGGCGCGCCCAGAGCCCATGCCCTGCGCCGGGCGAGCGCCCCGGGCCCTCCGCGCTGCCTGTCCCTGGTGTCTAAGGAGGGGGCCTTCCTCCCGGCGAGTCTGGGGGTTCCACCCCACAGTTCTGGCCAAGAACTTTAGACCCGGGAAACACTCGAGAGAGACTGCGCCTCACTCCGTCCCTGGAGGTTTTCCAGACGCACTCGCTGTGCGGGAGTGTTTGCCTGGGTGCGTTTATTTAGGACGGGAGGCTTTTCAGTGAATGCTGATTCACAGGTGTTTCCATTGCAGAGCTGTGCTTATGACACTTGACAGCCTGGCCAGTTTCCAGTGACACAGCAGGTAGCACGGGAACAATTTCTCCCTCCCCTCCCTCCTTTTTCATATTATATTGCAGAATTGCAGATGGCAATGGAACATGTATATGTAGTAGCAGAATCAGCTCCCTGACCTGAGTTTGTCATACTTTCCAAGGAAACAGAAATCATCTGACCCTCTTCCCGGTCATTTGCAAGAGGAGAAAGCGGTGGGAGAAAGACTCATCACTGCATTTTCCATTTTGCAGTTTGTGACCTATGCAAAGTCATTATTTCTATAAAACGTTACATTAAAATCATTCAAAAGGTAAAAATATTAAACACTGAACAGCATAATACTGAGAAGCAGAAAGCAGTGATTCTGGTCTTGCCGTGCAGGCTACTGGCGCTGCCCTGATGGACTGGAGCAAAGGGCATCGTTGGTGAGGCTGGGCCGGCTGCAGCCTGCAGAGCCCCAGCGCTGGAGGGCACCTGGGGCACAGACCTGATTCCTTAAGAAGGACGTGCACACAGCACCCAACATGCTGGGTCTGCGGAATGGGTCCTAATTTCTGCGGACTGGGTCCCCTGCGGCCATCAGTTCCCATTATTTCCTCAGGAGTATATTCTGAATTTTGTCCAGAAAGTGGAGCCTGTGCTGAGGTGAGCAGAGAGCCACGTAGGAAGCAGGTGGAGGGGCCCAAATCTAGGTGAATGGATCAAGAACTGAAATAAAGTCACATTGAGTAAAGCCTTTGTGCCGTGAATGTAAAAACACCAGTATAGCCCAGCTGGCGTGGCTCAGCGCTTGAGCATCGACCTAGGATCCAGGAGATGGAGGTTCGATTCCCGGTCAGGGCACATGCCCCGGATGTGGGCTCGATCCCCAGTGGGGGGGTACAGGAGGCAGCCGATCAATGTCTCTCTCATCATTGATGCTTCTATCTCTCTCTCCCTCTCCCGTCCTCTCTCTGAAATCAATTAAAGTATATTTTGAAAAAAATAAAATTAAATAAATGAAACTAAAACCACCACTGTGTAAATTGCCTAAAGAGACACAGCAATCCTATAGCCACGTAAAATCTGAAAGGAACTGCTGGTTCTTGCCTACCTCCCAGACCCTCCATGGAATGTCTCCCCTCCCTCCCCCACCCAGGCCCACCTGCCCCTGCCCCTCCCCCGCTGTAGAATGTCTGGGGTCCTACATTCTGCTGTTTAAATCCAAACCCTTCCCTCCACTGGATGCTGAGCATCTGTTGGAGCAGGTCACTCTCTGGGTCCTGTGCTAGCATTTTCTCTTTGTGGAGGCTACTAGGCAGCGGTGGCCAGCGCCTGAGCCTGTGGGGATGGCTTCAGTAGGAGGTAAGCCAATAGATTGAGGGGGGCAGTGATTTAAAAACTGAAACTGTCCCTCAAAACTTGGAATTAAAAGGTGACACTTCCGCTGGGGGAACACGGTTGGAACTGAAGTAGGGCAAGGAGACACCACTGGGCTTCCAAGGACCTGTCACCCAGGGAGGCTGGGAGCCAGTGGAAACTTGTGACAGCCCTGGACAGGAGGGCTCCTCAGAGGTGGATAGGGGTGACTCCGGGGAAATTCCTGGGTGTGGAGAAGGGGCGGCAGCAGGCACATGGATTCTTTCTAGAGGGGAGACAAGCCACTTGGACATGTGTGTGTGGAGGGAGTGGTGGGCTATGTCGTGGTGGTGGCACAGGGAGGGTCACGGGAAAGCCTAGTCCTCTGTGCTGTTCTTCAGGCTCCTGGAGCTTGCCCCACCATCTCTCTCTAAGGGATGCGAGCTGAGTGTGCTAGAGCCAATGGGGGCAGTGAGAAGAGGGGTCTTAGCCAGAAAGTTGTCCAGTGGGGCGGTCTGTGGCCAAGTCTACAATGAAATGACCTCCCCGAGGGCTGGGCTGGAAGGCCCTCCACCGGCTGCAGCCCAGGGCTCCTCCACTGCCTCCAGCCCAGAGCTCACTTCTCAGCCCAGGGAGCTGCTGCTTGTCTCGGATTCCGCAGGGGCAGGGCAACGGGTAACTTCCACCAACATGGGGCTCGGTGCCCCCGAGTTGTCCCCAACTGTTCCCGCATTGTGGCAGCTCAGTTCTTCGGACCCACTTCCCCTTGTCGTGTATCTCAGGGCGCACCCCCTGCCGGGCCTTTTACCTTTGAGACGAGGGCTCTGCCCATAGTCCAGGTCCTGCTTCAGGGACACAAAACGGATGTGGAGCGTGGTTGGTTTCCCTTGGAAGGTCGGTGAAGGCGGGTCCCTTTTGAAAGGGGGCGAGGGGAGTAGCACAGAGGCAGGAAGGTGCTCCCCTGTGTCCTTAGTGAATGTCCAAGGACGCCTGTCCTGAGCAACTAGGGGCACGTGGTGTGTAGCTTGTTCCCCTGGACATGGGTCTGCTTGAGTGCCTCTGAGCGGGGATGTGTCCAGACACCTACTATCCTCAAAGGCCCTTTGGGAGCCTAGAACTTACCTTGGACAAGGTCGCTACCGCTAGTGTAGGGTCGTTTCCCATAGGGTGGATTTCTGCCCAGTGCCATGTCTTGGGCGACAGTCTCTGAGGCTGGCAGGGCGGGGTGCCCGGGAGTCCTTAGGGAGGCTCTCAGTCAGCGCTGGCTGGGCTGATCCTTCTCACAGACAGTGGTCAGGGAGCAGGCTCTCCAGGGGCACAATTCTCACCTGGAGGTCAGAGCATGACAGTGACTTGAGGACACTTGCAAACTCCACAGTTTGCCCCATCCAAATGGCCCTCGTGTTGAGACTCACTGCTCTGATTCCCGGTTGTCTAAGGGGACCCAGAGCGCCTCAGTCCCGTTGGCTGGCTGTCCTGCTCCATTCACCCATCCCCTTTGTCTCAACAGCATCTGCAGTGCGGGGAGCGGATGTGCCCCTGAACCCTGGCGCCTCCACCACTCCTTTCACAGCACAGGCCTTTCCTGCGCCCAGTACTGGCCCTGCACACAGGCCATCTTGGGAGCAGCATCTGCAGTCACTCACGACCCTGTCGTTCCCTCCTGGCCGCCCCTCGGTGCTGCCGGCTTTGCCCAGGGCACCTCTGGTGGCAGGAGACGCTGGTCAAGGCCCGGTTGGGACTGGAACCTACAACATCATGGACCAGGTCAGGTCAGAAGGGGGCCGACCACCGAACCCCCAGACTCAGATCATTGTCCTGAGTCAGGCCCCCCTCGCCTGGGATGTTCCAGGGGCCCACTGTGAGGGTGCTGTGTGTCCTGCACCCCTCTTCTTGGAGGCCTCTGCGGTGGAAACCATTATGCCCACGTCGACTTTTGGGGCCACCCACGCCAGCGAGGGAGGCTGGCTTCCCAGCCTTCCAGCTCAAGCTCCACCACCAGCTGCCCAGCTGGTCCCCATCGTGACCTCGATGAACCCTGGGGCACGGCCACATGGAGCTTCCAGGGAAGGTGGCCAGGGCACCTCCCGGCCCAAGGCCTCGCCAGATGACTCCTGCAACCCCAAGAGTGTGTACGTGAACTTCCGACGTTGGCAGTGCTTCAAGGCCCTGGCCCGGGAGCACCTTCCCCAGAGTCCTGATGTGGAAGCTCTTTCCTGCTTTCTCATGTGAGTGCCCTGGGCAGGGCGCAGGGCTCACCTGGAGCTCTCACCTCAACGAGGAACGTGGGAGGGGCGTGCAGGCTGGCTGACCCCGGGATACTGGCAGGAGGGTCTGAGGGTGGTGTCCCAGCTATAGGGTGGGAGTGGACGGTCAGCCTCGAGTCCAGGTTCATGGCTGGCGCGAATGTGAGGCAGTAACCACAGTAGCCGGGACGGGTTGTCTTTCACACACAGACGCCTCCCCCTCCCCGGCCAGCGCTCAGTCATGCTGGGAGGGCTGGGGACATGTGCTCCTCAGAGCTGGGGTGGTCAGGCGGGTGGAGGGCAGGCTGTAGCCCCGGACTGACCCTGAGGCATTACACACAGCCCAGAGCTCCGGTCCCTGTCCCGCCTGAAGCCCACCATGGCGCTGGAGGAGGGAATGTGGCGGGCCGTGCACGCGTGGCAGGGCAAAAGCAACTTTGACAGGAGGATCTATCACGAGATGGCAGACAAGTGAGTCAGGGGCCTTGTTCCCAGCAGCTGTGGGCAGGGGAGCTGACTGCAGTGGGTGGTGGGCCCACTGCAGGGCAGGGTCCAGCTGTGATGATGCTCCTCAGAGAGGGTGCTGGGCAGAGGGCTGGCGGCCAGCACACGGTCCTCACAGCCCAGAGGCCCTTCTCCTCTGGAAGGCTCTCCCTCACCTTCAGAGCGTGGGTGCTTCTGTCTTACCTCCCCCGCGAGCTCCACCCTCCTCTGACCTTGACCCTTCCTTGGCTGGACATGAAGGCCCAAGACAGGCTGGGGCGAAGGTGCCCAGCCCAGTGGGGTCAGACTCTACCCAGAGGGGCTGTGCAGGGCATGTGCCCCGCCAGCCCGCCTCCTGCGTCCTCGGTGGCCTGGCCCTGACAGCCCCAAGGCCCTGGCTCTCCCCTCCCTCCATCAGCTGTTGCCTGTGATGGGCCCCGGCGGCCTCCTTCTCAGCTCAGCCCGTGCCCCTCACCCCCCAGGTTCATGGAGTTCGAGGCGCAGGAGGAAATGCGGTTTCAGAAGTTGCAGTTAAAGAAGGGGGCACAGGGACAGCCTCCTCCAGCCCCACTGAGACCTGATCCTCGGGGGCCCCGAGCCCCAGTGGTGGGCCCACAGCCAGGTACGCCAGCAGGATCCCCCAGGACCCCCGGCCAAAGCAACAGAGCCTAGGGCAGGCCCCTTCCCCACCCACATCGGTCCTTTTCCTTCAAGGGGCTCTGATCTTTCAACTGAAACAGCCCTGAGAGCCAGAGCCTTAGCCGCCCTTTGTCACCATGGGGTCTGGACCTGGTCAATTTTCTTAACCCCTCTCCCACCTCCCTGTCAGAGGACCCAACAGAAAGTCTGCTGAGAGGCGGGCTGGGTGGCGGGCCCCTTGGAGAATCGGTGGCTCCACATGTCCTCACACAGAACTCTCTTGGATGCTCCCCTGGGCCCTGTCCCCTCACGCGGTCACACAGCTTCAGGTGGTCCTGACCCAGCCACACTCATGTTAATGCCCCCAAACACTGCCCTCACCATCGAGTGCTCAGGAGGTGGAAGCCTTATCCCCTCACCCCCCTCCTCTTCCCTCTCTGCCCAGCTCCCACTCCCAGGAAGGCTGCACCCACGGCCCAGCGAGCCCACACACCCCAATGGCCCCAGGAGACGGAGTCACCCAATGGGATCCCCCCTGCGGCCGTGCAGGAGTACATGGACCTCATGGACGAGCTGCTGGGGCTGGGCCACTCAGCCGCAGGGGAGCCAGGTGGAGAATGGGAGGATGGAGGAAAGGACCTGCTGCCGGACAAGGGTCTCCTGAGCTACCTGGACCAGCTGTGCTGCCAGCAAGACTTTGTCGCCGAGGTGGGCTGGCTCTGAGCTCTGGGGTCTATAGGATTCCGGAGGGTGGACTCCAGCACCCAGGGCCTGAGGTCTCTTCTTTGTTCCTGAGCTTGGTGCCTGAGTGTGTGTGTGTCTGTGTGTCTGTGTGTGTGTCTGTGTGCGCATGTGTGTGTGTTGTGTGTGTGCTCTGTGTGGTGTGTGCTATCTGTGTGTATGTGGTTGTGCCCTTGTCTTTGCATGTACATGGGTGTGTGTGTCTGCCTGTGTGTCTCTATGTGTGTCTGTGCGTGGCTGATGACTGTGACAGAGTAAAACACCCACTGTGTGCAGGAGGATGGGGTGGGTCTTTGCTTTCTCGCTTGTCCTCCAGGTCCTGCTGACTCACAGGTTACTCCCTGCCAAGGGTGCTCACTGCCTCTTCCTTCTGTCTCAGGTGGATGAGGTCATTCACCTCGGATTCGTAAAACAATTGCTTTCCCCGGACACGCGGCAGGATCCCCTGGCCCTAGCTGAGGAGTTGGATCGGGAGGAAGGACTGACTCCTTCCCAGGTGAGCCAGGGGAGGGTGGGACCCCAGGTGAGTTGGAGGAAAGGACAGGCCCTAGGTGAGGGAGGGATGCCAGGTAGTTCAGGGTTGGGGGGACACCAGGGAGCACCCAGGTAAACCAAGGCAGGGAGCAACCCAGAACAGGGCCCACTGGACTCTGTCAACCCCACCCTGCCTGTAGGCACGGCCCGCTGAGAGGCCAGCCCTGGGGTGGGTGCAGTGCAGGACCACAAGAGGAGGGGACTATGGAGAGAAGAGAGTGACAGGAAAGAGAGGGTGGGAAGGAAGGGGAGGGAAGGACACACAGCTGGGAATATGGCCCAGGGGATGGCAGGAGAGCCACATGTCTGTTTTGTATTTGAATCACAGTGGCGCCCCCTTCCCCCCAATCCCATTGTCCCATCACCCACGCTCCTCCTCCTCGCACACCTGTGTGCAGAGCCAGTCACTGTCCCTCTCTTCCCCCAGCTGGTAGAGAAGCGACTCCTGGCATCGGGGGAGCAGGAGGGTGGGCAGGCACCCCCGAGTCACGGCGCTCCCCTGTTGGACTCAAGACCTTCTGAGTCTGCAGCTGGCCAAGATGCCCAGAGGTGTGACCACAGCCCCCAGCTGGGGGTCAGTGACAAAGCCTGCCCACCAGACACTGACTTCAAGGACCGTCAAAGTCACTGCCGAGCAGAGGCCCACCTGTCCAGGC